>NC_139143.1:135481795-137881795 GCF_964270905.1 Leucopleurus acutus
ATGAGGTATCTTGAGATGAGATTCACCCTGAGTTGGCTTGCCTGCCCTCTAGCTGCAACCAGATGTAACAACCACTGGAGCAGGTGGCTGGGGAGATGGGGCACGCTGTGCCACTTGGAGGCACATCGACTTTCCAAACTTCAAGCTTTGCCACTCAGAGCATGAGGGAGCCACACCCCATCTTTAACTGATCCAGAGTCAACTTTTTACCACAGGAGGAGGTGAGTGGGTGAAGGGAACTCGAGGGGAAAATGGAAAGAGAGATGTGCTGAGGCAGTTCTTCCCAAGGGTCAGTTATGGGAGGCTCACGTGAAGGGAGATAATCTATGTTGGAGGGTAAGTAGCCCTCATGGGCAGGAAGGTAGTCCACTGGGAGGACTGTCGAGGGGCTGGCTGGGATTCCCGGTGTTGAGTCGGGGCCCTTGCTCCCCAGCACCTTGTACAGATCCACCCCTTGTCCTGTCTCTGCTGTGAGAGCTCTCGGAGGTGGGGGGCTCGAGGCACTGTATCTTGTGTCTTCCTCAGAGGTATAGTGACCTTGGACTCCTTGTCCCTTTTCTGGCCAGTTGGGGTGATGGGAACGTCTGAAGGCTGGGGTCACTTGGTGAAGGACTTTGTTGATGACCAGGATCTCAGGTTCCTCAGGAGTGGGCCAGTCTGTCAGGAGCCTATCCAAGGCCAGCTGCGTCTCCTCCTGAAAAAGGGGAGGAAGAAACTCATGTGGCTATGTTGAGTAAGTAGCCATGACGACCGACTTCTCCAGGGTTCCAAAAGGCCTGGCAGCCTGCACTGCCTAGTCAGCTCGAGGTGGAACACTGTGGGCCTTTACTTTGTGAGGTAAGAGAAGCAGTTAACATTGCTGGGGAGGCAGACAGGCAGGAGCCGTGGACTCCTCTCAACCCCAGCCAGTGAGCGATTCGCTACCCTGCTCAACCTTCAACTAGACTTGTTTCTGGTGAGTCAAACTGCACCAGCTGCTTTTCCTCTAGCAGAGAGGGTACGAGGGTGTGCAAAGGAAGGGCTGAGCTTGCATCTGTCTGGGGATGAGGCACAGAAGAATTTAAAAGAGTCACACTAGGGCTGAATCCTGAGAGATGTATAGTATTTTCCAGGTAAGGAGGTGGTGGGCAAGGAGAGTTGGTCTATTCTGGAACCTGCTAGTTCTTTCTTAGGACAGACACACTGAGGCTTCAGAAATAGAAGGAGGTCACATGTTGAAGGGACTTTTATGGGATGCTAAAGAGTTTGGGCTTTGATACAACTACTGAAGGTTTTTTGTCAGGGTAATATCCTTGTCAGTTATGCTCATAAGAAAGAACCCTCTGGAATAACTTTTTGGAAATGATGTTCATCCTTTCTTCCCTACAGCTAATTTCAGTTGGTACTTTTCTTGCTTTGTCTCTCTCGACATCTAATTGGTTACCAGCTCTTCAGTGTCATATCTTTCCTTTCCAAACTTATTACTGATTCCTGAGTCAAGTTCAAGCACTTTATTAACATTTCTTTTTACAGGCTTTATTGGGCTCTCTTTACGTCCTTGAAACTATGTTTTATGCTGACTGCTTGATCTTTCTGAAGCAGATCTCCAAAGCCTGCTTTCATGAAGCCCCTAGTGACTGTTCCCTCCACTGGATTCCTACAACAGCAAAGAAGCCACCTGTTAGGTTCTTAGCACAAGAAGCTTTATGCTGTCACTTTTTTTTTTTTTTTAAACATGTCTGTAAGCTATCTGCAAGTAGGGACCATGCCTTAAGGGAGGAGAAGAATAACAAAAAATAGCATTAGGACAGGGCAAACCCTGAGGACTAGTCCCAACTCGGAGACTCTACGGCTTGGGAAAACTCAGTCTACCTGTCTGGACTTTGGATCCCTCATCTGTCGGATGCCAAGTTGTGCAAGAATGATTTGGTTTGGACTGGCCTCTGATGTCCCCACCCTTGCCTTGAGCATGGCAGTTGTCCCCAAAGTGAATGACGATGCTGTCTTAGGGTAGACTTCTGCAAAGGGCGCTGAGCAGCCAGAGGGTACGTGTGTACTTTTCTTTCGGGAGCCTGCTTTTTCCCTATCGCTATGCAAACTGGCCCTGGCACATTGGTCTGGCTTGGAACGTGACTGGCAGCGGCCAAAGTGCTGAGACCACTGCTATGGAAGAGATCTCACTGGATGAGGATCATGTTGTTTTCACAGTGCGAGGCTCTGCCTTCTTGAAAGCTCTGGCAGTATCAATAGAGGCTGTTCCTCAGAGCTTTTACAAAGCAGCCCCCCTGGCTGAGGGGCAAGGCGTCTTGGACCACTAATAACTCAGGTACATCATGGAAACTATTTTAAGCTTTTACAAGCTCAAAATAGATAACATCCCAGTGATCCCCTTTATGACTGGGCCTTTTCCTCTAGAGCTTTAAGACCCATGGCTTTTTAGCCACATTTTAAGAAATGGTAGGGGGATGTAAAGTCTGAGAACTTAAAGCACATTTTGTTGGAGGTGAAAGACTATTGTGTTTCTGATGTCTGCCCCAGCCTGTCACCAGGAGAGCAGTTTGGGTCTTTAAAAACAGTCTACCCCTTCAAGGGTCAAGTGACATGGGGTTCTGAGGCTGCCACAAGGCCATCATAGATGGCATGTTTAATTTTTTTTTTAATTTTCTAATTTACTGGTTATTTTTGCAAAAGAAATATATGCACATAGTTTTGTAAAAAAATTTTTTTAAGTTCAAAGGGAATTTGTAATAAAAATTAAGTGGGCTTCATGCCTACAGCTGCCTCCCCAAAGGCAACCACCATTATCAGTTTCATATTTAGGCTTCCAGAAATATCCTGTGTACATGTTGGAGACTGTGTGTGTGTGTATAAAATCATCTTTTTATACAAATGAGAACCCACTTTAGACAATTAGTACAAACTTTGCTTTCACTTTTAAATATATTAGAGATGTTAGACACATATAGATCTCATTTTTTTTTAGTAGTTGCATAACATCCTGTTGTACAGATATACCCAAATGTTTAACCTAGTCCCCTGGTGGCAGGTTACATTACAGCTTCTATTTATAATGCTGCAATGAACATACTCATACTGTACAACTTTGGGCATGTGTATGGCAATTTGTTATTTTTTCCATGTGTTACTTTCTCTAACTCTTTGTCTTTCTCAGCATCTCTTCTAGGCTTTTATGGGCTCTTCAGTGGCTCTGCATGCCTCTGTATCCCCTCATGTCCAGGCAGTGGCAAATAGAGGCCATGATGCCACAGCTACCAGCTTGGGAGCCAGGTGTCAGCGACTGACCCAGAGCTGCTTCTCACTGTGCTATTTCAGGCTTTTAGGACATGGGACTGTGGAATCTCCGCATTGGAAGAGAGAGATCTTAGAGCTCAGTTGATTCAGTTCCTGGTACCTGAATCCCCTCTAATACTAGCAGTGGCATCCTTATTGAGTGCCTTCCCATAGGTCATCACAATATTGCCACCAAGTGAGGGCCCAGTGTGTGAACACCTCTTGAGTTAGTCTGTTCAGCTCAGAGGTTTTGACTGCTGGAAACACACCCCTCAGCCTGTGCTTAAGATCTTTTAGAACGTATAGTGTAATGGAGGACAGCACATCCTGCTTGTATGTGAATCCAGGGTCCACCTACTAGCTGACTAACACTGGGCAAGTTACTGAGTCCTCTGTCCCTCACTTTCCTCATCTGAAAAATGGGGATAATAATATTACAATCTCATAAAGCTGTTGTACAGATTAGGTGTTAATGCATGAAAATTTTTTTTTAAGTGCCTGGCATAGAGAATGTATGTTATGTGTATATATAAATGTAAATATATTATTATGTAATACTGTTGTATATCATATATAATTATATGTCATGTATAATCAAATATATATCAAACATCTATCATATATACGACATATACACGCACATACATATACTGTTGTTATTATACTGTTCTTGCTACTGTAACTTAACAGCAACAAAACTCCTCAATAGAGAGAGGAGACTTCAAGTGTAAATCTTCCTGGGAAGAAAATGAATGATCTTTGCCTTATATGAGCCATGTGCTTTACATGGCATCTTACTTAGTCTTCACAACAATATACATGAGAGATATTGTCAATTCCTATTTTACGGAGGATGAAACTAAGGCTCACGTCATCGGGCAAGCGCTCAAGGGTCATTGACATAGTAAGTGGCAGAGGTGGCCTTATTTCAAAGGCATTAAACTGCGGTGACTTAACTTCCTACGGAGGCAGACATGGCTGGGACCAGCTCTTTCTCTGAGAGGCGGCTGGTACCACTGGCTTCTGGATGAGGCATGGGTGACTGAAGAGAAGAATCTTGGAGGAGGAGGGCTATACGATGCGAGAGTGCGGGGCTGCCGAGGCGCCGGGTGATGGGAAGAATGTGGGCACCCCTCTCCTCCCCTTCAAGATCCTCCGTCAGAGACAGACCCTGCTGCCCGCTGTGAGCTGCTCTTCCCTCCTAGAACTGTGGCAGCCGCTCCCTGCGTGTCCTTTACTCCCAGCACGCTCATCTGCAGCTGAGCAACCTCTCCTGCCTTCAAACCTTTTCCTTGCACAATGGAATGACTTACTGGCTTCCTGCCAAGACCAAAATAGTCTGGGCTCTATTTATCTGTTCTGTGCTCACACAGGACGGGGAACATCACAGTAAAGCTTCAGTGCTCTTGAATTTGGATGAGCCAAGGCTCAGACTAGTGCTTGGCAAATATATTTGCTTTTAAAATTTCTTTTGAAGTGAGCTGAGGTGAGGAGAGGAACAGAAGGCATAGAGAGGAATGAAAAGTTATGGGTCTTTTAGTCTTGGTCATAAGCTTCAGAAAATTCCTGTGCATGGGAGTGATGACTCAGATGGTAACCTAGCACTCGTGATAAGCAGCTTATCCATAGGATCTAAACACCGAGGTTTCCCTGTACTACGATGAAAGACTTAGATGTACTGATCACCAGAACCCCATCGACTGACCACTAAGGCTTTATACCTTACCTCCACAATGGGATATTTCTTGGCCCAAGTGCTATTCGCTGGGTCTGGAATTTCTTTGCTACACCACTGAGGTCTGAGGGCCAAAAGGAGAACAAATACCCTGCAGGTAAAGAAAACAGTGACATGGGTTAAGTGGGCATACGGTGGCATGGAAGCACAGTGACTTCAGTGTAGGGGTATGCAAATGAGTAAAATGTAAACACTGCAGGAGAAAGATGATGCATCGTCCAAGTCTGGACTAGTTTTCTGTGAAGTTTATAGATGATAAAGACTTGTGGTGCAACCACTTAGGGTTTGCTAAATAAACTAGGGAACTTTTGCTCGGTGTAATGTTTAGCTATCACTAAGCAGCCAAGCACTCACTCAACAAACGTTGATTGAATCCTTAATGTATGACCAGCACAGTGCCACATGCTGGGGATAAAACAGCAGACAAGAGGACATGGTCAATACCCTTGGGGAGACTGCTATTTATATTTAGTAAATTAGAATGTTTATAAAGAGCTTGTAATGAAAACAAAGAGTAAAACGGGATACAGGTGGTATAAACAGCTTGGACATAACCAATTAAAAAAATGCCAAAAAAAATACCAATATGGAAATATCCAAACTATTAAAGTAGTTGTATTTGGTGATCAGAGGGTCTTTTTATTTCTTCTTTCCACATCTCTGGGTTTTTGAAAATATTTTAAGGTGAGTTTATTATGCGGAAGAAAAAATCCTAAAAATGTTTCTCATATGCATATGACTTAACTATTTTGACTATTTTTTTTAAAAAAAATCAAGACCAATATGAAGCATTTTTAAAGACTTGGCTTTAACACACTTAGTTTAATAAGAAAAGTAAGCTTCTGGGACGTGCTCAACCCTTTGAAACAAGAGATGAGGCCATGTGACTAGGTTTTTTCCAAAGAAATGTGAGCAGAGGTACCTGTGACCTAGTATAGATCATGCAGATGAGGAAAGTACCCAAGGGATGGTGGGCCAATAAAGTGGAAGACAATTGGATCCCTAAATGACAGTGTGGAGCAGAGCTGCCAACCAATCTGGATGACATACCTTAGAACTATTATATGGGAGAAAAATGAGCTGTTTTATTAAAGCCACTATATTTGGGGGCTCTTTTTTTTTCTTTAACAGCAGAAGCCTCCACCCTAACTGATACTATTTCCCTTCTGAGAGGATGCATGTGATCCTAGTTGACTCTTTGAGTTCAACTTTTTCAAAGTCTACCTAAAGAGAGCTCTGCTTTGAATTATCTATCACATATGGGGGAACTTCAATAAATGGAAAACCTTTCAGACAGGTTCAATGACTAGTAGAATGACTTTGAGCTAGTTTTATTTTGACCTCTTCTCCTACATTACACAACATCTGAAGAAAACTATTGAATAACTAACTCATTTAAAAAATTCTCTTTACCAAATAATACATGTTTAAAGAAATTTTAGGAAATACAGTTAAATAGAACTAAAAGCACTATGATTCTATCCCCTGTTATAACCACTATTAATATTTTAGTGTATGTCCTTGGAGCCCACAGTATTAACTGCCGTCCAATACCCATTTTCCCCTCTTTCTTAGAAAGGGGACCCTGATTTACTGGGACAACAATAAGCCCAGCTAAAAGGCCACAGTTTTAAGCCTTCCTTGCCTCACCAAGTTCTGGCTAATGAGAGGTAACCTAAAGTGCCATGTGTGACTTCTTCATGTGTCTTGAAAAGGTGGGTGTGGGCACCTCCCCTCTCCCTGTAGTTGTAGAATGCAGGCACGATGGCCATAGTTCCTGCAGCCATTGTACCATGAGGTGAACTTGATGATGAAAGCCAATGTCGGGATAGTGAAGCAGAAAAAGAAGGAGCCTAGGTCTCTGATGACTGGGGACCTCCTACACCAGCCATTACCTGAGTTTACTCACTTTACCTGGGTGAGAAACTTAGCTCATTTGTCATATTTTTATGTTACATACAACCAAATTAAATGCTAACTAATATAACTTGCGTGTCTGTGGGCACGTGTGTATGCACTTTTTTAAAAATGAAAGTACATGTTTTGCAACCTGCTTTTTAAAATGTAATATAGCAAATATTCATACCATTTAATTTTCTTCTACATCTTTAATGAATGCATAGTATGCTGTATAGCATGAAATATACTGTGATTTATTTAACCAATCCCACATCGTTAGGCATTTAGGTTGCTTCAAATTGTTTTCCTTCTATGAACGATACTTCAGTGAACATAGTTGCCACTAACTATCTGTATATACCTATGATATACTTAGATGGGAATTGCTAGGTGAAACGTTTAATATTTTTAAAAATTAAACATATACTGTCACCCCAAAAAGGTGAATATATTTAGTGTGCTACCAGCGATGTAGAAGAGTAACCATTTTTTTGACCCATAGTAGCAACAGCTATTATATGAAAAAAAAAAAAGTTACCAAAGTTGGCAGGTGTAATGAACTTACTTTTGCCGGAAGCAACGCACTGAGAGAACGCCCACCATGATGACACCCATGCAAATGCTTGGTGCCACAAATGTGCTCCAATTGGCTTCACCTGAAACGAAAAGTTAGCATACCCTGTGACTGAGTTATCGTCAATGAACATTTCTAAATACTGACTGTTGTGTGAACCCGCTGGGCTTTACCCACAGCTCCTGGATAGCTAGACTCAGAAACAAGGCCAACTCTCTTTCGCCCATTGAAGAAGGAAGAAAGGGCCCAAAGGGGCCAATACTAAGGTTCCAAGGAAGGAGCTCCAGCCCTACAAGGGCTTCTTCCTCTAATAGGTGCAGAAGGAAAGGGAGTGTGGTATACAAAGCACTGGTTGTGAACGGGAAGCCCTGGATTCCATTCCTAACTCTGCCGCTGACTGATGTGTGGACCTCAGGTTCTTGATCTATAAAAGGTGAACGATGACATCTACCTTGCAGGTTGTTGTGAACATTAGAGATGGTGTATTTAAAGGGCACAGCCATGTACCTGAACAGAGGAGGCCTCAAGAAATGGTAGCTATTAATTTTACCAAACCATTGGATAAGCCCTCTGTCTACCTAGGGTCTTTGAAATTGTTCTGATTCCTTCCTATGACATGTAAATATTTCACTACGTGTTGGAATTTTTCATTAATTCATCCAACATTTATTGAATGTAAACCATGTAACAGGCCAGATTAGGTACTGTAATACACAGATGAATAGGACCTAGGCTCTGAAGACAGATGTGTAAACATGTAAACAGTAAACCATGATGCCACGGGATACATGTAAAAACAGCATGTACAAGGCTGTGTCACAGAGAACAGCATGGGAAATGGCTTCACGAGCAGCTCAGGAAGGTTTCCCAAAAGGCAGGATGTCAAAAGTTTAGAGTCGGATGACTAGGAGTTGGCTAAGTGGACAAATTAGGGAAGTGCAGACTAGACAGCAAGCACGGAAGGAGGAAAGAGCGAGTGCTTCAGCAACCGCAAATAGTCTGGTCCTGCTTTCCAGTATGAATGATGAGTATGCGGCAGACAACAAAGCTAGATGGATGAACAGGACCAGGTCATGCAGGGCTTGGTAACAAAGCAGTTTAAATTCTAGCTTGAAAGCCCGTGGGGAACCACCGATGGGTTGCAACAGGAGGTAGAATGTCAGCAACAGGGATCTTGTAGAAAGATTCTTCTGATAGAGTGAAGAACAGGGTGGGAGGGAGGGTGACCAGGGGCCACTAGCGGCCAGAGACCTGCTAGCCCCTGTGACAGGGGCTTTTCCCAGGGCTGAACAGGGGAGTTAATGCAGGAAACCTTGTTACCACCCCACACAATCGGCACAATCTGACATTTCGTTAGCATCTGCCTTTCTTTCCGGGCAGATGGGACGAGTCTGGAGTACCAGGAGTAGAAAGATGCTGAGTCCTTAGTCCAATTAATTGCTCACAAGTTAACTTTCATGGGAGTGCTTGAGAAGAGGGCTTGTCACTTTTCCCAGTGGAGGAGTATCTGGCATAGAACAACAAAGTCCTGAATGATTTACTTGATACTCCATGTCACAAAGCAAGAACAGCTTGTTTTATGCTTAGAGCAGATGCAAACAGGGGCTGCCAGAGAGAAAAACATAATTTAGCCAGTGGAGAGAAATTCATGTTAGCTGGGTCACTTCGTCACATACTCAAATTTAACTTAAGAAACTCAAATCTGTGTCTGATTTGTAGTTCTGCCACTTGCCACCTCTAAGACCTTGGGTAATCTTTTTGTACCTCACACCTGTAAAAAGGCATCATAATCTCTCATTCTTTTATTCATTTCGTATTGAGTGCCTGGTAGTATGGCCAGGTACAGGCGTGTAAAGCAGTCACATTACATGGCTGTGGGCAGGATTAAACGAGTAAACGTATGTGTTACATGTGTTGAATTGTGTCCTCCCACCCCCAAAATTCATATATTGAAGTTCTAACTCAGTAAGTACCTCAGAAAGTGACCTTATTTGTAAATAGGGTCATTGCAGAGGTAATTAGTTAAGACAGGTCAGGCTGGAGTAGGGTGGCCCCTAGTCTGACATGACTGGTATCCTTGTAAAAAGGGCAATTTTGAACAAAGAGAAACACACAAGGAAAACTTTAAGTGAGATGAAGGTAGAGATCTAGAAACCAAGGAATGCCGAAGATTGCCCCCAGTCGCTAGGTGAGAGGCGTGGAACAGATTCTCTCAGAGCCCTTGGAGGAAGCCAACTCTGTTGACACCTTGATCTCAGACTTCCAGCCTCCAGAACTGTGAGGAAATGAATTTCTGTTGTTTAAGCCACTCAGTTTGTGGTACTTTGTTACAAGAGCCCCAGCAAACTGATGCAGTATTCAAAGAGCTTAACACAGTGCCTGGCACATAACTATCTGATATGCAGTAGCTGTATTATTTTTGGGATTATTCTCATCATTCATTGAACAGATATTCATTTAACAAGTACTATGTGCTGGGTGCCATTCTAGACCTTGATGATAGAGATTAAACAGATACTAGTCCCTGCCTGTTGGATTCAGAGTTTTGAATAGGGGTCAAGTATAGCGCATTATGAAGGAAATATGGATGTGCATTTGGGAAGGCTTTCTGGAGGGGGCAACATTTTTGCTGAGTTTAGAAAAACGAGTAGACACTGTCTCCAAGCAGACAATGTAATGGTAGGGCACTCTGGTTAGAGGAAATAGGAAGGGCAAAGGTATAGCAGCAAGAAAGTAATTAGTGAATTACAGAAAATCTGATAATCTCCATATCAAGGAGTGGGAGTATACTCCTGTATAGGAATTCACAGTGGACTTGCCCTCTCTAAGGGTGGTTCTTACCTTGCAGACAAAATTCTCTTTCATTTCCTCGGGGGCTTTCACCAGCAGCTGTCAGAGCTGTCATCCATAGAATGTATGTCACTCTGGGCCGCAGGCTGTCTATGGGATGAGAATTTGGGGAGACCCTATAGGGAATTTCTGAAAGGAAGATAAATATAAAGGTTAAGGCACAAATTAAAGGAAATATCTGAATGTGGGCTCTTACTCATTTTTATTTGTTAATGCTTCATTTAATTTGAAAGAGGAAAGCACATTGCTGCTTTAAAGTAGTCCTAATTCATTAATACTTAACACTTTAAAAGGCCCTAGGCACTGTCATTTATGACAGCACCACTTCACAGCATATCAGAAGAATTACATTTTTTTCCTGTGGTAAAATCTTTTCAAAGAATTTTTATTATTTTGCTTTTGAAACTATTTAGCTGTAGTAACTTCTTCTATTTCCTATGACTATAATGTTTCCGACATTTATCAGGTATATTTGAGAACTCCTGGGTAGGAAACTAAATGTACAAATTATTTTCAACGGAATTTTTAAGCAAGCTAAGTTTAGCAATTAATGAAATAGACATTTAATAACATTTATTAATTCTGACTTTCTTTATTTTTTGGTAAGTTCTGGGTACTGGTCGTAGTGGGTTTAATCATTGATCTGCTTCAATTTGACATAAAATCTAAAAAATGAGAACAATGGTACTTAGATTTATTTTGGTAGTTCAAGGCTAGACTGTCAGTTCTTTATGCTTTTAACACCCCTGCAGGTTCTCAGCAAGTAAGATTTTGGTTTTTGAGCAATGTGTTTATGCTGTTTTTTTCCTCCAAGAGATAGGAATATCGGTAGCCTTTAGTAAATAGGCAGTCTCCTCCTCCACGGATCTGCTGGGTGTGAGTTTTGGAGTGACCTCTCAGAAACTGAGGGGGGCTATAGAATCGAGGCAAGAACTTTGACAGGTGTAGCCTACTGGTTTGCTCAGCAGACCTGTGTGTGTGCTGGTGATCAAAGTGGAAACTAGAACTCAGCACTTTGTGCCTCAACATTAGTTACTGTCTCACAAACCCCAGGGCAAGTCAGATCTTGACCCTGTTTGCTGAATTTATTTCAACAGTCACACATATTTATTGAGTGTCTGCCCTCGACAAGGCACCAAGGCACAGAATCTGCCTCAAAGAGTTCACCATCTAGTAGGGAAAACAGACCCCTTACACTCACTCACCCCTACTTACTATGTGTGACCAGCAAGATGGAACCCTGTATTATTGCATCCACTCCACCCAAAGGAGCTGAGGCCTGAGCAGATCATTTAACAGCTGTGACTATCAGAGCAATTTCTATATTTTACATCCTTTTGAGAAAAAGTACCATGTGGAAAATTCCCAAGCCTACTTTAACCTGATGAAATTGCTTGCACAGACTTCAGCTATATGATTACACTAAAATGTCTCTTATTCTCAAGGCAGGGGACTAAAACAATAATTTGGGAGAGACTTTCTGGTCATCTTTCTGCAGCAAAGCATAGGCAAGCATCAGGGAGTCAGTCGTCCAGCGGTGTTAGGGCATCCTTAACTCCAGGAGTGAATGAGCCGTTGGAACACAAGGGAAGGAGTTTGAATGATTTTTTGGGCCAAAAAAGTTTACACGCAAACACGGATACATGCACATGTGTATATTTGAAGAATAAAAATAGAAACTATGGGGGAAGCCAAGAGGAGGGTGATGGTGTCAGCAGTTTGGCTGGCAAATAGGTTGAGGGGAGTAAAGGAAGAAAGAAGTCATGCAGGAAATACTGGTTCTGCTGCCTTGTCTGGGCTGTGATCTCTGGCAGAGATAAAGGAGGCCATTCTGTTCTTGGATCTGAAACTTTAGGTTTAAGGTGGTTAAATGACAAAGGCACCAGTTTAGGGAGATGTGATAGTTGCCAATCATCTGAAAGGTCACCAGTAAGAAGGTCAAGTGGTACCAGGCAAAACAGCTGCAGGGCGCCTGGAAATCAGCTTTTATCTAAACATCTGCATTGGTTTGACAAAGCCCACGGCAGTATTAACCCATTTGTTACTCAAAAAATACTATTTTTATTAAGCACCTACTGGGTGCTTGGCTGTATTATAGGTAAGGGGGAGACAATGGTGAGCTAACTGCCATGGCTTCTGCCCTCATGTTGGCAAAAACAGCCAAGCGATAAGTAGAATGTGTGTGCCCATAGAGCAGTGCACATGGCAGTATCAACAAACTTCCAGAGGAGTGGCTGTGGACCCAAATCACCTGGGGAATGCAGATGCCCCGCCCCAGGGCTACCCCGCTCACCTGCCCAGGCAGGCGAGGTGTTCCTACTGCACCCTGCTTGTGCTGTTAGGGGCCGTGACAGAAGACGCCTCGGAACTCCATCCTCCTTTTGCTGATGTGGAGCTTCTCTGCTTTCTTTTTCCCTCCTCCTCAACCTACTGCCCTCTACCACTCTCTAGAAATGGCACTTGTGGATTTGCCAATGATTTCTGGTTGCCCAATGCAATAGTAGGTGTCAGTCCTTGATTACAGCACTTACATATCACTTTTGTGTACTCTTCCATCTCCCTGGGTGCACTGTGAGCTCTCTGAAGATAGGGAACAGGTCTTTGTTCATCTGTAAGTGCTAAAAGGGAAACCATCTAAAACTGGTACAAAACAGGGCTTTGAATCTGCACCTTCTCCCCTTTAAACTTATTTCAAAATACCCTTACACAGACTTTAGATTCATCATATTTGGTGCAAAAAAGGTAGGTAATATCTTCAACATCTACAAGAGCAGATTTAAGAACCATCTAACCATGTTGATCTTGTTGTAAATAAGTATCTTGGTTTAAATTCTGTCAAAATGAAAAATTGGGGGGGGGGAGCAAATTTCATATGAAGTATTCCAAATGGCTCATGACGAGATCAATTGATTCATCACCTTTGGTGCATTTCAGAACTGACCCCGACAGTGGGGAGCAGTTCTGTTCAGTGATCTGCTGTATTTAACAATGGTGGATTATTAAGCTGATTATTGTAAGATCTTACAGTGGAATACTATAAAGCTGTTAAAAAAAAGAATGAGACAAGTCCACATGGATTGATGTGGAAAGATCTCAGTATGTATTATTGAGAGGCAAAAGTAAGGTGCAGATCAGAATACAGATGTTTATCCCAAATGTATGCTAGTGTATGCATTAAGTTTTTTTCTGGACGAACACACAAAGAACTGCTAACAGCCTAAGTATGGAGGAAGGGATAATTTCCACTTTATATCTTTTGGAACTATTTGAATGCTTTTACTATATACAAGTATTATTTATGTAATAAGAAATTAATTAGCTTTAAAAGTCATAACTTTTAGAGAAGCAGTACTGCAGATCTAAGGTCAAGAGAGAGGACCAATTCCTCAGGTTTCCCAGGTAAAAATCACTCTGCAGGCAGCCCTCTGACACCTACATCTCAGGCTGGCTTTGTTACATTCTTCTTGGACCTAATAGTTCTCACGAAGGAATAAAATGGTTGCTTCTTTATGATAAATGCTCCCGAAAGAAAGCCAGCTGCCTATGAAATACTAAAGGGAAGCTCAAGCCAGGAAAAACAAAACAAAACTGAGTAAATCAAAGATTAGAACATTAAATCTGGCAAGTGACTTGGAACTGCTTGGTGAACGAGTGATGAAATCATTTGAGATAATGCTCCAGCCAGAATTTAATTGCTTTAGTCTTACAGCATAATTACGGGTCATAAGGAGTTACTTAAATTATATTTTATCCATTTAAGGAGAAAATAATATGCTATGATGATATTTGCAAGTGTGGTGATTCGAAGATTCTCCAAATGCATTTCCTGCAAGTCTCAAGGGTCTATATAATAGTATCAAAGCACGCTTATTGCTTTTTGAAATGCTGTCTCCCCATATGAGTAAGCTCCTTGAAAGCCTCGTCCAGTAACTTCATTTCTTCAATTTGCTTGGCACGTAACACATATTCAGTAACTTTGTGTGTGTGATTGTGTGTGTGTGTTTAGATGTCTATTTTTCTTCATTCAATTAATTTCACATATATTTATGGAGCACCTCCTAAGTGCCAGGTATGGTGCTAGCACTTGCACACCCTTGTGTTTTCCCAACATCTAAACAAGAAAGACCCTGCTGGCTTTGTTTCTCACACATACCACAAAGCTGAGGCTGGGAATCGGAGTCCTGTTCCTTCCAATATATCCTGTAATGGAGGATGCAGCCCATTTGCTCCCGGGCTGGAATTTCGTTCCATGAAATTAAAATGCTCCCTTTTTCCTCTGAGATGGCATTAATGTGGGGGCCACTCAGTGGTGCTGTGAAGTAGAACACAGGAGGCTTTTGTCACCCTCCAAATCCAAACCATTAAACTACAGCAAAATTGGGCAAAAGGTCCCAAGACTCACCTTTGTGCTTAGAGTTACCCCGGATGGAGTTGCATCCTCCCTGGTCCCCTGAAAGTGCATGCACGCGGATTTCATAACATATGTAGGGTTTTATGTTTTCTGCAAGACATAAAGACAGACGCTACTCTGGGTGAAACAAGGATTTAAAGAAAACCACACAGACAGCTTTTGAAACAAAACTCACCTTCAAGGAAAAACTTTGACTTTTACAAATAAATTATTTGCTGTTTACAGAAAAGTAAGGGTCGTGTTTTGCAGACATAGCACCGGAATGGCTCTTCTAATTCCCTAGATGCTTATCAGGCTCTGACAGGGCAACATGGGATGACACATTCAGGCGTGACTAATCAGGGGTGCTCAGTGCAATCTACCCCCTTGTTCCCCCCCTTCCCCCACTCCTCGTACCATGTTCCACTCAGATCTCAGTTGTTTCACAGCTTGGAAGATTAGGAAGATACCTGGGAATGTTAATACTCCTTCCTAGCTTTTTTTTTTTTTGCGGTACGCGGGCCTCTCACTGTCGTGGCCTCTTCCGTTGTGGAGCACAGGCTCCGGACGCGCAGGCTCCGGACGCGCAGGCTCAGCGGCCACGGCTCACGGGCCCAGACACTCCGCGGCATGTGGGATCCTCCCGGACCGGGGCACGAACCCGTGTCCCCTGCATCCCTCTCAACCACTGCACCACCAGGGAAGCCCTCCTTCCTAGCTTTTAAAGTGCCACACTTGGCAGTTTTCTGTCAGTCATGAAGTTTATTGGCAAGTCACTCTTCCCTTCCCGAACTCCCTATTTCCATGAATCTCAGATTTCTACTTCCTGTAAAGAAAAGTCCCCTCTCATAGATACTGCCCATGACATATCTTTAAACTCCCAATGAAAGTTTAAAGGAAAAAGATTATTTCTGTTAGGTACCTAACTGTAGTCTCATGTGGTCAGGGTAAGGACTCTCTCCCATATTGTTCAATGCCCTGCCATAGGTAGGTCTGGTCCCCTACACTGACAATTGATTAGGGTTTAACATTTTCTTTTTTGGGAAGAAGAATTTTACATCACAAAATAATTTACTAGTGTGTGTTATATAAAAATCTATTGTCCCTTAAATATTCCAGCAAGTAGGTAGTATATGAAGCTCAGACGTGCAACCAGTACCGTCAGAAGGGACCACGAGGAAATCAAAACTCACACCATGGGTGAGTGCCAACTCGTATCCATGAACCGAGTGAAATGGAGCAAGGCTGCAATCAGCTTAGTCCTGTAATCCAAAGATACTTTGTGGGTAGCCTCCAGACCCAGAAGCTCCGAGGGCCACACGGAATATGGAATCATTTCATTTGGGAGGGGCTGGTGCCTGGCTGCTCTGTTGCTAGTTCTGGAAGGGACCCACCAACCACCGTGCCACGTGGGAGTTCCAGATGAGCTCATTAGGCAAATGGTTTCGTTGCATTTTGCCATGCAAAGTGTGAGTTCAGGGCAGAGGCCTTGGGGAGCTGCTGCATCAGAAGCTGTGGGTTCCTTCTTATGAACAGCCTACCCTTAGTGGAGGAGGGAGGAAAATGTGGCTCCACAACTTAGCTGACATTTTCCTTTCTATGAAGAGCAGAGCCCTAGCAAGCTTGTTCCCCAGTTCTGACCTTAAGAACTCCTGTTTTACTGGCTAATTCTTACATGAACACCCCCTAATCATTGTCTGCTCCCTACCTCAAAAATTCCTTAGCCTTTGCTGCTGGTGGATGAAGCCCATACTCTTTTTTTTGTTGTTGTTTGTTTGTTTTGTTTTTGCGGTACGTGGGCCTCTCACTGCTGTGGCCTCTCCCATTGCGGAGCACAGGCTCCGGATGCGCAGGCTCAGCGGCCATGGCTCACGGGCCCAGCTGCTCCGCGGCATGTGGGATCTTTCCGGACTGGGACACGAACCCGTGTCCCCTGCATCGGCAGGCGGACTCTCAACCACTGCGCCACCAGGGAAGCCTGAAGCCCATACTCTTAACATTTTCATTTCTTTCTACAGTCTGGCTCCAACTTCCAGGCTTATATCTTGAAACCCCCAGGCATACACATATACCTGGCACCCTTGGGCAAAGGCTCTGTCTTCACATTTATAAACCACCTCTTAGGTGGTTTATCTGCAGAAAGCTAAATTCACCTATTAAGTCTGGGAGAAGGCAAACATTAAATGATCAGCAATGAGGAGTAATCACAGAGGAAGTATGATGGGACCATACAGAAGAGGGGCCCAAATAGCTAGGCATCAGGGAAGGTTTTCTAGACACTGTGATGTCTACGTATTTGTAAATGGAGTGTCTCTATAAGGTCAGAACTGTTTTCAGCAAGACAAGACAGGACTGACAGTTTCTAGCCTAGGCCACACCAACTTATAATCCAGGAGGTGCACTTCATTGTAGTCTGCTCCAAAACACCCAACTTGGCCCCAGCCAGATGCTGAGAAAAGACTGGTAAGGATCTGATGACAATGAGTCACCTTACTTATTGGAGAGGATTACTTTGAATTCATGATAAGTATGAGTTAAGTTTTAAGTGTTTATTTCCAGAACATAACATCAACACAGACTCATAGTTGATCAAGTGTTTTCAAGTGGGAGAACAACTTGAATTAATAGTTATCTTAACCAGTATTATTCATTTTATTCAAATGAATATATCATACTTAGGAAACATTTTAGCTTCCTAAGTATGGAAAACATTCTCTCTTGTCATCTATTTTATGCATTGTGTGTAGAATATAGAATTTCTAAAAGGAAAGAACTGTAGGGACTATATAGTTCAAACTATCCCCAAGGGGTAAATCCTAATACAGTTTATAATAAGCTTTTACAATTATATAGCAGTTTAGAGTTCAGTAAATGCCTTTTCTATCCACTGTTTCATCTGATTTGATGGGCATAACAGCTCTAAAGGAAAAATGGTTCTACTGCAACAACTCTAGGGACAGAGAACACACTGCCTTGAGGGGCAATCAACTGTCCTATTAGAGACCATCAAGTATAAGGAAAGTTCTATCTCAAAATTGAGCTGACATCTGTCTTCTTATAATTTTTATGCAGGGGGCCTTCATTATGCTCTCCAAAACAACAAAGGACACATACCCTTTCTTACATACATGTCGAAGCCAGTAACAACCATCAACCACCCCCCACTGCCCCAATCCAGAATTCTCTTCTATCGGCTAAGTGGTTTCCACATTAAAAGTTCCAGACCCGGGCTTCCCTGGTGGTGCAGTGGTTGAGAGTCCACCTGCCGATGCAGGGGACATGGGTTCGTGCCCCGGTCCGGGAAGATCCCAGATGCCGCGGAGCGGGTGGGCCCGTGAGCCATGGCCGCTGAGCCTGCGCATCCGGAGCCTGTGCTCCGCAACGGGAGAGGCCACGACAGTGAGAGGCCCGTGTACCGCAAAAAAAAAAAAAAAAAAAAAGTTCCAGACCCCTAATGGCTTACTCACTTTCCTCTGATGTTCACTGGATTATCCAGGCAGCACCCTTTTTATTTATTTATTTATTTATTTATTTATTTATGGCTGTGTTGGGTCTTCGTTTCTGTGTGAGGGCTTTCTCCAGTTGTGGCAAGCGGGGGCTACTCTTCATTGCGGTGTGCAGGCCTCTCACTATTGCGGCCTCTCTTATTGCGGAGCACAGGCTCCAGACGCGCAGGCTCAGTAGTTGTGGCTCATGGGCCTAGTCGCCCCGCGGCATGCGGGATCCTCGCGGACCAGGGCTCGAACCCGCCTCCCCTGCATCGGCAGGCGGAATCTCAACCACTGCGCCACCAGGGAAGCCCTAACTAACCTAACTTTGATATGCAAATAATACCATTTCTCTTTGGGAAAATTAAAATAAGAAGAATTTCACTAATAGGTTTTTGGTAACATATTCATCGGTAAGTAAGGGAGGCCTCTCAGTACTTTAAACACAAAACAATCTTAGAAGCTGACTGTGGGGCTTCCCTGGTGGCGCAGTGGTTAAGAATCTGCCTGCCAATGCAGGGGACACAGGTTCGAGCCCTGGTCCGGGAAGATCCCACATGCCACAGAGCAACTAAGCCTGTGCGCCCCAACTACTGAGCCTGCACTCTAGAGCTCGCGAGTCACAACTACTGAGCCCCACTGCTGCAACTACTGAAGCCCGCACGCCTAGAGCCTGTGCTCCGCAACAAGAGAAGCCACCGCAATGAGGAGCCTGCGCACTGCCCCGCTCGCCGCAACTAGAGAAAGCCTGCGTGCAGCAACAAAGACCCAACACAGCCAAAAATAAAAATAAAAAAATAAAAAAAGAAGAAGCTGACTGTGGCTAACAGACAGAGTAAGACACTTCAGAGTTTGTGAATTAAGAACTTGAAAAAAAGTAAACCTGAGACCTTGCCCTTTAATGTTTGTTTGGCAAATGTCAACTGCCTGCTGTGTGACTAGGACTAGATCTCTCCTCTGAGAGAAGAGGTTAAGGATTCTTTTCACTGGTCAGGAATGGCAAGCCCCATTTAGGGATTGCTATGATGAAAGCTAAAGGGCAAGTGTCAGACTCTGACGGGAGGAAGATGTGCACCACAGCAATCATTTATAAAAATGATTAAATGAGCCTTTGGCTACCTTGTTTTCCAATTGTCCAATGTGGTTTACGCTCAGGATTGAATGGTTGACTATTGGTGAGATTTCTTTTTCGTTTAAATTCATATTGTATGATACAGAAATTTAGGATGTGCTTGCTCCAAGGGTAAAATGAAATTGTAAAAAAAAAAAGAAAAGGCATTGATTAACTTCTGTCCAATTATTTGAATACATTTTCAGACACTTTCTATCACTTGATTTTAACCACTGACAGATTCAGAATTTGAGGACTAGAGACACCAATTATCATATAGATAATTCTGGATTTGTTATCACACAACTAGTAAGTAGCAGAATTGGAAATGAAAGATCTTCTGGTTTCCTCGTCTGTACAATGGGTATAATAAGTCTTGCTACACATGACTGTTCTCAAAATTAAATGAACTCCCAAATGCAAGGTGTCCATCACACTGACTGGCTACTACTTAGCTCTCAGCCATGCTTGTTGGGTTCATTATTCAGTCATCTTATACGGCACTGTATCAGGCACATAAGTTTTCCATAAATTCTAGAGTTTTTAGTTAATCAGTGAGTCTTCTATGGCTGCAGTGGTGCATCCTGATGGGCTCTAGGTCATCACTATCCTTCTTCTCATGCAGCTACCTGTAACTGAAGGCATGACTCTGGGTTCCCACCTGCAATTTCCTCAAAAAACGTGAACTTAGAAACACTCTAGAAGGAAGGTGAATAATTAAGTACCTGAAATCAGAGCAGACAGGTTGTAGGGGGGACTCCACAACCAGCCTAGAGGGGGCTGCGTGCTGGCCCCCGGACGGAGTTCCCTCCATTCCACCACATACTCCTGCACAGCAGCGGCAGCTTTCCCTGGAGGCGTCCATGTCACCATGAGGTTGTCCACGCCCTCTGAGTTTGCTGAGACCTGTTGAGGAGCCAGCAACCCTTTATGGGGAAAGAGGAGGAGGGGTAAAAATGAAATCACAGTGGATAAAGACATAGAAAACAACAACTCAACCCAGCAAAGTTGTAGCAAGAACCGATTTCTTATAAAGAACTTCAGGTTCACAGATTTTGTTCATCCAGCTTCTCAGATCAGTGCCAGGACCCTATGTAGTGTTATTTATGAAATTATTTTCCCCTTCACCTTCCATTTCACTTCCCATTTCTGTGTCCCCAAAGGTACCTGCTCTAGTGAATATAATATGCATCCTTCTAATCCACCTCCCATATGTTTATTTACATATATATGTGTCCTTGAGAACTAGTGTTGCTTTATGCTGGTGTGTTGAATTTTCATGAAACATGTTTGGAGTAAATCTAATGCATTTGCTAACTTTTTATTTCACTCAACATTATGTTTCCAGGATACATCCATCCTGCTGCTATATGAAAATCCAGCTCATTCCTTCAGACTGCTGCCTCAACCCTGTCTTTGTCCAGTCTCCAAGTGACAAGCAGTAGCTTCCTTCCAACTTTTTGCCAACACAAACAAGGATGCAATGAACATTCTCTAGCATGTCCTCATGTGTGCCTGTGCAAAAGTGTCTCTCTCACCCTCCTACACTGTTGGTGGGAATGTAAATTGGTAAAGCCACTATGGAGAACAGTATGAAGGTTCGTTAAAAAACTAAAAATAGAGCTACCATATGACCCAGCAATCCCACTTCTGTGCATATATCCAGAGAAAACCATGATTTGAAAGGATGCATGCACCCCGATATTCATTGCAGCACTGTTTACAATAGCCAGGACATGGAAGCAACCTAAATGTCCATCGACAGAGGAATGGATAAAGAAGATGTGGTACATATATATTAATACATTGGAATACTACTCAGCCATAAAGAGGAACGAAATAATGCCATTTGCAGCAATGTGGATGGACCTAGAGATTGTCATATAGAGTGAAGTAAGTCAGAAAGAGAAAGACAAATATATATCATTTATATATGGAATCTAGAAAAATTGTTCAGATGAATTTATCTGCAGGGCAAAAACTGAGTCACAGATTAGAAAACAAACTTATGGTTATCAAGGAGGGAAAGGGTGGGTGGGATGAACTGGGAGATTGGGATTGACATATATACACTACTATATATAAAACAGATAACTAATGAGAATCTGCTGTATAGCACAGGGACCTCTACTCAGTGCTCTGTGGTGACCTAAATGGGAAGGAAATCTAAAAAAGAGTGCATATATATATATATATATATGTATGTATGTATAACTGATTCAATTTGCTGTACAGCAGAAACTAACACAATATTGTAAAGCAACTATACTCCAATTTATTAAAAAATTTTTTTAATATCTTTATTGGAGTATAATTGCTTTACAATGTTGCGTTAGTTTCTGTTGTACGACAAAGTGAATCAGCTATAAGTATACATATATCTTCATATCCCCTCCCTCTTAAGCCTCCCTCCCATCCTCCCTATCCCACCCCTCTAGCACTGAGCTGATCTCCCTGTGCTATGCAGATGCTTCCCACTAGCTATCCATTTTACATTTGGTAGTGTATAGATGTCCATGCCACTCTCTCACGTCGTCCCACCTTCCCCTTCCCCTCCGGTGTCCTCAAGTCTGTTCTCTAAGTCTGCATCTTTATTCCTGCCCTGCCACTAGGTTCATCAGTACCATTTTTTTAGATTCCATATATGTGCGTTAGCATACGGTATTTGTTTTTCTCTTTCTGACTTCACTCTGTATGACAGACTCTAGGTCCATCCACCTCACTACAAATAACTCAATTTCATTTCTTTTTATGGCTGAGTAATATTCCATTGTATATATGTGCCACATCTTCTTTATCCATTCATCTGTCGATGGACACTTAGGTTGCTTCCAAGTCCTTGTTATTGTAAATAGTGCTGCAATGAACACTGTGGTACATGACTCTTTTTGAATTATGGTTTTCTCAGGGTATATGCCCAGTAGTGGCATTGCTGGGTCATATAATAGTTCTACTTTTAGTTTTTTAAGGAACGTCCATACTGTTCTCCAAAGTGGCTGTATCAATTAATATTCTCACCAACAGTGCAGGAGGGTTCCCTTTTCTCTACACCCTCTCCAGCATTTATTGTTTGTAGATTTTTTGATGATGGCCATTCTGACTGGTGTGAGGTAATACCTCATTGTGGTTTTGATTTGCATTTCTCTAATGATTAGTGATGTTGAGCATCTTTTCACATGTCGGTTGGCAATCTGTATGTCTTCTTTGGAGAAATGTCTATTTAGGTCTTCTGCCCATTTTTAGATTGGGTTGTTTGTTGTTTTGATATTGAGCTGCATGTGCTGCTTGTAAATTTTGGAGATTCTTTGTCAGTTGCTTCATTTGCAAATATTTTCTCCCATTCTGAGGGTTGTCTTTTCGTCTTGTTTATGGTTTCCTTTGCTATGCAAGAGCTTTTAAGTTTCATTAGGCCCCATTTGTTTATTTTTTATTTTATTTCCATTACTCTAGGAGGTCGGTCAAAAAAATCTTGCTGTGATTTATGTCAAAGAGTGTCTGCCTATGTTTTCCTCAAAGAGTTTTATAGTGTCTGGCCTTACATTTAGGTCTTTAACCCATTTTGAGTTTATTTTTGTGTATGGTGTTAGGGAGTGTTCTAATTTCATTCTTTTCCATGTAGCTGTCCAGTTTTCCCAGCTCCACTTATTGAAGAGGCTGTCTTTTCTCCATTGTATATTCTTGCCTCCTTTGTCAAAGATAAGGTGACCATAAGTGCGTGGGTTTATCCCTGGGCTCTCTATCCTGTGCCATTGATCTATATTTCTGTTTTTGTGCCAGTACCATACTGTCTTAATTACTGTAGCGTTGTAGTAGAGTCTGAAGTCCAGGAGCCTGATTCCTCCAGCTCCTTTTTCTTTCTCAAGATTGCTTTGGCTATTCGGGGTCTTTTGTGTTTCCATACAAATTGTGAAACTTTTTGTTCTAGTTCTGTGAAAAATACCACTGGTAGTTTGATAGGGATTGCATTGAATCTGTAGATTGCTTTGGGTAGTATAGTCATTTTCACAATGTTGATTTTTCCAATCCAAGAACGTGGTCTATCTCCCCATCTGTTTCTATCACCTTTAATTTCTTTCAACAGTGTCATAGTTTTCTGCATACAGATCTTTTGTCTCCTTAGGTAGGTTTATTCCTAGGTATTTTATTCTTTTTGTTGCAATGGTCAATGGGAGTGTTTCCTTAATTTCTCTTTCAGATTTTTCATCATTAGTGTATAAGAACGCAAGAGATTTCTGTGCATTAACTTTGTATCCTGCTACTTTACCAAATTCTTTGATTAGCTCTAGAAGTTTTCTGGTAGCATCTTTAGGGTTCTCTATGTATAGTATCATGTCATCTGCAAACAGTGACAGTTTGACATCTTCTTTTCCAATTTGGATTCCTTTTATTTCTTTTTCTTCTCTGATTGCTGTGGCTAGGACTTCCAAAACTATGTTGAATAATAGTGGTGAGAGTGGGCAACCTTGTCTTGTTCCTGATCTTAGTGGAAGTGGTTTCAGTTTTTCACCATTGAGAACAATGTTTGCTGTGGGTTTGTCATATATGGGCTTTATTATGTTGAGGTAAGTTCCCTCTATGCCCACTTTCTGGAGAGTTTTTACTATAAATGGGTGTTGAATTTTGTGAAAACCTTTTTCTGCATCTATTGAGATTATCATATGGTTTATATCCTTCAGTTTGTTAATATGGTATATCACATTGATTGTTGTGTATACTGAAGAATTCTTGCATTCCTGGAATAAACCCCACTTGATCATGGTGTATGATCCTTTTAATGTGCTGTTGGATTCTGTTTGCTAGTATTTTGATGAGGATTTTTGCATCTATGTTCATCAGAGATATTGGCCTGTAGTTTTCTTTTTTTGTGACATCTTTGTCTGGTTTTGGTACCAGGGTGATGGTGGCCTGGTAGAATGAGTTGGGGAGTGTTCCTCCGTCTGCTATATTTTGGAAGAGTTTGAGAAGGATAGGTGTTAGCTCTTCTCTAAAGGTTTGATAGAATTCCCCTGTGAAGCCATCTGGTCCTGGGCTTTTGTTTGTTGGAAGATTTTAAATCACAGTTTCAATTTCAGTGCTTGTGATTGGTCTGTTTATATTTTCTATTTCTTCCTGGTTCAGTCTCAGAAGGTTGTGCTTTTTAAAGAATTTGTCCATTTCTTCCAGGTTGTCCATTTTATTGGCATATACTTGTTTGTAGTAATCTCTCATGATCCTTTGTACTTCTTCAGTGTCAGTTGTTACTTCTCCTTTTTCATTTCTAATTCTGTCGATTTGAGTCTTCTCCCTTTTTCTCTTGATGAGTCTGGCTAATGGTTTATCAATTTTGTTCATCTTCTCAAAGAACCAGCTTTTAGTTTTCTTGATCTTTGCTACTGTTTCCTTCATTTGTTTTTCATTTGTTTCTGATCTGATCTTTATGATTTCTTTCCTTCTACTAACTTTGGGTTTTTTTGTTGTTGTTCTTCTTCTTCTTTCTCTAATTGCTTTAGGTATAAGGTTAGGTTGTTTATTTGAGATTTTTCTTGTTTCTTGAGGTAGGATTGTATTGCTATAAAGTTGCCTCTTAGTACTACTTTTGCTGCATTCCATAGGTTTTGGGTCATCGTGTTTTCATTGTCACTTGTTTCTCAGTATTTTTTGATTTCCTCTTTGATTTCTTCAGTGATCTCTTGGCTGTTTAGTAGCGTATTGTTTAGCCTCCATATGTGTGCATTTTAAAAGTTTTTATTCCTGTAATTGATATCTAGTCTCATAGCGTTGTGGTCAGAAATGATGCTTGATACGATTTCAATTTTCTTAAATTTACCAAGGTTTGATTTGTGACACATGATGTGATCTATCCTGGAGAATGTTCTGTGTGCACTTGAGAAGAAAGTGTATTCTGTTGTTTTTGGGTGGAATGTCCTGTAAATATCAACTAAGTCCATCTGGTATAATGTGTCATTTAAAGCTTGTGTTTCCTTATTTATTTCTGTTTGGATGATCTGTCCATTGGTGTAAGTGGGGTGTTAAAGTCCCCTACTATGATTGTGTTACTGTTGATTTCCCCTTTTATGGCTGTTAGCATTTGCCTTATGTATTGAGGTGCTCCTATGTTGGATGCATAGATATTTACAATTATTATATCTTTGTCTTGGATTGATCCGTTGATCATTATATATTGTCCTTCCTTGTCTCTTGTAATAGTCTTTATTTTAAAGTCTATTTCGTCTGATATGAGTATTGCTACTCCAGCTTTCTTTTGATTTCCATTTGCATGGAATATCTTTTTCCATCCCCTCACTTTCAGTCTGTATGTGTCCCTAGGTCTGAAGTGGGTCTCTTGTAGACAGCACATATATGGGTCTTGTTTTTGTATCCATTCAGCCAGTCTGTGTCTTTTGTTTGAGGCATTTAATCCATTTACACTTAAGGTAACTATTGATATGTATGTTACTATTACCATTTTCTTGTTTTGGGTTTGTTTTTACAAGTCTTTTCCTTCTCTTGTGTTTCCTGCCTAGAGAAGTTCCTTTAGCATTTGTTGTAAAGTTGGTTTGGTGGTGCTGAATTCTCTTAACTTTTGCTTGTCTGTAAAGCTTTTGATTTCTCTGTCGAATCTGAATGACATCCTTGCGGGGTAGAGTAATCTTGGTTGTAGGTTTTTTCCCTTTCATCACTTTAAACATATTTTGCCACTCTCTTCTGGCCTGTAGAACTTCTGTTGAAAGATCAGCTGTTAACCTTATGGGGATTCCCTTGTATGTTATTTGTTGCTTTTCCCTTGCTGCTTTTAATATTTTTTCTTTGTGTTGAATTTTTGTTAGTTTGATTATGTGTCTCGGCATGTTTCTCCCTGGGTTTATCCTGTATGGGACTCTCTGCGCTTCCTGGACTTGATGAACTATTTCCTTTCCCATGTTGGGGAAGTTTTCAACTATAATCTCTTCAAATATTTTCTCAGACCCTTTCTTTTTTTCTTTGTCTTCTGGGATGCCTATAATTCGAATATTGGTGTGCCTAGTATTGTCCCAGAGGTCTCTGAGACTGTCCTCCATTCTTTTCATTCTTTTTTCTTTATCTGCTCTGTGGCAGTTATTTCCACCATTCTATCTTCCAGCTCACTTATTCATTCTTCTGCCTCAGTTATTCTGCTATTGATTCCTTCTAGAGTATTTTTAATTTCAGTTATTGTGTTGTTCATTACTGTTCGTTTGCTCTTTAGTTCTTCTACGTCCTTGTTAAATGTTTCTTGTATTTTCTCTATTCTATTTCCAAGATTTTGGATCATCTTTACTATCATTACTCTGAATTCTTTTTCAGGTAGTTTGCCTATTTCCTCTGCATTTATTTTATACTCCAATTTAAAAAAAAAAGAGTGACTCTCTCTCTCTCTCTCTAAATGCACAGAATTTCTTGATTATAGACTAAATTCACCTATTTCACTAAATACAGCCAGGGTGATCTCTAAAATAGTCAGTCAGTTGACACTCCAACAAGAAAAGCATAAGAAGTTCTCATTTCCCCACCAGCACTTGGTATTTTCTGACTTTCTCATTTTGCCAATCCGGTACATGTAAGGTGGTATTTAATTGTGGTTTTATTTTCATTTTCTGATTTCTTATGAGGCTGAGCTTCTCTTCCCATATTACTAGCTGTGTGACTTTCCCCTTCTCATACTTCACTCATTTTTTCTGTTGTGTTTCCTGTCTTCTTCCTGACTTGCAGAAATAGCTTTTATATTCTAGATATTAATCACTTGTTAGTTTTCAACACCAAATATATCTCACTCCAGTCTTTCAATCTCTGAAAACTTTGTGATGTGTTTGTTGCACAAACATACTTTGATGTGGGTAAATTTATCCAGAGTTTGTGTATTTTGAGTCTTGTTTATGAAATCCTTCCATTCTGGGGTCACAAAGATACTAAACTACATTTCCACCCATTGGCTTTTGGTTTTACCTTTCACATTTGGGTTTTTAATCCAAATCTAGCTAAAGCATATTTTTTTTAAGGGAATAAACTTTATTATTTTTTCCACACAGTGAGTCCATTTTTCCAAATGTGGTTTCATCCCTGTCCCACACCAAGTTCCACACATTCATGGGTTTATGTCTAGGTCAGCTTCTTCACCAGAACACACTGGTTACATTACGAGGCTCTGTGACACCTGATTATTCGGTGGTTAAAGTCCCTCCTCATTTTGCTCTTCTTTTTACAAGTGGTCTTGGGTATTCAAGAAACTTTATTCTTCCATATAGCTTTTAAAATCAGTTTATCAGAGTCCTCAAAAATTTCAGCTGGTACTTTTATTGGAATTATATTAAATTTATAGCTCAATTTAGACAATGTTAAATTGTCCCATTTATAAGTATGCTGTCTGTTTGAAATTATTTAGGTCTCCTTTTATATCTTTTAATGGAATTTCAAAAATTCATCCTTAAAGTTTTAATGCATTCTTTTTTAGGTTAATTCCTAGACACTTTATACTATTAGTTTGCAATTTAAATGGCATCTTATTTTCTACTGCTTTTTCCAGTATTAATTTGTGTATGTTATTCTTATTCTGGCAGACCTGCTAAACTCTCTAATGAGTTCTAATAATTTGTCTATTGCCCTTGTTAAAATTTCCATGTAATAATCTTATTAGCTGTACACTTAAAATATCTTCTCTTTTCAATCTCTGAATTAAATCTTAGCTTTTTTTTTTTTTTTGCTTTTATCTTGTAATTTTAGAGAGAATGTTCCTACATATCTTTATTACGATGATGCTTGCTGCATGTTTTTGGTAGAAAGTCTCAGCAAAGCTAAAAAGTTTTCTTTTCTTCATAGCTTTCAAATAGATTTTATTTTTATAAAATACTACTTATGTGGGCTTCCCTGGTGGCGAAGTGGTTGAGAGTCCGCCTGCTGATGCAGGGGACATGGGTTCGTGCCCCGGTCCGGGAAGATCCCACATGCCGCGGAGCGGCTCGGCCCGTGAGCCATGGCCGCTGGGCCTGCACATCCGGAGCCTGTGCTCCGCAACGGGAGAGGCCACAGCAGTGAGAGGTCCACGTACCGCAAAAAAACACCCAAAAACAACAACAACAAAAACTATTTATTTACTAAAAACTTTGCTTTACTGAATATTTTTCTACATCTGTTAAGAACATATCCTTTTTTTTCTCTTTCAGTATTAAAGTAATGAATTACAATGATGCATTTTTCTGATAGTGATCTATCTTTGTATTTTTGGGAGCAACACCTGCTTGATCATTCTGCACTCGTTTTCTTTCCTTCTATTATTTCTTTCTTTTTTAATAGACTTTATTTTTTAAAGCTGTTTTAAGTTCATGGCAAAATTGAGTGGGAGGCACAGAGATTTTCCACACACCCCTGCCCCCATACACACATCGCCTCCCCCACTATTGACATCCTGCATCAGAGTAGTACATTCTATAAGATTCTCGATAAATATTTTAGAATACTTTTTCCCTTTCATTTACTTTTTTTCTCTTATTGGGACTCCTTTTAGGTGGTTGTCATTACTTCTCTTTTTATTCTTTCAGTGTTTTAAGTCTTCTCATTTTTCAAATTCTTTTCCCCTTTTGATGACTTTTCAAAGAGTTTCTCATCCAATCTTCCATGTACTCTTTCAATCTTCAGATGAGTCCTTTCTGCAATCCAACCCATTGGGTGAGTTCATTATTTCAACAACTGAACTTTCCATACTGAATCTCTTTATTTGGGCCTTTTCCACAACCACTTATTTCTGATTTATGTTCCTAGCATCCTCTCTTATCTTTCTAAGGATACTTATTATGCTTATTCTAAACTCTTGCTCTTTCTGTTGTGCTGGTTATACTTCCTACCATACAGGTAGTCCCATTTGCTGCCTTTCTTTCTCAGAATTTGTGCCCCTCAGATTTCTACTAATTTTCTCCTTTGGGATCATGTTTTATTTTCTTGGATTGATCAGCAGCCTTGGCCTTTATTTTTCTGTTGGGGGAGGAATGAAAGTTTAGCCAGAGCTCATGCTCCTCCAGGTAAGTTTAGGTGGGGTGGAAGAGCTTTTCAGAGAGGAAAGCCAGGGAGCCTGTAGTGATTCACCCTAAGCTCTGCCTGTCTCCTGTTCCCCGTAGGTGTACCTGGCAGCTCCAGAACCTACCCATGTCTCTGTGGATGGCACTGCTCTTCATGGGGGGTAGGGCTGTTATTCTCTTTTATAATTGCCAGGCCATGGGATGGGTGGCAGAAGAAAATCACAGGCACTCTTTGTCAGGTTCCAGGGCTTCCATGAAGTTACTCTGCCCTGCCCTCCAGACTTTCCTGCCCATAGTAAAAATGCCCAGGTGATGGACATCTCAGGGCAACAAGGGGAAGAAAAAGGAGTGCAACCAGCAAGTGCTACCTCAGCCCTCTCCCTTCATCACTATTACCCATCCACAGGCACTCAGCCATCCAGTTCTGTCTCTCCTGTGGTTATCTTCAGGGAAGGTTTGGTGGTGAGAGCCTGGAACCTGTGTGTTGGCTCCCTTGCCAGGAACTCGAATTCCCCAGCCCTGGTTCTTTATCTTCATTTGCCTTGGTATCTTATTTTCTGGCTATGTCACAAGTTTGCTTTTGTTTTGTTTTGTTTTGGAGAATAAAATGTATTCATTCAGTAATATGTATTGAGCACCTAGGGTTTGCAAGACCCTTTGCCAGATGATGGGCTAAAATAGCCAAAGAGCCTTTCTAACCACTGCTCTCTTTGCAGTTAGCTAAGTAAATCAACCTGGCATTGCCCAGCCTCTGAGTCACCACACTTGGCAGGAACCAGCCTGAATTTCTTCTCCATCATGTTTGCCAGGGCATGCTCTCTCCTTTAGAACTCTGCTAACAACTCACCTCTCTGACACCTTTCAAAGTTATTCCTTTAGCCTCTATCATTTGACTTCCCATCTCCATTTTCACTGAGAACTTCTAAATAGAGTTATGGAGTCATAAGGTATTTGGAAAAAGTGCCCACCTAAGAGACAGGTGGCTTGGTTTTTCAGTCCAGCTCTGCCACTAATTGTGTATATGATCTTGGCCAAGTTACATCACCTCCTGGGGCCTCAGTCTCTGACATCTGTGTGGGCCTCTATTTATGGCTGTACTGCTTTCTGTTTCTTGCCATAGTTTCAAGAATTCTTGAGCATAGGGACTGGTCTGAAATATTAAATATGTTTTACTTGTTGACTGGTGGGTTTAGCACACATTCAATTTTCATCATAAAACAACAAAATCATTCTAGTGCTTCTTGATATGCAATGCTGTGGCATATACCTTTTGCAACAAAGTTGTCCCTACTTTCTCAAAATCAACATAATTCTGCCTCTTGGGGTGTTATTTTTCTCTTCCTAGAAGGAAAGCTTTTTATGTGAGTAGTGTGAACATATATTGAAAGAGAGGGAGACAAAAATCATGGTACGCTATTCCTACAGATCATGCAGAATTTGCATAAGACAAGAGGGCTCCAGGATGGGACCATGTGGTTTGCAAATCTGTCCTCCAGGTCTCGCTGGGGTGCACAACTACTCTTATTGGATGGTTTAGGTGTGGCATTAGGAGAGACAATAGGCTCTTGAGATTTCTGGGAGTAGGACCCTCTTAGTCACAGCTCAGTTCTAGAGAACTGTTTCAATATCCTACTTTACCACCCCTCCACGCTCCTCCTTATTGAGCCTCACCCTTATTTAACACCTTCCATTATGAGAGGAAGAAGTGTGTCTCTTACATCTTTTTTGCTACTGGATCCCATCATCTTTCAGCTCCCCAGGAACTTCATTCCATTAATGATCCCCTTTCCCCTTTACCTTCAACTCTTTCCCACCCCATTTCTCCTTTTCAACTTATATGCCTGCTCAGACCTCACTTGAAAGCAAATCCTCACGCTCGCACACCTGCACTACTTCGCCTGGCTAACACCATCTTGTCTCTCCATTTCTGTTCACATGTAGCCTCCTCTCTAAGCCCATGCTTCAGCTTTTCTCTGTTCCTAGAGTGCCCTGTGCACACCTCTAATATTACACTTATCCTGTACTGCAGTTTACTTGTTTATATGTCTATCCCTCCCACTAGACAAATATCAAAATATAACTGTAGGACCTTGACTGTATTTTTTACCTCTTGTGAATTCCAGTTACCTTATATAGTAATCTCAATAAATTTTTGTTGAATCAATAATGTAGAGGCCAACTCTAAAATAATGAATGTGTCATTTTGAGAAGCTGTTTCCAAATCTAAATAAAGAAGCTGGAATGGGCCCAGAAACTTCAAGAAGCTTATATCCTCAAGACCCATCTGCAGTGAGGTTTAAAGAAGTAATGTATTTTGACATACTACATCTTAACAAGAGCAGGATACTAAACAGTGGTAAGATCTCAATTTCCCCCCAACAGAATTCCCTTTAAAACTTATATACATACTACTTATTCATTGAAGAAAAAAAATTTAAATATAAAAATTACCTGTAATACCATATTGTAGATATGGTTTCTGTTAATATTTCCATGTACATTCTCCTAGATTTTTTTTACTATGTTAAAATGTGTATTTGTGTAAATATATTTTTTAAATGACATCATACCATGTATACTTTTGAAAGCCTACTTTTTCACTTATTATGTGCATATTTCCATGCTAATAAAAACATAGTTACAATATCACTTTAATGCTGGAGTGGGATTAAGGTGGGTGAGGGTCATGATATATTTAACCAATCCATCCTCTATTATTAAATATTTAGGCTTTGAGGTGTTTCATTATTGAGGTGTTTCATTATTTCAAAAACATTTCAACAAACATTTTTGTGCTTACATTTTTTTTTAAGCTCATGCCTTATTATTTGCTAGGACACATTTCTTTTGTTGTTGTTGTTGTTGCATTGGGTTTTTATTGCTGTGCATGGGCTTTCTCTAGGTGCATTGAGTGGGGGCTACTCTTCATTGAGGTGCGCTGTCTTCTCATTGGGGTGGCTTCTCTTGTTGCAGAGCACAGGCTCTAGGCACGTGGGCTTCAGTAGTTGTGGCACGCAGGCTCAGTAGTTGTGGCTCGAGGGCTCTAGAACGCAGGCTTGGTAGTTGTGGTGCACAGGCTTAGTTGCTCTGCAGCATGTGGGATCTTGCTGGACCAGGGCTTGAACCCGTGTCCCCTGCATTGGCGGGTGGATTCTTAACCACTGCGCCACCAGGGAAGTCCCGAGGACACATTTCTAATGGAAAAATTTCTTGATCGAAAGATATGTTCATATTTAAAGTTTGTTAGTGTTACCAATTGCCAACTTTCTCTTAAGAAAGTTGTACCAATTTACACACCTGCCAGCAGTATACAAGGGTATATTTTCCCCACACTCTCACCAATATAGGTTATGCTAATTCTACTTACTCTTTCTCGGTCTGGTTTGACTTCTCATGTTTTTTCAAAATTTGCATCTCATTGATTGCTAACTAGGCTAAAAATTTCATATCTTTATTATTACTTTTATTTTATATTTATGTTTATGTTATATTTATTTTATATTTATGTTTTGAGTAGCCTGTTCATATCCCATGATCTCGTATTATTTGAAAACTTATATATACAGATAATCAATCCTCTTTTCACCAAAAATGTAGCATACACTTTTCTTAAATTGCTCTTTGCATTTTAAAGCCTTATTTATGGTGTTTTAAAATTTTTTACTTTACTATGCATAAAGTTTGAGATTTTTTTCCCTATAGTTAATCCATCTTTTCCTTCAGGTTTCATGCCTTCCCCACATGAGGCAGAGATTACCAGTTACCTACCAAATACTCTCTCCTCAGCTTCTTTAGCAAGGGAACAATGTATTTCTGAGCCTCTTGTGCAGTTGGGTGTGATCAGGTGACCAGTTAGGGTCAATGACTTGCAAGGGTTGTTGTGTGACCTGGGGCAAAACTCCTGAAGAGTGAGAGTTGAGGCTTCTCCCTTCTTCTTTTCTGTTGCCTAGAAGGAAACAGCTAGAGCTCCAGCAGCCATCCTGGACCACTTCCATCTTGTGGATGGAAGTCAACTTGGCAGTGGGTACGGAAGGAAGGAGCCTGGAGTCCTCACAATGTTATGAAGCTGTCACACTAACCCTGGGCTGTCCACCTCCAAATTTCTTTTATACAAGAGAATAAATAAGTCACTGTAGTCAGGCCTTCGGTAAGAGCAACTCTTACTCCTAAGAGCGATTCCTAACTCATATGCCAACCCAAGGTTATATCAATATTTATTTGTATTTTTATCTACTATATTACCTCTACATTTACAGATGTACGACTGAAATGACATATAACCAAGGTTCGACAATGTCTATAAGATAATCATTTTTGGTAGAAGCTTCTTCAAAATGATAATTGCTAGACCCCCATGTGGATAAACTGTTACACTGAATTTTAAGGAAGGATCTAATTATAGAGTTTTATTCTATCAGGCATTTTTTGAAAAAGTTAGGCCAATGATCTTGACTTGAAATACGTTTATTATACAGATCTTGAGAAATAGCTTTAATATCTATTTTTTTTTTGATGAATTACGGGCTTACATCCTAAGTTAGTTTTCAGGGGATGCAACTATAAAATGTGTGTAGCTAGTTGGGAGGTTTTCAGTGTAGATAATTGGATACATATCTAAATTTGTGTAATAAAGAGCTGTATTATAGCAAAATTGTACTATAGTTCCATAACAGCCAGAATTTCATTTTAATACTATTGGTTTTAAAACATATTTTGACTATAGGTATGGTTTTTCTAGAACTTGACAACACATATTATTCTTGCTTCTGGAAAAATGAGCCAGATAATAGCGTTCAATTTAATGTAATGAATATTTCCTTAACTAGTATTTATTAAGCACCTGCTACGTATTAGTCTCTGTATTTAATCCCACAATGACCTGTAATTCAGGTAATAAAATCCCTAGTTTAGAGAGGGGGAAATTGAAGCTCAGAGGTGTTAATTCACTCGTCCAAGGACACTCACTGGCTAAATGGAAATTTCAGACGGCCTCTGAAGGCTGTTGACTCCAAATTCTAAACTCCTGTGTTACTCATACCAGGCCCTTGAGCTGGACCTGAGGGAGATAAGAGATTAGTAAAACAATTTCCTTCAAGTAATATTAAAGAAAATTTGGTACTTACCTGCCCCACACAGGTCCGTTATGTTAATATGAGTGGGCAAGGAACTGCCTTTCGAGTTAGCTGCAGACACGGACACAGCCCAGTTCCCAGTTCTGGGAATGACCCAGGTCCAGGAGGTGTGTTCTGTGATGTTCTGTAGTGTGGCTTTCCCCCCTGCTACCTCCTGCAAGGTCACTCGATAGTGGAGGATTTTTCCTTTTGCCTCTGATAGACTCAGATTCTGCAACAAAACACATCTCCTTACTATGTACTCTCAGACAAGGTCACTGGATGCTCTATGCTAGGACCTCATGACTACCAGCAGCAGGTGGCTACACTGGAGTGACCTTTTTATTTACATCTTCTCATCTCCTCCACTGCACACTTTCATGTCTCCACCCAGCCCCGCCACTTAGAAGAAAAAATCAGTTAACATTTTTTAAAGCTAATTCTTAAAAACATATTGATTTTCCTTTCTTGTTTCAAAGTGACACTTCCTAATAGGAGAAAACTCAATTACATTCAATGGAACAAGTGAGGGATCTGGACTCAGAAGATCTGGGTTTGAGTTCCAGCTCTACCAATCACCAGCTGTGTGACCCTGGGCAAGGCATTCAGACCCTCTGAGTCTCCATTTCCAAATTTGTGAAACACACACACGTATATATTTTTACATAGAAAGTGCAATGCTGCTCCTGAAATCAAAAACAAGCTTTCTAAGAGCTAAACTAGTAAAATCCATACTTAGTGAATTGGATTAGCCATCTGTGCTAGGAAACTAAGACACTGTTTATAAATGTGTGACTAACAAGTTTTGGAACTGCAAGAATTCCAATTGAGATGGCTTGGGAACAATCCCAGAAAGTAAGCAGAAAACTAATTATTTGTACTGTAACCCTGTTTGGACAAGGACCATGGGAAGCAGGAGCATTGGAAATGGGGAGTTGCCAAGGCCTGTGTTGGCAGTGCCTGTCCATGCCTAGTGCAGGGAGAGAAAGGCATTGCTCACCAGACTTAAGCATCACAGTTTTCTTGACAAGACTCTTCCTTCCATGGGGTGTGGGGTGGCCTCAAGCCGCTGAAAGACACACCTTAGGGTTGGCAAATGCCCCTTTCTCTGGTTCTCTGCTCCCTAAGCAATCTTTTAATAATTTGGTTTCCTATGTCATTTATCTGTCAGGAGAGGCTGGGCTAACGTGAACATCTGGTTCACTTAAAATTTGTATTTTTCACTTAAAGTGAAAAAATTGGCCTTCTGATTATAATTTGGCTTCTGAAATAATTAGCATGCTGGGAGAGGATGCTCCTATCTGCTGACTCAAGCCTTCTGGTTGGCCCAACAGCTGCAATTCTCACTATAAATTAATGCATGAACATCCAGCTTTTTATATTTCAGGCTCTAGGAGCTTGAATAATGCAGATCATGCCCTAGGTACCCTTCTGGATCCACAAGGCCCAAGACTGGGTCATAAGCCATGGTCAACACACTGGGTGAATGCCATGTTGTTGGGGGCATTTTTGGGCGCACGTTCAGCCGTTCCCTAGAAGACATCCTGTGTCCTGGCAAGAACCAAGAAAGTTAGCGCTGCAAACGTCCATCAGCTGATCTCATAGGCCCATTGTGTGGATTAAAACAAGTGAGTGCTTTTGACATTGTGATGTTCTGAACTGTTATTAATAAACATGCCCTTTGTCATAGGAGAAAAAACAAGATAAATTAAAGCAAAAGCTGGCTAGGGAAGACCATTCCCTCAGCTCTCTCTCACTCCATTCTTCCCTCCCTGTCCCTTGTGCAGCTCCAGAGGGAGGACTGTCACCCCCATCCCAGGCACCCCACCCAAAGGCACTCCCCAAGAGTTAACTGGGCTCACAAAGCTCCCCATTCTTGCCAGGAACCCAAGGGGCAATAGGGAAACAGCCTGCATTACCACACACTCATTATTGTTCACAGACACCTCAGCAATCTCATGCAATCCAGCGGTAGAGTGCTGACAGAAGGGAGGAAACGTCAAGTCCTCTTGGATCCAATGAAATCCAGCTGATCCCAGTGATGTAGTAAACAGAGGTGTGGGTTGGAAAGATGAGTAAATGTTCCCAGAGGGCAGGGAAGGGCTTGGACCCACCTTGCATTAGTTTTGAGTTGCAAATATCAGTGAGAAGGTGAGGATGGGGCCAAGGAGTTAGACAAATAAATATGGTATCCCTTGAGTTATGCTTGTATAAAATGTCAAGCTCCAGTTTGGCTATAAACATCTCTCAGATAACTGGTCTCCTTAACCAAACTGGAAAATGGGTCTAACTTGTCCAGCAGGGTCCATAGAATAAAAGATTCAATGAGTTCAATGAGCCAGTGGGAAAACAGGTATTTAGCTGGAGGGGCACTCAGTCTCCTGAAGCAACTAAAAAGAGTGTGATTAGGTTGGTTAAAAAAAACCCAGTCACATCAAGTTTGCGAATCATGTATATAATGCATTACCCCTTGATGACACCTGGCCCTGACGGAATGGACTATCATCCCAGAACAACAGAACAGGAAGGGGTTCTACAGATTAACAATGAATTCAGTGTTTCATTTTATCAACGGGGAAACTAAGCCCTGGGGACAAGAGACGACTTGCTTAAGCCCACTCAAGGGACAGACAGAGGGGCTGAGAGTGGAATCCAGGGCTCCTGACTTCTGGATTCATGACCCCTCCACTCTGACTCACTGCTCCCTCTAACGGCAAGCGTGAGACAACGAACTGGTGAGTACGAGCGCCATGTTGCATAGTTGGATCCCCATTCACCCTTCTGGCCCAGAGTTGCAAAGCAACTGGAACATCAACAGTGGGCATGAGGTCAGCAATTCGGGGAGAGTGGAGATCCAGAATTCTTTTTTTCCAGAGCCAACGAGCCCTGAGTCAGAAGGAGAGAAGCTCTGAACCGAGAAAAACCTTGGCCTGAGGAGCCAGCTGGGTCTTCTCAGATAAATTTATTTTTACTCTAGTGTTTGTTTATTTGGGTGGGTGAGAAGGGGGAATCTATCATTTATTGGGCCATACCATGAGTCAGAAGCTCTACATCCTGTCATATTTATTCCTTATAACTCCTCATTCTGATGAGGGCGCTAAAGCTTAGAGAGGTTAAGAAACTGACTCAAGAAGTCCCTACAGATCTAAAAAAAAAAAGGTTCTGAAGAACCTAGGGGCAGGACAGGAATAAAGACGCAGACTTAGAGAACGGACTTGAGGACACAGGGAGGGGAACAGTAAGCTGGGACGAAGTGAGAGACTGGCATGGACATATATACACTACCAAACGTAAAACAGATAGCTAGTGGGAAGCAGCCACATAGCACAGGGAGATCAGCTCGGTGCTTTGTGACCACCTAGAGGGGTGAGATAGGGAGGGTGGGAGGCAGGGAGATGCAAGAGGGAAGAGATATGGGAACATATGTGTATAGCTGATTCAGTTTGTTATAAAGCAGAAACTAACACATCATTGTAAAGCAATTATACTCCAATAAAGATGTTAAAAAAAATTAATTAGGGCTTCCCTGGTGGCGCAGTGGTTGAGAGTCCGCCTGCCGATGCAGGGGACACGGGTTCGTGCCCCGGTCCGGAAAGATCCCACATGCCGCGGAGCGGCTGGGCCCGTGAGCCACGGCCACTGGGCCTGAGCGTCCGGAGCCTGTGCTCCGCAACGGGAGAGGCCACAGCAGTGAGAAGCCCGCGTACCGCAAAAAAAAAAATAATAATAATAATTCAAAAAAAACTCCCTACAGAAAAGTAATGCGAGATTTTAGTGCGCCCCCTGGTGGATATGAGAGAGGAGGGCGATATCCAGACGGAGTCTGGGGTCCCTAGGAGCATCTCAAAGACAGGGTACTTCTTGTCCCTTCTTGGGCAGTGCTGAGAGTGGGTTTCAAGCCAGTGGTCCTACTGTTGTTGTCACCCTCTCCTACTGGTAAGAATACACTAAAAAGGAAAAGCTGTCCACTGCCTCTCTCCCTTCAGTCTTCTTTCTGCTCTGCCCTGTGGAAAATGATCTAAACTTAGTGAGCGTAGCCTTTCTGACTTCGCTTTGTCTGAGAAGCAAAGAGTGAACAGCTCCCTCATAAACCATTATAAGAATTCTGCTGCCTGAAAAGGCTTTCAGCGTCAAAAATAACTTGGTGAATGTAATCCAAGAAAGGACAAAGTCTGATGCATTTGTGAATGCGTGCCCCGTTTGTGTTTTGAAGTATATTATAGGAAAGGTGTTTCTGTGAATTGATAAATCATTTCCTCTTAAGACTTCAAAAAAAACTACTGTACTTAAAGTAATATTTTACTTCTGAACTTCCCCTGATACAAATAATAACTTTTAAAAAACAGTTAGAGCTTAGCCTGTATCAGAGAAGAGAGTCTGTAATCAAGACCCCTTGGAAAGCTGGGCAGTTTGAATACTTACTAGTCACAGCTTTATCTGTGAAGATTTTTTGGTTTTTTTTTTTTGGTTTTGGAACACTGCTGACTTGGTTCTTGTTATTCGGGAAGATCTTTTGCTTTTCTGCTCCGCCACCTAGCAGCCACATGACCTTGGGCAAGTTATTTCACCTCTCTGAGCCTCAATTTCCTCATCTGTAAAATGAGGATAATTCTATATCCAGCATAGGCTTATTGGAGGATTCAATGAGCTAAGGGAAGTAAACTGTTTCAAAAGAGTGTTTGGTGCATGAGAGATATGAAGACACTTGGTGGGTACTCTTCTCTCACTTAACTCTAATATAAAAAGCATCATAATTGGCACTTTTCCCATCATACTTATATGGCTCTTCTATTAATCTTGACCTGGCTTATACCACAGCTCTCTATGGAAGTTTCACCAGTGCCATACAGTTGATTACAAAGTACATGCAATGTGTGGGTTTAAGTCTGGGTACCTTGACTTCAGAACTTATGACTGCCTTCAGCAACCCCAGTCCAAAGTGAAGACAATCCTCACCTGGAAGTTTTAAAAATCACTGTACTGGAAATTTCCATCTGTGGATCTATCTCCCCACTAGCCTGTCAGTTCGTCTTTGCATCCTCGGTGTCATGACCAGTGTCCGCCTCCTAAGAATGACCTGGCAAACACTTTTCACAGTTCTTATTTTCATACCAACCTCATGTTATATATACTTTTATTGTCTGCACGGTACTCATGAGGCAAGTAAGGCACAGAGACTTTAAGCACCTTGCTCAGGAACACACAGTAAGTGGTAAAGCTGGAGCTTGAACCCAGCTAGCACAGCTGCTCTATCTGGAGAATGAAGTCTTAACTGCTGGCATGCTGGCACGTAGTAGGCATCTCCCAGGTGTTCCGCTACTCTGAACTGATTTAATTGATAGTCATACCTTCTGGTCGTTACCCGGGCATAATGATGTCTATCTTGTTTTACAGCTAGAAAACAGCAAAATAATGGAAACTTTTAAAGAGCAAAGCTTTAACTCCCCTTCCATCTCTGTTTTCTATCTTCTGTTAATTCTCTGCTACTTACTCTTATCTTTGTCACTGACCACATTCTGCTATCCAACCCAAATTCCCTGCATTGCATCTGGTACAGTATGTGTGACTAGTAAGCAAGGGAAAGCAACCTGTTCTGTCTGAAAATATCTCCAGAAATGCTGTGCCAGCCTGTGATGAGACAGGGTTGGGAAAGGGAAGGAGAGAGAGTTGAATACTGCAGCAAAACTAATCTTCCCATCTGCTGCTTTTGTATTTAAACATTGATTCTGAGGTTGGATACCTCCTCTAATTATATAAGGGCCTCAGGCTCCTGGAAGCCAATCTTCCCTGGGGATTTACAATAGACCTTTGTCCTCCATCAATATAAACCAGGTTACAAATAATACTTTCTACTTTTACTGAATCCCTTTCATATGAGGAGGCCAAAGAATTCATCCCTTCAGTGCAATGTGATACAGGTTGGAATATTCTTCTTTCACCAAAGACAAAGACAGGGAGAAAGAGACCAAGTGAATGTACTGGATAAGCCGCTTCTGGTCTCAACAGTCTGAGGCTGTGCTGTAAACTGGTGTACGGGGCTGGCTCTTTTCTCTTTCTTCTTGACTTCTATGGTTCGAGGGTAGCTGTTTATCCAAATGAATTACTTCATTGAACAAGTGAATATAAAACACCCAGTTTTTTCCCCACCTTTGGAACCAAAAGATTCCCTATCTCTCTTCTATCTTGCTTGTTAAGGCTCAGGACACTGGTTGTTGTCCACTACAGGAGGGAGCTCTGCAGCCTTCAAAACGGGGCTCTCCTGACCTGAGACGGGCTGCTATCTGGAGGGTGAGCCCCTGGCCACTGTGCCATACTGGCACTTAGTAGACACACCAGTTGTCAAAGACATAGTAGGAAAAAAAGAATGTAAAATAGCTCATTCATATTTTTAAAATCAATTACATGTTGAAATGATAACATTCCAAATATATCTGTAAGTAAAATATATTATTAAAATTGTCCCCCTGTTTCTTTTTACTTTCTAAAATGTGGCTACAAGAAAGGTTTTTTTTTCTTTTTTTTTTTTGCTGTTCGCGGGCCTCTCACCGCTGTGGCCCCTCCCGTTGCAGAGCACAGGCTCAGCGGCCATGGCTCACGGGCCCAGCCGCTCCGCAGCATGTGGGATCTTCCAGGAACCGGGGCACGAACCCGCGTCCCCCGCATGGGCAGGCGGACTCCCAACCACTGCGCCACCAGGGAAGCCCTACAAGAAAGTTTTAAATTATGCATGTGGCTTGCATCCGTGGCCTGCTTTATATTTCTATGGGATAGCACTTCACTAATGTGATCCTTCAAGCCGAAGTCGTGTCCCCAGGGGTTCTCCTGTCAAATGTTCTCCCACCCTTGTCCTGACTAACTTGTTCTTCTGGGGAGCTCCAGTATTAACTTCTCTTTTTTTTTTTAGGGTCAGAAAACTTTAATAACACCTGGACAGAATCAATACTAACAATTTAAGGGGCAGTTTATACGTGATATTTTCTAAAGATTTAAACTATTCCAAAAGATTTTATCCTTAAAATTGTTTAAAAAAACAAGCTAAAAAACAAAAACTTCACCCTATTTAACCCTCAGCAACTCGACTGTGGACTCACTTTACCCACACCTCGAAATCCTTCCAACCAATTAAGAAACTAAAAAGCAGAAACTCACGTGGGATTCTGACTGTCAGGCCTATCTTTCGATGTGTAGACTCTCCTATGCCCTTTGTCCTTCTGATGCTCCATCTTTTAACTGCAGTGACTCGCTCATTGCCTGAGCTCCACTTTGTTCTATGGTTCACAAAGTTAGTCAGCTGCATGGAGAATGGACGATGCTGAAATCTGCAGTATTACATTCTGAAAGGTCCTCTCTGACTCCTCACTCCTTCCCCTGCCTGGCCATCATCCTCCCCAGCCGAACCTTGAACCCCTCCTTGAACCTGAGGGCCCTCACCACCTCCTTGCTATTTCTGTCCTCCTGCTGGACTGTGAGCTCAAGGGCATGGAGCCTGGACCTGGCTTGTTCACTTCCATATCCCCACATGCAGCACGGGCTCTAGGCCTAGAGGGGTTTTCATGTATGTGTTTGCTTGAATGAATAAACCAATGAGTGAGTGAATGAAGGAGTGAATTCAGCTCCATCTGCACACAGGTATTTCTCTTCCAGACCCGTGGCCCAAACCACCATTTCAGAAAGTTTGTGACTTGCTATGATCGAGACAGTGAGAGGACACTGAAGAAATTTACAGAGGAAATTGGAAAGGTTAATGTGGCTTTAACCCATCGTCATATCTTTTCATACATCATCTCCATATATATTTGAGGTGACTTTCTTCTTAAAGGATAGAAGCTGTATTAACTGAAGGAAAAGTGTGCTGGAATCATGGATTGAAATGCTTTGTCAAAGCAAAGGAAACGGTATGAAAGTTTGTGCAGAAGGAGATGATAGAGTGAATCTGAGGGAAAGAATTGGTGACACTCCTCCCCCTACCCCTGAAAGGGCTCTAACCCAACACTGAGGCTGTTGCTAACACAGCAACAGTTTCTACCTGTTATTGCATTTACTGTTTTAACAACATCCAGGTGTTTTTGCTTGATTCATAGATTAGGTTCTACTTTTTGTCTTCAACATAGAAAGTATTTTTTCTCTTAAAAGCAACTATGGGGACCTCCCTGGCGGTCCAGTGGTTACGACTCTGGCTTGCACTGCCAGGGGCATGGGTTCGATCCCTGGTTGGGGAACTAAGATCCTGCAAGCTACGTGGTGTGGCCAAAAATTTAAAAATAAAAAATTTTTAAAAAGCAACTATGGCAAAAAATAGTACAGGATATTTTTGAGGAAATGGAGTTTTTCGGAGAAACCAAGGTGTGGGAAAATGAGTAACTATGTGGGAACCAGAACATCAAAGGTCTCCTTTACCCTCAACATATTCGCACACCCACCTTCATAAATCACACGCATATAGATACATTCATACACATTCACACTCAAACACCCACACATATACACCCACACTTATACCCACATGTATCCCACACACACCTTCACACTTACTCACTGCGGAGGGTGATTCACATGTTGGACTTTAACACCTAATGTGATGGTGTCAGGAGGTGGGGCCTCTGCAGGTTGATTAGGCCCTGAGGGTGGAGCCCCCATGGGTGGGATTAGCACTCTCTAAGAGACCCCAGAATGCCGTCTAGTCCCTTCCACCACGTGAGGATACAACAGAAGTCTGCGACACAGAAGAGGGCCCTCACCCAACCATGCTGGCAGCTGGATCTCGGACTTCCAGCCTCCAGACTGTGAGAAATTGATCTCTGTTATTTATAAGCCCCTAGTCTATGGTATTTTATTATACTAAGACACATCCATGCCTAACATACATGCCCGCACACTCACACACGTACTCACATATACACACCCACACACTCACATCCCTCCCACGCATTCACACACATGTGCACTCACATATACAACACACATGCACACACACCACTCCAGACACGCACATTCACACATCCTCAACTCCCTCCACACACACCGGGGCTGCACCCATTCAGCACCAAGCTGTTCTCCCCTAGTGTAAACATCCTACAAAAATGAAAGGTCATCTCACTTCTCCCTATCTGCAAGAGAAACGTGTTCTCCGTTTGTTCACAGGCTGATGGGGTTTTACTTGGGGCTTCCTCTGGTGTCAAAGCCCCAAATTCCCCTTTGCAGTGGCGGGGCGTCCCCCTTATCTGGTTTCCCAGTATTGATCAAAGTGAAAAAAGAAAAATTAGCCACCACACACGTCTTTGCTTCCTTTCCCCAGTGTGGTCTGACTGAGGCCCCACCACAAAGCACTTGATCCGGCTACAGTGTTTCTTTCTAGCCTGAGGTTTAGATGAGTTCTTTGTGTCACAGCACAGCCCTGTATGTGAGACTCCCAAGCCTGCCTAAGGGGTGCAAGAGGAATCCCCAGGCGGATGAGTGGGAGAGGGGTGGTTCCAGAGGGCAGTATTTCCGCCCAGGAAAGGCTTCCAGCACAAGCACCACATCATGGAATCCTCTCATGGGAAATCACTTCCCCTCCCTAGACCTCAGTTTCCGTGTTTGTAAAACGAGTGTTAGAACTACATGCTGCTTAAATGCCCTTTGGCTCTAGAGGTCTGGGATTCGTGGTTCTGGGGTCCAGAGCAGGACTGCTCATCTCAGCAACTCCAGCCGGGGTTTAATTGCCTCTCCCAGGTGGGTGGAGAGGCAATTGAAGAAGCCCAGGATTCGACAGAGAAGGACTAAATCCTGTCATGACCCTATAAAACTGAAGACTGGGTCCAACTTTCCTTTCTCAGGCTGGACAATCACTGAAGGTTTTGAAGGTGCCCTGTCATGACTACCATCTGGCACAAGGTTATAGAAGCTTCTAGTATTTACATTTTTGGTTTCTTATTCAAATCGATTCCAGTCCAAAGCATCCTTCTTGGGCCCACAATTCTGGCTCCACAAAAGGAAAGATTTTCTAACTTCTCAATAAGAGATGCCATCGAGGCATGGGCTTCCTCCAAAGCGATTCTCCCTGTCCCAGAAGGTCCCAGCTATCTGTCTGTCCTGGCTGGGCTGGGAGCAATGTTTATGAGAGAAAGCGTGGACTAGCAGAGCTTTAAAGCCTCTTTGAATTTCAAGGCTTCATTTTAGAATCTAAGCTTCGTGAGGAATAGCGACAGGATCAAGATGAGTAGCAGAGAGGAGTTTGCATACGCAAGCTTGCTAAGCATTACCTGTTGGCTAACAAATAGTTATTTTGACTTTGCTCTGACGTTGGTTTCAGGGTACCCTGCTCGTGCCTGTTCTAAATTCTCTCTGTGACGGTATACACAGATATAGCACCAGGCACACTGCTTACCCTGTTAGGATAAAAATCATGATGCAGTATTATTTAATTTTTCCTTGGTGGCCCCCGTGATTTTTCTGCGTTTGTGTCTTCTCATTGACTGGGCCCTATGACGGCCTTGTCAGCTCTGCAGGTACCAGGCTCATTACCCTCATTCTACCGAGAGAAACCCTAGAGTAGAGAGGAGTGAAATGGGACCAGAACAGAGTATCTTTTCAGATAACTGTAAAGTACATTTGGGGAGGAGGGATCTTTATGGGAGGAAGGATATTTGTTTTAACCAGTCGCTTACTTCTGAAAATGAAAACCAATAGCCAGGAATTGAGCTGGGTTCTTCTACACTATTTACAAATCACGGCTGCTCTAAACGCCTTGCTTTAGGAATAATCTTGCTATTAACAATGCTTTATTTTAAGATAAATTTTAAGCTGCAGTTTTAGTTTCGAAGGGAAGAACTTGATTATGACTCACCAAGCTATTTATAGTAGACTCCTCTTATGCCAGACATTTTGTGTGTGTGTGAGAGAGAGAGAAAGGGAAAGAGGGAGCAAGAGCTCATTTCTTAAAACTGAAGAAGATTGCAATTATCAAAATCTATCCAGCTAACCCCACCAGAGGACTTTATTAGTCTGACTTCTGGTTTCATGCTCATCAGCTTCATAATTCCAAAACTGTTTATTTGCCCTTAACTAGAAGAACTGTTGTAAAAGGGATGTAAGTTTTGGGAAATAAAACCTCTTCTTATGAACATGCCAATCAGTAGCTCAATTCAAATAGTTATTTTTTTTGGACAAAGATGAGTCATGCTGTAGCAGAAAGAGCGCTGGATGGGTTTCAGTCCCAGCTCTGCACTTAGTAGGTGGGTGACTTTGAGAAGAACCTCCTTTCTTGGACTCTCAGTGTTTTCATGTGTTCGTGGGGATACTAGTATGTACCTCTTAGAGTTTTTGTAAGGATTAAGTGAAATGATAATGCCAGCTTTCAGTACTCTGTAAAACTTTTACATTTTGTAATAACATTAGGCCTCACTGTTTTCTGGAAGGTTGTCCAGTTTACTACTGTTTTACTACTATTCGTAAGGGCTGCTTCCTTTTCCTATTCCTATTATTTTCTACTATTATTAGTATTCCTGAGGTAGAGCAGCTTTTTTTCCATCCTTTCCCTTTTCAATGACCATAGAAAACATATTGTTTTCCATTTGGTTTTTTTTTTAACATCGTTATTGGAGTATAATTGCTTTACAGTGGTGTGTTAGTTTCTGCTTCATAACAAAGTGAATCAGCTATATGTATACATATATCCCCATATCTCCTCCCTCTTGAGTCTCCCTCCCACCCTCCCTACCCCACCCCTCTAGGTGGTCACAAAGCACTGAGCTGATCTCCCTGTGCTATGCAGCTGCTTCCCACTAGCTATCTATTTTACATTTGGTAGTGTATATATGTCCATGCCATTCTCTCATTTTGTCCCAGCTTACCCTTCCTCCTCCTTGTGTCCTGAAGTCCATTCTCTACATCTGTGTCTTTATTCCTGTCCTGCCCCTAGGTTCTTCAGGACCTTTTTTTTTAGATTCCATATATATGTGTTAGCATACGGTATTTGTTTTTCTCTTTCTGACTTACTTCACTCTGTATGACAGACTCTAGGTCCATCCACCTCACTACAAATAACTCAATTTCATTTCTTTTTATGGCTGAGTAATATTCCATTGTATATATGTACCACATCTTCTTTATCCATTCATCTGTTGATGGACACTTAGGTTGCTTCCATGTCCTGGCTATTGTAAATAGAGCTGCAATGAACACTGTGGTACATGACTCTTTTTGAATTATGGTTTTCTCAGGGTCTATGCACAGTAGTGGGATTGCTGGGTCATATGGTAGTTCTATTTTTAGTTTTTTAAGGAAGCTCCATACTGTTTTCCATAGTGGCTGTATTAATTTACATTCCCACCAACAGTGCAAGAGGGTTCCCTTTTCTCCACACCCTCTCCAGCATTTATTGTTTGTAGATTTTTTGATGATGCCCATTCTGACTGGTGTGAGGTGATACCTCATTGTAGTTTTGATTTGCAAGAAACCATATTCTTAAACATCCACAGCTTTAATTTCCCCACAAATGAATAAGTGAGGTTGCATGGTCACTGTTGGGCATATTGTATGAATCAGAAGAGAAGGTGTACTGAGTGGGGTCAAAGGGTGGACATGCTCGGGGATGGGAGGGAACCTTGATCTGACTGGAAGTGGGTGAGGGAAAGATGTGATTGTGTAGAGGCAGGAAGTCAGAGTTCTCACCCTTGTTTGGGAAAAATAAATGACACAGAATCAAGCATCATGAGGATCTGGCTGAGAAAATGAGCTCCAACACAGACTCTGAAGGCTCATACCAAAGCCACTATGGAAACAGAAGGTCTTTTTCTGGCCTTGAAACTTATCATTCAAATATGTAATTCTCTTCATATGTCAATTATACCTCAATAAAAACAAAACAAAAAACCCAAATCTATAATTCTCCTGAATTTTAAGTGGACACTGCAAACTTACCTTCCAGAAAAGAGAAATCTGTTGTCTATTGTAGTCAATGTGCTGTCTCATGTACCAGATATCTAATGTTCCAGTAGGCTCTGTTTTGAAGGGGAAAAAAAAGTTTCATATATACATATATATCTATACAATACGAAGACTTTGGAAGTCAATTGGTTATTCATTAAATAATTCAGGGGGAGTAGGATTATAGGATAATTTCAATTTTCTTTGTGTCCCAGTATCTTCCTTTTTCTGCTGTTACACAATGAACATGTATATATCTTTGACTACAGAAGTCAGAAAAAACAAGGTTACCTTGAAGACAAATTTTAAAAAATGACGAGGAAATTAGATTCTTCACTTACTCTTAAAACGTGTATTAGTAAAACAACTCAAAGAAAGTACGTCTGGTTAATTCTTTTTTATTGGAATGCAGAAAGAATTCTCAATAGAAAAATAAACATAAATCATGAGGGAAACATTTTTTTGATCCTGTAAAAATACAAAATACAAATGATGAACTTTGTGTTCATCTCCGTTCCTGAACTTACACTGGAGTATAATTATTTGGTTTTATGATCACTAGACAATAATCTATTTGTAAGGAGGCCTATCTCATTCATCTTAATACTCCTCATACCTAGCACAATGCTTAGAATGTAACAGACTCCCAGTTACTCTTTGTTAAATGATGAATAAGCAAATGAAAAAACCAGGCAATATTATCTACTTGATGCTGAAACACAGGCTGAACTCATAGAAGAAATAATCACCAATCCATAAGACGATGGTCAAATATTACCTAATTTAATTTGAGAAAGTCAATAGAACATACTTGAAAAGAAACTGAATAATCAACTCCTGTGTCTAAGAGTGTGTGTGTGTGTGTGTGTGTGTGTGTGTGTGTGTGTGTGTATGAATGGGTCAAGTAGTTTTATTTCTCCCACTGTCAGATTTGTTTTGATTTACAGCCAGGGGTGGAATCAGCAGAAGCAATCCCTGAAAACAGGCTTCAATTGCACCAACCTTACTTGTGTAACAGTGACATTCAGAGTATATTAGGGTGAGGCTATCTTGGGGTTCCTTTTGGAGCAGCAAGTTCCATTTAACCAGATGGAAATTTCCAGAAACTAAGTCCCATCTGGAGAGCAGAGGACAAACAGCCAGAGAGGGGAGAAGAGAAAGAAGGACAGGGAGGGAGCACATGTCCCAGCACATACTATGGGCAGGCCCTTTGTGGGCCCATTCAATTACATCTCCCGTCCTCCTCAGCCCCGTGATGCACTAGCTTCAGTGCAGTGGTTAAAGTGTGAGCTCCAGAGCCAGACTGTCTATGGGCAAATCCCAGCTCTGTGATCCTGAACAAATGTTTACCATGTCCTCAAGCCAGGTTCCTCATCTGTCAAATGAGGACAGTAATTCTACACATCAGATGGGGCTGTTGTGAGAATGTAAATGAACGGAAGAGTGCTGACACATGGTAAGTACTCAGTAAATTTTGCTGCTGTGTTTTCTTCCTTTGAGAACTGAAGTACTGAGAAGTTAAGGAACTTGATCAAGGTTCCAGAACTAATCATCGGAGAAGCCAGGCTTTGAACACAGCTCTGTTTTATCACATAGCCTGTGCTCTTTGCTCTGCATGATGCGGTTGCCTGGCTCTGTGAAGGGTTATGATTTCTCTATAAAACTTACATCCTCCATCAGGTACACCTTTCTATTCTCTTGCTTTGTCACTTCCTCTTCCTGCCTCTCTCGCCTTTGTCTCTCTTTTTTTATATCTAAACATTCACTTCTTTTCTTCCCCTTCTCTTCCCACCAGTGGTAGTATTTACCCTTGCAGCCAGGAATTAGAAGTAAGAAATGTGTACAGAAGACATTCTGAAAGTGCTCTCAATCGTTCAGGATTACAGGGAGCCAGGAGTCAAGCTCAGAACTTTTTTTCTGCTAGTCCAGATGCATAAAAGGAAAAAAGCACATGCAACAGAAGGAAAGGGGGCCTGACATTTATTAACCACCTACCATGTGCCAGGTAATCTTTGGATACTTTATATGCATGATCTCACTTAATCCTCACACGAGGCAGAGGGTACATGTGATTATACCTGTTTTGCAGCTGAGGACAAGGAGGTTGACAAATGTTAAGTGATTTACAAAAAGCGTGGAGCTGGTGATGGCAAAGCTAAGAGCCGAGCCCAGGTCTCACTGTCTCCAAAGACCCCGCTCATCCATTACAGCCCACCGTGTTGAGCAAAGATCTGAACACTCCACAAACTAGATAATCCAGACATTGACTACATAATCAGGATTTGGAAACTTGGGTGTGCTCAATGTCAAAGCCAGTGGACGTGTTCCATGGTGCTAAATGTCTTCAGTAAATTACATATTGGTAAGAAATTTAAAGGGAACACTCATTGCCTCATTGCCTCTCATTGTCACTCATTGCCTCTCATTGTCACTCATTGCCTCTACAACCTACCAGATTATCACAGAGCTAAGAACCAAATTCTAGAGTCATATTTTGTTCAAAGGATATATTGCAAGTGAAGCTGAAATTTTAATGGTGCCCACTTGCAGCATAAGCCTCTATGGGAGAGAAATCATTAGCCAAATCTGTATGAGTGTCAAGTATAAAATTTCATGACCAGGAATGTCAAACCATTTCTGCTCAGAGCAACTTAAGGGCTAATATTAGAGACAATCTTTGACATTCAACTGTCATAAAATCACTTAAAGTCCTAACCTCAGTGTTATCTAACAAAAGACAGATAAAACTACTATGGGTAGACGAGAAAAGGTAAGTCAAAGGCCCATATGTCCAAGTGACAAAAAAAAGATGGGTACAAATGATTAAAAATATGAATATTGAGAAATGGAAGTCAGTTCTCCTGAGATGAATGTACCTTCAAGGTAAAGGAAAAAACCACTGGGTTAAAGAGGAGGGAATCACCAATATGAAAAAAGAGGACATCCTAAATTAAGCAGAAGATCAGTTTAACTGACCTAACTGACCTCGAGGGCTCTTTCAACTCTAAATCCCAAGATTCTAGGATTCTGTGAAACAGCACATGTGGTAAATAAATCAGGGCCAAGCCATGTGCTACTTCTGAGGTTAGCATCCGTCTCTGAAGCCAAGGCAAGTGCAAGGGCGTAAACAAGAGCAATTGAATTGCAAGTGGAAAGCAATCCCTCCACAGAGATTTGAGCAGGCAGTGGAGTGGAGTAGAAAGATCTCTAAGAACAGTGAAAATGGAGAATTTAACACAAAGTAAATATGAAAAAGGAATATCTTGAGAGATTTCAGGTAGTGGGCTAAATTGAACCATGAGAACATTTTGGTCCAAACCATGTTCCAAGCAGGACAAGATAGAGATAAGTTATTTGCCATCTTGGTTACTCCACGTCCACTCTTTGGGCTGTGATACGTTTCTCTAAAATCTAGTTTCAAATAACTCAAACAGATTTACAAACACCTATTTGCTTAAACAATTTTTTAGTGGTATACTCTTGCCTTTATATGTTACCCCTTGCTATGTCTCCATGGGAAGCCCTACACAGATGCTCCCACCCTTCCTCCTCTTTGATAACTTTCAACACTTGGTTCACTCGCTCTTTCCACTCCTTTCTGTCACTATTTTTGGTGGCTCATCATCCACCCTGGTGTTCCTTCCCAATGGCTGGTACTGTCCCTCCCTCCACTTCCAATGATCTGATTCTCTCAACTTCTTCACTGAGCAAAAGGAAGCAATCAGAGAGGGATTCCCTAATCTTTCCACCCTGGAAACTTTCGAACTTCCCCATCAATTCCCTAACACAGCACCCCTACTGATTTTACTGTGGATGAAGCATCCCCACTTCCATCAAAGACCAACCCCTTGAGTTCTGGATCCCATCCTCTTGCTCCATCAAGGATCTCTCTCCCACCATTATCCTACTTCCTGTATCATTAATTTCTCCCTCTCTGCTGGGACCTTATCATCACCTTGCAAATATACTGTATTATCTCTGATCCTAAAAGCAAAAACAAATAGGGAATTTCTTAATACCACATCCTGCTCCAGCTACTGCCCAACATCTCTGCTCTCCTTCACAGAACTTCTTGAAGAGTTGTGAATTGTCACTGTCTTTATTCCCTCACCTAACATTCACTCTCAAGCAATGCCAATTGATTCTGTCCCCATCACACTACTGATGCTGCTCCTGGTCGGCAATGAATGCTATTTTGCCAAATCTAATGATCACTTCTCTATTCTCATTTCATTGGATTTATTGGCAGCATTTGACATAGCTGAATACTCCACCATCTTTTCTTTTCTTAAAGAAACATAACCTTTCAACATCCAGATCACAAGTGAAGAGCTTGTTTCTTAATAGAAGCAGAAATGTTTCATCCATACTAAAGTCAATGGAGGCCTCATGTTAGAGTGCCAAGGGAAAAAAGTGAGTTGCAAAAGATTACATACACATATAATTTTGATTAAGCTCAAAAATAAGCAAAACTAATCACTGTTTAGAAATACATACATTTCTGAAAGTTACGAGAAAAAGTATGAGGATGATATAAACACACAGTCCAGAATAGTGGTTACGTATAGTGAAGTGTGACACGGTAAGAATATATTGGTAATTTTATAGCATTTAAGCTGAATGGTGGGTTTCTAAGTGTTCATTTTATTGTTACACTTTGTAATGAGAAAGTAGCTTAAAATAGGATAGTCAGAGTAGCAATGGAAAGAATGAATGCATTTTGAATGTTTTAGAAGAGTCAACTGCTGGTATGAGGGGATAGGAGAAAAGGAGAAGTTAAGGATGATTTCTGCATTTTTGACTTGAGTAGCTAGGAAGATGGTGGTGTCAATTACCACGATAGGAAAGATTGAAACAGAGGCATTTTGGAAACATTTTGCTTTGGAGAAAAAAATAAAAGTGTCTGTTTAGGCTATGTGAGGTTTAGAATGTCTGTTGACATCTAAGTGAAGATATGGAATAGGTGACTGGAACACAAACCTGAAGTTCTGGAAAGAGTCCAGGACAGAAACTATATTCTATCTTTCTCTCTCTCTCTTTACCTACCTATCTAGTTTTAGAGCCATGAGACTGAATGAGGTCAGCTGGGAAAAGAAGGGGGTCCAATATAAAGCCCTACAGATTGAGATTAAAAAGAGAAAGATGGCCAGCAAAAGAGACAAAGAAGAACTGACCAACATGGTAGAGTAAAAACCAGGAACAAGGGATTTCACAGAATTCAAGAGAATCAAGTACTTCTAGGAGGAAATAGCTCTTTTCTTCTACTGCAATAACCTTGGAGACCACATGTTCCAGATGGAGGAAGGCCACAAGATTCCCTTTGGACTTTGCAGGTTTTTCTTGGTGTCATCTCTTCCAGGAATCTTTCCGTGACGTTCCAAGATAGACTATAAGCTCTGAGTCTGAGGATCTGACTGGTTATCATTATGTCTGAGCACCTGGCATAGTTCCTGATATACACACATTCCTCACAGATCATCCAGAGAAGTATTTTTCCCCTAGTGGCTTCTTTTGGAGGGCTTCATGGAAAACATTTCTTCCCATTTGGGTGATCACTACCTTGTCAAATAGTTAAGCTCAGGCATTTACTTCTTCCAGGATAGATGTTGGGCTTAGAAGAGACCACAAGAAGAAGAAAAAAGGGTAGGGACACTCACTGGATCTAAAACATAACATTTTCCCTCTAATGAAAATGTTTGTAGGTAAATCCCTTTAGAATGTAAAGAACCATTCATTCTCATTTCCTGAAGACTTAGGCAAAAAGATGCAAGTATAATAGTTTCAAGTTTAGCTAGTTTAGGAGTCAGCAAACTATGGCCCATGGACCAAATCTGGCTGATTCCTTATTCCCTGTTTTGGTATAGCCAGTGAACTAATAATAATGGTTTTCACATTTTTAAATGGTTGAAAACAAGTCAAAAGAAGAATCATTTTTAGTGACATGAAAATTTTATAAAATTCAATTTTCAGTGTGCAAAAATAAAATTTTGGACACAGCTTTGTCTATGTATTTGTCATACTGTCAATGGCTGCTTGCCTGTGATAACAGTAGATTTTAGTAGTTGTGACAAAGGTCATATGGTCTGCAAAGCTGAAAATATTTACTATATGGACCTTTATAGCAAATGTTTGCTGACTCCTAAGCTAGACTTACCATCTTGCTTGCTAACTAAGATGGTAAAATAACCTGTAGTATTTAATTGTTCACACCTAACCTATCCTAGCAATAGTTCAAAGTCACAAATGAATGAATAATTGTCTAGCTTCTTAATGTGAACATGGGTGGCTGCAGCTGGTAGCCTTGCATTTTCTCCTCTTTGGGATCTCTCACCAATCACCTATGCCATCACCACAGTGGGGGAGGACTTCTCCTTTGCTGCTCTGGCACTAGTATGAGAATTTAACACTTCCTTTATTAATTGTTCACAGTCACATTTAGCAAGACCAAACATATATTTAAGACTGAAAAATGGTGAATGAACAGACAGAAACACGTAACTGATGATACAGCTCTAAGGAATGGCTCATTCATCTTTATTTTGGAGTCTCCTCCTGGGTGTTCAAAATGATGACGGAGTGCCTTCCCCCCAACATCTGGGCATATTCTCAGGCATGTTTGGACACTATGCAGCCCAAATTCAGACTGTTTTCCCACTAGAAGTAAAATATGATTGCTTGTTTCCCAGTATCAGGCCCACTGATGGTTACTGATTGCTGGACTGTCCTCCTAAACATAAGAAAGTTATCTCTTTCCTTCCACCCCTTACTTAGTGGTCATTTTAAGTGTTTTTCATGGAGGACCATGACAAGAGTTGAATTTAATGACATGGGAAAGGGCCATACAGAGTGAATAATACCCTCATTCTCTGCTGGAGTGCTATAAATAACTGTGCCCAATCCACCAGGAGATAACATAGTGCTCTGTTTTGAGTAGCCAAGGCTGCAAAGAAAAAGCTCTACCATAAGATCATTCAGTTTTAGACAGTAACTAAAAAAAAAAAAAGAAAAGAAAAAAGCTTACTAGTATTTTTTTTTTAAATGCCAAGTTATATATCCGTACACATCTCAGGGGTCAAAAGGAAATAGTGTTAAAAAAAATTCACACCTTTTAGGTTTACATCAGTTGGTGTTTCATACAGAAACTGATGACAGGAACAGCGGTTAGAGGTGAAAACCATGAAGTTTAGAGTAAGAGAAAAGAGATCCTACAACAACCCACAGAAAGATCAAACACAAAAAAGGGAGATTCAGACACTGAAAGGAAACCAGCAGAGCTTGGTAGCGTGGTGTATCTCAGAGAATGCGTTTCTCTCTTTATGAATGTTTGCAATTACTCTGAATAAGCCAGCTTCCTAGGTTCAATTCATAACCATCTACGAGTTCATAACCGTAACAAGTTGCTGCACTCATTGTTATGATGGTGGTTTATTTTATAGGATATGAGAAAGTTACCATCCTGCCTTGGGTTTTTAATGCAACAGATAAACACTTGAAAAAAAAAGAAAGAAAGAAAAACCTTTTCATACATCTCTAAATGGGTCATTATCAAGTGTGAGTAAAAATGATAAGAATTTACAAGCCCAGAGTTTCCCTAGTTTATACTTTAGCTTAATGTGATATAACTTAAAAATTTTCAGCCTATTTACTACCTTGGACTTGGACATAAAATATGGCCCATTTCCAAGAATTTTATCTGTACTATGTATAAATAAAGTCTAAAAATCCATGAGGTATTTTTAAAATGCATTACTTTGACATTGTAATAAAAGGATAATAAGAGTAAGCTCCGGAGTATAAAAATGACACACATTTAAACAGAGAAAAAGTGGCTCAACATTAATTTAAGAGATTTTTATCATAAAATGAGAGGAATAAATTATAATTTGCTGAATGAATTCATTTAAAAATATTTTTTTAAATAGCGAAATGCAATTATTGTCAGAAGAAAGGAAGAGTATACAATTATTCTACAATTTATATATTATTTATTTTATTAATAGTTTACATCCTTGAAAGTCACTGGAGTATCACTGATAAGTGTCATCAGTTACCAAAAATCACTAGTAGCTCACAGAAAATGAATGTAGCTTAATCATTAGGCTAGTTTACATGCACACATATCTATAAGTTTCACAAATAAGGACTTAGCTTTTCTGACATTAATGCTTCAAAATCTTCAGATAATAAAGCAACAGATTATGTGTCAATTATTTTTCCTCTGAAACAAATTTTCATAAATTATGAAGCTGTATACTGTATCACTGAGTGCTTTTGAAAACTAATATTCAGATGGCTATTTCTTGTATCTCCAAAGATTTAGTATTGTCATAAAGTTTATATAAGCATTTTTGCTTTTTCGATTATACTTCAATAAAATTGTCTTCCCAATAATTACCAAAAAGAAAAGTCCATCAGACTTAAAAGTATATTTGATCTCCTCTTTATAGCTATGGGCAGTCTAGTGGTACTCACGTGAGCAGTGAGTATCAAAGGTTTGAAGAAGTGCAGTGCTGTAACATTTGGAGGAGAGAAGATTGCCAGATGTTAAACTTTATTTTAAAATGTTGTCTCCAGAGTTTACCTTTTTTCAAGATTTTAGTATGGCTTATAAAGCCATATTAATTTTCATAGAATCCAAAGGGTAAAATGTATCAAGGTTTAATGATAAAGGAATGAAATTACTGGTTGCAGCTTTGTGGAATAAGAGAAAGTAACTGAGAAAGTAAGTGAAATAGAAATAAGAGATATAATCAAACATTACTGAGGCATAAACTTGTAACCAGCATAACATGTGGCAAACAGGAGTAGGACTTACCTAATATTAAAAAATTTTTAGCAATATAAACGTATCTCCCTGGACAGCTTCAATACTTAAGTCAATGTCAAAATGAGCTTGTTAATTAATGCACTCATACTTTTTGATTCAGTAACAGTTCTTTAGAGATTCTATTCCAAGGAAATCATTACATCTTCCTCTCTCTCTCCTGTCTTTCCTCCACTCTATCCACCTCCCTCCCCTCCGTTTTTTTTAGACACATACCTTCTTCTGGTGTTTGTGTTCTCAATGATTCACTCCAATCACTCCAACTACCTTTATAAAGATGTAACTTAGAGGAAATCTGAAATTCATATTCTGTAAAGGGTTTCAGATCCAGCAAATCATGTCTTCCTTTGGCATTTGTGGCATTAACCTTGAATCCAACAAGATTTTAAAAAGTGCCTGTTAATACTAAATTAATTTAAATAAAAGGTAGGAAAACCAGACCAGATAACGCTTTTTACTTTTCAAATCTGTCATTCAATAAGAAGAAATATCAATGACTGGGTTACTGAATACACGTGATGTTAATCTGAAACAATAGCTTCTCATTAATAAAACAAAAAACTCCTGGGTCTAAGAATCCATCTATATGGATTCCAAGGGGGGATCCCGAAACCAGCTGAAAAACAAGATTGAAAACTACCAGTTTTCAAAAGGGCCTTGAAGAAGCTTGTTTCTACACTAGAGATTATTCTTTATTTGGTTACAACCAGGATGTGATGAATGTTTTAACACAGACATAAAACTGGTCCCAAACAGAAAAATTTAATTATATAAGAAAATTATATAGGAAAAATTATAGGTGAAAAATTTAATTATTATACCTCTCTACATGTGGAGCTGATCCTTTGTTATTATTATAAGCCATTATATTTTACAAAATACTGGAAGGAATTATAACCTTATATTTTTTATTGTAAAAAATTTAATGTTTAGGGAAATTCCTGGTGGTCCAGTGGTTAGGACTCCATGCTTTCACTGTCAAGGGCTGGGGCTCAATCCCTGGTAGGGGAACTAAGATCCCACAAGCCACGTGGCATGGCAAAAAAAAAAAAAAAAAAATTAATGTTTACTATTACATCAAAATGTGAAGCTTTTTCTTTGGAATATTCAATTCAGATAAGCCCCTCTTTGAACATTCCCTAATATTTCTCTTTCCAATATGTTAAAAAAAATTACTAAAAAGTAATAATGGAAGTAATGATGGGGTAGGGGGTAAAATAACGAGGAAAAATGACTCACTAGAAATAAATTGTAGAAAATTAATGTGGATTGACAGAAGCCTGTGGCTTAAAAAATTTCAGAATCAGTGATCAAATTTTAAGATATTTCTTAATAAACAGAAGTGTAAGTGACTGGTATGTCTCAAATGTGTATGTGTACTTTTGGGCTAAATATTCTTAAACTCCATATTTTGCTGGTATGAAAAGAGAGATCTGGGCATTGCTACTAAGAACCCCTCCCTGGTTTCCCCTTCACTCTAGAGACCATTACCATATTCCAGGACCTGCTGTTAATGGGCCGATATCTGAGTCGATTAAGCAGCACCAGCCCCTCATCTCTCCACTGAAGGGTACACCTGCTCACGGAAGCGTTTACAAAGTTGATTCTGATGTCCCACGGAGGAAGAGGCCTCACTGGTAACCAGGACAAAAAAAAAGTGTGATTCAGGCTCCATAATTGGAAATTGTCTTATGTATTGACATGGGCTTACAAAGAGTTGAACAAATCTCATTTCTAAGATGCATGGCTACTAAACTTGGTGAAATAGACAAGAGAGTAGTCCCTGGCTTTTAGAAAGAAGAAAAGGTTGGATTCATTTCTAAATCATTAAAGTAATTCCCTTTAATCTACCCTCATTTTTACTAAACTACGATGAACATCAGTAATAATTTCGATTCCATTTAATTCAATGATTGAAAGAAAACCAATGTGCCAAAACCCAGGAGTTCCAGTGGCTGAGAAGGTAGAGGTGTGGTTAGTGGTGATCACCTCAGAAGGAGAAGAAATATTGGTAGGAAAAGCCATAGGAAAGAGAGCAACAGAGGAATAGAAGAGAAGAATAAGAGGGAAAGAAGGTGGCTAGAGATGATCAATGTAAAGAGATGGAAGGTAGAATGGGCAGAACTTTGATAGGGAAATATAGAGTAGATACCGACGTTCAGACTCACAGTTAGCAGTATGTGTGCAAAGAGGTGCTTTGGGAAGAGAGAAGAGAGACACATAGTGTGAGGCCAGAACTTCAGGCAGGCCTGAAGCCCAGTCCTACGTGGGATGTTGAGACCTTGGGAATGCCTGGGATTGGCCTCTGATTCAACTGGGCCAATTACATTTGCTCAGAAATGTGCTGGGACTGGCTCACTCTAGCTCCCAAGCTGATGAGAGGGGTGGAGGTAGGTATTCTCTGAGGAAGATGGATTGGTACAATGATACACTTTCTTTATAGGTGGCACCTGGCTGCTCTAGCCCTGCAGGCCAACATGCAGCCTATCTCAGAACAATGGAGTAGCCATGGGGGTGAAAAGACACTTGAATAACCTCACATGACCCTTGCCTCAGTCAGATGGTATCACTGGCAGCCAGTGCCTTCATGGGATTTGAGGCCAGGGGGCTCTTATTTCTCCAACAGAGAGAATAATGTTCAATATCCCATTTTGAACATCTCTCTATAGCTCTAGAGACATACATCCTTTTGCTTGCATCAAAGAAACATCTATCCTTTGCCTATGCCTACTGGCCACTTTCCATGAACCACTGTCCCTTTTGAAACAATCACACATAGAACATTCAAGTGATTTAAAAAATAATATTCACGTGCTAAAGATCGACACTTAGAAAAAGTGAAATAATACATACCTATGTCCAACAATGTGAATGAGGATGGGAATGAAGAAGCACTCCCAAGACTGTTGATAGCAGTAACCTTGGCTGTGTAACTAGATTCAGGTGATTCAGGGGTTAGGTTAATTCCAAGGTCCAAATGATCACAATAGTGATCATTACATTGCTTCTGCAAGGTTAAATTTTTTGGTCCCTTTAACCTGTAAATGAAAGACGATTGTGTTTAGCAAGATACTTTATGTGCTGTTGCCTTCTTAGCACAAAGGAACAAAATGTTCATATATTTAAAATTCCTCACATTTTTAAGGTGAGTTTTACTACTAGGGGATACACAATGGGAATATTTGTATTCTGTGGTCATAAATAGGACCATACTTCACCCCTCTCTTTTTTTTTTTGGTAGGACTGAGACTTTTTGACATTCGTATGGGTGAGTAACCATCTCTACACTGTCTGAATTCCCAAAACCCTGGCTGACATCTTATCTCCTTAGGACAGATCCAATCATCCAAAGGATCCATGGCCACCTTGGCATTTACTGCACAGAAATGCCAGATGCTGGTACAGACCAGAACCATGAGCCCCACTGCCTTTTCCTTATCTCCTACTCACTTAGGCATAGTGCTACCAGCGGGATCTTTGGAGAGGATTACAGAATCAACTCCAAGGAAAAGAATCTCCCAGACTCTCTCTTTTTGTGAACTCTCAGGTCAGGCAAAGGTGCTTTAAAAAGAAACTCCTCCAAGGCAAATGGAATGCTACCACAAAAAAGAGTCTATTTATAGACTCTAAGAGTCTATACCATGACCCTAAGAGTCCACAACTGCAGAAAAGGAAAGGGATATAATGCAGCCAGTTTAATCCTATAGAGCAGGGAAGAACAACTACAACGTGGGCCTTGGAGGCCCTGAAGAGAACTCTGAGTTAGTCACACTTTAGATGAATAAACCAGTTTTACTTGATGAACACTAGAATTTTTTTTAAAGTATCTAATTATCTAGAGGTGTTTATTGCTTCTTCTCTCTGGTAAAACTAGAACTGTTCGGTACTTCTAAATGTCATCTAAGAGAAGACCTACCAAAAAAGCTGCGAAAATACAGTCTCACTCACTGTAAAGTATAGGCAGTATACAGGTGGGTGTCTTGTCCTCTATCCCAGGTGCATCTCACGGTCCCACGTTCTCCCTTCTGTATACAAGATAAGTTTTGAGGCTGTTCTGGAACAACTTTAAAAATAAATAACAAAACCACCTATTTTAAATAGCACACAGGTGATACTTCAATTACATTGTTATTATTTGCCAACAAGATAACAATACTTCCCCTATGTCTCCTATACCCAGAGGAGCTGGGAGCTATTTCAGATCCCATGAAGTTCAAATTTGCCTCCTAGGCATGAATTTCTTCTAATAACCATGGCAATAATAGTGAATATGGATCAAACAATTATTATATGCCAAGTCCTATGCTCAGTGTTTTATGTGTGGTTTTTCTCAATTGGAAATCATAGCAGCTACATCAAGTACCTAAGACTTAGAGATGAAGTATCTTGCCCAAGATTACAAAACGATGAAGTGGCAGAATCAGGTCTCCAGCCCAGGAGTGGCTGACTTGAATCCAAGCCTTTCACCACCGTATTTTACTCTTCTCCCTGACAGGTGAACGTCCATTGCTAGCTCCATTACCCCGGTTGATGATGAGTTTACTTTTTTAGAATGAAGCCCATTCAAATATTAGAAACGTTTAAAACTGAGGGGCTTTCTTTCTCCATTGACCTGAGATTTGTTGCCAAGGCACTTTTACCCACTGGCCCTTAGTCATGCCTTCCTGGGCTGTACCACCTAAATCTAATTTCTGCAGCATCACTTGGAGGACTTAATGAACATGTATAAATTAATTCTTTATGTACACAGACATTGAGAACCTTCCATGGGCTAGGCAGTGTTAGCTGTGGAAATGCAAAGGTGAACAAGGCAGGCATGGTCCCTTCTATCATAAGGTGTGTATTTTTTTTTTTTTAAGGTGTGTATTTTTAAATGAAGCCATTTTATAGTCAAAGACAGAACTCAAAGCTAGGAGTTTCTCAGATTTAATGGAGATAAGAGAGAATACTCTGTCACTGGGTCATCTCATTCTACCCTAATACTGAGACTCAGATGTAGACAGAGGCTTCCTTTGGGTGAGATAAAACAAGGGTACCACCGAAGCCCTAGACATTGTCTGCTCAGAAAAAAAGAAAGCTGTAATTGATGGAATAAAAGCTTTTTTTGTCCTTAGCACACACCATAGATCTGGGGACAGTAAGTACCCACTGTGTGATCTTGCCCAGATGAGCTTCTCAGAGCTTCAGTTTCTTCATCTATAAAGTGAGTAGAACAATATGTAGCTCATAGAGGTTTGTTTAATGGAATAATAAACTCTTTCTTTTCCTAGGATAATAGACTCATATGTGTATATATAGATATACATATATAGATGTATACATTTATATATCTGTATATACAACCGCTTATGACTAATACTATGTTAACTTTTCATTTTATGTACAACACCTTGTTTATCTTGGAGGTAGTCATTTTCTTGTTTTTCCATTTGTTTAGTTTCCTTATTATTAATATAATTCTAAACTTTCAAGTCAATTATCTGAATCACTGTTCAACATACTCAGAAGCACTGAGAATTCTATTTGTTTCATCTGCTTGGAGACCAGTTTCCGGGAGCCTTGTGAACTTTCCAGTGAGATGGGTTTGCCTCTGTGCCTGTACACAGCTATCTTTCTGGAACTGCCAGACCTCAGTGTCCTGGAAATTCCTTCTCTTTTTTTTTTCCCCTGTGTTGGATCTTCTGTTTCTTAGATCCAATGCTTTCTTCTTTCTTGATTTAATTACTTGTGCTGGTGGAGTATATCCTCCAGTAGTTCCCTGGGAAAGGTTGCAGGAGAGGAAACATTTTGAACATGGCTAAAAACGTCATTATTCTACCCTCACACTTGACTGATACTTTGGCTGAGTATAGACTGTGCTTAATGGGGTCTCTTTTCTTTCATTCTTATGGATTCTCAAAGAGATCATAACTTCTGGGAACTTTTAGTTTTTATGTTGGGAAACATTTTTGAATTATTTCTCTGATAATTTTTATCTGTTTTTTTCTTTCTAAAAATCCCTAGTTTCATAGGTTGGACCTTCTTCTCTAATTTTGTATTTTATCTCCTATATTTTAAAACTCTTGATCCTTTTGCTCTAATATGAGGAAAAAAACTCCTCAGTTTACATTTCTTCCCTCCTATTGAGTTTTTCATTTCCACTTATTTTTTTTGGGGGGGGATGTTTTTTATTCTCTGAATATTTCCTTTTTATAGCATCCTATTTTTGTTCTACATGCAATATTTGCTCTTAATTCCTCAGTGTATCAAGGATAGATTTTGTTTCTTAACATTTCTTCTCCCTGAATACATCTGTTTCTTCCACTTTGCTTCTATGCTTTGTTCCACATGTTTGTTTCAGTTTCTGTTCTCCATGTTAGGCATTTTCCTCAGATCCTTGTTTTTTTTTTTATTTTTTTTTTATTTTTGGCCACCCTGTGTGGCTTGTGGGATCTTAGTTCGCCAACCAGGGATTGAACCCAGGCCCTTGGCAGTGAAAGCGCTGAGTCCTAACCACTGGGCCACCAGGGAATTCCTGGATCCTTGTATTTTTATTCATATATAGGAGGGGGAACACTACATTATAGATTGGAGCTCTGTGGGTATGTCAGTTGAGGGACACTTGTTGACTCTGGGTTTCACTCCAGGGTGATCTGACAAGGGTTTCTTAGGAACCTCTATTGCAAATAATTTTAGATATTTCCTCTTAGCCTGGTCTGATTTCCAGAAAAGGATTTTCTAATCTGCCAGGAGGAGGGTACAGGTCTGAAGGGAGCTATATGCCAATGTCCTTTTCATCCTTCTGTTTTTCAGTGCGTACCATCAATCTCAACTGAATGGGCTGAAACTAGCTCAGTGGCCCTCTGATACCAGGCCTCCAGGGCTATGCCAGTGTAGAAAAGCAGCAAGTAACTGGATACATGAAATTGGGAAGGGAATCTGAGAATCTGTTTTTTAAATAGATTTTTCAATTAAAATCTCCCATTTTTATCCCCACTGCTACCCTCACTCCCAGCAGTATATGGTATCACCAATTTCTGTCTGTCTGGGGTGGGAGCTTCTGCATTAAATCAGGTTGCATCTTGAAGTTTCTCACTGCCAGCTGTAGGCTAAGCCAATTATCACTGGCCCACCTGTTTTCCAGCTTCCAAAACTTTGTTGCTGTGTCTCCCCTCCCATTCCTTTTGTCCTTTAGGGTTTGTGCCTCTAGAAAACTTTTTTTTTTTTTACTGCATCTTGGCTTTATTTCACAAGGAATGAAAGTAAATGCATGTGTTCAAACCAGCATCATTACCCTAACGCTTCATACAGTCGTTTGATGACCAAATGAGATAAAGTACCTGGCACTTTTGCTTAATGAAAAAGTTACTCACCCTCACCTTTACTCCTAAAAGTTTGCAGAGCATCTCATTTTAAAGACCACAGCTCTTACCCACAAATCAAGTCAACTTTCTCGGTGTGAGTTCCCTGGACCATGAAATCAAGGTGTCTACTTCAGCCCAGGACTTAGTTTGGGCAGAGACTGTCTGTCCCAGGAGAAACCAGATGTGATTCTCTTCAATACAAATATATAATAGCCGATGCTAAGGAAAGGTCAGAAATCAAAGTCTCTGAAAATTAAAATGGTTTACCATGTAATGAATTGTTATGCGTATTATGCTTATTATTTTTAAAAGCCCTATTTACTAGGTGAAATAAAAGGTCTTAGAAAAACAGCTTTCAGAAATATCAACAGCTAAACATATATTGAAAACAACTAAGCAAGGATCCATTGTCTTTCATTTATTTCCTTGATTGTCCAAATAGTTTGTGGCCCAATCCTCTGAGGTTAGGTAGAGCACTGGTTGTTTAGTTACTGCACAATTTGGATGAGCTCCAGGCAGCAGAGCAGCACAAGCCCAGGAAGGGGCCAGAAAGAGAAGGCTTAAAGGCCATTTACCCATTCCCAGTTCTGAAGAACCAGTCAACTTTATGACAGGCCCACTCAGAGTATGCAATGGCACTATGGGCTACTGCTTATCACAAAAAAGAAAATGGGCTGCTCACTCCCTCACTAGATAGGTTTAAGCTTACTACACTGGGTGAAACCAACATTCATTGTGTCTTTTCTTGGAATGACTAGCCATACTCAGAAAAAGGTGTTGCTTCCAGTCAGTTCTTCACCTCAAAGGTGCTAAACTTGTTCAAAGAGCAGCCATTTGATAGTGTGGTTACCACCTGAGTATGCTGCACAAGCAACATGCCAGCAGTGTCACCCAACTGAGCTGCACTGGGCAGATACCCCTCACTATCTCCCTAGATCTCCTGATGCTGCAAACTGTCACAGATGTATCCACAACCTCTGGATGGAAAAGTAAACAAATGAGGGCTTCCCTGGTGGCACAGTGGTTGCGAGTCCGCCTGCTGATGCAGGGGACGCGGGTTCGTGCCCCGGTCTGGGAAGATCCCATATGCCGCGGAGCGGCTGGGCCCGTGAGCCATGGCCGCTGGGCCTGCGCGTCCGGAGCCTGTGCTCCACGACGGGAGAGGCCACAACAGTGAGAGGCCCGCGTACCGCAAAAAAAAAAAAAAAAAAAAGTAAACAAATGAAAAGGGGTTACATCACTCTCATGCACCTAAGCAAAGATAGGAAATGGAATGGAATGGCTTAAGGACATCTGCAAAGATACTGACTTTCAAGGCCATTGTTAGCCCCCTAAATAAGAAGAAAACACCTGCAGCACTGTGGACACCTGGAACTGACATCACAGGGCTGAGAATGTCTGATACCAATATGGTATGATGGTCTGTAAGATTGTGAATTACCTGGATGAAATATTCAGGTGTTCTGAGGACAAGGGAGGTGAGGACTAATGGTGTTTTTAAGAAAAAAATTTCATTTTGTCTATAACCAATGCTTATACTTCCTTTCAAGAGAAACAGGCTCAGCGCTCAGCATGCTGCACACATGAAGAAAAGAGTAAAACTGATGGAACTGCAACCCTAGCGCTCATCACTTAAGTGCCTCCTATGTGACCGGTACTAGGTTAAGCACTTTGCATACAAGGTGTCATCTAATCACTACAACCATCTTATGAGGTAGGTGTTAGTATCTTCATCACACAGATGGAGAAACTGAGACTCAGAGAATTGAAATTGTCTAAGAGTCCACTGCTAGTGGCAGTGTTGAGATTCAAAGCCCAGGTACCTTTTACTACACCACAGGCTATCAGAGCTGAGAGTACGTGACCCATAAGTGGTGTGAACAGGAGCCCCTGATCTGGAAGAGGAGTACAGGACCTAGTTTATGCCTCCGTGCCCACAAATGATTTGCTTAGACGTTTGCTTGGTGTTCTGCTCAATGCTTGTGGCTGACCTCCAGGAAGACCGCCTGGTACCAACCACCTTCTTATAGGTCACAGAGAAGAGGATGGAAGCCTCTTCCCTAGAAGAGGGAAAGAGACTCTTTCCATCCTGAAGAGTCTCACTGAGCTCTATGTCACTCTCTTTAGGAGAGGGACCCTGTCCTCGCATCTTGGTCAGTCAGCCTACTGCAGCAATTCCTCCCACTCTTCTTATGCCTCTCACCTGCCCCTTCGGAGCTTCCCTGGATCCACAGAGGCACAGAGTGCCGTGGGATCGCTCAGGGCCTATGTATGCTCACTGGCTCGCTGGGCTGGGCCTTTAAGGCTGCAGGCTGCAGGCTGCAGGAAGGTGTGCTGTTGGCTCACCCTGTGCACTGTGGCTCAGGCTGCAGACGCCAACTCTGACATCTTAGTTCTTTCTCCCCACGGCTGCGTGGAGGAGCCCACACACAGTGCAAGCAAGCAGTGCGGGGGAGTTGGTGCTCTGTGGGTGAACTCTGACCGATGGCAGACTGTTAACTCTTTCACGTGTCACTCTATTTCTATATGTTCTTTCTGGGGATGTCGCTACTGACCAAGAAACCAGCTGTATCTTCTGTTGATGCCAAGGCCAGCTCAGTCACTTAACCACCTCGTGTTTGCTCTGCTCCTTTCCTAGTTCATTCCCTCACTCTTGCTTCTCTAGAACTGTACAACTCCCCTCCCCCCATGAAGTCTTAGCACGTCAGTTTTGTCTCAGGCAGTTTTCTAGAAAACCCAGGAAAAGATACTAAGTATGACGATAGTTCTCTCAACTTCTGCTAAGTCTGATAACCAGTGGTCAGGAGTGAGGTGGATGGATGATGCATTAAGTCAGAGAGAGGAAAAGTGCTCAGCCTTGGGTATCAGCCTGGGCTGCATAAGTCAAAAGAGACATCTCTCTTCTTTTTAGGGGGCAGTGGCTTTGAACAATTCTCATAAGTAAGAAGGAATGAAGACTCAGATGTGGAGAGCCATTTTCCTGCCATTGGAGCCCACGGGCAATAGGTAAATGGTCTTAATGGCCAAAAAGAGGAGTGAAAGAGAGAGGGGAGGAGAGGGGTGGAAAAGAGAGAAGAGAAGGAAGAGGAGACTTACTAAATGTGATCCCAGTTCTATTTGAGTTCTGGACTTCTTACATTGAGGTGCTCATGTTACTATCAAGATTAAATGTATCCAGGACTTCCCTGGTGGCGCAGTGGTTAAGAATCTGCCTGCCAATGCAGGGGACACAGGTTCGAGCCCTGGTCCGGGAAGATCCCACATGCCGCGGAGCAACTAAGCCCGTGTGCCACAACTACTGAGCCCATGTGCCACAATTACTGAAGCCCACGTGCCTAGAGCCTGTGCTCCACAACAAGAGTAGCCACCGCAATGAGAAGCCCGCACATTGCAACGAAGAGTAGCCCCCACTCGCTACAACTAGAGAAAGCCTGCGTGCAGCAACAAAGACCCAATGCAGCCATAAATAAATAAATTTATATTTAAAAAAAGATTAAATATATCCTTGTGGTGGAAGAAGAAAGAACACTGTCTTCTACTTGGATTTCTGCTTAATCATGACAAATACAAGACGATCACCAATTTTTAGGAATTCAGGATGGAATGCTCACCACCAACGGAGATCTCTGCCCCACATATTCGAATCTCGTCATTACTGCTACAGGCCAGTTTGCAGACAAACAGGGTTGTACCCAGGGGAAGACCTGTGACTTGCGAGCTGAGGGAATGACCATGCTGAAAATAGATTCTTCTGTCAAACTTGTAGAGGATTAACTTGTTAAAACTGGAGAATTGCAAGCAGCCTTGTTTGGTCTTCAAAGAGCACGAAATGTTGACAGCTGACCCAAGTGAAATTACATGGGAAGGCTGCACAGTCACATCCCCTCTCTTGCACACATCTGCAATAGACACAAATGCAAAAGACATGAGATGGCATATAAGAAACCCATTGCAAGATGGAGGGTTTGTGTAATTCCCCGAAGCTGGATAAAACTAACCCTGTCAAATGATGGAAATATACATAAGCTACATTGCTCTGGCTGTATTGGTGAAGCACAATGAGGAGAGAAGGCAAACATATTGAAGGCTAACTGTATTTGAATTAAAATGTACATCCTTCTCAAAACAGTAATACTATAACCAGAACTATAAATAGGAAAGTGGTGAGAAAATAGGGTTGGAAGAACAGTCAGGAGCACAGTTCTAGGAAAAACCAATCTCTCTTATATGCAAATTATTCACCAGACTACTAAAAATTACTTCCCAGAATAAATCACATTTGTTTCCATCCCCACTTATGATTTATAACACTTACTTCAATACTCATACCAAAATGATGAACAAGCTATTAGAAATGTTTAAAAGGCTATTACAAATGTTAAAGGGCAGATTTGGGAATAATTCCCTCTCTTGCTATATTAGAGGTATAAAGTATGTGTAATCTATTATTTTATAACAAAGAGAAAATATTTAAGGGCTCTGTATGTGTAGTTTGCATCAAGGATGGAAATCAAGTCTTACCATGGTATTCCTTCGAGATGTAAGACCCTAGGTAGGATGAAGCATTGCCCAATACAGCTAATACGAAATCACATGAATGTATTCTTCTTTTAAAAAGAGTTCTCCATATTATTTTCTATATGCCAGGTCCCACAATAAACTCTTAAAGAGAGGTCATTCTTACTCTCCAGGAGGTTTTGTATATTTAGATACGACAACTAATCAGAAATTAGCAGTTTTGGGTAGTACTCACTACTGCTGATGAAAAAAAGAAAAAAAACCTCAGAATTATAGACTCACCTTGAATTTTTAGATGTGATATAAAGCCTCCACTGAAAGCCTTTTTTGGTAATTATCAGATTGCTTGGATCAACGACCATAAACAAATTGGTAAAAAAGTTATTCAAATCAAATAAAGGACATACTGAATTCTGAAAAGTTTCCATTTTTATTTTCAGAACTAAGTCTCTTTCTCTCTCTTATCTTACTTATATTTTTGTTTTCTGTTTCTTTGATCCTAAGGGGCCAGAAAGTAAAAAATAAGATGCCAATAAAAACAGCAAAGAAAATGCCAGCCATTACTTTTTTAGCAGAGCTGAATCCATCCATGAATACCCTCTGTTAAAACGCACTATAATGTAAAACATTCATTCATGATGCCTAGCTTGATACCTAGTCATTTTGTTAAGAGGAAAAGATATCATTGGACTCTTAATCATTAGTATTAATGAAATAAAATACATATTAGTAACAGACATAGAACCAGACTTATCCACTTAAACTTGACAGAAGATTGACTACAAAAGACCAACTACCAGAACATTTACCACAAATGCATATTTCATCTATAACTGAGAATTTAAACCAAAAATCCCTCCACAGGTTAGATTACAGAAATATCTTACCTATTTTTGCTTTAACTAACAGCCACACGCTGATAAAAATAAGTGCCAATGGGCACCCGTTAACTGTATGTACCATGGACAGTCAACTCTGGAATACACCTCTGTATTTTTCCTTGTAAAAGAAGACAAATTCATTCATGTTAAATATATTTACAAAATACCAGAACCAATACTATTCAGAGGGCTTAAAATGCCCCTTTAATTTTCTTCACGTTGTTAAGATTTTTTTTTTTTAATGAAGTTTACCTTTAAAACTAGTAAACTGAAAATCTTAGCCACCTCTAACCCCCATGTCCTTTAAGCTTCTTGGGGTCAGCAAAGGGTGGGGGAAGAGAGCTGGCCTTTGGAGTCCTTTAGAACTGGTTTAAATACTTTGAGACTATTGGGCAAGTTACTTAACCTTCTGAGCTTCAGTCTCACACAAAACTTTTTTCTTCCAAACAGGGCTGCATCATCATAGTCAAACGCAGTAGTATTAAATTCCAAGAGTAGTGAGAATTTCTTTCTTTCTTTTAATTTTTAAAATTTAAAGTCTTTTATTGAATTTGTTACAATATTGCTTCTGTTTTATGTTTTCGTTTTTTGGCCACAAGGCATGTGGGATCTTAGCTCCCTGACCAGAGATGGAACCCACACCCCCTGCTTTGGAAGGCAAAGTCTTAGCCACTGGACCACCAGGGAAGCTCCAGTAGTGAGAATTTCTGATCTAGTTATGTGCTTCTGGAAGTAACAGGAGATTAAAAAGTGGCTCATAGGCCCGTAAGCCATGGCCGCTGAGCCTGCGCATCCGGAGACTGTGCTCCGCAACGGGAGAGGCCACAGCGGTGAGAGGCCCACGTACCACAAAAAAAAAAAAATAAATAAATAATAATAATAATAATTAAAAAAAGGTGGCTCATAACCACACACACCCCGGCCCCCCCCCCACCAAGAATTTAGTAAAAGATTGATCTCTTTGGCAGTAAGAAAAGAATTCCAAGGGTTCTTAGGGGGCTGTTTGGGTTTTCTATAGAAGTTCAATTTTGTTTGTTTGCTTGTTAATTCATTATTTATTTATTTTACTGAGTATTTTTACCTTGAATGATTTGGAAAACACAAGCTGGTGATTTCTGTTTGTTTCCAAGTTTAAACTTAAGGAATGACTTCAGCAAATCCCTAAATTCTATTAAAGGTGGGCCAGAAATTCATGAAGCAGGCTGAAAAGCTGTGTGATGTTGGGCCACTGGCAACCAGCCAATGCAAATGTTCACCTCGCATTCCCATACCTAGAAATGGGCCAGAACGTACTGGAGAGCCTCAGAAAAATTCAATTATTCATTCAACAGTGATGGCTACCTTTCATCTGCCAGGCACCGTGTTAAGTGCTAGAGATACAACAGTCCTGCCCTAGTGGGCTTCTAGAAAGTGTCCACTTGTTCTTTCCTTTTTTACGGTACACGGGCCTCTCACTGTTGTGGCCTCCCCCGTTGCGGAGCACAGGCTCCGGACACGCAGGCTCAGCGGCCATGGCTCACGGGCCCAGGCGCTCCGCGGCATGTGGGATCTTCCTGGACCAGGGCACGAACCCGCGTCCCCTGCATCGGCAGGCGGACTCTCAGCCACTGCGCCACCAGGGAAGCCCCACTTGCTCTTTTGACTCCTCTGCCTCTAACCCAATCATCACTCAGGGTAGCCCCCAGATAATATCAGCATCTTTTCAATAGTCTTTGCTGGTGGCTCTTCCTCCTCCTCCTGACTGTTAAGTCTTGGAGGACCTCAGTGTACTCAAGACAGTTTTGTCTCTATTTCTAGTCTCTCCTGAGGGATCTCCTCTGGTCACCTGGCTTTAGATACCATCTGTATGCTAAAGACTCTCCGATGCTTATCTTCAACTCAGACATTGCTCTGAGCTCTAGTCTCATATGTATGTCTCCTTGGCATCACTTCTTGGACATCTAAGAGACTGCTCAATATTAACATATTCAAATTGAATTTTTGGTCTCCCTTCTCCAAACTGGTTCTCCTTCCAGCCTTTTCTACCTCCGTGAATAATATTATTATCCCCTGAATTGCTCAAAAACCTAGACGTCATCCTCGATTCCACCCTCTCTCTCATGCCCCACAGCCAAACCATCACTAAGTCCTGTCAATTTTATCTCCTGAATACATCACAGATCAGTCCACTTCTCTCCATTTCTACCATCCTCACCCCAGTCCAAACCACTGTCCTCTCTCCCCTAGACGACTGCAGTAGCTCCTTAATGTGCCTCTCCATCCATCTTTGCCCCTTTCTAAGTCATTTTCACATAGCTGACTACCTTTTAAAAACATACATCAGATTATGTTACCTGCTTCATATCACTTCTATTTAAAACCCGTCAACAGGGCTTCCCTGGTGGCGCAGTAGTTGAGTCCACCTGCTGATGCAGGGGACACGGGTTCGTGCCCTGGTCCGGGAAGATCCCACATGCCGCGGAGCAGCTGGGCCCGTGAGCCATGGCTGCTGAGCCTGCGCGTCCAGAGCCTGTGCTCCGCAACGGGAGAGGCCACAACAGTGAGAGGCCCGCGCACAGCAAAAAAAAAAAAACAACAAAAAAAACATCAACAGGTCCCCATTGCTGTTAGAAAAAAAATCCCAAGTCCTTACCATACATGAGTCTCTCAGCCACTGCATGGCTTCATGTCTCCTATCTTGCCACCATCATTTGCTCTACGTTTTTGCCTTGCCAGCTCTGCTTCATTCACACTGGCCTTCAGACTGTTCCTTGAAGAAGACATGCCCTTTGCTGCTCCGGGGACTCTGCGCTTTTCATTTCCTCTGCTAGAATCCTCTTCCCCTGGCTCTTCTTAGTGGCTGACTGGCTTACATCTCTCAGACCTCAGATCATGTGTCACTTCCTCAGAGAGCCCCTCCCTGACCACACAGCCAAAGTGGTCTTGGCCATCTCCTTTCTACTCATCACCTTATTTACTTCATGATACAGTCTGTAACTATCTTGTTTATTTATTTGATTGTCTTATTTGTCATCTGTCTTTGTGCTAGAGTTTAAGCCACCATGAGAGCAGGAACTTTGACTGTCTTGCTCACTGCCGTATGCGAGCACTTGGCATTGGGAAAGAGTACTCAATATGTCTTTATTGAATGAGAGAAGGGAAGGAGGGATGGAGGGGCTACAGACAATTCCCTATAAACGTCCCTGTGGTAGGCAGCATAATGGCCCACCAAAGATGTCCATGCCCTAATCCCCAGACCTGTGAATATATTATGTTGCACGACAAAGGGACTTTGGAGATGTGACTAAAGTTAGGGACCTTGAGGGGAGGAGGTTATCCTGGACACCCAGATGGGCCCGATCTAATTATGCGAGTCCCTAAAAGTGGGTGAGGGAGGCAGAAGGGTCGGTCAGACAGCTGTAGAGCTAGGACTGTGCTGCTGCCTTTGAAGATGGAGGGAGGGGGTTATGGGCCAAGGAAGGTGGTGCCTCTGAAATCTGGAGATGACCCTCAGCTCACAGATACTGTAAAATGTATTCTCTGGGTCTTGGTTTAAAATGTTTGAGAAACACTGATCTAAATTGAAATCCAACAGTTTCGCTCTCTCTAAATCATGAAGGCCCAAGTCATGGCACACAATGGCTTCTGTGAGCTAATTCCTGTCTTCATTACCAGCCACATCCACCACTGTTGACACTGTTGTCTAGTAACACTGAGCTGCACATCCCATGCCAATACATGCTTCTGTGTCTTTGTTCATGCTATTCTCTCACCTTTCCACTCTTCTTAGACTGGCTAAGTCTTTTTTTTTTAGTGAATGGTATTTTTTTTTAATTTATTTAATTTATTTTTGGCTGTGTTGGGTTTTTGTTGCTGTACCCGGGCTTTTCGCTAGTTGAGGCGAGCAGGGACAACTCTTTGCTGCGGTGCGCAGGCTTCTCACTGCGGTGGCTTCTCTTGTTGCAGAGCGCGGGCTCTAGAGCGCAGGCTCAGTAGTTGTGGTGCACGGGCTTAGTTGCTCCATGGCATGTGGGATCTTCCCGGACCAGGGCTTGAACCCATGTCCCCTGCACTGGCAGGCGGATTCTTAACCACTGCGCCACCAGGGAAGCCCCAGATTGGCTAAGTGTTACTCATCCATCCCAACTCAGCTCAGGCACCTTCTCTTCAGTCATTTATTCAACAAATATATATTTAGCCATTGCTATGTGCCAAGGACTTGGGAGAGAGTGGAGAAAAAGACAGACAAGGTTTTAGGTCTCATGGAACCAACATTCTGGAGAAGGTAGACAAAAGACAAATAAATAACAAACAAATACCTTCAGATAATGACGAAAGAATAAGAGAGGCTAAGGGGAGAGAGAACCCGAGGAGGAGAGAAGCCAGTCAATGAAGGTGTTTCTAGGAGGTGAAACTTGAGCTGAGATTGGCACAGGCCAGACAAAGACTCAAAAAGACTTCCTGACAGAATAAATGTTGAGTGCAAAGCCTGGAGGCAAAGGAACAAGCTTGCTGTGGTTGAGGCATAGAAATAAGGTCAGGGTAGCTGGCGAAAGTGACTCTGGGGAGAATGGTATGAAATGAAATTTGAGAAGAAGGTAGGAGCCAGATCTACCATGGGCTTGTTTGCCATGGAAGGGAGCCTGGATTTTACTCTCCAATCTATGGGAAACCATTGGTATATCATTAGAGGGTTTATTTATTTATTTAACTGGGTTTTAACTAGGGTATCACAAGATATGAATTACATTAAACACACACACAAATACAAAAGCAAACAAACAGAAAAACTAGTCTTGGCTCTGTGTATGGAGGCTGGAGATGAAGCAAGCAGACCAGTTAGGAAGCACCTGGGGAGGCCCAGGTAGGAAATGATGGTGATGTGGACCACAGTGATAGCAGCAGAGATGGAAAGAAGTAGCCAGATCTTAGCCTTATTGATGTCTTCAGGAAGACTGAAGCCTCCTACTAGTATCTTCATAGCATCCTGGCATTCTCCTATCTTAGCACCTGTTGTATTAAATAGGACTAATTTCTTCCGGTATCGGCTTGTCTCCTCCATTAGGTTGCAAGTTCCTCATGGGCAGAGGCCACAACCCGTGGCACATAAAAGGCATGTGCTGAACTGAATGAAATTTAAATGGTTTTTCTGTTTTTTACTTCTGGTTTAGTTTAATATAACTACAATACATTAAAAGTACATTAAATCTTATTCTGCTACATGGTGTTCGACATCATTAATAAGTCTTTTTTTATTGTAGCTACCTTAGTTTAGTTTAAAATTCATTAGTTTTCATTAAGCCTTGGAATATTCTGGCATAAAGGAAATTATGGATTGAATTAGAAGATAACTGAATGAACAGATATATAGGGATTAAATAGGTTTCTGCTTCTTAACTGCAAAGGGTATCTACAGGGTATCTTTCAATGTGCCTTGCAACTTATGAAGCGATAACATTCTCCAAATATTCAATAGTAAAACATTACTTGGTTATTATAAGAATTTTAAAAATGTATATATCTGAAATATGTATATATATGATAGATATATACACACACCTATATATGAAATAGGCAAAATAGAGGATAAATTTGAGTTTATATAGTACATTGATTCAAACACAAACATGCTCATTTCCTCTGAATGACCAGACAAAACAGCTGCTTCATTTATAAGAAACTCAGAACCCCAAAGACCTTCAAGTAAATGAGGTATCTTCCAATAAAATGAAACCTCCTATCAACTGTAAACATCCTTCATACAGCCTGCCTGGAGGGTCAATATTAAAACTACAACTCTGTCTTGAATCAGAAAATCAGAGGGTGCTATGTCACTGACTCATCACTCAAGTGGTGACAATTTCCAGACAGTGAAAACAACATCTCAATGAGGGGGGCGGGGACCAGCCAGAAATAAAGCAACTGGCAGGAGGGCAGAGACAATTCCCCCTCAGTGAGCCTCTCTTTCCCCACTGCTCCAAGAAGCACAAAATAAACAGCTAAAATCATATTTGACTAGGCTAGGAAAAACCCTTACCACAGGTGGTAATTTCATGTAGGCTAGAACTCTTCCTACTTCCACATCACTTTTCTTCTGTAGCACCATAGTAAGCTCAAGGGGCAGCATGGTATTGTGGAAAAGAAAAAGGCTAGTGAATCTCAGTTCTACTGTGTGCTGTTAACTGTCAGGGGGCCATTTCCTCATTCATGCAATGAGTTCAGGAATACCTACCTAGACAAAGTTACTAGGAGGATGAATATGCCAGTGTCATGGACCCATGAGAATACCTAGCACAGGGTAGGCACTCCACTGAGGCTAGCTCCCATTTTCCCTTCTGGGTCCAGCTCTTGTATCTCTTTTCTAAATCGTTTACGACTTTCAACGTATTGGAATTGTATGTTTTGTTAGACTAGGTAAAAGGTCATATGTTAGGCAGTCTTAGCCCTGGCTATCAAAGAATTTAATAACTCAGAGGAGGAAGGAACCTCAAAGGTTAGCCAATAATTACCATGTCCTACTGCTCCTTTCCTCTCCCAAAAGCTGACATTTGAGTCTGGGCCACCAGAGAATAACCAAGTGATTGTTCTGAATGTGCATTGAGGCTGTCTGCCTTATAAATACATGCCGTTAATTACCCAGGTGACGCAATGAGGCAGGGTACAAAATCATTCCCTTCTGCCAGCAAAGCTACTGACAGACATATCTTACTGGTGGCAGATCAGTACAGAGACAACACTTTGGAGGTCATGTATTCTACATTCCTCATTTTTTTTTTTTTTTTTGCGGTACGCGGGCCTCTCACTGTCGTGGCCTCTCCCGCTGAGGAGCACAGGCTCCGGACGCCCAGGCTCAGCGGCCATGGCTCACGGGCCCAGCCACTCCGTGTCATATGGGATCTTCCCGGACCGGGGCACGAACCCCCGTCCCCTGCGTCAGCAGGTGGACTCCCAACCACTGCGCCACCAGGGAAGCCCTACATTCCTCATTTTATATACAGATAAACTGAGTCCTAGAGAAAAGAAGGGACTTGCCAAAGGTCCAAAGGTCACATTAATAGCAGAATCCAGATCAGAACGGAGGTGTCCCAATTTCTAATCCAAGATTACTTCTAGCAGGTAAGATTGCTTCTGATCAGTTGCAACTATAGCAGCATAAAACTAGAAATAACGCTAATATTAACACTGCCCTTAATACTAATGCTACAGTTTGTTGATCTTTTATTATGTTTGATGTACGTTACATACAATCTTTATGATACCCATCTAGTAAAGCACTTACAATGACTAATGCTTTAGTTTTCAGAAGGTTGAATCACCCACCTCCCTCAAAAGAAGATCAGACAATAAAACCCAGTGTACATACAATATGTAACCATCTCTAATGATCTATTCCACTCTGAGGATGGAAGAGGAAAATCAGGTCCACCAAGTAGCTAACTTGCAACTCAGCCACTGGAGCCAACTTCTCTTCCCCATACCTTTCCATGGGCTATGTCATGAAAAAGAAGTGTTTCCTGACCAAAGCATCATCTCCTTTTTGCTTCTGAGTCTACCATTTGTTGAAAAATCGAACAAGCCATAACACGGACAAACCCTGGCCTGCCAGCCTCAGATCATTAAATCACCCCCTTCATAATGTCATGTCAGATGGCTTAAAGGGGAAGGAAAGTAACCACATCAACCCCTTCTGCTTTTTCTTCTTTCTAGCCAACAGTTCCAACCCCCATTACATGAGCCGAATTGGACGCACACCTGTTTTCCTTTCTTATGCAGCTGCTGAGGCTCTCTTGAACCTTCTCTCATCTCACTGGTTAGCATTCGTAGTCCTAATTTTACCCATTTACAGGAACTTTCTTCTCTTGCTTGAATTCAGGAGACGTCTGAAGTTTGGGTCCCTCTCTCTCTCTTTTTTTAAATTTTAGGGTGTTTTCTCCTTTCCCGCTTTATGACCTCTTTATAATTTTTCTTAACGAAGATCCCCTTATGCTTTTTTCCCTTCTTTCCTGTTTTTCTGGAATGTTCTGTCAGACCTATTCGTCTCTATTTCCAATTCAGATATATCACCCTGGACATAATATACTGACTCCTGAAATGTTGTGTGTAAACAAATTACATTTAAAATGCATTAGGGAATCTTATCAGGCCCCAACCCCAGAATCATGTGTACTGTGAACTGTCTTATAAATTGAACAAGCTTTCCTACAATAGAGCAATAAACAGGAAATAAAGAAAGAAGAAATAAGACGTGGATGGAGTCTTGAAGAAACAAGGTACTTTCAGATCAGTTGGTGTTATTTGCTATGTTTTTTCTTTCTTCGATTAGCTTCACAAGGCTACAATTTTCATGGCACTTGTTCAATTAAGTTTCAACAATCCAATCTTCTCTAATTTCACTCTCTGCATCCTTCAATAGCTATAAATAAAATAAGCCATCTTTTACTGAAAAGGATGATATACTGGAAAGAGCCTGGTATTTAGGGCCAGAGGATCATCCTGGGGCCAGGTGTCATCCTGGTTTCTCCACTTCTACCTGTGTCATCATCACAAGTAACTCTGAAAAATGGCAATCCACATTTATTGAGAAAATTAGATCTCTTTCACTAACTTTTCTTCCTTAGTTTATTGGAAAGGTCTCTCCTTTGACACATTTAACCTTGAAGTCTGTATTCGTGGACAATGGCATGGGAGTGGCAGGTTTATCCTTGAGTCTTGTAAAATCCTGGCAAGTTTTGTAGCTTCAACCCCTGAGTCTTTTCTTAGTGCTATAAGGCATTAAAAATATTAAAGCACATTACAATTACTTTGTTTTAAGAGTTTTCTCGGAATTTCACAACTATCTTAATATAATTGGAGGCACCCTGGGTCTAGGGGGCAGACAAAGACTAATGATCACCATGCTACAATATTCCTCAAGGTTTCTTCTATAAACAAAATTCAACCGAAATCTCGACACTAATAATCCCACATCTCAGCACCTCTGCCTGTTTTACTTAATATTTTCCTTTTACTGCAAAAGGGATATAAATTAAGATTCTAATCTTAATAATCTTTTATAGGCATTTACTTAGCAATTTATCACAATGCAGAGCATGTGACTGAGTTGTTAACATTTGGTCTTCTACTAAATAAAGTAACTATTGGTATCTCTATTCTGCAGGTGGAGAGATCTGCAAGTTGATCACGATAATACAGAAAAACCAGAAGTAAATTCAGAATTAGATAAATTAGAACTACCTTCCATGCCTGAGTTTCCTCAATTGTAAAATAAAAATAAAGATAGCACCAAACTCACGGGATTATTGTGGGAGTTAAATGAGAAGCTCTTAGCAAAGTGCCTGGTATATAGAAAGAGCTCAATAAATACTATCATCCATTATTATTATTATAAGAAAAAAGATAATATCATTTACTTATCAAGGACATTGTTAGAATTAAGCTAGACAGCCTTGCTTTTTGACCTCTCTCTTGGCCCATTCATCTGGCTCATCACTGAAGAATTAATTTGATTAGAACTAGATCCCATACCTCCTTCATAAAAGGTGACTTCATGCCACTTATAATTTATGACATACTAAGTGTTCTCATAATTATTGTCTTCCTAAACAGTTTTAACTTTTTTGAGGACAGGAACTGAGACTTACGTTTCTTTATATTACAATGACCAGCACAATGTCTTGAACATAACAGATGTTCAATACATATTTATACTTTAAAAACACATTGTTACCATTAGCAAAGAACACCACCATGTTCCAAGAACAAAGGAAATTGGACAAAGCTTCTTTGGGATTTGGGTTTCTTTCCAGATTAGCCTGCACAAATGTACATGCAGAAGTTGAGAGCAGTGCTGTGAGTGTAATTGCAAAGATGACAAATAATTGGCCAAAGAACAAAGCAGGTACAATTAAAAAAAAAAAGTCCACAATTGAGAAATGATGTACATCTACTGTACCTATAGGATTCTTCTCCCATAAAAATCTCACATCTGCTTTAGAATTTTTTCCACACTAGAACTCATTCTAATGTAAGAAAGATTCAAAGCTTGCCAAAATTTGGGAATTTATGTAAACATCACAACAGTCAAGAAACATGATACATGATAAAAGAATGCTGCAAACTCTTTTAGAGCCGTTTGTGCCCAAGAAAGTGACAGTAATGAATTGAGAATTTCACATTAAAATGGAGGGAAAGAGTATCAGCTCTCAGCCACTAAGGTCCTTTCAGTTATATGCTGGACAGAGAAACAGGGCACTGTACCATTCCTTGTTAATGGGAACTAGAATCTAATGTTTGTTTGCCCATGTGGAGGTGGATATAATGTTTTGAGTCAGAGGTGCAAAGGCAAGGAGCACAGAGTCTGGAGCCAAAAACCTGTAACTCACTATCTCTGTGAAAGTGTGAAAGTTTCCACATCTGTAAAACGGGAATACTTATAACCAGTTCACTGAGTTTCTAAAGAATTATAGAGGATAACAGTGATACCCAAGGGCCAAGTCCATAGTAGATGCTCAACGAAGACTTTTATCCACACAGGATATACTCGTAGGGGATTGTAACAGACATTCGGAGTTTTGCCTTGTTCTTTAGAGATATCAGGAAAAAACTTTGTATGCATTTGCATTGCTATTCGTAAAACCTGGATCTAATCGCAGGGATACTTAATCTCCTCCAATGTTTGTATTTACTGCCCCTCAACCAAGTGGAAAGAGCCTCTCTAAAGAGACATTTCACAGATGAGAAAAGCGACTGGCCAGGCGGCTCGCCCCAGAGCATTCTGCTAGTGACTAGACAGGTGGGGACTCTGCGTCTACAGAGGCCCCAGGAAAGTGCTGCGGAGAAAGGGACAATTCACCCCCATGCAAGACTAAGTAAGACTCCTCTATATCTTATTCACAAAAGATCCACTTCCGAGCCGCGAGTCACGCCCGTGGGGCTGGACCCAGGCTGGCCCCTGACGGGTACCCGCTGCCGTTTCCAGACACCAGCCCTCCCCTCCTCACGTTCCCACCGTTCTGCGAACGTCTTGGAAACTCAATCTGAGCGCCTCTCCGCTCCATCTGGCCAACCGCGACCCGGCACTCTCAAGCGAACGTCCAGCCCACAGTGAGGACCCAGATGAGCAGAGGCCGCCCCCAAATCCCCCTCCCCGGGAGAAGCGAAGCACGAAAGCCGGGGGACCCAAGCGTCCGCGCCCCACCGATTCCCCGGCCACTCACCGCGCGTCTCCAGCCCGCGGGCCCGCTGCGGGGCAGCGCGGAGCCGATGGCCCGGGTGCTACGGGACGCACGTGCGGCGCAGGCAGTGTGCGCTCCGGCCGTTCCGGTGCCCGTGCGCGCCCCGCCTGTGACCCCGGGGTGGGCGCTCCGGCGGCGCAGGGGCGCGCGCGGACGTGCGTCGCGCGGCGCCCGGGCCGAGGAGATGGATGTGGCCGTGGTCGTCGGCAGAGGGAAAGCGGCTGCACTGTCAGCTGTCGAAGCGGGCCGGCCAGGGTCCGGTTTCGCTCCTGGCGGGCTGTGCCCGTGCCGCCCGGAGCAAGGTAATTACCGCGGCACACGTCGGGTTCCCCTTCTATACAAGGCGGGTAGGAAAGCCTCGCTCCTCAGCCGGGGTGGTGAGGTGAATTAAGCACCAGGGTATGAAAAGCACGGCCGAATCATGTTCTCGCCCTTCACCGCCACGGGGAAGCGGCACTTCGTTGACACTCTGTAGAGAACTTTCCTCAGAGATGTTCTTCTTCTGTGCTTGCCCAGCACTTACCACACCCTAGTGCTGCGGTCACCAAAGCGGGCTGTGTGTAAGACTGGGTGTGAGAAGAAAATACTAGAACTTTCATTTGTGTTTGTAACTAAAAAGTAAGAAAGAATTCACATTAAATAGGTGGCATGACCCTGACTCTAAATGGTCCCATGTTCCATATGTTATAAGTGGGATTCTGAGGGAAGAGGGAAAACTGTCCAAAATGCAGAGGGGATGACAGCGGTGCTTTTACTTATGACAATATTTCATGGACGCTAGGAATTCAACTCTAAGACGTACTATTTTTTTTTTTTTTTTTTGTGGTACTTGGGCCTCTCACTGTTGTGGCCTCTCCCTTTGCGGAGCACAGGCTCCGCACGCGCAGGCCCAGCGGCCATGGCTCACGGGCCCAGCCACTCCGCGGGATGTGGGATCTTCCCGGACTGGGGCACGAACCCGTGTCCCCTGCATCGGCAGGAGGACTCTCAACCACTGTGCCACCAGGGAAGCCCCGTACTATTTTTTTATACACTAGTAAGAAAAAGAACTATCTTATAAACTTGTGACATAATGCTTTCTTGTCACTTAGAATATTTTTAATTGAAATTTTTATTTTAAAAAATTTTATTTATTTTATTATTTTATTTATTTATTTTGGCTGCGTTGGGTCTTTGTTGCTGCGTGGAAGCTTTTCTCTGATTGCCGCGAGCGGGGGCTACTCTTCGTTGCGGTGCGTGGGCTTCACATTGTGGTGGCTTCTCTTGTTGAGGAGCATGGGCTCTAGGCACGTGGGCTTCAGTGGTTGTGGCACGTGGGCTTCAGTAGTTGTGGCCCATGGGCTCTAGAGCACAGACTCAGTAGTTGTGGCGCACAGACTTAGTTGCTCCACGGCATGTGGGATCTTCCCGGACCAGGGCTCAAACCCGTGTTCCCTGCGAAGGCAGGCAGATTCTTAACCACTGCACCACCAGGGAAGCCCCTAAAATTTTTATGTTTTAAAAACTATCCCTTTTAGATTTATTAGACATATGTGTTTGCTATCAGTCTTGTTCATTTGAAAAGAAAAAGAAAAATAGAAGCAAAATAAATTTGGTTAAAATATTCTTTAGATACATTCGCGTTCAGTCTGCAACATTCCTGATGACTTTTTTGTTTCACTCAATATCATCTTCAGTGACATGAGTATTAATAAAGCCACATTTCTTAAAAGAATGTCCCACTGTTACCTCTGGGATGTTCTTCCCTTCCACTGAAACCAATCCAGGCTTGCTGAGTATGTGCAGAGCCAACTCCATCACCATACTGTTTGGGCAGTAAGCATAAGACACCTCCCAATTTCTTTTTAATAGATCGTTATTGGAGTATAATTGCTTCACAATACTGTGTTAGTTTCTATTGTACACCAAAGTGAATCATCCATATGCATATGTATGTCCCCATATGCCCTCCCTCTTGAGCCTCCCTCGCATCCTCCCTATCCCACCCCTCTAGGTCATCTCAGAGCACAGAGCTGATCTCCCTGTGCTATGCTGCTGCTTCCCACTAGCTAACTATTTTACATTTGGTAGTGTATATATGTCCATGCTACTCTCACTTCGCCAAGGCTTCCCCCTCCCACCCCATGTCCTCAGGTCCATTCTCTATGTCTACATCTTTATTCCTCCCCTGCAACTAGGTCCATTAGTACAATTTTTTTTTTAGATTCCATATATATGCGTTAGCAAATGGTATTTGTTTTTCTCTTTATGACTTACTTCACTCTGTATGACAGACTCCAGGTCCATCCACCTCACTACAAATAACTCAATTTTGTTTCTTTTTATGGTTGAGTAATATTCCATTGTATATATGTGCCACATCTTTATCCATTCATCTGTCGATGGACACTTAGGCTTCTTCCATATCCTGGCTATTGTAAATAGTGCTGCAGTGAATATTGTGGTACATGTCTCTTTTTGAATTGTGGTTTTCTCAGGGTATATACCCAGTAGTGGGATTGCTGGGTCATATGGTAGTTCTATTTTTAGTTTTTTAAGGAACCTCCATACTGTTTTCCATAGTGGTTGTATCAATTTACATTCCTGCCAACAGTGTAGGAGGGTTACCTTTTCACCACACCCCTTCCAACATTTATTGATTCTAGATTTTTTGATAATGGCCATTCTGACTGCATGAAGTGATACCTCATTGTAGTTTTGATTTGCATTTCCCTAATAATTAGTGATGTTGAGCATCTTTTCATGTGCCTCTTGGCCATCTGTATGTCTTCCTTGGTGAAATGTCTATTTAGGTTTTCTGCCCATTTTTTAATTGGATTGTTTGTTTTTTGATATTGAGCTCTGTGAGCTGTTTGTATATTTTGGAGATTAATCCTTTGTCCGTTGTTTCATTTGCAAATATTTTCTCCCATTCTGAGCGTTCTCTTTTCATCTTGTTTATGGTTTTTGTTGTGCAACAGCTTTTAAGTCCCATTTGTTTATTTTTGTTTTTAATTCTGTTACTCTAGGAGGTGGGTCAAAACAGATCTTGCTGTGGTTTATGCCAAAGAGTGTTTTTCCTGTGTTTTCCTCTAAGAGTTTTATAGTGTCTAGTCTTACATTTAGGTCTTTAATCCATTTGGAGATTATTTTTGTGTATGGTGTTAGGTAGTGTTCTAATTTCATTCTTTTACATGTAGCTGTCCAGTTTTCCCAGAACCACTTATTGAAGAAATGTCTTTTCTCTGTTGTATATTCTTGCCTCCTTTGTCATAAATTAGGTGACCACATGTGCATGGGTTTATCTCTGGGCATTCTATCCTGTACCATTGATCTATATTTCTGTTTTTGTGCCAGTACCATACTGTCTTGATTACTGTAGCTTTGTGGTATAGTTTGAAGTCAGGGAGTCTGATTCCTCCAGCTCCGTTTATTTCCCTGAAGACTGATTTGGCTATTCGGGGTCTTTTGTGTCTCCATACAGATTTTAAGATTTTTTGTTCTAGTTCTGTAAAAAATGCCATTAGTAATTTGAAAGTGATTGCATTAAATCTGTAGATTGCTTTGGGTAGTAGAGTCATTTTCACAATATTGATTCTTCCAATATAGGAACATGGTGTATTTCTCCATCTGTTTATGACATCTTTGATTTCTTTCATCAGTGTTTTATAGTTTTCTGAGTACAAGCCTTTCTCCTCCTTAGGCAGGTTTATTCCTAGGTATTTCATTCTTTTTGTTGCAATGGTAAATGGGAGTGTTTCCTTAATTTCTCTTTCTGATTTTTCATTGTTGGTGTATAGGAATGCCAGAGATTTCTATGCATTAATTTTGTATCCTGCAACCTTACCAAATTCCTTGATTAGTTCTAGTAATTTTCTGGTGGCATCTTTAGGATTCTCTGTGTATAGTATCATGTCATCTGCAAACAGTGACAGTTTTACTTCTTGTTTTCCAATATGTATTCCTTCTATTTCTTTTTCTTCTCTGATTGCCATGGCTAGGACTTCCAAAACTATGTTGAATAAGAGTGGCGAGAGTGGACATCCTTGTCTTGTTCCTGATCTTAGTGGCAATGCTTTCAGTTTTTCACCACTGAGTATGACGCTTGCTGTTGGTTTGTCATATATGGCCTTTATTATGTTGAGGTAGGTCCTCTCTATGCCCATTTTCTGGAGGGGTTTTATTATAAATGGGTGTTGAATTTTGTCAAAAGCGTTTTCTGCATCTATTGAGATGATCATATGGTTTTTATTCCTTAATTTGTTAATGTGGTGTATCACATTGATTGATTTGCATATATTGAAGAATCCTTGCATCCCTGCGATAAATTCCACTTGATCATGGTGTATGATCCTTTTAATGTGCTGTTGGATTCTGTTCGCTAGTATTTTGTTCAGGATTTTTGCATCTATGTTCATCAGTGATATTTTTATATAATTTTCTTTTTTTGTGATATCTTTTTCTGATTTTGGTATCAGGGTGATGGTGGCTTCATAGAATGAATTTGGAAGTGTTTCTCCCTCTACAATTTTTTGGAAGAGTTTAAGATGGATTGGTGTTAGGTCTTCTCTAAATGTTTGATAGAATTCGCCTGTGAAGCCATCTGGTCCTGGACTGTTGTTTGTTGGCAGATTTTTAATTACAGTTTCAATTTCATTACTTTAATAGGTCTGTTTATATTTTCTAATTCTTCCTGGCTCAGTCTTGGAAAATTGTACCTTCCCAAGAATTTGTCCATTTCTTTGTGGTTGTCCATTTTATTGGCATATAGTTGTTTGTAGTAGTCTCTTATAACCCTTGTATTTCTGCAGTGTCAGTTGTGATTTCTCCTTTTTCATTTTTAATTTTATTGATTTGCTTCCTCTCCCTTTTTTTTTCTTGATGAGTCTGGCTAAGGGTTTATCAATTTTGCTTATCTTCTCAAAGAACCAGCTTTTAGTTTTATTGATCTTTGCTATTGTTTTCTTCATTTCTATTTCATTTATTTCAGCTCTGATCCTTATGATTTCTTTCCTTCTACTGACTTTGGGTTTTCTTTGTTTTTCTTTCGCTAGTTGTTTTAAGTGTAGGGTTAGATTGTTTATTTGAGATTTTTCTTGTTTCTTGAGGTGAGATTGAATTGCTATAAACTTCCCTCTTTAGAACTGCTTTTGTTGCGTCCCATAGGTTTTGGGTCACTGTGTTTTTGTTGTCATTTGTTTCTGTGTATATATTTTTTTCTTCTTTAATTTCTTCAGTGATCTCTTGGTTATTTAGTAGCACACTTTAGCCTCCATGTATTTGTGTCTTTTACAGTTTTTTTCCTGTAATTGATTTCCAATCTCATAGCGTTATGGTCAGAAAAGATGGTTGATACGATTTCAGTTTTCTTAAATTTTCTGAGGCTTGATTTGTGATGCAAGATGTGATCTATCCTGGAGAATGTTCTGTGTACACTTGAGAAGAAAGGGTATTCTCCCACTTTTGGGTGGAATGTTCTATAAATACCAATTAAATCTATCTGGTCTACTGTGTCATTTATAGCTTTTGTTGACGTATCTATTTTCTGTTTGGATGGTCTGTCCATTGGTGTAAGTGGGGTGTTAAAATCCCCTACTATTATTATGTTACTGTCGGTTTCTCCTTTCATGGTTGTTAGCATTTGCCTTATGTATTGAGGTGCTCCTATGCTGGGTGCATAAACATTTATAATTGTTATATCTTCTTCTTGGACTGATCCCTTGATCATTATGTAGAGACACCTCCCAGTTTTGAAGATGTTAAATATGAAAAATGTATGTCTTAGACATGACAAAGTACAGTGGATTGCTTTTATGAGACTGTGACATGTAGTTTACATACTTCAGCAATTTATCTACGTGAATAATTTGATAGAAACAAATCCTTAAATTATAGAATCTTAACATCACTGCCTAGTGAGCTGGTGAGTGACTGTGAAAATTATTTGCAACAAAGTTAAAAGAATCTAGTTAAAACTGAGCTATTATTATTATTTTTTTTTACAAAGAAGGCAAATATTTTAAACTCGCTGATCTTTTCTGTAATGATGTGTCTCTTAGTAGTATGTTACCTAATAGACATTTTTGGAAAAAAATAAAAAACAAGGCTTTTTTGTCCCTTCAAGTAAAGATAACATTTCAACACTGAGTGAGAAAGTGCTATAAAGAGAACATTTGAAAACAAATATTTCAAAACGTTACCACTATTGTGGGATTTTTTTTTTTTTTTACTAAAAATATGTAACTTTGTCATCTACAAAAAAATGCTTAAAAACTTGGAAACAATTTACTATCTTTTTCAGTCTTTCAGTTGAGTAATTGAGTGAATTTTCAACCCAGGTGTTAAAAAATATGAAAATGCAGCAGCTTCTGCTCAGTTTGAAAGGACGACTAATCAATATCAGGAGTAATAAAATTATGTAACCAAATGTTAATAAAAAGCTTATATAATTCATAGATTAGCCTATTTTTCTACAATTTTTAGTGAGAAGAAAGGCTTCTTATTTTGTTAATAAATTATTCAAAAAATGAATTTTACTCTCATTTTAAAATTAATTTCTGTTTTTGTGTACATTTTACAATATATATGTTGGAAATTTATATTTATAATATATATTTATGTATATATAAAATTTTTAAGTAAATTTTTTAAAAAGCTGACCATATATTGGGGATATATTTTCAAGTCCCTTTTTTCTTAAGGCATGCACAATCTAAAATGTTTAGAAACCACTAGTCTGTTAACTTCTAACTGAAGCATGTTATAAAATTGCTAAATCAGACACAAGATGGTATTCCAGTACATCTGAGCCATTTTCTGTAGGGGAACAGATGAGAGGTATTGGAGAAAGGACTTGAATCAGTTAAGCAAGCAAAACAAATTATGAGAAAACTATAAGATGCAGGCAACAATGATAGCCTTCATTATTCTCTTCTTTTCCCTGGATGTAAATAAATCAGAAGATGACTTATCTTACATAAGCATTATTAGAGAAATTATCTTCTTCTAAGTTCATCAGTAGCTCATTCAATTTAGGGTTAAATATTGAGGGAAAGCTCGTGCTAATAGTTATTGATAACAGGGGTTCTCCCATCCTCCCTGCATCCTTCCTGTTATTGTAAGCTCCAGGACTGCAAGGAGTCCTGTCTTGTTTGCCCCCTTATCTCCAGCACCTGGCACAGTGAGCAGCACAGAACAGGGGCTCAACAAATACTTGTTGAGTTGAATTGACTTGCTCTGGAGAGATCTCATTCTCTTTGGTCAACCAAAGTTATAAGTGGTATTGAATCTTCAAACTTTCAACAGAGTTAAAAAAGAATAGTTGGAAAATTATATATAGTTTTGCTTAGCATGTCAATGACCCTTCCGTATGGAATTTAACCATCTGTAGAGGTCTTTCTGTTTTCTTTTTTCCTTTCTCTTCCTTTCCTTCCTCCTCTTCTTTAAATCTCTGGGGAGTTTCCCTAGTAGATACGTGGTGGTTGTCAGTGGTTGCCTATCTAGTTAGAGAAAAAAAAATCTTGCTTCTGTATTTTCTGAGAACAAGCCCTAGACAGTTGAGAAAGGCTGGTGAAGCAAGAGCCTAACATACAAACTAAACTATCAACCTATGATGGTTAGGATGATTATTTTTAAGTCTTTGGATATGAGATGGTCATCTGTGTAGCTATAGCACTTGCAAATCAAAAGCTCAATTAAGTGAATAACCACACTGACAGTGACAAAGACTTTTCTAGGAAATACTAGTTCAGTTTCCATTTCTGGTATTTTTCCACTCCTTTAAATGTCTATTTTGGTTCATGGTTGATACCAGAAGTCCTGAAAGTACTTAATCATACTGTGCTATGAACAACTGAGTGTCATTTGTCAGAATAAATATTAAGAGATGGTTGCCAACATAGTGATTTAGTGCATCAGACAAATGCTGGCACACTTAAGCTTGGTAAGAAGTTTTGACATACATTTTAACCTTTTATTTTAATAAGAAGATTAGAATCTAAGATTAATTATTCATTCTTACTGCTTCACTTTGCAAAAGTTCCATTTCTGAAAGTTTTTGCTTAATTATCAATTTTACTCATCTGTCCAAAGTGTTACACTGATAGGACACCAATGTAACTCCTAAATATAGTGTCATATGTTGAAAATATAAAATATTGTAGTGTAAGATTCTTAGATTATTTGTGATCCCCAAAGATTCTTAAAATGCAGAGTTGTAACTTTTCCACAACTGACATTCAGCAAGCGCAGATGTTGTTTATAGATGAACAAACCACATGGAAAATGCCGTGTCTTAGATAGGAACAATGCATTTACAAGAGGTTTTTAGGTTGCCAGAAGCCTTATTAAATGAAAATAAAGCTTAAAGAGTAAAATCAGACAAATTTAAAACACTGACAGCCACAGGCCCTGCACAATATAAGTTTGATTCGCAGTCTGGCTTGGCTCTTCTCAACAGCTAAATCTAAGAGACATATGACACACAGTATTCACAGATCCCATCATATAATGGCTTGTAACCTGGGCATCAGAAGCAGAACTTGCGGTGGCCCAAGAGAAAGTTCTTAGGTTCTTCTAAAGAGGAGAGTGGTTCACATAAAAGACAAATTTCTCACAAACATTCCTACATAAAATCACACAGTAGATTCTTATTTATTTAATTAGTTAGTTAGTTATAGGTTTGCTCAATGAAAATCTAATGAAGGGCACTCTGGAACATAGATGCTTGGTGAGCATTAACATTCTTTTCTATGTATCAGTCTTTTAGGCTCCAAATATCTCTTTGCTCCATGCTTTCTATACATAAAAAAATACTCTCTGGAATGGACTTGAGGACACAGGGAGGGGGAGGGGTAAGCTGGGACGAAGTGAGAGAGTGGCATGGACATATATACACTACCAAATGTAAAATAGATAGCTAGTGGGAAGCAGCCACATAGCACAGGGAGATCAGCTCGGTGCTTTGTGACCACCTAGAGGGGTGGGATAGGGAGGGTGGGAGGGAGACGCAAGAGGGAGGAGATATGGGGATATATGTATATGTATAGCTGATTCACTTTGTTATACAGCAGAAACTAACACATCATTGTAAAGCAATTATACTCCAACAAAAATGTTAAAAAAAAAATACTCTCTGATTTCTGTAGTGAGATAACCTCCAATCCTGTCCCGTCAATGTATCTAGCTCGGAGCCAAGCTTTCTGGGTAGTGAGCAACAGTGGCTGCCTAGTGAGCTATGACTCCTCTGGTCCACTGCCTATAACCGCCAGACACACATTACCTGTACCCCACTCCCTCACCCATGATGTAAAGTGGTGGAACAGGAACAATGAATGCTCCCCTTTGGAAGGGAGAAAAATGTGAGACACCAGAAGTCATTGGTCTGAAGCACTGCTATCTGCTGGGTGATGTATTAGTGTTTTTGATTTTAGTCTACAGGACCTCTGTTAAAACTGAGACAGAATCTCAATAAAGTATCCTTTGCTACAAGTCAAACACAACAGAGTAATAATAGGGTAAATTAATAATTTGGCCTTTCTTTCTAGTCCCTCACTCCAAAGTAATAGGTTTTTTTTTTGTTTTTTTTGCGGTACGCGGGCCTCTCACTGCTGTGGCCTCTCCCGTTGCAGAGCACAGGCTCCAGACGCACAGGCTCAGTGGCCATGGCTCACGGGCCTAGCCGCTCCGTGGCATGTGGGATCTTCCCGGACCGGGGCACAAACCCGTGTCCCCTGCATCGGCAGGCGAACTCTCAACCACTGCACCACCAGGGAAGCCCCTAAAGTAATAGTTTTGTGAGAATCTTTCCACATTTTTCTTCATGTCTTTATAGATGTATAGGGTTTTTTTTTTCTGCTTTAAACAAAAATTGAGTCATTCTATCTATCTTTTGTTTTTCTTTACCACTTGGCATAAACTTCATTCCACAACATACATAATAGATCTTATTCATTTATTCCATAGCTACCAGTATTCCATACTATGTATACACTAAGATTTATTTGCCCCTTCTCTTATTTATAGGTCTTCAGTTTTTGTCCTATTTTCCTCCAAACAAAAATACAACATACTCACCAAAAGAAAAATATTCTTAAACATAAACGTATACAAATGTATAGCCTGTAGTAGAATCTCACATGTGGCTTGTTGAATCAAAGGGTTTGAGCTTTTTCACTTTAATATATTATGCAAGACTATTATCCAAACTGTAGTAATTCACACTCTTACGAGCATACCACATCATCACTAACAATGAATGCTATCCATCTTCTGTAAATTTTATCAATATAACAGGTGAGAAATGGTATCTCATTGCTTTAAACTGTATATCCTTGACTACGATCATCTTTTCCTATGTCTGATAGTTTTTACAAATAAGTATTATTAATTTATCTCAGCCTACCTTCAAATAATGTATAATGCAAGACCTTTACAACAGTATGCTTCTATCTTCATATCTTCTGTACTATTCCATTGCACATTTTACCTTCATACATATTACAAGCCACACAATACATTATTACTACTTTTGCTTTAACTATCTTTTAAAGAAATGTAAAAATAGAAAACAAAATTTTCTATATTTCCCACATATTTTTCATTGCCAGCACCCTTTATTCCTTTGTAGAGATCAAAGTTTCCACTGGGTATCATTTCACTTCTGTCTAAAGAAATTCCTTTAACATTTCCTATAGTGCAGGTGTGCTAGTGACAAATTTTCTCAGCTTTTATTTGTCTAAAAATGTCTATTTCACCTTCATTTTGCAGTATTTTTCGTGTTTATATAAAGTGACAGGTTTTTTTCTCCGTAGCATATTAAAGATATTATTCCATGGTCTTTGGGGTGCATTGTTTCTGATGAGAGTCAGTGGATTTCTTATCTTGTTCTCCTATATGTAATGTCCTTTTTGCCCCCTTGATGTCTTCAAGATTTTTCTCCTTATCACTGATATTCATATTATATTATGATGTGCTTTGGTGTGATTTCCTTGGTGTTAATTCTGCTTAGTGTTTGTTGAACTTGGTAGATCTGTGGGGTTTTTTTGTTTTTGCCAAAACTGGAAAAATATTCAGACATTGTTCCTGTAAACCTTCTTTTTTTCAGTTTTTTCTTCTCTTTTTGCTTCAGCTTGGATAGTTTCAATTGCTGTGTCTTCAAGTTTATTGCTCTTTCTGCTGCAGTGTCAAATCTGTTAAATCTATCTAGTTTTTATTTATTTATTTTTGGCTGCATTGGATCTTTATTGCTGCGTGCGGGCTTTCTCTAGTTGCGGCGAGCAGGGGCTACTCTTTGTTGCGGTGCACAGGCTTCTCATCATCGTGGCTTCTCTTGTTGCAGAGCATGGGCTCTAGGCACACAGGCTTCAATAGTTGCAGCATGCGGGCTCAGTAGTTGTGGCTCGCAGGCTCTAGAGCGCAGGCTCAGTAGTTGTGGCACACGGGCCTAGTTGCTCCGTGGCATCTGGGATCTCCCTGGACCAGGGCTCGAACCCATGTCCCCTGCATTGGCAGGTGGATTCTTAACCACTGCACCACCAGGGAAGCCCCCTATCCAGTTAGTTTTAGAAAACATTTTAAAATGTTTATCATCTTTAGAAGTTCCATTTTTAATAGTTTCCTTTTCACTTGTTATCAGTTTTTCCTTTTAATCCTTGAGTGCATTTATAATAGTTGTAGTAAAGTCCTTGTCTGCTATTTCTTTCATCTTTGCTATTTCTGATTTTATTTCTATTGCCTCCTTATGAGTCACATTAATTGTGCTTCTTTGCCCATGTAGTAATTTTTTACTGAATCGTAGATATTGTAAATGTTACAGGATCTACAGAGGCTAAAATATTTGTTATCTGGTCCTATACAGAAAATAAATTTGCTAACCTTGCCCTAGATGTATAGAATCGTGTTGAGTATAACTGCCAGTACATGGAGTACACAGCATGCAGTTGTCTTTTAAAATCCTACCCCACCCCCGCCTTTCTTCTTTCTTTCTTTCTTTGCAGTTAATACATCAGTACTTTTTTTTTTTTTAATTAGGCAACAGTCAAGAATATAAGAGTGGAGAGCAAAATAAACAATGCCCTTTGTTCCCCACCCTCATCACAAACCCAACAACTATCAAATTTAGTTTAGGGAGATTTTGGTCCTCTTATTATATCTATCAGTCCATCCAGACCATACTTTGATAGTGACACCTTCTGTTGTTTGAATTTATGCAAAGTCCCAAGCAAACACAACTTTTAGCTGGGTCTACTGTTAACAATTTCTAACCTCTACACCCACTTTCTATTCATTGTATTCACAAACATACGCCTTTCTTTGTGTGGGTACATTTGGGACCATGGTATACATATTGGTCTTTTCTACCATGTTCATCTTGGAGTTCTTTCCATGTCAAAGTGTGTAAGCCTATCTCATATGTTTCTTAAACAACTTCATCACATCTATAACACAAATAGGCCACAATTCATGAACTAGTTTCATTTTAATGGACATTTTGTTTTGTAATTTTCCATTATCAACATGATATTGCAAGAAACATACTTTACATAGTTTATATACGCATTTCTGAACATTTGTGGCTATTTCATGGGATAAATTTTGGAAGTAGAATTTAAGCATCAGAAAAAGTGCATGTTTACAATTTTTATTGAGATATAATTGACATATAACATTATATTTCTTTCAGGTGTACAACATAATTATTTGATATACGTGTATATTGTGAAATAATCATCACAGTGTCTAATTAATGTCCATCATTCCACAGAGTTACGATTTTGTTTTCTTGTGATGAGAACTATTAAGTTTTTCTTAGCAACTTTTGAATATGTAATACAGTTTTTTTGTTTTTTGTTTTTTTTTTGCGGTACGCGGGCCTCTCACCGCTGCGGCCCCTCCCGTTGCGGAGCACAGGCTCCGGACGCGCAGGCCCAGTGGCCATGGCCCACGGGCCCAGCAGCTCCACGGCACGTGGGATCCCCCTGGACCGGGGCACGAACCCACATCCCCTGCATCGGCAGGCGAACTCCCAACCACTGCGCCACCAGGGAAGCCCTATAATACAGTATTATTAACTATAGTCACCATGCTGTATACATCCCCAGGACTTATTTATTTTATTTTATAACTGGAAGTTTGTACCTTTTGACCACCTTCGCCAATTTCACCCACTCTCCATCCTCTGCCTTCAACAAACACCAGTCTGTTCTCTGTATTCACCAGTTTGGTGTGTGTTTGTTCGCTTTTTAGATTCCATGTATAAGTGAGATCATACAGCATTGTTTTTCTCTATCTGACTTATTTTACTTAGCATAATGCCCTCAAGGTCCATCCATGTTGCTGCAAATGGCAGTAATTCCTTCATTTTTATGGCTGAATAGTATTCCATCATATATATACACACAACTGATCCATTTGTCCATCAGTGGACAGTTAGTGTGTTTACATATCTTGGCTATTGTAAATAGTGCTGCAATGAATTTTGGGGTGTGGATACCTTTTCAAGTCATTATCTTTGTTTTCTTCCCTGAAGGAGAATTGCTGGATCATATGGTAGCTCTAGTTTTAACTTTTTTGAGGCGGCTCCATACTGTTTTCCATAGTGACTGCACCAATTTACATTTTCACCAACAGTGCACAAGGGTTCCCTTTTCTCCACATCCTCTCCAACACTTGTTATTTCTTGTTTTTTTAATAATAGTGTTCTAACAGATGTGAGGTGATATCTCATTGTGGTTTTGACTTGCATTTCCCTTTTAATTAGTGATATGGAGCACCTTTTCATGTGCTTGTTGGCCATCTCTATATTATCTCTGGAAAAATGCCTATTCAGATCCTCTGTCCAATTTTTTAATTGAGTTGTTTGTTTTTTTGCTATCGAGTTGTATGAGTTCTTTATATATTTTGGATATTAACCCCTTTCAAATATATGACTTGCAAATTTTTTCTCCCATTCAGTAGGTTGCCTTTTCATTTTGTTGACAGTTTCCTTTGCTGTGTGAAAGCTTTTTTAGTTTGACATAGTCCCACCTGTTTACTTTTGCTTTTGTTGCCTTTGCTTTTGGTGTCAAAGCCAAAAAATCATTGCCAAGACCAAGGTCAAAAGTTTACTGCCTGTATTTTCTTTTAGGAGTTTTATGGTTTCAGGTCTGATGTTCAAGCTTTAATCTGTTTTGAGTTAATTTTTGTGTAAGAGAGTGGTCTAGTTTCATTCTTTTGCATGTGTCTGTCCAGTTTTTCCTGCACTATCTATCAAAGAGACTGCTTTTCCCCCCTTGTGTATTCTCGGCTTCTTTGTCATAAACCTACATATGTGTGGGCTTATTTCTGGGCTGTCTATTCTGTTCGGTTGATCTGTGTCTATTTTTATGCCAATATCATACTCTTTGATTATGATAGCTTTGTAATATACTTTGAAGTCAGGATGCATGATGTCTCTAGCTTTTTATTCTTTCTCAAGATTGTTTTGGGTATTAAGGGTCTTTTGTGGTTCCATACAAATTTTAGTATTGTATGTTCTTTTTGTGAAAGAATGCCATTGGAATTTTGATAGCAATTGCATTGAATCTGTAGATTCTTTGGGTAGTATAGACATTTTAACAATATTAATTCTTCCAATCTATGAGCATGGACTATGTTTCAATTTGTGACTTCTTCAGCTTCTTTCATCAATGTCTTATAGTTTTCAGTGTACAGGTCTTTCACCTCCTTGGTTAAATTTATTCCTAAGTATTTTATTCTTTTTGATACAATTGTAAATGGATTGCTTTCTTATTTTCTCTTTCTAATAGTTTATTATTAGTGTATAGAAACCTCACTGATTTTTGTATATTGATTTTATATTCTGAAACTTTACTAAATTTGTTTATTACTTCTCAGTTTCTTTGCTTTTTTTTTAGTTGAGCCTTTACGGTTTTCTCTAATAGTATCATATCATCTGCAAATAATGATAGTTTTACTTCTTCCTTTCCAATTGGATGCATTTTATTTCTGTTTCTTGCCTAATTGCGCTAGCTAGGACTTCCAGTACTAGGCTGAATAAAAATGGCAAGAGTAGGCATCCCTGTCCAGTTCCTGATCTTAGGGGTAATACTTTCAGCTTTTCTCCACTGAGTATTATGTTAGCTGTGGACTTGTCATGTATAGCCTTTATTATGTTGAGGTCTAGTCTCTCTGTTTCCACTTTGTTGAGAGTTTTTATCATAAATTGATGTTGAATTTTGTCAGATAACTTTTCTGTGTCTATTGCTATGATCATATGATTTTTATCCTTCTTTTTGTCAATATGGTGTAACACTTTGATTGATTTGTGGATGTTGAACCATCTTTGCACCCCTGGAATAAATCCCATTTGATTATGGTATATAATTCTTTTAAGGTATTGTTGGATTTGGTTTGTTAATATTTTGTTGAGTATTTGTACATCTATGTTCATCAGGAATATCAGCCTGTAATTTTCTTTTCTTGTAGTGGCCTTTTCTGGTTTTGATAGTGAGGTAATGCTGACCTTGTAAAATAAGTTTGGAAGGGTTCCCTTCTCTTCTATTTCTTGGGAAGATTTTGAGAAGGCATGATATTAGTTCTTCTTTAAGTGTTTGTTAGAATTCACCAGTGAAGCCATTAGGTCCTGGACTTTTATTGGTTGGGAAGATTTTGATTACTGATTCAATCTCCTTACTAGTAATAAGTCTGTTCAGGTTTTCTATTTCTTCATGATTCAGTCTTGGTACTTTGTATGTTTCTAGGAAATTATCCATTTCTTTTAGATTGTCCAATTTTTTGCATATAATTATTCATGGTAGTCTCTTATGACCCTTTGTATTTCTGTGGTATCAGTTGTAATGTCTCCTCTTTCATTTCTGATTTTATTCATTTGAGTTATCTCTCTCTTTTTTTTTTTGGTGAGTCTAGTTCATACCCACTTTTAACTTTTTGTTTTGTTTACTTTTTTTTTCCTTTCTAATTGTCTATCTCCAGTCTTATTACTTCCCAACTCACTGACACTCTCATTTATATAATGTATCTTTCCAATTTGCATTCTGTGTGTTTATTCACATACTTATGAATTTATGATAAATATCTAACATTGTTATGTTTTAAAAAATTAAAATGAATGGTATTGCTTTATAAATTTAATACTGTTTTCACATTTGTTTCCCTCTCAACATTGTTTTTATGATCAATTCATGTTGTTACAAGTAGCTTTGGTTCATTGTTTCAGCCTGTTGCATAACATTCCTTCAAAAGCATAATCCACAGTTCCACATTCATTCTCATATTGATGGGCTTCTCAGTTGCTTCGAACTCCTTGCTGCCACAAATAATAACCTTGAACATCTTCGTGTATGTCTCTTGTGCATGTATGTGGGTGTTTCTCTAAGGTGTGCACCCAGAAATAGAAGTGCTGAGTCATAAGTGATGCACACACTCAAATGAACTAAGTACTACAAGATTGCTCTTTAAAATTGGCTGCACCAGTTGGCAGTCACATGGGTGGCATGTGAGGATATCCATTTCTCCTCATCTTTTTCAGAAACTTGTACTATCCAATTGTATTAGTTTCCTAATGCTTCTGCAATAAATTCCTACAAGCTTGGTGGCTTAAAATAACACAGATTTTTACATTCTTAAGGTCAGAAGTCCAAAGCGGGTCATATTGAGCTAAAATCAGTTTGTTGGCAACGTTGCACTCTTTTCTAGAGACCCTAAGGGAGAATCCATTTTCTTGCCTTTCTCAGCTTCTAGAATCAACTCACATTCCTTGATTCATGGCTCCCTTCATCTTCAAAGATAACAATAGTCAGTCAAGTGTTTTTCATGTCACATCACCCTAACTCTTCCTTTCCTGCCTCCCTCTTTTACATTTAAGGACCCCTGTGATTACATTATGCTCACTTGGATAATCTCCCTCTTTCAAAGTCCACTGATTAACAACTTTAATTCTACCTTCAACCTTAATTCTCTTTTGCCCTGTAACCTAATATATTCACAGGTTCTGGGGATTAAAATGTCAGGATCATTTTAGGGGGGGGGCGCATTTTTCTGCCTACCACACCAACTTTATAGTTCTTGCCAATTTGTAAAGCATCTCATTGTAGCTAAAATGTACAAAAAAATCTTATAAATTGATAAGAAAAAAATGAATAGAAAATGAGTAATGGATATAAATAGACAAGTCACAAAAGGAAAAACCTGAAGTGTTAATAAATATATGGAGAGATGCTCAACTTCACTCTTAATAATAGGAACGCAAGTTAAAACTACACTGAAACCACTTTTTTGTAACAATTTGAGATATTTTTGGTAACAGTTTGAGATATATTGAGATATATTTATTATACCACATAACTCATCCATGTAAAGTGTAGAAGTCAATGGTTTTAGTATATTCATAGAGTTGTGCAACCATCACTATAATCAATTTCAGACTGTTTTCATCACCTCCCAAAGAAACACTGTAAACTTTAGCTATCACCTCCAACCCTTCTAACCCTCCTGACCGGAGGCAACCACTAATCTATTTTCTGTGTCTGTAGATTTGCCTATTCTGGACATTTCATATAAATGGAATGATATAATATACGGTCTTTGGCAGCTGGCCTCTTTCACTTAGCATGTTTTCAAGGTTCATTTGTGTTGTAGCATGTATCACTAACTTTATCCCTTTTTCTGGTTAAATAATATTATTCCATTTTATTGATATACTTCATTTTGTTTAGCCATTCATCAATTGATGGACATTTTGGTTGTTTCTACCTTTTGGTGGAATGATGCTGTTATAAGCTTTCATGTACAAATTTATGTGTGGACATATGTTTTCATTTCCCTTGGGTATATTCCTAAGAGTGAAATTGCTTGGTCTAATATAACAACTCTATGTTTAAGTTTTTGAGAAATGTTCAATCTGTTTTCCAAGGTGGCTGCATCATTTAAAATTCCTACCATCAGCAGTATATACAGGTTCTTCACCAAAACTTAATATCTGTCTTTTTATTATAGCCATCCCACTGTGTGTGAAGTGGTATCTCTTTGTGGTTTTCACTTGCATGAAACCATTTTTTACCTGTCATATTAGCAAAGATCAAATTTTGAAAAAACACTGAGATGGAGAGTATATTGGGAGAAAACGGGCACTAACCAACATTGCTGGTGGGAATGTGAATTAGTGCAACCTCTAGGGAGGTATTTTGGCTATTTGGCTTATTTATTGATGTCTTAAATGCACAAAACCTTTGACTTAACAATTCCTCTTCTAGCAATTTGAACTTGAGATACTTTTGCATATGGAAATGTGGAAAGTGATTTACGTACAGGGCTTTTCACAATAGCATTATTTGTACCAATATTAATTAATATGGAACTGGTTATGTAAATGGAATGCAGTGCTACACTTTAAAACAATGAGGCAATTTCATACGTACTAATATGAATTTATCCCCAAGATATATTGATATGTGAAGAAAGATGGGGTACTGAGCAATGTTCCACTATACTGTCATTTTAGTTTTTTGTTTTTTTTTTGCAGTACGCGGGCCTCTCACTGTTGTGGCCTCTCCCGTTGCAGAGCACAGGGTCCGGACGCGCAGGCTCAGCGGCCATGGCTCACAGGCCCAGCCGCTCCACGGCACGTGGGATCCTCCCGGACCGGGGCACGAACCCGCGTCCCCTGCATTGGCAGGCGGACTCTCAACCACTGCGCCACCAGGGAAGCCCTATGCTGTCATTTTATAAAAAAAAAAAAAGAAAGAAAAATATATATTTGCCTGTGTATCCCTAGGATATCTCTGACAGAATGCATAAGAAACCAAGAGTGATTTCCCCTGGAGAAGGGAATTAAGTGGCTGAGAAAGGGTGGGAGGTCATTTTTAAATAATATTTCTTTCTTTTTGTATTTTAAATTTTCGAACTATATGTATGCTGTAGTTATTTTATGAATACTTTTTACTTAAAATTTTCTCCATAAAGGTCTGGCATTACTTATTATGCTAATTCCAACTTTATCTTTTGTTATAAAAGAAATCTTTTTATTATGTTTTTTAATTGGAAAAAAAATCTTTTTATTATGTTTTCTAATTGGATATTGCTGGAACCAGGGGGCACTAATGATTTTTATATACAGATCTTGTTCTGATAAATTATTATAATACTCTGTTATAATAGTTAATCTTATTGGTTATCATAGTTTATCTTTTTTTTATATAAATGATTGTATCACCTAAAAATATGAAACCTTTATCACTTCTAATTCTTATACTTCTTATTTTTTTAATTGTCTTACTGTGTTGGTTTGGTGGAGTTTTCCTTGACCCATTTTCACTAACAGATCAACCTTGAGTGGTTCACAGAATTATTCAAGCTTTCCATCAAACCTGGGTCTGAGGCTATGTGCTGCTTCTTCTCACAAGTAGTGAAACTCCAGTCCCAAAGGTCTGTAATTATTTCCTTCACCCCTGTGAATTCTGCTTTAGCTCCTACTCAGTGCTTTTACTTTGGGCCTCTCTTCATTTCTGGCAAATGGGGTAGTTCTTTCTTACTTTTGGCTTGGCTATGTATTTTAAACAAATTTTTTTAAAAATTCAGAATTTCAATGTATTTGGAGTTAGAGACAGCTTCTTATATCACCTGCTATATTATTATCAGGAAGTCTCCATCTGCTTTGGACAGAGTGTTTGTGTTCCCTCCCAAATTCATATGTTGACGCCTTAATCTCCAGTGTGATGGTATTTGGAGGTAGGCCTTTGGGAAGTAATAGGTTTGGATGAGGTCATGTGCGTAGAGCTCCCATGATGGGATTGGTGCCCTCATAAGGAGTTAAAGAAACCTAAGCTCTCTCTTCACATTGTGAGGAAATCAAGAAGACAGCTCTCACAGGAACCTGACCATGCTTTCACCCTGATCTCAAACTTCCAGCCTCCAGAACTGTGAGAACTAAATATTGTTATTTAAGCCACCCAGTCTCTAGAATTCTTGTTATAGCAGCCCAAACTAACTAAGACACCGTCTGACCACCACCCCTTTTTAATACCCATTTTTGTCCCTATTTCTTTTCCCAGTCATTCAAATATGGATATATCAATATTTGTCAGAAATTTTGACCCTCTTTGGTTCTCTTCATATTCTTTTTCCATTGGTGTATTAGTATTCTACTGCTGCATCACAAATTGCCACATAGGTAACAGTTTAAAACAATATATATTTATTATCTCAGAGTTTTGGTGGGTCAGGAGCCTGGGCATGGCTCAGCTGGGCTCTCTGCTCATAAAGCGTCTCACAAGGCTGCACTCATGGTGTTGACCAGGGCTGTGACATCATCTGAAGCATGCTGTCCTCTTCCAAGCTCACAGGGTTGTTGGCAGAATTCATTTCCATGCAGCGATAGAACTCTTGGTGGCTTGTTCCTTCAAGCCAGCAGAAGAATCTCTTTGAACGTGGGGAAGGCCTCAGTCCCTCTTTTAGAGGGCTCATCTGATAATCTCCCTTTTAACTGACTCAACGCTAACTGATTTGGGACCTCAATTACACCCACAAAATACCTTCACCTTTGCCATATAAGGTAGCATAATTACAGGAGTGATATCCTACCACCACTACCATTTTCTCTTGGTTAGAAACAGGTCACAGGTTCCACACTCAAGAAAGGAGGATTATACAAAGATATGAATACAAGAGAGTGAGAATCATAGGACTATCTTAGAAGTCTGCCTATCACACTTGGTAATCTTATACTTGAATACTATTTGAAATTCACTCTTTAGCAGGAATGAATCTCAAGTCTGTCCCTTAACTTCAGTTTCTTTTTCAATAACCATTTCAACCATCTAATGAGCATCTCTGCTTCTGTGGCTCATGAGCATTTCCAACTCGATACAGTAAACCTTGATCAATGATGTATCTAATTCTCACATAAGGAGATGATTGTGTGAGTTCATAATTTAAACTTAGCCTTTAAAGTCATGAGTTTCCTCTGCACATACCCATTCCACAAGCTGATCTTTTTCACTTTGTTAGGGCTAGTGCATTAAAAGCTGAGTTTCATTGGCTAGGCACTCAGCCGGGCTAACTACTAAGTCACTTGCTGTTATAGAGCACTGCCTCAGGCTTCAGCATCCTTAGAAATTACACGTCATGCTCCTCAAGGGTCTCTTTAGAGTAGTCAAAACCACGCACACTATAAGGTGTTTGTTCTGTATTTTTAAAACTCGACTTCCCTCTACTCCTCTAAACCAACTATTTTTCAAGTTGTTCATAGGTTGCTTAACGCTATCACCATCCTCCAAACCATCCAGTCTTACAACTCTAAAGTAGTGGTGTGTGAACTTAAGTGGTGATATTTAAGAAAGGAAGGAATCTCCTGATTTATTATGCAAAGAAGCTTTTGCGAATGAGCATATGTGCATTCTTTTCCAGGAATGATGCCCTTAGCTTTCTTTAGATTTTCAAAGGCGTGCATAACTGAGTAAAACTGACTTAGAGTTAATTTTGTTTTTTCTCTCTCCTTTTTAACTTTGGCTGGGTTGTCAATTTCTTTCAACATTGCCACCTTGATATTCTTAGTATTTCTATCATCACTAGCAGCATCCTAGTTCAGGTATTCATTGCCTTTGTATTATATTCCTAATTCCTCTTTCTCCAATTTAATCTTCCTAAAGCCCAAATTTGAACATGTGTTTAGCCAGTCAACCATTCATTCAGTTTACAGTGCCAATTGCTGAGAATACCAAGATGGGTAGATATTTCATATCCTCAATCTTTTCCCATTTTGGTGAAAAAAAACAGATATAAAGATATTTTTAAACAACAGCATATGTGCAAGAGTAAGTTTTACTATGTGTATACTGCTATGGTAATAATCAGAAGAGTATCTAACTCATCCTGAGGGAATAAAAAACAGAGTCACAGGATGTGACACTCACGGTGGGTCTGGAAGGATGAATAGGAACTTTGCAGGTCCAAAGGAGTGTGGGAAGATCATCGATGGAGATGGATTGTATGGTTAGATGTAAGGAGTCAAAGTGTAGGTTGAGCTTGGGAAGGTTTGAATAATTTCTACGAATCCTAAAGATGCACGGGGTGGAGTGTGGGAAATGAGCTGACATGTAGGGTTGGTCAGATTGGAAGATTCTCATTTGTCTTTTGTGAGGACCCATGAAAGATTCAACCGTCCATTCCATTAGTGGCAATTTGTTAAAAGCCTGGTATGGGTTGGGTGTTATGATAGGCCCCACAGGAAAGAGGTGATAAGAGACACAAATTGAAATTTTGTAAAAGAGTAGAACTTAAATGTTCTCACCAAAAAAAAAAAAAGGTAAATATATGAGGTGATAGATGTGTTAATTAACTTGATGCAGGGAAGAATCCTTTCACAACGTATGTGTATATCAAATCGTCATGTTGTACACTTTAAATATCTTACAATTTTGTTTCTCATCTATACCTCACTAACGCTGAGGGGAAAAAAAGAGATGTGTAGATAAGTAATCATAATAGAGTTTGATGAATTCTGTGACAGTGGCCATCTTGTAAAATGGGGAGGCAGATCAGGGAAGCTTTTTGAAGGAAGGTATATGAGCCCAGGGACTTCCCTGGTGGCGCAGTGGTTAAGACTCCACATTCCCAATGCAGGGGCCAGGGTTCAATCCCTGGTCAGGGAACTAGATCCCACAAGCATGTCGCAACTAAGAGTTCACGTGCCACAACCAAGATCAGGTGCAACCAAATAAATAAATAAATAAATATTAAAGAAAAGAAAGTGTTATTAACAACTGCAATGTATAATCATTGTACTTTAAAAAAAGAAAAGATATATGAGCCCAGTGTTTTGCACATAGAAGGCACACATTAAAGTTCCTTGCATGATTACATGGACAAGAGACTGGTGGCTGATATGACAGGGAGGGATCTCCCAAGTAGAGGACAAAGGAATAAGCATGTTATGTTTAGGGAGAGAGAATTATCCTGAAGTATATAGAGAACTGTTGAAGCACTAAAAACATTGACCTAATTCTCCTTTTAAGTCTTGAAATAGAGAGGAGAGTGACCTGGAGGAAGGAGAGACTGGGTACTCTGTGAGTGGGGCAGAGATGCAGAGGGGAATATGGAATTAAGAGACATTTAGGAACAGATTCCAAAATAGGACTCAACCAGATTATGGAATGTCACATAGAGGAGGATTGTGAGTTCAGCTTTGGACAGGCTGAGTTTGAGGCAGTTTGGAGTTATGATGGAGGATGTCTAGTAGGCAACTGGCTATATAAGCCTGGTACTTTGAAGAGAGATCTAGCCAAGACATATAGAAGGCATCAGCATGAAGGTGGTAATTGAAAACATGAAAGTACATGAGATCATCCAGGGAGATTTTATAAAGTCCTTGGGAACCTTAGAAACACTAATCTTGAAAGAATGTGAGGAAAAAAGGGATAGACAAGAAACTGTAAGAGGCTGGGGAAAAATCAGGAAGAGAAAGAGACCATGGAAACTGAGGGAGGAACTAACTTAAAAAGGTAAGGAACTGTCCAAAATGATAAGTTCTGCTTCAGAGGAGTGCATTTAGTCATTAAATTCATTTGTGAAATATATATTGGGAACATAGTCTGTGTCAGGTTCTAAACATTAAGAATAGAAGCAATTCTAAATATTAAGGATAGAAATTCAGAGTTTGGTGGCTTACATTTTGGTAGAGGAGTATTATATAAGCAAATATGTACAATGAAATATTTAAGGTGTTTGATCAAAATTTCCGTAAGGTATACCAAAAAACACCAATGCAAGAGAGACCAGTTCTACCTGTGGAGGGCAGGGGAAATGGAAAGGATTCATATAGAAGGTGACATATGCGAAAGTATTAATTGGATTTGGCAATTACCTGCGTAAGAGGAATTCTTTAGAGGTAACGAAAAAGGTCAAATTGTAGTTGGTAAGGAGTAAATGAGAAATAAATAAATAAGAAATGTAAGTTATCCTTTCAAGAAATTTGGCCCTGAATACAAAGGGGTAATTTCAGGTTCTGTCTCGTTCTCTCTCAGCTTCTGCTTCTGGTGACTTCTGTCTGTATTGATCATGTTTTTATTTATATATTTATTTATGTATTATTGAAGTATAGTTGATTTACAATATTGTATTAGTTTCAGGTGTACAGCAAAGTGATTCAGATATATATATATATATTTATGTATATACATACATATCATTTTATTCTTTCATACCCTATCTTTATCTATTTATCTGTTGATGGACACTTAGATTGCTTCCATGTCTTGGCTATTGTAAATAGTGCTGCTGTGGACATTGGGGTGCATATCTTTTCGAATTAGAGTTTTTGTCTTTTCCAAATATATGCCCAGGAGTGAGATTTCTGGATCACATGGTAATTCTATTTTTAGTTTTTTAAGGAAACTTCATACTGTTTTCCATAGTGGCTGCACCAATTTACATTCCCACTAACAGTGTAGGAGGGTTCCCTTCTCTCCACACCCTCTCCAGCATTTATTATTTGTAAACTTTTTGAAGATAGACATTCTGATGCCTCATTGTAGTTTTGATTTGCATTTCTCTAATAATTAGCGATGTTGAGCATCTTTTCATGTGCCTGTCGGCCATCTGTATGTCTTCTTTGGGGAAATGTCTATTTAGGTCTTCTGCTCATTTTTTTTCTTTTTTTTTTTTTGCGGTACACGGGCCTCGCACTGTTGTGGCCTCTCCTGTCGCGGAGCACAGGCTCCAGACGTGCAGGCTCAGCGGCCATGGCTCACGGGCCTAGCCGCTCCGCAGCATGTGGGATCTTCTCGGACTGGGGCACGAACCCATGTCCCCTGCGTTGGCAGGCAGACTGTCCACCACTGTGCCACCAGGGAAGCCCTTCTGCTCATTTTTTGATTGAGTTTGGTTTTTTGATATTGAGTTGTATGAGCTGTTTGTATATTTTGGAAATTAAGCCCTTTTTGGTTGCATCATTTGCAAATATTTTCTCCCAGTCTGTAGTTTGTCTTTTCATTTTGTTTATGGTTTCCTTTGCTGTGCAAAAGCTTTTTTATAAGTTTCATGATCATGTTTTTTACTTTCTGTGTTTTATGATGCTTTGACATTTTGGGGCCTTGCAGACCTGGGGAGAGACCTCCCCTCCCAGGACTAGCTAATTCCTAAGATAGTAAACAATTTGCTTTCAAACACTCTTCATATACAGATCAACTGTCTTAGTCAGCTCCAGTTGCTATAACAAAACGCCATAAACTGGATGACTTAAACAACAGACATCTACTTCTCAGAGTTCTGGAGACTGGGAAGGTCAAAGTCAAGGTGCCAGCAGATTTGTTCCTGGTGAGAGATCTCTTCCCAGCTTGCGTATGGCTGCCTTCTTGCTGTGTGCTCACATGGCCTTTCCTCCGTGCACTCTCATGGAGAGAGATTTCTCACTCTCTTCCTCTTCTTACACGGACACTAATCCCATCAGGAGGGTCCTACCCTCATGACTTAATCTAAGCCTAATTACTTCCCCAGATCCTCATCTCCAAATACTATCACACTGGGAACTGGGGTATCAACATATGAATTTTGGGGGGGACACAAACATTCAGTCCATAACACCAACTAACCTAAAGTCCATATCCCTGAACACCTCCTTTATACAATTTCCATGCATCAAGTCAGTATTTCCCCTTCCTCAAACCACCCCACGTCCGAGTACCAGACGACTAAAGACCACCTTTATAGCCCAGAGTCCACTGGGATTATTCAAACTACCCAGTCCTAAACTTGCTCAAACTTGCCTGCTCTGCCCCGCTCATTCCTTCCCATGAAAACCCCCCAAAAGGCTGTAGGACATGTTCTCCCCTCACTCTTTCTGCCTCCTGACCAATCCTGGAACTTCCCTATGTGGCCCTGCACAGTGTGGTGTGCCCCCTTCTCTTGGGAACTGTGAGTAATAAAGCTCACAGTTTCTACAGTGAGGTATCACCTCACACCGGTCAGAATGGTCATCATAAGAAAATCTACAAACAACAAATGCTGGAGAGGGTGTGGAGAAAAGGGAACCCTCTTGCACTGTTGGTGGGAATGTAAATTGATACAGCCACTATGGAGAACAGTATGGATGTTCCTTAAAAAACTAAAAATAGAACTACCATATGACCCAGCAATCCCACTACTGGGCATATACCCTGAGAAAACCATGATTCAAAAAGAGTCATGTACCACAATGTCCATTGCAGCTGTATTTACAATAGCCAGGACATGGAAGCAACCTAAGCGTCCATCGACAGATGAATGGATAAAGAAGATGTGGCACATATATACAATGGAATATTACTCAGCCATAAAAAGAAACGAAATTGAGTTATTTGTAGTGAGGTGGATGGACCTAGAGTCTGTCATACAGAGTGAAGTAAGTCAGAAAGAGAAAAAAAAATACCGTATGCTAACACATATATATGGAATCTAAAAAAAAAAAAAAATCGTTCTGACCCTAGGGGCAGGACAGGCAGGAATAAAGACACACATGTAGAGAATGGACTTCAGGACATGGGAAGGGGGAAGGGTAAGCTGGGACGACGTGAGAGAGTGGCATGGACATATATACACTACCAAATGTAAAATAGATAGCTAGTGGGAAGCAGCCGCATAGCACAGGGAGATCAGCTTGGTGCTTTGTGACCACCTAGAGGGGTGGGATAGGGAAGGTGGGAGGGAGACTCAAGAGGGAGGAGATATGGGGATATATGTATATGTATAGCTGATTCACTTTGTTATAAAGCAGAAACTAACACACCATTGTAAAGCAATTATACTCCAATAAAGATGTTAAAAAAAAAAAAAAACCTCACAGTTTCCTTTCCATGTCATCACTCAGTCATCTCTATAAAATAAATCCCAAGTACAATCAAGACAATGTCTCGGATTTAATATTACTAATGGGAGAAGTTGTGATTAAATTTGTTTGTCACTGTATTATTAGTTCTTTAAGGCAGCTATAAAGAATTACCACAGGGGCTTCCCTGGTGACGCAGTGGTTGAGAGTCCGCCTGCCGATGCAGGGGACACGGGTTCGTGCCCCGGTCCAGGAAGATCCCACATGCCGCGGAGCAGCTAGGCCCGTAAGCCATGGCCGCTGAGCCTGGGCGTCTGGAGCCTGTGCTCCGCAACAGGAGAGGCCACAACAGTGAGAGGCCTGCGTAACGAAAAAAAAAAAAAAAAAAAAAAAAAAGAATTACCACAAACTAGGTGACCTAAACGATGGAAATTTATTCTCTCACAGTTCTGGAGGCAAGAAGTCTGAAATCAATGTGGACTATGCTCCCTCTGAAGGCTTTAGGGAAGAATCCTTCTTTGCCTCTTCCTAGCTTCCAGTGGCTCCCAGCAGTCCTTGGAATTCCATGGCTGTAGCAGCGTCCAATCTCTGCCTATTTCTTCACATGATGTGTTCTTATGAGGACACCAGTCATTAGATTTGGTGCCCACCCTAATCCGGTATGACTTTATCTTAACTAATTATATCTGCAGAGACCTTTTCCCCAAATAAAGTCATATTCTGAGGTTCTGGATAGACATGAATTTTGGAGACATTATTGAATCTAGCACAGTCACTCTCCAAACTGGTATGAGGCAGAGTTCTCACATTAGGCTGCTCACATAGAGAGCTTATGCTGCCGGCTGTGCTTACATGCAACAACCCAGCTTCAAGATGGAGTTTCCTATCTAATTGAAACATACATAGATTCAGAGGAGGAATTGTTGAAAATAAATGCCTTCAAAACATTGATTCTTGGGACTTCCCTGGTGGTCCAGTGGTTAAGACTCCACGCTTCCAATGCAGGGGGCGTGGGTTCAATCCCTGGTCAGGGAACTAAGATCCCACATGCCAAAAAAATAAATAAAAAAAAAATGATTCTCTAGAGAACATATTTTTAAGGCTTACTTGTTCCCAGGCATACACTCCTGGCTGTGGGAGAAAGTTAAGATTGGTGATGGGGCTCCTTGTTGAAGAGGCAGTACTACTGGTTCCAAGAGACACCTGAGCACAGCTCAGTGGACCAGCCAGTGTGTCCCAACAGTGGGACCCTCTGAGAAAGTCAGCTTCTGAAAAGCTGATTCTGGTTACCTCTTCCCATCCAAACCTGGCTGGCAAGAGGCCAGGGAAGACCATGAGAATTTGCAGGAGCAAGACCTGGAAGTAAAGTCTAGGTATGTGAGTTTGGCATTTGGATTCTTTCCTTTTAGAGATGCCAGACAAATGTGTGACTGAGAAGCTCCTTGAGAAGTCCCAGGAGTTGCAGGGACAAAAAAATGGATCTCAGAAAATGTTCCCTGGTAAACTCTACAGGCATTCAGTTGGGATCCTGAAGGGCTTCAGCCTATGAGTCAATGGGAGTACAAAATAGGCTTCACAAGAACTCCAGCCTAGCTTTGCATTATTTTAATCCCAGATTGCATTAAGATGATCTACCTCTCGCCAAACTTCCTGCCAAAAGTAAAAGTCAACCCAGGGCCCCAAATTGCCTTCATATTTCTTCATGTACAATGTCTAGAATTCAATAAAAAAGAATGAAGCCTACCAAAATAATAATTAACCTAAACCAGAAAGAAAGTATGAACAGAGCCACAGGAGATACAAATGTTGGGGGTTTTAGACATGATTTTAAAATAACTATGAGAATGTGTTTAAGAAATTAAAGAACAAGATGAATAATTTTGTCAGAGAACTGAAAACTATAAAAATGAATCAAATGGAAGTTCTAGAACTGAAAAATAAAAAGTGAGCACTGAATAGATTGATTTAATAGTAGATTCGATGCAGCTAAAGAGAAAATAAAATTGGATATATGTCAGAGTCAAATATCCAGACTGAAGCAGGGAGAGACAAAAGAGGTAAGTGACACGTAGAACACAGTAAAAAGCTCTAACATACATGGAGCTGGAGTCCATTGAGAGAGAAGAAGGCAAAGAGGACAGAATCCAGGCTATATAAAGAGCTTCTAGCAGCAGACAACTCAAAAGAAAGATGGACAAGAGACTTGAAGGCACTTCTACAGAAGAGGGGTTATGGGCTGAATTATGCACCCCTCCCCCAATTCATATGTTGAAGTCTTAACCCCTAGTACCACAGAATGTGACCGTATTTGGAGATAGACTCTTTAAAGGAGGAAGTAAGTTAAAATGAGGTCATTAGGATGGACCCTAATCCAATTTGACTAGTGTCCTTATAAGAAGAAATTAGGACACAGACATACACAGAGGGATAACCACGTGAAGACAGGAAGAACATAGCCATCTACAAGTCAAAGAGAGAGGCCTCAGAAGAAAGCAACCCTGCTAACACTTTGATCTCAGACTTCTAGCCTCCAAAATTGTGAGAAAATAAGCTTCTGTTGTTTAAGCCGCCTAGTCTGTGATACTTTGTTATGGCAGCCCCAGCCAGCTGATGCTGAAAGTATTCATAAGGCCAGTTAATACACGAAAAGGTGTTCAACCTCACTAATCATCAGGGAAGTGCAGATTAAAACACTAGTCTACCACCACACCCACCTGAATGGCTAAAATTTAAACATCTGACAGTGCCAAAAGTGTTAACTATTGCTATAATTGTCGACTCAGTTTACAGATATTTGTAAAACATTGTCCCAGGCACTGTACTAGAGAAAGGGACTCTAAACAAGGTAGACACTTTTCTTACCCTCCTTGAACTTGTGGTCTGGGAGGGAAGACAGACAGCTAAATTAGCTAACAAATACTATGTGCTAAGTGCAATGATTGTGAAAGTGTGGGATGCCTTGGGACACACAGCAAGAATATCTAGCCTAATATGGGAGTAAAATCAGTGGCAATTAAGAAGAGGAGTAAGCATTGCAGGGCTCTTCTAATGAGAGTCAGACTGAGATTCGTGGGCTCCACAGGCAGCCTAATAACTGGTGTTCCTTCAGGGAGATGATTTTCAAATAGATATTCAACATTTATTCAAAGATGAGGCTGAATCTCTTTGGGGGAAGAGCAGAGAAGGACCTCAGGGTCTGTCTCAGCCTGTCCCCTAGTATTCACAGAAATCCTGCTCTGGCCATAGACTCATCAAAACATTAGCCTGCAATCAAGCCTGGCTTCATGGATGTGTGACCTGTAAGGATGCACAGGTCCCAAGCTTAAAAGAGTCTTGCGCTTGGTTTAATGCTCTGCTGTCCCCAATTTTTGAAATTCTTAATAATTTTTGAACAAGGAGCTCCAATTCATTTTTCACTGGGCCCCTTAATTTATGTAGCTGGCTTGGCCTGTAACTAACAACACTTGAGATCCTTAAACAGTAGTTTAGCATTCTCCTTGGGAGTTTTATATGGCCAGGATTATTGTGAATACAGACTCTCTGTCTGTATAATTCTGGGTCCACTCCAGACCTCCTGAATCAGAATCTCCATTTTAGAAGTTCCCTGGCAATTTAGTGCACATTAAAGTGGGAGAAGTGTTCATTGATAACACTTCTTCTCCCCTAGGAGCTGAGGTTGGAACTAACTCCACCCCTGACTCCTGGGCATGTGACTTGGCCTGGCCAATGAAAGCATTGCACTCCCTAGCAACAGTGATTAATTAGCTTAGAGATAAGTATGTGATGTGGGTTATTCCAAGCACCTTAATTGTTGGAATTTGTGTAGGAGCTGCTCAGCTGAGACCATCTTTTTTTCCCTGGGACTGCTAGCAGTAAGAGTGACCTGATGGTGGACACCATATGAAGCTTGAAAATAAGCCAACAGTGTAGAAGGACAAGCCAAGAGATGGGGGAAAGCAAAGTCTTGATGCCATTGCCTTAGCTCCTGGATCAAGAGGTACTTAAACTTAAATCTACCCTTGGCTTTTTTTTTTTTTTTTACCTGATGCAATAAACTCTTATTTTCATTTAAGTTCATTTGAATCGGGTTTTCTACTCTTTGGTACCAAAAGAGCCCTGATGGATAAACCCCTCTCTGTTTAATTTTATATAAGGTGACCCTCAGAGCTAGAGAGATGTTTTGCTGCAGTTGTGTGTACTCACCAATAGATGCACTTTTTTAAAAAAATTTTATTTATTGATTGATTTTTTTGGCTGTGTTGGGTCTTTGTTGCTGCACGCGGGCTTTCTCTAGTTGCGGCGAGCAGGTGCTACTCTTCGTTGAGGTGTGCGTGTTTCTCATTGCTGTGGCTTCTCTTGTTGCAGAGCACGGGCTCTAGGCGCGTGGGCTTCAGTAGTTGTGGCATGAAGGCTCAGTAGTTGTAGCTCTCGGGTTCAGTAGTTGTGGCTTGCGGGCTCTAGAGCGCAGGGTTAGTAGTTGTGGCACACAGGCTTAGTTGCTCCACGGCATGTGGGATCTTCCCGGACCAGGGATTGAACCCGTGTCCCCTGCGTTGGCAGGCAGATTCTTAACCACTGCTCCACTAGGGAAGTCCCAATAGATGCATTTTTTGCTTGAACTATCCAGTCTAGTAATCAAGTTGCAGAAATTCACCGGATAATTACGAAATGTCCACTTTGTTTACTTTAAATGACACCAGTCCTGGATCAAAAATATTTTTTCTTTGTGCTTTTCTGCTGTTTCAAAACATGCTATTCAGTTGTAGCTATTAATGGAGGACCAGTCAATTCCAATGTGTAATAACAGGTTTCCTTCTGGGGTGTAACTTCCTTAGGTGGTTCACTGAGCAAACAATGCTAAGAATGAAAAGGTCCTCTTTCCCCATCAGGAATCTATGGCTAAAAGCACTTCTCTAACCAAAGCCTGCCCTTCTCCCCATGTTCACTATCTCCTCTAATTGCAGCTTAAGTTCCATTATCTCAAGGAAATGATTAATCAAGCTTTTTCTTTAATACAACATCAGTCCTTTTTCCTTCAAAGCATACTAAACTATGTTTTACTTGTCTCTGACTTGTCTACTAGGCTAAAGGTTATAAAGTTTCTTAAGGTTATAAATCTAACTCGAATATAGAACATGACAGCTGGAAAGGACTGAAAGATTCTTTAGCTGAATCCTTTTACTTTCTCTGTCTCTCTCACTGTCTCTTCCCCTCTGCTTCTCTCTCTCTCTCTCTAGTTGCAAGATAGTAATAAAGATGTAGACATAGAGAATGGACTTGAGGACACGGGGTGGGAGGGGGAAGCTGGGGCAAAGTGAGAGTAGTAACGACATACATACACTACCCAATGAAAAATAGATAGCTAGTGGGAAGCAGCCGCATAGCACAGGGAGATCAGCTCGGTGCTTTGTGACCACCTAGAGGGGTGGGATAGGGAGGGTGGGAGGGAGGCTCAAGAGGGAGGGGATATGGGGACATGTGTATGCATATGGCTGATTCACTTTGGTGTACAACAGAAACTAGCACAGCACTGTGAAGCAATTATACTCCAATAAAGATCTATTAAAAGAAAATTATAGGGCTTCCCTGGTGGCGCAGTGGTTATGAATCCGCCTGCCGATGCAGGGGACACGGGTTTGAGCCCTGGTCCGGGAAGATCCCACATGCCGCGGAGCAACTAAGCCCATGCACCACAACTACTGAGCTTGCGCTCTAGAGCCCGTGAACCACAACTACTGAGCCCACAAGCCACAACTACCGAAGCCCGTGCACCTAGAGCCCGTGCTCCCAATAAGAGAAGCCACCTCAGTGAGAAGCTTGCGCACCACAACGAAGGATAGCCCCTGCTCGCCGCAACCAGAGAAAAGCCCATGTGCAGCAACGAAGACCCAATGCAGCCAAAAATAAAATAAGTTTAAAAGAAAAAAAAGGAAATTATAGATACGACCAAAGCCCACCCTATCCTTCCCTTCCTCCCTCCCGCCTAGAGGTTAGCTCTATGGTGAAGCTGGTATACATCAATCCAGTATATGTTTTCGTACTTTTATGATGTATTTTAGTGTCTGAAAATTTGTATAAAGGGAATCAGATTGACATATCCTTTTGCAGTGTGCTTCTTTCCCCACTCACTCATATTCTTGAATTTATCCCTGTCGATAATGTGGATCAGGTCTGGGACAAGCTTGCATGTGAGCACAAGGAAGCATGTATACAGCTGCTCATTGCAGCACTATTTGTGATGGTGAAAAAGTTGAAACTACCCCATGTAGGGGAATGGATGAGCTGAGGTTTATTCATATAATGGAATGCCAATCCATAATTAAAACAAATAACTTCTGTATTTTACATGATCCAGAGACCATGAGCTGGGAATGGATGAGCTGAGGTTTATTCATATAATGAAATGCCAATCCATAATTAAAACAAATAACTTCTGTATTTTACATGGTCCAGAGAGGTTATGTGAAAAGGCAAATGTCACTCAGTTGAACAGTGGGAAATCTGAGCCTGAATCCAGAACCCCTGGGTCTAACCTAGGGCTCTTTTTTTTAAATTTTTTAATATCTACTCTTTTGTGTGTAAGTTTTATTTTTATAAATTTATTTATTTTTATTTTTGGCTGCATTGGGTCCTCGTTGCTGCATGCAGGCTTTTCTCTAGTGGCAAGCAGGGGCTACTCTTCACTGCGGTGCACGGGCTTCACATTGCGGTGGCTTCTCTTGTTGCAGAGCACAGACTCTAGGCGCGTGGGCTTCAGTAGTTGTGGCACTCGGGCTCAATAGTTGTGGCTCACGGGCTCTAGAGCACAGGCTCAGTAGTTGTGGCGCATGGGCTTAGTTGCTCCTCAGCATGTGAGATCTTCCCCGAGCAGGGCTCAAACCCGTGTCCCCTGCATTGGCAAGCGGATTCTTAACCACTGCACCACCAGGGAAGCCCATAGGTCTCTTTTTAAATTAATCTTATATTTTTAAATAATTTCAAACTTACAGGAAAACCATGAAAATAACACAAAGAATTCACATATACCTTTACTGGATATTTTTAACGTGTCGCTTTTGTTTTGTCATCTCTCTCCTATCTCTCTTGAGACACAATTTCTTCGCTAAGCCATCTGAGAGAGATTGCTTGCATATATTATTGCCCTTTAGCTAAAATACTCCAATGTGTTTTCATATAAATATTTTTTAAATATTCACAGTGCAGATATCAAATAGAGGAAATTTTAACATTGATACAGCATTTTAAAAATAAACTGCAGCTCATATTAAAATTCTGCTGAATGTCCCAATAATAGTCTTGATAGTAAATTGCCCCTCATACTTGCCCTCAGCATAAGATTCAGTCCAGAATCATGTGTCGGTTTTAGTGGTCAAGCCTAGTTTTTAAATGATTTATTATTGCTGCATCTGAACATGTTTCACAGGTGTGCTTTTTGTAATTGCTCTATTACACACACCTGCTGACTTTAATATACTCTTGGTATAATTACTATATTCTTGGTGCTGTGTACAGTATTACTCCCAAGAAGAAAACTCCAGTCTTGCGTAGCAAATGTTAATTTTAAAGAAACAATTTAAACCACAGCTGAGAAATTCACAGTAGAGCACAGTGCTGAGTTAGGCATATGGTGGGAGTGAGTGACCTTTGTTCAAAATCTTACAAGCTGGGTGACCCTGGCACAATGCAACAGCTCTCTGACTCAGTTTCCTCAGCTGCAAAGTGGTGATGATAATACCTCACAAGTTGTTGCGAAGTTAAACAATGTTTGGGAATAGCCCCATATGAATTCATAGAACTCATTTAGAGCAGATCGGGTTTGTTTTTAGTTTGTGCACTGAGATTTAGTTTCTGTCAAGTTTGTGTTAATGGTTATGGCACCTAGTAGCCCTTAAGCCTATTCACAGCAGAAGTGGGCGGTGACACTTAAGTCATTTCTTCCCCAGTTTATGACAAGGTTACCTGGTTTCTGCACAAACACAGATAAGGTGCTTTCTCTTTTACACATTATACCACATAAAACTTGGTACTTGGGGCTTCCCTGGTGGCGCAGTGGTTGAGAGTCCACCTGCCGATGCAGGTGACACGGGTTCGTGCCCCGGTCCCGGGAAGATCGCACATGCCGTGGAGCGGCTGGGCCCGTGAGCCATGGCCGCTGAGCCTGCGCGTCCGGAGCCTGTGCTCCATAACGGGGGAGGCCACAACAGTGAGAGGCCCGCGAACCACACACACACACACAAAAAACAACTTGGTACTGCGCAAAAGATTTTTGTTTACGTAGTCATAGAAAAGGAAATTTTCATCAGTTAGTTTGAACATTTTGGTTAGCCATCCTTTATTAACATTCTAAAACTCAGTCACATAATTTAAAGGTATTTTCCTCTTCTCAAATAGCGTGCAATGTCTTTATTGAGGCATAATTGTTTGAGATGGAAAGAGGACAGTTATAAACATTTATATAAACAAAAACATTAGAATTTCATTTCTAATTTTAGTCTTCCAAATAGGAAGTACAATGAGTTGATAATGCAATCCAGTGGTCCCTCACAGGCTTTTAAAATTTATGGTGTTTTTAAAGCTGAATTGCATTTATGGCCAATTCTTCTGTCTGTAATTGCAAAGAGGTTGATCGAGGAAGAAGTTGTCAGGACGGCTTGAGGTTTAACTCCAGTTTACTAAAAATTTACTGAAAACAACACCAAATATATGTTTGTGCAGTAGTCCCTATTCAATTTCAGGTAAATTAGTGCACAAGATAAACACCACTATTGCTAATCATTATTAAAACTATATAGATTCTGGGAGCAAAATACAAAGCTATAACTCTGGAGGGTTGTATTAGGACTCTCAATTACAAATAACAGAAATACAACTCTAAGTAGTTTATGCAAAAAGATGACTGTATGATAAAGTTTTCTCTTATACTGTAGGTCACGAATGTAATTGAACCTTGTTAACAATTAAAACCAGGGACTGTGATACATTTGGGGTTCTCATTCCACCTCTGCTCTTTGCCCTTTTCTGTTCATCTGTTTATTCTTCTTGCTCTCTGCAAACCATCCTCCTTTTTAAATTCTGGTCATGTGAGAAAAAAACATGACTAACAACAGCTTCTGAACTCTGCATCTAAACGTCTATCACTGGAGAGACTGTTTCTCCAGAATTTCTGGGGAAGGCCTTTCATTGGTCCAGCTTAGGTCAAGTGTGTACCTCTAGCCCAATTGTTATAACCAGAGTTAAGTCCTAGGAGGGCATTTGGTTGGCCTGCCTTGGATTAGGGTACCCCACACTAATCAACTGCAGCCTGCTGACCAGTGTGACACTGAAGGAACATGTGGAAGGGAGGAAAGGGGCAGTTCCCAGAGAAGGGGAACTGGGCAGACGATAGATGGCCACCATAGGGGTGTACTCCATCCTTTCTTAGAAAAATTAATTTCTGATTACTTATTGCATCCATAATGATTAACTCATATACAAATATCTAGACTACCAATAACAGTGAATTAAAAATATTAGCCTCACCTAAAAATAGTGGTAAGTTCTCTAGGGCAGCCCCTCAAAATCATCAGGGACGTGGGCTCCTTCCATCTTTCTGCTCCACCGTCCTCAGTGTGTGGCTTCTATCCTTCAGGTCGTCTCACAGTCCCAGATGGCTGCTGGAGCTCTAGCTATCATGTCTACTTTCCAGTCATCAGGAAGAAGGAAGGGGGAGGAAAGGAGAAGAGGTTTCTCCATGTGTCTGTCTTCCCTTTTTAAAAGACTTCCTGGAAATCCCTCTAAAAACTTCTATGTAAATCTCATTGGACAGAACTCAATCACACGGCCACACGTAGTCGTAAGGGAGGCTGGAAAATGGCTTTTAGTGGGGTACATTGCTGCTTCAATAATAGAGAGGTCCTGATAGTAAGTAAGAATGTGAGAATGGATGCTGAAGAGACAACTAGAAGACTCTACCACATTTACGATGAGCCAGACACTGGTAAACAAGAACGAGGTGGGTGTGATTTATAAACAGTGAACTATAGCCAGTCCCTAAGGAGGCACAAGATGAGGGGGCAAGTCCAGTGCCAGGTGGAGAGAGGAGCTTGACAAGGGAAAGGTGTATCTCTTTTGCTTTATGGAAGTAAGGAGAGAGGATGAGGGAAAGCAATTTGTAGGTGAGGTGGTGGTGAGGAAGGGGCTCCATTGATTGGTGTCTGTTGTCCCTGAGAAGAAGAGGTCATGGAAGAAGGGGGGATGCTGAATAATAACGGACAAAGGCAAAAAGCTCCTTTTTACAAGGAAAAACATTTAAGTGGCTGGTTCTGAACCCTGGCAGTGCACAAGATACCGCTGATGAACCTTTAAAAAGGTACTGATGAGGCTGGCGACCGTGATCAGGCTTCAGGAGGTTTGGGGTTTTCTTTTTTGTTTGATTTTTCAGTTCCTCGGGTGATTCTAAAGTTTAGGCAGGTAAGAACTACTGCTCTATTTCTTTCTTTTTCTGAATTGATTAAGCGTTTTATTTTATCAATATTTTACTTTTTTATTAATTTTTTATTGAAGTGCAGTTGCTGTACAATATTATATAAGTTATAGGTGTACAATATAGTGATTTACAATTTTTAAAGGTTATACTTTATTTATAGTTACTATAAAATACTGGCTATATTCCCTGTGTTGCACAATATATCCTTGTAGCTTATTTTATACCCAGTAGTTTATACCTGTTAATTCCCTACCCCTTTATTGCCAGCCCCCTCACCATTGGTAACCACTAGTTTGTTCTTTAATCTGTGATTCTACTTCTTTTTTGTTATATTCACTAGTTTGGGTATTTCTTAGATTCCACATGTAGGTGATATCATACAGTATTTTTCTTTCTCTGTCTGACTTATTTCACTTAACATAATGCCCTCCAAGTCCATACTACTGGTCTATTTCTAAGCAGTTAAGTTGGTTTAGGTGATAAAAGAACCCTGGAGCAGGAGTCGGGAAAGTGGGTGTGCCCCCAGCTCTGCCACACTGCATAAATCACTGAGCCGACCCCAGCTTCATTGAAAAAATTAACAGGCTAGATTGAAACAAAATAGACGACATTTAGAAAAGTAATAAGTAAGTAAGTATATTCTACGTATTATCTCTACTATTTTAGTAGACTATAGTGCTTTTTTTTTACACCAAAGTTCCTATGGATGAGAATGCCTGGTCTTTCAGAATTCAGCTGGTGTTTTTTTTTATTAGTGGGCTATTTAATGAACGTCCTGTAAGGTGAGCACACCTGTTGGTTTGCTCGTTTTCTTTAACACACCACACAATTTTTCTGCTCCTGATTATCAGAGAAAGCTGTCTAATTAGTGTGGTAGCTGGAAACATTTTCTCCTGAAGAAATGGAAAGTATTGTTTGCTCACTGAAGTGTTGTTAACTCTGCCATGTGAATCTATTTGAAGTAAGGAATTCAGTCAAAAATTTAAAAGGTGGTTAAAAATAACTGCCATGTTGAAATGATCCAAGGAAATAAAAGAAAACTGCAGAATTGAAAAGAAGAACGCATATTTTTACATTGTATCATTGCTTTCTCATCAGTTATACTGTGGCAGCTTAGAGAGAAACAACAATGATGATGATAAAATAATAGACTATATGGAAGAGCCTCAGAAGACACACTGAGGCCTGAAAGTTCTCTGATGCCTTCATGTAAGATTGTTTTCCTTCTCATGGGAAACAGATGGAATTAATAAATTGTGTCATTGTCTATTATTCATTTACTCTTTTAACAAGTATTTATTGAGCACCTACGATGTGCCAGGCACTCTTCTAAGCATTAAAGATTGGTGCGGAAAAAAGCAGACAAAATTTCTGCCCTCCTGGATCTTACATTGTAGTAGGTGACAATGAATAATGTTTGAAATATGCAGTATGTTTGTTTTTAGATGGTGGTGAGTACAATAAATAAAGAAAAGGGAGGGGAGGAGAGTAGGAAGTATGGGGGGCATGTTTCCAATTTTAGATAGAGTGACCAGGGAAGGCCCGGAGGTAGTGTGCTAGTGAGCAACGCAACAACCTTGGAGAAGCGCATTCCAGGAAGAGGGAACAGCAAGGCAAAGGCCCTGAGGTGTTTGCTAGGTGGCCAGGGGACAGAGAGAGGTACACCAGGTAGGCCTTCACAGGTCACTGTAGTGACTTGGACTACTATTGTTTGTGGGATGGGGAGCCACTGACAGGTTTTGAACAGACAACATTGTTTTAGCAGGATCATCTAGTTACTCTATTGAAGAAGATCTGTAGGAGACTTTTGCAATGACCCAGGCAAGGGATGTTGGTGGTTTGAACTAGGGTGGTCGAGCAGAGGTAGTAAGAAGTGATTTAATTTCTGGATATATTTTAAAGGTGGGGTGAATGGGTTTTCCTGAAAGAGTAGACATGAGGAGTAAGAGAAAAAAAAAATCAAGGATGACACCAAGATTTGTGAGCAGTACTATTTACTGAGATGGGCATGCCTGTGAGAAGAGAAGTCTTGGGAGATCATCTTGGATCTTACCGCCTGTGAGGAGGTGCAAATGGACACGTTAGACAGAAAATTGAATGTATGAGTCTGGAGTTCAGGGTCAAGGTCGGGCTAATCTGTTTTCATGACATGTAGATAGTGCTTTAAGCCACAAGAATGGACGAGATCATCAAAGGAGAAACAAAGGCCTGAGCTGTGGGGCCTCCAGCATTTATGTGACAGAGAGGCCTAGGAGAAACCTGAAAACGAGGCTGAGAATGAGTAGCCAGAGAAAGAGGTCATGGGCTAGCGGTGTCCTGGGAGTGAAATGAAGAGAGTGTTTCAGGAAGGAGAGAGTAGTCAACTCAGTCAAATCTTCTTCTGCAAGGTACACCAAGATCCATGTCCCTGTCCCAGAAAATAGGATGAAGAGAGAGAACATGAAACTCCAGTGATTGCCCAGGGTAACACACTTGGCATGTGGTAGATTTGAGATTCAAAAACCCTGATTGTTTGACCTTAATCCAAGCTCTTAAAGGGAAAATAAAACAAAGTGTAGTCCACCTATTTGCAACATCAGTTGTATTTGTAGCTCTACGTGCTTTTCTGCAAATTTTTTGTTAAAAAAATTTGGATTTTTAACAGAAGGATTTCCATGCTTAGTAAAACAAAGGAAACAAAATGGGGAAAAAATAGGAGTTTTAAAAAGTACTTTTAAAAATCATCATTTCATTAAAGTTATGAGGATAGGCTGAAACCAACATCTAGCATTTTTCCAAAGTGTTTCTGGGTTGGTTTGTTTGTTGAATTCGAATTGCTTTTCTGCATTACTCTGGGCTTTAGCGAGCTCCTTCCCCATCCCTCACAAGGTTCTACATATGCTGCCTCTGTTCAATCAAGTGGAATCTCCGAAGTAGCATGCTGGGTGGAATGTGCAATGAATACTAAAAAAGGAGAAATGAACCTGCAAACACTTGGCAGCTGGCAGCTTCTTAAAATCCTAATCTCATTTAATGAAATACAAGTGATTTTCAATTTTAGCTACTAAAATAATATTCTACGTTGAATACCAAAGTAAAATGAGTGCTGAACTTTGTTTAAATCCAGATGAGAAGAGGTTTTAAATAAGCATCACATCAGCCAGTATCCAATGAATATCAAATTTTGCATGTTTACCGTGAAATCCTGAACACTGAAAAGAAAACAGCAGGAGTATGATGAGAGTTCAGGGTTGGTGTTGTTTACTAGGTGGACATGAGCAGCCTGCATTACCTAAAATGCATGCTTTTCAACTTTTTTAGTCCTTTTTCCTCCTCTTCAGTCCACAAGTCTAGTGACACTTCCTGCCTCTCCTCTCAGGTACCTCATATTCCCATTCTTGCTGTCTCCATTTAAGTATCTGTCTCTTCCCCTAGACTCACATATGTGTGTACAGACATATATAAGAGGATTCATTACAGGAATGGGTATACTAGTGAAAAATTGGAAACAATCTAAATGTCTGTTAACAGGAGAATAGGTAAATATATTAAAAACACATTTATTCTATGGAATACTGTGCAACTGTTTAAAGGAGTAAGATAAGGTTAAATATAATGACGTAAAAATTTCCAAGATACATTGATAGGTGAAAATAAAAAGTCACAGAATAATACTATATGTTAACCACTTAGGTAGAAAACATATTGGAAAGAACACCATTAACTTGTTGAGAGTCACTATTTTTGATGATGGGGATGACACATGGGAAGCAGGGGTGGGAAGAGGCACTGTCACTTTTCATTCCATTTACATTGGTATTGCTTAGATTTGATTTTGTCATGTATAACTGTATAGCTTAAAACTATGTATATATTTTACTACTGTACTCTTTCTTTCTCACTCACTTCTAATAAAATTCTCAGGCAGGATGTGAACAGAAAGAAACAGTCAGGTTTATGGACTTCCGCATCTCACACTTGGGTTCCAGTGTTTGACTATTTATGATTTCCTTCCTGTGCTCTGACAAAGTCACTAATTTTAGGTATGCCTTTATGGTTAGAAACTGCATTTTGTTTTGCTTGAATTTTTGAACCAGTGATCTCAGGAACTGTGTTTCTGCAACACTTGCTTAGTGTGTGAATCCTCTTCCTACCCCAAACAAAAAGGGACCATTTAAGAATAAGTTCTTAATTTGTTGCTAAATGCTAATTATGAGAATTAGATAATAAGTTGTTTTCCTGACCATAAACATAAAGGAAATGCATCTTCAGAAAATCGATGGAAATTCTGTATATAAAAGATGCAGATTATTTATCCTAAATTAAATTCAGAAGTGAAATTAGCAAAGTGGCTAGGGTAGTCCTAACATGAAACATTAATTGGGATTTAATGGTGATAATCTTAGCGGTAGGAAAGAGACATAATAACATTCTATCAAACCTTTGTTAGCTATCCTTGTAATATTGCCTTAATGATAGCATCCAAGAAAGTTGCACACAATCCACTCCATGAATCAGAATCCAATTATTTTTTATTGGTTTCATGCTTTTACCCAAGAGAGATCCATAAATTGTTTTTAATCACTTCTTTTATCTTAAATCAATAGTGTCTGCCAAGTGGGTAATGTTTTCCATTAAAACATCATCTCCCTATAATTGGTATGATTACTTCATAAAGAGATAAACTGCAGCACAATTTGGCAGTCTTTGGGTTTATAAAATCTAATTATATTCACAACACAATATTTTATTCTTAGTAATCACAAAAAGAACATAAACTTGAACAAAACCCAGACATTTATGATGAAGTAATTGGAAAGAAACAAGTTAATTATTGCATATAGTACCACCTCTATTAGTAGTCTCCGAGAGAAAGCATTTTACAGAGTCATTCAGAGTGTAGGGAGGTTCGAGGGAGTTCTGGTCCTCTTTGCCTGGTGGCAACCTTGTGGCTGAGATGGGGAGTTTAGTTCAATCCTGAGGTACAGGCTTCTCAAGGCTGGGCTAGGACCCGGATCACCCAGGTGTGGACTAGCAATTCCCCAGCCTTGGATTTTCATATGCAAGCCTATGCATGGATGGATAGGCTGCTTCAGCAGCAGCTACAGAGGAGGGGTAGCGGGGACAAGCGTGAACGTCACCCTCTGTTTCAACAGAATATTTGCTTTCACTTGTTTTATATTTGGGGCTTCTGCAACAGATTTCATTTGGAGAAAGGGGATCAGCTGCTAAAATTTATTTTTGAAAACCTCTGCCCTATGCCATAGTCATGTTCTGCCTCTATGTCAAAGGGACTGAAAATAGAAAGAAAGAAAAGAAGCTGGGAACACCTTCTGACTGAACCAGGAGGGCCAAACAACAACCCATGTTACCCAAAAACTGCATGCTAAAACTCTAAAGCCCTCTTATAGCATCAATATTATTTCTAACTCTGGCAGAAACAAATTCCTAATTTAAAAAAGGATAAAACACACAAACCAAGAAGATACCCCCAAATTGTAATTCAGTTTTTCCTCCCCATATTGCTTCTGTGTAAGAAAAGAGAGGTAGGGAGCAAAGAAGATTCAAAAACAGGAGGAAATTGGATGTCCCTTAATCAGCTTCAGTATTGTCCAGAACCAAGGTGTTCCATTTTGCTCCAGCATCACTGCATACTAATCTACCTTTCCTTCTTTGTATTTCTCTCCCCTTCTTTCCTCTCGATGGTATCTCGAGGGGCTTTTTCTCTCTCTTTCTTCCTCTTTCTCTGTAACCCTCTCCAATAAGTACGACACATTCATTTAGGAAACAGCAACTTAGATTGTGAGACTCAGAGAAAGAAAGTTAATAATAAGCCCAAAGGCTAGATGGAAAGGTGAAAAGATACAAAGTTGTCCCCTAAAGCTACAGAAAATTCTGACTGAGGAAGGGAAAGGTGGCAGAGGTCTGGGGTTAGGGGCAACTTGTCCAGGAGGGAAAGAAGTAGAGACATTAGCTCTGGAGAATTCTTCTATAAAAGGGACTTACCAGTGGCAAGCTGATTCTCACATGCAGCTCCTACCTGTGATTCAGATTGCAATGTCCCCTCCTGGGAAAGACCTTCCCTGACTGCCCAGCACAAAGTGGCCACCAGGTCCTTCTCTATCACATTATCCCATTTTACCTCTCTACATGGCACTCATTAGCTGGCATTTTTCTTCTTTATTTTTTTCTGCCTCTCTCGATCTCCTATCCTCACCCTCTTCCCCACCAAAAGCTCCCTGAAGGGCAGTGATTTGGTTCCATGTGCTATCTGCTTCTTGCTTTTAGAATATAAGCTCTAAGACTGCAGGGACTTGGCTGGTTTTGTTAACATCTATATTGGTTCAAAGTGCCTTTACACATAGTAGGGGCATTCAACACTTCAGTGAATACTTGTTGAATAAGAATCATAGAAGGATGGGCTTCTCTGGTGGCGTAGTGGTTAAGAATCCGCCTGCCAATGCAGGGAACATGGATTTGAGCCCTGGTCCAGGAAGATCCCACGTGCTGTGGAGCAACTAAGTCCGTGAACCACAACTACTGAGTCTGTGCTCTAGAGCCCACAAGCCACAACTACTGAGCCCGCGTGCCACAACTACTGAAGCCCATGCGCCTAGAGCCCATGCTCTGCAAAAAGAGCAGCCACGATGATGAGGCGCACCACAACAAAGAGTAGCCCGGGCTCACAGCAACTAGAGAAAGCCCACGCACAGCAGCGAAGACCCAATGCAGCCAAAAATAGATAAATAAAATAAATAACTTTATTAAAAAAAAAGAATCATAGAAAGAAAACCCTTTGCCGTGTACCAAGGTTGCATTGTGATGAAGCAGTTGAAATTTTCTCTGAGTTGGGGCAATGGCAAGCATACTGCTTTGTTTATAGGTATAGCTCAAATTTTAATCCATTGGGACCAACAAAGGCCAATGGCATGGATGGAACTAGAAGTGTCTCCTCCATTCTTAACATGATGTGGGTGTGAGAAGGACACTATAGGAAGAGAAAGCAGCCCCCTTTCTGCTCCAGGGGGACAAGAAGATGTTCTAAAGGAAGCACTGACTGCATTGAAAGCACACACAGAAGATCAAATAATGCTGCAATCCTATAAGCCTGACAAAAGCTTTTTTGATGTGTGGCAGGTTACAGTTATACTGAAATACACTATGAAAATATTTTTCACTTGTTAACAGATGTCTTCAGCAGATTGGTAAACATCAAAGATTCGTCTTGGTCTTTTGTTATTTCTATCTCAAATACTACCCACCTCTTTGCTTCATTGTATTCTCCCATTGGGTAAGGAATAACACAAAGGCATATGATCATTTACAAGTCAAGATATTTAATGTTAGCATTTCATTAGTGATTTAAAATATACACCTTTCAGAATATGTGAAGTACAACAAATATATACATATTTTAGGGTAAACAGAATAGAATTTCACAGCAGGAGATATATTTTTTACACCAATAGTATGTTCATTTTGGAGCACAATGGCTTTAGTAAACGATATAAAATAAAGAGGACCACCAAGGCAAAAAAAGAGATGAATTGTGATAAATTATTTATATGTTGGACATTAAACAGTCTTCATAGATAGAGTGACCAAATGATTTATCTTCCAAAGGGATGCTTCTGAGAGGGAAAAGGCACACTGGCCATACTTAACACTGGGACAACAGACAAAAACCAGGACAAACCAGGATGTGTGGTCATCCTCCTCATGGGGACATTTTTTTTTTTTTTTTTGCAGTACGCGGGCCTCTCACTGTTGTGGCCTCTCCCGTTGCGGAGCACAGGCTCCGGACGCGCCGGCTCAGCGGCCATGGCTCACGGGCCCAGCGGCTCCGTGGCATGTGGGATCTTCCCGCATCCCCTGCATTGGCAGGCGGACTCTCAACCACTACGCCACCAGGGAAGCCCCATGGGGACATTTAATGACAACAAAACTGCTTTTGTGGTTTTTCTTTTTTTCAAAAGCCAAAACAAAACAAAATAGATTGCTCATGTGCTAACAACTGGTCCTTTTTTGATTAACTGCTTTGTTTGCTAAAATAAAACTATTTAATCTGAATATAAATTATTGCTGACAACTATTAGAAGAAGAAGAGAAATTCAATGGGTAATCTATTCAATTTTCAAATTGTTCTGATCATTAGAAAAAGGTCCCCCTGATGTAAAAATTAATCATAATAGAGATGTCTGCTGGGTACCGTTTCTCAATTAAAATAAGCATTTTTTATTTTTAAGATCACCTACTTCCAATATTGACCTGGTTGGCAGATAGAGTTCATCTCCAGTCCCAGCCCTTATTGACTGTGGCCATGAGGAGCACTGTGTTGCGAGGATTCTGAGGCCACCTTAGGGCTCAGCAGAAAGGCACGTGGTGATGAGTTGGTGATGTTTACAGGAGACATAGGATATGGGGCACTGACAGGTGTGGCAAGTATTGCCATCCTAGATTTGGAAAAATACCTGGTTTAACAATAATTTTGTGACAGATATCTAATACAAAAGAAATAATTACACCTCGTTGATCTTCTACCTCAATAAATCTACTACAGTGTAATTAATACACCAACTACACCACAGGAGAACAATGCCATCACTCTGAACTGGAATGAAGACAGCTATCTCATGATTTCCACACATCACTGTTTTACAACTCTCTCAGTCCAAAATCAAAATAAGGAAGATCAAATTCTTAACATATGAATAGAAAGTAGTAGGGCAAAAACCCAACACAGTAAACATGCAATTAATTGTTCCTCTGTTTCCATCCCTTACCTATTTTGTTGTCTGTGGGCTGTATTTTTATCTACTCGAGAGAACACTAAGTAATAAAATGAAAATTAAACTTGCTTTTCCTCTTGTAAGCGAATACTAATATCTCAATTTCAAAGAACGGTTTTCAGCATTTATTTCACTACCACATATTTTGTATTATTTATCCTTCATACAAAAGAGAGATCTGTTTTGTGCCTTGTAATGAGGAAAATTCAAAAAGATATAGTTGATACATCTTCTAAAATATAGGAGGCATCCCTAATATTGTTGCTGCTTTTGTGGCCATGAATTATGTTCTATCTTTAGATCTTAATTCTCCAATTAAAAAAAAATAGGGCAGAATTAAATTTGTGTTGAGGGAGAGAGCCATCTTCAAATTGCAAGGCAGCTTTGGACTACACAGCTCTACTTTTCTAAGAGTGAAATCCTATTGAAGTGGCTTTCCAAAATATTTTGTGGAAAATAAGAATTTATAGATGGTAACGCCTCGTTCATGCTCCCCAAACAGGTCACGAATTCATCAGGCAGCAGGGTCTGTTCTGGAATAGTTTCTTTTGGTGATGCATTTTCCAAAAGCATGGTGGTTTCCCCTTCTACAGGGTTTTGCATGTCTGGAGGACTGCATTCTCCTTGATTTAAAATGAGGCTTAATTCTTCAAGAAATAGTGTGTTGCTTAGTGAATTCATACTTGAGACAGAGAAAGAAAAATTAGGATATTTTTTAAACCTGGCATTCTTTCCCAGGTTTGAGCAATCAGCTGGTGGCTCCAGAGTTGAGGAAGCTGTTTCATCATTATTGCTGAGATGGTTTCCCCCAGTGAGAAAATTTGAAATCTGGGGTTTATACCCAGTGTTGAGATCAGGAATATATACAATTGTAGTGTTGGTGAGTAGTGACTTCTGCAGGCTGTCGTTTGTCTCCACGGATCCTGTGTTCTTTTCCCTTTTGTAGTCCATGGGTTTTTCTTCTGGGAGAAAGATTTCTATCTCTGTAATCACTGGATCAACATATAGGACCTGTTCTCTGGAATTACTATTCATAAATTCACTTTTTTCCTAGAAAGAAAAGACATTGTTTTTTTTTTACAAAAGAAGTTTAAAGGAGCCAACTGGATAATTGAGTAAGGACTGGAGTTTTGCTTTCCCTCAACTTTCCTTTCCCCCTTATTTTTCTTCATATTGTTTCGCTTCCCATATGATTTCCTCCTTTTGTCTTTTGTTAACCCTGCTCCATTCCAAATGTTTGTTAAATTCTCCCAGGAGGAGACTGAAGGAAGGGAGTAATAAAAATAGTCCATGCTGTAAGCACATGTCTTTATTTAAAAATTTTAAAGAGAAAGAAGCCTCTTTCATATTAACTTGCAAATTATTTCAGGGCCTTTTAAAATTTTGGACTATTTCTTAATATTATAGTTCCTTTCTACAAGAAAATACTTTGTTGCTTAAATAAAAGAAAGTTGGCAGTGGGGGATAGTGCATGGAGAATCCTATTTTGCTTTCATTTGAGAATAAAGTTGTAGTAAATGCTTTGTGCTGTGGTTCTAAAGGCGTGCAGCTAGCTGCTCACAAGTCAGACATGTCTGTGATGATTAGTCAGGAGGGTGGGTGAAGAAAGTTTTTCTTTGTATAAAAGCCTGATGACTCTTCTGGTAAGAAAAGGACTCGAAGCCTTCCAGCTGATGGCTGGCTTCCCAGGGCAAATAACTCCCACCCAACACAATTACAAAATTATAGCCACTTGCTATGGACTGAATGTTTGAGTCCCTCCAAAATTCATGTGTTGAAGCCCTAACCCCCAATGTGATGGTATTAGGAGGTGGGGCCTTTGGGAGGTAGTTAGGTCATGGGGGTGGAGCCTTCATGAATAGGATTAGCGTTCTCATAAGAAAAGACACCAGAGAGCTGATCTCTCTGTCTGCTATGTGAGGACACAACCAGAAAGCAGCCATCTGCAAGAGAGCTGTCACCAGGAACCAGATCTGCTGGTGTCTTGATCTTGGACCTCCCAGCCTCCAGGACTGTAGGAAATAGATGTTTGTCATTTAAGCCACCCAGTCTATGGTATTCTGTTGGAGCAGCCTGAACTGACTAGAACACTACCCCTTAGTCTTTGGGCAGAAAACAAAACCTCATCTGAAAGAAACCCTAAGGTTCATTTCTAATTCCAGGAGCCCAGAATGGGAAGGAAGTTTGACAAAGACAAAGACCTTGAATAAAGCAGCATGAAGGGTCGTTCAAATTTTCATCGGCTCTGCCTCCCCAAGGCACTTGCCAGGTTTGGGTTGGGAAGGGCAGACATGTAGTCGTGGGTCAGATGAAGTCAAAGGAACTAGAGTTGCTATAGTAAACTGAGAGGAAGGCGGTGTTTTCCCCTCTTCAGGCTGGCAGCTGAGTGGAGAAGTGGATGGGAGTCAGACCATAGTGAAGGACACAGAAGAGCAACAGGGACTATTCCAGTGTGAGGACAGTAAAGGAAGAGGAGGATCTGATCACAACGAGGGCAGGGACAATGCTCTGAATCACAGAGTGTCCCCAGTTCCCTAGGATAACTAGTGGGGGAGCAAGACAGAACGACTAAGTGGAATGTATATCAAGACCACAGTATTTATTAGTTGTAGTTTGGTGACTATGTACTTGTCCTTCAGTCAGCTGTTAACTGTGTACTTTATTCTATATGTGGGTTCAGTTATTCCAGACCACCCGTCCACTGTGTAGGCAACATTACCTCCTTCAAAATCAACCACGTCCACACCCTTTCTCTCCTTCAAGGATCCAGAGACAAGGATCCCTCCTCTTGCTCCAGGTGAGACTTTCCTCCACATCCCTTCATAGTCGTACTTGATCAGTTCCCTCCCTCCCCCGCCCCCTCCCCCATACTAGTCCTCTCAAGCCCATTCAATTTAGTACAGACACGCTTCTGAGTCCATACTGCTCTGGAGCTACTGTTAATACATTCGTCGCATCAGTATTGAGAGTATTTGATCATGTGTCAGCATAGCCCCTTTCTTACTTCCCTTCTAGAGTACATTCCTCAAAAGATGTCTCCACTCTCAGTCCCCTTCCATTCACTTCTAACTGAACCCCTGGACCGGGACCACCAGTGACCTGTTCCTCGTCACATTCCACAGATGCATTCCACTTCTTATGTTACAGACCCTCTACAAAGTCAGCATCAAAGACCCTTGCTTCTCGACACTTGGCCCACAACTCACGATGCTTATTTCTCTACCTTCCCATTCTGCCTCTTTCCTAGGACCATTCCTATTCCAATGGACACACCCTCACTGACTCCTCACTGGCTTTAGCAATAGTTTTCAACCCCTTAACAGTGTGCTCAGCATGGCTGTGTAGTGGAATCACTTGGGAAGCTTTGGAAAATGCTGAGGCCTGGGTCTCCCCCTGCCCTCCCTCCCCCAAAGACCCTGGGTTGTGGCCTGGGAATCAGGATTCTAGCATGCAACCAAGGCTGAGAACTGTTGCCTTAGGGACTCACCTGGGGCTAGGGAAGGAGTTGGTTAACGGGCTCACTAGATCTCCAAAAAGAGCCACTTTTTCTTGTTTTACAAATACTTGTCTTCTTCACATCATTTGAACAAAGGGTTCCTAGGCTAAAAATAACTTTTTTTCAAGTTTGAAAACTATTGATTGGCAGAATGAAGTCTGAGTTCCATAATAAGGTCTCCTGTGATCTGATCCCACTCTGCATTCCCACATTATTCCAGTCACTCCTCACATCAAGTGTTTCCACAAAGCAACACCCAACATGCTCTTCTCACCTCTGTGCCTTTGCTCATGTAGCCTGTCTATTTTGAATGTCTTCCGTTTCTCCTGAGCAACTCCTTCCTGTCTTTTAATATGTTTCCTCTATACTCTCATCATGTTTTGTCTCATCTCTGTTACTGTACTACATCACTGCATCGCAATACTTGAATGATGTGTCTGTCCCATCAACTGAGTTTTGAACCCCTTGACAGCCAGGCTGGAGAGCCAGAAAGTGTAGGAGCACACATAGCAGATTACTTCCCCTCTTCCATAATCAGCAGCAGCTCCTCCATAACTGGCAAAGTCCCCTACAGCCTCAGGGTCTTCCTGGGGCACCCTTCTATTCTTTGCTAAACTGGATACCTGGCCCACCCCTGGTGACACCATCTGCCATAGTCCCCTCACATTCATCTTCTCGAATTCCACTGGGTCTCAGGAGCAAAGTGGTGTCCTCCCTGGGCTCCACCTGCTTCTCCAGTCTCATGTAAAACAGAAGCCCCTTTGTGTCTCTGAGGCTCAATCTATTGAGATTTTCTTCCCTCTTCCTTTTGTCCCTGAAGACACCTTCCAATTGCTTGGCCACCAAGTAAGTGGCTCTGGCACCTGGCTTACAATCTTCCATTCACTCTTCTCTTTTGAATGGCATTGCTTCTCTCTTTCATCTCTCTTTTCTTCCCTTAGTCCATTCTCTCATCTCTCTTAAGTATGATTTGAAATATGTATAATTTTTTCTCTACATAAGCCATACAGTTGTGCAAATATGCACACATATTTCTTTATTTGAATTGAAATTCTACTCTAATTATTGGACTGCACTCTTGGTTTCAGCTGCCATTTAGTTTGTATTTGATGGTGTTTGGTTACCTGTAGCATTTTCACAACATTGCTATTTTCTATATTAGGAATATCTTCATAAAGCCACTTCGGTATTAGCAATAAGATTCTTCTTTTAATTCTAAAAAACAAAAAATGACTAAGAATAAGCATCTTACTTGAGGATTGGTGCAGGCAATCATCTAGGAGATTAGGAAATCAACTAGAATGGAATGCATAATTAAAACCAAACTTTCCGATGCAGAAACTAAGATTTCCATCTCTTACTTTAAAAAGTTATGTGGAAAGTTGATTCAATATCTTTTCAGATTTTCCTCTTCTCTCTATTGCTCTGCCTGTCTCTAATAAGCCGGAACATTACAAAACACTCACACTAGATTCAAGATAAATGGGAGAACCACCCAGGAAGTGAAACTATACACATGTTAAATATGGCAAACCATTATAAGCGGAGATGTCAGTGTGGAAAAGTTTGTAAAACCTAAGGGATATTTTGTAAAACTTTCCAAGGGGACCATAACCACAGAGAAATATTAAAGAAGAGAATGTCATATAATAAAACGATAATATTTGAGCTCCTCTAATTGTAATGATTCTAAATAGGGTTGAGATGATAGTGGTGGCCCCAGACTTTCCTTATGTAGTTGGAGCAGGAGTCCTGGGAAGTTGGCTTGCAGTTGTGTGGCATGGTGAGGACACCAGTTTTTACTTAGGCTGTGTGCTTATTACGGATCTCTGGGATCGGGTGGTGGAAGGAAGAGTGAGAAGCTGTGAATACCTCACTTTTCCTCCTAAGCTACCCCTTGGCACTGCCACTGTGTTGAAAGCACTTTCTGCATTTACGTAAAAATTGATTTGAGCAAAAAGGTTGTCCCGGGAGCTTCGAAGAGACTACACTGATCTCTGGCACATTATTATGTGTTAACAATGCAGCACAACAGATCAGACTCTTATATCTGTTTATGCAGCTTCTCTAAGAACTTTTGCTAAGTATCAACCAAATTAGCTGCATGGACTTTGCTTGCCCAATTTGACCTTGAACTGTAGGGTAAAAAATAATTTCTTTACACATATTTATACAATGTTTTATGGTTCAGTTTTTTAAATAATTCACACTCCCTATGTATACCTAAAATTAGACCAAATTAGTAAGTTCATGCTACTGAAGAAAAGTTTTTATACAGCATACTGATACAGTGAGAAAAATATATATGTGTGTGTGTATATATATATATAGATATATAGATAGATAGATACCACTCTTGTTTTCATTATATTTAAAATTGTTTTGCTCTCCATTTTCCAGTTCTGTTTCTGAAATAAGCCTTTTATAAATAATGTCAAGTTATAGTAAAAACAGTATCTGCTCATATGTAAAATAGTAATATTGGAATTATCTCTAGTTTTATCTGTTTAAAAAGAATGCTTATTTAAATAATTAAATTAGCAAAGAATTGTTTTATTTTCTTATTTATCGTTACCAGTAGGAAGTTAATTTTTAGTTCGTAACAAACTTAATGTTATTTAAAATTTTACACTCTCTAGGACATCTTTGGATAATAACACAAATATTAATATGATTATGCACTACAAGTTGGAACATTAAGATATTTCAAAGGGTTTTATAATCAAGTATGTTTTAAAACAACCTGAAATAAAGTTCCATATTAGTTTTCTCACCTCACAAGGGTACCAGGGATATATTTATTAATGTGTAATTTAAAAGCTTAGGTTTTGAGGAAAAAGCCTATGTAAATTTAAAAAATATATCACTAGTGTACCTTATTCACAATAGCTCATTCTGAATCTCTCTACTGCATTTTGATTATAAATTTCAAAGAAAGAAGGATTATCTCATGAAGCAAGTGATGGCAAGAAATAGAAACTCAGTGCCAATTAGGCAAAGAACATTCACATGTGTTAAATCTGTGCGTCACTGGACGAACTGGGGGACTGCCACATCAAACAACTTTATTAACCAATTAGAAATACTCAGTGCATCTGGTAAAATTTAGGGTGTCAAAGGCCTTGCTTCCCTCAAAGTCTCATTTTAAAATAATTAGGCATTGATCTTTATTATACTAATACCATATTGGAAAAAAATGACTGAAGGAGGCCAAGGGGAATGGGCATTGGGGCTGGATGCTGAAACACTAACACGATTGGTATCAAAGTGATGAATTCACACATTGCCACACTTCTCTTCACATTGATTCAGGGGATTTGCTTGGGTAGAACTTGAGGTAGGTTACGACGTAAACTACTGTGAAGAATTCAGGCACTGTAGACAGACTTGAGGGCACAATGAGAAGGCTGCGTAAGGAAAGACAGAACATGGGCTGAGACGTCAGCTGTTCCTGGCTTAGTGTTTGGTGACCTTGGGCTGAGCACTTAACCTCTCTAAGCCTCGTGTAAGTCATCTGTAAAATAGGCCACTGAGCTTTTCTGGCAGGATCTTGCAAGGATTAAATGAATGACATTTGTAAATAGTTTGGCATGGGTGGGTACTCATTGAACAGTTTCTTTTGTCTTTCAAGAAAAATGTTGATGAATTTTTCTAGTAAATCATAGAATTGACTACATTTTGATGGTACCAATATATGTCTAAATGAGAAAACAAATTCTACAAAAACTTACCCAGTTCTGAGCGATCTGTTCAATATCCCAACCAAAGAAAGAATTGATAAAATAACGGCAAAGAAGACCATTCCTACTAGAAGCCCAATGTCTTGTTGCCTATTGTCTGAGAGGAAAGAAAAATAATTTTAGGTATAATTTCCATCTATGTGACGCCAGAATCATTGTTCTTCTACCCTGCTCCAAGTGAAGGTCATTGATCTCAAAGGAAATAGGAAGGGGAAATAAAATTAACCTTTACCTTGGGCTGTAAAGTGACTGCCCTTCCAAACTGCACAATACCTTTTGTTTGAGGGAATTGGGCTGCATATATCTGATGTCAGTGAATTGAGTCTCTGGCAAACGTGGTCAGCATTAGACATTTTTCTGAGCTTGTGCTTGCATATTTTATATAAAAAAAGTTTAGTGATAAACATCACTTGGTTTGTTCGGCACGCGTGAGAATTCCCAATTGCTTGCGACAGAGTCTAAAGCTGGCTACAATCACAAATGAGTTGTGTTTTTTTTTTTAACCTTTTGTACAAGACAGAAGTTATGTACAACTTGTCACCATTCTTCGAAATTTATTGTTCATGATTTTTTTCCTGCTAAAAAAGAACCTTCACTCTACTTAGAACAATATTTGTTATGAGAGAAATCCAAATTGCCATATATCTTACACTGACATTTTATTTTAAAAACAGTGCTTTTTTTGAATTTTGAAGTGGAATTAATCACCTGTAATCTTTAAATAATTATTATATTCGGCATGTGTTACCTACCAGGCTCATCCTATTTTCTCCCTAGTACATGAAAAACCCTATTTTCTATTTTCAAATGTAAACTTTAATTTGGACATGACTTGTCATGCTGGAGTTGGTTCTGAGCCATGCTGGGTATTGGCCCCTTCCATCCTCCTTCCTCCCCAGCTTTGGCAGACGTTTATCGGATACTTACCATGTGTCAGACACTGAATTGGCCCTGCCCTAGTTATTCCCCAGCTGCACCTAACATGCACTTGGGGGTCTCCATGCTGTCCAGCCCCTCTCCTAAAGCCACTGGTGGGCCAGGGCCAGTGTGGCTTACTTTGCTCCAAAGTCCCAGTGGGGTATGGAATTAGTGTTTTCCTAGGACTACAATACTATTGCTAAGGATTTCAAGCAACTAACGGGAGGTACTGGCTTCCACATATCCTTGTGCATTAGTCCTGGAGGAGAATGAGGAATTCCCAAGTTAACATGGGGCCAGGTAAAGGGGTTTGAGGAGTAGAGCAGAGTCACCAAGAGAATAACCTGAGATACCTGGGTTCAAACTAGATGCTGCTGCTTATCAGCTCCATAACATCAGAGCATAATAATGAACTTGCTGAAGCTCAAGTTTCCTCTTCTGTAAAATAATACCTATCTCACAGAGCAGCCATGGGTTCCTAGCCTCCACAATTCCCACAGAAATATCAAGGTGCAGGTCTGTGCAGGCATTTGTAATTAGGGATCTGTGCTGAACCTAAGCACTTGGCCCGTAATTGATTCACGTAACACAAGTTCAGAGTACCCTTACATTGCTTCATTTCCTTTATAACACTTGCTGCCACCTTCCTTTTCTTTTTTTTGTTTGTGGTTTCCCCCACCCAACCCTGTCTGGAATGGAAGCTCCATGAAGACAGAGCCTTTGTTCATCTTTTTCACTGCTGATTCCCCAGTGCTCAGAATAGTGCCTGGCACATAAAATATGTGCCTGGCAACATAGAATATTTTTTGAATAAATAAACAGAAGTCCAAAGAATGTCAATATCACCTGCCAAAGTTTTTATACTATTCTTGCCAGATTTCTATGCAAGGAGATAAATGCTCTACAACCTGATCTAATATCTTTTTTATGCCTGAAACATTTAGATATGCTTATCAATGGAAAATACAAAGTCATACTAACAAATAAAATGGGAGCTGGTTTATATAAGAGAAGGAGCACAGACTTCAGGATTTGAAAATTGTATTTGAATTTTAGTCCAAACAAGTTCCTCAACCTCTCTGAGCTCCAGTTTTCCCATCTGTAAAATAGATACATAGCACTTACCTCAACAGGTTGCTTTGAAGATTGATGACGATTTTGAAGATTGAAAAAGATGATGTATATGAAATTCCTAGCACATGGTAGACACTCACATAATGGTATTTTTTAGGAAGAATTTTTGAGGTCTTGAGCCCCAGCAGCAATTGAACTGAACGTGTATCTAACCCAGAGCAAAGCTGGCAAAATCTACCTAAACCGCTCCTTACATTCAATTTTAAGCAGATTCTTGTTTGGTTATTTTCCTATGGAAAGCATGTGGCATATCTGACTGTCAAGAAACGTATGCCTGACACATGATTTTTCAGTCTGGAGCATTCAGATGGATGATTAGTAAAGACTACTCAACAAACCTAAGCAGTATTTTCTTACCAGAAGTAAGGTGTCCTTCAAAGATGGAAGCAGTTAGAAGCCCAGAATTCTGAGTATCATGTTGAAATGATTTCACTGTGACCTGGGGAACTTAAACAAAAAGAAAATAGTGTCAGCTTTTTATTTTTTGCACTCAGGTTACCCAATTTCCTAAGAGAGTTTCTTCACTTGTTTGGAGATGATTAAAGCAAACCAGTAACTTTAATAGGCTGGAAAGATGGAGTAAAAGCAAAAACCTGTGTGTGTGTGTGTGTGTGTGTGTGTGTGTGTGTGTGTGTGTGTGTATGTCTTCTTTTTATTAAATTGGGTAAATCCTAAAGGAGGAAACATTCAAAGGACAATAAAAACTACCTAGGGTTTGTAAGACTTGAAGGTGTGTCCACTAATTTCATGAGGCTTCTAGGCAACAAATTCCAAGGAGCTTTATTTCATTCACCGAGCCAGAAAAAAACACACAACTGGTCTCTACTTGATTCCTTCCAATAGATGATGCAATAAAGTTTAGGTTTCCTTAAGAGCCTCCAAGATGTGTCACTTTTGCCTTTGCACAGTCTTAGAGATGCTGTTTGTGAACAGCCTCTTGGCTTCATATAAGAAGCCCAGTTTTGATTAGCAGACACTTTGAGGTTATAACATAAGGGTGGAATGCCATTAATGACTTCCCTCTGCTCCTTCCCCACGGGCAAGGATCCTGGCCAGCCCTGTCTACCCGTAAAGCCTGTCAGAACACTGCTAATGAAATCTTCTGACCAGGGTGGGGTCAGCTGCCTTGGTAGCTAACTTGTTTTCAGCCTGAACTCAGAAGAGTCCTGGATGGGCTTCCCTGGTGGCTCAGTGGTTAAGAATCCGCCTGTCAATGCAGGGGACACGGGTTTGAGCCCTGGTCGGGGAAGATCCCACATGCCGCGGAGCAACTAAGCCCGTGTGCCACAACTACTGAAGCCTGTGCTCTAGAGCCTGGGAGCCACAACTACTGAGCCCTCGTGCCACAACTACTGAAGGCCGTGCGCCTAGAGCCCATGCTCTGCAACAAGAGAAGCCACCGAATGAGAAGCCCGCACACCTCACCTCAATGGAGACCCAATGCAGCCAAAAATATAATAATGATAATAATAAAATAAAATAAATAAATTTATAAAAGAGAAAAAAAGAGTCCTGGAGTTTCCTTACCCACCTCCTCCCTCCTGATAATTAAAAGCTGCCAGAGGTGACTTCAAGGACACAATTCTCCCAGCTGACAGAAGATATTCCTGAAAATGGTTCTAAGCTCTGGATCTCCAAGAGGGCCTCAAGCCCTATTTATTCAGTCATTCTGATTTCAGTGTTCAAATTCTTCTATTAAAAGAATCACTTTGGGGGCCAGGAAGAAATCACAACTTGAGGTGTCCTTAACTGCTACGGAGATATCATAGGCTTGTATAACAAGCTATGCGGCCAGGGCAGCTCTCTTTGAGAAAAATATCACAGAGTTCCGATAAAAAGATTCCTATGGGTCTTTGGAAATGTTTTAAAAAGGCTGATCTGGGTGCAAACACAGGCTCGATTGAAGAGTAGTTTTCTAAGAACAATGGGTAGGGAATTTTAGAAGATGAAAACATCAGAAAAGCCAAAAGTTCTTTCCTGTGTTTTTATTCTCACTTCTCCACAGCAAGAGGGAAATGTTTCACTGTGGATTGTGACAAATCAGAAGCTCTTTCTGGCTCCTCAGTGCTTCACTACGTCTCTTTTTTCCCTAAGTATGTGGTTCCATCCCCAGTGGTCAACAGCCAGGTTTATTCATCTAAATTAGTATTTTACAGGCTTATGTTCATTCTCAGGGAGCCCAAGCAGGAGTCTGCATCTACATTAGTTTACAATTTTAAGAAAAATATTACATTAAAATGTAACACAACTTTCAATTTTGCAAAATCATGGGTTTATAGCATATGTTGCTGGATTATTTTTGTTTTCACTTTTATTATTTTAAAGTTAGCATTTTTATTTAAAAATATATATGGTGCTGTTGGCTTTTAATACAGGTTAATATAATTCTGTTGTATAAACTACAGGTGGTTATTTGGCATGAAACATCCGTTATTAATTTGCATCACATAAAAATAATTTTCATATCTGACTAGGGCTTTATTAGCCCTAGTAGAGAATAAACATAATCTTCCTTTAGAGTCTTTTTGTTATCATAGTTTCAAATCAACCAGGTGTATTAATTTAAATTAGATTAAATTAAAGTCAGTTAAAAGAGATGCTTAATTGTAAGAGGGTAATTTCACAAAGAATCAGATATCTGAAGTAAGACAATTTATAAACAAAACTGTCAGAGAAGAAATCAAGCCAATGACAAATTTTTTTTTATTAATGTTTATTGGAGTATAGTTGCCTTACAATGTTGTGTTAGTTTCTGCTATACAGCAAAGTGAATCAGTTATACGTATATACACTGTACCTATATCCACTCTTTTTAGATTTCCTCGCCATTTAGGTCACCATAGATCATTGAGTAGAGTTCCCTGTGCTATACAGTAGGTTCTCATTAGTTACCTGTTTTATACATGGTAGTGTATATATGTCAATGACAAAATTTTTAAGCGAAGGACTGAAATGAAGCCATATAGACTATTATCTTCATGACATACTGCCACCAAGTGGCTAGGTCATTTCTTCTTAAATCATACTTAATATTTTTCATTATAAAAGCAGTAACTATAATAGGAAAAAATAATTTTAATAAGAAAAATAAAAGAGAGAGGGAAAAAACCTCTAATACATCCCCTTAATCCACCTGCCATGACTGAAAAACATTGTTTATATCAACTCTAACATCAGTGTATTGCCTAAAATGCTAGAAAAAAATCTCATGGTATTTTTGTTATTTATTTAATATCTGCAGTGTTATGTCTGTAAAGAGACAGTTCTGTCCCTGCAGCGGAATATTAAATTATGCTTTATTACTCTCACAGCATATATTTGAGTATACTCAGAAACCCCAAATCATCTCTAATTTGGTAAGAATTTTTATATAACTTATACACACTGACATTGGACACTAGAGTTAGTCTTAACAGAAGGCAGTATGTTTATAGGGAGTTTAGAATGGTTTTAAAAAAAGATGCAGTTTCTTGTTCTTGGACAAAACTAGAAGCATAACTACATTCTTTGGCCTACCCAATACCAGCTTAATTTAATCAAATCCACTCAAAAGGAATTAGTTTTAGCAATAATGTATTCCATCTGTTTCTTAGGGATAATGTCAAATCAGCCTCCTCAGCCTTTCTCTCTACGTCTACCATGGGGCAAAGTGTGTTTTGTTATTCTTTTAAAGTGATGATTTATCGAGTACTAATTATGTTCCAGATACTGTACTAGACTTTACATGCTTTCTCTCATTTAATTCTTACAACGACCCAATCAGGTAGATAGTACTATTGTCCTCATTTTATGGATGAGGAAACAAAGGCATAAAAAGGATAAATGACTTGTCCAAAGTCACCTAGGTAGAGGTCCAAGAGTGAAAATTCCTCCCTGGTTCTGGCATGTAATTTGTGCTGGTCACTGGCTCCATTAATTAATAATCTCACTTTTGTAGCAGGATGGCTCCAGATGGGGCAGCTGAGTCAGCCTTGCAAGCAGTGCTCCCATGCTGAGACTTAGCCATTGCTCCCTGGGTGCTGGCCAGTGTGTTAGAGCTGCCTGGCCTTGTAGGGCTCGGAACCCACCACAATGGACGATGGTTGGGCTAACCCATTGAGCACTGATTCTCAGACTCTTCCAGCCTAGAGTTATCTTCTTCTGAACACCAACTATTTCCCTTTTATACAAGCAATACTTGCTAACTGTAGGATGCTTGAAAAGTATAGAAGAGTATGAAAAAGAAAATATAATTTTACATTTGTTCACAAACTAGAAACAATCATTTTTTTACATTTGTTAACAGTCTTTTGTGTATATCTGTACCCTAGTTGAGATCATGCTCTTTACTAAATGTTGTGTCTGGGATTTTTAAATTTAATATTATATCATGAACATTTTAAAATTTTTTTAAAAATTGTTCAAAATCATCATACTAATGACAATTTAATATTTCATGATGTTTGTACTGTGTTTATTCAATCATCCTCCATTAAAAAAGTATATAGCTTGGTGATTTCAAATAACCAGCTTTGGATTCAGATGAAACTCAGTTCAAATCCCGGCTCTACCACTTGGAGTTGCTTGACCCTGGGCAAGTTGCTTAACTGCTTTGTGACTCAGTATCTTCATTTGTAAAATTGGGTAATAACAACGCTTCATTCATGAGGTTTGATGACATAGTTCATACAAAGCACTTAGTACCATGCCTTATACAAATTAAAAGCTTAATAAGCGTTAGCTATTGCTATGATTGGACTTTTAGATTGTTACCGAATTCTTACTTTTATAATTAGCTTTAAAATAAATATCATTGTACATAAGACTCCTTTCCATAGCTCTGCTTATTTCCTAAGGCTAGATTTCTATAAGTGGAATTACTGGGCCAAAGGGTATGGACATTTATAATGCTTCTTTGTTTATTTTTGTCCTTGCCAGTCTTGGTGTCAGAGCCACACTAATCAAGGCCTGCTTCTTAGAGGTTTGACCAGAGCCGACACAGGGACCTTTCTAGATCTTTCTCTTTCAGAAGTTTCTAGATATTTAAGAAAGAGGAGCCATATTAAAGGTGTGTTTTTCAAGTTAGTGAAGGGTTTTTTTTCCATCTTGTTTTTCTTAAAACATAAAGATCTCCTTTTGATTTCTTTCTATTCTCCTTCTTCTAATAATCTCAGCTATTCACAGCATTTACATGCTATCTCCCTAGGCCAATTTAGCTCTGTGGTTGGAATTCAACATTATTGGGCCAAGGGTGAAGATTTGACCCCAGTCCATGTCAGATGGCAAAGCAAAAGACAGTGGCCAGACCTATCAAATAGGCACCAGAAGCCCAGGGCAGAGAAAACAATACATCAGAACAAACTCTTTATCACACCTCGAAAAACAAGTCAAACTATGAATCATTTCATGAGTTACCATGTTATCCTTGTATATTAATGATAGGAGGTCGTGCCTAGGCATATTCAAGGGACCGTCTTCATGCTTATATTCCTAGGCTGTAAGTACTTGGTACGTAGAGAGTAAAGAAGGTAAGAAATATGTATATGGCAATCATATTGTTAAAGAGAAAGAATAAGAGAAGGAAAAGGTAAAAAGCAGCAGCCACCTAGACATTTTCTTGAGTGACATGGACCACACAGAGGTGAGGGTCTGATGTCAAAGTGTAGCAAAATTCTATGTGCAAGGATAGGCAGCTTCCAAGTTTTACCCAGTGGTTTAGGATTCTTCAGAGGTGCAACCTTGTTGTCAAGCCAGCGTGTTCCTGTTCCTGAGTCTGAACAGTCTAGTGGACATTTGCCATGTTTCAGTTGTCCAGCACCAGGACTTACTCTGTGGGCATCCTAGGGTAGGTAGGAGGCCAGTAGGGCTTCCCACTGTGGTAGCCTCAATGGAGCAGAGGCCCCCTCTCCCCACAGCTAGCAAGTAGCTGCAAGCAGATGACCTGAGCCTAGCTCATCAGATGCCCTCCTCCCCACCTCGCACAGGACACATAGCTCCAGGAAATCGCTTAGAATCCAATATGGGTGCAGCAGCTATATCCAGGGTCTGGTAGCAGCAGCACCAGTGGAGTGTCCAGGGCACAGGGCAGGCAGTGGCAGTAACCACAGTGCCAGCTGCAGAGTTCTCACCAGATTCTTCCTAGGCTGCGATTTTGGCTGTGGTTCTAGTTCCTGCAGCCCTTGGATCCTGCCCGTGATCATTTTGCCAGCCTTTCTACTACTTTCCAGCTATCTTTCCCATAATTCTCTTTCTGCTTAAGAGAACCAGATTTTATTTCTTTTGCTTGCACCTATCACAGTGAAAACTTGTGTAGTTGGTAAAAATTGCAGTTGTTGGTAGTGGGTGGTTAGGTGAGGAGACATGGTAGGACAATAATGACCCCACAAAGATGACCATGCTCTAATCCCTGGAATTTGTGTATAGATTACCTTATATGGCAAAAGGGATTTGAGATGGAGAGATTATCCTAAATTACAGGGACGAAATTTCAAGGGTCTTTATAAGAAGGAGGCAGGGGGGTCAGAGTCAGAGAAAGAGATTGGCAGATGCTATACTTCTGGCTTTGAAGATGAAAGATGAGGCTACAAGCCAAGAAATGCAGGCAGCCTCTAGAGTCTGGAAAGCGCACTGAAACTCTCTCTTAGAGCTTTCGGAAGGAACACAGTCCTGCCGATTCCTTAGTTTTGGCCCAGTGATATTTATTTTGGATTTCTCACCTCCATAACTACTAGATAATACCTTTGTATTGTTTTAAGTTACTGAATTTATGGTAACATTTTACAGAAGCAATAGGAAACTAATACAGGAGATTATTACTTCCTCATGAAAAAGCATAATCTTTATTCTCTATTACCGGATTGCAAACCTCAGAGAAATTGTGAAACTCTTATGAATTGCTTTTTATTCTACAAAACCCTGGTGGTTTATTAGGGACAGGACCCAAAGATTAAATAAATCCAGATGAAGGGTCTAAAATGATTAGTATTTCAAGGAACATTGTGTATATGTTTAACCCAGTTTAGTAACCACAAATCTACAAATTTATAATCCATCTCAATATGAATGAATCAGAAATCTCTAGTTACAAATAACAGAATTTTTGCAAGAGTACTTTCTGTGTGCCACTTCTAATTTGCATTATATTTAATACCACCTATATTTGGTTCCATTGATATAATATTTGTTTTAGTGTCTAAAAAGCCACTAAAAGTCCTGGAAAATTAATGAGAATCTTTGAGTCACTGGTAATGCAACAACAAACAGTATTTTGTGAGAACAAAGTACGATGTGGTTTAATATCTTGCTTATACTTGCCTTCCTCTGGAGAATTGTCAAAAAAAAAAAAGAATATGATTTCTCTGGGAAACTTTTCTACTGCAAGTTGCAATTCAAGCAAGTTAATTAGTCATTATGAAATGTGACTGCCCTTCCCTCAGGCTTCTGACTTGTCTTTAAAGGGATTAGAGAAGCCTCTACCTTTTCTTCATTACAAAGGGATCTGTATTACAATGCAGAATTGAAAAAAAAAAAACATTCCTGCCTGGAAGACCTCTCCTCACATTGGTAGTAGGGAATTCATGTTCACATTTTCAGTGTTGGTTTTTTATGCTGACAAACCATCTTTTCCCCTTTGGGGCTCTTTCTGTACTGCTTAAAGACCCCAGAAATTTTTACAGCGACTATCCAGGTTGGTGGTCTAGAAGCTGCCATTTCAGCAGCCCCTGGAGGTTTTCAGAGCCTCTGCTGAAACCTCACACCCAGAGGCAGGGGAGGGTGTAGGCAGAGGGGGTAATGTGGGATGTGATGGTTTACTGGAGCCTAGGTCCTGCATCCCGTGCTTCTTGGGATCCTGGGCTGCCAAGAGACTTGGGGTGCCCAGTGACTGAGAAAGCGGTGGGCAGGAGGAAAAGGAATAGAGAGGGAACAGGACAGTACTAGAGAGAGTGGCCTGAGACTCTCATGTGCCCACCCTTTTCTGGCCCCCAGAGCCACTCTTACCAAGGCAATGGCTTGGGCACTCTGTTCTCCTCCTTTCTGTCCACATTTCCTACCCACACCCTTCATGACACTTCTCCCTCTTAAAGGGTGTGTCCAACTTCCAGAACACTGGTTTTTACACTTCGCTGCAGAAGTATCACTTGACTAGAGGCTGAGGCGTCTGTATTTTAAACTAGTACCAAGCATTTCTAATGTAGATGGTCCACAGACCCTGCTCTGAGAAGCATTGCTTTCAGGACATTTTCCTGAGCCAGGGCCAGCTGGAAAAACACACTATGCATTTCCCTGTGGTGCCTTGTCTTGGGCAAGGTCCCCTTTCCTGTGTATACTTTGTCCTCATCTCAGACTGCACTATCCTATCCCAAGGTTTCCATTGTTTCATTCTCATCACTTTAACCCAAACGTGCTTCCACATCTTGTATTCATTGCCAAAGTAGAAATAGTTGATAGCATCTTACAGTTCCCTCTTCTCTCATTTATTTGCATTTCATAGCAAGCATTACATTAAATGAAGTTATGTTGGCATATTAGCTAATGTGTAGAGGAGAATATGGTTAGGTGGCCCAGGGAAGGTTGACATGGGACCCTCCTAGGTCTCTTAGGAAGGAGACCAGTAGAGCTACAGGATGAGTGCTGGAATCCTACAGCCTGAGCTATGCCCTGGCCCTACCATTTACCAGCTCTATAATGTTCAGCCAACTGCTTAACCTCCCTGAGCCTCATGTCTTCATCTGCACAGTTGGAATAACAGTTTTATAGGGCTGCAGTGATGAGTAAAATCCTTATCGCAGTGCCCAACACACGATAAGCATCCAGTAAATGTTAGCTATATTATTTATTATTCTGAAGTCACCTGGATTCAGTCACTGAATTAGCCTCTTGTTATTATACCAGTGTAGAAAAATGTGAGTCTCTAATCTAGAGAAGTTTCTCCTATGTGATTGTTAAAGCCCAAGAGGAAGTAATCAACTAAGGTTGATTTTTTTTTTTTCTTTTTTAGTACAGGAGTCCCCCCTTATCCAACGTTTTGCTTTCCTTGGGTTGTTACCTTGGTCAGCTGGGCCCCAAAATATTAAATGGAAAATTCCAGAAATAAACAATTCTTAAGTTTTAAATTGCATACCATTCTGAGTAGTGTGACGAAATCTCACGTTGTCTAGCTCTGTCCCACCCCAGATGGGAATCAGCCAAGGATCTGGCCTGTTAGTCACTTAGTAGCTATCTTGGTTATCAGAACACTGTCTTGGTTATCATGGTGCTTGTGTTCAAGTGACCCATATTTTACGTAATAATGGCCCAAAGTACAAGTGCAGTGATGCTGGCAACTTGGATATGCCAAAGAGAAGCCGTAAAGTGCTTCCTTTAAGTGAAAAGATGCAAGTTCTCAACTTATTAAGGAAGGAAAAATAATCCTATGCTGAGGTTGCTAACTTGTACGGTAAGAATGAATCTTCTATCCTTGAAATTGTGAAGAGGGAAAAAGAAATTTGTGCTAGTTTTGCTGTCATGCCTGAAACTGCAAAAGTTACAGCTATAGAGTGTGATAAGTGCTTAGTTAAGATGCAAAAGGCATTAAATTTCCACAAGATATTTTGAAAGAGACTACGTTCACATAACTTTTACTATAGTATATTGTTATAGTTGTTCTGTTTTATTACTAGCTATTGTTGTTAATCTCTTGCTGTGCCTAATTTAGAAATTAAACTTTATCATAAGTGTGTATGTACTGGAAAAAAAACATAACGTATATAACGTTCAATACTATCCGTGGTTTCAGGCATCCACTGGGGGGTTGGAATATATCTCCCAACTGTTAAGGGGGGACTACTGTGTAAGGCTTTGTTTTCCATTGAAGTCTAAATACTCTAAGGAAGGAAAAGATAATACGTCATTTAACCCTTATTATAATTGAGTTCCTTTGGTTTCTTTTGGAGACCAGGTTTTTAAAGACCAAGGAAAGGCGCTGTCCAGAGGGAAAGTGGTACAGAAGAATGCTAGGGGCCTGCAGGAAAAGCCGTACCTACTTCATGATTTGTCCTGCTGTGCCATCTGGGCATAATTTTGGAAACACATTGTTTCAGGATGAATCAGTTTAGTGATACACATATGAGAATTTTAGAGAACAAAACCAGGAAATTCCTGCATGGAGGGTGAAGTATTGCCTGGGCTGTGTTTCTTCATAAATAAATAAACCTTAATGACTGGGAAAGTTTAGCCAAAAAAGCCCCATTATTAAACAAGTTGGTTATGAAACAATTCAAACTTCAGTTGTGAGGTTTGATTCTTACTGCTTGATTTCTATATTTATAATGTTATATACTTTTTATTATACTTTTGTATTGACTGTCTTCTCTAGAATAAAGGGATCTTTGTCTCCTTTGCTCACTGAGGTTCTGCAAGTACCTAGCAAGTGTCTGGTGCATGGTAGAGGATACATGAATACTTCATGAACAACTTAAATGAATTACTACCTTTTCATGGATACCTTTTTAAAAAGAAATTGATATTAAAGATTTACTGAAAAGCAGTTTGGCAACTTGCATCAAACATCTTAAAATGTGCTTAACTCTTGATCCAAAAAGACCTAAAGACATAAGGAGAGTTCATATACAAAGCTATTCAAAGAAGTTTATTGATAACGGAAAAAATGCAATAACCTAGATATTGTTTAAATAGAGAAATGATTAAATTATACTACATCCATAAACTGGAATGCACCCATTAATAGGTTTTTAAATTCAACAAAGTAGATTAAGTAAGAAAATCAGGATATAAAACAGTACATATACCACAGCATCAACCATTTAAAAATATGTGCATAGGAAAAAACTAGTATTAAATCCATTAAAATGTAAACAACACTTATTTCTAGGTTGCATATTACAACAGACTTACATTGCTTTTACAAATAGATAAAAAGAGATAAATTTTTGAAAAGATTTAATACTAGCACTTTCCCTAACACACTTTCCCTGTTTCTTCTTTAATGTGTCTTAGAAGGGAATTTGTACCAAGACAATAGTTTATGGTTCCTCTTAGCTAACATGTTAAACATGGATAGATGCAAGTTTTCAGGGATATTTCATTTTAACTGGCATTTTTGCCTCTTAAGTGGTTTTCTCTCCCTTAGGAAACAAAGACTTTACATTTAGAATTGTTGCAGGGTAGCTGATATTCCTGTTCCTTCTATGTGAGGTTTACGGCCTTTACTTTTAAAGGAGAACATTTGTGGTCCTATACAGTAGTCCCTTGGTATCTATAGGGGATTAGTTCCAGGACTGCCCCCCCCCCCACCGCGGATACAAAACTCTGAGGAAGCTCGAGTCCCTTAATTAAAATGGAGTAGTATGTACCCATAACCTATGCACATCCTTCCGTATACTTTAAATCATCTCTAGATTATTTATAATGCCCAATACAATGTAAATGCTATGTAAATAGTTGTAAATACAATGTACATGCTATGGAAATAGTTGCTGGTGTGAGGCAAATTCAAGCTTTGCTTTTGGAACTTTCCAGGCTTTTTTTTCCCAAATATTTTCTATCTGTGGTTGGTTGAATCTGTGGATGTGGAACCCATGAATATGGAGAGCTGACTGTACTTAACCTGTAGGATATTTTAGTAAGCTGTTCCTCCACTTTGATGTATAGTTGACCCTTGAACAACACAGAGGTTGGGGTGTTGACCCTCCACACAGCCAAAAATCCCCGTATAATTTATAGTTGGCCTTCAGTATTCTTGGTTCCACTACATCCCAGTTTTGCACCCGTGGATTCAACCAACCACAGACTGTGTAGTACTGTAGCATTTATTGACAAAAATCTGTGTATAAGTGAATCCGCAGAGTTCAAACCCATGTTGTTAAAGGGTCAACTGTAATTGGTTAAAGAAAGAAATTGATGAGATTACTGAGGGCTGGTGGTGAGTAAGAAAACTCGTGTTCTCCTTTAACTGCTGTTAAAGCAAATCATGCTTGAAGCAAATCATGCTTCCGTTTCCTCATTTGTAAAATGATGCCAATTACACTACCAAATATGACTAATGTAAAGGTCAAACAAGCTTATATATAGTGGTACGTTGTAAGTAAATGTTAATTATCAATTTGAATAATCTTGCTAAACAATTTTAGATTTCATTAAAATAGATTATCAACTAAATTCTGACTATTCTAAAATGGCATCTAAAGTCCTAAGAATTTTAACAATATCAACTTAAAACAGAATACCTTAAATTAAAAAATCACTTTAAAAAAAGAGAACTGATAACCCGTATTGTAAATGATTCCCTTAATAATGTGTTTCTGAGATTTTGGCAGTAGGGGGCACCAAAAGAACTTCTTAGCTTGTCTGGCTCTTGGCACCTTCTGCTTATTTGGTGTCCATCAATATTTATAATGTATGTCAAAGTGTTTTGAAAACATAAAACACAATTCCAAGATGTTGTATTGTAGTAAGAACGATATTAACAATGCTGTGATTACAATTAAGTACTTCAGTTCTGAAAAAAAAATTTTAATCTAATGTATAAGCTACCTACAGTAGGGAGACATCTTCAGGATAATGGGGCCACTATGGAGTATTATGAAAATTACTATAGATTTATTTTATTATTTGCTTACAATTGAGTCTATTTGGCTAAGATTTTATTGAACGATGTGTAAATGACTAGAAAATTAAACGAATAATATTAAGAGCAGGAAAATACCTAAAGATAATAGCTCAGCTAGATTTTATTGAGAAGAGAATTACGTAATCCCATGCATACTAAACAAGCACCCCCAGGTGGTTTTTATGCTCTGAAATGTTTGAGAACCATTACATAAATTGTAGTCAGCCTTAACAAAATCAAAGGAAAAATGACAATTTAAATGTTATCACCTGCCCTAGAATAGTTTTGTTGATTTTGATAGAAATTAAGGAGAAACAAATATATACTTAGAAAAGAGACAGAAGTCAAAAGAGAAGCCTAAGAGATTAAATATATAAATACACTCACCTATTTCAGGAGTTTTATGGAAAAAGGGTGAACTCCAGGGCTGCCAGTACCTTTTAGCTTTTTCTTGACATCTTACTTGAAATACGTACTCAGTGTTTGGCTGCAAGTAGAATTCTGACTGTTGCGCGTATGTAAAATTGGTGTCAAATTCTTTAACCTAAAATGGATGAATAACCATAGTGAAATACCATAAAGAAATGATGCACTGTGCTTTTAAAACAATTATTCCATTTAGCAGAAATGTATGGGACACTTATTATGTTCCAGGACCCTGGGAAAACAGAGAGGAATAGGCTACTTTGTATAAAAGATGGCCAAAGATAATCAAATACGTGTTATTTAACCTTAAAAGTGAAATACATGTTGCTTAGTGTTTGACAACTCTTTCAAGCTTTTAAATATCAAGAAATTCCAAAATGTAATATATTCTTAATTTTGGAACAGCTGATTTTAATAGGGTGGGAGAAAGGGGGACCTAATAGCAATTGTTTGAATTCAGTCTTCCCTCCTCTCTCTCTCTCTTTCTCTGCAGTTGCATATTTAGATCAATAATTCTTCCTGAATGATGAAATAATTTCACTTGTGAATGATGACTTTTGGAAAAAATTACCTACAAACTAAGCTGTTAAATTGGTCCTTATTGCAGATCTATGCATTCTACAAGGATATATATATCCTTTCTCATATATATATATGAGAAAACAAAACAAAACATTTAAGACTGTTGAAACGTGAAAATCCAATGTAAGATAAGCAAGAAAATAGCTGAGGGATAAACTTAAAAATCATTTTTCTGGGACTACAACCTGCTATAAAATATAATGAAAAAGGACCCCCAGACAAGCTGGTTCAGATGGGAGAGAAAAACCAAGGCATTTATGCAGCACCTTAGTGTGTTGTAATAGTGGATCTACTGAAAAAAGTGAAGCACAATTAAACGTAAACATAAAAAATGTCTAGGGCTTCCCTGGTGGCGCAGTGGTTGAGAGTCCGCCTGCCGATGCAGAGGACACGGGTTCGTGCCCCGGTCCGGGAAGATCCCACATGCCGCGGAGCGGCTGGGCCCGTGAGCCGTGGCCGCTGAGCCTGCGCGTCCGGAGCCTGTGCTCCACAATGGGAGAGGCCACAACAGTGAGAGGCCCGCGTACCGCAAAAAAAAAAAAAAAAAAAAAAAGTCTAGAAATGCATTTATTCAGCAACTGGGAGAAAACAGTCACCATGAAAGAGAAAGTTAAAACTATCACGATTAAAACACACACACACGACAAGGTATACACGTCATTTAGAGATTCTAATGTTAAAACCCAGTCTTAACATAAATCTTTAAAACTTGCAATGCATTGAAAATGTAAAAATCATAAACATATCTGTTTTGGGATATCACGTTTCCTGAAAGATATCATTCAGAGTTTCCGTAAGCCACATTTCTACCCACGGCCCTTGAAATTTTCTGCTCTTCTAAATATGACTGAAGGCCCCTAGAGTCTACTGGGATCCAGGAGAAATTTTTTTTTAACATCTTTATTGGAGTATAATTGCTTTACAGTGGTGTGTTAGTTTCTGCTTTATAACAAAGTCAATCAGTTATACATATACATATGTTCCCATATCTTTTCCCTCTTGCATCTCCCTCCCTCCCACCCTCCCTATCCAACCCCTCTAGGTGGTCACAGAGCACCGAGCTGATCTCCCTGTGCCAGGAGAATTTTTATTAGTGCCAAAAGTTTGACTTCCATATGCACCCTGCTTCATATGAGCTGCTTTTGGAGGGGAGTTGCTGTTCTCCAATATGTCTCTTGCCATTATGTTTATAGATAAGTCCTCTAAGAAGAGAAATACCCTAAAGTACAGCCAGAGTTCTAAAATAGAAAGAAGAATTTTATGGAACTGTTAACAGTTGCTTCTACTAAGAGGCCAACCAGGTGCCTGCTTAGGGCCTTGCAAGCTGAAGATGGTACCTTCAAAATGATACTTTCAGAGGCTACAATAGTCATTGAGAGAGCTGGACCTAACTGTGTTCCTATGCAGAGGGTATGACCTCAAGGGCCAGAAATATAACTTTATTTTTATAGCAGCTGCTTTCTTTTTAGAGCCTCAATTCTGAAGGCGTGAGGCCTGGAAACTTAATCTCCATCATTTTGAGGTACCTCTTTTCTTAGGGTTACACCTAAATTTCTGGGAGCATCCTTGGGTGAAGGGGAGAATCTCAACCTATTCAGAGTTCTATAATCCCAACTTCCTCTGACTTCCAACCTGGGGCATAGCCCAGATGAGGGGTCCTGCTCAGTAACCACCCAAGTCTAAACTCTTTTTGTTCTACCCCCTTACCAACCTCTTCCCCTCACCCATCTCCCCCTCTCTCTGCTCAGGAATCTTTATCTAGTCTTTGGTGTGAGAGGGAAGGGGGATGGGGATTGAGAGAGCCAGTCATGACTAATCACATTTTCTTACAAGTCTTCTGTCCTATACTAGCATTTATACTTTTGAAATGCAAAGGCCAAGGATTTGAACCTTGGCTATCTGCCTGCTGTTCTATTAGCCATTCCAGGAAAAAAGTGAATGCTTGGTTTTGTGCAGCCCATGAGCTAAGAAGAGTTTTTACATTTTTTAAATTGTTGAAAGAAAATCCAAAGAAGACTATTTCAATGATGCATGGAAATGATATAAAATTCAAATTTCAGTGTCCAAAAGTAAAGTTTTACTGGAACACAACAATGTCCATTCATTTACATATTGCCTATGGCTACTTTTATGCTACAAATGCAGAGTTGAACAGTTGGGACAGAGATCTTATGGCCTGCAAAGCCTAAATTGTTTACTATTTGGCCCTTGAATAAAAAGTTTGCCAATACCCTGGTCTAGCTTAATCAGAGACTCGAGTCAATATTAATCCATTCAGTTGAACTTCTAGTCAGGATTTCCCTACTCTACTATCACTGCTGTTGGCACCATTAAAGGCAAATAATAATAATACTAATAGCTAATGTGTCAAAATATTATCTGTGTGAACCAGACATTATAAATATCAATGGAAATACAAAAATGCTTATGGAACAGTCCTGTCTTCCAGGGACTCATAGTTAAAGGATGGGAAAATACACATGTAAAATGGTAAATACAAACAACATGGTAAATGTTCCTGAGATAAGGTACACAGAAGTGGGCAAGGATGTCAGGGAGGTAGGGAGACAGTCCGTGAAGATAACCAACAAGTAGGTATTCTCCCCATGGTGTCAGCCTTGAAGGTTCACCTGAAGGACTGGCTGATACCTCGTAATTTATATGCAGCTTAGCTAAAAACAGCTGAAAACACCCTCAATGCACTGATTTTGATTTTCAGGTGGGCATCCTTGGCTCGACCACACCTGCTGCATGGCTCTCCTGGAGGTTAAGATGAAGAGGAACAGTAACAGCCAGCATTTACTGAACATTAACTCTATTCCAGGCTCTGGGCTAGCTTCTTCCATCATTTGATCATCCCCCAAACCATATGAGGTAGGTGCTTATCTTATCCCTCTTTTAGGTGTGGTAATAATGAGGCCCAGAGAAGCTAGGGAACTTGCCCAAGGCTGCACAACCAGAAAGTGGTAGAGCCAGGCTTTGAACTCCAGAGCCTATGTGCTTAGCCACAAGGCTTTGTGCATAGCTGTCTGCCACTTTGAAGTGAAGAGCTTCCTTCCATCAGTTATCTGATGCAGGCAGAGCTGAGGTGGAAGAACAAATCGGTAGTCCTTTGTGTCTGCCCACTCTTCATGACTCTCGCTTCCTGTCTGCTTACAAGGAGGTAAAGACAACATTTTTTGCATGATCCAGATGAAACTGATGGGTAACAAATGTAAAAAACAAAGCATCATTCTGGCTGTTACCAACTGGACTTGGGTCATCTGTGTGAGTAATTACATTTGGAGGAATCATGGTAAAAGGGATAGGATACACATATTGAATTGAAACTGGTTCCTTCATTTTCCCAACATTTTTGGGGTGCCCAAAGTGATGTAGGGTCTGTAAGAGGCATTAAGTTACTAACTCTGTAAGCTTGGAGAACCTGGCTTAAGCTCTTTTCAAGCCCTGTGTCCTCATTTCGATGATGGAGCTGATACTACCTATCATAAAAGATTGTGATGAAGATGAAACGAGGTAACAAATATTCTTTCAGCTCCTCCATTTGCCTGCTTCTGATAAAGAGAAGGTTTTGAAAAGGGAACTCAGATTTACCTCTGAGTTACCAAGTCTCACAGTGGCATATGTAGCACCACCAAGGGGAGCAGAGAACAAGAATTTCAACAAGAAAACAGTTGGTTTCTGAAAATCTATTCAGGGATACTGATACTGTAACTCCTTTCTATTTTCTAAACACTCTTATAGCTTATTATGCCAAATAAAGAAATTTCGTCTTCTCAGTATCATCCTATGACCCTGACACTACCCAGGTGTCTTATTAGAATAAAGCCTCATCCACTCAGAATCTAGGATGAGAGTTTCATTTGGATTGTTTTCAAATTTACCTAAATTCCACATATGCAGAAGATTGGCTGTGAAGCTTTTAATCTTGCTCGTCCTAGGCTTCAAGCATGGGGTTGCTGTGCACACAAATGCCGCAGTTATTTAGTCAACGAGTCCAGCAGGCTCTTCATTTGGTTACTGACCAAATGCTGCAGAACATGGACTTGCATCCAAGTGTAATCTAAACAACTAAAAGATCGCATTTCTCATGTACATTAACAAGGGTAAATAAACAACTTGGCATCCGGGATTTCTTTTTAAAGAGCAGTCTTTAGAGTATGTCATGAAATCAGTATAGTTTTACCCTCATTTTCTTGACACCCTTTAAACATATTGTTCTACAGCAAAGCCAATATCGTTCATGTTCAGAATGATGAAAACTTTGGAGCCATGCTAATCACCAGAGAATAAATACGTATCATTTCACTTAACTCTCTGAAAACTGGTAAATTCATACATGACACATAACTATTAATTAAGCAAAGCCATAAACTCCATTCCTCAATTATTTTGACTAAATGCCAGTTTATTGTACTTAAAAATAATAAAATGGCATTTGTTTTCAAATACACTAAAATTGGTACTTTTTCTTCAGCCAGGCTAGTGTTACCCTGTAGTTCAAATTAGTGAGTTTTTATTATAATGTTCACAGGTGCTGTCATGTGATGCGATTTTATTAATGAACCTTGTACCTATGCCTCTCCTAAGATGCTTACTAACTTACCATTGGTATTTAAGGATGATTAGTTTGCCTAGACATTCACTTTTTACCTTATGCTCATCTAAGACTAATATAGTAACAAATTTTACATTTTGGATTGCACATTCTTCATTTAAAAAGAGACACCCATAAATCTGAAGTTCTTTGAACAGACTTTATTTCCCTGGGTGGCTGTTAAATTTCAGCATAGAATACTTACATTTTATATTCATAATCACTGATATAAATTTCACCCTAAGAGACAGTGAATTACAAGGAGCTAAAGAGATGAATCCATCCTAGTTGGACATTTGTCTATTTAGCAGTTTACAAAAGGCAAGAGACCTTTTCAGGAAACACCTCTCTATTTGGAAGCATCATTATTAAAAGTAGAGTGGTTTGAATATTACATGAACAATCAGATAAAAACATGTAAAATAAATCATTATACATCCACTATGGTCACTGACTATTGGCTGGCTTTTCTTTCACTCACTTACATGCAAAAGAATAGTAAAAGTTAGCTTACGTTCCAAGTTTGGTTTGTTGTAGCCTTGTATCTCATTTCACAGGAAACCTTTTCAATTGATGTTTGACTATTCCAGTGGATTATGGTTTTGGGCACTGTAGTATTTATATCCTCAGCCCTGGAAATAATGGATGCAGAAGGTATCACTAAAGAAAAACAAAAACAGAAATCCAGCAGCTTAAAACTTGCCTAGGGAGAAATCAATATTTTTTCATCAATATTTAGAATGTTAAAACTCAAAGTACCAAAAAAAAAAAAAAAACTCATGATCTAATTAACATGAAATTTTTCTTGTTTTCTAATCTATTATGTAGGAGAAAACTGCTGTTCTTAAGTAAAATTCTGTTCCACCCATTCTCCATTTCTGTTAAATGGAGCTCTGTCTTGTCCTTTCCCACCTCATACTCACTCCCCTGTATTCTGAACTAATGAAATTCTGAAGCCTGGCCTATTAACAAAAGAATGTAAAAAGGAGGTAAAGAAGATACCTCTTCTTTCCCGCATCTGTTTAGGCAGAAATGATGTTTTGCATCCTAAATTTAGTTCAGAGAATCTAGTTTGGTAAGATGTAAAATTAAGATCGTTCACAATAATATTTTTATTCTCTTGTGTCATAGGGAAACTTGTATGAATATTTATATTTATTGCTAACTTTTGTTATCTATTAAAATAAATCTGTACTTGAATGTATGATTCGAACAAGGAGTCTCACAAGACTCTTAGACTTTACAAATTATTGCTGTGTTCTGTGATTATGATTTTCAAAAGGAAACTGACATTCTGATTGGTTATCTTACTAGTTATTTTTTGTAGTAGGTGTAATGGTGTAACTGGAAGCTCTGTATTTCTAAACTGTGTAAATTCTTGTAAATTTGTTCTGTCTGAACAGAATAAAATCATGGGCATTTCCCATTTCTCCTATATGCATAGTAGAACAGTGAAAACCTATAACTTTGTTAGATGTATTACTTAACAAAGAACTCAAGAACCTTTATGTGTGTTTTTAGAGGCCATTACTACAGCTTAATATTCTCTATGACTTTGTTTCCTTTTTGTTTATTCTAAGTTTATAAAGTATTCTTTGGGAAATTTGTTTTATTTTCAGTGAATAATATTATCTAAAATTATGTGCACAGATATATGATTTGTAGAAAAATATAAAAATTGAAGATTTGCTTTCTAGTAGCACTGACCTAAAATAAAATCCGTGGGCTAAACCCAGTATAGAACATAAGTAGTAGTAGCAGGATTAATCTAATTAAAGAGCTTACCATACTGAAGTTTTATCATCTGAATTCCATAGGTGGTTTCCTTTTGCTAGTTTAAGCTTCTTGTAATGAGAATCAGAATTCAGAGATTTCTAGAGTCAGGGAAGTGGATCTCCAGGGCTCTGAAACCACTTGGGACCATTTAAGCACCCTCAAGGCTACAAATTACCTACCCCCTCCTGTCTCCCACCTCTGAGTGTGACCTGCCACAGACGTAACAGCACAAGCATTCCGAGACCCTTTTGCAGAAAGAGATATTCTGGGGAGGAAGCAAAAGTCTGCTTAGTCCTATGAGAAACGTAAGTTGGGTTTAAGATAGAGTCTTAGCACAGAGCAGATCGGTGCAATAGAGATCTGACAGTTTAGGTTTGAATGAGCTTATATTTTTCAAATAAAAACATGTTATGTAATGTGTACTTGAACATTAGTTTGTTACACAAGACTCAGAATGTTGAATTTTTGCTCTCATTGCTTTGGTTTCATACATTCCCATTAGATCTTAAATTTTTAAAAAATACCGTCAATTCCATCGTAGATGCCATATCTTTAGTTTCCACTTATATTGAAATAAAGAACCATATTGTAGTTCTTTGGTGTCTTTCTAACAGCATGTATTTACTTATAATTATTCAGTGGGGAGAACTAATGTTCAAAATGGCAGCCGGAAGGCACTGCATTTTCCGTATTGAAACTTATTTCTCTATAAGAGAAGTTTAAGCATTCCTCTCACATGTCATTTTGGCAGTGTTACTGCACTCTTAATTCAGCCCTGCCTTTCAGCATATCTTCCTAACTTAATTAAAGACCAATTCCATAGCCGTTATGTGGAAATTGCTCCCAGGAGAGTTCCCTGTCTTCAGTTTCGTAGACAGTTCATATATCTAACTTGCAATGTCTCATTCTTAAAGGGCCACAAATGAATATAGTTCATCCATTAATAACCTAGGGGCTCTGTTGGGATTAGCCTCCTACACTGTCAACCTGTGCTTTTCAACCTGAGTTTCTAAGGGTGCATTTTGGGATACTGAGAAAGGAGGAAGAGAAGGAGGTGGAGTAACTCTAAACAAGAGGCTCCCTGGTTCAGTGTGAAAAGCAGATTTGGAGGTGACAGCCAGATGAGATTTTCCCTTTATGGGAGGTGGCGTGCTGGTTAATTACAGCAAGTCGGCAAGTCTGAGATGACATCTGGCTCTCCTCCTTCCTAGCTATGTGCTTTGAGCAAATTATTTTATCTCTTTCTTCGTCTGTAAAATGGGCACAGTGGTACCATGCATGATTGTTTTCAGAATTAAATGTGATTTGCATGTTAATTGTCTGGAACACTATAGGTGTTCAATAAATGGATGCAATGACACTAAGATCATAATAAGATAACAATGGTAATAATAGCAGTAAGACTAATAGTAATAATCTAGTTCCTAAAAATGATACTGCCAAAATGATACTGAACACAATAGCCTTTAAACATCATTAATCCATTGAGGGGAACCTGTTTTAAGATAAGGGCATGTTATGGCTATATCCTACCTCAAAATGTAAACTTACAAAAATGTGGAGAACTGTAAGTCCAAGAATATACAGTACAATGGAGTTACTATTCACCACCATAGTCAGCAGTGTTTGTTTTCAAAGCCAATATTCATAGCATAAGGGCAGATTTTTAGACCAATCTTATTAGTTGAGATAGTTCAGTTTAGTTGAGACGTTGAGATATTAGTTCCAATAAAAGACCCCAGTAGTCCCCAAAGGATACCCGTGTTGTGCCCCAAGAGGTGTCACATCCCCTAGAACATTAATCAGCAGGAAAGTTGTCAGACACATTGCAGTGTGCTTTAAATAAAGACTGAGGATAGGAGTTGAGGATACTAGAACTAGAGGCTTCCTAGCTCTGCAAACTCAACTTCTAATGCCACCTAGCCTTGGTTTCCTCATGTGTAAATTATAATCTCTTCTACAGAATAGGACTGTTGTGAGGGTTAAATAAGATAATGTATGTAAAAGCAGTTAGCACTGAAGAAAGTGTGCCATAAATGTTAGCTACTGAAATCATCTTTAATAACAAAAACAGGAATAATTGGCACTAGAATCTCCAGAGAGAAGGTGATTCACACTTGGTGCTCTTTGGCTGTACTCTGGCTTTAGGACTACGATATAGTTGTAAAGGGCTCAAGGGCAATCACTTTTTGGAAGTTATCTTAAGGAAAAAAACAACTACTATGCAAAAATTCAGCCAAAAGGTTGTCCATGGCAGTGCAGTTTATGATGGTGAAAAATTGAGAACCATAATAAGGGGCTAATTAAAGATATTAATTAAAAATAAGATTATAGATTAAATTAATAGAAATATGTATTCTATATTATTATTTTTTTAAAGGCAAGTTCTAAAATACCTGAAGCAAAAAATGTTAACTTTTGTTGAATCTGGCTGGTGTACATAGAGATGTCTACATAATTCTCCACAATTTTCTGTTTTTTGTAGAACTTTTCAAACAAAATCAAACAAAAACATAACTTCCAAAATAGCATATACAGTAGAATGCTTTAGTATGCTGTACTTCTCACAACATAAGACTCATCACACTTTATTATAATCCTTATTTCTTTCCCTCTTCCCTGGTAGATTGCAAGATATTTAGGACAGGAAGTATCTTCCTTGTCTATCTCATTCTCCCTAGCCCTTAGAACAATGGTTAAACGTAAGAAGTTCTCAGTAAATATTGTGAAAAGACATACCCCATGTAGAAATAAGACTGGAAGAATATACAACACAATGGCAGCCTTACTTATCTTTGGCTTGTCTCAGGCAGTGACTTATGGGTAATTCTTGTTGTCTGTATCATGATCTTCAGGAACTTTAGGGAAACTCTTTTCAAATCTCAACTTCATTTGATTAGGTCAGAACAAATTAGTTGTTTATTCGTAAAGCCATTACAGAATTTCTTTTTCTTTACCTATATCGTCCAGGTGAATTTGCACTTGTTTTGACTTCTCCGTGCCCAGTACATTTGAAGCTTGGACCCAAACCAAGTACTTCTTGCCACCTTGCAATGAATCAGTGGAGATGTTAACATAACTTGAAGTGAGATACTCTTGCTCTTCTTCTGTCTCTAAACTTAAAAAAAAGATTATGATCACCACTTATGTTGGTTTGAATTAATTATTCCTCAATTTTTTTGATGCTATCTTTTTAGCTAGCTTTCAGAAGGCAACCTTTTACTTAAAAATGAATCAGAATTGGTTTCACTTTTAGAATTTTTTAAAACAAAGTCAAGACCATCCAGGGCCACAGTATGACTTTCATGGGCCCTAAGCACTTTTGCCTTCATAGACCCCTTCTCCCATTAACATAAAAAAGTTTATATGTGTGTAGGTATGTTTATGTTTATATATATATATATATATACACACACACACACATATATTCATATAGATTATGTTTCACAACTGCTGATATAAAAGCAACTATATTAATATTACATATTAAACCATTTTCTTTGACCTAATGGTTCATTTTTTCCTGTGATTTTAAATGCAATTAAACATCCTGTAGACTCCTGAAAGTATGGCTAGCCCTGGGTACTATGCCTACTGTACCTCTTTGGGAAGGGCAGCTGTGGACATGGCTTGAAGTAAATGAGCTCCCTCTGAGAAGGAGCATTGCACAGGGGTTCCATGCAAGGGCTTTGTAATAAGGAATGCTAACTTCATGGTAAATAAGTATTCAAATATGAAAATAAGAGAATGGCAACTATGTGTAAGTAGTAAGTAGGGCAGCTTTGAATATTTTCCAGTTAGAGAAAACCACATACATGTTGTTAATTGGTTTGTGGCTAATTCTTTTATCACACGTATTGAGACCACAAGTCAAAATGGAAATGTATTCTCAAACCGACATTAACCATAGTTACCAGGCAATTTAATTCTTGTTTTAAAGTCTACCCCTCATATCAGCACCTAGACCACAAAGCACTATTTTAGATGAAGAATCTAATTGTAATGACTGACTATATACTTTAGGACAATTTTTGCATACAACTGTATGTTACAAAGGTTTTTTTTGTTTGTTTCTTTTTTTTCTTTCTTTTTTTTTTTTTTTGCGGTCCATGGGCCTCTCACTGTTGTGGCCTCTCCCGTTGCAGAGCACAGGCTCTGGATGCGCAGGCTCAGCGGCCATGGCTCACGGGCCCAGCCTCTCCGCAGAACATGGGATCCTCTCGGACCAGGGCACGAACCCGTGTCCCCTGCATCGGCAGGAGGACTCTCAACCACTGCGCCACCAGGGAAGCCCTGTTACAAAGTTTTTTAAATTTCTTACTTCTATTTCTTTTTTTCTTGTGCTAACTAATACATAACAGATTATTTGTTGAAGGAGTCAGCATGATTTATATTTTTCTGAAGTTTCCATTGCACCTAATCCTAGTTGTAGTTAATAGATTTTTAATAAACACTGCTGATTTGTGGTGATAATGGTGAACAGTACTTTTTAATGTAATCATTCATTCAAAAAATATTTATTTAACACCCACTATGTTCCAAGCACTACTTTAGTCACTGGGGCTACCACAGTGAACAAAACAGGTAAAGTCCCAACCTTTGTGGAGCACACATTCTGGTGGAAACAAATGCATATATAATATGTCTTGTGGTGATAAACATTCAAAAGAGAAAAGAAGGAGGTTAGGAAATGCTAGGAGTAGATGTGGGGTTTTTTTTTGTTTTTTTTTTTTTAGGGAGATTGGGAAGATCTGAGCATCTGAGAAGGTAACACTAGAGAAGTAAAGAATCAGGTCTTGTGGCTCTTTGGAGCATTCTAGGTGATATACAAAGACCCTGAGGCAGGACCTTGCCTGTCCTGTTCAAGAACAGTAAGGAGGTCATTGAGGCTTGGTAGACTGAGGGATGGAAAGGGATGAGATGATATCAGAGAGTCCTAGAGGAGTGGGAGATTTAGAAGGCATTGTAAGGTCACATAAGGCCATGGAAGGACTGCCTTTGATCTCTGAGTGAAATGGGAGATTTTGAGCAGAGGAGTGACATCTGATGTGCATGTGAAAAGGATTACTCTGACTACTTGTGCATAATAGACTGTAGCAGGGCAAAGGTGAAGGGTAGAGCACCAGTTTACTAATGCAGGTGAGAGATGATATGGCTTGGATCAGGCAGTGAGAAGTCAGTTTTTTAAAGACAGATCCAGTAGGTTTTGCTGATCAGTTGAATGGGGGGGGGGCATGTTAGAGAGGAATCCAGGAGGACTCCAATGATTTTAACCTGAATACTGCAAAGGATGGTGTTACCACTTACTGAGATAGGGAATGCGAGTCTGGGGAAAGGAAACTGGGTATTTGGTTTTGAAAGTGTTAGCTTGAAAATACATTTTGGACATCTAAGAGGAAATACTGAGTAAGATGTTAGATAAATGATGGCTGCATTGCAGGAGAGATATCTGGACTGGAGATATAGATTAGGGAGTTTTACACCATAAATTTGGGTGAGATCTTTTAGGTAATGAATGTAGATAGAGATAATAAGAGGTCCTAGGATAGAGCTCTGGGTCACCATTACTTTACTGGAATAAAGGGGAACTGGCAAAAGAGACTGAGGAAAAGCATCCAGGAAGGTAGGAGGAGAACCAAAAGGGAGTGCTGTCCTGGAAGCCAAAAGAAGGAAGTAAAAAGCTAAGTTAAATGTTCCTGATGGTAAATCCTCCTGATAAGGAGGGTGGGGACTGAGAATAAACCATTGCATCTGGCAATGGGGAAGTCATTAGTGACACTGCTAAGACCTGGAGGTGAAGGGCAAAAACTTGACTAGATTAAAGAGACATGAAAAGAGAGGAAGTAGAGGCAGAAAGTACAAACAACTCTTTTGAGGAGTTTGCCATAGAAGGAGCAGAGAAATAGATTAGTGGAAGGCAAGGACCAAGGGAGGGTTGTACTTTCAAGAGAGCAAATGCTACAGCATCTTTGAAAGCTGATGAGGAGATCCAGTAAAGATAGAAAAGGCGATGATACAGAAGAAAGGAGTATTGTTGGAGCGATGTCCTCTAGTAGGCAGGCAGGGTAAGATCTAGTACACAGTGGAGAGCTGGCATCAGGGCAATGGTAGTTCATCCACAGTACTAGAAGGGAAGACGAAGTATGTGGGTACAGATGTCAGTGTGTCAGCAGATGAGGGAGGCTGTGGTATTTCTCATTACTCCTATTTTCTCAGTGAAATAGAAAGCAGGTCATCAATAGAGTGAGGAAGGGGAGAAGATGTTAGAGACCAGAGATGAAAGAAAGAGTAATGAAATAATTACCCGGTTAGCGGGGGAGTGACTTGACCAGTGAAGTGTAGTAGGACTACTGGGTGGCTACCTGGGTCCAGGTGAGGTGAGTGGTCATGAATATAAAGTAATATCAGTCAGTAAGTTTGTGTTTGTCCCCAGCCACAATTAGCTCTCCAAGCACTGGTGCAGAATCAGTGAGGAGATGGATTTTAACATATGAACTGGTTATTGAACTCAGTAGAAATATAACATCACAGCCTCAAATATATTTGGAATTATATCTAAGAACTCTGGTTATAATGAATATGCATATGGAGAGAAAGATGTGGCAGAAACAAGCAGGCCTTATGAACTGGAAGAGTAGGCAGTTGTTTTTAGGGGTCTCATTAAAACTAAAAGACCCTGGGCTTCCCTGGTGGCGCAGTGGTTAAGAATCTGCCTGCCAATGCAGGGAACACGGGTTCGAGCCCTGGTCTGGGAAGATCCCACATGTCGCGGAGCAACTAGGACTGTGAGCCACAACTACTGAGCCTGCGCGTCTGGAGCCTGTGCTCCGGAACGGGAGAGGCCGCGACTGTAAGAGGCCTGCGCACCACAATGAAGAGTGGCCCCCGCTCGCCACAGCTGGAGAAAGCCCTCGCACAGAAACGAAGACCCAACACAGCCAAAAGATAAATAAATAAATAAATAAATAAAAAGTGGAAGTGTAGCAGTTACATAATAAGAATAATACAATATCTAAAACAAAAAATTAAAAGACCCTATTGGTCTTTCATAGTACCTGAAAATTCTACCATTGGTGCTGTTCTAAACAGTTTATAAACTTGTCATGCACCGACATGTTGCGTATTTTAAAATTTTTTCTAGCATTTAACATAGTTCCAAGAAGACATGAAATACTAAATAAATATTTGTTAAATTGACTTGAATAAAATAGAATGAAGGGCCATCATGCACTTATTTTCATTCAACAAGTTATTTATTTTCATTCAACAAGGTACTGTGCCAGACATTGCAAGAGTATCCAAGGTAAAGAAAGAACGTATTTACATGAAGCTGTTGAGCGTAATGGGACAACAGTAAGTAGATATTTATTAGCAGAGATTCATTTCTTTTTTTCTATCACCACCCACTGGTACATAGCAAAATACAAAGGGGTTGAGGAGTGTATGTGAATGGACATGCAGCTCTGCTGGTGGGGTCACCACAAAGGTTCTGGGGAGAAAGAAGACTCTTGAAGCAACACAGACACAATTCCTCTACTTTACAACTTCACTCCAACACCAGACGGAGGCCCTGATGGCCCCTCTGCTGCCATAGAGGGAATGCCATCTTTCTGCCACTGTGGAAACAAGTGGGTGGGCTGAGGTGAAATGCCTCTCTCTATATGTGATTTTACTGGAAAACAGAACCACATGAGTTGGAAGTGAAACCTTGCAAATGCTGATCTCTACCTATCTGCCCAAGTGGAAAATACCCTGAGAACCCAGGATCTAGAAAAGGCTTTTTAAATCTGATACCACTTCAACCACAAAATTCATTATAACTCACCTTTTTCCTAGGGGGAAAGGCCTTCTTAACCATAAGTTAGAAAAACGGATTTCTCTAATTTTTCTCAACTCGTGGGTGCATTTTTAATTAATTGTAAGACAAACAGGTGTTTATTTTCTTTTCCAATTTGTCTGTGCTTATAGGAGCTCATTCTTTGAATTTGCTAGAGGAGAACATTTGTTTTTATGGTAACCCTTCACATCTTTTATGATAACCTATGATAAAGTTTTTAAAAAAATGATAAAATTCCATTAATCTGGACTCAATCAAGTCAGAATTTGGGTTAGGTTTGCCTGAGTTTGGCTATAATTTGCTCTTGGTTTCAGAAAAGACAGTAAGAAAAGTTTTTTTAATATATAGGACCTTGTAGTATTATTAGTTAACTAGATTGTGAAGGGAGGATGCAGGAAATGTTTATTTCTAGTTATCAGAATAATCACTCAACGAGTGTTTATTGAGCGCTTACTATGCGCCAGGCCTCATCCTGGGCTCAAGCAATATAGCAATGAACAAAACAAACAAAAATTCTTGCCCACATTGGGTTTACATTTCTAGTTTGAATAAATGAGTGACTTTACTACTGACATATGTACAACAGTTAGAAAATGAGTCTTATTAGAGCACATTTAACAATCTTTCTAGATAGTCATCTGTCCAAAATTACTGTTACTTGAAAATAATGTAAATAAAGTTATTGTTGATAATATCCTGTAAGTGATCATTTTTTATGGCTTTACATTAATCTTGTCTCCCAAATCAGTCAGGTTTTGATTTTGGAACAAATCAAACAAGTCTAGAGAGCCAGCCTTGAGTTTCACCCTAATGTTCTAATATTCTAACATCACCTTTTTGTCAGTTTCTAAGCATTTCCTATTTGTGAGCCTTTTCTTATAATTTGCTTTCTTGTAAGTTTTATAACACTCAGTATGGTATTACTTATACTCATTTCTCAGGAGGCTGAGGCTTAGCAAAGCTAAACAAATTTACCAAGATCCCTCAGCTAGCAATTGTGGTAGATACTATTAGATGACAGTACTGAACTCCACCCATAACACCCCTCTCTGAGGTTGCCATCCTGACAGAGTAGACATGTAACTCCACTCTGGCCAATGAGATGCAAGTGGAATTCCATGGGAGAATATCCTTTTCCCTTTACCTCTTTCCTTCCTGAAACTTGGATGAGAAGCCTAGATGTGTAGCATCTGAGGATTGAGGCCAACACACTAAAGGCTGCAGAGGAGAAAAGTGGAAAGAGCCTGGTTCCTTGGGGTATCATTGAATTAACATGCTAGCTCCATACTACCTACCATTATGGCCTTGTCTGTTTAAGTCACTGCACTTGGGTTTTCAGATATTTGTACCATAAAAGACATCTAAATGATAAGCCTCAGAACTGGAATTCAAACAAAATTCTAAAGTCTGTACTCTTTCCAATGGATATTTCTGACAGTTTGCTCTTTAATAAATCTATTCTTCAGACTTCCAAAGTGACTTTTTGGGTACTGAGAACAATTTCAGTATTCATAACTACTGCAAGTATTCCTCACTTGATAAAGAAGATGTGTCCCTCAAAAACCACGTGTAAATAATTTAGACAGATATAATTGTTAATGCATTAATGGCTTTTAAAAGAGATATATAATAATCTTATAAAATATTAGGAGAACATTTTTATGATACTAAATAGGAAATTAGGGGTAGCCAACAGGCACATGAAAAAATGCTCAACATTGCTGATCATTAGAGAAATGCAAATTAAAACAACAATGAGAGGGGCCCTGGCGGTCCAGTTGTTAGGATTATGTGCTCTCATTGCCAAGGGCCTGGGTTCAGTCCCTGGTTGGGGAACTAAGATCCCACAAGATGTGCGGCATGGCCAAAACAAAACAGAACAAAACAATGAGATACCACCTCACACGTGTCAGAATGGTTATTATCAAAAAGTCTACAAATAACAAATGTTGGCAGGGATGTGGAGAAAAGGAAACCCTAGTACACTGTTGATGGGATTGAAAATTGGTGCAGCCACTATGGAGAATAGTATGGAGGTTCCTCAAAAAACTAAAAATAGAACTACCATATGATCCATCAATTCCACTGCTGAGTATATATCGGAAGAAAATGAAAACACTAATTCAAAAAGAGACATGCATCCCAATGTTCATAACAGCATTATTTACAATAGCCAAGATATGGAAGCAACCTAAGTATCTATCAACGGATGAATGGACAAAGAAGATGTGGTATATATATATATATATATATATATATATATATATATATATATATATATATATATATATATATATATATATATATATATAATGGAATATTACTCAGACACAAAAAAGAATGAAACTATGCCATTTGTAACAACATGGATGGGCCTAGAGGCTATTATGCTTAGTGAAATAAGTCAGACAGAGAAAGACAAATACTCTGTTATCACTTATATGTGGAATCTAAAAAATAAAACAGATGTATGTAACAAAACAGAAACAGACTCACAGATATAGAAAACAAACTAGTGGTTACTAGTGTGTGTGGGGGGGCAAGATAGGTGTATGAGATTAGGAGATACAAACTATTATTTATAAAATAAATAAGGAACAAAAATATATTGTACAGCACTGGGAAACACAGCCATTATTTTGCAATAACTTTAAAGGGAATATGACCTATAAAAATATTGAATCATTATGTTGTACACCTGAAACTAACATAATATTGTAAATCAACTATAATTCAATTAAAAAAAGCAGTATGGCAGTTCCTCAAAAGTTTAAACTGAGTTACCATATGACCTAGCAATTCTATTCCTAAGTATCAATATATGCTCAAGCGAAATGAAAACTTATGTCTATACATAATTTTGTACATGAATGTTAGTAGAGCATTATTCATGGTAGCCCCCAAAATGGAAACCACCCAAATGTCCATCAACTAATGAATGGATACATGTGATATATTCATACAATAATGGAACTTTAGTCAGCCATAAAAAGGAATGAAGTACTGATACATGCTACACCATGGATGAACCTTGAAAACCTTACACTAAGTGAAAGAGGCTAGTCATGAAAGACCACAAATTGTATAATTCCTTTTATATAAAATGTCCCGAGTAGGCAAATGCACAGAGGATGCCTAGGGCTGGGAGGGTTGGGGGGAGACGGGGAGTAACTGCTAATGAAGATGGGGTTTCTTTCTGGCATGAAGAAAACGTGCTAATATTGTGGTGATGGTTGCACAACTCTTTGAATATACTAAAATCATTGAATTGTACACTTTAAATAAGGTGAATTGTATGGTATGTGAATTATACTCAATAAAGCTGTTATATTAAAAGAAAAAGAATTAACCAACTAATCAAGATCAGTGAGTCCATGAGATAGTATAAGTTGCAGGAGATAGCAAAGCCTAGGCATTCTCTGTCAATCTGGCACTATCTAACTTTTCTTTGAGCTTAAATTGTGGTGTTTCCTCCCATACTGCCCTCATTTTCGCATTCCTAAAGTTGCCTTTGCAATGAGATTCTTGTCCTCATGGACTCTTTTCATCTCGAGGGGACTACTTTATCCCAGGGGCAAGGAGGATTGGTTAAGTCTTGGACACCTGTTAGAATTCTGGCTCCCTTATGTCTAAGGGGAAGTAACATAAGCTCTGTAAAGGGGACAATTCTAATAGTTACTGCTCAAGGTTAAGCTGAGGATTGAAGATGTAAGGCACATGAAGTATGGAGCGCAGTGCTTAGTATATTATATATTTGACAACACAACCCATCACTGATCTCAGTGTTTCCATCATCCCTTTGCTACCTGACCATACCGCTACTTAGTGAAAGATGTGAGCTTCTTGCCCATGACATGTAGCCAGTAACCCCAGGCTTAGCAATGTATTCATAAAATCTGTCTAGTTTTTACCCAAAATGTCTTGAACACAGAGGTGTTATTTTTATGTTTCACTTAATCAAAGTTATTCTGAGTACCTAACAGATGGAGAGAGAGAGTAAGATTGGAAGGTTATTCTTTCCCATAATGATGAGACCTGGATAGCATCTCTCAAATATACCCTGTGATCTGGGTTCCCACACCACTTCAGCAGAAAAGACTAAACTAGGAAGAAAGCAGTCAGGCCACCCCAGATTCAAATCCCACCTCTCCCTCTCATAGCTGCGTGGCCCTGGATGCATCACCTAACCTAGCTAAGCCTCAGTCACCTGTCTACAAAAATGAGAAAAATAATCATATGTACCACACAAGGTTGTATAGGGGATTAAATGAGGTAGCACATATAAAGCTTTTGGCCCAGTGCTTGGCAAACAGTAGGAGTCCAATAAATATATATATATTTTTAAGTATAAAAGAAAAAGTAGTTTGTGAAACTTTTGAGAATCACTAGAGAAAACGTGTACTTCAAATACAGTTGACCCTTGAACAACATGGGTTTGAACTGTGCAGGTCCACTTATAGGTGGATTATTTTCAATAAATATATTGGAAAAATTTTAGGAGATTTGCGACAATTTGAAAAAACTCACAGATGAACTGCATAGAGATATAGCCTAGAGATATCAAAAAATTAAGAAAAACTTAGGTATGTCATAAATGCATAAAATATTTGTAGATGTTAGTAGATACTTGTCTGTCCTTACATAGGCATAAAGTGAGTGATATTTAATATAAAATTAATGATGTGTTACTTTCTTACTGTTCTATAACTTTGCTTTCAAAGAATTACATTACCATATAGTACGCCTGTTTTTCCTAATCAGAGAAACTGCGTATCAGCCTATCATCACAGGTAAGTGTTTTTTTAAAAAATGTAACAGAGTTTCCAATGCTGTATTATGAATATGACTGCAATATTGTATGCCATAAAAATTTTATAATGATTCATTCATTAGTGTATAGGCTAGGCTATTATAAAGCAATCATATTGCTGCTTCTTCCCTATCAATGCATGAATTGTGACACCTGTAAATAAACATGAATTTCTTTTTCACATGATCTTTTCATTTTTGATATCAGTAGTAAGAGATGATTAATCTTGTAAACAGACAACATTAACTTACAGTATCAAGAAATACAGTACAGTATTATAAATGTATTTTCTCTTCCTTATGATTTTCTTAATAACATATTCTTTTCTCTAGCTTACTTTATTGTAAGAATACTGTATATAATACATATAGCATACAAAATATGTCAATCAACTGTTTATGTTATCAGTAAGGTTTCTGGTCAACTATTAGTTGACTATTAGTAGCTAAGTTTGGGGAGAGTCAAAAGTTACACCAAGTTACACAAAGGGGTCAGCACCCCAACCGCTGCGTTTTTCAAGGATCAATTGTACAAAACTAAAGACATTCTTTTAAAAAAAAATAAATGAAACAAAACAAGGATAGGGTGACCAATGTAGCCCAGTTTGCCCACAATTTTCCCCCCCAAATTAATGGTATTATTTCCATCTTTAACACTAGCAAAGGAGTCCAACAGACTGACATACGTGGATATAGTTTAGATGTAACAGTGAAACATTTTTTTTTTAAGGGATAGAAGAGAGTTTTATTCAAGCCAAACTGAGGACTATAGCCCAGGAGACAGCCTCAGTAGCTCTGAGGGACTGCTCTAACAGTGAAACATTTGAACTATGTACATTCAGGAAGGAAAAGATTTTTTTCACATCAACCTTTTCCTATTTTGCAGTTTCTGAATAGCAGAAACTAAAGATACATTTCTCCCAATTTAATTTAGTATGAAGTAATATAACTCTTATGATCAATTATTTGTCCTTAAGCGTAAAACTTAAGAGATTTTGGCTGCATGGTTGTCTGGCTCCTGAAGTCTGGTTATCGTTAGAACGTAACAAAAGAACGTTTCCACAAAGCCCTCCTCAACTCCAATTAGAAAATTATTACTTTCATTCAATTATTACTTTCAGTTTTAAAATTGAAAGTCCTGTGTCCTGATAGCTCCCTTAGTCTCAGGCAAACCAGGGAAGATGGTCAGCCTACACAGACACCAAATTTAAGATTTGGGGGTCATTATTAATAACTAATAGCTTCGATGAATGTAGTGCTGACTATGGACCTGGCACAGTGATACATACTTAAAAAGCCAAATTCCACTTAAATAATTAAAATTACCCTGTGCATTAGGTTTTATTTTTAAACCCATTTTAAAGATAAAGAAATGGCAATTTGGAGAGATTAAAATTGCCTAAACCCTAGAAGGAGGATGGAGCTGGGATTTGAGCAAAGATCCTTTTAAAACTGTGCTGTGCTGTATCCCATTAGGCCCTTGCCCCCAATTACCTCCAATGAGTAAAAAGAGTAGAAAGATTATGGAACACATTTTCCCACAGAGTGAAAATATTAATGGCCTGAAAAGCGTTTTGGTAGCTTCCTTGATCATTATTAGGGAGTTGGTGATAAAAAGGATGCATTTAATATTTAAAGTTGATTTCTTGGATCTCTGCTGGAGGCACAGCATGGGCTGGACTGGAGTGGAATTGCTCAGGTTAGACTGTTAGGAGGGAACCTACCTCTGCACGTAAACCACATACTTGGTGTCTATGTAGGTGGGCTTCCCAGGGTTCCAGGTGCAAGTCATGTTGCCTGAATATTCATAAATGACACAGGTTACTTTGTCAGGGACATCTGGTGGATCTGCAACAAAATATATCACTTAGGAGCATAGAAACATAAAGTTTTTTATAGTTACTTGATAAACTTTCCATTTTATTTGGAAAACCAGGCCAATTGGTACACAGCACCTCCCCCATTCCATCCCTACCAGCTCACCTTGCAACCCACTTTGCCCTCAAACATTGCTACTTTCCTCCATATACTTTACTATATTCTCCCCTCCTTTGGGATACTAAGGTGATCAAGTTCCTCCCATCCAAAAAGAAAATTCCTCTCCAAATTGTCTCCCCTCAGCTGCCAACGTATCTTTCTCCGTTTCATAATAGCTTTTTTTTTTTTTAAGTCCATTATACTGGTCTTTTTCCTCAACTCCCATTTACTCTTGAACCCCAAACAATCAAGATTCAGACCTGCAATTCCACCAGAACCACTGTTGTTAAGGTCATCGTGACTTTCTAATCCACAAATCCCATGATTTCTGTGAAGTCATCATTGAGCTTGACCTCTGCAGCATTTGCTATTTTGGTCACTCCCACCTTGAAACCTCTCTGCCTTTTGGCTCTTGTGAAAGGGTTCTCCATGGTGTTTTTCTTCAGCTCTGGCAACTCTCTACTTCTCCAGCACCTATTCCACTACCCACTTTAAAAGTTTGTTGTTCATACATACAATGGAGTATTACTGAGCCTTTAAAAGAAAGGGAATTCTGACATGCTACAACATGGATGAACCTTGAGGACATTATGCTAAATAAAATAAGCCAGACATGGAAGTGCAAACACTATATGATTCCACTTATAGGAGGTATCTACAACAGTCAAACACACAGAGACTGAAAGCAGAATGATGGTGTCTGGGGAGATGGGGGAGATGGGGAGTTGTTCAATGGGTACAGAGTTTTGGGTTTGCAAGATGAAAAAAGTTCTGGGAATGGATGGTGGTGATGGTTACACAGTGATGTGAATATACAGTATGCTTAACGCCACAGAACTGTGCACTTAAGAATAGTTAAAATGGTACATTTTACTACAATAGAAAAAGATTAAAAATTTTTGGCATTCATAGAATTCTATTTCTAGTTTCTCTCTCTTTTTCCCTTCTCCCATGCCCTCAACTCTTTCTCCGAGTGGCCCTGTTATGGGGAATATTGTTAGTTTTTGTCTGCTACCATCTTTCCCTTTGAGAATTGACATCTCCCTCACTCCCAACCTCCACCCCTATGCCAAGGGCTGTCAATCACACAGAAGTGTACCCTTGACCTAGGCTAACTAATCAGAGTATTTCCCTTGGGAATGAACACATGACTCAAGATGAACCAATCAGAGTTATCCAAGGATCTTCTTCTGGAGCCATTGTAAAAGAGGTGCTTCTCCTCCACTGAAACTGCTATCTCTGAGTAACATGTGAGCTGTGAGTTGTTGATGGCCATCTTGCTGTCATAGTGAAACAGTCTATTTAAGAATGAAGCCAACACAGGGGAAAACAAAACCCAAGAAATGAGAAAAGATGAGAGAGTTCTAATGACATTGTTTGAGCCCTTGGAGCCTCTGAAGCCTATGAAACCCCAGCAACTGTAGAACTGAATCTGGAATTTCAGATGCATCATCCAATAATAAATTACCAAGAATCAAGATAAAAAAAGAAGTATGGAAATACTGAGTTTTTAGCATATGCTCACTTTTCAGGTGTGGCTCTCTCAGCTTGTGCCTACATTTGCAATACTGCCTGGGAAACTTGATGACTCAAAAAATGACAAGAGGGATTTCCCTGGCAGTCCAGTGGTTAAGACTCCACACTTGCACTTCAGGGGGCGTGGGTTCGATCCCTGCTCGGGGAGCTAAAATCCCACATGCCTCACTGTGCGCCCCAAAAAAAAGGAAAAAAAAAATGATAATTCTTTCCCATTAAAAAAAAAAGGAAAGGATGGGGGCTCAGAAAGAATAAAAATGCAGACATTTATGCACCTGAAGTTATACCCAAAGCTTTATCTTAAATACAAGTATGTTCTTGCACTTCACCTGTAAATCATCTACCAAGAATACTACTTATAAAAGAAGAAATAAATATATGAAAAATTTATCCTCATTGCAAATTAAACCAATAATAGATGTCATTTAGATCTATCAAATTGGCAAGGATTTTGAAAAATGTTAATCCACAGTATTGGAATGAACTCAGGGAAATCCTCTAACACACTGCTGGTGGGAATGCAAATTGATACAACCTTTATGGAGAGCACTTTACATATCACAATCTTTAAAAGTGGGAGTAATATCTTGCGACGCAGCAATTTTAAATCTAGGAATGCAACCATATTGAAATGTTCATAGATATACAAAAATATTTGGCTAAAAAGGGTTTGCCTCTTAAAGTGTTGTTCCTAATAATGAAAGAATTGGAGACCACCTTAACAACCCAAAATACACTCCTAAAATACATCCAAAAACAAAGTTATAGAAGACAGTTTAAGTATATGGCCTTTGGAAGGCACTAGAAATATGTTTAATTAAGTAAGTAAGTACTGGCTATATGATAAAGTGAAAAAAATAGTATAGTATAGTAGTCTCATTTGAGAGACAAACAGAGAGATAGAGAAGGAGAGAGAGAGAAAAAGACTGAAACTTGAAAGACATATTCCAAATTATTAAAGAGGGACTCTGTTAGTAGTGAGATTATGGGATTATAGAAATGATAAGTATTTCTTTTTTGTTAGTCCAAAATTTTTAAAAACTTTCTACATAAATGCAATTTGATTTTACAATTAAAAAACATATTTTCGAGGAGATATGGGGATGTATGTATAGCTGATTTACTTTGTTATAAAACAGAAACTAACACACCATTGTAAAGCAATTATACTCCGATAAAGATGTTAAATAAAAATAAAACTTTAACTTGGCGTTCTCAGAAAACAAACAAAAAAAACGTGTTTTCAAACAGTAAGAACACACTAAAACGTGTAGTTGTAGTATCAAGTTACAATGGGGAGAAACTGGACTCCAAGTAGGATAAAAGAAATCTTTAAGTTTTCTTTGAGCCTTGAAGGAGGTAGCTGTGGAAACATAAATTTAAATCATTTTGGATATTGATTGAGTTGGGGTCCCTCAGTGATCTGTGCTGAAGTTATTTTTTCCCTCTGGTTTCAGACAGAGTATCACTGATTTGGCCATCCTAAAAGACAGCTGTCAGTCTTTTGGACTATGTTATTCCACAGCATTCTCTCTGAAGTGTCTGGTAACTAATTAACTTTGCAAAAGATCAAATAGATTATATACACACATGCAAATATACACACTATTTGTTAATGTGAAGCTATGTAAAGAAGGGAATGTGAATATGGTTATAAGAATAAGACCGAATTGTTTTTAGATCTCATTGCCAGGTTATTAAATGCCCATGGATAAAAACCTTCTGTACAGCCAGATAGCAGAAAACACTTTGCTCTCTCCTACTAATTGCACCTCTCCCCTACCATTGGGTCCCTCACTATTCACAGGCTAGGTTTCTTGTTAATTCAAAGTTTAGCCAAGTATCATTTTCTACTGAGAGCTTCTTGAAGGCACTGTCTGTGATCCCCTCTTCTCTGAATTTCTATCATTTAACACATTTATGGTGCATACCAACCACTTAGTAAAGTTTATTTCATGACTTGATTGGCTTGATTAATAAAATGACAATGAGAAGAATTTAAAATGAAAAGAAAGTCAATACTTATGGGAAAGATCACTCCATAATTCCTTACCTAAGGAGCACGCAGACCAGCCTATTGTGTCACTAATGAGACTTAGTAGCAATGTTAAAGACGAATATTCAGTGCCTTCTAGGCACTGATGACAAGTAGAGATCAAAGATGGTTAAAATTTAAGTCAAAGATATTTAAACTTTTAAATAAATGATTATGTGGATATATGACTTTCATGAATAGTTTAATCTGGTGTTTTTAAATGAATAAAGACATCTTATAGTATTTTATCCCGTGAATGGTGTGACTCTAATAGAATACTTTTCATAATATGCATGCATTTAATCACAGATAAGAATCTAGGAAGTTTTTAAGATTATGGCTAAAAATGAAAACTGTGATAATAATAGTTTGTATTTCACAAATTACACATTAAGATACAGAACCTTTTTAATATGTTTAGATATCTTTTTAGGAACAGCAACGACTCATTTATCTTCTCTTTGTCTTTTATGATTTGTCTCCAGTTTAGAAAAATATACATAATCATTTTGTTCAGAACAGTGATGATAAGTTGACACAAAAAAGCTCACAGGATGAATATCCTGTAATCAAAGTGATCCAGTGAAAGCAATGTGATTTCTAGAATACCACAAAACCCCTCAAAAACCTTTGCTTGACCTACTTAAATAGAAAGTTCTGTTTGCTAAGAGTGCAGAGCCTGAGAACACAGGGGTTCTTGAATCCAGGGGTTTGAGTAAACCCTTACATGGCAGTTACAATTTCACGCTCATAACCAGAGGTCTGTGTAAGTAGTTCCAACTCACAAAGTAAATAAGTGGAAAGGATTATGTTCTTTCTAAGCAGCCATCAGCAAAAAGTATAAGTGCTTCTAATATGTTGTCCTGGAAGGGGATAAAAGGCCATTTCCTGGCCCTAAACATCGCCTGGTGGTTGTGTTTGAGGGCAGAGGGCCTCAGGCAACACAGGGAGAGCGGTTGGCAATAACCTGTCACCCAAACTGCAACAGAGGGAAGGAGGCGTACTTCTTTTGCCTCCTTTCTCACTCTGGCTTTAATTAAAAACTAACCTTTCCACACAACTGTGAAAGTTACTCATTTGCCCTCTAAAGAAATATTCTCTCAACACCCCACCACACCCCCAAAGAAAAAATAGGAAAGTATTTAAGCATGAAGGGTTATTTCTGTTTCCTGAGGATGTGGACAAGCTAAGAAGTCCTTAGACATCAGATAAGATGTCTACTTGTGGTTTCAATTCCTACAATTTAGGGCAAGTTTAGCGTGTTAGTATTACTTTAAGGCATAAATTTTTTCTTTGACTCCAAAACCTACTAATTTCCTTCCTTAGTTGACCTCTACCACTTCCCACGGCTCTTCTCTCTTGAAAATCACAGAGATCAGGAGCCCAGCAGGACAATAGCCTTACTTGAGAACAAGGAAGCCTCTTGCTTCTCAGACATCCCCTCAAGGGGCAGGTGGAGGTGGCCAGGTGGGCTTGCTCTGTCTAGCTGAGGACTGGAGATGAGGAAGAACTCAGATTTGATTCTCAAAAGTACGGAGAAAGGGAGCATGACAAAGACCCAAAGCCCTCTATCTTTCACTGAAAATGGGCCCAGATGCTGTAGGGAATGAACCTCTGGGTTAAAACCGTGCTGAACTTACTGATTTTTCCTTCATAATAGTAGAACCAAGAGTTAAGTGTATAATTATACAAGCCAGCCCATATTACTATAGTAACTTAAACACCTTCAGAATACCATGAACACAAATTGAACTTACCAAATATTTAAAAAATTAACTTAATTAATTTTTTCTTAATAATTATAATAACAAACACAATTATTCACAATTAGGGCAGTGACATTAGGAGCAGGGAATTGTATCAGAATCTCCCCATGTTTCATCAAAAGGATGCATTTAAGAGGGTTTAGGCACATTAATGTTGTAGTTTAAAGTGTATAATATGCTTTCAGATAAATTATTGAAATTTGATGCTTACCATAGCCAATATAATGAGCCTCATTTTACAGACATGGAATTGAGGCTCAGACTAGTTAAGGAACTTGCCCAAGGTCACACAGCTGGTAAGAAGTATAGCAGGCACACAAAGCTAATGTTGCAAATGTTTTTCTCCTACCTAAATCTTAGCCTCAAAATTTTTCAATGGGATCTACTTCAAGGTTGATATTATTGAATAGTTTGGATAACAATGTTAAGTAAAAAACAGATGAGAAGAGCAACAGTGAAAATCTGAGGATGCTGCCCTTCACATATGCTGTGTTTGGCCAGACTAGTGTTGAAAAATTATTTTTTGAATGCATTGGCATGCAAACATTTAAAGTTTGTAGAGTTCACATTGAAAATTTACACTTCTGTCTTCTTTTGAAGTGTCCAAAGATCTAGGGATACTGGACCCTCATAGATGCTGAAGCTGGGCAGTGGCTGAGCCCAGTAGACCATCTCTGTGCTTTCCTCTCTGCACGGATCCCACCAGCCTCCTTAACTCACACATTTCACCAGCCTGGCCCCTGGAGACATTTGAATTTGCAACTCTTACATTAAACTAATACAAGAAGTGAACTATATTAATTTGCCTCTATTTTTAGACAAGATTGGTAATTACCAGTTAATTGTTAGCCTAACTTTCATTTGGATTTTGAATGCACCTCAACACTTACATCCAGAAGAAATGTCTTTTCCACATATCAGTGTCTCTTGAAAATATCCAGGACATTCAGCAGTACAGTACATAAAGGCTTGTGGCTCCTGAAAGTTGTTATACCAAAGGCGAGCCGTTGTTTTATTAATTCTTGTGATTTGAAATCTTTCTTTGATGCCATTTTTATAAAAATAAAGTTTCCTTGGTTGGCAGTTCTTAATTGCTGCTTGGCAATATATAGAGATATTCATACCCATCTTAAAAATTGTGGCTGGTTCTACCCAGATGCGTCCAGAGCAGTTTATATTTGTAATTCCTGGAAAGCAAATAGATAAAATTAAAAATTCCATGTAAAGCATTAAAACCAGAGATTCAGAAGAATGTGCTATTGCATTTAAAAATTTTTTTCGATTAACTGAATAATTTCCATTAGAAAAGAGTTTTAGGACTCAGAGTATCATTTGTTTAGTTTATCAAAGTGTGTTTTTACTGTGTTCTATTGATGTTCGGCAGCATGACACCAGACTAGAGTCAGCTTTCAGCCTTTAAGCTTCTCTAGCTGTCTAAAGAGCAAATATTATTAGCTCTCCTATTTTAAAGGTGAGGACTGAGACTTTTTGAGTCTACCTCATTTTTCAAAGGTAACATTAGGAATAAGAATTGGCACTGCAGAATCCAAACCCCATTAACCAGCTACTCAATCTTTCACTCTTTCACCAGCTACTTTCACTTTCACTTGATAAAGACTACTTTTAACAGAAAACTATGAGTTTAATGAGTAAAATCAGTACTAATTACTAACTGCAAAAATTTATTGCTTAACAACCACTTAAAATTCATCATTTTTAAGTTGAAAAGCAAGTTTCAAAACAACATATTTAATGGAGGCTCAATGTTAAAAATAACTCAATGAATGAATTAAAAAGAAATACACTAAGATATTAACAATGATAATCTCTGTGTGTTAGAGTAATTTTTTATTGTATATTTCTGTGTTTTAAAAATTATATAATATATTATTTTTATAACCAAAAGACAATAAAGTCATTTTCATAAACTTGAATGACAATGCAATGCAATATCAATTAAATTAAATTCACATCAAGGAAAATTTATTGTAGGCTTTTTCTGGAAATACCTGTATCAGAATATCTTAAAACCTTATCAAAATAGTGATAATTAAAGGTCAGTATTTGATTTTTAAAAGTTCTTATCTTTGGAATTCAAAGCTTAAAGAATTAAATTTTGGGGGCTTCCCTGGTGGAGCAGTGGTTAAGAATCCACGTGCCAATGCAGGGGACACGGGTTCGAGCCCTGGTCTGGGAAGATCCCACATGCCGCAGAGCAACTGAGCCCGTGCACCACAACTGCTGAGCCTGCGCCCTGGAGCCCGCAAGCCACAACTACTGAGCCCACGTGCCACAACTACTGAAGCCCGCGTGCCTAGAGCCCATGCTCCACAATAAGAGAAGCCACCACAATGAGAAGCCCGCACACTGCAACAACCAATGCAGCCAAAAGTAAATAAATTAATTAATTTTTTAAAAAAGAATTAAATTTTTTATAATATAAACATAATTGAATATGGCCATTTATGTAATGAACATTTACATATAAGTTATAAATATTTAAATGTTGAGGTAATGCTAAAAATAATTCCATCATTATCAATAGTGAATTGAAGGCAAAGACATGGAAAGAAGTTTTAAGAAAGCATCTGACTGCTTTAAATAAGTTCAACAATTCATGGTCAGACAAACTGCATCTTGAGCACCTTAAAAAATCTGTGAATACTTTCACGAAACCATTGCGAGTAGTGTTTGAGAATACACAGAAAATATCAATTCAGATTTGGACAGATATTCTCCTGGTTTTCAAAAGTGGAATAAAGAAGAACCCCAGAAACACTGGACCACTGAGCTTCACAACATTCAAGAATGAATTAGTAAGTTGATCATTTTTCAGTACATAGAAAAAAATCAGTAATCAGCAGGAATCAACATGGATTATATAAGAATAAGTCATACGAAAAATTGTCAATTTCTCTTTTTAATGTTAAAATAAGTCATATAAAACATTAATTTCTTCTTTTTAGATTGGTCAGAGGAATGCTAAACATAGTATATTTTTTATTCAGCAAATCTGTTAAAAAGGGGTAAAATATTGTTCTAGTAGAAAACGTGGAGAAGATAGTCTGGATGATATTAAAAATATTCATAGCAGATTGAACAATAATATATAAAATAATTTTTAATGGACAGCTGGTAGGTCTCTGCCACATGACACGGGCTTGTCTTATTTCTCTATGCTTTATATTAATCACTTGGATATATAAACAGAAGTCCTACTTATCATTTGCATATTTCCAGAAGCTGGAAAAAGTAGCTGGTGTCTTATTTTTACTAAATCTTCTTGGATAGCTGTTGGTCTGACTCTGGAAGTGTCCATTATCCTGCTGGAAGGATTCTAGTTCTCAAGGTGGGGCTACTTCTATATCTCTAATATAATGTGTCCCAAACTACAGAAGACAGTTTTGCTTTTGTCACTATTCTGAGTAACTTGCATGATTTGCAAAGCTTCCTTCAAGGTCTAGAACCCTGCCTTGGTGTTGCTTATCTCCTAGTAAATGAATCCCTGTCACCTGCCCAGGATGCTATGCAGAAACTCTCAAATGCTGATGGCTGCCCTGCCTGAACTTCTGATGATCTCCCTCCTGGACTCCTAAAATCTGTGTATGCCTTTGTCATAATGCCAGATGTTTGTATGAATTACAAAATAGGAATAATAATAGCACATAATACTACTGCACAAAGGAATACAAGGCTTAGCACAGCACCTGACACACGGTAACCGTCAATAAATGGTTTGTGGAATTGAATTAAGTTGAAATGTTTGATGAGTTATCGTATAAGTTAAAAATGTTCAAAGATAGAATATGCCAACTCAAAATAATAAGCTCCTTCGTGGAAATGTTGGTATAAGAATTAGACGTCTGTCTGTTAGGATGCTTGATAAATGAATCCTGAATTAGTAGGGAGGTTGGACTTTATTTCATTCCACATAATTTTATGTGCATATAATTTTTTTGAATATAATAAGTTTTTATTCTTCAGAGATCCTAGCATAATAAACACTCAATATTTTATTTGAATAAAAAATAACAATAGGTACTCAAAACACTGTACCTCCATGACACCAATTGAAGAATATGTAAAGAGCTATTGCCACGTCCCATTGAATTGTGACCTGATTCATGACCAAAAGCAGGAAAAAGCTCTTTGTCGCCCTCTAGAAAAAATATGAGAAATGTTTAAATTGTAATATTTTAATAAAATAACAATAAAATACTAAAAGGCATAACATTTTTTCTAACCGTTGTTTTTGATGAGAATAATTAGGAAGAAAAAATGGAAGGAAGGAAGGAAGGAAGGAAGGGGGAGGTAAAGGAAACAGGGCAAAGGAGTTACTGGAGTGCGAGGAGGTAGAATACAGGTGGAGGAGTAAAGCAAAAGTATGGAATTTTATACCCTCCCCAAATCACTATGAATTACCTTAGTAGGACATTTTGACCCTTGATAAAATATAACTCCTCCTAATCTTGTCTCTCTCATCAGAAATCTCTCTCTCCTCTAACCCCTGATGCTCAGTTCTTTTCCTGACCAGGTTTACATGCCTATCAAGCTTCAGAAATATTAGTCTTTGATAAGTAAAACTCAGGAAAAGCCAAAAATGTCAGAACTTCCAGAAAAAAAAGCATTCAAAATGAAGAAAGAGAAAGTGAGACAAAGGCCTATGTGCTATCACCAGTTAAATCTACAGAAAGCCCTTTTATCTGTAGAGAGTTCAAAAGAAATACCTTATAGAAATTCCAAACAATATTGCCATGAGTTTACAACTGGAGTTACATTATTCAGTTAATCAGTTACCTACATTATTGAATAAATTATTCAATAATCAACATTTTTCAGTTATTTTTATCTCTTTAGTAAAATCTGAGCCTTTCATATAAAACAACAAAACTCATGACTCATCAAATAGCACAAGATATCTGATAACACTTTTAAAAACTGGGGTCCCCGTGACTTATGAATATAAGGATCCCTTTCATAATTTGTTAACAATAGTAGGTCTTCATTTTATAAATAATAGGCAAAACAAGACCTAAAATGTTTCTAGTTAGGAGTTAACTACTCACCTAATAGAATATACGCAATAATATTATTTAAAGTGATGTGATAGACAATATTACAGATTCAACTTCCATCAGTAACCACTGTATGAAATACCACAAGAACTTATAAGAGAAGACAACTTGGCCCGTGTATTTCCAAAAGAAAATATAGCTGTTTTTTGAGTATTTAGATGATCGTTGTCTCTTTACCTTTCAACGTGTTTGAAGCACATAATTCCACTTCAGAGCCAGGCTGTCGCCTGTGTCACATCTTCTTTCCTCACTGCCTGCCTGTCAACGATCACTTCAGGTTTTCAGTGATGAGGCAAATGGAAATGTCAGCAAAGCACCGACTTACATGTCAGATTCTCAAAGAGGAACTCAAACCGTCCAATTCAAAACGACTGGCTCTTATGTCACTATTTGGGAAAACCCAGATTACTGAAAGTGAACTGCTTTGTCAGTACTTTTTTTCCCTCATCTTAATTTAAAATAATCTGTCTCAGACAAGAAGTAGAACACATATATATGCTTTATCTATCAAAATCTTTGACACCAAAGATATGATGCTTAGTTTTCATTTGCAACCAACAGTGATATCCATTATAAACCCATTTTTTAAGAAAAGAAAGTTTAAATGCTACTGTTGACCATTCATGTATTTAACAAGCATTTTTGAGCATCTAATATGTGCCAGGTATTGTTCAGGGCATTAAAGATATAATGGTGATTAATCACAGAACATCCGCTTTATTGTATTGTTTACATGACAAAATTACAGATTAGTGGCTTTGAACTATTGTTCATGGTTTAGCAGGATCCTACAACCAAATAAAATAATTATCAAATTATTTGGTTGGTTTATAGTAAGCATCACCAGGAGACTTCTGCGACACACCTTTTCTTGCCTCCTTATTTGTTGTACATGAATATCTTTTCACTCTTTGTACTCCTTTATATTGTAAATGACAATTAATTTATTAATTTCCTCCACAGTGAATTTCTTGAAGTTAGAAACTCCATACTGTCTTTTTAATTTTTATATCTTTTGTATCTAGCACATTAGAATACTCTGGGGGAATATTTAAAACATTCCTATGCTCAAATTTATTGTACCCAATGAAATCAGAATTTCTGTGAGTGGATGTTTGTGCATCGATATTTTTTAAAAGCCTCTCCTGGTAGTTACAAGGAACAGCCAGGTCTGAGGTCCACTGGAATACACGAATAAGAGTGTCTTTGATTATCAACTGGGTTTTAATCACCAGTAACAATTTTCTAAACTGTGAAGGAGAGGGTATGGGAAAACATTTCACATACCAAGAACAGAAGGTGCAAGTAAATTGTTTGGGACTGGCAGGTTGTTTCTCCAGGTTGAAGGGAAAAGGATTTGAGCTGGAAAATTAGGTCAGTGGCAGAATGTAATGGGCTTTGTATTCCTGTGTATTCCTGTCCGTCCTCCCATTCACCCAGCTGCACATCGCCACCTGGCCGTTGCTTGTCAGTCTACACAGCTGAAAAAAAACCAAAACAACAACAACAAAACCCCAACTTCCTTTATCAGAAAGTGTCAGAGATAGCAAAGATTGTTAGGCAGAGAAATACATAATCAAGTTGGATTTTTAGAAAGATAATTCTAATTACTGTGTGAAGAATTGAATGAGGGTAGAGAGTCCAGTTAGGAGGCTATGGAAAGCCAGAGTCTGATGAAGGCCTAAGGCAAAGCAAAGGCAGTAAGAACTGAGAGGAGGAAACACACCTGAGAGCTCTGTGGAGGCCAATTCAACAGCTGTGCAGTGAACAACCGCTGTGTGGGGCTAAGAATTTGGGAGCTTAAGGATTGACTCTGTGGCTACTTTTGCTGACTCAGCAGATAACAGCATTAACTGAGCACACAAAAGGAGGAGTGAGGGTGGGGAAGTAATGAATTTGGTTCTGATCATGGTGATTTGGAGGAGCTTACAGCATGTTCAGAGAAGACTGGTAGGATATTGGAGACATGGGTAAACTTAAGAGAAGTTTGAGCTGAAGATCTAAATTTAGGAGATTTCAGCATGTCAATGGTATTAAAAGTAAGATTAGAATAAGAGAACTCAAAGAGAACATCCAGGGAGCTAAGGGAAGGGAGTAGGTGGCCAGAACCAAAAATCTTGACCAAAGGACAGAAGAAGAGATACGAGAAGTGTGTGACCAGTCAGAGATTAAATATGATAGGAACTAACAGGTAGTGTTGAATTTAACAAAAGTCTGTCTTCCCTGAGAATAGTTTCAGAAAAGAAATGGGGGCAAAAAGGAGATTGAAGTGAATTAGAATAGAAAATAAAGGAGAGGACATCATCTAATCTTTCAGGAATTCGGACAGTGGAGGTGAGATTGATGGACAGCTCAGTGCAAATCAGGATTCATTTATTTATTTATTTTAATGGGGGCTGGTGGTACTTCTTAACCATCTTTTCAAAGATATTTGCCATGCATATCTCTTTTTTAGTGAACAGTCTGTTCAAATCTTTTGTCCATTTTTATTGGTTTATTATGTTTCTTATTACTGAGTTTTGAGAGTTCTATATGTGGTTTGGAAACTAGTCCTTTATCAGACATACGTTTCGCAAATATTTTGTCCTAGTCTGTACTTTATTTTTTCATTTTTCTTACCAACATCTTTTGAAAGAAGTTTTAAATTTTGATTAAGTCCAATTCATTAATTATTTTAGTGATTCTTTCTTTTGCTTCTTTGTCCTGTGAGTCTCTGCTTACAATTTTATCAATGGATCAATACGTAATATTGCTTTATGTGTGTTTCTGTTTATGTGTGTTTCTGTTTATGTGTGTTTCTGTTTATATTGTTGACTCATTAACATTGAACTTAGGGCCAACAGCCCTATAATTCATATCTGAACAAAGCTTATGTAACACGGGTGTTCTTTGTAGTGTACATTGCACACTTCTTACACTTAGGAACACTAGACAATACTACAGGACTATACTTGGGGGCCATGTTAAACAGCAAAATCACCAAAAAAAAAAAAGCACAGAATGTGAAAAATGTAGCACTAAAATAGACTTGAGAAAGGACACTTGATTACAGTATCATGCCGAAACAAGTTTCTTAGCTGGGAACTTGCACATTGTGTGACTCAAATCTTTCGCCACTCTGTAAATCTCAGCAAATGACTGACAAAGTGCTGCAAGTGTCGATTTTGGGGTTACAAATCAATTTTAGTTAGTAAATAAATTCACAAATACAGAATTGGAATGATGAGGATCGACTGTATAAAATCTTGTATGTAAATGGTTTGACTTCACTTGCTAATCAGAAAGCATCAAAACCCATTGTCTTGGCTTGCTTTCCGTAGGCAGGGTTGCCATCTGGGTACCCTGGGACAGTGCAATTTAAACTGGTCCCAAGGTAATTACACATAACACTCCATTTTACTTTCAAAATTATTCCATTTTGGAAGATATCTTGTCACCATCTTACAAGCCTACAAGTAATAAACCTTGTTTATTTTCTAAAAGTCACACAATTTCAAGTTTTTCTCTAGCATTTGGTAAAAGTTTGGAATGGTTGTTGGCTGAGGGGATGAAAAGGGTGATTGAGTGTAAAATGCATGACCTTGAAAATATATCATATTAAATTAGTAAGTATATTTTGAGTTAACACAGGGTAAATACATTTAATGCAACATTTAGCTTTTTTCCAACTTAAAATCCACTTTAGGGAACTTCAGAACAGAAGAAAACAGCTAGAACTGTAGTCCTTATGCAATTGTGCTTTTCTATAAATTTACCTGCCTATTGTGGATTGAAAATATCTCTAGTTTCCCCATCCAGTGGCAACATTGTCATAGACCAACTGACTACTAGAAGGAGCTCCTTGAAGTGGATTGGTTAGGATCTTCCAGTTTAAGAAGTATAACTGGACCAAGACTGGAATGTTAAACTGTTGCCTAACAACACTCGTCTAGCATTGGGGAGGAGACCTAAAGGGATCTGTCTTGCCTCAGAACTCAGATGCCCTATATGGGTGGGAATGAGAAGAACAAGGAGTGGACTGTTGATCCCTGAAATGGGAACTTAGTGACTCCCTGACTCTGAATAGAGGTGGAAAACCTACCACCTCTATCTAGGGAAGTGATATGGCAGCCCCAACATTTTTAAATAGGCCTGGCTTAGGGCAGATAATCTGGTTAGAGAGGAGGACTAGGGAACTCTTGAATTTGTGCTTGCAAAGCAGGTACACTATTTCTACTTTGATTACTGCGTTTCTTTGAAGTGGCTTTAGTAGGGGAGAATGTCTGAATCATGTGTAAAGCTCCTAAGCCATCCCTTTGAAGGTACCACTAAATATGCAGATCCCATTCAGTAGACCTGATTTGGGAGGCTTAAAGTTTTGTGCCATAGTAATCTAGCAATTCTGTGTGGAAAAAAGGAAATCAATATTATGGAAGGGTGGGGAGACTGATGGGTGTTTGGATGAATTGTTTTTTGTAGGAGAGAAGATGACAACGGCTACCCACAGGGGCCAGAGGAAGTCACCTAATATACGGATATGCTCAGGGCAGACATTTGTACATATCTGCACAATTCTTGGTAGCTAGGATACAGTGGTACAGCCCAGTCTCTCTCTACACCATGTAAAACAGGTGTTCCCATTTGAGAGGGCTTACTGTACTACAATGACTAAAGTGTGACTGGATTCCCTCCTCACTCCCTGCCAGGGGCTAGACATGTATCCACTCTTCCTCCTTGGGCAGTCACAAATCAAACCAAGATGACAGAAAAGGGCCTTTAGAAACTGCAGCACAAAGATAAGACAGAGGGCTTCTTTTTCCCTAGGCAAAAAACGGGAGTTATGCTTTGAAGCAATTCCCCAATTCATAGTAGAATAATAATCTAATTGTTTAATAGACATTTGGCTAGGAAAGTGGCTTCCTCCTCCCAATTTCTTCTTTAAACATTCAAAAGAGAGGCAACTGCAGGGGTGGGCCCCCCAAAATTTAGGATGAGAGAAGAAAAACCCACTGTGGCTGTGGATGGACTTGTGCAGGGGCAGTGAGCCACTCCTCAGGTCTATTTAAGGTGGTTTCTGTATATACTGCAATAAGGGGCTTGAGCCTGGAGTAAAGAACCATTTTGCACTCTTCAATATACTGACGTTTGCATGTGCAATTGAAGACTTATTTGGATAATTGACTGTGTCACCCTGCCCTTCTATTGTTACAGGCCTGATAAAGGGGCCTTAAGTGCCTTCTGTGCGCCAGCATAGACTGGCTAAGTGTTGTGACTACAGAAGAGGTTGTTAATGGCTTTCAAGGACCCTGAAGTAGGAAACAAAATTGTATTTTAAAATTACAATGAAAAAAATGCTAATAGAAAATATGAAAACAATTAGGGGATCAGAGAGGAATATGCAGGAGCCTCAGGTTCACACTTTTGCAAACTTCAGCCCTGAATGCCAACTCCTGTAGGGCAAAGTTTACCTGATCTGGGTCAGTGACTCAGGCTTGGTTTCTTACCTATTCCCTGCAGTTTGATCTCACACTTGTGACTCTGAACTAGATTTTATGGTACCAAATAACTCTGGTTTCTCTTCAGATCATGTAAATCTTTTGCCTTTTTATGGTACCAGCATTCCTCTTTCAGCTGCCTCTACTTCTACCCCATCCTCCTCCAATGGGTGTGTACCACACCATATCACTTTGCTTCACCAACAGTGCCCAGCTCACTGTCTGGGCCTGCCCTACTTTTCAAAACTCACAACTGAGTAATTACGAAAAGTACAATTTCAGTTCCGCAGTCTTAAGAATGTAACAGACAGTATTATTCATTTCAGAAAACTTTTTGTCAAAAATGTTGAACTTACTTTTGTAACTTTAATGGCCTTGGAGTTAAAATTTTCTTGATGATAATTTTACCTGGAAAAACTCATTCTTCTACTATGCCAGATAAAAGAGGTGTGACTTTATTAATTTTCTCAACTACTGAATTAATAATCCCATTATTCATAAAGAGTTAGGTAGTCGCTTTAAAGAGAAATAAATACCATAAATCTTTTGACTCATCCAAAGGACCCTACATGTGCCCTACATGCATCTGCTCAGCATTTCTCAGTATCAAATACCTTATGGCTCATTCAGTTCTATCGGAGGAGTGGGTGCTACTGGCTGAATCATCACCACTTCCTGTGAGGTGTGCATTAAAGGTCAACTTTATCTTATTTCCTGTGAGTTTCTTAGAGACTTAAGAATGCTCAGAAGCGGAGGTGAACTCAAAACCTTCAGTGTACAACTGTAGCTCTTGGAGACTTCATGCATACTCCTAAGGAGATCAGTTTCCAGATTTTCAACTTCCTAATGTGCACTTCCCTACATTTGGTTTCTCTGAGAATGAGCCTGGGTTCTCAGTAGTCACTCTTTCGTTTCTTAAAGAATGGTATCCCTCCACCCCAAATCTCAGTATTGTGCATGACCCTGGGTATAATTAGCTCCAGGGTACCAAACAAACAGAGAAATGGAGATACTGGTTTCAGGGAGAACTCTTCTGATTACTAATCAAGGTGCGTTAAACTCCTAAGGCTTCTAATCTTTTCCTGCATTGTATACATTTTTTAGAAAAGTGAAGCTTACTAAAATACTTGTATTTCAGCCCATATTGATGTACTCTGAATTTTAGCCGATTTGAGGATATTTGGGCCCATTTTGGAATAGTCTGAATGCTGAGCATCAGAAGTAACATGGGGGACTTATGGTTATCCTCTTAAATGTAAAAGAGATTTTTGATGGACTGTCATATTTTTTCTAGACACATTGGATAAAATTCATGTGTAACTACCTTATCAATAAAGTACAGCAAATCTGAAAGAAATCAAGTAAAATTTTAAAGGTTTTGTTATCAAACTATATCATGGCATATTTGTCCCTATAACAGCCTTGTCTCACTTATTTCATCTTGTAAAACATTCAGTAATTTCTATTTAAAAGGAAGTAAACTTTTTTAGACTTATGTTTAATATTTTAGACATTAATTTAAAAATATGCAATAGGGTACATAATTTTTAAAGTTTATTTTAAGGGTATTTAAGGAAAACATTTGGAAGACCATTGTACTAGTTCTCACCTATACTAGCCAAACAAAATCCGTATGTGGAAAAAATACACCAAAATATCAATAGTGGTTTCTTTGGATTATGGAATTATGGTTACTTTTTCTTCCTTTTGCTTTTCTATAACTTCCTATTTTTTAGGATGAGTATATTGTATATGATAATTTAAAAACATTTAAAAAATACTAAACACATTAAGGACAGGAAGTCTTTAAAGGGAAGGATATAAAGAGGAGATTACTTCCTAGTCGATTCTAAAATATGAGGCAGCTGGAGGCAATTGTTGATATGTCTACTGGTGTACACATTTATTTATGCAAGCTCAACTCTAAGTGGAGGGGGGGAAGAGTTTTTATCCCACTAAATTCTCCTTCATTCTTCTACCATCTTCTTTAAAAGAGACCTTAAGTCTTTAATGACTCAAAGAAAAGAAGGCCATACCAGAAATGCAATAATAATAAACATTTTTTAAATTGAGGTATAATTGACAAATAAAATTGTATTCAATATATATTTAAAATGTACAATGTGATGATTTGGTATATGTATACATATGTTAAATGATTACCACAATCAAGATAATCAGTGCATTCATCACCTCACATAGTTACTCTTTTTCTTTCTTTCTTTTTTTTTTTTTTTTGTAAGAACACTTCAGATCTACTCTCTTAGCAAGTATACAATATGGTATTATGAACGATATTCACCATGCTGTATGTTAGATCCTCAGAACTTATTCATCTTATAAATAAAAGTTTGCACCCCTGGATCAACATCTCCCTATTTCCCCCACCCCACAGCCTCTGGGAACTACCATTCTACTCTCTGTTTCTATGAGTATCACTTTTTATTTTTTTTAGATTCCTCATATAAGTGATACCAAATAGTATTTGTCTTTCTCTGTCTTGTGTATTTCATTTTGTGTCCTCCAAATTCATACATGTTGTCGCAAATGGCAGGATTCCTTTCTGTCTCATGGCTGAATAATATTCCATTGTATATATACATCACATCTTTTTTATCCATTCATCTTGTCGGACACTTAGGTTGTTTCCATAGCTTGGTTATTGCATTTACTGTGTATAAAGGTAATGAACATAGGTGTGCAGATATCTCTTTGGATACTGATTTCAGTTCCTTCAGATATATACCCAGGAGTGGGATTGTTGGATCATATGGTAGTTCAATTTTTAATTTTTTAAGGAACCTCTATACTATCTCCAATAATGGCTGTACCATTTTACATTCCCACCAACAGTGTAGAGGTGTTCCCTTTTCTCTACATCTTCTGCAACATTTGTTATCTCTTGTCTTTTTGATAAAAAAGTCCTTCTAACAAGTGTGAGGTAATATCTCACTGTAGTTTTGATGTGCATTTCCTTCATGATTAGTGATGTTGAGCACCTTCTCTGTTACCAGTTGGCCATTTGTGTATCTTTTTTTGGAAAAATGTCTATTCAGTTCCTCTGCCCATTTTTTAATCAGATTGTTTTTCTGCTATTGAGTTGTATGTTCCTTATAGATTTTAGATATTAACCCCTTATCAGATATATAGTTTGCAATTATTTTCTCTCATTCCATAGGTTGCCTTTCCTTTGTGTTGATTGTTTTCTTTGCTGTGCAGAAGCTTTTCAGTTTGATGTAGTCCCATTTGCTTATTTTTGCTTTTGTTGTCTGGGCTTTTGGTGTCATATCCAAAAAATCATTGCCAAGACCAGTGTCAAGGAGCTTTTTCTCTGTGTTTTCTTCCAAGAGTTTTATGGGTTCAGGTCTTATATTTAAGTCTTTAAGTAATTTCAAGTCAATTTTTTTGAATGATGTAAGATAGGGGTCTAATTTCATTCTTTTGCATGTGGAAATCCAGTTTTCTCAGCACCATTTATTGAAAAGACTATACTTTCCCCATTGTGTGTTCTTGGTGTCTTTGTCAAAAATTGATCATATATGCATAAGTTTATTTCTGGGCTTTTTCTTCTATTCCATTGGTCTGTGTGTCTATTTTTATGCCAGCACCATACTGATTTGACTACTATAGCTTTGTAATATAGTTTGAAATCAGGAAGTGTAATGCCTTCAGCTTTGTTCTTCTTTTCAAGATTGATTTGGCTATTCAAGGTCTTTTTTGGTTCTATACAAATACTAGGGTTGTTTTTCTATTTCTGTGAAAAATGCCATTGGACTTTTGATAGGTATTGCATTGAATCTGTAGATTGCTTCAGATAGTATGAACATTTTAGCAATATTAATTTTTCCAATCCAAGGAAACAGGATAGCTTTGCTTTTCTTTTTAATTGAAGTACAGTTGATTTACAATGTTGTGTTAGTTTCAGGTGTACAGTAAAGTGATTCTGTTATATATATTATATATAAATATATTCTTTTTTCTATTCTTTTCCATTATAGTTTATTATAAGATATTGAATATAGTTCCCTGTGCTATACAGTAGGATCTTGTTGATTATCTATTTTATATATAGTGTGTATATGTTAATTCCAAATTTCTAATGTATCCCCTACTCCTTTACTCTTTGGTAACCATAAGTTTGTTTTCTATGTCAGTGAGTCTATTTCTGTTTCATAAATAAGTTCATTTGTATCATGTTATTTTTTAGATTCCACATATAATTGATATCATATGGTATTTGTCTTTCTCTGTCTGACTTACTTCACTTAGTATGATAATCTCTAGGTCCATCCACATTGCTGCAAATGGCATTATTGCATTCTTTTTTATATAAGATGTGAGACATATATATATATATCTCACATCTTCTCTATGCATTCCTCTGTCAGTGGACATTTAGGTTGCTTTCATGTCTTGGCTGTTGTAAATAGTGCTGCTGTGAAAATTGGGGTGCATGTATCTTTTTGAATTATAGTTTTCTCTGGATATATGCCCAGGATTGGGATTGCTGGGTCATATGGCAGCTCTCTTGTTTGTTTTTTAAGGAATCTCCATACTGTTCTCCATAGTGGCTGCACCAATTTACATTCCCACCAACAATGTAGGAAAGTTCCCTTTTCTCCACACCCTCTCCAGCATTTATTATTTGTAGACTTTTTAATGTGGCCTTTCTGACCAGTGTGAGGTGATACCTCATTGTAGTTTTGATTTGCATTTCTCTAATAATTAGCAGTGTTGAGAAACTTTTCATGTGCCTGTTGGCCACCTGTATGTCTTCTTTGGAGAAATGTCTATTTAGGTCTTCTGCCCATTTTTTGATTGGGTTGTTTGTTTTTTTTGGTTATTGAGTTGTATGAGCTGTTTATGTATTTTGGAAATTAATCCCTTGTTGGGCGCATTATTTGCAAATATTTTCTCCAAGTCTGTAGTTTGTATTTTCATTTTGTTTATGGTTTCCTTTTCTGTGCAAAAGTTTATAAGTTTGATTAGGTCCCATTTGTTTATTTATTTATTTTTATTCTATTGCTTTCAGAGACTAACCTAAGAAAATGTTGCTACAATTTATGTTAGAGAATGTTTTGCCTGTATTCTCTTCTAGGAGTTTTATGGTGTCATGTCTTATATTTAAGTCTTTAAGCCATTTTGAGTTTATTTTTGTGTAGGTTGTGAGGGAGTGTTCTAACTTCATTGATTAACATCAGGGTATCTTTTCATTCATATTTATATCTTCTTCAGTGTCTTTCATCAGTGTCTTATAGTTTTCAGTGTATAGATCTTTCACTTCTTTGGTTATGTTTATTCTTAAATATTTTATTGTTTTTGATGCTATTAAAGTGGATTGTTTTCTTAATTTCACTTTCAGATATTTTGTTGTTAGTGTATAGAAATGCAACTGGTTTTTGTATATTGACGTTGTATCCTGAAACTGTGCTGAATTTGTTTGTTAACTCTGGTTACTTTTTGGTGGAATCTTTAGGGTTACTCTATATATAAAATCTGCAAACAGAGACAATTTCTTTTTCAATTTGGGTAGCTTTGATTTATTTTTCTTGCCTAATTGCTCTGGCTTGGACTTCCAGTACCATGTTGAATAGAAGTGATGGGAGTGGACATCCTTGTCTTATTCCTGATCTTAGAGGAAAAGCTTTTACCTTTTCACTGTTCAGGATGATGTTATCTGTGGGATTGTCATATATGGCCTTTTTTTATGTTGAGGTACATTCATTCTATACCTAATTTATTGAGAGTTTTTACCATGAAAGGATGTTGAATTCTTGTCAAATGCTCTTTCTGCATCTATTGAGATGATCATATGATTCTTATCCTTCATTCTATTAATGTGTATCACATTCATTGATTTGAATATCAATAAATGCATGTTGAACCATCCTTGTATCCCAGGGATAAACATGGCTTGATCATGGTATATGACCTTTTCAATGTGCTGTTGAATTTAGTTTGCTAGTATTTTATTGAGTATTTGTGCATATATGTTCATCAGGGATATTGACCTGTAATTTTCTTTTCTTATGATCTTGTCTGGCTTTGTTATCATGTTAATGCTGGCCTTATAAAATGAGTTTGGAAATGTTTCTTCCTCTTCAATTTTTTGGAAGTTTGAGAAGGATTGGTGTTAACCTTCTTAAAATGTTTGGTAGAATTCCCAATTGAAGCCATCTTGTCTTGAACTTTTCTTTGCTAGGAGACTTTAGATTACTGATTCAATCTCCTTAATAGTTATAGGTCTTCATATTTTCTATTTCTCCATGATTCAATGTTGGTATGTTATCTGTTTCTAGGAATTTATCTGTTTATTCTAGGTTATCCAATTTGTTGGCATATAGTTGTTCATAGTAGTCCATGATCTTTATATTTCTACAGCATCAGTTTTAATGTCTCTTCTTTCATTTCTGATTTCATTTATTTGAGTTGCTCTCTTTTTTTCTTAGTCTAGGTCTGTCAGTTTTGTTCACCTTTTCAACAAATTGGCTTTTAGTTTCATTGATCTTTTCTATTGCTTTTCTAGTCTCTGTTTCATTTATTTCTGCTCTGATCTTTGTTATTTCCTTCCTTCTGCTAACCTTGAGCTTAATTTTTTCTTCTTTTTCTAGTTTCTTTTTTTTTTTTATGAGGCAGGGTTGTTTATTTATTTAATACACTGCATTTTTTCGAGTAGTTTTAGGGTTACAGAAAAAATGAGAAGGCACAGAATTCCTATATACCCCTTCACCTCCACCTCCCTCCACAGTGTTCCATATTATTAATATCTTGCATTAGTGTGGTACATTTTTACAACTGATGAGCCAATACTGATATAGTTTTACAACTGAAATCCATAGTTTACATTAGGATTGACCCTTTGTGTTTTACATTTTGTAGGTTTTGACAAATCAATGACATGTATCCACCATTACAGTATCCTACAAGATAGTTTCACCATCCTAAAAATTCTCTGTAATCCACGTATTCATCCCTCCCACCTTCACCCTGGACCCGTGATCTTCTTGCTCTCTCCACAGTTTTGCCTTTATGAGAATGCATTACAGTTGGAATCATACAGTATAAAGCCTTTTCAGATTGACTTCTTTCATTTAGCAATACGCATCTAAGGTTCTTCTGTGTGTCTGTTACTTGATAGATCACTTCTTTTTATCACCTGCTTGAGCATTATATCCTGTAACCTTTAATTGCTTACTAGTGTCAGGAGGTTTTATTGTTGTTGTTTCTCTGGAATTTTCTACATAAACAATCATGTTATCTGTGAACGTAGATAGTTTTATTTCTTCCTTCCAAATCTGTACCTTTTAGTCTTACTGCATTAGCTAGGACTTCCTGAAGGATGCTGGAAAGGTGTAGTGAGAGGAGACCTCCTTGCATTGTTCCTTATCTTACTGGGAAAGCAACTAGTTTCTCACCATTAAGTATGATGCTAGCTGTAGGATTTTTATAGATGTTTATTACCAAGTTAAGGAAATTCCTTAGTATTTATTTATAGTAAGTTAGTATTCCTAGCTTACTGAGAGTTTCTTATTTATCACGAATGGGTGTTAGGATTTTCTGAAATGTTTTTCTGCACCTATTGATATGATCATATAATATTTTTTCTTTAGCCTGTTGACATGATGGGTTACATTAATTGATTATTAAATGTTGAACCAGTCTTGCATACCTGGATGAATCCCACTTGATCACGGCATGTAATTCTCGTTATACATTGTTGGATTCAATTTGCAGATATTTTGTTGAAAACTTCTATATCTATGTTCATGAGATATTGGTCTGTAGTTTTCCTTTCTTGTTATGTCTTTGCCTGATTTTATAATTAGGGTAATGCTGGCTTCATACAATGAGTAAGAAGTATTCTCTCTGCTTTCACATTCTGTTAGATATTGTAGAGAACTGACACCATCTCTTCCTTAATTTGGTAGAATTCACCAGTGAAAACATCTGGGCCTAATACTTTCTGATTTGGAAGATTAACAACTGATTCAATTTCTTGAATAGATATATGCCTATTCCAATTTATCCTTCTGTGAGTTTTGGCAGATTGTGTCTTTCAAGGAATTGGCCCATTTCACCTAGGTTATCAAATCTGTGGGCTCAGAGTTGTCCATAACATTTCTTTATAATCCTTTTCATGCTCATGGGATCAGTAGTTATGGCTCTCTTTCATTCCTGGTATTAGCAACTTGTGTCTTCTGTTTTTCTTAGTTAAACTGGCTAGAGATTTATCAATTTTATTGACCTTCTCCAAGAACCAGCTTTTGGTTTTACTGATTTTCTCTATTGGTTTCCTGTTTTCAATTACTCTGATATCTGCCCTAATTCTCATTATTCTTTTGTTTTTTATTCCTTGGACTTAATTTGCTCTTCTTTGTCTAGTTTCCTAAAATGGAAGCTTAGACTCTGTGTGCAATCTAAGATCATTTGGTTATGTAATCTTAGATTATTAGCTTAACCTAATTATTTACATAATCTGATCATGTAATTTAGTATATCACCTTTGCCCTGTCAATAAAAGCACCACTCTAGTTCTACTCTGGCCCTGCTCCAGGCTCAATCCTCCTTCTCACAGAATCAACAGTCATTAAGGGCCCAGATCTCTGGGTACATCAGACCCTGGAATTTACAGTCTAATTTACAGCCCTGAGTGTCATCTAGTCTGAGGCTTCTTTCCTGGACCCTGTCTTGGAAAGCAGTTGCTTACACAGGGTTTGGATAAATTTAGGCTGAAGGCTAGAGTATTTACATATGTATACTCAAGGCACATCATGGTTTGCGATGAACCATGGGTGAAAAGAGAAAAGGGGCAATGGGAGTAGGGCCTAGATATCCCCATGCATAGAATACATTTTATTGAACATTCTGTTATTTTGATATATAAGTTTTAAAATGTTAGACATTAGCTTTGTGGGCTTCTTTTATTGAACTGTTGCTCCAGGCCCTACACACATGGGAGATGTGCCTAATGTTGTTAACAACTGCTAAACTAGGAGTATCTATTTTCTATTCACAATTTCATTAAGTTCTGTGTAGGAAACATATAGTTTATATAACATACATACCTAAGCCCTGTGAACTTAAGGAATACTTCACAGGTGTTTAGTGCTGTTGCCCTAATTAGTCAATTTATCTCTGCTTTTAAAAAGCTTCATATTCAAATGGTTGCCAAAATCAGGGTGGCAGAAAGGCTGTGATTATTAATACAAGGAAACTTCTTATTGTGAAATCCTGATTCCTTTATAATCTTATTGTAATACAGATTCCAGATTCCTTTTTGATTTTGCAACCTGTGAAGGTTAACTCAAATATATAAACCATGAAATTTCATAGAAATACACACATAAACACACAGACTACCTGATGAAATATGAATAAGGTCTGTATCTGACTTAGTAGTAGAGTACCATCAATTCCTTGTACTTGCTATGGTTATGTAACATTACTATTAGAGGAAGCTTCGTAAAGGGCACATAAGAATTTTATGTACTATTACTGCAACTTCTTGTGAGTCTATTTTACTATTTTTTTTTTTAGTTTTTAAAGCTTTACATTGCACAATATACATCTATAAATTACAATTTGTTTCCTAAAAATAACTATGACATCAAAACCAAAACACAACTTCTAACTTCTAATGTCTGATTACCTCTAAAGAAAATCTTCAAGCCATATGTCTCAAATGGACAGACTTCTCCCCAACATAAATTACGACATAACCTAGTTTGTATTTTTGCTACAATTTTTACAAAATCAAAATATCTGTGAGGTTTTATGCCAGTATTAGTTATGTGACGTTCAATGGAATGTTACCTCTTAACAAGACTGTCCTATACTTGTTGCAGTCGAGAGATATGTCCCATGTCATTACTTTAGAGTAAAATAAGGCCAGTTTGTGGATGAAGGTTACGGAACATTCAGGATGTCAACAGAGCTTTCTCCATGGTGTGAATTGTCTGAAATGCTCAACATTTCTAATATTCGCTTCAATCATAAGATTTCTCTCCTGTGTGTGTTCTCTGATGTACAATGAGGTTTGACTTCTGAGAGAACATTTTCCCACATGTGTTACATTCATAGGGCTTCTCCCCTGTGTGTGATCTCTGATGTTTAGCAAGGTCCGATTTACGGTAAAAAACTTTCCCACATTCATTACATTGACAAGATTTCTCCCCTGTGTGAGCCCTGTTATGCACCGTGAGGGATGATTTGTGACTGAAGGATTTCCCACATTCATTACATTCATAAGGCTTTTCCCCTGTGTGTTTTCTCTGATGCAAAGTAAGTCCTGATTTCACACAAAAAGATTTTCCACATTCATTACATTTATAGGGTTTTTCTTCTGTATGCGTTCTCTGATGTACGATTAGAGCTGACTTATGGCAGAAAGCCTTTCCACATTCACTACATTCATAGGGTTTCTCCCCTACGTGAATTCTCTGGTGCTGAGTGAGCTGTGATTTCTGGCAGAAGGTTTTCCCACATTCACCGCACTCATAGTGTTTCTCCCCGTATGTGTTCTGTTATGCTTAGTTAGGTATGATTTATTATAGAAGATTTTCCCACATTCATGACATTCATAGGGTTTCTCCCCTGTATGGGTTCTATAGTGTTGAGAGAGAGTTGACTTATGGCTGAAAAATTTCCCACATTCAGGGCATGCAAAGGGTTTCTCCCCTGTGTGAGTTCTCTGATGTACCGTAAGGTCAGACTTCAAGCAGAAGGTTTTCCCACATTCGTAACATTCATAAGGTTTCAACCCTGTATGAATTATCTGATGCCTGGTGAGTACTGACTTGTGGTAGAAAGTTTTCCCACATGCACTGCATTCATAGGGTTTATCTCCTAAGTGTGTTCTCTGATGTTGTGTAAGATGTGACTTCTGACAGAAAGATTTCCCACACTCAGGACACTCAAAGGGTTTCTCACCTGTATGAGTTCTCTGATGTACTGTAAGGTGTGAATTCATACAGAAGGATTTCCCACATTCATAACATTCATAGGGTTTCAGTCCTGTGTGTGTTCTCTGATGTTTAGTGAGGTCTGACTTCTGGTAAAAAGTTTTCCCACATGCATTACACTGATAGGGTTTTTCCCCCGTATGTGTTCTCTGGTGTAATGTGAGGGCTGACTTGTGGCTGAAGGCTTTCCCACATTCACTGCATTCATAGGGTTTCTCCCCTGTGTGTGATCTCTGATGTTTAGTGAGGTTTGACTTCTCCCAGAAAGTTTTTCCACATTCATTACATTGAAAGCGTTTCTCTCCCGTGTGTATCCTCTGATGTCGAGTGAGGTGTGACTTCTCCCAAAAAGCTTTCCCACATTCATTACATTCAAAGTGTTTCTCTCCTGTATGAGTTTTCTGAAGCTGTGAGAGGTACAACTTCCTCCTGAAATTATTCCCACTTTCATCACATTCATAGTATTTCAAATGTGCCTCATGATGTTTCAAAAGGGTGGACTTCACACATAAGGATTTCCCACAATTACTAAGTTCATAGTGATTTTCCTTTGGGGGAGTTATCTGATGGAACAAGAAGGATGAGTTATCACAGAACCTTCTCCCATATTCATCATATTCACAGTCATTCCCTTCAGTGATCTCTCTTTTGTGTGTATACAATACTGCCTTTTCAAGGAAGGTTTCTCGATATATGCTATATTCAAAATTTTGCTCTAAAGTTTGAATCTTCTCAAGCTGAACAGGATCCTCATTATGACTGACCGTTTTCCCATTTTTAAAAAATTCACTTTTTTCTCTAGTGTGAGTTTTCTCATGTTTAATATTGAGTAGCAATTTTCCACAGGCATTAAATTCATCAGTCTTTTTTCCTAAATAGTTTTTCTTATTGATAACGAATTCTGAAACATAGTTGAAGTTCATTCCACATGAGTCACACCCACAGAGTATTTTTCTGGAAGGAAAAGAATCTGTGTCCAAGTTAAGTGGTTTTCCTATTACATTACCTTGTTCTTTAGTCAGCATTTTGTTATTGATGAATACAACTTCCCACACATGTTTAGGCTGGTTTTCTTGGCTCTTTTCTTTCATGTGATCAGTCTTCCAGACTTCTGGGAAGCTCTGTCTTGGGAATTCTTTCTCCAGTATCCATGGCTCCTCTCCTTGCTCCAGCCTGAAGATCACCTCTGGTTTGGTAACACAATACCCCACTGAGACAAGGTTACTGTAGTTCTCCAGCATCACATCTCTGTAAAGGGACCTCTGAGTTGGGTCCAGGTGCTGCCACTCCTCTTGGGTGAAGCCCACAGTCACATCCGTAAATGATACCGATCCCTGGAATTTCTGTTCAATCTGGGATTTATTCATTTTCTGCTGTTCTTGGGAAAATGTAGACAACTCTCAAGATATGCTGGGTTAGAAGAGGAGGACTGGGGTCATGAAAGATCTGGCCTGTGTGGCAGCTCCTGAATTCTCCTTCCCTATAAAGCCGCCTCTCCCTCGTCGTGTAGCACTGGCCCTAGAAGAGCGCACAGACCCGCCAGCCCGGGAACCGCACTTCCCATGCAAGGCCTGAGGAAAAAAGAAGTAAAGGCTGCAGTGCACAGAGGCGGAAGTGCACAAAGGTGGCTCTCTCTAGTTTCTTGAGATGTAAATTTAGGTTGTTTATTTGTGATCTTTCTTTTTTCTCAATGTAGGTGTTTACTGCTATAAAGATAATTATTATTAACAATGAAACTTATTATCATTTATCATTATTGACTTTGATGGAAAATTTGTATCATTTGCTAAAGATAATAGAAAGTAATAGAATAAAAGAGTTTTCTTTATCCATTTACTGCTGCCAATCGTTGGGAAAAAATATTTAGGAAGTGTTTCATGATATTAAAATATTTTTAGAGAATTTTTCAGTTAAAGAATAATAGAATATAGCATGATCAAGACACATTCATCACTCTATTTTTCAGGCCCCTCACTCACTTGGCCTTCATGTATAATTATAATGGAAGCTCACATTGTAAGGGTGATTTTAAGCTGTCCAAATTAGCAGAGATATCAGTAAGATATTCTACTTTTAAACCCATTCATGAAAACAATTTTGAAGATTGAAGACTTTCTTCAGAAAGATTTAGAGTTCTATCAACTCAAATGAAAGAGTGAGGACTTGGGCGCATGGAAGCTAATGACCTTCAATGGTTTTCATTGCCTCTGTTCATCTCTTTGAAAAGTAAAAATCTGAGATTTAAGAGAACTTTGGATTATACAACTGACAATTTGAAAAGCATCATTTAAATACTCCTCTTCAGTTTTCATGTGTGTGTTCAGGGGGATTTTGCTGGTGCATCCAAACAGTGACTAGATTATGCTTCTAGGGCAACCATTATAATACTCCAGTACTCAACATTCAACAGCTTTTCAAAGTGACATTTCAATTTAATGCTGAAAAGAATGCAGGAATGGGCTTGAAAATTCAGTATGTAAGAAAACATACTAGTGAACAGCATCATCCGTTATCCATTCTATGAACAGTTCCAAGAGGAGGTTCACTATGATCATGGGTAGGCCTGAGTCCCACTCCTGTGATTCGTGTGATATACAAATTACCACAGCTCTTCCTGTTGTAGCCTCACCTTAAAAAGTCATATCCAGAGTTTCCCTGGTGGTGCAGTGGTTGAGAGTCCGCCTGCCGATTGAGGGGACACGGGTTCGTGCCCCGGTCCGGGAAGATCCCACATGCTGCGGAGCGGCTGGGCCCTTGAGCCATGGCTGCTGAGCCTGCGCGTCCGGAGCCTGTGCTCTGCGATGGGAGAGGCCACAACAGTGGGAGGCCCAAGTACCGCAAAAAAAAACAAAAAAAAAAGTCACATCCAGAAGATCGCAGCATATCAGCTGTGATATGCTAGCTTTGTTTTTCCTAACACACATTAAAATAATCACATGGCTATTAAATGAAAATGTTTACCTGTGTACCATCTAAAATTACTCACTTATCACCAGAAGTACTCTGCCCTAAGGAACCTTGTTTAGAGTATCCTCTGTAGCAAAATAAATTTTTAGAGAGCCAAAATAAATTTTTAGAGAGCCTTTTTTTTTTTTTTTTTGCTTTACTTTGGCATATTTTCTCTGCCATTCTACCCATATGTATTTTTTAAAAACAACTGAATGAGAGTGTTTTTTTAATTAACAATGTAAAATGTACCATGGAATCATTCTTGCCATGTAGACACATTCACTGAAAGGTATAATTCGAGTGAAAGAAAATTATTCTTCATCATTTTGTTCTGTCTGTATTTGTTGTGAACTTATGTATCTACTTTGAGAACGTTCATTTATTCAAGAAATATTTACTGAGTGTTTACTATGTTTCAGTAATTATTCCACCACTGAGAATAAAGGGGTAAACAAAACAGACAAAAATCTAGTCCTCATGGAGCTTAGATTCTAATGTGAGGAGACAGACAGTAAGTAAAATAAATAAGTGAAATATAGTTTTAGATGGTGGTACCATTTGGAGAGAAATTAAGTGGGAAACACAGACAGAGTTCAGTGTGCTCAGAGAAGCTCTTGCTGGAATATAATATCTGAGCAAAGATCTGGTAGACTCAGTGAGGGGCCATGGAGTTAATTTGAAGAAGTGTGCTTCAGGCAGGCAGAACAGTGGGGGGCAGGGAAGGGGAAGAAAAGAAGCTGTGGGCTGCATTTGAGTACAGATAAGGAGGCCAGTGTGGGAGGAGCTTAGTTAAACAAGGGGAGATGAAAGTGGGAGATAAAATCAGAAGGAAAGGAGGTTAGAGAAGTAACTGAAGTGAAGGGGTGGTGGGCAATAGTGTCAGGCTCCATGGGCCTTCAGCTCTTCTGATAGTTGAGATGAGAAGCTATTGGAGTGTTTTAAGAAGAGGAATGACCGTGATTTGACTTCAAGGATTCTCGCCTAAGCAACTAGAAAGGTTGGGTAAAGTGGCCATTAACTGAGATGGGGTAAACCTTGAAGATATTTTGCAGAGGAATGGGGAAACAAATTAGGAATTTATTTCAGACCATGTTAGGTTTAGAATGCCTATTATGCATCCAGACAGTGATGTTGAATAAGCAGTTGGTCATATCAGTCTGAATTTCAGAGGAGGGATACAGGTGGGATACAAAATTTGAGTGTCTTCTGCACAGAGATGAATTTAAAGCCTCAAGCAGAGTGAGATTACCAAGAAAGTAGATATAAACTAGAGGTGGAAAAGGGAAGAAGCCCTAGGACTGAACCCAGAACATACCTATGTAAAGATATAAGGAAAAATAAACCAAGGCAAATTTTCTAGCTATCCTTAAGAAGGTTACCTGGAAATTCATTTATTTATGATTGGAAAAAAGAATTAACTGTATATATGACAAAGCTAAAGAATCTTAAAGCTAAAGTACGTCTTAACCTAAAGGATGATCAAATTCAACCTGTTGGCCTTTTGGCAACAAATATTTTGACCTTTAAAAAACTAGCTGACTCATTTGCCCAATGTAATTTAGGGATTTAATTTCAGTCAAATGATGGGAAATGATTGAAATATGAACCTCCAGCATAAAGTAGGTGGATTAGAGTAAACATGGATTTACTTGGACAAAAGAGGGAATCTAGTTTTAACCCAGGGGTTTGGGTGAGGGACCACTTAATTCCACAAATATTTACTGAGTGCCAATTATGTGTAAGACACTTGAAAGAGTAATTTGGTAAATGCAAATTTGATTAGGAGACTGTCTTTTTCTTCAGAAGGATTACAACAGAAAAATAGAAAGTAACACAAGTAAAGTGTGATAAGAGGCACAGAGAGACAGAAATACTTTATGGAAGTTCGAGTTAAAGAAAGTGATTCTCCACTGGGAACATCTTAGATGCTCCATAGAGGACATGACATCTCAGATAGCCCCTGAACTATGGGTAGGATGGGATTTGACAGGTAGAAGGTATAATATGGCCAAGGGCCCCGGTGTGAGAAAGCTCAGGAGTATGTTTCACTGGTGGGTGTTTGTGTCCTCAAACCACTGTTATTATCGTCTATATTTCTTTCATTTTTTTTCTGCCAAAGTGGAGAAGCAGAGATTGCACAAGAACTTATGGGTTTGAATCCATTAAGAAAATATGTATATATTCGCACATATTTCCCATCTTCATGGCAGCATTATTCACAAGAGCCGTGAGGTGAAAGCAATCTAAGTGCCCATTGATGGATGAATGGATAAAGAAAATGTGGTATATACATATATAATGGAATATTATGCATCCCTAAAAAGAAAGAAATTCTGTCATATGTTATGATGTGGATGAACTTTGAGGACATTATGATAAGTGAGATAAGCTGGTCACAAAAAGACATATAGCTCATAATTCCACATATATGAAGTATCTAAAGTAATTAAACTCAAAGAAACAGAAAGTAGAATGGTAGTTTTCAGGGGAAGGAAGGATGTGAAAAGGAGGAATTATTGGTCAGTGGTTATAGAGTTTCAGTTTTACAAGACAAAAATGTTCTAGAGATCTGTTGCACAACAGTGTGCATATAGTATGCACTACTGTACTGCATACTTAAAAATGGTTAAGATGGTAAATTTTACATAATACGGTTTCACCACAATTTTTTAAAAAAAGAAAAGAAAAAATGTGTATGGGTCAATACTCATTCAATTGCAAAAGACCAAACTCAGCCAAAATAGCTTAGTTAAACTAAGGAGAAATTTATTGGTTCAGAGAACCTAAGAAAGGTTAAGGATGCAGTGAGGCCTTAATAACTGCAACCAGGGACTCTAAAGAGCCCCTAGGTGTCGCTCTTCACCTCCCGACTCATCTTTCTCACTGCAAATCTGCTTTCTCCACAGGGCGGCCAAAATGGCTGAGGATAACTCCTAGGTTTTATACCTTAGACTTTCTGCCTCAGGAAGAGTGCCCGCATGTTCTCCCTCCAAGTTCAAAACATTGAGAAGAGCTCTAAGTATTCCAGTCTGCCTCTGGACCAGCTGTTGACAGCATGTTGTACGAAGATTACAAGGGGTCAGGTTTGTAAGAAGAACTTGGTAAGTTCTATGAGAACCATGTGATTGGGAGTGGGGTGTGGTGGGAGGTAGTTAGTTAGCTATTACCACTTTCATGCTGTCTAACAAAGCACCCCAAACTCGTTGTTTAAAACAACTATCATTTATTTCTACAGATCTGCAGATTGGCTGAGGCAGCTCTACTTTAGGCTGTGATGACTAGGGTGGCTGTATTCTACACGCTGGTCATCTACCTCTTGGAGCGAGCGAGGTAGTCTCGGCACATGGGAGGCCTCTGAAGTTTAGGCTCTGAACCATCCTGACACTGCCACTCCCACTCACATGCTACTGATCAATGCCAGCCACATGGCTAAACTCTAAGTCAGGGGGCAGAGAAAAACTTTCTGCCCACAGTGAAGCTATAGTCAGAGTGGGATACGGGGGAGGGAGAAGGATGGGGCCAAATCATTTAATCTACCACAAGGTGTGAATGTGAGAAACAGTTTCCAGAGGAAATTTGGATGTTGGGCAAACAAGACAATAGGAGTCCTGTATAGTATTATTACATAGATACAAATACAGAAATATCAAGTAGTAGATTTTATCAATCCCCAAATGCTAAAGTAGAGAGCATTGGAAGAGAACCAGTTATCCCTTACAATGTTGTGAGCAGTATACTAGGAATTCTATAGCTATTATCTCAAAGGAGAAGCAATAAAAGTTATTATTAACCTGAAACAGTGTCATTTTGCACATAAACTCTCTTAAGTTGCAAAGAAAGTGTCCTTGAGGATTCCAAGTTAATAACCTCTTTTCCAGTTGGTGCCTCTTTAAGAGTAGGTCATGCCTATTAAACTTTCTAATGTTTATGTCTGTGAAACAAATGCACCAGCGTGGAATAATGGGAAAGAGAAATATTCTGGTGTCAGAGAAACCTAAGTTTAAATTCAAGTTCGGCCATTTACTAGTTGAATGACCTTAAACAAGTCACAAGCCCATTTTACCATTAGTTTTCTTCTCTGTAAAATATGGGTAATAATACATACCATATAGGATTTGGGGGAGAATTGAATGAGATCACATCTATAAATGTATATCACAGTGTCTGGCACATAATTATGCAATAAATGTTAGTTTCTTGGTATGGTGATAACAAATGGAATAAGGCAAGAGTCCTGTCTTGAGTTCAATGCTGTGTTCCTTTCCACACTGAAATCGAATACTATCACAGAATGGAAAAAGTCTCAAATAAAATGGAGCACAAGTTTACACAGGAGAAAAAAAGTAAAACATTGAAGTCATTGGCACTATACTTGAAACCAAAATTCGACTGAAAGAAAACAAAGCAGTTGTTTGTTTTGTCAACTATTTCTGTCAGGAGAATCTTCTGGTAACCTAACTGTGAGAGTTTTGCTTCACCTCTCAGTCAGTAGTGGAGCACATGTAGCTTCCTGTTAAACTGTTAGAGTACAGTGGTCTAACACTGAGGAGCTTAACACATCTTTCACTAACCACAATTTACAGGTGTGATTCAATTTTTTTAACATAGGAGAGATGTTAACTTTACCATCAGTAACTAACCAACTTTCTCTTTCAGGATGTTTCTTCCATGTGCCTCCTTTTCTTCACAGTATTGGGAAATCAAAGTGTTCACACCTGTAAATACATTGTAAAAAGGCAATTTATAGTATAAATTAGGTTGTCAATTTTCTACTTTCCTGTTTGACAGAGTATATCTTGGAAGATTAATTTAATTAATTTGTCTTCTTTAGATGCCTTTATACTTTATGCATTTCACAAGTGGTCCTTGCTGCAGCCTTGTTTACAAGAACCTTTATATTTTGCTGAGATTTCCTTCTTAGTTTAATACTAGTTTGCTGTTAAATAAAAGAATGATTTAATATGTTATCATTAAACATTTGTACATGTTTTATGCTAGAAACCAACAAAAAACTTCGTTAATCCAGAGCATAGTATTATTCAATAGTAAAGAATTCTCAGAGCTTCATTACTTCATATTGTATCATGTACCTTTTCTTTTCTGGATGGCAAAATTATAGAGAATTTTTTTAAAAAAAAAAAACAAAACTTCAAATTGGAGTTGCAAGAGAAAACGGTAAAGCTCAGTAACTTTTAAGATTGTCATTTTAATCCAATGAAGCACACATTTTTCCATAAATTTTTCCCATTACAAAAAACTCTGAAAATCTAATTTTCTTTTCTTAAACAATTTGTTAAGCTCATCAGATTGTGGCAACCACAAATTATATACCATAGCACACTGATTTCTTATTAGGTAACTCTTTAAATATACTGCAACTTCAGCTCTTTTTACTGTAAGTCATTTTCCCATTATGAATATAAGGCAGATAAATTAAAAACAAAAAATATTTTTATCATTTTGGTGTGCTTGTATTTGCAATAGTCAGAATTTTTTAAACTATAACTGCTAGAAATCCAACTCAAACTACTTAAGTAAAAAAATGGGAATTAATGGGAAAAGCATGCGGCCCATTATAGAATTGATGGAATTTCTGTGGGGAACAGGTAACTTCAGGTATCTCAGGGAGAGAAACTTCCAACTTGACATAACTAGGACTTAACTCTCTTTCATACCATTCATCTCTCATCTGCTTAATTCTTCTAGGCTTTATTTTCTCAAAATATCTTCCACATAGAAGCCCATGACTACAGCTTTCTTATTTTGTGCCTCAAGAAAGGGGTCTTTTCCTGAAAAAAATCTCAGAGAAGAACTCTGCCCTGTCTTGGGGCCTGTACTTATCCTTTAGAATAATCCCTTTTCCTAGAGAGATGGGGTACTATGATTGACCAGAACAAGGTCATGTTCTCATCCCTGTAGGCCAGGTGGAGTGATGTACGGTAGTTGACAGTCCAACCAAAACTAATTGGAGGGAGTTCCCTGGTGGCACAGTGGTTAAGAATCCACCTGCTAATGCAGGGGACATGGGTTAGAGCCCTGATCCAGGAAGATCCTACATGCCGTGGAGCAACTAAGCCCGTGCGCCACAACTACTGAGCCTGCACCTAGAGCCTGTGCTCCGCAACAAGAGAAGCCACAGCAATGAGAAGCCCGCACACCACAACGAAGAGTAGCTCCCGCTCACCACAACTAGAGAAAGCCCACGCACAGCAACGACGACCCAACACAGCCAACAATTAATTAATTAATTAATTATAAAAAATAATTGGAAAGGGGGAAGGACAGTTTCCCCAAGAAGAAGGGTAGCTGTTAGCAAATGAAAGTGGGAAGAGGAGAGGTATTCTGCACTTAAACATATGAATGAATAAATATCTCCAGTCATAATTCTACTATAATCTGGGCATGTTGAGCCTCTTGGTTTCAGTCTTCTCTGGTCATGTCTGAAGGTCTGGTGGGGTTCACATCCTAGTATCTGTATACATGAAGGACTTGGTGACTTGTTGGAGAAATTTTCATCCAAGGGAAGGGAATGTCATGGCACAAATTATGGCTTAAGGACAGTGGGCCAGGATAAAGGAGGAGAAATTATTATGAATGTGGCACTATTTCTGTCTGTCTATCACTCAGATTATCTAGTGGCCCATCCCCCACAGATTCATGCCTCAGTCCTAGAGTGAAAGGGACGCAATAAAAATGTGATCAGATCTGAAGGGCTTTTTCACAATGATCTCTGTGGGATAGTGAAGTGCAAGAGGTCAGCAGTATCCATGACAACAACTTCTGTAGTGACCTGAGACTGCACCCCAGTGTAGATATCTGCACTCTCAACGTCGAGTGCCGGCAATGTTAGCATAGACATTGGCAGGCACTGGTAACTGTGGCAAAGACTTAGAAGACAGCAGAATTGTCACTTTTGTCATTACACACGTAGGAGACATGATCACATGAAGCCAGAATAGGAGAGAAGGAGATGACTGGGCTAAGCTGAAAGGTTCTTCTGTCCCACATGATGTTGACTGGAGTTGCGGTTGTCTGTGGCTCAACTAGTCTGGAACATCCAAGATGGCTTATTCACATGGCTGGCAGCTTGTGCTGGCTGCCATCTGGGAAATCAGCTGGGACTGCTGACCAGAGTGCCTCAGTTTTCCTCCCTATGTCATTGTCATGGTTTGGACTAACCACAGCACGTTAGTTGGTTTCCAAAAGGGAATATCCCAATCAGAAAAATTGGAACCTGCAGATATTTTAAGCCCAACCTTAGAAGTTGCACAATATCCGTTCTTCCACGTTCTATTGATTAAAACTAATTACAGAGCCAGTTCAGACTCAATGTGGGAATTGTTTACATAAGGGTGTGAATACTGGGAGACATGGTTTACTGGGGGCCATCCTTGCAAACTAGCTACCACAGCAAGAGAATGCAATTTTGCTACTATTTTAGTGATCTTATGTTGTCTGCAGTTTATCTAGGAAATACATTATAGATAAAAATATTATTCATTCATTCATGTATTTATTAATTCATTCAGCAAATATTTAATTATCCAATAGTGCCAGACACTGTGCATGCATGGTAGTGAAGATATTAACATGAATATGATAGTTAGTGAAATGAACACAGATATAGGAAAAAAGGGCTACAATGCAATGGCATAAGGGCTAGAAGAGAGGGAGGCCATGGGAGCACAGAAAAGAGGAGATGGAATAAAGTGTCAGGGAAGATTTCTTCCTGAAAGGCAACAACTAAGTTGAATTTCAAAAGATGCATAGGAGAGGCATTCCCAAAAGGAGCAGCATGTTAGAAAGCAGAATAAGGGGAATTGGGGGACCTGAATGAAATGAACATGAGGTTGAGGGGAGTGGCCTGTGGCGTGGGTGTTATCAAGCTTGTCAAGGATCTTGTGGCCCATGCTGAGAAGACTGGCTGTTATCTGCTGGGGAATGGGAAGCTGTTTAAAAATGGTAAGTAAGAACAGGACATTAATATAATATTATTTTAGAAGGGTCATTCTAGCTGCACAGTGGGGTATGGATTGGAGATAGTTGAGGATGGAGGCAGGAAGATGAGTTATTTAGAAGGATTTAGGAGCTGTCCCAATTAGAGAAATAATGAGGACTTAAGAGAGGAAGAAGAATTAAGGAGGAATGAAAAGATTTGGTAATTGATCTATCTGATGTGGATAGTGAAGGAGGAATTTATTGGCACGTTGCTTGTATCAGTCAGGATAGGCTAGCATACACAGTGATCACAACAAACTGAAATCTCCGGAACTTACCACAAAGGTATTTTTCCTTAACCATATGACATCTCCTCCAGCTTGTAACTATGCCATCTGGAATTCATGGCTTCTAAGGTTGCCACAACTGAGGGAAAAAGGGATTGAGGGGAACACAACTTCTTTAAGTGCCTTGGCCTGGAAGAGACACACATCACTTCCATTCCCATTTCATTGGCCAGAACTAGATAGATGATCCCAACCTAGTTGCAAGGGAGGTGAGAAAATGTTTAGACACATGGATATTTGGTGCTGCTCCTGTTAAGTGTGGGTTAGCAGTATGGACTCTGAAAACACCGAGTTTACATCTCAGTTGCTCTACTTACTAGCCATGTAACTGTGGGCAAGTCTGTTTCCTCATTTGTAAAATGGTTTTAACAATAGTACTTACCTCATAGGCTTGTTTTGAGCATTAAATAAGGTAATGCATATAAAAGACTCAGAACTCAATTAATCATTTTAATTATTATTATTATTCACATTAAAATGACTCCAATATTTCATTGTTAGTGACCAAGTCAAAGGGCAAAAGGGTGCGGGACGGAACAAATTTAGGAAGGGACATAAATTAACAAGTAGACATGTTGAATTTGCAGTGCTTGTGGGACCTCCAGTGGAAATGTTAAACAGGCCATCACAAAATGAATGGAGCTTCAGAGAGAAATGGGGCTGGAAAGATAACCTAGGTCATAAACCTATGGTCATAGTTATCAGCTTTTATGATGATTTTTTTGTCAGCATTTTGATAAGAAAGACAACTCCTCTCTTACTGAAAGGAAAATCTTCCTCTTTCTGTAAGGAATGCCAAAGTAAGGAGACAAATCAGGCCTCAGTAGCAGCAAAAAGTAAAGAGACATACAAAGTAAGAAAGTGGTTTAAGCATTAATTCAATAGTTTCACTGCATTATAATAGTAATTTCATGACTATTATAATAGTGTAAAAACAGGCAGGGGCTAGGGGAGAAGGGACACATTGGAGAAAGAATTTTTCTGAAAAACCTACAATATAGTAAGAGTAGCTTAATCTCTAACTGGAAAATGACACATTTTGGGGAAATTGTTTTACAGCCATTATCATGAGATATTTAGTGTCATTTCAAGTCATTATTACTATTTTTTTAGTTTCAATCATCTAAACTTTTGTATACTGCCATCAAGTGGTAGAAGAGTGTGTGAAATAAGAGAATATTGTTTTTCTCTTCATTTTATTCTTTGAACCTACTTCTGTAACTGCATTTTATTCTACTAAAATTACACACACAGAGTTATTTACTGGACTCTGTTGACATCCTACTTGAATCCCCTCAATTCACTCCTTTTTTAAAATTATTTATTTATTTACTTATTTCTGGCTGCGTTGGGTCTTCATTGCTGTGCGCGGCTTTTCTCTAGTTGCGGCGAGTGGGGGTGCTGCTCTTCCTTGTGGAGCATAGTCTCTAAGTGCATGGGCTTTGGTAGTTGCAGTGCACGGGCTTCTCATTGCGGTGGTATTTCTTGTTGCAGAGCATGGACTCTAGGCACATGCGCTTCAGTAGTTGTGGCTCGTGGGCTCTAGAGTGCAGGCTCAGTAGTTGTGGTGCACGGGCTTAGTTGCTCCGCGGCATGTGGTATCTTCCCGGACCAGGGCTTGAACCCGTGTGCCCTGCATTGGCAGGCGGATTCTTAACCACAGCGCCACCAGGGAAGCCCCTCAATTCACTCTTGATGTCACTTGCAGCTTCAAGAAGAATTGCTTTATATTGCCAAGGGCATCTCACCTCAAGCATCTGTGTCTTTCTGCCTAGAGACTTTCTCTGGCCTCAGGAGTGAGCTCAGCCCATTTGTGGGGCAGGGTGGATGTGCCAGGAATATAATGGCTCAGAATAACCATCAGTCAGTGAGGGATGAGTGTTGTGGATAAACCCTAGCTTCCTCACCCATCGTAGGGACAATTATGTCGTCGCTTCTACATCAATTCCATCAACTCTCAGAATTACCCAGGGAAACTGAGCCCCAGTTGCCCACAGCAGTAACCCATTCATTAAAGCATTGACTTTTCTTCTTTCCTTTCCTCGTTTCACTTCTTCATCACACTTCGTGGGATCGCCTCCTAAATAAAGTCCTTATACCAAATCCTTGTTTTCACTTGGTCTGCTTTTGGGAGAACCCAAGTAAGACAAAAATTCACCTTTAATTTTACTTTTAAAGAAAAAATCCTTCCCAGCACTAAGTCATGCTATTCATTGCCAAACAATCTAAAGATTGCATATCTATTAGTCTGTAAAATTTGTCTTGTGTCACAGATAGGATATCCACTCTGCTTAGGTTTTGCCTTTGAAGCACATGTATAGCCTTTGATTTTGTTTTGCTGTGAAGTGGAGTAGAAAGCTCCTGGCTTTGAAAGAAAAAAAAAAGTTTACCTCTTTCTACCTAAGTAGCTTTGTTAAATTACTTAACCTGTCCAAGTGTCAGTTTTCTCATCTATGAAATGGGGATAATAATACCTACCTCTTAAGCTTGTGGGGAGGACTAAGTGAGGTTATGCCCTGAATACAGGGTCCAATTAAAAGTGGTTCATTCTTTTTTTTAATGTATTTTATTTTTATTTTATTTATTTATTTGGCTGTGTTGGGTCTTAGTTGCAGCACGCAGGATCTTCATTGTGGCATGTGGGATCTTTGGTTGCGGTGCGTGGGCTCTTTGTTGTGGTACGCAGGCTCTCTAGTTGTGGCACACGGGCTCCAGAGCGTGTGGGCTCAGTAGTTGCAGCACGCAGGCTTCTCTCTAGTTGTGGCGCACAGGCTCCAGAGTACCCGGGCTCAGTAGTTGCGGTGCACAGGCTTGTCTCTAGTTGTGGCGCGCAGGCTCTAGAGCATGCAGGCTTAGTTGCCCCGTGGTATGTGTGACCTTAGTTCCCTGACCAAGGATCAAACCCAAGTCCCGTGCGTTGCAAGGCAGATTCTTAACCACTGGACCACCAGGGAAGTCCCAAAAGTTGTTCATTCTTAATATTGCCATTTGCAGCAACATGGATGGACATATCACGTGCAGCAAGTCAGACAGAGAAAGACAAGTGTTATATGATATCACTTATATGTGGAATCTAAAAAATAATACAAATGAATTTATTTACAAAACAGAAACAGACTCACAGACATAGAAAACAAACTTATGGTTACCAGAGGGGGAAGGGAAGGGGAGATAAATTAGGAGTTTGGGATTAACAGATACACACTACTATATATAAAATAGATAAACAACAAGGACCTACTGTATAACACATGGAACTATATTCAATTGTTTGTAATAAACTATAATGGAAAATAATCTGGAAAAAATATATATATAACTGAAAAAAAGTGGTTCATTTTTTAATGAAATAAGTAGATAAAACATCTAGCAAAATACCTCGCACATGTGTCTTAGTTCCTTTCTCCTTAACTTCTTTCCCTTAAAGTATTACCTTCTTTCTCTAAATAGTACCAAAAAGAAGAAAATAACAAAAGAGCTATCTAGGGCATATTCTTATTTGTACCATAAAACCATCATGATTATTTTTCCTTATTTAGACATAAATTATTTATTTGCTCTTTAATACTCTTCCCTCCTATTCAGTTTATTCTTATTTCTCTCTCTGTCCTTTTTATCTTTCTCCTACCTTCCCTGCCTCAGTTTAACTTTGCCTGGTTTCTCACTGGTCTACTAGGCCTATAATAATAATATTTTTCCAATTTAGTTTTAGAGTATTTTTGAACAGTTTAAAGTAATAAGACAGATTTCCTAGAGTTTTCCTAAAAAGTGACAGAATTCCTTGCAAAATATTTCTAATAAAACATATATTTAAAAATCACAGCCTAGGGTTCATGGCCCTGTCCAGGCACTATGGATGTGTGTTTGGGACTTCCCTGGTGGTCCAGTGGTTAAGAATCTGCCTTCCAGTGCAGGGATGTGTATTCAATCCCTGGTCGGGGAACTAAGATCCCACATGCTGTGGGACAACTAAGCCCACGTGCTGCAGCTGCAGAGTTCATGTGCTCTGGAGCCTGCACACCACAAATAGAGAGAAGCCCGAGCGCTGCAATGAAAGATCCCGCGTGCTGCAACTAAGACTCAACACAGCCAAAAAACCGAAATAAATAAATAATTTTTTTTAAGAAAATAAAAATCACGTTAAACTGGTTTTCCATCATAGTTGTAGAAAAGTTGAAAAACTGATTTTGGAATTATAATAAGATTCCCAACACCAAGTTCATCTAAGCAGGAATTCTGAGTTCAACTCAGCATAAGAGATTGTTTTAATTCAGTTGAGTGTACCCTCACTAGTTTTGAACAATAAAAATGTTTACATCTGATGTTATAAGTCATAGGAGCAACTAATCTATTATTTCTGCTCTAGGATACAATCTATATTTAGGAGTCTTGATGTCAGAGTTAAAGTGTCTTGACCATTTCAGATTTTTCCTGCCTTAGGATCAAAGCAGATTGCTGTATTGTATTTGTAAAACATCTTTGAGAGCAGGCCAATTGGAGGGGCTCCAGCTCTTATTCACACAAAAGTGTCTTGACCCCTCCCTCAGGTAAAGGTGCCATAGCCTGGAACAGGCAATAGAAGCATTTTAAAGGGGATTGCTATCAAATTATCAGCAATTTTCCTCTTGTCTACACTCAGCTTTTTTTTTTCTTAATGTATTTATTTGGCTGCGTTGGGTCTTCGTTACTGCATGCGGGCTTTTTCTAGTTGTGGCAAGCGGGGGCTAATCTTCATTGTGGTGTACAGGCCTCTCATTGCGGTAGGTTCTCGCTGCATAGCACTGGTTCTAGGCGCATGGGCTTCAGTAGTTGTGGCATGCAGGCTCAGTAGTTGTGGCTCGCAGGCTCTAGAGCGCAGGCTCAGTAGTTGTGACAGACGGGCTTAGTTGCTCCGCGGCATATGGGATCTTCCCGGACCAGGGCTCGAACCCATGTCCCCTGCATTGGCAGGCAGATTCTTAACCACTGCGCCACCATGGAAGTCCTACACTCAGCTTTTCTACTTTTCATTGGTTTATCCCTTACTTTTGAAATCATTAAATTATTATTTTTTAAATCTTTAGCTTTATGTACTTTTTATTCAAACTTTTTTGAATGCCAAATGGAAAGACATTTCAAACTTTTTTCCAAGGAGGCTCTTGCCTTTTCAAATTTCACAAGAAGAAAATAATTGGGGGCCATATTGAAGTATTTTAATAACTTGGGTGCAAATGTAATACATATTCATGTGTAGTCTCTACCATGCATTAGTCTTTTGTGCATTTAGGAAATGGAAAAGAGTACAAAGTAGCAAAAAAATTCCAAGGAATAGTTTTACCACCCTAAGATAACCATCTTTTAAGAGTGTTTCATTGCAGATCTTTTCTGTGAACATAGACCCATACTTTGTTAAAAAAAAAATAATTCTAAATGTAAATATGTAAGGTCCTATAATCTGATTTTTTTTTCAGCTAACACAACATCATGAACAGTTTCCTATGTCATTAAGTATTCCTTTACATCACTTTCAATAGCTGCATCATATGTAACGTCCTATGGCTGGACAAAAGCTTGACAAGAAAATCTGAAAATAGTCGTAAAGATTATAGGCTTTGGAAACAGATATAACCGGGTTTAAATTCTGAATCTGCCACTTACTAGCTTTATGATCTTAACCAAGATACTTAAAGTCTCTGAATCCAACTTGTAATCTATAAAATGAAGAATAAATGAGACAATATATGTGAAATTCAGTATAGTACTTGTTACATAATACATTTAATAATTGAGAATTCAATAAATAATAAATAGATGCTATTATCCTATTTTTTATTTTTCACACCATTATAAAAAATGTTACACTAACAGCATTGTGTCTAATTGTTTGTGCATTTCTGTGATTAATTTCTAAATATAAATTCTTCAAAATGGAATTGCTGGGCCAAAGTTTACATATATTTTGAAAGATTTCCTACAAATTGTAAATCACCATTCTAACAATTCATACTTCCACTGGTACAGCATAGGTGTGCATATTTCTCTGTTTCTTTCCCCAGATTGCCGATAGGATAGGGAAAAATTTATATTTTGTAGGTTTAATGCATATGGCTTTGAATATTTTGTTGATAATTAAAAATATAATTAATGGTCATTTGTAGGTATTCTTTTGCAAGTGGACTGTTTATATTCAACACACATTTTTTTCCCATTATTGTGTTTGTCCTCTTCTTAATGATTCCTAAGATTTTTGAGATACTTTTTGTTTACACATGTTGGGTAGTTTTCCAACTTTAACGTGTTTTGATGTTTTTTGACATGCAGAAATTTTAAATATTTATGAAGCCAGATTTTACAATCCTTTACTTTAAATATTGTGTTTTTGCATGTAAAGCAAGCAAAACATTTTAAGATACTATACAGGGCTTCCTGGTGGCTCAGTGGTTGAGAGTCCGCCTACCGATGCAGGGGACACGGGTTCGTGCCCCGGTCTGGGAAGATCCCACGTGCCGCGGAGCGGCTGGGCCCGTGAGCCATGGCTGCTGAGCCTGCGTGTCCAGAGGCTGTGCTCCGCAATGGGAGAGGCCACAACAGTGAGAGGCCCACGTACCACAAAAAAAACACAAAAAACAAAGATACTATACAAAGGAATACGTTTAAAGTTGTGATCTTAAACAGGAGGAGAGGATTTATGGGGGAAAACTCTAGGATTTAATAATTTAAATATTTGGTACTATAAAATCAAGTTCAGGTGGCAATTTTGAATTGTGCTGTGTGGACTTTGTGGAGATAGGGAGGAGGGCTAGGGGCACAGAAACATAATGAAAGTTTTGAGAATCTGCTTTTGTTAGGCACTGGGCTTGGTGCTTCAGATTGGTAAATCGTTTAATTCTCAGACCAGCCCTATGAGATCATTAATCTACCTATTTTACGGTTTCCATTCATTTGACAAGTATTTTTTGAGCACAGTGTCAGTTTTTAGGTTTCCTTTTATAGGAAGTGAAAAAATAGATCCAAACTGGTTTGTGCACAAAGAGAATTTATTTTATCATGAAAAAGTCTGGCAGTAGTTCTAACTTCCTTGGTAGCTTGACCCAGGGCCCTAACTGGCCTCACGTGAGTCATGTGCCTCTCCCTGAGTCAATCACTGTGGTCAGGGGGTACAGTCAGTGGTCTCGTTGGCATAGCATAGACAACATGTTCTCCCCTTGGAGCTTTGGGATTACGTTCCTCTAAAGTGTCTGTACTGAGGGAGCAGCATAAACAAAGGCACAAAGATATGAAAACCTGAAACATCTGAAAACTTTACATGAACAGATAAGGCTGTCATTTTGTGTACCAGGGATTGGCTGAGATTTAAAAAAAAAAAAATCAGAACTCAGTTCAACATAAACTGGACTCAGACGGTAGAAATTTCCATATCCATATTCTTTGCTGTGTAATTTGGACTGTGTTCTGAGGGCAATGTCAAGGCCAGGAAGGGAACGGAAACCGCACACCTCAGATGGGACTCAAACCCAGCCAAAACTCAGATTGGTACTTGAACCCCTGGGCTGAGACTCTTAGCCAAAACTCTAAGACTTGAACCCACGGGCTGAGACTTTTACTCAGCCAAAACTCAGATTGGAACTTGAACCCATGGGCTAGGACTCGAACCTGCTGTCTTTTAATTGAGATCGGACACCTGGTCTCAGGACTTAGTGAAGCTCAGGTTCTTTATGTCTCAGTGCAGGAGGAATTCAGCAAGAGGCAAATTGATAGGTAAGAAGTGGATTTATTTAGAAAGATACATATTCCATAGACAAAATGTAGTCTGTCTCAAAAGGTGAGAGCAGCCCCGAGATATGGGGTGGTTAGTTTTTATGGGCTGGGTAATTTCACGGGCTACCAAGTGGAAGAACTGTTCCAAGTATTTTAGGGAAGGGCTGGGGATTTCCAGGAATTGGGCCATCACTCTCTTTTTGGCCTCATATCATCAGCCTCAGAACTGTCTTGGCGCCGGTGGGTATGTCATTTAGCTGATGTATTACAATGAGTGCATAATGAGGCCCAGACATCTACTGGAAGTCAAATCATCTGCCATCTTGGGGCAAATGGGTTCTAACCAGTTATGTTGTATCCTCAACAGCTATGTCATTCTTTTAAAGGTTGTGCCCTGTCCCCTTCCCTCCTGTTTCAGAACGAAGGAAGATAATAACAGGAAAGAATCTCAGCGTAGAATAATATTTGAGGAGTGAGCAGAGGAATAGGAGTCCATAAAGGAGAGTAATAAGAAACTTCTCAGTAAGGCAGGAGAAGTAGGCAGGAGAAGTAGGAGAAGAGAGTAGCATCCCTTGAAGCCAAGGAACATTTCAAGGAGCCAGAAATCAACAGTGTCAAATTCAGAATAGAGGTCAAATAGCATAGGGTCTGAAAGATGTCCACTGGATTTTCAAATAAGAGAGATGGAATTAAGGGGTCACTAAGGGGCCAAAGAGCCCATTATCTAGAAGTAAGAGAGGTGATAGGCTAAAGGGAGGAGAGTTTGTGATCTAAGATGATCTACTGAAGCTCAAGATTTCAGAGTTTCAGTTTTCGTGGACAATGAAGTAAAGATAGGTTTAGTCTGGGAGGTTAATGAGTGTTGAGGTGAAACTATTGACTTCATAAATTTAATATAGAGACTGAGAAAGTTTCCAAATCCAGAAAAGTGAGAAATGGCTGGGAATTTGTTAATAAGTAGGTGCGGAGAGATGGTTGGCACAAACCTCATAAAAGGAAGTCTTTCCTAAGGAAGAAGAAAAATAGAGGTATGAAAGGGACAATAGGAAAGTTGAAAAATAATGACACTTCTCCCAGGCCTCATGGTTTGTGTGGGGCAAGAAAAGAAATGCTCCCTTTTCTAGAGAGGACAGAAGGTGGGGAAAGACAGGATTTCACCATTTCTGAATGGCTACATAAAAATCTGGATATTTTCTGAACAAGATATAGTCAGTATGTAGTAAAGAATATATAATAAAGAATCTCTTGCCCAAAAAGATGCTCTGGACTTTGCCCTTGGCTTCTGGGAGGTAATCTCTGGGTCCTAGGAGTGTTGTATCTGATAGAGTGTCTTTGTTTGCCTGGGCGCCTTGGGTCACACTGGATAGTCCAACAATGTGATTTAGGGTGGAGGGCTGGCTCCTCCCGCATAGTCTTAGGGGTGGGGAATGACCACTCCAGAAAGACCAACAATGTGACTTAAAGTGGGGGCTTTGGATCAGTCAACCTGGAGACTGAGATTAACCATGTGGGCAATTAATCAGTCAGTCACGCCTATATGATGAACCTCCACTAAAAACTCTGGGCACAAAACTTCCCTGGTTGGCCGTGCTCCTTATGCATTGTCATACATCGATACTGGGAGAGTAAGCTGTTCCTGACCCCAGGAAAAGGACAAAAGAAGCTCTGCATTTGGCACTTCTCCTGGACTCTGCCCTATGTGTTTTTTTCCTTGGTTGATTTTAACCTGTATCCTTTCCGTGTAATAAACCCTAATCTTGAGTATAATGGCTTTCAGTGAGTTCTGTGAGTCCTTCTAGCTAATTATTGAACCTGAGAGTTCAAACTTGGTGTCAGAAGTGAGTGGTTTTCGGGAAGATGCCCTCTAACTTTGTGGTTGGCCTAAACACCTTACAGGAGGAAAAAGTCTGCAGATACTACTTTCTTTGCTTTCTTATATCGGTAGAATACAGTTTATGTTTTAAGATAGTGTTGTTTGTTTATGCTTTAAGACATTGTATACTTTTAAAATAAAGCATTCATTAGACTCCTTTACACAATATTTGTCTATAGTAGGTTCATGAGCTCATTCAGTAAATACCTGTTGAATTTAACTGAGAGCAATTAAGGAAGTCAGGAAAGAATCCATTTAAATTGTTTCTGGCGTACATTTTATCAAATTTTTTTTTAAAGAGAAAATACTTTATGTTATATTAATGCTTAATCATTGTATAATATTGGGCAAATCACATAATTTCTTTGCATTTGATCATTTCTAAAATTGAAGAAAATACCATTCTCATACATAGTAATTAAAGATTAAGGATTAATGAAAGATGAAGCATTGAATGAGAGATGTTATTAAAAATTTCTAGTCTAGTATCTGGCACATAGTTGTGTTCCATAAATATTAACCCATATAATGATAATATTCTAAGAATTTTATATAAGATTCATGTTTTAAAAATTTTGTTGACTAAAAATTGGTAAGTGGCTAACAATTCTGAACTCAATTCTCCTTTATTTAGGAAGCTAATTTCACCTTTGTGCAAATTTGAGGTGAAGGCATTATAATAATATTAGTCAAATGTCCACTAGATTCTATTTACCAATTCCATACAAATCATTGTACTTGAATGGATATGGTTTTAAAAATATGATAGAATTAAACTACCTTATACTTTTATCATTGAAAGTCTTATATTTAAATAAATTGATTCCAATTTTTTCATACATTGGCTATGAATAACAATTTCTAACTCAATTTTTATGACTACATAGTTAAAACTACTTTTTTTGCAAAGTTCTGTCATTGCCACTAGCATGGACTTGTGTTGTGATGATTAATGCTGTTTTCTAAAGCTTTTACTTCTATTTTGATTTGCATCAGTTAAGGCACTTTCCTGAAATAGTTATCAATATAACTCTTGACTAAAAAATTAATCGTTGTAGAAATGCTCCACCATTCTTGAGCAAATCAAGAATGTTTTCAAGTCAGTCATTTTTATTTTATTTTATTTTATTTTTGCAGTACACAGGGCTCTCACTGTTGTGGCCTCTCCTGTTGCAGAGCACAGGCTCCGGACACGCAGGCTCAGCGGCCATGGCTCACGGGCCCAGCCGCTCCGCAGCATGTGGGATCTTCCCGGACCGGGGCACGAACCCGTGTCCCCTGCATCGGCAGGCGGACTCTCAACCACTGCGCTACCAGGGAAACCCAAGTCAGTCAATTTTAGATTATTATTCTGTGGTGTGTATGAATGGTATAGGGTGTGTGTGTGTGTGTGTGTGTGTGTGTGTGTGGGTGTGTGTGTGTGGCCAAACCTGCTATACAACTTGTAAACTACAAGGGTGATCTTACCAATCACACGGGCGGTTTCTTGGCCTCAGGAATAAGAATGGGTTTTCTTTTGTTTGTTTGTTTGTTTAATGTCATAAGTCATGAAAGCAGTCTTTTATCAAGTATTCAAAAATAGATTGTCAACTTCCATTCAGAGCTGCAAACTGCATGGAGGAAGCTTTAAGCTTCTTTTTGAAATTCTGCATTTCCAAGAAAGTACAAAAGGATAAAGGAAATAAAGAGAAGCAAAGTCACTGCTCCCCAGTTCTTTTTACTTGATTTTCTTCTTTCCTTAACCTCTCTCTCCTTCCAGTCTTCAGCATAATAGTTTTTATATCCGTAAGGGTTTGGTGAGTCATTTTGGTTTTTAGTGACAGAAGTGTGGGGTTGAAAACCCCTTGGAGGGAGAAGTCTGCTCTCAAGACCTTTTCAAGGTAGGGAAAGCTCAGGAAACTGTTTCTGTGGACACAGGACGCATTGCCAAGGGGCTAAAGCAGGCAGAAAAGAGCTACCAGAGCCAGAAGAGAAAAGAAAGAAGTAGATGCCGTCTGGGGAGGTAGAGGCTCTGGAAGGCTGGAAATTAAAATTTGTATGGAGATGGAAGGCAAAATAAGAAATTCATAGTTTTGGGGCTTCCCAGGTGGTGCAGTGGTTGGGAATCTGCCTGCCAATGCAGGAGACACGGGCTCAAGCCCTGGCCCGGGAGGATCCCACATGCTGCAGAGCAGCTAGGCCGGTGTGCCACAACTACTGAGCCTGTGCTCTAGAGCCCGCGAGCCACAGCTACTGAAGCCCGCGCGCCTAGAGCCCGTGCTCCCAACAAGAGAAGCCACCGCGATGAGAAGCTCGTGCACCGCAACAAAGAGTAGACCCCACTCGCCACAACAAGAGAAAAGCCTGCGTGCAGCAACAAAGACCCAATGCAGCCAAAAATAAATAAATTTAATTAATTAATTAAAAAAATAAAGAAATGCATAGTTTTATTAAGTCTTAGACCCTTCCTGCCCTGGTCGCAGTAATTTCTCCAGTGAGATCTGACTGGGGAGGGATTGGGTGAGAGGCGTCACCATCACGCTGGGTTGTGGGCTTGCTCTCACCATGCTTTCTCAGGTGAGTGTGGGATGCAGGTGGGAGGCTGGCTTCAGGGGCTTTTCCCAGGTTCCTTGAAAAGACCTTTGCTTTTTCTATACTTAATTTTAGGAGCTTCCTCAATCAAAACATCTTTGATATTTTGGCTTCCTATTTAAGGATCTGTAGGCATAGAGTGTGCAGGGCCCTTGTTTTCCACATGCACCTGTGCCCCTGCGCCCCGCCGGCGGTTCCTGCGGTGGAGGCTCCCTGGGGAAGCAGAACTGGAGGGCGGGCATGTGGTGCAAGCCGACTGTGGGCTGCATAATTGGTGCACTTCAAACTTCCCAAAACAGACAGAATGGGCCTGGACCGGTCTGGCTGGAGTTGATCACTCCTGCAATAATTGTGGTGGGATTTCGAATTGGCCAATGGATTCTTCCAATCGTTATCTCATTGTTTGCCCACAGTAATACTCCCCAGAACAAATACATCATACTTTTAAAACATTTTTGATATTTGCCATTAGAATTTTACCATCCAACCTCAAATTGGTTGACCAGCAAATTTTAGTAATGTTTGAAAAAGATGAGGCAATTTCCTCTCCCACTCTCTTATAACAAAAAGGGGACAAGAAGTTATATGGTGTGGATCTATGCACGTAGGCCAGGTTTAATAATTAATTCTTCTTCTAATAATGAGTTTTTAAATTAGTTCTTGTGATTTGTGGGCTGTATTAGTTTTCTGGGGCTGCCATACACCATACCACAGATGGTGTGACTTAAACAACAGTAATTTATTCCTCACAATTCTGGAGGCTAGAAGTTCAAAACCAAGGTGTCTGCAAAGTTGGTTTCTTCTTAGGTCTCTCTCCTTGGCTTGCCGATGGATGCCTTTTCCCTGTGTCCTCACGTGGTCTTTCCTTTGTGCATATTGTCTATGTCTTAATCTTCTCTTCCTATATGACACTAGTCATAGTGGATCAAGGCCCACTCTAATGACCTCATTTTAACTTAATTACCTCTTTAAAATAAAGGCTCTCCCTCCAAATACATCCACATTCTGAGATATTGGGATTAGGGCTTCAACATACAAATTTGGGGGTGACATAAGTCAGCCTATAATATGAGTCATTTATCAACATTTTAGACTAAAAAAAGAATTCCCTTGTATGTGTACTTGGAATGCGAGGTAAAGAAATTCAGCCAGTTATCTCATTATTGAGCAAAAAGTAATCATTTAACAGAGTGCTTACTATGTGTTCAATACAGTGTTTCGTGGACTGTGTCAGGTACAAGTATAAGACAGAGGCCTTGCCTGCAAGGAGTAAACATTTGAACTGGTAAAGCCAGATAATGGAGTAAATTTTAATTTGAGCCTCCCCATTTTCTAGACAGTTGCTCAGTCCTGCTCTTTAGTTTGTGAGTTTAGAGCCACTTTCAGTTTTCCTAAATTCTTCCTTTAATAGGAGACATTTGCAACTTGCTGAAGAAGTCTTCTTAGCAGAGCCGGTTATGTTGGCAACGTTGGGCTTTTTGTTTGTTTGGTTTTTGACTTTTTTTTTTCAAAGTGCTAACTGTTAAAATGAATTAATGCTCTTAAAAGTAATTTTTAGTTTGGTATTGTTATTTTTAGTAACAACTCAGTCTCTAATGTGCTTATAATGTTGGCCTTGCAACCTTGAAATTTGTTGATGGAGCCAAGTCTTTGCAGTGAGGCCTGTGGATGATTTAGTATGAGAGTGACTGGGGATTTTATTCTGCTCTAGTTGGCAAGTTCTCTATTTCATTGTATTCTTTTTCAAAAAACTGTCATTACTGAGCCAGTAATTAAGAACATAAATCCAAGTTTCCTTTGAAAATAATTTTACTGAGTTTAGATTTGGCAAGAACCAAATTTTATAATTCACTCAACTTCATATTTCATCCCCAGTAAATCATCATGAATTAATATCATCCATTACAGATAAACTGGGATTACTCCTCCTAAACCGTTTCATTCAGAGACGTCTCCAAACTAAATTATAATTTTCAGATCCCAGTTAGGTGTAAAATCCTTTGCCTGGTGTTGAGATTCAAAGGTAGGTAAATCAATTCTTGCTTTAAATGAGCTTTTAACACAGTGAGAAAGAATTTACCATTGTCAATTGTCAAATGGTAAATCTCTATAGCACAATGTGCCAAGTTCTATAATGAAGGACAGAGTATAATAGCACACAAGAAAATGAAACTGTCACCGGGACAAAGAATGAAAGAATGTCAAGCAAAGTCTCACAGAAGAGGTTGCCTTTACATTAGGAGTTGGGAAAGAATAGGATTTTTACTGGAAGACATCAGGAAAGAACATCCCAAGTGGAAGGAAAAACAGGAGTGAAGGACGTGCTTGGAAAGGGGCAGGATGTGTCTGGGGAATAGGAGTAATAGCACACGGCGGAAGAAGATGGTTTATGGTGGGAGATTAACTGGAAAGGTAGACCGAGCCAGGTCCTGGACTGTTTTCTTGAACTGTCTCGTATGTCATCTGCAGAGTTTGCGTGTTATTCTGCAGGTAATGGGGAGCAAGCCAAGGTTTGTGGGCTGGAGCTGGACCTGATCGGTGTCCTGTTTAATAAAGACAGCTCTGATGGCATTTTGAAAGGCCAATATTTGAGGGATATTGAGGAGGAAAGTTAGGGGCTAGCAAATTAGGGAGATTAGAAGCGTAGTAACTGAGAGGAGGGAAAATGAACACCTGAAGGTCTGAAGGAAGACATGACAATGAAAATAAAAGCAAGGATCAGAAAGGTCTTGTCCATTTGGGGTCAATGTTGCCTCACTGTTCATGGAATTATGTGAAAGACTATTGACCCATTTTAACCCCAAGATTCTATGGGTTAGGTTTCTGTGACCACATAAGAACTCTCTATTCCAGAAGGGAGGATTTCCCAGCAACCGTAAGTATATGTAAGAATGCTTCAGATATATCGATACATATTTAAGAAGTGAGATCATCTCTTTCACCCCTAGTTAATATATCAGTTGAAAGGGGGATGATTAGATCTATTTACTTGAACACAAACTAATTTTGTTTTTTGATGAGTCTCCAGTATGGCAACATAGTAATGCTTATCAAAGTAGTGTCCCTAAACAGTTACTATATATTCAAGGCCTACAGTAACACTTTATGGGACAATGAGTTTTAGTTTCTGTTCACTGAACTCAGAATAAGAATTTAATAAAAAACTGAGAAGTAAAACTATGAGAAAATTAGAGAAGGAAAGGAAAGAAGATAATAGATGACATGGTACAGAAGATACTGAATTTCTGGATTAAAATAGAAGATACTGACTTGCTGAATACTTATTGTTTCCCAAGTTCCAAGCATTTAGTATGGGTATAATTGAAGAAATATACTGTGAAGGAAGCAATTAGGCCATGATACGTATGGAAACCATTGGTGATTGCATAGTGGCAGGTATGCAGAAAAAACCAAAATGATATGCATATGAGGAACATGCATTTTGCAGAATTTATACGTAATCTCACACATCTTAACCCTAACTGGTAAGTGTATCATTACTTATATTACTTCTTTTCTTATCAAGCACTTAATGTGTCACTTGCATTCACTCAATTAAACCTCATAACCCCATGAAGTAGGTCCTCCTATTATTCCCATTTTATGGATGGGACAACACAGAAAGCTTAGGCAATTAGCCCACAGTCATACAGCTGGTAAGTAGCAGAGCCAAGGATTCAAACCCAGGCAGTCTGATTTTAGAGTCCATGTTCTTAACCAGTATACTATGCTGCCTTTCTAAGTTTGAAGGTGGGAGAGAAAGCAGTGTTTTGTTTTGTTTTTGCGGTACGCGGGCCTCTCACTGTCGTGGCCTCTCCCATTGCGGAGCACAGGCTCCGGACGCACAGGCTCAGCGGCCATGGCTCACGGGCCCAGCCGCTCCACGGCACGTGGGATCCTCCCGGACCGAGGCACGAACCCGTGTCCCCTGCATCGGCAGGCAGACCCTCAACCACTGTGCCACCAGGGAAACCCGAAAGCAGTGTTTTTTAATGCTATGGCTTGATCTAGAAGAACCTCAAGAGGACTCTGTCAAAGATTTATGTATACTCATAAATGTAAATGCAGGATGAAAGCAAGTGTAACATTTACTGTTTTCCATTTCCTCTATGGCTGATGGTTAATTCATTTAATCAGTTTGTTAGGTATTAGGGATGCAAAGATGAATTAGACATGTTTCCTGCCTTCAAGAAACAGTATAGGGGGGAATCAAGTATAACAAATGCTTTAATAAAGTGTGATTAAGTACTAGGATAGCAGTATACATGGACTATCCTGTGAACACAGACATTGGACATCTAAATCACAGTGTATCAGGGAAAGCCTCCCAGCGGAGGTGTTATTTGTGTTGGGTCTTGAGAGATGAATGGGACTTAGAAATACAGGGAATGGATAACAGCATTGTAGGCAGAGGGAACAGCAAAGACAAAGCAACAAGTAAAGGAAAATACAACACATTCAAGAATTGCAAGTTGTTCATTAGGACTGGAATATCAAGTATACGTGAGAGAGAGGCAGGTGAGGTTAAAGGCTTAGTCAGAGGCCAAACCATGAGCCTTGCATGATAAATCAAGGAGCTTGACCTTTGTCCTGAAAGCTATAGGGAGGCATTGAAGCTGCAGTCAGGGAGGCATGTGATTGTATTTTTCTTGAAAACATAATTCAGGCAAAAGTGAAGAATAAAATGGATAGGATGGAACAAATGTACAGACATATTTTGAAACTACTACAATAATCCAGACAACAAGTTATGGAATCTTAGACTGAGGCAATAGCAATGTGAATGGATAAGAGGAAAAAAACTAAAAAGATATGTAGGATGTAGCATATACAAGAGAAAGTGACTGTTATATACTTAGGGAAAGGATGGGAGGGAGTTTTCCAGGAGAGTGGTGACAAAATTCTGGTTTGGGGAATGGCTGCATCAGAATGGCTTTAAAAAATAGATCCTGAGACTTTACCTCCATAAATCCTGACTTAGTGGATCTGAGGTGGTAACTGGGAATTTGTATTTCTTCAAACCGTTTGAGTTCATTCTGCAGTGTAACTAGGATTGAGAACCATTACAACTCCTAAGTTTATGGGCTGGATGCCTAAGATACAACCTGTGTGATAATAAAGAGATGCCTATGTGATAATAAAGGTTGGAAGAGATTTTTGGCTAAGGGAGCAGAAGAATAGATTTACTTTTAGACCTACCTTTGGGCTACCTGTGGGAAATCTGGATTGAGTGAGGTATATAGGTTTGGAACTCAGAAGAGAGATTTTCTTTAGAAATAAATGGTATTTACTTCCAAACCCATGGTTTGGGTTTGGAAGCTCATCCTGGAAGAATATATGGAATAGTGGAAAAGATGGCTGAACATTTAGGAACACTAGTATTTAGGAAGCGGTCTGAGAAAGAAGAGCAAGTTGAAGACATTGGCAAGGAATGTTCAGAGAAGGCAAGAAGATGTGACTGTTGTCACAGAAACCAAGAGAAGGGAGACCCATAGAAAGGGGTGGTCAACATTAGCAAAAGTTATAAAAACTCAAATAAGGTAAATAAGAGCAGAAAAGTGCCCACCTATGTATAAGATGGTGACCCTGGTGACTTATGAGAGCAGATTTAGAGGAATAGTTTAAGAGGAAGTCAAATGATGGCTGACTGAGAAGGACAAGGGATGTAAAAAATTAGAAAACCTAAGTATAAACAACTAGCTTAAGAAATTTGGCAATAAAGGGAAGATGGGAGAGAATAATGGCTAGTAAGGTTAGAGGAGGAGTGTTTTTCCCTTTTTTCTTTTTTTAAATAGAAGAGACTTAAGCATGCTAAGGAGAAGAAATTGGGGAAGGAAACCAATGAAAGATAGAGGAAAGAGGATAAAAAATGGAAGTAATTCTTTTAGGAGGCCAGAGGTAGTAGAACCTAGAGTATTTGGGAGGGATTAGCTTTGGATGGGAGAGGAAACACTTCTATTAAAATTAAAATACAGGTGAGATGGGAATGGATGCCGATGAGACTCTGGTATGAGAAGTGGAAGTTGAAGAAATTCTTACCTGAAATAGGAGAGACTATTTGCCTTGCCTAGGAAGATGGGTGTCACAAGAAAAATGTCTGCCAGGTGCCAACTTACCCAATAAATTTGGTAGAATACCTAACACAGTGTCTTTCATGTAATAGAGTTAGTAGCTGGAGGCCAAATGAAATGTTTATCATTAAATGAAAATGTATGCTCATAGAAATAGGACAATGAAGCAGAATTTATGCCCATAGAAGTATAAATATGAAGCAGAAGTATGAAGCCAATATGCTGGTTTAAAATAGACATTAAGGGCTTCCCTGGTGGCGCAGTGGTTGAGAGTCTGCCTGCCGATGCAGGGGACACGGGTTCGTGCCCTGGTCCGGGAGGATCCCACACGCTGCGGAGCGGCTGGGCCCGTGAGCCATGGCCGCTGAGCCTGCGCGTCTGGAGCCTTTGCTCCGCAACGGGAGAGGCCACAACAGTGAGAGGCCCGCGTACCGCAAAAAAAAAAAAAAAAGAAAAGAAAGGACTGAAACACAGAAGGTCAAATTGAGGAACGTTTAATACAGTAGATGCATTTTGCATCAAAAGATTAGTTTTTAGTTCATGCAAAAGCAGTTGGGATGCAACATCATATTGGACCTGATGTTCCTTTGCTCTCAGCATTTACTTGAAGAGACACAGCTAGGTCCTCGGAACCCTTGGTATAATGATGAAAGCAAGCAAGTTAGTCTGTAGTGTTAGTCTCACCTCCACTTTCTCCCAGTGCCCTTCCTCCACTGGGAACCATTGGCACATTGCCAAAGACCTATGAAAGCATTTGCAAACTGAAAAAGGAAGTATTGGTTCCAAAATATGAAAATAAAACTGCAAAACTGAAACTAATAACATTCTGTCAATTTCATTAAGTGTCAAATTCCGTATTCTTCACTTCAAAGAAACTCATGATATGCACAGTGACTTGCCAGAAATCATATCATAGCTAAATAACTTATTCATAGCAAAATAATTTTAAATCAAAACCAAAAATTCTTTCAAATTGCAGCTCTGTGTGCGTGTGTGTGTGTAAAAAATGGGATGATGTGGTATAGCTTAAAATTCTGATGTGATGTTAAAGATGAGGGACTCTAAAAGTAAGATCCAAAAGACACTTTACCCTTTAAAAGGACCTGCTTTCCATCCCTCTCACAGTAAGTAGCATGTCTCAGTTCCCTCATGTAATTTTTACCTTCCCCAAACTTGGAAATACATTCGTTTCAATATGCCGGTTCCTCTAGTTCTTTAACTCTCTCTCTCATTTAGAAATAGAAACCTTTGTCCCCAGTAAAATAAATTTTGGTGAGAAATATAGCATCCTTCCCCATACTTGAAGTCATATTATGTTTAAGGGAAACACAGAAACTAAAATTCCTGAAGTTGTTTTTAGGATATATAAGAGGGGTGGATCCTGAATCTGAAAAGACAGTATATAGCATCCAGATAATCTCTATTCTCTTCCAAAATCTCTCCCCTCCTCTCCTGTAGGAGACCCAGAGGTCTGAGGCATTCACACTGTGCTAACACCCTTGCCCTGCCTCTCTCCTTTCCAACCCGCAACCAAAGGTTATGTGGTTCACAACAAGACAGGCTATCTGCCCGCAGCCTCATAGCCCACAAAAGCCCTTTGTCACATTGGATTACATCATGGGAGAGAGGTGAAGTATTTAGATGTAGCAAAATGTCAGAGGGCATGCTGGGATGGAAAGACACTAGCAGAGCACCAGGAATTCACTCCCAGGACAATAGGTAGTAAAGGAAAGAAAGTAGAAAAGAGAGCTAAAAGAAACCAAGTACAAAATAATATGAGCTTTTGGCATAGGATTCTTTTTTTTTTTTATTCCTAAGTAGTTTATTCTTTTGTACTTTTTTTTTAACATCTTTATTGGGGTATAATTGCTTTACAACTGTGTGTTAGTTTCTGCTTTATAACTAAGTGAATCAGTTATACATATACATATGTTCCCATATCCCCTCCCTCTTGCGGCTCCCTCCCACCCTCCCTATCCCACCCCTCCTGGCACAGGATTCTTAATTCTTGTCTTTTCATGCTTTATTGTCTCTGTGTGATACTGATTGAATAATATACAATATGGGAGACATCTCATAAAATTTTTTGAGCTAGAAAGAACCTTAGTGTTGACATTGATGTTCATTAGAAATATTAATGAATACAATACTTTCTGTGAACTTTTACATTTAAATGCCGCTGGAGCCCATTCAATTCACTGAGCAAAAATATGTCAAATGCATAAATGTCTACTCAAATTTTTAAAATAAATAAAATAGAGGGAGATTTGGGTTAATATTTCTGATCCTTGCCTCCACTCTGCCCCTAGCTATTTGTATTGCATTGTAAGGTATTTTGTGGCTTTTAATTTTCTCATCTGAAAGTGGAAATAAATTAGACCAAGTCCTGATGGCTAACACTCAGGTCCCCAAAACTAATGTGGACCATCTGACCCCAGATGAAATTTTCAGCAAATTAATTAACTGGAAAGTAAGAACTATTATGGCAACAGAACCTCACCAGTTTGGTTGCTGCTCCTTCTGTGTGACTGTTTGTCTTCTAAGTGCTGTATTAACAGTTTTGGATCATTGACCAATTTATTTTATTTATTTATTTTTGGTACGCGGGCCTCTCACTGTTGTGGCCTCTCCCGTTGCGGAGCACAGGCTTCGGACGCGCAGGCTCAGCAGCCAGGGCTCACGGGCCCAACCACTCCGCGGCATGTGGGATCTTCCCGGACCGGGGCATGAACCCGTGTCCCCTGCATCGGCAGGCGGACTCTCAACCACTGTGCCACCAGGGAAGCTCCCATTGACCAATTTAATTTGAATGTAATTAACTCTGTAAATGTGAGCTCTTCTTATTTACTTTCATTAAAATTAAATCATGACAAAAAGAAAATAGGTATAAATCAAGCTGCATGCCCTTGCTTCAGGTATGAGTCACATCTGGTTCTCATACAGTAATCTTGAACTTTCTCCAACTCACCTTTATCATACATTTAAAAATTCCTGGGCTTCCCTGGTGGCGCAGTGGTTGAGAATCCGCCTGCCGATGCAGGGGACACGGGTTCGTGCCCCGGTCTGGGAGGATTCCACGTGCCGCGAAGCAGCTGGGCCCGTGAGCCATGGCCACTGAGCCTGCGCGTCCGGAGCCTGTGCTCGGCAACGGGAGAGGCCACAGCAGTGAGAGGCCCGCGTACCGTACCGGAAAAAAAAAAAAAAAAAAAAATTCCTGGGGCCCACATGCTTCCGGGAATTCTGATCATATGAGCTTCTATCTAAAAAACTTGGGTACCTCTACAGTTCTGTGGTTTATTCCATGATCTATACAGTTCTTTTCTTTACCTAAAACAGTATTGTAAAAGTGGATCTCTTAATTTATGCCTAAATAATTGATTATATGTTTAAATTTAATTGCTTTGGAGATTTATTATTTTTTCCCCTCCTTTTAAAATAGGAATTTACTGACTGACAATGGCAAAAAAAGTCTTAGAGAAGTTAGATATTCTGGATGAGCAAGCAAAGACACTCTTGGCCATAAGAGCAAAGGTTTGTAAAATATAGGCTAAAATTCAATTTTCCATTCAAAGGTTATCATTTCAAATGTGAACGATTTTTATTTCTTAGTTAATGATGCATTAGTATAAGGCTACAAACCAATTTGTAAAAAACAATTAATTATATTAGTTGAAAGAGTCATCTATGTAATACTATAAATAATTAATTAAATATACAAGGTAACTTTTAGCTAGCTGCTGTATTTGGTTGTGATGTATCTAACCTGCTTAAAAAAAAAAAATACTGGGTTTCCCTGGTGGTGCAGTGGTTAAGAATCCGCCTGCCAATGTAGGGGACACGGGTTTGAGCCCTGGTCCGGGAAGATCCCATGTGCCGGGGAGCAACTAAGCCCATGCGTCACGACTATTGAGCCTGTGCTCTAGAGCCCACGAACCGCAAGTACTGAAGCCCGTGTGCCTAGAGCCCGTGCTCCACAACAAGAGAAGCCACCACAGTGAGAAGCCCGCACACCGCAACCAAGAGTAGCCCCCACTTGCTGCAACTAGAGAAAGCCCACGCGCAGCAACAATGACCCAACGCAGCCAAAAATAAATAAATAAAATAAGTAAATTTAAACAAAAGAATCCTAAGCAGTCAAACAGTAAATGTGACTACTCCTATAGTTCTTACTAACCTGTTAAACATAAAGACTTGTTTAGCTGGTTCATTAAAAGGAAGAACATATTTGGTATAGCTACCAAATTAGAAATAAAGTTCATAGAAAATAATTAAACTAAAAAGGGTGAGTCTCTTATAAAATCCAATATAAAATATTAATAAAGAATACAGTTCTGAAACACCAGATTTTTTACCATATGTGAGCAATTTAATTTGGTTGCAAAAAGACTTGTAAAATAATATAACAATGTGAATAAATGAGGCATATATAAGGAACAATAGAGTCTGAGAAATCAAGGAAGACATCACAGAGAGGAACTCTTAAGTGAATGAACATATTTGCAATTTGAAAATGAAAACGTTGGTGTTTGAATAATAATTTGGTTTCTTTTTAATTTTTCATAATTATCTCCTTTCATTCAGAAAATAAAGGAATACTGAAAATGGAATAAATTAATTCTGTTATAGCTATCAAAATTTTGAATAGCAAACCAGGGGTAACTTAACTAAAGCAAACCTTTTAGACTTTGACACCCCAAAGTTTATTGCTTTTTTATTTTTTGTTTAAAATGAATTGTAATATACTTTAAAAAATATAATCAGATAAATCTATTAAATTTGTCATGAAATTCCCTTTTACATAAAATTTTAAGTTATAATTAGTAATAATAATTCTTACTTTTCCTGGGAGCTTCGTTTGGGCAAAGCATTTCCACATATTTTCTCATTTTGTGTTACTATTCTTGTGTTACTGATAGAAAATTCTCTGGAGATTCTTCTGAAAGTATATATAATCATTTTTAAAACCTTTTCTTAATTTTCAAATTATACTTTTGGAAACAAGTTAAGCAACATATAGATATGTATAAAGAAAATTATACAAAAGGAAAATTATATAAAGAAATATTAATAGTCTTTGGCCTCTTCCCTCTAATCCTTTCCTCTGAGACAGACACATTTTAGCAGTTGAGGTTTATTCATCCACATCTTTTGTACTCTTACAAAGATATACAAGTATGAATATCTGTATGTATACATACATTTATCTTTACTTACAAATATCCATAATATAAATATACATGTACATATATACATTTATGAAGGTGGATTATCTATTTTTTTCTATTGACAAAAACATGAAATACAGTATATAAATCACTTTGGTAATTGTTTTTTAATCTTTTAAAAACTTTTATTTTGAAATAATCATAGACTCACAGGAAGTTGCAGAAATAGTACAAAGAGTTCCAGGTACCTTTCACCCAGTTGACCCTGTCGGTGACATCTTACAGAGTTGTAGTTCAATAGCAAAACCAATATGTGTTACATCCAATATTGACACGGGTGTATTACTGTTAAGTAGACTACAGACTTTATTGAGTTGTCACCATTTTTTAACCTTCATTCGTTTGGGTCTGTAGTTTTATGCAATTTTATCCCGCTCCAGATTTACGGAAGTCACCGCAATCAAGACACAGGACACTTCCATCCTATAAAAGTACTCCCTCATGTTACTTCTTTATATTTGTATCCATGCCCTCACCTCAGTTCTCTGTCTCTAACCCCAGCAAGGACTAATCTGTTCTCCATATCTATAATTTTGTAATTTTGAGAATGGTATATAAATGGAATTATTCAGTGTGTAAAATTTTGAGATTGAATATTTCACTATGCCCCTGAGGTCCATCTAAGTTTTTGCATGAAGCAATAGCTTTTATATGATAAATAATATATAAATTTTATTGCTGAGTAGTATTCCATTATATGGATGTACAGAGTTTCAACTGCTCACCCATTGAAGGACATTGGGTTGTTTTCAATATCTTGCTTTTAAAAATGCTTGCTTTTAAAAATGAAGCTGCTAAAAAAAATAAGATGAAGTAAAACTGCTATGAATATTTGTGTACAGGTTTTTGTATGAACGTAAGTTTTCATTTCTCTGGGGTGAATGCCCAAGAGTGTGATTGCTGGTGCAGGGTCTGTCTCTCCAACTCAACAAGGTCAGAGCCACAAGCTTTGGTTTAAGTTCCCCCTCCTTGTGCGTCAGTCTAGAAACTGCCTCCAAGAAGTAAGCTAGGCTATTGTAGGGTTTACGTAATTTGTTTCCCTTTCTTCAGGGATCATGGTCCTGCTCTGCCTGTTTCCTCATGCCTGATTGTAGTTGTTTTCACATACTTTGGCTGGTTTTACTACTTGTGTATAACAGGACAATTCCTGTACCACTTAATCCCTCACTGGCAGAAACAGAAGTTCCCATATCCTTTGACTTCTTTTTCAAGTTTTTATCTCTTTATGCCTCTGTGCTGTGCTCTGAGAGAATGTTTTAAAGAAGATTTTCGGCTCCTTAACTCACTCTTTAGCTTTACGCTTTTCCCTCTTCAGTCCATCTGTATAAATATTTGAACAAAGTTCTCTTTCGATTGCTTTCTTAACTCTATTTCTGGCTCATGTTCCACCATGTGTGTGGCTCTAGGGAGAAGAGCAGGTTGGAGAGAGCTGCCAGCTATAGTTCCAATAACTCTATGTATCAATATTGTCTTTGCTAAATATATAGGCCGTTCTTAAATTCTGGACTTTGGATTTTGGAGGGAGCCTTCATGATCATCTAGTCCAACACCCTCATTTCGTAGATAGAAAAAGAGTTGGTACACAAGGCCTCCAATTTTCAGTCTGCATTATTTTTCCATTGTTGCCTGCCACATAAATTCTGTGTGTGAGTGTGTGTATGTATGAAGTGAGATTAATTTTGTCCTTTCCATACCGGATTTGCCTTATATGAAAAGTGCTCCCTTTTTCACTGAGTTATGTTTTGGATTTGCTGCAGAAAAACTGCCTTCAGAGTGAAGTAAAGAAAAAGATTTCAGTGATACCCCTGACATTTGATTTTCAGTTGGAATTTGAAAAGGATATTGCTACCTCCATATCTGAGGCAGAATCAAAGATCACAAAAGACAGATCATATGGCATTAAAAAAACAAAAAGGTAATCATCATAACTACCTCAAACTTTCAGTTTGAACTTCTAAAGCATTATTTTATATTTGTCTTAGATTATGCAATCTATATTAAATGTAAGCTTTGTCAAGCATGTATATTTCATAATGGTTATGAGTTACAATATGCTAGATTAGCATTCTGAATATTCCTAGTTTATAAAATATTAATTATAATATTTCACTATTGCAGATGATAATTGTATATAGTAATTATAATTCCAGATTTTTAAAGAAAGACTTCTTGAGCTTTACTATATCACCCCAAATTAATGTCAGGATTTATTTCAAACTTTAACCAATATACTGCAAAAAAAAGTAGGCCTAGAAAACTAAGTAAGGCAGTTTCTCTGTGTACTTACAAGGGGTAGCCTGAATATGTAATAATTGGTCTTTCACTGGCATTGTGTATGTATGTAATGCTATATAATTTTCTAGGCATCAGAAATGTGGAGGAGAGCCCAGACAAAAGAAATACTCAGGTACAGAATCAATAGGACTTCAAATCAGTTGGACATTGGTGGTAGTGTGTTCTTACCTCATTTATTCTGTAGTAAATCATTGTATTAAGTGCAGTTTTACAGATGCCAAACCCAAGTCTTGATGAGGTAAAATAACTTGCCCAAAGTCACAAAGCTAACACGTGGCAGAAGCTGGATTTAGACATAGCAGTCTGATTTCCGAGCCTATGCTCTTATCACTACCACATTCAACAGAATGATTTCCAGCTTTTGGTCTTGGTGACTAGATGTACTTTGGTGTTTTGTACTTAGGTGGAGATCATAGGATGAAAAGCAGATTGGAGTGGATAAGAGATTAGAGTGAGAAATGCTGAGCTTTATTTTGGATATGTTAAGTTTTAGATGCCTGTGGGGCATCCAGGTGATGGTGTCCAGAAGACAATTGGACAAATATGTCGTAATCTAAAGTAAAACAAGATCATTTGGACTCAAAATACAATTTACTCAGATTTTTGTTGTGTATGATTTACCAGGATGTCAGAACATGTTTCCATTGTGCAGCCATAAGAAAAAGGAGTTTGTTCCTAACACAAATAAATATTAGTGGTTTATGTAATTCAGCTTTATCACAAACTTCTTTCACTACTATTTTGTTTTTATGTACAGCCGATAAAAGCCAATACTTTTACTTTGAAATCATTTATAGAACTATCCATGTTAAAATAGAATATTTTAATAATACATAGAAAAAGTTGCATAAAATGGAAGTTGGGCATGTAGAGAAGGGAAAAATAATGTCTTATTATATATTATGTATTATATAATTTTAATTATATATATTTTATATTTGTATATATTTATATTTTTGAATTTATATATATGTATACCATTATGTGATAGCATAATATATGGCTAATGACCCATTAGACACATTTAAAGATAACGTGCAGTGTGTTTTATGACAGTATTTTCCAGGATGATACTGTTGCTTTCCCTTTCCTTTCTGTAGTTTATAAAGGCATCATTGATCCTGTCTTTAGTGAGGATATCAATAGCTGAGTAATGTTCCTTTTGAGTTGCTTAAGTCTGGCTAAGTTGAAGTTTGAAATCAGAGTCCAAAATAAAGACAAACAGGCACATAGTTTCAAGATTCAAAGACCAAGTAAATTTTGCTTGCTCGGTGCTCAGAGGACCAAAACTATCACACACACACACACACACACACACACACGCACATGCACACACACACACACAAGTACAGGAAAATGTCAAGAATTTACACAAGAATTAGGGTGTAACCTAGGCCAAAAGAAAGAAAATTTGGTTGAGGAAATTAAGAGGATCTAGTACATACAGATAAGTCCAACTGGCAGCATATCTAGGCTCCGAGTTTTGCTTTTAAGACCACTTCTAACAGTTGCTTCTCTTCAAGCAGCTTTGTGGCAATTTTGTACTGTCACTCATGCTTGAATGATTGGCCCTAAACCAAGTTCAAATAAAGAATTCTTACAGACAACTTCATTTTAATTTTTGTTAACAGTAGCTCTGCTATCCCATACAACTGTAATTTTAATTTATTGATTTTATTCTACAAGTGTTTACTGAATGACTACTATACTCCAGGCATATGACAGCAAGAGTGAAATATTATCTCTTCAATGGAGATTCAGATAAGCGAACGGACAAACACCAGTTGCCACAGAGAGATTCCTAATGTGAGGATCTCCAAGTTTCCTAGAGGAGGTGGCTCCTCAGGTGAGACCCAGAGAGTTAGTGAAGAGGCAACAAGATTTAAGAGAGAGAAATTGATTCTAGGCCAAGGCAATAACATGAACAAAGGGTCAGCCAGAGGCAAAGGAAAGCCCAGCTCATTTGAGGAACCAAAAGTAGTTCAGTGTTGCTAAACTTGAAAGGGATATGGGGTAGAGACTGGAGATGGATTGGTAAGAAATGAGGCTAAAGGGGTAAATAAAGGCCAGATCACCAAGGCCTTATGAGCCAAGTAAAGCACTGCTGGCCAATCTCCTTCAGTGAGGAGCTGCTGCAGGGTTTAAACAGGGCAGTGCATACTCAGATTTGGATTTTAGAAATATCATTAAATAGAAAAAGAAGTCATTAAAAATTATGGGGACTCCTCAGAGAACTGAACCTTTTATTAGAATTTATAGTATCTCCAGAAACTGCCTGTTCTAGGAAGCCAATCATCTTGCAGTGAGTCCTTTTTCAGCCATAGAGGAACGATTACTTAAATAACAGAGCATAAGGCGGTAAGTTTTTTCCCCATATCAACAATGATATGCTGATTACACTGGCTATATTGCACAGATTTACTTCCTCCAAATCTTGAGATGCAGCTCCTGGTCTTATAAGTTACGTTAATTATAACAGGATACCAGCCTCCACCAGTGCTCACAAACCTCACTCCTACACTAACCCAAGATGTCAGATCTGAGTCACACAGCTTTCAGCTTAGCCTAAACCTTACATCATAACCACCACCACCAGTACCATAGTAACTCCTGGTAACTGCATGCCTCTTTCATTTTTGATCTCTGGTCTCTTGCTATTCAAAGTGTTGTCTTCCATCCAGCAGCACTGGCATCACCTGGCAGCTTGTTTGAAATGCAGAATCTCTGACCTCATCCCAGATGACAGCTGCAGTTAACAAGATCCCCCAGGTGATTCCCATGGACAGTAATGATGGAGAAACCCTGCTCTAGCCCAGTGGTTCTCAAACATGGAAGACTAGTTAAAACACAGATTGGGGGCCCCCACTGGCAGAGTTTTTGATTCTGTAGGTCTGGGCTGGGGCCTAATAATTTGCATGTCTAGAAGGTTCCAGGTGATGCTGACACTGATGGTCCAGGGTCATCATCCTCTAGCTGGATGAGTCCCTCCTCAAGCTGTGTCCCACTATCACCATGCTGCCCAACACTGACATCGGTTCCATGTTTCTCCTTGGCTTGCTTAATACCATAGCAATGCTCAACCTGGTGCTACCTGATTTGTAGCTGAGCTTTGTTTTCAGAGCAGTGGTTTTCAACCCACCTGCATGTTAGTATTACCTGGGAAGCTTTAAAGTAATTGGATTCAACTTTAATTAGTTTGGAGTAGGTCCTAGGCATTACTATTTTAAAGATTTTCCCAGATGATTCTTACATAAAGCTAGGATTGAAAACCATTAAAATGCATAGGGCTTCTTTTTCAGTTACTCCCAGAGACATCTTTTCCATGTAACTATTATCTCAGGATTTCTGCATTTTTCTCGGATAAAAGGGAACTGATAAAGGTGATGGCCACAAATACCCAGAATTTGCTGGAAGGACTTTCCTAAGATTACTTTCCTGATACAGAGAGAGTTTTATAATCATTCAAAAATCTCAGTCTTTGGCCTTTCATTTGTATATAGTCTTTAAGATTTGTCAATAAACACCAAATCTACTCTTCTTTGCAACTTTTCATAATTGGACCTTTTACAGAAGAGCCATACTTCGGCTTCCCTGGTGGCGCAGTGGTTGAGAGTCCGCCTGCCGATGCAGGGGACATGGATTCATGCCCTGGTGCCAGGAAGATCCCACATGCCGCGGAGCGGCTGGGCCTGTGAGCCATGGCCACTGAGCCTGTGCGTCCGGAGCCTGTGCTCCGCAACAGGAGAGGCCACAACAGTGAGAGGCCCGCATACCGCAAAAAAAAAAAAAAAAAAAAAAAAAAGAAGAGCCATACTCATTTTAGAAAATTACCTGGAACATAAGAAATGTTTAAAGAGAAACAGAGTGAGTTCTTCAACACCTAAGCATTCAGTACTGGATTATCAGATGAAAATGGCAAATTTACCATTTATTAAGTGGTAAGAAATAGGAAACAATTTAGGAGTAAGTAGACAGATTTAGATTAATAGGGTCTTCTCATTAGAAGAATTATTTTCCTAAAAATAAATTCAAAATAATATTCCTTTCAGAAGTATTTTTACGACAGAAGGATAAACTTGCATAAGGAAAGATAATGAAATATAGAGAATATGGTAAGAGCCTATAGTGAAATTTAATTGGTCAAATTCCACATGAGAAGCCCGCACACCGCAACAAAGAGTAGCCCTAGCTCGCTGCAACTAGGGAAAGCCCGCGTGCAGCAACAAAGACCCAACACAGCCAAAAATAAATAAATAAGATAGTAATGAGATACACAAGCCATGTTTACATATGGCAATCATTTCGACGATAAAATCCTAGGTAAAGTGTGACTTATAATAGGTAGGTGGGTTGGGGAGGGACAGGAGCAGAAAGGAGAAGGAGGCATTTAAGTAAGTGAAAACAGAGATTCATGCCTTGCTTGCTGCTACCCACACAACTTCTCCCTTACCTGGGTACAGGTTCTTTAAAGGCCCCACGAGGATTCTGGGCAGGTAACAGCCTTGCCTCCTCTAGCTGTCTGTGGCGAGAGCTTCACTTCTGGGCTGGATGGTTCCTCTTCCCTGCAGCTGGAAGAGGGCTCCCACTTATTGCTCATACCTGGAGAAACCTGAGACTCTCCTGCAAAGCTTCTCAGCAGTGGCTGCTCACTTCAGAGTATTTGGAAAATGCACTGAGCCCTGCCCTAGAGATTGTGATTGAACTAGTAGGGAAGAGTCTGGGCATAGGTGATTTTTCAGAGCACCCCGGATGGTTCTAATATACAACTAGAGGTTTGAGAACCATTTCTGGAGGCCTCTTCATTTCTCACTCCCTCAGCTGCCATGTGAGACCCTCTCATGACAACTTGTTTACCACTGATCACTGCAAAAGAATCTTCTCTCACTGCCTGATACTACCTGAGTCCCAAATAGCCTGACCTTCATAGGTGCTGCAAGAACCCACACTCACTGAAATGAGTAAAGAGAAACCACAGGTCATTTAAGGGGACTCACATGAAGGATAGAGATGAAGCCAAACAATCAGAAGAGGTACCTGACTCCTAACGAGGCAGACTTATGGGAGGAAACAGAAGAGAATTTAGAAAATATCTCTCTTAAGGACAGTAAACAGGAGAAAAGGGTATTTAAAAAATAATAGACATTTTTGAATCAAAAACTGAGTAGGGAAATTAAAAATAGAATACAGATGAAGACTGAATTGGTAATCTAGATCAAATAAAGGCACAATCTTATAAAAACACGAAAAAATGGAAATCAGTTAGAAAAGAGACATGTAGATACATTCAGGATACTCAGTATGAAAATATATATTTAATACATAAAGCAGGAGAGTAAGAAACAGATGGTGAGGAAATAATCAAAGAAATATAAGAAAAAAGTGCCCTTTGTTTAAGACAGACTTGAATCTTCAAATCAAAAGTGTTACTAAGTGCTAGACTTATGGTAAAATTACCCAATTCCAAAGGCACAGAAAAAAAGCAGTTAATTACAAAGGAAAGGATAGCAAATCAGTTTCATATGTCTCATCTGCATCTCTGAGGCTAGAAAATAGTAAGCCATTTTCAACTTCTAACAAAATGGCAATCCAGGAATCTGCTATTCGGATGAATCATCATTTATATTTGAGAACAAAAGAAAGACAAGTATTTGGACATGAAAGACTTTAGAATGTAAACTGCTTATTTATTCTTTCTGAGGGACTTGGAGAAATATTTTTATCCAAATTTAAATTAAATATGAATAAAATAAATATCCAAACAGGGTATCTTTATTACACAAAAATGCATTTGAAATTTTCCCATGGTGTCTGAATGAAATTCTGGACTTCCATCTCAAAGTGGCTGTTCTATAAAAACATAAAACATTCCAAAGATTACCATGTAAGTGGTCCATAAGAGATTTCAAGTTGGGAAGAGGCAGCTTTAGCTCAACCCCCATCCTCCCATCTGAGCTGTACTTCTCTCTGGGTTTCTTCCTTTGTTTGCCAGTGCCACTTCAATGGTCCATCCCAGACACATGCAGCAGCCTTCCTTTAATTCCAGCCCATGCAGCACAAATCAAGGCCTTTACTTGTATTCCCTTTAAGTCAACTGCAACAGGATGTAATTTCACAGGGAATTTTTTTAATTATAAGACAAAAAAAGTGGGAGAGGGAAAAGGATGAATTTTTAAACATTCGAGCAGCCCCAAACCAATACAACTTACAAAAAACAGATTTATAAATTTATGCTAGTGAACTAACCTACCAAATTTATAACTCCAGTTCCATTCCTCATATTGTATGAAAACCCAGTGCTGGGCTTCCCTGGTGGCGCAGTGGTTGAGAGTCCACCTGCCGATGCAGGGGACACGGGTTCGTGCCCCGGTCTGTGAAGATCCCACAATGCTATGAGATTAGATATCAATTACAGGAAAAAAATCTGTAAAAAATACAAATACATGGAGGCTAAACAATACACTACTTAATAACCAAGAGCACTGAAGACATCAAAGAGGAAATCAAAAAATACCTAGAAACAAATGACAATAAAAACACAATGACCCAAAACCTATGGGATGCAGCAAAAGCAGTTCTAAGAGGGAAGTTTATAGCAATACAATCCTACCTCAAGAAACAAGAAACATCTCAAATAAACAACTTAACCTTACACCTAAAGCAATTAGAGAAAGAAGAACAAAAAACCCCAAAGTTAGCAGAAGGAAAGAAATCATAAAGATCAGACTAGAAATAAATGAAAAAGAAATGAAGGAAACAATAGGAAAGATCAATAAAACTAAAAGCTGGTTCTTTGAGAAGATAAACAAAATTGATAAACCATTAGCCAGACTCATCAAGAAAAAAAGGGAGAAGACTCAAAACAACAGAATTAGAAATGAAAAAGGAGAAGAAACAACTGACACTGCAGAAATACAAAGGATCATGAGAGATTACTGCAAGCAACTGTAGGCCAATAAAATGGATAATCTGGAAGAAATGGACAAATTCTTAGAAAAGTACAAACTTCCAAGACTGAACCAGGAAGAAATAGAAAATATAAACAGACTGAACCAGGAAGACATAGAAAATATAAACAGACCAGTCATAAGTACTGAAATTGAGACTGCGATTAAAAATCTTCCAATAAAAAAAAGCCAAGGACCAGATGGCTTCACAGGCGAATTCTACCAAACATTTAGAGAAGAGATAACACCTATCCTTCTTAAAGTCTTGCAAAATATAGCAGAGGGAGGAACACTCCCCAACTCATTCTACCAGGCCACCATCACCCTGATACCAAAACCAGACAAAGATGTCACAAAGAAAGAAAACTACAGGCCAATATCACTGATGAACATAGATGCAAAAATCCTCAACAAAATACTAGCAAACAGAACCCAACAGCACATTAAAAGGAGCATACACCATGACGAAGTGGGGTTTTTCCCAGGAATGCAAGGATTCTTCAATATATGCAAATCAACCAATGTGATACACCATCTTAACAAATTGAAGGAGAAAAACCATATGATCATCACAATAGGTGCAGAAAAAGCTTTTGACAAAATTCAACACCCACTTATGATAAAACCCCACAGAAAGTAGGCATAGAGGGAACTTACCTCAACATAATAAAGGCCATATATGACAAACCCACAGCCAACATCATTCTCAATGGTGAAAAGCTGAAACCATTTCCTCTAAGATCAGGAACAAGACAAAGTTGCCCACTCTCACCACTATTATTCAACATAGTTTTGGAAGTTTTAGCCATAGCAATCAGACAAGGAAAAGAAATAAAAGGAATCCAAATCAGAAAAGAAGTAAAGCTGTCACTTCTTGCAGATGACATGATACTATACATAGAGAACCCTAAAGATGCTACCAGAAAACTACTAGTGCTAATCAATGAATGTGGTAAAGTGGCAGGATACAAAATTATTGCACAGAATTCTCTTGCATTCCTATATACTAATGATGACAAATCTAAAAGAGAAATTAAGGAAACACTCCCATTTACCATTGCAACAAAAAGAATAAAATACCAGGAATAAACCTACTTACGGAGACAAAAGACCTGTATGCAGTAAACTATAAGACACTGATGAAAGGAATTAAAGATGATACAAACAGATGGAGAGATATACCATGTTCTTGGATTAGAAGAATCAACATTGTGAAAATTACTACCCAAAGCAATTTACAGATTCAATGCAATCCCTATCAAACTACCAGTGGCATTTTTCACAGAACTAGAACAAAAAAATTTCACAATTTGTATGGAAACACAAAAGACCCTGAATAGCCAAAGCAATCTTGAGAAAGAAAAACAGAGCTGGAAGAATCAGGCTCCTGGACTTCAAACTATACTACAAAGCTACAGGAATCAAGAGAGTATGGTACTGGCACAAAAAAAGGAATATAGATCAATGGACTAGGATAGAAAGCCCAGAGATTAAACCCACACACATATGGTCACCTTATTTTTGATAAAGCAGGTGAGAATATACAATGGAGAAAAGACAGCCTCTTTTCTGGTAAAACTGGACAACTACATGTAAAAGAATGAAGTTAGGGACTTCCCTGGTGGCACAGTGGTTGAGAGTCTGCCTGCCAATGCAGGGGACACGGGTTAGATCCCTGGTCTAGGAAGATCCCACATGCCGCGGAGCAACAAAGCCCGTGTGCCACAACTACTGAGCCTGCTCTCTAGAGCCCGCGAGCCACAGCTTCTGAACCCACGTGCCACAACTACTGAAGTCCTCACGCCTAGAACCCGTGCTCCACAACAAGAGAAGCCAGTGCGATGAGAAGCCCGTGCACCACAACAAAGAGTAGCCCCACTTGCGGCAACTGGAGAAAGCCTGTGCACAGCAACAAAGACCCAAAGCAGCCAAAAATAAATAAATAAAAATTAAAAAAAAAGAATGAAGTTAGAAACCTCTCTAACACCATACACAAAAATAAACTCAAAATGGATTAAAGGCCTAGATGTAAGGCCAGACACTATAAAACTCTTAGAGGAAAACATAGGCAGAACAGTCTATGACATAAATCACAGCAAGATCCTTTTTGACCCACCTCCTACAGAAATGGAAATAAAAACAAAAATAAACAAATGGGACCCAATGAAACTTTAAAGCTTTTGCACAGCAAAGGAAACTGTAAACAAGAAGAAAAGACAACCCTCAGAATGGGAGAAAATATTTGCTAATGAAGCAGCTGACAAAGGATTAATCTCTAAATTTTACAAGCAGCTCATGCAGCTCAATATCAAAAAAACAAACAACCCAATCCAAAAATGGACAGAAGACCTAAATAGACATTTCTCCAAAGAAGATATACAGATTGCCAACAAATGCGTGAAAGGATGCTCAATATCACTAATCATTAGAGAAATGCAAATCAAAACTACAATGAGGTATCACCTCACATCAGTCAGAATGGCCATCATCAAAACATCTACAAACAATAAATGCTGGAGAGGGTGTGGAGAAAAGGGAACCCTCTTGCATTGTTGGTGGGAATGTAAATTGATACAGCCACTATGGAGAACAGTATGGAAGTTCCTTAAAAAACTGAAAGTAGAACTACCATATGACCCAGCAATCCCACTACTGGGCATATGCCCTGAGAAAACCAAAATTCAAAGAGTCATGTACCACAATGTTCATTGCAGCACTATTTACAATAGGCAGGACATGGAAGCAACCTAAGTGTCCATCAACAGATGAATGGATAAAGAAGATGTGGCACATATATACAATGGACTATTACTCAGCCATAAAAAGAAATGAAATTGAGTTATTTGTAGTGAGGTTGATGGACATAGAGACTGTCACAGTGTGAAGTAAGTCATAAAGGGAAAAACAAATGCCATATGCTAACACATATATATGGATTCTAGAGAAAAAAAAAAGGTTCTGAAGAGCCTAGGGGCAGAACAGGTATAAAGACGCAGACATAGAGAATGGACTTGAGTACACAGGGAGGGTGAAGGGTAAGCTGGGACGAAGTGAGAGTGGCATGGACATATATAAACTATCAAATATAAAATAGAAAGCTAGTGGGAAGCAGCCGCATAGCACAGGGAGATCAGCTTGGTGCTTTGTGACCACATAGAGGAGTGGGATAGAGAGGATGGGAGGGAGATGCAAGATTGAGGAGATAGAGGGATATATGTATATGTATAGCTGATTCACTTTGTTATAAAGCAGAAACCAACACACCACTGTAAAGCAATTATATTTCAATAAAGATGTAAGAAACAAAAAAACTGTCATCTCCCAGTACTTCCACCAGACTTTGGTTTTCCTCTCATAAGCACACTGAATCTTTAAGAACATTTTGCAAAATTAGCATGTTTAAGACTTCCCCAAAGAATGTTAAAATGACCATAATTTAAGAAATTGAAGAGAAGAAACAGACAACATAAAGGCACAATATTAGTAATGAGAAAGGAGTTATGACGATGGACGTAGAAGAAATTAAAATAATTATAATGAGTACTTCATATAACTGAGCTGCTTTGAAACATGAGTCTGTTAGTGGATAATCTGGGAAAATATGAATGGTGAAAATAGAATCAAGAAGAAAAAGAAAATGTAACTAAATCAATAACTAGAAAATTTTGAGAAATTGTCAAAGAACTGTCTTTTACAAAAGCAGTGTCTTGGATTTCCCTGGTGGTGCAGTGGTTAAGAATCTGCCTGCCAATACAGGGGACACAGGTTCAAGCCCTGGTCCGGGAAGATGCCGCGGAGCAACTAAGCCCGTGTGCCACAACTACTGAGCCCACGTTCCACGACTACTGAAGCCCACGTGCCTAGAGCCCGTGCTCCACAACAAGAGAAGCCACTGCAATGAGATGCCTGCACACCGCAACGAAGAGTAACCCCCACTCACCACAACTAGAGAAAGCCCGTGCACAGCAAGGAAGACCCAACACAGCCAAAAATAAATGAAATAAAATAATTTATTAAGAAAAAACAAAAATAGCAGAGTCTTAAAGCTGTGTCAGGGTGACTACAACGTTTCAAAGAAGTATTTAAATGGTTTCTGAGCATAGAGATGGAATAGTTCCAATTCTTTTTACAAAGATAGCTTTGAACCTCAAGTCTGACCACAAGAACATAAAACCATTGCAGTATCTCGCTTATAAATATAGATTTTTTTAAAATCTAAAATAAAAATATTAGCTTAACTGTTTCACTGACTTTCTCAACTTGGGAACATAAAGCATAAAGCAGTTTTATGTTTATTTCTCCAATTTCACTCTGATCATTTTTGGTTATTAAAAGTCTGACCAGTTTAGTATTTTGATCCTACGTTTTAGTTGTGGTTTCCCCTTCCCCCATATCAGCCAGTTTAGTGACCTGAAATGAAAAGGGGTATGGCCAGTAATTTGATTCTTCCTGTCCTGACCTGTAAGTGGGAGATGAGTGTGGTCTTCCTCTAGCGCACCTCCTCTTCTTCCCTCTTTTAATCTTTTTTTTTCTTCTGGTATGGGATCATTAGTGTGCTAGAGCCAGCTCCCAACAATTTGTTAGAGCTGATTGTTGAATCTTCAGGGATTTTGTTAGATGGTTATTAAACACAGTCATTATTTAAATTAAATATGTAAGCTAAAAATTCAGTGACATACTAAAAAAGATAAAACTCATCACCTCCTAATTATTTTATTACATTTCACTATTATCTAATGTTTTTTGTTTGTTTGTTTGTTATTTGAAAGCCCAGTGTTTGATTTTATTTCATCCAACAGAAGGTTCTATTTGTGGTACTGAACAGACGGTGGGGATTAGGGCTGAGAGGGGGCAGAAAAAGGAAAAAAAAGCCACATCCACTACCACGCATAGGTTTTCCCCGGAATTGCCGCGTGGGGATGAATGAGTGATTCTGGAATTTATCACCTTCTCTCTCCTCCCTTCCTCTGGCTTCCGCTGGGTCTCGATAATGCCCATGTCTTCAACAGGAGGTCCCAGGCGCGGGGCAGTGGGGAGATCCCTGGGGCAAAAGGCGTCACCCCGCGGCTGCAGTGAGCGGCGGGTGCCTATCTAATGTAATAATTCTTATAACAACCCCAAGAGGTAAATACTACCCTCAGTTGGCATATGAGGGACTGAGATTCAGAGAAACTCAATATTCTGCAGAAGTTTACATAGAGTTTAGATACAAAGTATGGTCTAACCTCAAAGCCCATGCTCTTTGGTTCACTGTAAGGAAATCCATATCTGAACATCTCTATATATTCTGCAAATGTATTTGAAAAAATACCTTAGTAAGATAAGGATAAAAAAATCATCTCCTTAACAAGACTATATAGCCAACAACATTAGGGTGGAATCTTTGACACATTCCCATTTAAATTAGAAACAGAGGGATGCCCTTTCTCACTAGTATACCAAACTATTCTGGAAGTACTTGCCAATGATATTAAATAACAACATAATATACAAATTTAAATGTTTTGAAAGGAACAGATAAATTATTTTATGAAGATTAAATGATTGTTTATTGAAAAACCTAAAGAGAATAAACTGAAAACTCATTGGAAATTGTAAGATTGTAAGAGAGTTCAATCAAAATTTACCAAAACAATTCATACATTCAACAAATATTTATTGTACGTGTACTATGTGCCAGTCACTGTTCTAGGTGCTAGGAATACAACAGTGACTAAAACAAAGACCCTGCCCTCAATTTGCATTCTAGGATAAGGTGGAGAGACAGATAACAAATAAACAAGCAAATGAATGTATAATATACATTCACTAGTGATAAATGCTATGAAGAAAAATATAGTAAATTAACAGAATTAAGATTGATTCCCATAATTTACTATATTAGATGAGAGGGGGCACAAAAAGACCTTTCTGGAGAGATGGAAATTTGAGTAAAGACTTATGAAATACATCTCTTATGATTTAAGTGAGTAAACCTTGCAATACCTAGGGGAAGAATATTACAGGCAGAGGGGAGAGCAAGGGCCAAGGTACTTACGTGGGAGCATAAGTTCCTTTCCTTAAGCCAAACAGCCAAAAAACTCACTCTGCTTCCATGTGGAGGAGAGGGGTAAAGGGACGCACAGAGAGAGGCCTGGAGGGGCATTCAATGGAAGCTCCTCTACTTGGAAATACAAGAATTGGGAGGAAAGTTTCTGTCTTACAATGAGAATTGTGAATTTCATTTCAGTGTGACAGGAAACGGTTGGAGGGAAATGACAGTCTCATTTATATTTTATAGGTGCCACCATGGTTGCATTGGGAAAATACTGCTGGGCACAAGAGTGATAGCAGAGAGAGCAGATAGAAGAAGACGAGGGATGTAGAGAAGTAGTTCAGATGAGAGATGAAGGGACCTTGGACTAGGGTAGATGTGATGAGGAAAGAAGTGGTTGGATTTGGAATGTATTTCAAAGAAAGGTCCAATGAGATGTGCTGAGATATCGGGAATGAGATATGGGGAACGAGAGAAAGAAAAGTCAAAGATGATTGCAGAGTTTTTGGCCTAAGCCTCTGGCTGAATGGAAATGAGAAAACCTGGGGAAGGAACAGATTGGAAAGGAAGTGGAAGCAAACATTTGGTTTTGAATATGTTTGAAATTCCCATGATATATCTAACTGCAGAAATGATGTAGCAGTGGGATATATAAATCTGGAGCTCAGGGAAGAGTTTGGGGTCTGTACTATAAATCTGGAGGACATCAACCTACAGATAATAAAAGGTGGGAGACTGGATGACATAAACTAAAGGTGAGTGTCTGAGATCTGAGTCATAGCATTTAGAGGTCAGAAATATCATAAATTATATAATTATTATAATTACATACCCTCAATAGTCAGTTAAAGAATTTAGTGGAGAAAAATTTCTGTTTACAGTAAATGGATTCTGTGATCCTATCTGGTATACTATTCTGGAATCTGAGCTGACCCTAACTGCATAAACCACCACTATGACTAGGCTTGGCAATGTCCCCAGTATCTCATTTAACAAATTTCCAATGTATTTTTCTAAAAGTGTTAATTAGCTTGTGAACAATAGTTTCCTGAGTGCCCTCAATTCTATGACAACAGCACTTTTCTCTCTCTGTTTCCAGTGATTACCACTAATATTTTTAGCTCCTGCTTAATCAGTCCCAATCTTTTACACTTTGTACTATAATATATTAAAACAATAACATTCAAATCTATATAACTGGGACTTGACCACATTTCTCCAAATTTATTTTTTAGATTAGTTTTGTAAATTTTCTGATTATTTTAATTTAGATTAATTTTATTTCTTTCAGATATGTCTCCTTCAAAAATATGCCTGAATCTAAAAAGAGTGATTTTGAAAAGTCAAATTTAAGACCACACTTTGCACCAACAAAAATAAAAATTCAAGAAATCAAGTCAATAGGTAATGCTTTGTATATTTATCTCTGTTTTGATGTATTAATGAAGTTCTTTTATTAAATACTTTATTATTTATTAATGTTTGTCTTATAAGTTCTTATAATTTGATGTTTCTGTTGAAAGCATTTGCTTGAAAGCCTATGGGTTATAACTGAAGTGTGAAAGATGTCAGTGAGCTATAAAGAAGAATTTCCTAAGAGAAAGAGATGATAAATGTCAGAATAGACATTTGTACAATTCACAAATTAAGAATATATTTTTATGTTTACTTTTCCGGAAAGAAAATCTCTGGATTTCCTTTCAGCTCAACCCTGAGTTTTCTTGTAATTGTTTTAAAAAAATCACTCAAGCTTGTACATCTTACTTAGTAGAAATTTACTTTACAGGGACTGTAAAGGAACTCACTTTCCTAGAAACTTCAGGAATCTGTGAGCTAGGAAACAGCGTTATAGAGCCTCAGAAAATTTGAGTGTTTTATGTTGTCTTTGTTTTTCTTTCCCTGGCATTATCAAAAAACCCATCTAATTGTGTCATGCTCATCAACAACCCTGACTGAGGCTCCTTGAATCCACATTGCCCCATATTGCCTCATTTCTGTGACTCTTCGTAATCTAATTCCTCAAAAGATTTGTTTACATATACTGTCTCTACTCCCTCAACATTTTTTTTTTTTTTTTTTTTTTTTTGCGGTACGTGGGCTTCTCACTGTTGTGGCCTCTCTTATTGCGGAGCACAGGCTCCAGACGCACAGGCTCAGCGGCCATGGCTCACGGGCCTAGCCACTCTGCGGCATGTGGGATTTTCCCGGACCGGGCCACGAACCCGTGTACCCTGCATCGGCAGGCGGACTCTCAACCACTGCGCCACCAGGGAGGCCCACTCTGTCAACTTTTGTTTAAACTTCAGCCTACTCCAAATTGGTCTTGCCTCCACCATTCTACTGAAGTTACACTGATTAAGAGTACCAGTGATCTCCATGTTGCTAAATCCAAAGGATATTTTTCTGCCACCTCTCAGTCCCCCTATAGTTAGTTGATCACTCCCTTCTGCTTAAAACTCTGTTTTTCTGCTATCTCACCCTTTCTCAGTCTCTCTTTTTAATTTCTCTTCTCCATCCTTAAAATACTGTATTTGCTCAGAGCTCAATCCTGAGCCTGCCTCTGCTTCTACATTCTTTCTCCTTGGGTGATCTAATCCAGTCTTACAGATTAGATCACCCAACTGTATTTTAAATCTCTATGGTTTAAAATACCGTAGAGATATCGTTAAATCCTTCATTTATATCTCAATCCAGACTAATCCTCTGAAGGGCAGGTACCTACACTGAACTACCTATTTGATATCTCCACTCAAACTTCTCATTACATCTTAAACCTAATATCCAGAACTGGTCTCATGATTCCCTATCCTAGCCATCCTCTCAAACTTTCTCTCCCATCCCCTCCCCACAACAGCATTCCATTCTCAGTACATTGGACCAATTTACTCCAACTGGCTCAAGTCTAAAACCTAGAAGCAATCCTTGATCTCTCCTTTCCCTCCTCCCCAAAGTTCAATATGTCAACAAGCTCTTTTCATTCTAACTCATCTTGAATTAATCTATTTTCACCATATCTGCTGTCACCACCCTAATCCAAATCATCATCATCTTTGTGTGTCAACTATAGTAGCTTGCCGACAGGTATTTCTTCTTTCATTCTTGCCCTCTTTATAATCACTTTCCTTTTTTATTAAACCATTTAAAATTATGAAATAACATACATTATGAAAAGTGAATATAGCATAAAATGTACAGTATAATAACCAATTATTAAAAAAAACACCTATATAACCATATTGCACATCAAGAAATAGAGCATTGCCAACGTCACCACTTGACCTTTCCCAAATCACCTCTCCCTTCCTTGTCCCTGGGAGTTACTACTGTCCTGATTTCTGTGGTAATCACTTCCTTACTTTTCTTTACATTTTTACCATCTATTATTTGCATCTCTAAAGAATATTGTTTAGTTTGCTTGCTTTTCACTGTATATGAATGTAATCATGCTGTATGCATTCATTTTTTTTTTTTTCTTAGCATTGTTTGTAAGATTCACTCATATTGTGCTGTGGAGGTGTAGTTGCTTCATTTTCATTGCTGTTAAGTATTCCATTGCATGAATATATCACGCTTTGTACTACTCTTGAAATTTAGGGTTTTTAGTTTGTCAGTCATTGCAATGCTGAAATGAATATTTTTGTTTAGGCATCCTGCTGCATCTGTGTAAAAGTCTCTTGAGAGTGTATATCCAGCATTTACATTACCGGGGATGCTTACCTTCAACTATAATAGATAATGTCAACTTTCCAAAGTGTTTTTACCAATTTATGCTCCCATCAGATTTGTGAGGGTTCTTTTTGTTCTGCTTCCTAACACTTGGAATTGTCAGTTTTCCATTTTAGCAATCTACTGGGTATATAATAATATATCATTATGGTTTAATTTGCATTTCTGTGATTACTAATAGGTTTGAGAACTTTTTCATAGACTATTGACAAATTGGATTTATACTTTTGGAAATCATCCAAGTTTTACCTTATTTTAAAATTAGTTTTTTATCCTTTTCTTGTTGATTTTTAAATATATTCTTTTTATTAGTTCTTTGTTGGTTTGGCGTGTTGTGAATATCTTCCCCTTTTCTATGGGTTTTCTTTTCACTCTATGGTGTCTTTTTGATGAACAAAAATTCTTCCACTTTAATAAGGTCAAATATACCAAATCTTTTCTTATTTGATAAGTACTTTTTGTACCATATCTAAGAAATCTTTTCCTACTCTGTGGTCATGAATATCTTTTTCTATTTATCTTGCAAAAGATTTTAGTTCTTCTTTTTACCTTTAGGTCTAAAGTCTACCTGGAATTACATTTTGAGTGAGGTAAGAGTCAAGTTTAGTTTTTGTTCATGTGAATACCCAGCTATCCCAGTGTGGTATTAAAAAGGCTATTCTTGGGCTTCCCTGGTGGTGCAGTGGTTGGGAGTCTGCCTGCTGATGCAGGGGACACAGGTTCGTGCCCCGATCCGGGAAGATCCCACATGCCGCAGAGCGGCTGGGCCCGTGAGCCATGGCCGCTGAGCCTGCGCGTCTGGAGCCTGTGCTCCTCAACGGGAGAGGCCACAACAGTGAGAGGCCCATGTACCGCAAAAAAAAAAAAAAAAAAAGGCTATTCTTTCCCTAATACTCTGGGCTCTTTGTTCTGGAGTTCTTATTATGTTTCATTATATTATTTATCCATTTCAATATCAATACCAAACAACATTAATTTCTGTAGCTTAAAATAACCCTTGATATCTGGTAGAGCAAGTCTTCCCACCTTGTTCTTCAAGAGTATCATGGTTATTTTCTGTTTTCCATTATGATTACTTCTTCTGACACATTGGTTATTTGGGAGTTTATGTCTTAATTCAAAATATATTGGACTTTTCTAATTATCTTTTGGTTATAAATTTTTAGCACAATTACATTGTAGTTTGAGGATGTAATCCATAGGATTTCAGTCCTTTGTAATTAGTTAATGCTTGTATTTTCACCCAGTATATGGTCGATTGTTGTAAATGTTCAGTATGTGCTTGAAAATAAAGTATATTCCGCAGCTGTTGGGTGCAGTGTTCTACATATGTCTTTTAGGTCAAATTTCTTCATTGTTTTTCAACTCTTCTATATCCTTTTTTATTTCTCTGCTTGCTTATTCTGTCAATTGCTGAGAAATTTCAGACTCATTTATTTTTTTCCTTGTAGAATTATCAAATTTTGCTTTACAGATCTTTAATATAGTTTAGGCTGTGTTATTAATTGCATAAAATTTTAGAATTATTATATATTTCTAGTGAATTGAACCCTTTTTAATTACAAAGTGATTGTTTTATTATCCAGTATTACTGTAGTTACCCCAGCTTTCTTTTGGCTAACATTTACATGGTATATCTTTTTCCATCATCTTGTTGCCACATTTCTGTAACATTATGATCTCTTACATAAGAGTCTTATCTCTTGTAAATATCAAATTGTTAGATTTTTAAATCTACTCTGTAATCTTTGTCTTTGAAATGGAGCATTTAGTCCATTTATACTTAATGTAACTACTTATATCTTTGGATTTAAATCTGCCATCTTATTTTGTTCTTTCTCTCCTGTTGATTCTGTGTTTCTTCTTCTGTCCTCTTATGTCTTATTTAGGATTGACTTTTTAAAATTTAAACTTTTCCCCTTTACTAATTTGGTAGTCATGCATTCTGTTTCTATTCTTTAAATGATTACCCTAGAAATTACAATATTCATCCTTTCAAAATATATTGTTACCCTCCTTCTGGACAATAAAGGAATCCTAGAACATGTTAATTATTTTCTGCCGTACTGAGTTTTATGTTATCACTAAAGTCCAAAGTCTTACCTAAATATCATCTAAATCAGCTATGGTGAGACTCAAGGTATGATTGATCCTGAGGCAAAATTCCTCTCCAGCTTGAACCTGTGGAATCAAACAAATTGTGTGCTTCCAAAATACAGTTGGGACAGGAATAAGATAGACATTCTCATTCCAAAAGGGAGAAATAGGAAAGAAGAATGGAGTAATGGGTCCCAAGGAAGTTTAAAACCTACTAAGACAAACTTCATGAGATCTTAAGGCTCAAGGATAATCCTCTTTGGCTTGATGCTCTGCCTTCCTGACCCACTGGGGCAGAGGTCCTGCTCTCACAACTCTGCTGAGTGGGGGGGTCACATCTCCCCCACTTCCCCACTGGGACTCTGCTAGGCCAGGATTTCATCCCCAGGACTATCTAGTGAGAGTGTTGGCCCAACCCCAAGGGCTCCATAGGCAGAAACTGAGGCAGTGGCCTCTGATTTTGATACTGAGGCAGGCCTGATGATCTTTGAGTCACCTTCATGGTCATTCTTCCCTTGTCTTGAGGAATAGCATGTTTGCAGTGCATAGCTCTGTGGTCCTATCCTGTAAAACCCAAGAAGTCCGACAGCCTTCCTTCATTTTATCCTGTCTCTATCCCCTTCACTTCAAACTGGCAGTGTCTCTCCTGGGATGGCTGATTAGGTCCATGTTTCACACCCATACCAATCTCCTTATCTCCTTATCAAATGGTCAGTACACCACAGCCTTAGTGTTCTCTTTTGAACGTGCTTTCTCAGTTATTGTAATATGAGAATTTTCTAAATTCTTAAGTTCTGGTTCCATTTTGCTTAACAATTTTGTCTTCAATTCATTTCTCTCGTCTTGCATTTTTACTACAAGCAGTCAGGAGAAATCAAGCCTCTTCTTTAACACTTTGCTTAGAAATCTCAGCTAACTATCCAATTTCATCACTCACAAGTTCTACCTTCTACAACAAAACCAGAACACAAACACAAGTCAGCCAAGTTCTTTGCCACTTTATAACGAGGATCACCTTTGCTCCATTGTCCAATAGCGTGTTCCCGATTTCTGTCTGAGACCTCATCAGAATGGCCTTAACATCCGTATTTCTACCAACATTTCTGCATATGGTTATTCATGTATTCTCAGTGAAAATGAAAGCTTCCTCAATGGCTCTCCTCTTTCTTTCTGAGTTCTCACCAGAATTGCCTTTAAAATCTCTTCATGGCCATATTAGCTTTTTCTAGCATGCACCTCACAACTCTTTCGGCCTCTACCCACTACCCAGTTCCAAAGGTTCTTTTATATTTTTAGGTATTTGTTACAGCAGCACCCCACCTCTCAGTCCCAATTTCTCTCTTATTCAGGCTGCTATAACAAAGTACTATAAACTGGGTGGCTTAAACAACAAATATTTATTTCTCACAGTTCTCACTGGAGGCTGGAAGCCTGACATCAGTAGGATCAGGTTCTGTTGAGAGTCTTCTTCTTCGTTTGCAGACAGCCACCTTCTTACTTTATTCTCACATGGCAGAGAGAGCATTATTCTCATCATGGACATTCTACCCTTATCACCTCATCTAAACCTAATTACCTCCCCAAAGCCCAACTCCCAAAACCACCACACTGAAAATTAGAGCTTCAACATATGAATTGTGGGAGAGACACAAACATTCAATCCCTAGCAACTACCCTATCTAAATTACACCTCCCTCTCATGCTGTCCCTCACCAAAATCTGTCTATGTCTGTCACGGCATGCATCTCAATTTATAATTGTTCACTCCTTTGTTTCTTTACTTAATTCTTTTTTGTACTATCCAATAAAATGTGTGCATCATTGGGCAGAAATCACAATTCCAGAGTCCAACACCGCACTGGCCTGGCACATTGCAGGTGATCAACAAATAACTGTTAATTGAAGGAATACCAGATGTAAGTTTGTTACATCTATTATCTCATTTAATCCTCACAGCATCCCTGTTACATAAGTACTATTATTTCCACTTAACAGATGGGGAAGCTAAAGCTCAGAGGGGTTAAACGATTTTCCTAAAGCTACATAACTCACAAACAGAAAAGTAGTTTTTGGTCCCAGGCTACCTACATCCAAAGTCTGCATGCTTGACCATACATTATACCTACTTAAAAAAAAAATCCATTAAATGATAATACAAATTAGTAAAACTCATAATTGGAGATGGGGGATTCAGGTTGAGGGGAATCTTTCTCTTTTCAAAGGAATTAATGAGAAGATTTATTTGACTATCAAGTATGATTCTGTTTTATTTAGAAATCTTTTTTTCTAAGAAAATACAGCTTTATTGTACAATAGTAATTGAATGTTATATTCTGTTAATAGAAATTCTTTTTAAAAGCAAATTATTCTAGAATATATTTAGCTCTAACAAACTACATTTCTAAAAAGTTTACAAGTAGAGAAAATGGTTTGTTGAGTTAAATTAGAAGTAGTCTAACAGTATAGAAATATCATTTATGTTTGGATTTCTTTCTTTAGAGCCAGTAGAAGAATATCTAAAATCAAGATCTATTAGATCTTTTCATTATCTTAAGGATACAACTGAGGTAGGTTTAATTTGCATGCTTACAATTATTTAATAGAAATCCAGATTATCCCTAATAGTTTTATATATTTTTCTACAAATCCCAAATTCAAATGAATTTTAGGATTCAGAAGTATAAAATTTTAAAGTGATTTCATCTCTGATATTATGCAAAACTTTATATATGGCAATAATAGAGAAAATAATATGTTATCTGTTGGACAGGCAATACAGTGGAAATTATTTATTGAATGTTATCATAAAGTTATCAAAGTTAAGACAGGGCCTCATAGAAAATTATATGTGCATAATTTAAATATTTTATTTTAATTTAGAATATAAAAATATACATCCATTTGTTAATCTTTTGATGTGTAGCCAAGACCATTTTTTTTTCTTTTTGCGGTTCACGGGCCTCTCACTGTTGTGGCCTCTCCCGTTGCGGAGCACAGGCTCCGGACGCGCAGGCTCAGCGGCCATGGCTCACGGGCCCAGCCGCTCCGCGGCACGTGGGATCTTCCCGGACCATGGCACGAACCCGTTTACCCTGCATCGGCAGGCGGACTCTCAACCACTGCGCCACCAAGGAAGCCCCAAGACCATTTTGGTTATAGTTATTTAACTCACATAATTACAATAACAATGATTATAACAGGTTTAGCACCAATACTATTGGAAACATTTTTTAAAATTTTATTTTATTGAAGTATAGTTGATTTACAATGTTGTGTTCATTTCTGCTGTATAGCAAAATGATTCAGTTATACATGTATATACATTCTTTCATATTCTTTTGCATTATGGTTTATCACAGGATATTGAATATAGTTCTCAGTACTATGCAGTAAGACCTTGTTGTTTATCCATTCTACATATAATAGTTTGCATCTGCTAATCCTAAACTCCTAATCCATCCCTCCCCCACACCTCTCCCTCTTGGCAACCCCAAGTCTGTTCTCTATGTCTGTAGCACCAGAACTATTGACTCTTGCTAACAACCTGAGCAGAGGTACATGGGCATCCTGAAAAGTGACCAACCAGCCTTGACCATTGAGCATGCCTGGATATTATTCAGGAGGTTTTATCTAGGAGACTAGAGAGAGAAATTAATACAGAGAATCAGCAAAGGGAAGTCATTTAAGAGAGTCTCTTAGGTGTTAATTTACTTCTTCTTATTATTATTATTATATTTATTTATTTATTAAACACAAAAGGCAATTTATTGGCTCATGTACATGAAATGTCCAGGGCTGTCTAGCTTCAGGCATAGCTGGATCCAGGGGCTGATATGATGCCATCATGGGTCAGTCTCCATCTCTCAACAATGGTTTCCTGCCTTGGTTTTCCACTCTGTGGCAAGATGGCAGCTGAAGTGCTGGACCTCCTTCCCCTCTTCTCAGCAGGCTCGCTCTTTCTTTCTTTCTTTCTTTTTTAACATCTTTATTGGAGTATAATTGTTTTACAGTGGTGTGTTAGTTTCTGGTTTAGAACAAAGTGAATCAGCTATACATATACATATATCCTCATACCTCCTCCCTCTTGCGGCTCCCTCCCACCCTCCCTATCCCACCCCTCTAGGTGATCACAAAGCACCAAGCTGATCTCCCTGTGCTATGTGGCCGCTTCCCACTAGCTATCTATTTTATATTTGGTAGTACTTGTAAGTCCATGACACTCTCTCACTTGATTTACTTATTATTAACCCTGTTTATTGCTAATCTGGAGAATGAAACATGAAGAAATACATACTTTGCACCATAATTAATAACATATTATCATTTTATTGCAAATTTATACCTTTTATACTTTTTAAAAATATTGACAAAATACACTGTCTGGCTTATTAGTTTTATCCTCATCTACATGTTTTATATAGGTTTGTGTTTAATAAAAATCTCCCAAGAAATATAAATATATTGTAACTTCATCATAAGATTACTCATCATAATAAATTTACTAGCATCTTATATAAAACATTTTAATTTTTAAAAAACAAATTAAAATATACATATGCCTTTTTAAATTAAATAATACAGAAAGGCTAATAAGAACACAAAGCCCTTGCACCCGTTCTTCCTGTTCTAATTTCCTCTTTTCAGAAGCAACCATGTTTAACCTTTTGGGGTTTCAATTCCTCTTATGATTAACTCTATAATTCTAAAGAATGAGCTTCTACTGCTAATTTTTTATTTATCAACTTTAAGCATTATCTACTGCATAATCAAAAACAAAGATTTGAATTAGTTTATTTACACTACATCTCACTTCTCTCCCTCTTTCCTCTTCTGTATCTTTTTTTTTTTTTGGCTGTACGCGGGCTTCTCACTGTTGTGGCCTCTCCCATTGCGGAGCACAGGCTCCAGACGCACAGGCTCAGCGGCCATGGCTCACGGGCCCAGCTGCTCCGCGGCATGTGGGATCCTCCCGGACCGGGCCACAAACCCGTGTCCCCTGCATCGGCAGGCGGACTCTCAACCACTGTGCCACCAGGGAAGCCCCCTCTTCTGTATCTTTGATAGTTACTTTTCTGCTTTTTCTGTTTTAACATTGAAATAATATATCTAAATACTTTTTTCTTTCCTATCAACTTTAATCACTAACTCCTGATTCCTCTTTACTTAAGATGAAAGATCTTAACAGTTTTAGCCTTTCCTCCACATCTTCTTCCCTAGGTCAAGTATATCTTTATTTTTACACTTTTGAGGTCAATGATTATACTCACTTTGTAACTCTGATTAAACCTTTATGTTTTGTCTGTAGATTAATTCTAAAGCTAAAAATGCTTTAAACAGCATTTATATTATTACATTTTTGTAAATAATTGTTTATTGTAGAACAAAGTAGTGTGCTAGGACTATGTTTCTTCTCAAGGGTGCAGTGTAAAAACAATAGGCTCTCTTTTCTTATTCTCCATCAGTTACTAAAAAATAATGCCATATATTAATTTCCCTTATATTTAGATCTTGACTGTCTTGTGTACTTTTTCTGGAGTTCCTAGTTGCCTTTCTTTTTTCTTGTGGTGAATGATAATAATAACAAACATCTATGTAGTACGTGAGTGTGCCAAGCACTGTTCAAATGCACATATATGCATATATATGCATTCTTCTTTTCCTGCCTTCTTTTGGATAATTTGAATATTTTTTAACATTTTAATTTATTGACTTTTAGCTGTACCTCTTTGTGTTTGGATTTTTTAGTGGTATCTTTAGGGATTAAAATATACATCATCAACTCTTCAAAGCCTACTTAGAGTAAAATTGTACTATTTCACATAAAGATTTAGAAGCCTTTAAATTGTATAAAACCATTTACTAACCCTGTCTTTCATAATATAGTTTTCATGTGTTACTATAAACCCCATAAGACAATATTATAATTTTTGCTTTCAACACTCCTATATGTTTTAAAGAAAGTAACAGAGTAAAAAAACAACCAAATACAACCAGATCTGATGCTCTTCAGTACTTCCTGAAGATATATTTCCATCTGGTATCATTTCCCTTTATCCTGAAGAACTCCCTCAAGTATATTTTGTAGTGAAGGTCTGCTGGCAACAAATTCTCTGTTTTCTTTTACCTGAAAGTGTCTTAAGGATATTCTGAAGGAAATTTTTGCTTGACACAAAACTTTGGCTGATAATTGTTTTTTCTTTCAGCATATTGATGATGTTCCAATATCTACTGGCCTTCACAGTTCTGACCGCCATAGTTTCTGATGAGAAATCAGGGGTATTTTGAATTGTTCCCCTGTGTGTATAACTTGTTTTTCTCTGGCTGCTTAAAGATGTTTTCCTCATACTTGGTCTTCAGCAGTTTGATTATGTGCTTAAGCATGGTGTTCTTCTTAATTATCCTGCTTAGGGTTCATTAAGCTTCTGGAATTTATAAATTTATGTCTTTTATCAAATTAAGATCATATTTCATCTCACCACTATTTATTTAAATATTTTTCTACCCCATTCTACCTTTCCTGTCCTTCTGGGATTCTTGTTACACATATATCAGACTTTTCTTTTTTGAGTTCAGCAAGTATTTATTGAGTTCCTACAGCAGCCAGCCTCCTGTCCAGAGACTTGTGGCCTGAGATCACAGGGTAGGTGAGCAGGCTCAGACTTTTCATTATTGTTTTCTCACAGGGACACATATGTCTCTGAATCCCTCTAAAAAACAAAAATTCTCCTCTCTTTTTTCATATTGGGTAACTTCTATTGGTCTGTATTAAAGTTCCCTGACTCTTTACTCTGATGTCTCCATTCTGTTTTAAAGTCAACCAGTGGGTTTTTTTACTTCAGGTATTATATATTTTCGGTTCTAGAATTTCCATTTTTTAAAATAGTTTCTATTTCTCTAAGATTTCCTTTTTTCTCATTCACTGTGAACATATTTTACTTTTTTCATTGAGCATAATTACAATAGCTGCCATAAAATCTGATAATTCCAACATCTGGGTCATTTCAAGGTTGGTTTTGATTGATAGCCTTCTCTGTTGAGACTAGGTTTCATTTTCCTGGTCTTTGTATGTTAAGTTGGATTTACCCTGGACACCACAACTGTTATAATGTGGAGACTCCAGAGTCTGTTATATTCCTACAAAGAGTAATGATGTTACTGTTTAGCAGTCAGCTAGCTTGGTTGGGCTCAAAATATACTCTGTCTCTATAGAAGCAGCTCAAATTTCAGTTCAGTTGTTATATCCTTAGCTGCACTGCTTGCAGTTTTCCCTAAACATGCATCGTTCATGGGTCAGCAAGAGACTTGGACAGGGTTTATACATAAAAGATGGGGCTATCATCTTTGGCACTCTTCTTTCTATCATTCCTTTCTCATTTCCCAGAAGTTTTGGTCAGCCTGAACTTTTTCCTCTGGTTCTTCTGGCCAGAAAGAACCTAAGTTTTCTATCAGAGTTTTAGATGTCCTATACTTTGGCCTGCCTTCAAACTAAAAGCCATAAAAATAGAAACTTCACTCTACGCAAGTCAGTAATTCCAAGTTTCAATGCTTTTTCTTTGTCACCTGCTTTTGTTCATTCTCCAGGACCTTCAGGCAACTTGTGTGTGTGTGTATGTGTTTGTGTTTTCTAGAGTATTTTGTCTAGAGTTTATAGTTTTTATCTGAGAGAGAGTGGCTCTGATAGAGGCTTACTCAGCCATATTGAAAAAGAATTTTCCAGAGTTTTTACTACTTCCTTTATTTTTTCCTACTGCATTGCTCAATATTTCCTAAACATCTATAAATAATAGTGATGATAGGTGTCACTATTGTCATGCCACACACTCGCGTATTGTCATTAACCATAATATTAGTTATTGGTTTTATACGGGTATAATTTTTAAAATTTTGCTAAGATATTCTTTATCATATTAAGAAAGTATTCTCTTTAGTTTTATTACAGTTCTTATCAATGATGGTTACTGAATTTATCAAATGTATTTTAAATATTACAGCTATTAAAATAATTACATTATTTTTCTCCTTTGATCTATTGGGACATAAATTATAATAACTTAGAACTATTAGGAGCTTTTAATTTCTTTTATTTTTTTTTGCGGTATGCGGGCCTCTCACTGTTGTGGCCTCTCCCGTTGTGGAGCACAGGCTCCGGACGCGCAGGCTCAGTGGCCGTGGCTCACGGGCCCAGCCACTCTGAGGCATGTGGGATCTTCCCGGACCGGGACACGAACCCGTGTCCCCTGCATCAGCAGGCAGACTCTCAACCACTGCTCCACCAGGGAAGCCCAGGAGCTTTTAATTTCTTGATAATTTTGTTTGGCCATTACAAATTGTTCCATTAGTACAGTGTTGAGTAGTATTTTATTTTGAATTTGTGAAATCACCTGAAGTCATATGTGAAATTAGCTTGTAGGCTTCTTCTGGTGCATTATCTTTCCAGACTTTGGTGTCAAGAATATGTCAGCTATGAAAAGAACTGAAAAGTCTTTGTTGTTATTTATTTTTTAATTTAACTGATATTATATTGCCTAAGAATTGTTTGTTGCATAAAAATTTGAAAGAACCTATGTATAAATCTATTTGGGCTGGGTTACTTTTTTAAAGGTAGTTATTTGAAACTTCTTTACATTTCTTTTAAGAATTATTGGTATGCTCAAATTTTCTACTTCTTCTCAAGTCAATTTTGGCCATTTTTCTTTACATTAAAGTTTATCTGTTTGACTCTGAAGACACCGATAGTCTATCCCTCTCACAACCACCCTTCTTGACTATTGAAACTTACCCTTTATACACTACAAATGATAAATGCTCCCCTGCCCCACCTGGCTTTGAATATGCTGTTGATTGTCTTATGAATACCCTGGACGTATGTTGTTGGCCTCTCCTGATATGTTCTTATCTCCAAATCCCAGCATTAAGTTCTTCCTCACTGATGAAATGTTTCCTGTCTATTCCAGCCCTCTCTTCTAAACTCCTCCCCGTTTAAAGATTGTATTGATTGGTTTGGTTCTTAGTGATATTATCTTATTACATTATTTGCCAATGACTCATGTATGCTAATCATATATATTTAGAATGTGAATTCTTTATGGCCTGGATTTTTGTCATATTTAAAATTTTTATCTCATATTATCCAGAATGAAATATATTCTGTGCCTAGTGTGAAAAAAAATTGTAGGTACTAAACAAATATTTGTTTGGTTGGTTGAGGGACAGTCACAAGTTACGCAGTTTATACTTACATATGCTTGTTTATTTGGGGTATCTAAATAATTATATTTAAATAGAAATATACAGGGACAATCTGAGACACTAGGTAAAGCTGGATCACTTTTTTCCAGTTTCTCCCCCTTTACTCAGAACTATTCTGCTGTACCTGCTCTGTGTATGAGACAGTAAAGTTTCTGTTTAAACCAAGAGGGCTTTTTATTCTCAGTACTTAAACTTTAGACTCTCTACATTTGGAGAAATACATTTTATATGAAAATAATGGCTAAGTTTTAGAGACAAAGAAAATAAAATTTAGTAAAAAGTGCGAGCATAGGCAAATTTTTAAATTTCTGTAGACATGTTCCCTCATCTAAGAAGTGGTAATAACATCTATTTCATAGGGATTTTTTTTTGAGGATTAAATAATCATTATATTTGAAATTATTTAAAGATCTAGTCAGCTGTTAGTTATCATAATTAGCTATTCCAAATATGAATAATCAAGTATAAATTATTTACAATATAGACATGGAAAAAATAATTTCTAAGATAGTTTCCCCTTTTCTTTATGTTTAAGAAGAACATGCTAAACCCTTCCATGAACTGTATTCACAGCATAGACAACAACAACGTAGAAGAACATTGGGATCTACAATCTTTTCTCCTGTACCCAGCATTCAGTCTAATGCTTATAAGAATGAAAAAGACTCTATTTACAGGTATACACATTGTGTGTTTATATTGAAGTAACTGAAAATTAACTGCATCTTACTTCAAGATATAGGCATTAAGAAAATCTTTAGCCAAGGAATATCAGTATCTAATCCTATTACCACATTATTTCACTACTTAATAACATCTGAAGACTCTATAACAAAAATGGTAAAGCTTAGGTTCCTTAGTATGGCATATAATATCTTTCCAGTCGTCTATTCTGTCCTTTGCTTATACTGAGTCTAATCACAGCAAACAGTCTATTCCAACTACTGTGTGATTGACCCACTCTGTTCTTTATGCTCAGAACATACTTCTCCTGATAGATTCCTATTCATCTTGAATAGTTGGGACACTTTTACCTGCAATTAAAAGAAAACTAACTACATATGATTTAGACAAAAAAGATATTTATAATCTCAAATAACAAGAAGTCCATCAGTAAGGCAGCTCCAGGTTAATTCAGGGGTTTAATGATGCCATCAAATATCCAGCTTCTCCATCTTTCCTCAACTTGCCTCTACTGTCTCAGCAACTAGCTTGTCCTCCTAGCCTTGCTGTACAAGATGGTGACCACTATTGAAGATAACTGGTAACAGCACCCACTGAAAAGGAGAAAAGCTCTTTGACCCTTTTTTTCTTTTAAAGATTTATTTTATTATTTTTGGCTGTGTGGGGTCTTAGTTGGAACGCAGGATCTTCATTGAGGCATGTGGGATCTTTCATTGCGGCATGCAGGCTCTTCCTTGTGGTGCGTGGACTTCTCTCTAGTTGTGGTGTGCGGGTTTTCTCTCTCTAGTTGTGGTGCACAGGCTCCAGGGCTCAAGGGCTCTGTAGTTTGCAGCACACGGGCTCTAGTCGAGGTGTGCAAGCTCAGTAGCTGTGGCACACGGGCTTAGTTGCACTGTGGCATGTGGGATCTTAGTTCCCTGACGAGGGATGGAACCTGCATCCCCTACATTGTGAGGCAGATTCTTTATCACTGGACCACCAGGGAAGTCCCTCTTTGACCCTTTTGTAAGAATGAGGAAAATGCTCCCCAAAGCCCTCCAGCAGACCTCCCCTGGTGTCTCTTTGGCTAGAATAGCTTCATACACTCATATCTAAAAACCAGTAAATCATTATCAGCTTTTAACACAACCCACAGTATGAAATACTTTTTATATCACAATGATTGATATCTATATCAATATCTATATGTATCTATCAATCTATCTATCTGTGGAGCAGAAGATTCAGATTCATAGACCCCTAATTATTTGTCTTTCTGTTAGTTGAAATTGATTGCAGTATTTTAGTGTTTTAAACAATTGTTACTAAGGATCTATGTGATACACTCTATTCTATTCTACTTTTTAAAATGTTGGTCAGGAGATGCTAAATTGATTTATTGTCTAAATTGATGGGTTGTAGCTCACATTTTGAAAAGCACAGGCTTAGATTATTCCAGGTTCATTCCCTTGATTTAGGAAGGCGCTCAGCCTCCCTTGGAGGACAGGGTTGCTTGGAGAAAAATGAATAGGATCGGAGTTCTGTTAGCAAAAAAGGGGGAAAAAAGACTCTTAAGTAGGCAACCCTCTTTTTAACGCATTATCCTTTAAGTTCTACTCAGATGTCACATCTTCTCTGAAATGTTCCTTGATAGCAGTGGCGGGCTGTTCTACGTGTGCCCTTATATGTTTTGGCCCCTGACACCTGTCTCATCTCATCTTACTCCACTCTCCTCATCACTGCACTCCAGCAACACTGGCCTTCCAGTGAGCATTCCAAGCTGGTTTCATACTCAGACCTTTACACTTGCTATTCCCCCAGCTCTTCACCTGGCTGTCTCCTTCCCTTTCTCAGATTTCAACTCAAATATCCCCTTCTGAGAGAGGTCTCCCATAGCCACCTTAGATGAAGTATTATGTTTATATTTTTCTGTAATACTTACAAGTAGTTGAAATTATTTTATACATATGTTTTGTTGGTTGGTTTGTTTGTCTTTTGACTATTTCCTCTCTCTAGAGCAGAGCTTCCTAACCAATAAACTGTGGTAATTTTGTGCTCAGAGAGGGTTATAGGTGTGCTGAAATGCTGATCCTTCAACCTTCAAAAATGTGGAGTTGGCCCCATGGTAGCCAGGCTACAAGTGTTCTCAAGTGTTTATCTCAGTGTACTGAACAAAGACTATTAACTAATATGTCTGTCATTATGTGGAAAAGGTTGGGAAACATTGCACTAGGATACAAACTACTTGAGGATAAGAAAAAAACTGAATTTATTGCCAACAGCATGTGTGTCTGGGAACATGTTTAAGAAAGTAGAGAAATGCTGGAGTGGCCAGCAGGCATATTTGGAAGAGTTCTGCCCTGGACACTTTATTCATGCCAGGTGGCAAAGTCTGTGGCATGTGCTAACTGACCTCTCTCCATACCAAGTGTTTAACCATTTGAGGCTTCCTACTGGCTAATGATGACTTTACATTTTAGAGAGATTTGGGAATGCCTTTCTTCAACAAAAATCCCCCAAGACCAGTTTTATGTTAGCCAAACATTAGATCCTTGATCTCAGTCTTTTCCAGTTCTATCTTGTTCACTTAAGAAGTTTTTACTGGGCTTCCCTGGTGATGCAGTGGTTGAGAGTCCGCCTGCCAATGCAGGGGACATGGGTTCGTGTCCCGGTCTGGGAGGATCCCACATGCCGCGGAGCAACTAGGCCTGTGAGCCATGGCTGCTGAGCCTGTGCTCCACAACGGGAGAGGCCACAACAGTGAGAGGCCCGCGTACTGCAAAAAAAAAAGAGAAGTTTTTACTGAATAGCTACTACAGATCAAGCACAATACCAAGTACTTTCCATGTTATTTTACATTGAAAAATATTTTATACAAAGTATTTTCTAAATGCCATAATATATGTGTCTTTTGTGAAAATCTTTTATAATTTCAGCTCAAACTGAAAAAAAAAACCTAGGGGATCATTTGATTTGGTTGGTCAGTTAGAAGATTAAGTTAATAAAAGGTTAATTTTTTTAATTTTATTTTGTTCAAAGATGTTTCTAAGAAGAAGAGTTCTGCCTTTTATTTTCTTGTAGACCAGAATGAATTTATTCTGTCTTATTATGGACATCTAGGCCCATACTACAATCCAATGACCGTTCTAAGACTGCTCAGCTAGTCACATTCACATTCAGACAAGGTCATACACATGTGACACAAGGTCACATTCAGACCTTGAGCACATGCTCTATCTGCTGCAAGTTCACAGTCAAATGGAGAGGAAGACAATGAAAAATGAATGGAGAGAATACAATTGCATTTTTATAGTAGATACAAATTTAATTACACTACAACATGGATGTGAAAAAAAGTAGCTTTTTATTTTTATATAGTTCTGATACTTCTCATGAGATCCTCAAACCCTGTGTAATGAAAAAAATTCATATTAATCCATTGTGTTTTAAACTTTGTTTGGAGTAAAAATTCACAGCCTCTTTAGGCTTAACACAGTCTTTCTGTTTCTTTCTACCATGGTGTCTTAGTATATGAGTGAGGGGCTCACTGGACTTTGTGACATTGAGGAAAAGGTACTTGGCCAGGGATCTTGGTCAGTGCCTTTGTACTGCTGACCTCATTCCTAGATGTTCTGTGGCGACTGACATTTGTGCTTCATGAACACATAGTCTATTCTCTCTGAACCTGGATAGGGTCCACTCTCAACTATCACTAATATGGTAGAACTCATTTAGTTCTTGTCATGTCTTCATCTCTTCTTAGACTGTCTATTTATACCTCACCCAAGTCAAGCCTTTGCTATGGGTCACTGCACCCCTGCAATGACAAGCTTGTTGCAAGCCTAATCTCAGTGTCCATGTCACATGTGGACCAAGGGAGATCTGGAATGAAAACTATATCCTCTCTCTGCCTAACCACACCATTTCATCCTGATAACAAAGCTAGGGTCACCCTGTGTTGGCAGGAAGCTGCCCTGCAAAGCACTTTCATCCCAGAATCTCAACAAAGGATGTGGCAAATATATCTCTCTTCCTTTGTTGTTCTCCTCAACCTACATAATATACTTCCTCTCCACTCAAAAACCAAAGAGGCACACATACTACGGTCTTGCTTCCACCCCTGCTTTTGCTATTTTCCCCCACAAACCAAGCAGGAAAGGATGGTCTTGTCAGGTTGAAAGTATGGCAGAGGGTTTGAGGGAGATGTTAGCAGTAGTGATTTTTTTTTTAATTGGGGTATAGCTGTTTTACAATGTTGTGTTAGTTTCTACTGTACAGTGAAGTGGAGTTCCCTGTGCTATACAGCAGGTTCTAATTAGTTATCTATTTTATACATATTAGTGTATATATGTCAATCCCAATTCATCCCACCCACCCCATGCCCCCGCTTTCCCCCCTTGGTGTCCATACGTTTGTTCTATAGCAGTAATGACATTGAGGAATGGGAAAGGCAGACAAGAACAGACAAGCTGAAATCAGCCCTATAAACATTTATGCTGAACTTGTGTTCATTTTCAGAATAGAATCTCCTCCAGAGATGAATGATTTTAGTACAAAAGACAATAAATCCATCAGAAATGATCAATTAAATGAGTATTCAGTAAGAAAGAAAAGCTTGCCCCCCTTGTGCTTTGAGGATGAACTGAAAAAGTCAAATGCCAAGATAATCGACGTTAGTCCAGCAAAGACAGCAACTTCTTACACGGTAATAAAAACATCTACTACTGTTCAGTAAAAATGTGTATTATTACTCCTTGTGGGAATGTCATACTCCAGTGCCCAGAATCTTTGATAAATTCTCCTTCCCTCTTGGCTTCATATTCTGAAGTGACAACAACACAAGTTCTTAGTGTTCTTTTTAGAACCTCCACCCCAAATCTGGGGATTCCTCTGCACCAGCTGAAAATTTTGTGTTTTTCTTTATAAAGAACGATTTATCAAATTTTCTTGATTATAAAAGAAATATAAAGGTGGTATTTTTTTAATGACTGGATTATGTTTCACTTTTCTATCAATCTATTTTAACTATTTCAACCAGAAAATACATTTATCAAAGGCCATCTGGTAGCTCAGAGTCTCTGGGATGCTGGAGAGACAATCTGGCTTGAAAGCTCTCCAATCAGGACTAACCCTGTTACAGCCCCACGTTGCTCCACTGGGGCCCATGCTGTTGTCACAGATAAAAGTTTACAACTCTGACTCTGGGCAGGGGACACTGTTTCTAAGATCTTTGCCAGTGCTGCCCTTCCGCTAGATATATCTACCACCATCCTCACTAGAATAGTTTTCACAATGCCTACTTTTCAAAATGCTTGCTTTTTCTGAACTGAAGACTGTCTTAGGTGTGTCTGAGTGGCAGAGCCTAGGTCACACACCTACGCCCTAACCTCAAGCGAGGCTGATAAAGTGAGTTTTTGCCTCTACCTAAGTGTACTTTGACTCGGAAGGTGGAAAATTCCCTAAGGTATTGATTAGACAGACCAAAAATTTGACAGACCTCTACTGCTATCACTAAATAGGTAACATGGGCATCACCAGTGGATTGCAAAACTAGATCTTTTGTCATTTTTTCAGTGATCGTATGCATTAATATGCCTTTCACACTAAGGACACTAATATACAATGAGATGATCCTAATTTCTTACTTCATTAATTATATTTCTAAAAGAAAAGTAGCAATCATTGACTTAAAGTTTACAGACTAAATACTAGTTCTACTCATATTTGATGAGTTTCTGTGGAGTTAATCTTTTTTCCTTACAATGGAAATGTGGAAAAGAGTTCAGTGAGTAGCTCATACATACAGATTTTGCTACTACTGTGATAAAAGTAATCTATTTTTAAGTCAATCTATTACTTCGGCTATTTTATTCCACAGATATATATTGAGCACTTTTTATTGGACTAAGTATTGTGCTAAATGTTGGGGTATAGTAATGAATATAATTATTTTAAAGAAAATTTTCCACTGTCTGAACTTACTAGGATACTCAGACTGTAATTTTGGCTTATAATCAGTTATATTTCTTTTGATTTTTGACTCAATCCATTTTTTGGTATGCTGCTTATTTCTGGACATGGAAACCTAAGAAATGACAGAACAATGTTCCATCCCACCAACTATCATATTTCCCAGTGACAACACCAAACATAAAGACTTTATATCTCACTCTATTTCAAAAAGGGTTTTAGGAGGCCAAAAGTTCAGATTTTACTCCTAACATCTGAACAGAGTGTCAAGAGAAAGAAGTGTGTCACATACAAGGACATCTTTTTTGTATGTTTAAATACCATTATTGTTTATATTAAAAACTTCTATGTAGTCATTTCTAGAATACTTTACGATTTTATTTTCATGTTTTAAAAATTATAGCCTTCTTGCCTCAATAGACTGATGACGAATACTCTCTTCTTTAATCCACAGGAAGAAAATGATACAAATCCCATAATTTTCCATGAGACTGGATATGTACAAATGTTACTTTTGACAAAAAACAGGCTTCCTCCCCATTCTATGGAAAATGGGAATGGTTACCCATATAAAAGATCAAATATTGTTTTAGAAAGAAATTGTGGAATGCTCAAATCTGTAGCTAGAGGTCAATTTACTACTCCTTCCAAACCCAAAAGAACTCTGCCTACAACACAGAAGAAAGCTATACAAGCAGTATCTTTTGAAGTAAGCCGTAGAGTTGTAGATGATAAACTAAGGAAGAAAACTAGCAAGCAGATATTGGAAAACGTATCTTGGAATAAACTTTATAACTTTTCACAGACTTTTTCCAGCCTAACAAAAAAATCTGTGGGTTTCCTTGATAAAACTGTTATTCAAGAAATGAGTGCTAAAACGGCAAATTTGAAAAAACGTTTTCTACAGTAAAAACAATGAGCAAATTGAGTGCCTCGCCTGTCAAATATTGCTCAAAGCCTTCAAAAAATATACTCAAAGTCCATAAAATAAATAATGTAACACCATTGGATGATTTGTTAAACTTTTCAAGTAAAAATTAAGCACCTCATAAAATATTGTTTATACAGCAAAATTTGGGTAACAGGAAGCAAATAAAGTTCCAAGATCACAGAAGAAATCCTTGTCTAAATGGTAATGTTCTAGTGGATGGTAATGTTCTAGTGGATGGTAGAAGAAAACAAAGTATAGAAATTGGAATTACAAACCAACAGTGGTATACTATTTTTAGTAAATAAGAGGACAAAATTAGGAAATAATGATCAACAAGAGGAACTAGTTCAGGAATTTCTCTTATCTCAATTAGATCCCTCAATCATCAGCATTCCTACAGTAAAGTAGATTCAGGACCAAGAATGGCACAGACTGACTCTGGAAATTTGCTGTCGGAAGCCAAATAACATCAATAACCTTGCTCCATAATTGGATATCAAAGAAGACAAATATACCATTAACTTGATGCATGTGGAATTAATCATTGTAGCAGCATTTTGGATAATCATTAGAAACCAGTATTACATTAGCAATTCATGCAATTAAAAGACTTTGTAAAATTTCAAATACCTTTTTGTTAGTAAACATTGGAACTTCTTTACTATATAATGCCTTTACCAAGTATAACTTTGACTTTTTTCTGAATTGCTAAATAATTTAAAAGAATAATTTATCTTTAATAAGATAAATAATTTTGGCAGCAAATCCTTAAAGGATTAAAAGTTCTAAATATATTATTATATTGCTATTTTATCTACTCATTAACTTCTCATGAACCCAAACACTATAAAGATGGAATTCACCTTAGAAACAAGTTGCATTTGAAGAGTTCATTGGCAATCCGCTAGTTTAAGGACTTTGAAAAAAAAAAATCTTAACTGTTAGTACTTGAGGAGAAGTAGGTTAATTAGAAGCATTTCAGTTAAAGGAAAGTTTTGGAGGTCTTTTGGAAACTTTCCAGGGTAAGGAGGTAAACTTGTTCAGGCTTCTCTGTTTCCACTGACTGGAGGTTTTCTTTATTGTGCGTCATCAGTGTTACTCTTGGACATCTTTTCACAGTAGAGGCAGATTTTGGCTCTCAAATAGGATGACAAGTAGAGAAAATGGAGATGAAGGAAAGATAGTGTAACTGGAGACTTTGTAAATGAGGGAAGAGCAAGAGAAAAAGGGTTCAAGATAAGGTGGTGGGTTCAGGTATGTAGGAAGTAGTAGGGTGGAAACACACAAGCTTTCCCTGGCTCTTTACCTTTCTTTTTGTTACTGGCTGGGGAGGAGAAGCAGCAGCTGCAGCAACTCAAAGTCATGAAGTCCTCTTTCTTTCTTTCCAGAAAACAGGGATTGACCCTCTTGCTCTCTTTGCTTGCTCTTATCCACTCTCCCCCTACCTCTACCCCACCCCCATATTCACTCCTCCCCTGCTCACTGCAAAGCAAAATAGTTTCCCTAACTACCCTGCTGGCTCAGAAGAGAAAACACAGACTCTTCTTAACCACTAACAATAAAAATGACAAGAAAGAGAAAATATACCTAATAATAGCCCAAGTAATGACGGTAGGGTTTCCTGATATTCAGTACAAGAGAAACAGGTGTAGGCCCTGGGTTTGGGCAGTTATGAGTAAACTTGGGCAAATAATGTAAACTGAGTCTCACTTTTCCGTATCCCTGCCTTAAGATGAGGACAACAATACCTTATTTTACTGTATTATCATTTTTAAGATTAAAACAACAGTGTGGAGTATCTTGAGTATGGTAAGCATTCATTTAAATTTCCCTTTTTATTCCCATCCTTTCTCCTGCTCTTAGTGTAAGCATAACATCTTAAAAGATGTTCCCCCAAGTGTCTTACTACCATCTTTTCTAAATTAAATGCTAAACCTAACTACAATCAGTGTCCAGACTTCAGCCCAAAGTAGACTCAAATTAGAACTGAGGATTTTGTATGTTATTTTTGGAAGTTTCTGCTGGAACTTGTGAGTTTTATCCTTTAGAAAGGCACTAAATCAACTTAAAAATTCCATTTGGCTGAGATTGGCCATTGACATAGCTGGACAGCAGGGAGCAGTGGATTCTGGGAAGATGGTGACATAAACTCAGCACCTTTCTCTTCCACTCTCAGATTTAATCTATTATCTCCTCAGCCAAATAGATGCTGGCATCTGCAAGACGTGGGGTGCAAGATTAGACATGGTTTCTATTCTGATGCTGAGATCTGAATATGGCCCTAGAAACCAGTCTCTGAGTTAGAAGGTAATAATGGAAGTTGTGCTGTATCCAGGGACTAGCTAGCATTTGGGATCTGTGGATTACCCAGGGAAAAGTTGTCTTTGGTCCTGTGTAAGTAAGTGTTCCTGGTCTCATTGGTCCCCAGGAGACCAACAAGGAAACTGTAAACCTATGAACAAACTGGGAAGTCAGAGGTCCATGAATTTTCCTTCAGATGCCTCAACAGAGGTCGTGTTCTGCTTGCTCTTATAGTACCAGTCCATAATGGGCAGGATTTTACCTTCTACCATTTACACAACTGTGGTCACTAGATATTGCAAAAAACAGACCTGAGCTTCCCTGAGCCAACTAAGAAAAACAACAAGCCATCTAAAGGGGCACAGCAAGTAGACGGTGGCCAGCCAGGCAGGATGTAATGGAGAAAAGGGCAAAATTATGAGACTTGCCAGAGGTTTCACCTAGGGATGGGGAGGAATAAGCAAACAGTAATTTTGTAGGATTAACAGTCAGAAAAAAATCTGAAAAAATAAAGTTTTTTCCTGTTTGCTTATCCTGCCAAGTCCTGCTCATTCAGCAATCAGCTATTAAATAAATAGAACAGTTAAAGATGCTAGAGGAGACAGGGCTAATTTGACAAGAAAAATAATAAAAGCACTTAAGTTGATTCAAGTGCAGCACGGACACCCCCACCACACACACTCATTACACTATTTTTTATAAAACACTGGTTGTATGTATTACTCTCAATTGTAATCTGAATTGATAGAAGAGTTAACTGTTACCTGAATAGAAAATATAAGAAGACTTCCAAAATAAGGAGAAATGGAATTAATTAAAAAATGTATGGAAAATGAGAAAGAACAAACATAATATCATAAAAACATTGATATCAAGTATCTGTCATACTACATTTGAACTGGTTGAATTTTCTCTTTAAGAAACAGAGACTCTCAGACTGAGTTAAAAATAACACTTAACTATACAATCAGCTCTCTGTATCCATGAGTTCTACATCTGTGGATTCAACCAACCACAGATAGAAAGTGGTCCAAAAAAAAAAAGAATTCTGGAAAATACCAAAAACCAAAACTTGAATTTGCCTAGAACCAGCAACTAGTTACATTTACACTGTATTTATAAATATTTACATAGCATTTACATTGTATTAGGTATTATAAGTGATCTAGAGATTATTTAAACTATATGGGAGGATGTGTATAGGTTTTATACAAATACTACTCCATTTTATATAAGGAACTTGAGCATGATGGATTTTGGTATCTGTTGGGGGCCTTGGAACCAATCCCCTGTGGATACAAACGGATGACTGTATACTGTTTATAAGAAATATCATTAAAGCAATAAAGAAAGCTTGAAAATAAAGGAGTGAAGATGGAGATATCAGACTAATGAAACAAAAAGAGATTGGAGTGGCATTATTAATATCAGATGTTAAAATTTAGGATTAGAAACAATAAATAAGACAAAGAAGGACCTTATGCCTTATGTAATAATGAAAACACAATATCTGAAAAAGATATAACAGCATCTTTGGTGCACTATATATGTACCAAACAACAGAACAGTTAGTTATATAAAGCAAAGGCTATTGGAAATCTCAGGAGAACTTAAAAAACATAAAATTATTGTGGAAGACCTCAATTCACCTCTTTCAGAGTTAAACAGGTAAAAAAGAAGTATGAATATGGAGTAATTATATAATGCAATTAATAAAATTGATGTAGTGGATATAAACCCCGTTTCATTGTTTCTTTGAAACAGAGAAAATAAATTTTTGACTTTGTCCATAGAAAATGGATTATGTATGAGGCTACACAAAAACACTTAACTTTTTTTTTAAATGAATGTAGAGACCTTTTAAAAAAATAACCCAATAAAAAGAAATCAAAATTAAACAGAATCCAAATATATTAACTATTTAAAAATAAAGAAAGGATAAAGAAGAAATCAAAACTCAAACTATAAAGTGAAAAATAATGAAAAGGAAGCCACTTCATTTCAAAGCTTATGGAACAACAGCAAAAGCTGGTTTAAAAGAAAAGTGTAGGTCTTATTTTTCTTTCCTCTCTCTCACCCTTCTCCTCCTTCCCATCCTCCCGTCCCCCTCCTCCTCCTCCTCCTTCTTCTTCATTTCTACCTTCTTCCTTCTTCCTCTTTCTTTCTTCTTAGTGAAAAGAGTTCAGTGAAAAGGATCCCGAGGTTCTTATTTTGGAAAACAGAAAACATATAAAACAAACCAAAAGCAATTATGAGTAAGACATTAATACAGATAAACATTAAAAATACTTTAGAAATAAAAATACAGTATAAAAAATAGATAAAAGCAAAAGTTGTTGTTTTGTGTGTTTGTTTTTAAAACACACTAAAATGGATAAGCTCTTCTCAAACCTGATTTAAGGGAAAGGAGCAAAAAAAGCAGTATAAGATTATGAATGAGAAAAGAAACAACCATAGACGTAGGAGCGAGCAAAAGAATCATAGGAAATATTACATGCAAATTTATGCCAACACATTTGAAAGTCTAAAAAAAAAAAAGGTTAATTTCATATCAAAAAAGAAATGCTCAGAATTGACCCCTAGGAATAGATATTTTGAATAAACCAACTTCCTAGAAGACAGTGACAAGCACCAGGACTAAATGAGTTCAAAAATAATTTTTCTTATTTTCTTATTGAAGCCAGTGTGGTAAGTAGAATTTCAAAGATGTCTCTCCAAGATTCTTGATCCTTATTTTTCAAACACTAGATACAGTTGTGAATGAGCTTTGTAAATGGGTTTAAGTTTATTAACCATCTGACCTCAAATATGGAGATTATTTGGAATTATTGGTGGGCCTGATGTAATCACATGATCCCTTAGGAGCAGAGGAATGCAGAAGTCAGAGAGATGTGGCAGAAGTGAAGGTAAGAAAGATGGGAGAGAAGTAGAGGTTGGAGACTTTAATTCATAAAGGCAAAACTTTTAAACACTTGTTTACGATATTTTCAATTTGTTCACAATTACTCATTTCCTCCCTACCTTTTCCATGTGTCTCCATAGTTGGAGTGTATCTCCCTACTCCATTGACGTGGGCTTGGCCATGGGACTTACTTTAACCAATAGAATGTGAGTAGACATGACTTACATGATTCAATGTTGCCCCTCTTGCTCCTGTCCTCCACCATGAGATCAGCATGTCTCAAGTAGTGGCTACTCCTTGAACCTGGGTGCCAGTATGAGAAGACATTCGGAACCAAGGCAAGCTGAATCCTGCAAAGCCCAGAAGAGCCTCACCCAACCCATAGCCCTCATGTAACATGATCAAAAAATAATTTTTTGGCATTGTAAGTCACTAAGACAATGTACAATTGTTTCCACAACAAAGTCAGACTATTACAATCTCTTTGGGACTTTAATCTTTGAATTTAATTTCTCACAAGAAATTTTATAGTTGAGGGAGTTGTATTCAAAATTGGGCATTTCTGTGTTAGCATTTTATTATTGGAGTGTATTAATCTCATAACAGTGCCTCTGATGACTTATGCTGGGTGATGGGCTGGCCATAATTTGAGATGGGAAATAAAATAGGAAATGAAATTTTTACTCTTGACACATCATGGTCTCCGAGTTAATTGAATTAATATAATTGTTACTGAGTCCAAGCTTGTACTGCTCACTGCATGACAGGTCAATAAATCGAGAGACAAGGTGTTGGGGCAAGGAATAGTGACTTTATTCAGAAAGCCAGCAGACCAAGAAGATGGCAGACTAGTGTCCCAAATTGCCTCTTACCTGAGTTAGAATTCAGGCTTCTTTTATACTAAGAGTGGAGGGGATGTGGCTGGTTGCTGCACACTGAGGGGATGTGATAATCCTTTGTTCTTGCAGCTGCCCAGGCAGGTCTGGTCATGATGTGCCTATAAACCTCCAACAAGACAACTGTTATTCTGTTTTGCAACTTTATATAAATGAAAAGTGTTACACCTTTAAATAAAGGTCAAGGGAGGCAGAGCCTTGAGGATGGGCTGTCGTGTAGTTTTCAGGTTACAGGCAACACTGTTTTACAAAGGTGCAGAGCCAGCATGACTAGGCGCAGGCAACAGAGCACAAAGGTTAGAGCTAAAGGAATATATCCAATACAGAATCAGGTTTGTTCTTCTCTGTTAAATAACGATTAATGTGTATTTCAGAGCCTTCTGAACACAAAATTAACACTGTTAACCAATATTCCTAGGAGAATCCAAAAAGGTACACTGCTGGAGCGATCTCATAAAGGTAGGAGCAGGACTTCCTTGATAGCTGCTAAAATCCTCTCCAAAGGGTGCTAGACACACCCCTGATTGAACATAACTTAATGATTAAATTCAAAAGGTAAGGGAAAGTTAGACAAGAGCACTTATTCCCCCTCCCTTCTTGTTGCCCTGTGGAGAGAGGGACTTCTCTATGGTAACGCCCATGGTCTCCTGCCCTACACATTGCACCACTTTTCTCCACCGAGGATTGAGAAGCCTCATTAGGGGTGGAAGCAATTAGCCCAAGTTTCTTGACTGCATGGGACTAATCTGTTAAAAGGCTGTTAACACTAGGGAATTGATTCTTTTCTTCCCTCTTTGACCCAATTCAGAGGGAGCAGCAATATATGGGGTAAATGTGTGCATTCTGCAGACTCAAACATTCCATTGGGTGGGCAATCCCATCCTTGGAGACAGGGAAGCAGACACAGTCCTAAACAAGTCCATTTAGCTCTCAAACCTAAGCCACACTCTCCAAACAACTTGAACTGTGTTATGATTGCCATCAAACTACCTGCTGCATCTATTTCCCAGTTACTCCCAAATTTGGGTGGGGAAAATGGACCTTATTCTTTAGCTTCCTCAAATTCCAACATATATTTTCCAATGTACTTTCTCAAAATGCCTCTTGTCAAAGATTACAATTCAATCACATAACACTGAGTGTGGATATGGATGGAGTGGCAGGGAGAGAACCACCAGAGCAATTCAAACTGCAAGTCATCAATCTTCCCTTGAGTCCTGAGCCACTGTCCTGGAACTCAGTCTAATAGCCTGGGCTAGCATCAAATAGATCCCAAAATGGCTTAGACCAAAAATGACTTCTCTTATATCAAGAAACCCATGCTTGGTTTTCTTTCTCCGGGGACCCCCTACCTCATCTGCTTACAGTAGTAATAATAAATACCAGAACCTCACTCTCCTCTTGCGCTTTTGTGACTATAATGCTATTGGCTAAAATCAATCTGAAGTCTGGGTTTAAGACAGGCCTGAGACTAGAGTGAGGCTAGAGAAGTGCCTAGGGCACCACATTTAAGGAGGCACTTTCTATCAGGGCCTGAGAGTGAGTGCTTTTTATATGTGTTACCCTAGGTGTCTCTCTTGCCTCATTCTAGTCCCAGCTCTGAGTTAGGAGTGCCCACAAGGTAATCCATAGAAATCAACCTCCCAGGGTACAGAGCTGGGTGGTAAGTAGATTTAAGGATCAATTGGGGGCTTCCCTGGTGGCGCAGTGGTTGGGAGTCCGCCTGCTGATGCAGGGGACGTGGGTTCGTGCCCTGGTCCGGGAGGATCCCACATGCCACGGAGCAGCTGGGCCCATGAGCCATGGCCGCTGAGCCTGTGCTCTGCGACGGGAGAGGCCACAACAGTGAGAGGCCCGTGTACCACAAAAAAGAAAAAAAAAAAAAAAAAAGGATCAATTGGAAGATAGTACACACTGTCAGAAAGTTCTTTACTAATAATAAGTTAAAAATCTATGGGGAATCCCCTGGCGGCCTAGTGGTTAGGACTCAGTCACTGCCAGGGGGCTGGGTTCAATTCCTGGTTGGGGAATTAAGATCCCAAAAGCCGGGCGGCACAGCCAAAAAAAACAAAAACAAAAAAACACACTGACTTGTGTTTAAAAAAACAAAAAAAGCTGATTAACATCCTATAGGGAAATGAATTTAAAATTTTGAGGTTATCTTTTCCACCAGAGGGAAATCAATTATATCTCTACAGATAAAATTTATTTGCATTGCTGTGAACAAGTCATTTGCATTACAGTTGATTTTCTACAAGTAGAAAGCCCATCAAAGGTGCACACCCCCAGGCTTCCCTGGTGGCACAGTGGTTGAGTGTCCGCCTGCCAATGCAGGGGACACGGGCTCGAGCCCCGGTCCGCGAAGATCCCACATGCTGCGGAGGGGCTGGGCCCATGAGCCATGGCCTCTGAACCTGCGCGTCTGAAGCCTGTGCTCCACAACGGGATTAAGCACAGGTGAGGTATGAGCAACACGGTGTTTTATTTCAATTACCAAAGGGAGAATCAAAACCACTTATTATTAAAACTGGGGTATATTATTAACTGTAAATCCCACTTACCGCCTATTTCACGCTAAAGAAAGCCTTCATTATATATAGTCCCTGCCCAAAAAAGAAGTAGGACAGTACTTGTAGCTAGAGCAGTGGGTTGACAACAGAAAAAAAAAAGAACTAGTAAGACAAGTAGTCACAATGTAGATTCCAAAGTGGCATTTAGTTTGTCAACATGCTTAATTAATTTTAGTCAATAATTAATTTGATCTAAACACTACACTTCTGTGTGAAACAGAATCAAAATATGGCCTGTATGTTTCAGATATGAACTATCTATGTTTAGTGGCAATAATTGGTAATTGATGCCTCTAAAGGCAATTCTATTTCATTCTGTTGCCTTATTTTTCTTTCTGTTAGCATCCTTACTATCATGTTCTTTTCTTTCATTGATTTGCTTAGGACCTCAGAGGTTAAAAAAGGATCTTGAAAATCTTCTAGACCAGAGCTGTATGGTAGAATGTTCTGCAATGATGGAAAAGTTCTATATTTGTGCTGTTCAATATAGTAACTGCCAGCCACATGTGGCCATTAAACACTGAAAATGTTTCTAGGGCAGGGTTTCTCAAACTCAACACTATTAATGTTTTGGGCTGAGTATTTCTTTATCGTTGCCAACATTGCTGAGAAAATTCATGCACCATACTGAGTAGGTCCATGCACAGTCATCCTATTTAATTTCAACCTCATTCTCTCAGCTCTCAGCAATCTTCTTATTTAACTCCTGTTGACTTCCCTTTGCGCGTTCCATGGTTGTTGTTCCAAACTCTCCCACTCTGCTCAAACTCATGACTTCACCCTGCCCACCAGTTCCCAGAATAGGAAGAAAGCAAGACCAGTTGCAGCTGTAATATGAGATTACTTCCTGTGTAATCCTGGAGTTTACTTAAAATTTCCACTTCCTATGTGGACAACAGTACTGATCATCTCTGAATTTCTCCATGCTATGAGAAATTCATAGCGGGGTTACTTGTTTTTGTTTTTGTTGTTGTTGTTGTTGTTTCTTGCGGTACACGGGCCTCTCACTGTTGTGGCCTCTCCCGTTGCGGAGCACAGGCTCCAGACGCGCAGGCTCAGCGGCCATGGCTCACGGGCCCAGCCGCTCCGCGGCGTGTGGGATCTTCCCGGACCGGGGCACGAACCCGTTTACCCTGCATCGGCAGGCAGACTCTCAACCACTGCGCCACCAGGGAAGCCCTATAGCGGGGTTACTTGTATTCTTGGAGCAAAGAGAGGGAGCCCAGTGCAGTGAAAAGAACACTGATGAAGATACAAGAGGCCAGAGTTTTTCAACAGTTCTATTCATAATTCACATGGTTGATTGGGCAAGACTTTCAACCTGTCCAGCCTCAGATTTCCCACTTGCATACGAGAAAACACTTCTAATGATTTTTTTCTCAAGATTTTAGATGACATTTCCAGGTCTAGACCTTTAAGATTCTACCTTCTTCCTCTTTACTGTTCAACTTTTAATCAAAAAATGTTTATTGAGTACTTACTATGTGCCATCACTGTGCTAGTTGCTGAAAATGTAGCAATGACTAGGACAGACTCGGCTTATGCCCTCACACAATTTGATGGGGAAGTGAACTGCCTGTTCAGTGCTCTACCCTGAGAAAGCTCAGCCCTAGGGAAAACAATCTAAGCAACAGATTGCTCTGTTCTTAGGCTAATCCACGGGTACCAGGAGGGTGAGACTAGGCCTCCTCTCAGTTCATGATTTCTCCCATGCAGCTATGTCGACTGCTCAGTAGAACCAGGATTATATGCAGAAGATTTAATAATGAGCACAGTACAGGCACTGGCCAAACTTATGGCTGAAGCAAGGTATTATTCCTAGACTTGGTTGCAGGTTTGTGGGGAGGTCTGAGGGATTTCAGAGGAGGGGCTAAGATGACCATGGCTGTAGGTCAAGTCTCAGAGGATCTGAGGAAGTTACTGTTTACCAGCATTTATAGAAATATTCCTACATTCTAACTGAAGAGTCGCCATACTGGTGTGTTGCTACTGAATATCAGTGCAAAGTAGAATTGATGAGGCAGCATGGACACACAGCTATGTTACTTATCAACAACTTAGCCTTTCCAAAGTCATCAGGAGAAGCCTTCAGTACCCCAACATTTCTTAGAGTGCCTCCTTGGGTCTTTATACGTATGTAAACCCTCCATCTTAACTTTAGTTTCTTCTCTTGACTCTACCCAAGTTATCATCCAGGACCTCTTTCTCCTGGGCCATCTCATAGTTCTGCCTACTTCTGAGTCCAAACAGGCCCATCACCTCCTTGTATTGACATATTAATTTGTGGAGTGGTTTAGTATCCTAGACTACCTCATTTGGCCCAATGCATTGTCCTTCCTTGGAAATAACTCTAAGGATAGTTATTTTTTGCCGAATGTGGAGAAGCCATATTATGCTTCTGTAATCCAAATTATGCAAAGAGCTACTCCACTTCTCCTCTGTCTCTCTTCCTTCCTTTCTCTCTTTTAACATATATGTATCATATGCCTACTTTATGTAAGACACTCTTCTAGGTATCAAGAATACAGCTGTGAACAAAAAAAAGTCTCCACTCTTATGGACATGGACCTTGAAGTTGATGAAACAAGCTTCAAGCCCCTTTTTCTAAGGCTTGGATTATATTTTATACATTTTATAAAATTTGCAGAAGATGTTTGAGCTGAAATTGGTAAAGAATGTTGTCTCTTTCCACTCAATTTTTTTTTTACCATCAAATTTCCCCTCATAGCAGATGACACTGAGTGGCAGAAGTAATATTGGGAATCCTTCTAAGGAGAAACTGAATTAGGAATATATCTGGTCTGGGTTTAGTAGGTTGTATATAGATGGTATGCAGCCACTTCTGTACGAAGTTAAGTTGTTTTAATGTAGGAATGGCTTCCAAGAATATTCCCACCATCTACTGCGCTACTTACATACCATGTGACACAAATTTACAGGTCCAGAGGACATATCATGAAATAAAATGTGTCCAGTAGTGGCCAATTTCAAAACTTTATGGCTATAGGAAGAAACAAGATCTGTAACATACAGAATCTGAAGCTATCTCTGAAACCTTCTTCCAGTCATCAAACACAATTATTAGCAGAGGATTTGAGTTTTATCAATACTTAGCCAAAACAGAAATCCTCTCTTGTTGGCAAATACTCGGTAATGTAGTATACACAGTTATAAATGCATTTTTTTTCTGTTTTGATGGGAATCTTGCAAAATAGAACTTATTAGAATTTCTGTGTTTGTAGGGTGTGTATTTGCAATAGAACTACAGTGAGTTTGGGTGTCAAGATGCATATTTATAAATCCCATCTACCAATAATGATAACAAACTGGTCAAACCATGCCAGAAGAAAGGCTGAATTATTTTCGTGTTATCTCTATTAAAAACAGCACAGGGAGATCAGCTCGGTGCTTTGTGACCACCTAGAGGGGTGGGATAGGGAGGGTGGGAGGGAGACGCAAGAGGGAGGAGATATGGGGATATATGTATATGTATAGCTGATTCACTTTGTTATAAAGCAGAAATGAATACACCGTTGTAAAGCAATTATACTCCAATAAAGATGTTAAAAAAATTATAAAATTTTATTACATACAGAAGCAGTCAAATAAAAATGCAGCAAAAGTATAGAAAAATTATAGATAGAAATGTGACAAGCAATTAATAAAGATATAGTTTCTGTGAATTGTCAGATTTTAAAAAGTTGTTAGTTCTGGTTTCTTATATTAAGTAGATATCCATTTTGGTACCTTATTTTACATGTTTAACTTTGCATTTTTTTCTTAGGAAGGACTCACAAAGCTTCAGGTTTCATAAAACTTCCATCCACCCCTGCTTATGGAGCTAATATTTTATTGGGAGGAGACAGACAATAAGCTAATATAACATAATCAATAAGTGGCAAAGCTGAAAGAAAAGATAAGGTAAGGTTAGAGAACAGTAAGCCATAGGAAGTATGACATTTTAGATAGATTGGTCAAAGAAGACTCTTAAAAACAAAAAAACTACTAAACTAAGACTTTATTTGAATTTCACCAGACTTTACACAATGTTATTTTTCTCTTTCAGGATCCAATTCAGGATACCACATTGCATTTCTTCATCTTGTCTTTTAAGTATCCTCTAATCTGTGACAGTTTTCAGTCTTTCCTTGTTTTTTATGATCTTGAGAGTTTTAAAGAACACTGGTCAAGTATTTTGTAGAGGCCCTGAACTTAGGTTCGTCTGATATTTTCTTATGATTAAACTAAGGTTGTGAGTTTCAGGGAAGGATACCACAGAAGTGAAGTGTCTTGCTAATCACATCATATCAGGGAGTACATGTTAACTACATGACAATAGCATCAAGAGGAATAAAATATTTAGCAATAAACTTAACCAAGGAGGTAAAGACATGTACACTAAAAACTACAAAACATTGCTAAAAGAAATTAAAGAAGACACAAATTAATGGAAAGATATCTGTGTTCGTGAATTGAAAGACTTAATATTGTTAAAATGAACATACTACCCAAAGAAATCTACAGTTCAATGCAATCCCTATCAAAATCCTATGGAATTTTTTGCAGAAAGAGAAAAAAAAATTCTGAAATTCATATGGAACCACAAAAGCCTCCAAATTACCAAAGAACTCTTGAAAAAGAAGAACAAACCTGGAGGCATCACAATTCCTGACTTCAAAACATATTACAATACTACAGCAATCAAAACAGTATGATACTAGCATAAAGACAGACATACAGGCCAGTGGAACAGAATAGAGAGCCCCTAAATAAATCCATGTGTGTATGATCAAATGATCTTCAACAATGGTGCCAAGACTATACAATGGGGAAAGGATAGTCTCTTCAACAAATGGTGCTGGGAAAACTGGATATTCATATGTGAAAGAGCAAAATTAGAGTCTTATATTACACCATATAGAAAAAAATCAACTCAAAATAGATTAAAGACTTAAATATAAGTCCAGAAATTATGTGATTCTTAGAAGAAAACATAGAAGAAAAACTTCATAAGATTTGTCTTAGCAATGATTTCTTAGTTATGACACCAAAAGAACAGGCAACAAAAGCAAAAATAGATAAGTGGGACTACATCAAACTAAAAAGCTTCTGCACCACAAAGGAAATGATCAGCAGAGTGAAAAGGCATCCTATGGAATGGGAGAAAATACTTGCAAAGCACATTATGTGATAAGAGATTACTATCCAATATATATGACGAACTCCCACTAATCACTAGCAAAAAAACAAATAACCTGATTTTAAAATGGGCAAAGGACTTGAATAGACATTTCTCCAAAGAAGACATTCAAATGGCCAACAGGTATATGAAAAGTTGCTCAAGATCAGGGAAAGGCAAATCAAACCACAGTAAGATATTGCCTCATACCTGTTAGGATGGTGATTATAAAAAACAAAACAAAAACAGAAAATAAGTATCAATGAGGCTATGGAGAAATTGGAAACCTTGTACAGTGTTGGTGGGAATGTAAAATGGTGCAGTCACTATGGAAAACAGCATGGAGATTCCTCAAAAAAATTAAAATTAGAACTATGTGAACCAGCAATCCCACTTCTGGTATTTACCCCAAAGGCCTGGAAACGGGATTCTGAAGAAATATTTGCACTACCATGTTCACTGCACCATTATTCACAATAGCCAAGACATGTAAACATCCTAAATGTCCTTCAATGGATGAATGGATAAAGAAAAAGGTATATCAATATAATGAAATATCATTCAGCCTTTTAAAAGAAGGAAATCCTGTAATATGTAATAACATGGATGAAACTTGGACATTAAACCAAGTGAGATAAGTCAGTCACAGAAGGACAATTAAACTGCAAGATTCCACTTATGTAAGATATCTAAAGTAGAAAAACTCAGAAGCAGAAATTAGAATAGTGGTTTCTGGGGGCTGGAGAGAAGGGACAATGAGGAGTTGCTCTTCAATAGATACAGAGTTTCAGTCATGCAAGATGAAAAAGTTCTAGAGACCTGTTGCACAACAATGTGCATAGGTACAGTTAACTATACGATACTACATACTTAAAAGCTTGCTAAGAGAGTAGATTTCATATTGTGTGTTTTTTCCTACAATTAAAAAAAAACCAACTTGCTGCCAAATCCATGATTACAGATTTTCTCCAATGTTTTCTTCTAGACATTTTATACTTTTAGGTTTTATATTTAGATCTATGATCTATTTTGAGTCAATTTTTATATAAGCTATATGGTATGTGTTGAAGTTCATTTTTGTTCGTTTGTTTTTGTTTATGGACATCCAATTGTTCCAGCACTATCAAAAAGACTATTCTTTCTCTATTGAAATTGTGTATCTTAGGCAAAAATCAATTGACTGTATGTGTGTGTCTATTTTGGGGCTCTCTATTCTACTCCATTGATCCATATGAATATCTTTATGTTAGTATCACACTGTCTTGATTACTGTGGGTTTATAGCAAGGCTTAAAAATGGGTAGTGTGTGGGCTTCCCTGGTGGCGCAGTGGTTGAGAGTCCGCCTGCCGATGCAGGGGACACGGGTTCATGTCCTGGTCCGGGAAGATCCCACATGCCATGGAGCGGCTGGGCCCGTGAGCCATGGCCGCTGAGCCTGCGCATCCAGAGCCTGTGCTCCACAACGGGAGAGGCCACAAAAGTGAGAGGCCCACGTACCACAAAAAAAAATAAACAATGGGTAGTGTGGGTCTTCCACCTTTCCTAATTGTTTTGGCCATTCTCATTCATTTACCTTTCCATTTACATTTTAGAATCATCTTGTCAACATCTATAAAAAAAGCTTGCTGGAATTTTGACAGGAATTGCATTAAATCTATAGATAAGTTTTGAGAGAATTAACACCTTAATGATATTGTATTTTCCAACCTATGAACACAGTATAGCTCATCATTTCTTTAGTTCTTCTTTCATTTGTTTCTTCAGGGTTGAGAGAGACCACTTTGATAAGATGAAATTTGAGTTAAGATCTGAATTAAGCGACAGAATGAACCATGGAGATATGTGGAGGAACTGTATTCTAGGCAAAGTACAATAAATTCAAAGGTCCTGAGGCGGAGTGGAATTCAAGGGTTCTAGGAACAGCAAAGGGGCCATTGTGGCTGAGTTGACAGAGGTGGAGTGGAAGGGGTAGAGGGTGAAACCACAAAGGTAACAAAAGGCCAGACCACGTAGGGCCTTGTAAACCATTATAATATTTTGAATTTTATTCAGAATAAGATGGGAAGTGATTGAACAGTTTTGAGCAGTGGTGTGATATTTGACTAATATTTTATGTTACTTTGGGTGCTTTGGGGAGAAAGGATTAATGAGGAATGGTGAGTACAAGATAAAAGCAGGGAAACCATTGAAGAGACAATTACAATATTTTAGCAAGAGCAGATGGTGACTTGGACTAGGGGGCCAGTAGAAGAAGTAATAAATGTTGGAATACGGATGGACAGTCGGCCCTCCATACCTGTGGGCTCCACAACTGCAGATTCAACCAACTGTGGATAGAATATATTCCAAAAAAAAAAAAATTCCAGAAAGTTCCAAAAAGCAAAACCTGAATTTGCCCACACTGGCAACTATTTACATAGCATTTACCTTGTATTCGGTATTATAAGTAACCTAGAGATAATTTAAAGTATGTGGGAGGGTTAATAGCTTACAAGCAAATACTGTGCCATTTTACATAAGGGATTTGTGCATCTTCGGATTTTGGTTTCCGTGGGGGTCCTAAAACCAATCCCTCTCGGGTACCAAGGGAAGACTGCACTTTAAAGATGTAGTTAATGGGATTGGCTGAAAGTTAGCTATGGGCTGTGAGAGAAAAAGAGGAGTCAGAGATGACTCCAAAGTTTTGGACTTAAGCAACTGGAAGAATAGTTTCCAACAACTCAGTTGGGGAAGACTGTGAGAGAAGTTTTGGAAGGTGTTTATCTGGTTTAGAAGGCATGAGCAGGGGAAAAAATGATTCTTTCTAAAATCTTTTTCACCTTTGAATTTTAAGCACAGAATCTAAGGATTTGCAGCCTATGATCCACGTACACTGCAATGGCAACCATCTGTAGTAACCAGCAGCCTGTGCATTGTGGTCTGAACATGAATGGTAGGGGAAGGCAATAGGCAGAGAGTAGGAAAAGACTATTCCAATGAGTAACTCAGTTTATCATGTCTCTTAAAGAGCATGTAGGAATGGGTGTTACCTGAGTCTGTGGGTAGGGAAGACCTCACTGAAGAGTCTCTCTTTTGAGACCTGAAGAAGTTAGCCAGAGGAGGGAGGTGGGGTTTGTGGGAATGGGGGTTTAATCTGTAAGTCAAGTGTTGAGCAGGTGCAAAGATCCAGAAATGAGAGGGTGTATTTGAGGAATTAAAGAAAGTCAACCATGAATTTAGAGCAGGGAGAGCCAAAAGGAGAAAGCTGTGAAGTAAGGCAGGAGATAGATTTTATCCTGATAATTAGATCTGCATTTTACAGAATCGCTGTGGCTGCTGTGTAGCTGCTATGTAGAAAATGAATTGTAGGGCTTCCCTGGTGGCGCAGTGGTTGAGAGTCCGCCTGCCGATGCAGGGGACACGGGTTCGTGCCCCGGTCCAGGAAGATTCCACATGCCGCGGAGCAGCTGCGCCCGTGAGCTATGGCCGCTGAGCCTGTGCGTCCGGAGCCTGTTGCCCTGCAACGGGAGAGGCCACAACAGTGAGAGGCCCGAGTACCGCCAAAAAAAAAAAAAAGAAAATGAATTGTAGACCCACAGTCATCTGGCTGAAGACTAGTGACGATGTCGTTGCAGTAGTCTTGGTGAGGGATGAAGATGACGGCAGTGGGTTCAGACTTGGGAGGTATTTAGGGGACTATATATGGCAGATGAGAAGAGAGAGGCCCTGAGAGTAACTACTAGGCTTCTAAGGTGAGCAACTTGGTGAATGGTGCTTCCTTTTACTAAAATGGGGACGCCAGTTATTAATTGTCTCTCAGCTCCAAACTTTGCACTAGGTTTGGACCACCCTTCTCTATTCTGCTTTGTGAAGCTGGTGCTTGTATTTTGCAAACCATGCATCTGCTTTGCCAGCTGGCTCTGTGTTAGGCCCCGTCATAGGTGGTGCTAGAGGGAGATAGAAAAGCTGGAGGAGGAAGAAAAAAATGTCCTTTCCAGTCTGCCTTCTGTTAGCAATGCTCCAGCAACAAGTCTTCAGCTCAGGAACAGCAGGGCCTTCGCATAGCAGCAGGTGAAAGCCATTTGCGGTTTTCCCTGAATTTGCAGAGCCAATCTATTGGTGCCTCTCAGAGCCCACAGCATCAGCCAGTTGGTGCTTCCTCCTCAAAGGTCTGGATCCCAGGCTTACGGGGATCCTTTTCTAAACTAAAGATTCTGGTATCAGCTGAGCAGCATCTCTTCCTCAGAGGTCTGTGTTTTAGCTACTAGGGTTCCTCCTATAGGTTTTAATAATTCCAGTCTCCTCCCATTATTCCCCCTTCCCTTCCTGCAGTTGCTACCTCCATGATACCTTGGAGGGTTTTTTTTTTAAACCTTGAATTTGATGAATTTATTTTTATTATTTATTTTTGGTCTCATTGGGTCTTCGTTGCTGCGCGCGGGCTTTCTCTAGTTGCGAGCGGGGGGCTACTCTTCATTGCGGTGCGAGGGCTTCTCAGTGCAGTGGCTTCTCTTGTTGCAGAGCATGGGTTCTAGAGTGCAGGCTCAGTAGTGGGCTTAGCTGCTCCGTAGCATGTGGGATCTTCCTGGACCAGGGCTCGAACCCGTGTCCCATGCATTGGCAGGAGGATTCTTAACCACTGCGCCACCATGGAAGTCCCTAGTTAATATTTCTTTATATTAGATTCTCTCTAATCAAATAACTAGTGTTATTTCTGTCTCCTAACTGGACTCTGATTGATACAGAAATTGTTACTAGGAGTGGTTCCAGGAAACAGACCCTAAAAGATGGGATTTGGGGATTGGTTTGGATTTGAATGTAGAGCTGAGCACCTTGCTAATGGGAAATGAATACTGGTTACCCATGTCATGCAGAAGTAGCATGATTGATTAAATAATCACCTGTAGTTGATTGTGAGGAAGTGCCTGCTGACCCAAGTGCCCTGGAGCCTGTGCCTGCTGCACTTGACCATCACAGCAGTAATTATGACCATGAAGACCGTGGTGTGGGATAGATTCTTCTGAGCGGACTAAAGCACTTACAGAAAGAAAGTATCAAACTCAGGTCCTTATACTCTCTGCTTCAGTTTCATCAGAGAGCTAGAGAAATTCTATGGCAGCTCTAAAAGAATCTCTCATTTCTTGTAGCTACACGACTGGCATTCCTAAAAGTGAATAAATATATACTTGTCCAGTTTACAGAATTTACATCAGTTGAATTTACAGCTTTGCCATGTCTCTTATGAAGAAGTTAGGAAAATGATAGGGAAGCAGAGGGACCCTAAATCTTGAAGTGGGGATACATCCGGCTGGATTTAGATCAAGTTGAGAATTTTGAATTCTCAGGTCACTCTGAACCTCTTCTAACAGTAGAAGAAGCTTGTCCTCCTGTGCCTGATATTAGCCTTTCCTTGCTTGAAAACTATCCACTATCCCCATTAGTAGGGTCAGATATCAGTATGCTCCAGGGGAGCAAGTACAAAGTCTGACCCAGGAGGAAGCAGTTTATATACCAAAAAAACTGCAAGATTTTCCTAATTTATATCAATATAAGCCTGGAGAATATGTATAGGGATGAGTTTTAAGGAAGATGGGCCATAACACTGGATTGGGCCATATGTATTGACATGAGTGCTCTTACCAGAGGTTCTGGATTTAATGTTTTAACTCATGTAGGTGGAAATATTCTGACAATTTATAGTTAGTTAACCAAGACCTGACCTTAAAAGTGGCCTCTGTTTAATGAGATCGAGAGACCAAAACTTCCTCCATTATAATGTAGATGAAGGAATGCCAAGGTTTAGGGAGATAGGAATATTGGAGGGCTTTTATCATGAATAATCTACATATCCATCTCTCAACTACATCCTGAGAGGACACGCCCATCATCAACACGTTGAGAAACATCTTTTTGTGTAGAGCATATACATCCTTGAGAAGTTCTGTCATGGCTGTTCTCCATAAGCCAAGCATAAAGGTGGGAAATTTCACTATTGAGGTGGGCTCACTATTTATAATAGAGATGATAGAAGTCTGGAGTATCAGAGGCAAGTAGCAGTTCTTAACCACCAAAGGCGAGATGGGCATATTTACCATAAAAGGAAAGCAGTAACATAGTGGTAACCAGAATATTTTAATCCCCAGGAATCTTTGGCAGTGGCTAATTGATTACAACATCCCTACGAATGTAATAGCAAGGCAACCTACTAAAATGGTGCTTAATCTATATAACAGGAAAAGCCAGACTGACAGCAAAAAAATCTAACTTGAGTTTCTAAAATGGAGACTCACATTCTCTTACTCAGTTTCCAAACATAAGCCAGTTTATAGAACCAGAACCCTTTGCACTGAAGGGGGTGTCAAGTGTCCTTGAGGAGGGCTCCTGTATCATGGTACAAGTATACACCATATCTTCCTCCGAGTCTTCCTCAAAGGGAACTGCAGTGATTTACTAGAGTGACTTCGTACTGGGGGAAAGGACATACGCAGACCTTTTGGGGATTATGGAACACTGGCTACTTGATACTAATTCCTGGGCACCCATATCACTGTAGACTACCAGTGAAACTGGGGGCTGAGTCAGGTGACAACTAGAGTCTTAGCCCAAATCTGAAACACAGTGGGCCCAGGGGGTCTGTAGAGCCACTGTGTGGTTATTTATCCAATTCTTGAATGTATAATTAGAAGAGATGCATGTTTAGACATAACAGATATACTTGGCAACTAGCAAAATCCTCACAATGGCTCTTTGACTCATGGAATAAAGACCATAATTGTAGAAAGCGAAAGCCTCTGGAACTTTCCCATCCTACCGGAACAGTAACAAAAGGGAATAGCATATCGTTAGGGAAATTGCAGAGATTATTGTCATCATCAAAGACTTGGAAAGATGCATGAGTGGTGATACCTATCACATTTCCATTTAACTCACCTGTTTGTCCAATACAGAAGGCAGATCTTGACAAATATCTGAGAATGATTATAAACTTAATCAGAAGGTGACTCCAATTTTAGATAATGTTTCACATGTAGCATTTTTACTGAGGCAGATCAACACTACAGCTCCTGACACCTAGTATGCTGTATTGATATGGAAAATGCTTTTTTCTCTTCATCAGTTTATTAGGACTGACTAGACGCAGTTTACTTCTTAAATGGCAGGGTCAGGAGTACATCATCACAGTCTAGCCTCAGGGTTGCATCAAATCTCCTACTCTCTGCCATAATATAGTCCACAGAGATCTTAATCATCTGCACATTCTCATACAAAATCAACTGGTTCAGTATAGGGATTGAAATATGCTAATTGGATCTGATAAACAGGAAGTAGTAAATTTTTTACATTTATTTTTTTTTGGCCAAACTGTGCAGCATGTGGGATGTTAGTTCCGCGACCAGGGATCGAACCCATGCCCCCTGCACTGGAAGCTCAGAGTCTTAACCACTGGACCGCCAGGGAAGTCCCAAGGAAGTAGTAAATATTTTGGATAGCTAAGTAAGACAGCCAGGATCTCAGCTGGTTAGAATTCATTACTTGATACAACGGGGAACAGTGGAGGAGAAGCAGTTTGCTGGTGTTCAGGGGATAAGGATGAATTTAGTTTTAGACATGTTGAAGAGCCTCAGAGAGAGTCATCCAAGTGAAGATGTTCAAGACACAGTTGCATATACAAACCTGGAGTTCAAGAGAACATACATGAGTAGATTTAGGATGTGTTGATGGAATGTTAAATCATAACTGAAGCCATGGAATGAGATGATATTTTTTAGTGAGAATATGTAGAATCAAATGAGAAGACCCACGACTGAGCCTTGAGGCATATGAAACTTTTATTTTAAAGATATGGTAGAAGAGGAGGAACCAGCAAAGACAAATGAGAAGGGGCATCCAGAGAACAAGGAGGAGTTGCAGAGAGTGTGGTGTCCCAGGAATCAAGGAAAGAGAGTGTAGCTAAGGGAAGGGAGAGGGTCAGCAGTGCAAATGCTGTGAAGTGTTCAAGCAAGAGAAGGACTGAGAGTCAGCTGGGTTTACTTCCACGGAGGTCATTGGTGACTTAGGGGTGACCAGCTTCAATGTAGTGGAGGGGATAAAACTAGTTTGGTTTGAGTTGAAGCGTGATTGGAGGTGGTTGTAGATTGGGCAGAGCCATGTGAATAGGTGGATAGTGAGGCCAGTCAGTTCACAGAGACAGAAGATTCAAAGCTGCTGACTTTGGATAGATTTGTATGAGGTTCAGTTGTAAATAAATTGAGTTTGAAATGTCTCTGTATTTTCAATGCCTAAATTGATGTCTGGTATGGTATTGTTGTGAATGGGTCATGAGTGACAATGATTTTAATAGACTGGTGTTCCTATATCCTGATTATTCTTCATAGCATTGCTAAACACTAAACTTGGCAACTGAAGGAGGTAATGGCATTGTGAGAACTTTAGAAGCAAGTATGTCCACCTACCCCAAATAAGGCAGGGGTGTCCAGTGGAGGAGCACAAACTGAATGTTGAACGGACTAGGGCCAAATCTGTACAGTTACTTAGAGCTGTGAGACTCAGGGCATGCCTAATACTTCCACTAGGCCTTTGTTTTCCTGTTTATAAGTTGTTTCACCATACCTACTTCCTAGAATGGTAAGGATGCAATAAGATAATGAATTTCAATTGCAGCACGTTGCCAGGCCACCCATCAGTCGTCATTGAGGTCATTCCTTCCAGCCCAGCACAGGGAAGTATAAGGCACTGCAGAGAAGCTGCACGCTACTTCTTCGCACTTTGGTTCTCAGAATTTTAAAAGCATTGTTCAAATAGGAAACACCTATGACCTTTGCTCCCTGGCTATAGCATAATCAGTGGTACAACACAGTATGTTATTGGGTATGATCTAGGCTGGCTGATCTAGTGAAACAAGAAATTGGTGAACACCAAAAAGGCCAAATAAATTCCAGTATAAGAAGAGCAAGTGAGCCAGGGCAAATTGAGAAGTGTAGGGAAAAGTACTGATCAATTTCCTTCATGGAGAAACATGATGGCTAAAGCAAAAGACATGATTTAAATACAAAGAAGATTTTTCTGCTAGTAATTACACCTAGCAAGATATAAAATATATCAACCTACAATGTTGACATTTCCAACTAGAGTAGGCTTGTATATCAATGAGAACATTTAAATCCAGTCTTTCCAATCTTGTACAGCTTTTTAAGATATTTTTTAAACTTTATTAAATTTTATCAGATAATGTATACATTTCCCATATATAATTCTGTGATTAATATTACTAAGGTTAGGAAAGAGGTTTGAGTACCTAAAATACCTAAAAGTCTAATTCCCTGTAATAATACCCTACTACAGTATTGGTACATATCTTTTTTTTTTATTGGGGTATAGTTGCTTTATTTTTTCTTTTTCTTTTTTAAAAGATTTAATTTTATTTATTTTTGGCTGTGTTGGGCTTTCGTTGCTGCACGCAGGCTTTCTTTAGTTGCAGCGAGAGGGTTGCGGCTCTTCGTTGTGGTGCACGGCTTCTCATTGTGGTGGCTTCTCTTGTTGTGGAGCATGGGCTCGAGGCACGCGGGCTTGAGTAGTTGTGGCACGTGGGCTCAGTAGTTGTGTCGCACGGCCTTAGTTGCTCCATGGCACGTGGGATCTTCCCGGACCAGGGCTCGAACCCGTGTCCCCTGCACTGGCAGGCGGATTCTTAACCATTGTGCCACAGGGAAGCCCCTTAGTACCTATCTTATCTCTTATTATCTAATGAGAATGCGTCACTCCTCTACACTTCAAAGCATTCTACTGAGGCTCCACAAATCATTACTGGAGTTAAGAAAACCCAACACAGTTCTTGGCCTGTCTATGGTAGGTCTTAGTGTATACTTGCTAATAAATTACATAATCATGCTGAGAAAAACAACAGTAATTGCTTGGATCAGTACTTTTTAGGAGATTTATTTTCATTTCATTTTGTGTAATTGCAATTGATTTGTTGCAGAAATTTGTACCTGGCATTTCATACTCCGTAGAGTAGCACTTGAACTATTATCTGGCCTCTTTCACTGGTTTCCATTATCACCATCTGACTTTATAAAAGGAAATTTCCTTTTCATACAGTGTTAGTGGTAATATAAAATTGGTACAACCTCTTTGGAGATCAATTTGTTCATTCTATTAATTTTTTAAAAAAGTAGTCTTTAATTAAGCAATTCCACTTCTAGAAACTGATACCTGTACAAAGTTGAATGGACAAGGATAATCAAAGCTGCATTGTTTATAAACTGAAAAAATGGCAACAACTTAAAAATGTCTATAGGATGGATCACATCAATCATGATGCATCTAGCTGATAGAATTCTCTGCAGCCATTAAAAAGAATGAGGTAGAGTTTCTTTACTGCCACAGAAAGGCCTTCAAGGAATAAAAAGTGAAAAGAGAAAGATTGCATAATCATAATGATAATAATAGTAATTATTATTATTAGGAACATTTGTAAAGTGTGTACTATATTCTAAGCATTTAACTTTATTAACTTACTTAATTCTCATCACCACCCTATGAGGTGGGTGCTATTGTTATCCCCATTTTACAGAGGAGGGAACTGAACCACCGTGACATCAAGCAACTTGCCGGAGATCACAAAACTAGTGCCAGAGGCAGTATCTGGTTTGAGCATCAGTGTTTTTACATGGTTCTCTTCATTTATGTTAAAAAATGTATAACAATACATGTTTATAAATATATGTGTATGTATATATATGCATATATGTGTGTATATGTATTTGTATAGGCACAGAAAGTGGCTCTAAGCAGAGCCTCGAGATGGTTAGCAGTTGCTTTCTCTGAAAAATGGGTAGGGGTGAGAGAGGAAGAGAGCAAGATAGTTGTGCGATACAAGTCTCTTTTGCTTGTTTGCTTTTGTAATGAGGGACATTATTATTTTAATAATAATTTTTTTCACAAGGGATGTTTCTCAAAATATAATTTTCTAGTTATTTTTCTTCTGCTGCCAGCAGTTAAGGAAGAAATTTGGCCACTTCTTTCATTGATGAAAAGTTATACCATTCGCTGATTCATTTAGCAAAAACATCTAAAGTGTGCTAGATGTCCCTGCCTCACCCAGCGCACAAGGAGCTCACTGTCAAGTGGAACAGACTGACATGTAAACATATAATTCCAGAGCCTCTGTAAAGGGGATGCACAAAGATGCAGTGGGAGAAGCACAAAGGAGAGATGTCATTTCTGTGGAGGGCAAGGAGAGGCGGTGTGAAGGAAGGTGCCCAGAGAGGAGATAATATTTTGCCTAAATACTAGAAGAAAAGTAACAGTTTTTCAGGAGACAGTGGAGAGGAGGGAGAGAAAAAGCACCCCAGATTTAGGGAATATGGGAGTAAAGACACAGAAGTAAGGACACAGGAACCCACATTATTCTTCAGGGAACTGGGTGTAGTTTGATTTAGCTGAAGCCTAGGGAGGAAAATGTAAGGACGGCAGGAGCCATGTCACCTAAGGCCTTGTGGACTGTGTTAAGAATTTCATTCTGGGTGCCAGTTTTTCCTAAGGAGCAGTCAAAGAACACAAGTGTCCCCAGGATAACATAAAATATATAAATCGAAAGATATACGTACAATGGAATATTATCTAGCCTTGAAAAGGAAAGAAATTCTGACACATGCTACATGTGGATGAACCTTGAAAATATGCTAAATGAAATAAGTCAGACACAAAAGGACAAATACTGTATGATTCTACTTATTTGAGATACCTAGAATAGTCAAATTTATAGAGACAAAGTAGAATAGTGGTTTCTAGAGGATGGAGGGAAGGAGGAATGGGGAGTTATTGTTTAGTGGTTTCATAATCTCAGTTTGAGATGACATGAAAGCTCTAGAGAAGGGTAGTGGTTAAGAGTTTCACAACAACATGAATGTACTTAACACCACTGAATTGTACACTTAAAAAGTGTTGAAATAATAAATTTTATATTATGCATATTTCACCATAATAAAAACCAGGTAACGATGGTAAATTTTGTGTTATGTATATTTTACCATAATTTTAAAATATGGAAAAATATTTTAAAGATATAGACAAAATATTTAGATAAATAATTCAAAGTTATTTTTCTGCCTTGACATTAAAATTAGATATGTCATTTCTTTGTTTAAGCTGGTAATAATGATTTGTTTCTCTTATATGACAATGTCTACTGTTTACTGAAAACCAGCTTTATATCCAGAGATGAGGAGATGTAGGCTCAGAGAGTTCAACTAACGGACCCAAGGGCACACAGCTAGTGAGAAGGCATTTCTAGGAAACCCGGAATTGGAACTCAGCTCCTAACACCTTACTGTTTCACCAACCCCCAAGCCACTTTATTATCTTGCTACTTTTTGGATATGGCAGTACAATCTCAAAGACGGTATTGTATGGTGTTTTCTGGGTTCAGAAACCGTAAGAAATCTGAGGCAACGCAGACTGAAATATTGAACAGTTGAATGTTTACTCTTGATCCACATTTGATACTTTTTAAGGGCTTAGGCCCTCTGCAAGAGAGACCAAAATAGCGTTCGAGTGAGGCTAGACGCACGCACATTGTTAACTACTCAGTCAGCCACCTGTTACCGATTGCAGGAGGGTCTGTATTTTGGTTGCGGCAGTTATCTGGAAAATACGGCTCTCAGCCCCCCCAGCCGCCAGCCTCCGCATCCCAGGTACGCGGCCCCCGAGGCACCCGGCGCGGGCTTGCGCGCAGGCGCTAGCCGGTCGCTTCCTTCCGCGATTGTGCTGTGCTGCTAGGTATCCTGGTGTCCCCGAGTGGTTCCCCCTAAGCTACTTCTCCCTCTCTGTCCGGGACTCAGGGTCGCCACTGCCCCTTCTCCGGGCCCTCTCCAAGCCCTGCCCAGGCCGAGCCAGGCGCGGCCCCTACCCTCTGACCCCGCGTTGCACAATGCCCGATCAAAGTCCCGGGGCGTGTGAACCACAGCGTCCCTGCCCCTGGGCGGGGGTGGGCGGCGGCCGCGCGGGGAGCCGAGGCGGCGGCGGCAGCCGACCCAGTACACCGGCCGCGGTCCCGCGAGTCCCCACGAGCTGCCGCCTCAGACCCCAGCTCTAGTCGGCTCCGCCGCCCGCCGCTCCCCTCGCAGGCCGCCGCCGCCGCCGCCGCCATGGCGGAAGTTCATAGACGTCAGCAGGCCCGGGTTAAAGGAGAAGCCCCCGCGAAATCCTCCACACACAGACATGAGGAGGAGCTGGGGATGGCGTCGGCCGAAACGCTGACCGTGTTCCTGAAACTGCTGGCCGCTGGCTTTTACGGCGTGAGCTCCTTCCTCATCGTGGTGGTCAACAAGAGCGTGCTCACCAACTACAGGTAGGGCCGAGGCGGCGGCGACCCAGGCCGCGGAGAGGAGCGGGCGGCGGCGGCGGCTGGGCGCCGGCTCCCTGGACTTTGCCTGCAAAGTTGGAGCTGAACAAAGTTGGGCGGGAGCCGGGGAGGGAGGGAGGGCGGGCGGGCGGCTGATACGCGGCTGGAGCGGCGGAGCCGGCTTGCGCGCCGGCCTGGAGTGGGGTTCCCGCTCCCGGCGCCGAGCTCGGGACTGCCGGGTGAGCGTTCGGGGCCGCGTTCGGAAAGCGCCTGCCCTGCCCGCCGTGCAGCACCCTGGAAACCCTGCCCTTCGGAGAGATGGAGCGGAGTTGCTTCGTGACTTTTTTGACTCCTGTGCACGCCAGGCTGGGAGCCCGGAGAGGGATGCCCGGCCTTCCCCGCAGCCTGGGCTAGGTTCCGGGGCTTCAGGGTTCTCTGACTTCGCTGACAGCCTCTGGGGACCTACGCATCCTCAAGCCCATTTAAGATTGTGATGCTGCCACTGGGACCACAAAGGCAGAAGCTTTTTTTTTTTTTTAAATGTGTGAAACCGTTCAAGAGATGTATGTCTTCACTTCCAAGACAAGTCAGTTACAGGCAGCCGACTGAAATTGTAGAATCGGACAAGATGAGACAAGTGGCAGCCCGAGGCTACAAAATCAGCGGTGTTGCCTGACAACTGGCAGGGATTTTTCTCAGATTGTCATTTGGATGAGGGGTAGACGTTGGTGTGTTTTGTATCAAAATGCATTGTAAGGTTGCCGATGTGCAAATTGAATTCACCGAGCTCAGGTTTTTCTGACCCTGTGTTTTTTTTTGTTTTCTCTACCATTTTTGTAGATTTCCCTCCTCACTATGTGTTGGACTTGGCCAGGTTAGTTGGAATCTTCAGCATTACGTGGTTTGTGTCGTTAGAACTTCTGAATGTGTCTTTATATGTAGAACAGTGAATCTGTGTTCTCTGTTTACAGATGGTGGCCACAGTGGCAGTACTCTGGGTTGGAAAGGCACTCAGAGTAGTCAAGTTTCCTGACTTTGACAGAAATGTACCTCGAAAGGTAAAAAAGAAAAAAAAAAAGTAATACTTTATGTTCTGAAAAGAAGTCACTATATATATTTTTCATCAGTGCCTTACATATTTAAAAATTGCAGCCTTGAAATCACCCAATCTAGAGTAGGTATAATGCAGGCAAAGAATAAATATAGTAATATGTGTTTTTAAAAACTCCCACAGTCTCTTTAAAGTTAAGAAAAAATGCCCCTAGATCTTGTGTTCTGTTTTAATTATTGAACACTTGCTGGGATTACAGTCATTTTGCATTTTCTATGTCCGTCTAATCTGTGTATCCTGCATTCATTATTCTTTGGGTTTATTTTCTTATTCTTCCATCTGCCTCTGCCTGACTCCACCTGAGGATGAAATGCCTTTCCTTTTTCTGCTGACATCAGAACAATGGGCTCTACATTATCATATTGTAAAGAAAGATGTTGTTGTCCCATGTGCTTTGATCATACTCATATTTGTGTTTCTTTTTTCCCCTCCATTCTTTCTGCAGAGAGCTATTTATCCAGGAGTAATGTTGTTTGGGTGCTTCATGGGGGCCAAAATTGTGTGTGAGAACTAATCTTGTGTTTTAAGTAGAAAGAATTTGATCATATAAACAAAACTGTTTCTGTTTGAAAAGGACCTTGTTTTAGCTGCCTTTATTATTGAGTTTTGTTATCCCTTTTTAAATTTTCTAGACGTTTCCACTACCTCTACTATATTTTGGGAACCAAATCACGGGACTGTTCAGCACAAAGAAACTGAAGTATGGATAACTTTATTTTACTAGTGAGGTTAATATAATGTGTTCTTAAAATTGTACTTGAAAATGTCAAATGTTTAACACATTGTTACTGATCCTGGAAAAATGAAAGGACCAGAAACTTAATCTCTTAAGTTTGAAGAGAAAGAAGTTTTTTGTTTGTTTGGGGTTTTTTTTTCCCTTCACTTTGATGATAGAAGTCTTAAAATGTTATAAAATACTGTGATGGGAGATTTTCATTATTTTTACAGACCTATAATAGTGAAGGATATATGTTAGGCTTCTGAGATTTCAATTCATTAGTACAATTCATAAATAGTATATTTTAGGCAAATTCCACAAGTAAAATTAGATTGTGGATATGAGAACTTTTGTAGTTTTTCTTTTAACATGGGGTAGTTAAAATAGCATCAGATGGAACCCTGATACAAATATGATTAACATTTTACACATGGCCATATGATTTTAGAGGCAGCATTTTCACTTTTAGAAAGAAGCAGTAGCTCTCTACTCCATGACAACACTTATTATCCTCTAACTTCCCAATTCTTGGCTTTTCCACTTAAAGAGTGTATGTATCAGGTATATGTGATGTTAAAAGTATACACATAGGGAAACCATTTAACAGAAACCCATGGCTTCACCACTGTCACGTGAGCTAAACCTCTGGCTTAATGGGTGATTGTAAAACAGAATGGAGAGATCTCTGAGGGTAGAGACCAAGCTTTTTTCATTTCCTCAGACCCAAGAAACTTGACAGAATGACCACGATGGTATTTCTGGTTAAGGTTCCATGGAAGTCAGATTTATCATGGGTGGGGCATCCTTTTACATCTCATTACCCACTTGGAAAGAAATGCAGACCTGCTGCAAAGTGCTGCTTGTATATAGAGTTTGCTCTTTTTCATCCTTTGTCATCTATCCATCCATCCATCTTTTCACACCCTATCTTTGATTGCCAGTTAAGTATAAGGCACTTTGGGGTGAGATGAGATAGATTCAGAAATAATTATGTTGCAAGAGGCTGTATGTTTGATTAGTGCAAGCAGAATGCTCTAGGAATTTAGAGGAAGACGGGATTACTTCCACAAAAGGACAATCAAGGAATGTTTTATGGGGTAAGATTATCACCGACGTTATTTGAAAGTTAGGGGTAGGAAGGGAGGTCAGTCTAGAAAAGAAAGACGAGGTCTTAAAGACTAACATGATTACTGTTCAGGGTGTTTAACATAATAAGCAGGGTAAAATTAAAAGTGTCTGTTATCAGTCTTTGTTAATAGATGTATGTTTTCTACCATTTTATAATTAGTTTGGTGTTTTTCACTTCTGGTAGTTTTATAAAAGCAACCCTTTCAGGCTTTCAAATACTTTCTAGAGAGAAATAAGGATTTAATTTAGTCACAGATTAATCAGCATGGAATTTCCATAATGGAAGAAAGAGATTAGCATTATTTTAAAATACTAATTTTGGAGAATCAAATTTTATTTTACCTAAATATCTTTGTCTTTTTCCTGCAGCTTGCCAATGTTTACAGTTCTGAGAAGGTTCTCCATCCTGTTTACAATGTTTGCTGAAGGACTTTTACTCAAGTGAGTTAAATTTCTAATATATCTAGTCTTTAACCAAATTTAATCACCCTGAAAAGGTGCCCAGCATATGTAAGATATTACAATTATTTGTGTTGTTTCTACTTTATCTTTTGAGAAGTTTAAGCAGCTTTCTCCCTTTGCTGTAGGAGTTGATAGTTTATGGCTTCCTTATGGAAGCCTGTCTGAACATGAGGTATACTTTCAAGAATTCCTATACCTGCTGATGCCACTGGGTGAAGCTGGGTCAGAAGATCAGTATAGGCTTTAAATAGTGTTCATGTCTTGGCTACTTTTACTACAAATGTGTGTGACCATTTTCAACTTAAAGAAATCTGATTAGCAAAAATTCAAGCTCAATAATAATAATAACAAATGGTAAAAATAAGAAAAAATAAGTATACTTACTTATATAAGAAAGTAAGTTTTTGCTTCATCAGAGGGGTTCTTTTAAATATCCAGTTCCTTGGAATCATTTGTTTACAACTTTTTTAAAGAAAACATATATTTTTTGCCTATGTTGCAGAACGAGTCTTTGTAAATAACTAAAGCCACATGTATGTATTTTTTAATTATTTTATTTTGTAGGAAGACTTTTTCTTGGGGTATTAAGATGACTGTATTTGCAATGATTATTGGAGCCTTTGTAGCTGCCAGGTAAGATGGGGGCCTATATAAAACCTATGAGAGTACATTAGAATTTATCAATAATTATTGATAATAAATGATCAATTACCAATAAAGAGAATTTTTTTATAGGCTAAATAAGAATCATGTTTTTGAAAAGTAAAAGACTTTTAAAAGTTAAATCTTTTTGGCTGTATGAAGATTAAGGCTAGCAAAATCAGATTCTTGGGATTCTTAAAAGTTATATTCATTCTAAAAGTTCATGCATTCATTCAGAAGGTTAAATTAGAGTTTATTATGCTATCTTCTATTTATTAAGCATATACCTTGTGCCATACAGTATGTTTGGTATTTTTACACATATTATTTATGTATTTTTCACAACCACTCTGAAAGGTATGGGTATAATTTTCCTATTTATGTTGAGAAAACTAAAATCTAGGTTCAGTAGCTTGCTCAAGGTCACACAGCTAGTAAATGGCAGAGCTGGAATTTGAATCTGTGCCTGACTCCAGAGCCTGTGTGCTTTTATAAACCATGTGATGTTCTTTTCCTTTGCATGCTGCTAAAGAAAACAGTGTCTCAGAGAAAGCAAATGATAATAAATTATTTGCCTTATGGGAAATAAATAATAGAATTGCTTTATTGGGTTTCACATAAGGTATCACAAATGCCGTAACTTAGATATTCTATTAAAGCTTTTTTCCATTGTTCTTAAGTTTAAAGTGAATGGGGAAAATGTATACCCAAAGACTCAGAAAATTGAAATGATGAGTGGAAGCCTTCTACAACATTTTACTCTGCATGTGTGGGTTTGCTAATGCCGCAAATTCTGCCTGACATTGTATTTTCCATCTGGGAGTTCCAGTGTGCTTCTTGAATTGGCTCATTTACCTTCATCATATCCCTGTAGTATAGGTGGGGGGAAAGCACTATAAGTCAGTTCTACTCCACCCTAACTCTCGAAGTGAAATTTCATTCAAAAAAAAAAATAGAGTAGTTAGTTACTAGAATTTCATTATATAGCTGACTGCTTTTCCTTCTAGGTAACCTTCCTCCTTGGAGAAAAATTCTATACGAGCCTCCTACCTTTCTTTTTAAAGATGCCCTACTAATCTTTGAAGCATTTCATTGAAGCTGGTGCTATCTAAAACAGAGCAAAACAACAGGAGTTTCTCAGGGCTAACTCTGGCCTGCAAAAAGTTTCTGAGGCAGATTGCTATCTGGTAGAACCTTTTACTTGGGAAAAAAATTTGGAGGAAGAGAGTCTGGAGTTAGAGGGTTGTCAGGCTCCTTGGAAGAGGGGTGGGTCATTAGGTAGTTCTGCCTGAAATTGCAGTGGCATAGGGCTCCTCAGAAGTCTGTCCCATGTAGTAGTTTAGCTACAAATAGATAACACCTTTGCAGAATCACAGAATGCAGGGCCCTGTTTTAGCTAGGGTGCTAAAGTATGCTGAAGGCGTACTTAGATTTTCATTTATTCTGTTCAGTTTACTAAGGTCTTGTGCCTGGTGCTCTGCTAAATATCAGGAAACTTCAGTTTCCCTAATCCCACTAGTTACACCTAGTAGGCTCATTAGGCAATTATTTTAAGTATTTGAGTTCCCACTATGTGCTTAGACACTGATGTAGCCTGATCTCAGAACTAACCACCATCCACACTTCAGAAATTCCACCCAGTGGCCCAACCCCCTGTGCAAGACAGCCCTACCTTTTGTGTGAACCTTTGAAAAATGACTGTTAACAACTTCATTCTCCTTTTGTTTTCCTTATCTGTGAAATTGACCTCTGATGCCTTCTGCTTGCTTCAGATATATTGTAATGGTGAATTTGGTTGGTTCTTTCTTGTTGTCTGACTTTGAATTCAAAGCAGTGTGCTATTAACTGACGTGGTTGATTATTGCTAATGATTTTGTGTTTAAGTGTTAGTGCTTCTCATTTCTGAAGACCCCCTTACTGATTATGAAATTGCAAACTCTAACCAGGAACCAAGAAATACTAGTAGCTGATAAAATGCCTAATATTCACTTACCTAGATAAGCGTATGTTCTTAGAAGTATTGTAGTTCAGACCTATTTAACATTTAATGTATGTTCTTTAAATGTTAGTTGTTATTAAAGTGTTACTTATGTTTTGCAGCTCTGACTTGGCCTTCGATCTGGAAGGATATGTTTTTATTCTGATAAATGATGTCCTGACAGCAGCAAATGGTGCCTACGTAAAACAAAAATTAGATTCAAAAGTAGGTAGCAGTCTCACGCTTCTTTAAGAGATGTTTACTGTCGTTGGGAATGGTCATGTCAATTCATCAGGGGATAAAGTGGGGAATAAGGAAAAATACTTATGAAGGATGCGAAATGCCTGTACCTTGGTGCTCACGTAAGAAACTTTATTTTCTAATTAGCAGTTAGATTTTACTGTTGGCTTTTCTGAAAGGGACTGGGTGAATATTGACTTTGAGAGGGATACTGATGTAAGTAAGGAGTGTTCATTAGAGAAAAGTGTCATAAACGTTCATGGCTGTGTTCTAGAGGACTTGGTGAGGGACCTGGACAAGAAAGAAGTATCTGGAAGCTCTTGAGCAGATTTCAGAAGTGAGTTGGAACAAGAAGAAGAATGGACTTTGCATATTTGTCCTACAAATATATAGTAGTCCCTCAGTATCCGTGGGGGATTGGTTCTAGGAGCCCCCGAGGTTAACAACATCCTCGGATGCTCAAGTCCCTTATATAAATGGAGCAGTATTTACATGTAACCTATGCACATCCTCCCATATACTTTAAGTCATTTCTAGATTACTTATAATACCTAATACAATATAAATGCTATGTAAATAGTTGTAAATACAATGTAAATGCTGTGTAAACAGTTGCTTGTGTGGCAAATTCAAGATTTGCTTTTTGGAACTTTCTGGAATTTTTACTTTTTTTTCCGAATATTTTCCATCCACTGTTGGTTGAATCCTCAGATGCAGATATGGATATGGAGGGCCAACTGTAATGGGAAACTTAGGCAGTATTAGAATCTCTCTCTTGCAGGGGCAGCACCGAGTTTCCTGGCCTAGATCTCATACACATGAACTTCATATACCCCGCTCTTTTCCTTCAACTGCAGCATGCACATGAAGGCTTTAAAGATATTTTTATTTGTCTAACGTATATGTTGAATATAAACACAGCAAATTTTATTTTGAGATCAAGCCAGACCATCAGAAAGCTGAGCATTCAAGCCATATTTTACTACATTATGGTATAAGATTGCATTATTGTAAGGAGAAGCTACATGGAACTCAGCTTTATGTATCCTAGGGTTATTGAAGGAGTTGTCCTTTCTATCATAATGGATCCTATATGAAGACCCACATGAGATCGTTATCATAGATACCGTCATAGTTTTTTCCTAAGCAGCTGGTGTATTTTTATCTAGTACTTAAGTCTTATAACTTGACCATAGCTTTATCTTATTTTCCTACCCCTGTGTTCTCATCAGTCAGATGACCATATCCGCTTAGTTTTTAGTTGGCTCTATTATATGTACAGTATTTCTGAAACTACTTCAGGTCCTTTTTTGGGGTTCAGATCATAAATACAAATGCCCTACCTGCTTGATAGTAGTATTAGTATAGAGTTTGTATCATCTTGGCTGGTGGCTTTGCCTTCTTCAGAAAGGACTGTAGAATATATGGCCATCCCAGTAGTTTTCATTATTTTGAATAATCTAGAATGTTTATTTTGAATAACCTGGAAGAACTAGGGGCAGTATAGATCTAGTTTCAGCAAATTTTCTTTGAATATACCCTTTATGTCTTGTTCTCCATTTATTTGCCTTGAAGACTGTATGATGATTGCATTTTAATGGAAGCTACTATTAAAAAATTTAATCTTTGTGCAATAGCTAGAGAAAAGGGAACAGTTAGAGATTTAGTTTTACTCTCGTTTTTTGCTGCTTTGGAAATATGTAGTAATAATAACATTTCATTTCTCCAGTAGCCTCAGCTGTCTAAAACAGTACTGTCGAGTACAGTTCTATGATGATGGAAATCTGTTATCTCTGCGGACCATTAATGGTAGCCACTAGCCACACGTAGCTGTTGAACACTTGATAAGTGACGGCACAACTGAGGAACTGAACTGGTAGTTTAATGTAATTATAATTCAGTTGAAATAGCTGTGTTTGGCCAGTGGTTACTATATTGTATAGCACAATCTAGAGTACATCCTAGAACCTAGGAAAAATAGCAAAGAGGGTTTCTGAGTATTTTATTCCCAGGGGAGCCTTTTAGTTCCTCACTCAGAAATGACTTATGGCTTACTTGTATTAGAACTTTTAAGCATATTGATCTGCTTTTCACAGTTCATGGATTAGGAGCAACAATCCTATCTGGAGGCAGAGGCTTATAAGCAATATAAAAGCTCAGCTAATAACAAGAGAAACAGGAAAACTATGAAAGTCAGATGGAACTACTCAAAGATGGACAACACCATATAAAAACACAATACAGTAATGCATGTTAATGATGATGCCCTAAATTAAATTGTAGTCAACGTACTCTGTTTAAGAACAGGGGAAAAGATATTTAAAACAGTTAATAAGTGAAAAGAAAAACAACAGTTTGGCATTTATCAGCTGTCTAGATGGTGTATGTGTGTGTGTGTGTGTGTGTGTAGGCATCCTCTACTTCCTGGATAAGACTCATGACTCTTGCTGTTGGGGCACCTGATGTTAAAGGTTGTTTTGTCCTACTGTGGCTTTTTTCTTGCTGCCTTAGAAATCAGGCACACCTTTTCATTGATGCTGTGGTGGCTATAAGCAATCAGTTATTTGGTTTATCCAGCAGGCAGTAGGGCCACAATGAGATGCTTTTAATCAGGAGTTTTATTACCTATCATTTCAGAACTGCTTATAATCGTGGTCCTTTGAGCATGAATCACATGACATAAAGACTTAGTGCTGCATTTCAGACCTGAATGCAGCTACTGAATTTAAAACATTTTTAACTCAAAAGAAATCACAGAAATAACATGTATTTATAATAGAATTAGTAGAAAACATAGATAAGCAAGAGGAAGAAAATATAAATCTTTCTTAATTCCACCATTGAGTGAGAAGCACTGTTTTGGTAGATACCCTTTTGTAAGAATGTGTGTTTGTGTGTATGTGTGCATGTATACACTTAACTATGAGAAAAACTTAAAAGAGTGATGAAATATAATGTTTTCTAACCTGTATTTTTCATTTAGTACTGTTTCATGAACACTTTCGTCATCAATCAGTATTAAACATTTTTAGTGGCTGCATAATATTTCATTGTATGGTTGTATCATAGTCTAATCAACTAGTTTTCTATTGTTGGGTATTTGTTTCCAGTTTTTCAAAGCTTCTTTTGATATAGCACAGGGAACTCTGCTCAGTATTCTGTAATAACCTAAATAGATACATAACAAAGATTAGATACATGTATATGTATAACTGAATCACTTTGCTGTACACCTGAAACTAACACAACATTGTTAATCAACTCTACTCCAATATAAAATAAAAATCAAAAAAAAATTATCACTGAAAAAAAACCCTGCTTTTGAGAAGGTAGTTTGACTTTTCATATCACTTGGTGATCTTTCAGTCACAGAAGTTAGGCAGATATTATGCCCTTATCCTCACTATTCCTTTACCCCCCCTTTACCCTCCAAACTCAGGCCTACTTTTTTAGGTGACTGCTTCCTGCTGAATGTCCCAGAATTCTGTGAATCAAAGGTGGACCCACAGTTCTCATAGACTCCCTGTGTTTGAAGATGTGTGTGGTCTTTTGTTGCTCCCCAGTAGCTGAGGGCACAACTAGTCATACCATGTTTTGGGAATTGTAGGGTAATCTTTTTTTTTAATGTTTATTTTATTTATTTATTTTTGGCTGTGTCGGGTCTTAGTTGTGACACGCGGGATCTTTTGTTGTGGTGCTCAGGCTCTTTGTTGCGGTGCGCGGGCTTCTCTCTAGTTGTGGCGTGTGGTCTTCAGAGCGCACAGTCTCAATAGTCGTGACACATGGGCGCTCTAGTTGTGGTGTGCAGGCTCCAGAGCATGTGGGCTCTGTAGTTGCAGCACGTGAGCTCTCTAGTTGTGGCGCACAGGCTCAGTAGTTGTGGTGTGAGGGCTTAGCTGCCCCACGGCATGTGGGATCCCAGTTCTCCGACCGGGGATCGAACCCACATCCCCTGCATTGGAAGGTGAATTCTTAACCACTGGACCACCAGGGAAGTCCCTGTAGGGTAATCTTAATCTTCTTTCTTTCTTTTTTCTTTTCTTTTCTTTTTTTTCCTTTTTCTTTTCCTTTTTCTTTTTCTTTTCTTTCTTCTTAATCTTCATTGTACTTCCCGTATACATTTTCAGAAATACTTCACTGGGAAGTTATGTCTGTCTGTGTTGGTCTAGGTGTGAGTCTTTGTGTCTGTTAAATTGCACTCTGTTATAGTTCTGAAAAGCCGGAGACTAACTTGGTGACTTTTATTCTGTTCTGGAAAGGGAAGGGCTCCAAGGACGTGTTTCGGTAGAGATGTATGTTTGTGTTCAAAATAACTTCTTTTCTCCATGCTGTTTTGAGGCGGCGAGTTGATGTCATTTTTATTTCTCTGATCTTAAGCACTCAAGGAATTTATTTCAAATAAACTTGAAATCTTGTAAGTTTGCATTTTTTTTTGTTTTTGGAAAGCTTAGGTCATTAATGTTTGCAAGACTTCTGACTTGACTAATTTGCTGTGTATGTTGTGGGGGAGGGGTGCATGTTTGTAATGGGGGGTGGCACTCTGTACAGGGTTGTCTTTCTCTGTCTACCGGAACCAAATGAAACACGTAATTTTTTATTCTCCTAGGAGCTGGGAAAATATGGTCTGCTCTATTACAATGCACTGTTCATGATTCTGCCCACCCTAGCCATTGCATATTTTACGGGAGATGCGCAAAAGGTAGGACTTTCTAATTATGGCTTCATGGTGTATGTTTTTGAATTTTATTTTAATTTGTATTACCAAGAGATAGACAGTTGGGTTGTTAAAAAGTAATGTTCTTAGTAAGTGACCAAAGACTGAGAATTTACCTTTTAGCTTGCTAATGTCATGCTAACCTTTTTGGATAGTACTAAAATAGCTTAAAATAGCTCTGGCTGTCGACATAAAAATAGTGCATGCCAACTAGTGTCCTTCTCTTACGTGCCAGGAGGATAGAGGAAGGGAATTTTTACATTTCTACTAAACTACAAAATAGGAATAGTAGCAAACTATCCTTGAGAAACAAAAAATCCAGAAGGAGTAGAATTCTTCAAACCTAACAAAACGCTTGTTATCTCTAGAAGCTCTCAGTTTTGGTGTACAATTGTCAACCTGGCTTAAATCCCAAGCTGTTTTTTCCCCTCAGGAGATATTTAGCAGTGTGGTGACTTAACCATATAAATAGCAACGAATATAATAGTTTACTCATTTTCTGCAAATGTTTAGCTAAATAAATCCAGAATAAAGTAGCAGACTAAATCCAGACGAGAATTTTTCTCTGAAACACATATTCATAGCATAAAAATTGGTAACATTTTGTTAGAATTCACAGAATTTTGCAAACTTAATGGAAATCTAGAATTCTGCCAAGGATTTCAGTACCAAGATTCCTCCTAATGATTCCCCTGGCTAGTAGTTTCTTCAGAATAAATGTATTGATTGTTTATTATAATGACAGCGACAAGTTCCCCAAATCAGTGGGGACCAAAATAAAGAAGAGGTTTTTAGAAGTAGTTAGACTGTTAAAAATTGTTCTTGAATCAGAGGTAGGAGAAGACTGACTGCTTATAAAGCTGTTTTGTTTTTTTCATCAAGAACTCTTTCTTTTAAAACTGGCAAAGAACATATGTAAATGTTTTAATGAACTGTGACCTGGCTATCAGCAGGCCTAGAAATGACTCCAAAGCAGGAAACTACTGTAGAGGTGTTGCTCTAAAAATAAAGATGTTGAATGAGTTTTTTGTGGCTGTGCAAAAAGTGGGAAGAGAAACTAACATTTATTGAGTCCCTATTATGTGCTAGTCACTTTTTATATACAATGTAATATAGTCCCCACAACAGCTGTAGGAAGTTTGAATTAACCCTATTTTACCAAGGTGGAAATAGAGGTTCAGAGAGACTGAATAACTTGCCCAGCATCAGCCTGTCAGCAGGTAGTAGAGTCAGGATTTAAACCCAAGCCTGACTGCAGAGGCCATGGTCTTTGCAGTGTTCTGCCTCCTCTAGCTGACTCTGGCAGAAGCACCCTTCACTCTTTAGTTTTGGGGTAAGAATGTAATGTAAAATAACCAGGTACCCCATGGCAGCACAGATGATTCCAAATCTTGAGGCCAATCTGTACATGAGAAAGTTGGAAGAATTAATGTGATTAGGTATTCTACAGACTCGGCAAAAATGGAATTTTCATTAATTTGAAACTTTGACTAGTAGCTTGTAGCTACTTGAAAACATTGACTGAAGGAGATATTTCTTCATTCCAGAGTGATGATCGTTTAACTAGAAGTTATCTGCCAGGTTGTAGCAAAATTCATGCGTATTTTGAAGTTCACTAACACACTTTCAATTTTAAATGCTTCGATATAATTACAGGTGTTTACCCATAGTGGAAAAAATGACTTTGCCACCTATATTGGGATGAGATTTAGATTTTACTCTTTTATTCTTCTTTTCTTCTTTTTTTAAGCAGGGGAGTGGAATTTGAGTAATCTTTTTGTTTCTTCCAATGAAAATGCCAAGCAAAGGTCAAGAAAGGTTTATTTTGAAAGAACAGTGTTTTTTAAGAATGACTGAATTTATCTAAATGCTTTCAAGTTGGGATGATAAACTAATTATGGAGGCTAAACTCATTGCTTTGGATCAACCCCATCAGTGTTTTGGGTTTTACATAAATGTTTGTTCATCCTTATTCTTAATTAATATGATTCTTATAAAATATTTATTGGGGTACAGATGGACCTACTGGCTGGCAGGCTTACAATCTCATGCTCTTTTTCTTAACATTCTCTCCTTGACATACTCTCCCTCTAACATTCTCGAATAGTTACTAAGTGCTATTGTGTGTCTCACAGTGCTAAGCTCAGGTGATAAGAAAGAAGGATGAATTAGGTGGTATTCTTGCCTTTGAGAACCATTTAGTTGTCTTGGGGAGCAGACCTGTCAACATCAGAGTCGTAATTGTTACCAGTTCTATGGGAAAGGTGTTGGGGTCATTGTGGGTTGGAAAATGGAGGTGGGTCAATTCCATCTCCTTGTTGGAGAGGGAATGCCTATCTCATGGAGCTTTGCCTATAGAATGAAAATACAAATGATATGAATAATCAGTATTGTTTGGTAGGTTATGAATTAAATTTGGAACTTAGGAACTCCAAGAATTCTGAGTTTGATTCTGTTCCTAAATTCCTTGTGTGCTTACTACAATTTTATTTTAAGTTCATTTCAGATTCAGTCAATTCAGTATTACTGAGCATCTTCCTTGTGGTAAGAAAGCCCTGTGCTAAGTTCTTTGGGGAATATACGAGAAATACAACATAGTCCTTGCCACACAAGAAAGACATTTGACATGCTACAGAGATGGTGTAAGATCCAGCACCAAAGTGCATGCCCGTCAGTCAGTCAGTACTATAAGTATTCAGGTTAGGAAGAAACTGGTGTGGGTTAAATATCAAGCTTGGATTTTTAGAGGAGATAGGGCTTGGTTTTCTTACCCACCAACTGCAACAAGTAATGCTAACCTGTTCTGGGGGTTGTTGTTAGAGATATAACTTACAGAAGTGGTTGAATGGTTTGCTTTTATTAATCAGCACAGAAGCAGTGGGTGGAAGCCATAGATGCCCTAGCGCATCCTAGAGGCTCATAGTATCCTACAAGAGGTTGCAGTTGATTTCTTCCACTGGAAGGTTCAGTTTCATAGTAGTCAGTGGGTTGGTGTCTGAAGTTCTGGCAAAAAGGGTTCACATTACAGAGTGGAATATGTGGCAGGATTTCAGGTAAGTGTTTTCTAGTAAGTCAGGTTCATATTCAGTGTGTCTTTTAGGCTTGGGTTTTCCCTTCAAAATATGTGTACATATAAGTGGACAAACATTCATGTATGTGCATGTATTTTTTTAAAGAGTGGACACTTTTTTGACGTGACAGTTTATCTTTTTTTTTTTTAATTTTTATTTATTTGGTTGTGTTGGGTCTTAGTTGCAGCAGGCGGGCTCCTTAGTTGTGGCATGCAAACTCTTAGTTGCAGCATGCATGTGAGATCTAGTTCCCAGACCAGGGATTGAACCCGGGTCCCCTGCGTCGGTAGTGCAGAGTCTTAACCGCTGTGTGCCACCAGGGAAGTCCCAACAGTTTATCTTTAAATAAAGCTGTTCCCATGTTAACAATTTCAGTCTACTTCTGACCTTCAAGTAATACTTCACCTATAGGGTATGATGCCTTGCACGATGCCTGATAAGATGCTTCCACATTAATCATTTTCCCTAATCCTCATTGTGTACCTGTGTGGTAGGTCGTTATCTGATATATAGAGGTTAAGGACATGCTCGAGGTTACATGGTAGCTGAGTTCAGCACTAGAACCAGTCTTTCTTTTTTTTTGGCCGCATCCTGTGGCTTGTGGGATCTTACTTCCCTGACCAGGGATCGAACCCGTGCCCTTGACAGTGAAAGCACAGAGTCCTAACCGCTGGACTGCCAGGGAATTTCCCTAAAACCAGTCTCTCTGACTCCAGGGAGATCTCTTGCTGTTTGCCTGACCACATCTATCTCCCAAAGCCACTTGCTGCATCCCTGACTTGTTTTTTCCCCTGTTCAGGACTTGCATGCATACAGAACAAGCTACTGAATGGGAGAAATATCTCAGATTAGTATTAGAAGTGGAGTCCCTGAAGCTTGGCTTTCTTGTTACTTAATTGTTTACAAATAATTATTTATTTCACTCAGTGAATATTTATTGAGTGCTTATCACGTGTCAGGTGCTGTTCTAAGTTAAAAAAAAAAAAAGACATGTCTTTGCTTCAAAGGAGCTTGCATTCCAATGGGGTAAGATACACTAAGCATAAATTGTGTAATAAGAGCTATGAAGAGAGATAAAACGAGGAGAAGAGTGATTGGGGAAGTGCTATTTTGGATAAGATGATTAGGGAGAGCATCTCTATAAGCTTCGTTTGAGCAGACACTGAACTGAGTGGACTGAGAGACCAGCTTGTGTGGCTCTTTGGAAGGAATAGTCTAGGCCGAGGGAAGAGCAGGCTCTAAAGACTGAGGTAGGAGCTTGTTCACAAGGAGCATTTTCTGGAGTGGCAAATATCAGGAGACATCAGAGTGGGCCTTGGAAGGTGTGGAGGCAGAAAAACAAAAAGTACGTTCCAGGTGGAATTAATAGCGTGGGCACAGGCCCAGCCGCAAGGGCCAGACTCTTCCACGTGGTTAGAAGGTAGAAGTCAATGACTTTGGAGCCCTTAGAGGATTCCTTGGAGAGCATGTGGTTCCAGACCCTTGTTTCACAGATGAGGGAACTGGGCCCAAAGAGGGCTCAGGGCGAGAGCCCAGATTTTCTGACTCTATGACTAGTGTCTCCTTCTTCCTGTCATCCCACAGCCCGCTTCCTTCCAAGTTGGGACTAGTGCCAGACACAGGAATTTGCAAGTTACTCTGCAGACAGTGACACGTCCCTAAGAGTTTGTGACATAAGTGGTACAGTGGAGAGGACTTGGGGCCAGAATGCAAAAGACCAGCAAACTCCAGTTCTGTCTGTGACCACTGTCTGACTTTGGATGAGTCCCTTCTGCTCTCCAGGCCCACTTCGTCGTGTGGTAACCGAGTAGGCTGGGTCCACTGAGTCGGCTGGTTCTCTAGATAGGGCGTGCTTCGGCGCTGAGACAGTGTTTCTGAGGAGTAGGACGCACGCCAGTGTGGAGACTGGGCTGCTGTTCTGACAGCTGGCACGAGCCCAGCTGCCTCCTGATAACCTGTGCTGATAAACTGCTGTCATCTGTTGCGCTCTTGGCTTTCCTGACCCAGAGCTTTTTTGATTGTAAGCTCTCTGTGTACTGAATGAAAAGATCTCCAAGATAAATTGTTGAATGAAGAAGCACAGTGTAAAACAGTGCATATGGTTTACTAACTTTTGAGTAAAATAAAAAGGGAAAAATAAGAATATATATACACATTCATTTAATTTACTTACTATTTAAGTAAAGAAACTGTGGAAGAATATGCGTGAAACTAATAAAGTAACCACCAATTTGTGTGTGTGTGAGAGAGAGAGAGAGAACAGGGTAAGTGTAGAATAGAAGTGGGAGGGAGACTTTTCATTATTTGTCTTCTTATATTTTTTTGATTGTAGAGCCATATGAATTACATTTTATAAAAGGAAAATAAGAAAAAGATAAAGGTTTTTTCTATAAGTAATGACTATCCTGTGATGAATTATAAATTTTAAAATAACTGGGGGAGGTGGGACAAATTAATTTGTTCTCATTGTTCAGAGTTGCAGATTCTTGACCCAGGATTCAAACTGAAGCAAAATCAGATCCAAATTATTTTTCTCAAAATCCCACTGTTAACCTTAGTAGGGAGAGGAGGGAAAACTTCCCTCTGTTAGGGCAGGAATCCAATAAGGGGGCTCTGAAAGGTCAGCTCCCCAGGGAAGCAGGAGTTACATAAAGCAGTTGATGAGCTTTGCACAGCCTTTAAGCAAGAATTGAAGACCAAGGAAGAAAAAACTAAATTACCATAAAAATTGAAAGGCAAGATGCAATTGAACAACTCATCCTAATGAGCACTAAGGTCCTTGGCAAAGCATTCTGAGAAAGCAAATATGTGCGTGTAATTTTTCAAAAAGTTTAAGTTCTCAACGTCCCAGGTTTACCAGAAACAAAGGAACCAGTATATCCAGCATTTAGTTTTTTTAGACACATGTCTTCTAACTTTAAAACATTCTCCTTTTAAAAAAAACCATGGGACTTCCCTGGTGGTGCAGTGGTTAAGAATCTGCCTGCTAATGCAGGGAACATGGGTTTGATCCCCGGTCCAGGAAGATCCCACATGCTGTGGAGCAACTAAGCCCGTGTGCCACAACTACTGAGCCCACAAGCCACAACTACTGAAGCCTGCAAGCCCTAGAGCCCACAAGCTGCAACTACTGAGCCCACGCACTCTAGGGTCCCTGTGCCACAACTACTGAGCCTGCATGCTGCAACTACTGAAGCCCACATGTCTAGAGCCCATACTCTGCATCAAGAGACGCCACCGCAATGAGAAGCCTGCACACCTCAACGAAGAGTAGCCACAGCTAGAGAAAGCCCACGCGCAGCAACGAAGGCCCAACACAGCCAAAAAAAAACCAAAACAAAACTATGTATCACGCAAAAGCCAGCTTACTGTTAACCAAAGATATCTATTTAACATAGATAAAGGCAGAACAAGCATCAATTGACTAATGACTCTCCAAAGGACAGACTGTGTTTAAACTTGTTAGTCGCTGCCTCCAAAAGGGAATGTCTGTAGCACAAAGCCAGTGATTCAGAGTCTCAGGAATTGGAGTCTGACTTTCTGACAGCACACCCTGCTAGGTGTTCTCACATAGGGATGGGAGAACAGACCCCTTGCTGTAGCTCTCACAAGGCCAGCACTGTAGGCACTGGTACACTGTATAATGTCTTCATTATATCACTGGTTAAATTACATGGCTCAGATGAGTTTTATAGGAAAAATTACTGCACAGATCATCTACCAGGAGGTGTCTTACTAAGCATTACTACTAAATAATGAATTTTTAGCCTGTCTAGAGTTATTAGTCTTTTCTGGGTCCCTTTGTGGATCATTACAGACTGATTCTCAACCCTGAAGTGTTCTTTCCACATAGAGACAGGACCTACCGGCTTTCTGGGCCTTGGTATTCTCAAATGTAATACAGGTGGGTTGGATCAGTTATTTTTTTATTTGTGAATGACTAGATCTTTTTCTTTGCCTTTATATTGTTTGACTGACAAAGTAATGTTTTTAGCCATTCTTACCTTTGAGGGTATGCTTTTTTCAAATAAGAGTAAGTGACCCCATTGACACTAGTACTGGAGTATGTAGTTTTGACATGGTATGTAGGTTTTAACATAGGCAGTAGAACCTAGCAAGAAGGGGTATTGAAGATCTGTGGGTTCTTATTCCTTTTCTCAACTAGGAGCAGGAGGCAGGCAGATGGTTACAGTAGTGCAGAAGATGGGTTGCTAACTAGGACCACTGGTTGCATGAACTTGTCTAACTTTTCCAAGGTGGGGGGGAACCATGCAGATCATTTACACCACTGACATTATCTTCTGCCTTAGCAGGTGTCCTGGCAGTTTACTTTCTAGGCTAAGGATTCAATTCCTTTCTCAAGAGTTTTTTGGGGAATGAATTTTCAAAATAGAATTCATTAACCTTTTTTTTTCTTTTAACCATGAAGTCCAAAGACTAAGTGGTTTGTTTATTTTTAGTCTTTATAGTAAGCAGGGAGGTATCCAAACATAAGAAAATGTCTCCATGATGCTTTGGATTTTATTTCAAATCTCAAGTAAATTGGCAACAGATTTTCCTGGGAGTGAGAATGGTTGCATCTAAGACTCAGGTATATGTTGAAATTATTCCCTGCTTTTCACTAGATTAGGGTGGTGATTTGGTACTAATGTGGCATTGTAGACATTGCCAAGTTGTCCCAGCACTTTCTTGTTAAGCCTGCACATAGCCTCAGACTTTTCACCAAGATACTGGTCCAGATAGGCAGATCCGTCGATTAGAGCTAGTTGATTAGACAAAATCTGATTGTATCCCTACACTAGATTTTTTTTTCTTTTTCTTTTTTCTTTTTAAACTGAAGTGTAATTGACTTACAATATTACATTAGTTTCAGGTATACCTTCACTAGATTTTATTCATTATGTTACTGATTACTGCCTAATCTTACTCAGTCTCCCTTTCTTAATTTCCTTAACCTAAGCAACTAAAGAACACATTTTTTTCATTAAAGTTTTTTTCTAAATATTTTTATTTAAATGAAAGTCTTATTTAAACCAAATGCCTAGTTTTAGGAAGTGGTAGGTCCATATGACCTGTTTGCCCATTACTTATGCCACATTCTTTTCATGCCTGTGGTATGTATTACGTTACACTATCAGCACCTGTAGAACCAGAGACTTCATTCAAAACAGAAGGAAAGCCTTAGAAAGCACGTTTGTATGTTCAGTCTGTAATCACAGCCCGCACTCAGCCAGCACTGAAAATTGCTGGCCTTGTGTCAGAGAGCCCATCTAGTTCTGTGCCACACAGAATGACCAAGCAGGTCATTTTCTTCACAATGGCTCTTTATCAGTTTTCTCTAGAGGCAGAAGTTTTGTTTTGTTTAAAAATTGAATAACAAAGTACATTCTCACCGTTCCTTCTTTATTTCTAACTTAGGGAGAAGAAAAATTCGCTTGTAAATCTATCACTGAGAGATAACAGTGATAGAAGTTTAAGTGAATAATCTCTCTGAATGTAAATTATGTATACATTTAAAGACTCTGTATTTTATTCTCTCGATTGATTCTCACAAGAGACAGATGGAGTAGTTTTCTATATTTGTAATATAGGTAGAGGTTTAGAAAGGTTAAATGACTTTATGACGGCCTCACAGAAAATTAATGGCAGAGAGAGAGTTAGAACTTTCGCTTTTTGACTCAGTAACCATGTGGAACCATCTAGGAGAAAATTCAGAATATATTGCCTTGTCTTTGGTTTTCCCCAGTAGTCCAGATAGCAGGATGAAGGTTATGGAGCTGAACAGGTATTTACTAGCTGAATAATTTTGGTAAAGTTACTTAATATTTCTGAGCCTAGAGCATAATAGCTTAATAAGCAGTAGCTTTTATTGTTTTTATCATGCCATCTTTATGGCATAATAAAAGGAGAGTGGACTCCTTTGTACTGTAGGACTGTTTGGGTCATATTTATCCTGCAGCTATACATTCAAATGTCTGCTGCTTGCCAAAGATCCATTCCTATGGCAAAGCAGGGGAATGCAACAGGCTGCCTGTCCCGTAGACTGGCTTTCTCCAGAGACAGGCTGAGTATTTAGGGAAAGAAAAAAATCCCGTGAGAATTATATATAAATGGAATTATGTCCTTGAGATTTAATATTCTATATAGTTATTATGTTCCCAAAGGGGACTGTGCACTAAATATTTGGGGCATTTTTCTGAATAAAATTTAATGTTCCGTGTAGAGAACGTTGGGCCTTGAAATATGTTAAGTCTACCATGGATTAGCTGTGTTACCTGAAGTAAGTCACTCATTGTCTTCTGGGGATAATAAGGCTTGGCCTTTCTATTGTAGGAATCAAATGACAGGCCATGTACGGAAGCACTTTGTAAACCATAATGTGCTCCATAAATATAAGGTGGTACGTTTTTATTGCTGCCGTTTGTCCCTTCACTATCAGCAAACCTGACTAAACCATCTTCAGCTTAGTGCTCTGAGGCCTACCATGGGGCCTGGCACATGATCGGAACTTAGCAGATGTTGAATTGTACATTGAAAGCAGTGAAGGACTGTTGAGAAAGGATGAGGAGAGAAAAGAAAGATATAAAAAACGACCCAAGTGAAACTTTTAGGGATGAAAAATATAATCAGAATTGAAAAATAAAGCAGAAGGTATCAAACAGATTAGGTACTACACAAGAAAAGTTCAGTGAATTAAACAAATAGTAATAGAAACTATTCAAGATGAAGTTCAGAAAAAAAGACTAGAAAACAAATGAACAGATTATTAGTGACATGTAGGATAATATTAAGGGTCTAACATTTGTGTAAGTATCGTCCTGAAAAAGGGGCAGGGTGGGGGAGAAAAAAAATATTTGAAGAAATAATGGCTGATTTTTTTCCAAATTTGATGAAAACTCTAAACCTGTGCCCACAAGGAACTCAATAAACCTTAAATAGAATAAGCATAAAGGAAACTATACCATAAAGAGGGATATTCCATAATGCTAAAAGGGTTAATATTAGTGGGTATAACAATACTGAGTGTGTATGTACTTGATGAGAGAGCTTCAGAATATATGAAGCAAAAAGTGATAGAACAGAAAGGATAAATAGACCAACCTACGATTATAGTGGAGATTTTAACATTCTCCTTTCAGTAATTGATAAAACAAATTCAGAGTCATTAAGGATAGAGAAGACTTGAACAACACCATCAACCAAGCCGACCTAACTGACGTTTGTAGAGCACTCCGCTCAATAGCAAGAGGATACACATTTGTTTCAAGTGCACATGGAACAATTCACCAAGATAAACTATATTCTGGGCCATAAAACAAGTAGTAATAGTTTAAAAGAATCAAAACCATACAGGATATGTTCGCTGATCAGCACAGAATTAAACTAGAAATTAATATGTATTATAAAAGAAGAAATTTAAATTCAGTGATCTAAGCCTCTCCCTTAAGAAACTAGAAAAAAAAAACTAGAAAAAAATAAGAGCAAATTAAACCCAAAGTAAATAGAAGGAAGCAGAAATCGATGAAATGGGAAACAGAAAAGCAGTAGAGAAATCAATGAAACTAAAAGCTGGTTCTTTGAAAAGATCAGTACAATTGCTAAACCATGGCCAATTGATCAGGACGGAAAGAATATACAAATTACCAACATCAGGAATGAGAAAGGGGCATCATTACCCAGCCTGCATATATTAAGAGGATAATAAGGGAATTTTATGAACAATATACCATAAACTCAAAAACTGAGATGAAATGGACAAATTCATGAAAGAGACAAAACTGCCAAAGCTCACTCAAGAAAAAATAGATAACATGAATAGCCTTATTCGATTAAATAAATTGCTCTATTTAATTAAAATAAGTAAAAGCCCTAGTTTTTAGCCCTATCTTTATTAAAGAAATTGAATTTTTAGTTTAAAACCTTCCGAGAAAGGAAACTCCAGGCCCTGATCACTTCACTGGAGAATTTTACAAGATGTTTAAGGAAGAAACAATGCTAATTCTACATAAAATTTTCCAGAGTATAGAAAAGAACACTTCCCAATTGATTTATGAGGCCAGCATACCCTCTACCACTAGCTGACAAAAAATTACAAGGAGAGAAGAACACTATAGTCCAAAAAAATACAGCAGTATATAAAAGGACACTAAATCATGACCAAGTTGTGTTTATCTTAGGAATTAAGGTTAGTTTAAAATTGGAAAATCAGTTACTCAGTGCAATTCATCATATTGGCAAGAATAAAGTAGAAGAACATGTCGATAGTTTGAGAAAATGTATTTGACAGAAATTGACACCCATTTATGAGTTTAGAATTCTCAGCAAAGTAGGAATAGAAGGGAACTTTCTCAACCTAATAAAGGACATCTACCAAAATAATGTATTGCTATTTTACTTAATGGTGAACGACTGAATACCTTTTCACTAGGATTGAGAACAAGGCAGGGATGTCTGCTCTCATATAATGTTCTATTCAACATTATACTCGAGGACCCCATCAGTGCAGGAAGGTAAGAATAAGAGATTATAAAGGAAGAATTAACAATATCTCTATAAAAACCATGATCATATATGCAGAAAATCCTAAAGAATCTAGAAAAGAGTGATTAGAACGAATTAGTTTAGCAAAGTTGTGAGATATACGGTCAGCATATAAAAATGGACTGTACTGCCATATACCAGCAATGAACACTTGGCAACTAAGTAAATAATACCATTTATAAAAGCTTCAAAAGTATGAAATAGGGAAAAATTTAACAAAATATGTCAATGTCTGTACACTGAAAACTTTATAAAACAGTACTGAGAGAAATTTTAAAAGACTGAAATAAATGATTTTTATATTTATGAATGTTTATGAATTGGAAAATTTGATATTATTAATCTGTCAATTCTCTTCTAATTGATCTGTAGATTCAACACCGTTCCAATCCCATAGCAGGATTTTTTGTAGAATTGATAAGCTGATTTTGAAATTTATATAGAATTGCAAAGGACTTAATCATAGTCAAATTTGAAAAAGAACAATGTTGGAGGACCTAGCGAATATCATACTAACTGAAGTAAGTCAGACAGAGAAAGACACATATTATATGATATCACTTATATGTGGAATCTAAAAAATAATGCAAATGAATCTATATACAAAACAGACTCAACAGGTACAGAAAACAAACATATGGTTACCAAAGGGGAAAGGGAGTCGGGGGGAGAGATAAATTAGGGGTATGGGATTAACAGATACAAATTACTATTATATAAAATAGAGAAGCAACAAGGATTTACTGTATAGTACAGGGAACTCTATGCAGTATCTTGTAATAGCCTATAATGGAAAATAATCTGAAAAAAAACATATATGTAACTGAATCACTTTGCTGTAACCTGAAATTAACACAATATTGTAAGTATACTTCAATTAAAAAAAACCAAAAATCTTTTGGGGCTTCCCTGGTGGCGCAGTGGTTGAGAGTTCGCCTGCCGATGCAGGGGACACGGGTTCGTGCCCCGGTCCGGAAGGATCCCACATGCCGCGGAGCGGCTGGGCCCGTGAGCCATGGCCGCTGAGCCTGTGCGTCCGGAGCCTGTGCTCTGCAACAGGAGAGGCCACAACAGTGAGAGGCCTGCATACCGCAAAAAAAAAAAAAAAAAAAAAAAAAATTTTATAAAGAAAAGAAAAATGTTGGAGGATTTATCTACTTGATTTCAAGACTTTTATAAAACTACTGTAATCAAGACGGTGTGGTATTGGATCAAGAGTAGACATAGACCAATGGAACAGAGCAGAGAATCGAGAAGTACAGATAGACCATTTGGTCAGTTGTTTTTGTTGAAGGTAACTAAATAAATCAATGAGCAAAGGATAATCTCTTCAACAAATGGTGCTGGAACAGTTTGACATCTATTTGCAGAAAAATGAACCTTGACCCTTACCTCAGGAAATACACAAAAATTAATTTGAAAAGTATTTTGAGTTGCATTGTGTTGTTCCTCCCCTCAAAGTCATGTTGAAGTCCTACCCCCAGTATCAGAATGTGACCTTATTTTGAAACAGGATCATTGCAGATGTGATTCGTTAAGATGAAATCATAATGGAAGTAGGGTGGACCCTAAATCTAATATCAGTGGTGCAGTTATAAAAAGGGTAAATTTGGACACAGACAGTAACATAGAGAGAATGCCATGAGAACTTGAAGGCAGACACCAGAATGATGCCTCAGCAAGCTAAGGAACACCAAAGATTGCCAGCAAATCACCAGAAGCTAGGGGAGAGGCGTGGAACAGATTCTCTCTCACAGCCCTCAGAAGGAACCAACCCTGCTGACACCTTGATCTTGGACTTCTAGCATTTAGAACTGTAAGACAATGCAGTTCTGTTTTTTAAGTCACTCAGTTTGTGGTACTTTGTTACAGCAGCCCTAGCAAACTAATACAAAAAGGATCATAGACCTAAAAGTAGAGCTAAAACTATAAAACTAGAAGAAAACACAGAAAAATATCTTTGTGATTTGGGGTTACACTGGGTTTCATAGAAAAGTCATAAAAAGCAAGAATTGTAAAACACAAAATTGATCTTAGACTCCATCAAAATTAAAATTTTTTTTCTTTTTTTATTTTTAAAAAAAGTACATTTATTTTTGGCTGTGTTGGGTCTTCGTTTCTGTGTGAGGGCTTTCTCTAGTTGCGGCGAGTGGGGGCCACTCTTCGTCACGGTGCATGGGCCTCTCTTGTTGCGGAGCACAGGCTCCAGACGCGCAGGCTCAGTAGTTGTGGCTCACGGGCCCCGTTGCTCCGCGGCATGTGGGATCTTCCCAGACCGGGGCTCGAACCCGTGTCGCCTGCACTGGCAGGCAGATTCTCAACCACTGCACCACCAGGGAAGCCCTAAAATTGTTTATCAAAAGACACTATTAAGAAAATGCAAGCCACAGACTGAAAATACTTGTATAATCATATATTGCATATATTGCATTCATATATATTGGGTTAGCCAAAAAGTTCATTTGGTTTTTTCTGTAAGATGGCTCTAGTAGTGCTTAGTTGTCTTTAACTTCATTGAAAACAATTTTGTTAGATTGTTTTGTTAGATTGTATGACAGCTGTCATATCAGCCTGCATTAAAAAAAAAACATGGATATTGGTGAATTTTTGTCTAGTCATTTTAATATTGAAGATGGGAAGAAAGCAACATTTTTGGCACATTATGCTTTATTATTTCAAGAATGGTAAAAACGCAACTGCAACGCACAAAAAGATTTGTACAGTGTTTGGAGAAGGTGCTGTGACTAATCGAACGTTTCAAACGTGGTTTGCGAAGTTTCGTGCTGGAGATTTCTTGCTGGAAGATGCTCCACGTTCAGGTTGACCAGTTGAAGTTGATAGTGATCAATCGAGGCATTAATTGAGAACAGTCAATGTTATACCATGCGGGAGATAGCCAACATACTCAAAACATCCAAATCAAACGTTGAAAATCATTTGCATCAGCTTGGTTATGTTGATCACTTTAATGTTTGGGTTCCACATAAGTTAAAGTGGTAAAAAACCTTCTGGACCGTATTTCCACATGCGATTCTCTACTTAAACGTAACAAAAACGTTTCGTTTTTAAAACAAATTGTGACGGGCAATGAAAAGTGTATACTGTTCAATAATGTGGAATGGAAGGGATCGTGGGGCAAGTGAAATGAATCACCACCAACCACACCAAATGCCAGTCTTCATCCAAAGAAGGTGGTGATGTGTATATGGTGGGATTGGAAGGGAGTCCTCTATTATGAACTCCTTCCAGAAAACCAGTCAGTTAATTCCAACAAGTACTGCTCTCAGTTAGACCAACTGAAAGCAGCACTCGATGAAAGCGTCTGGAATTAGTCAACAGAAAACACATAATCTTCCATCAGGATCACGCAAGGCCGCATGTTTCTCTGATGACCAGGCAAAAACTGTTAAGGCTTGGCTGGGAAGTTCTGGTTCATCCGCTGTATTCACCAGACATTACACCTTTGGATTTCCATTTATTTCAGTCTTTAGAAAATTCTCTCAACGGAAAAAATTTCAATTCCCTGGAAAACTGTAAAAGGCACCTGGAACAGTTCTTAGCTCAAAAAGATGAAATGTTTGGGAAGATGGAATTATGAAGTTGCCTGAAAAATGGCAGAAGGTAGTGGAACAAAAGGGTGAATACGCTGTTAAGTAAAGTTCTTGGTGAAAATGAAAAAATGTGTCTTTTATTTTTACTTAAAAGCCGAAGGAACCTTTTTGGCCAACCCAATATATATGATTAAAGACTTGTATCTAGAATATATTTTTTAAAACTGTTAATTTAAAACTCAGTAGTAAGAAGACAAATAACTTGAATAAAATTTGGAAAAGGTTTGCACAGACACTTCACTAAAGAAACAGTACTGATGGCAAAAAAGCACATTAAAAGATGCTTAACCTCTTTAGTGATTAGGGAAATGCAAGTTAAAATTACAGTGATACACGTAGGGAATGGTGGATTTGGGATCTGGGTGCAGGTCTGACTTCAAAGCCAGTAATCAGTTTATGAAGGTTTTAAAAAAGAAGAAGAAACGGAACTTATAAGAGAGGAAAGTGCTACAAGTTTCAAGACAAAAGATGTTGGTGTCTGTGTGTGAAATAGAATGTATTCTATTTCTTCAAGAGTATTAGGTCTGGGGACTTCCCTGGTGGTCCCGTGGTAAAGAATCTGCCATCCAACGCAGGGGACTTGGGTTCCATCGCTGGTCGGGGAACTAAGATCCCACATGCCGCAGGGCAGCTAAGCCTGCGTGCTGCAAACTACAGAGCCCACGCGCTCTGGAGCCCGAGTGCCACAACTAGAGAGAAAAACCTGCATGCCGCAACTAGAGAGAAGCCCGCATGCCTCAACAAAGATCCCATGTGTTGCAACTAAGACCCGACGCAGCCAAAAAAAAAAAAAGTATTAGGTCTGTAATACTTTTTACTCCGGTTTATCTGTGTGAGTCTTGCCATGCTTCGACCAGGTATAAACTACAATTTTCATGTCAGTGTATAAATATTTTAAACATTTAACCCTAAAAATAACATTTGATCCCCTAGACCAGTATTTCTTAAAATGTTTGACCTCTACATACAGTTAGAAATAATAATTATATTGTGATTCAGTATACACTCCCATGCACACATAAAAGAGGCAAAATTTCATGAAAAAAATATTTCTTGTTACACGGAATACACCCTGTTTTCTGTTTTGTTCTGTTTTATTTTTGAATGCTATTTGTGATCAATAAATTGACTCATGACCTAAAAAAAATTAAAATTATAATGAGCTACCATTTATTCAATCACTTGGATGGTCTGAAACAATTCCAAATGTATGTATGAATGTAGAGCAGCGGGAACTCTCATAACAGTTCTGGTGGGAATACAAAATGTTATAGCTACTTTGGAAAAGAGTTGGACAGTTCATTATAAAATTAAAGATGCATTTACTGAAAGAACCAAGCCATCCACATTATGTCAAGTGAAAGAAGCCAGATATAAAAGAGTACATACTGTACAATCTCTCGTTTATATGAAATTACTGAATGGTAAAACTCTAGTAAGAAAGTAGATCAGAGGTTCCCAGGGGCTGTAAATGGGAGAGGGGATTGACTGTAAGGGGGCAGGAGGGAACTTTCTAGGGTGGTAAATATTTCTTTCTTTCCAGCTTTACTGAGATACAATGGACATTTAATATTGTGTAAGTTTAAGTTGTACAATGGTTGATTTGATACAGTTATGTATTAGGAAATGATTACCACAGTAGCATTAGTTAACCCTGCCATCACCTCACATAACTGCCTTTTTTTTTTTGTGGTGAGAACACTTAAGATCTACTCTCTCAGTAATTTTCAAGTATATAATATAGTGTTGTTAACTATAATACCATGCTTATACGTTAGATACCTAGAATTTACGCATCTTATAAGTTGTAAAACCAACCTCTCACCATTTCCCCCACGCCCCAGCCCCTGGCAACCACCATTTACCCTCTGTTTCTGTGAATTTGGCTTTTATAGATTTTACGTGTGAGTGATATCAGACCACGTCTGTCTCTCTCTGTCTGATTTATCTCACTTTTGCCCTCAAGGTCCATTTATGTTGTTGCAAAAACCAGGATTTCCTTTCTCATGGCTAAATAATGCTCCATTGTGTGTGTGTCTGTGTGTGTGTGTTTTCCATCTTGGCTGTACAAATTTACATTCCCACCCGCAGAGCACAAGTGCTCTCTTTCCTCCACACCCTCTCCAGCACTTGTTATCTCTTGTCTTTTTGATGACAGCTATTCTAACAGGTGTGGTGTGCTTACTGTGGTTTTGATTTGCGTCTTTCTTTTGATTAGTGATGTTGAGCACCTTTTCATGTACCTGTTGTCCATTTGTGCCTCCTTTTGGGGAAATGTCTACTCACTTCCTTTGCCCATTTTTTAATTGGGTTGTTTGGTTTTTTTTTTTTTTTTGCTGTTGAGTTATATGAGTTCCTTATATACTTTGGCTATTCGCCTCTTATCAGATACATGGTTTACAAATATTTTTTCCCATTCCGTAGGTTGTCTTCTCATTTTGTTGATGGTTTCTTTTGCTGTGCTGTGCAGAAACCTTTTAGTTTGATGTAGTCCCTCTTATCTTTGCTTTTGTTGTTTGTGCTTTTGGTGTCATAGCCAGAAAATTATTGTCAAGACCAGTGGTAAGGAGCTTTTCCCTGTGTTCTCTTCTAGGTTTCATGGTTTTAGGCCAAAATTTCTTTATCATGACTGTAATGGTGGTTTCATTACTATATATTTTTCAAGACTCATTGAATTACATACTTAAAATTGGTGAATTTTATTTTTTATATGTTACGCCTCAACAAAGAACCATAAACAAATTGAATGTCTACTGTCTGTCAAATGCTGTGTTCGGAATGTGATTCAGTTAATTTGATGTGGTTCCTCCCACCAGGGAGCTCACAGTCTGTAGATGTGGTGTAGAAAGATTTGCAGTTCAGAGAGATAAGAGCACTAAAGAGAAGTACTGATGGGGCACAAAGGAAGGTGTTCTTGATCCGGGAAAGCCCCACGAAGGAGCTGCTTGGCTTCTAGTTTGATGGGTAAGCAGGAGTCAGATGAATGTAGAGGGGAAGGGTATTCCAGGCGAAGGCATGTGAGTTTGAAACTGCAGGTTATGTTTTATAAACCACAAGGAGCCTGGTATTGCTGGAGCCCTGGAGCTGTGAGATTTATGTTGAAGTGGTAAGAGTTGAAGCTGGACAGGTTGGCAGAGAGAGAAAAAGTGGAGCGTTTCTCATATTTGCCTGACAAACTCATATTGCAAGAGAAATTATGTACTTGAGAGACAAACCCTCCCTATTGGATGAGAAATGAGATGATCAATGCACCTGTCATTTCTATTCATTCCTTTGCTTTTGGCTTCAAAACAAACAGAACAGGCTTCAAAACAAACAGAAATCTTGCTTTTACAAAATCAACTGTTTTAAAATAGGAATTCTTCCTGGACAGACCTCAGCTGAATTTGTGTAACTAAGGCTGTACTTGAGCTTTCGCACGTTACAGGGAAGAAATACGTTTTAGGGTTTGAGAAAGCCTTTATTTAATACCAGCCATCTGGGAAAACTGCTGAGATTAGTAGGACATGGCTTGTGCCTTCAAGCAGATATCAGTTTCCTTGTACCAACAGGGAGAAGTACAAAATCTCCCTCACCTTACATATTTTGGAAAGGAAAAAACCTTACAAAACTGCTTGTTGATTCAGCTCCATGTATATGACATTCTTGAACATCACTCTCTATGCTTGGAGCGATGCAGGGAAATGTATGTATGTGTCAGAGTGTGGCGGGAGCAAGCGCACAGGAGTTGGGTTAATGAGTGGAACGGCTGATGTTGAGAGCCTGCTCTAAAGTCCGGGGCTTTCTTGTGTATTACAGGCAATGGATTTTGAAGGCTGGGCCGACACCCTCTTTCTTCTGCAGTTCACCCTCTCTTGTGTGATGGGGTAAGCCTTTGCTGCCTTGTTAACAGATAGTTTTTCGAGGCAGATTTGTTCTAGCGTCTTTTTGCCTCATTCCTTAGTATCCTGTTCTGTCTCTTGAGTGTATCAGCTTAGGATAAACCTCCAGATTCAAGTGGTTTCACCACCCTTGGGAATGTGCCCTCAGGGCTACCAAACTGATCCCAAAGTCATGCTTAGAAGGATGAAGGAAAAAAGCTAATATTTACCCAATAAGCTAATATGTGATAAGCACCATTATATTTCAACATGCATTATTTAATTTTATTTCTACATTGACCATTTGACAGATATTGTTGTCCCTTACCTATGAGAAAGCAGGCCCAGAATTCAAGTAAATTGTCTAAGTTTGCAGAATTAGTAGGTAGCAGTGGCAGCCTTTGAATTTAGGGCTGACTTCTCCCTGCCAGGTTGTAGAAGGCAAGAGGGTATCTGCAAATGTGCTGTTATCTGCCTCTTCTCTTCACCTCCAAATATCCCTAATGCTTTTTTCCCTCAACCAGTCATTTCGCTCCATATTTGTGACCAGATCTGGCACAGGCTAGGTACATAGTGATTGGATGCTTCAAAATAAAGTTGACGTGATACCTTGGTACTGAGTCAGGCTTCGAAGCCTCATTGTAAAATCTGGGACTGCTGACTGCTGCCACTTTGTTGTTAAGTGAACTATATCCCCTCTTAAAGTAGTTCTCATTTGCTTTTCTTCCATCCTTAAGAATCTCTCTTGCCTTCACCCTGGTCTGGAATCATATTGGCCTCATGGTGACATGCACACCTGAGCCAGGGCCTGTGAGTCCTGAGCTTTCTATCTGGGTTAGGTGAATTAAGACTATGATTTAAAAAGAGTGCTCATGGTTGTGAATGGTGGTTTCAAGGTTTTGGTGCAGTAGCTGGGAAAAGCACCTGATCGTTAAATGTACATGTGTTTCTCTTTAATGAAATTTTAAAAAAATCTGAAGCTGCAGTATAAGCAGCAGTGAAGTAGGGAAAGCTCACAGTCAGTCAGTGACTAGTAGAATGTACTGGCATGGCCAACACTGTTTCTCTTGGCTACAGGTTATTATAAAATCAGCAGTTGAATCTTACTTATAAGATACCTTTTCCTTCTTTTTTCCAGATTTATCTTGATGTATGCCACAGTACTCTGCACTCAGTATAATTCTGCTCTTACAACTACAATAGTTGGCTGTATTAAGGTGAGTTGAAAAAATACTGTTCTCTTGCCTTCTTTATTTGAAAAGTGTTCCTCTAAAATAAGTCTGGCTGTGGCCTTAAGCCCCATCATTCTTATTTCCTCATGTGTTGCCTTGGTAGTTTGACGACTTGTGGGGTGGTTTCTAGAACAATCCTTAAGAACTCAGGGAAAGCATCATCTCTACTTCCAGGCAACTTAGGTCTGAGGAGTATGGGAAAAGGAGAATGTGTCGTCTCAGAGCAGAGGAAGGAGAGTCAGCCCTGTTTCTCACAGAGCAGATGACTAGCTTGGTTCTGATAGGTTTGTCCCTTTAACTCCCAATGAGAATTGTTCTCTGCCTCGCTGAGTTCTGGCTGTTCCGTAGGAAAAGGATGCCTGCCAAAAGCTAATCCAGGGAGTTTTCCTAAGCGTGAGCCAAACCTTAAATGGCCCACTTTTAAAAGCTGTGTCTGACATTTCCAGTGATGTCATTTCCTCCTGATCCATTTTATTTGAGGGAGGCTCATTTGTCTTCAGCCAGGAGAGCCAAGCTGACTTGAATATTGAGCTGCAGTTAGTGACTTGAAGCCTGAGGCCTCTTTCATCTGACTTTGTGATTGTGGTGCTTTAAGATCGAAGAGGCCACAGCATCCCTGAATTCCAAAAGAATTAGTGAGGTAGGCTTGCTCTCTAAGAAAAGCAAGATAGAGGTAGGTCCTGGATCATTTGGAGGAAAGAGTGCAGTTGCCCTTGGAACTTACTTTCTGGTGCCCCATTTGTCAATAGCGAGGGAAGGGGTTGCAGAGGCAAAGTTTGTACTGTTCTGCCATGTTTCCCTTTACACCCCCAGTGGAGTTGTGTCTGCCTGACCTCATTTTAGAAACTAGATTTGGGTTAAAATTTCAGAAGGTCTGTGTCTTCAAATCATGGATTTGGAGTGTTTGGTGTGAATAGAATTCTAAATTAAACTATAACAAGTAGTTGTGTGACTTCCCGTGAAAGCTAGAGACAGGCATTCAAAGGCCTGGCCTGGCTGAGACAGTTTCAGCCCCCAAATTAGCTCTCAGCCCTGTTTCGGTTTTTGTAAAGTGAGTGCTTCAAGAGCAAAGTAGATGACTTGCCTTTTCAGAATAAAAACAGTAAGAACATGAGAGACAGAACAGTTGGTGCCATGTTTTTAACCAAGAAGAAGGATGGTGAGGGAAAGTTATTTAGCAGCTAACTAAACCTATTTGCTTAGAATTTCTTAGTGTACGTTCTTTATCATTATTAGCATGGGGTACAAATACAGTCATGCTCTCATTAACATAAAGTCCAGTACTTTTCTTTTGATATTTCTTCCTTCCCACAGAACTGTATGAACTTAGTCCAAAGGGAGCAGTTTTACTTCCAAACTCTAGAGGGAGGGGAAAAAATGGATTATCTGGTTATAGTTGACCCTTAAACAATGCAGGTTTAAACTGCTCTGGTCCACTTAATACTCGGATTTTTTTCAGTAGTAAATATTACAGTACTACACCATCTGTGGTTGTTGAATCCACAGATGCTGAATCACAGGTAAGGAGGGCCATCCATAAGTTACAGTCGGATTTTCCACTGCACCCCTAACCCTTGCTTTGTTCAAGGGTCAGCTGTGGTTTATAATTGCTGTTGCTTCTCACGGCCATGTGGTCTTGCTATTAAAGGATGTCTTATACCTTCAGACAGATGGGAGTACCCTGATGTCCTTGCTGGTTTGGAGTGTTTCAGGCCACAGTGGAGCTTCTTTCATTAGCCTCCCAGTTACAACCCTTGTAGCTCAGTTACTGTTCCCCAGCAGGCTTCAAGCTTCCTTCTGTGCTTGAGGATCCTAACCCCATAAACCCTTGGGTCAGCATTCCTTGTTTCTCCTGAGTGTGGTAGGAAAATTACTTAGGAGAGCTAGTTAAACACGGAAATTCCTGGGCTCACCTCAGAGGTATTGAATCAGAATCTCTAAAGTAGGACGTGGAAATCATCAGGGTTTCCAGCTGAGTCTCAGGTATGCTAAAGGCTGAGATTGCGGTCTTAGTTTTGAGCTACCAGCGCAGACTCTTCTGTGCTTCCTGGTAAGTTCTACTTTGGGAACATGAGTGTCTTTTCTGATAGAAAACCTTGGTTAGGATACCCTAATATATACTTTAAGTTTTTCTAACTTCTGGGGCTTCCCTGATGGTCCAGTGGCTAAGACTCCGCACTCCCAATGCAGGGGGCCCGGGTTCGATCCCTGGTCAGGGAACTAGATCCCATATGCCACAACTAAAGATACCACATGCCAAAACTAAGACCTGGCGCAGCCAAATAAATAAATAAATATTAAAAAAAAAGTTTTTCTAGCTTCTGACTGATTTTGAGCAACAAGGGTTGAGTTCTCTGTCCTTTCCCTTTCTGAAGTTCCTTGGGCAGTTTATGCAAATTAATCTCTCTTTTCCCTGGATCTCTGTATTCCAAGAGGTCCTGTTACACATTTTCCCAAGTTGCCTAGCAACCTTGTTTACTGTTACATGGTATTTAATTTTATTTTTTTCCTCTCAAATAATAAGAAAATCTGCTCTAAAGTAACTTTCTGTCTCCATCCTTAGACCTAGAAGAGGCTGACATAATTTTGAATGCTCTCTCAAAGCGTACTCTATTAAAAAAATAATTTTGAAGTTTGTTTTTGGCTTCTTAAAAACACTGTGGCACTATACTTTCTGCTTCACAGGTCTAATCGGAGAGAGCCCAGGTACTAAAAATATTTGTGACATTTACCGTTTCTGGCAGTTGTTATAGCACAGAGGGAGGCAGTGACTTAATGTGAAAGAAGAGAGGTTAGGGAAGAACTGAATAAGAGATGAAACTTTGGAAAACTTTTTTTTTTTTTTTTTTTTTGCGGTACGCGGCCTCTTACTGTTGTGGCCTCTCCCGTTCCGAGCACAGGCTCCGGACGCGCAGGCTCAGCAGCCATGGCTCACGGGCCCAGCCGCTCCACGTTATGTGGGATCTTCCCAGACCGGGGCATGAACCCGTATCCCCTGCATCAGCAGGCGGACTCTCAACCACTGCGCCACCAGGGAAGCCCTGGAAAACTTTATATCACCTTTACGGTCTGAGGATAATTAAAAGGGAGCCAGACGCTTTCACTGCCCTGGGCCCAGTTCTATCCCTGGTCTAAGAACTAAGATCTCACAAGCCAAAAAGGGAGTGAGATAAGCAGATGTTTACACCTGGGAGTTTAAGGGAGTTGGGAGAGGTGATTTTAGGTACGCTACTTTGAGATGACTTCCCCTGTGGTTTTTTAAGGTGCCAAGGAAGATTGCTCTAGAAACAGTCTTTGAGTTGGTAAATTCCCTACCATCCCTTTTTTCCTTTTCAAGAAAGAGGGAAAGATGCTTGCATGTAAGCAGATTTTCCTTCTTCATTCTCCCCTGGCAAGTCAACTGCTACCTCTACGGGAGGAAAAAAGCACTCTTCTCTGAGACTGCTAAACGTGCCTTGGTGTTTTCTGCCCCTAGTAATAGCAGTGCTTTTCTATCTAGATTGATAATGTCAGCGCATGCCACAGGGCAGGGAAAGTTTGATAATCTTTTTAGTATTCTTCAGTATGGGTGAAAGCATTTAGCTTTCAGAGAGAGACTGGGAAGAGACTGATGTCATTGTTTTTTAATTAGTTAATGTTCATGCTCATACTACACTCATTTTAGGGTCATTGGGTTTTTGTTATTTTCTGTTTATTTGTTTTCGTATTTTAAGGATATATGTTTGGGTCTTTGTATGGATGAGTTTATATGAATATTGAAAAAGTTCAGTTAAACCTATGAAACAGTATATTGCCATTTTTCTTTTTAGAATATATTAATAACTTATATCGGAATGGTCTTTGGTGGAGATTACATTTTCACATGGACAAACTTCATTGGCTTAAATATCAGGTAAGTAAAAATATTTAACTGTAACCACTTTGATGAGTGGATTTGGATTGTCAAATAGTCACAGTAAGCTTAGACTGTTTCACAGAAAATTTGTTCATTTATTATTAGACAAACATTTATGGAGTGCCTGCAATGTACTATATATATATTTTTTATTAAAAAATTTTTTTATTGGAGTTTAATTGCTTTACAATGTTGTGTTAGTTTCTGCTGTACAGTGAAATGAATCAGCTATATGTATACATATATCCCCTCCCTCCCACCCCACCCCATCTAGGTCGTCACAGAGCACCAAGCTGAGCTTCCTGTGCTTTATAGCATGTTCTCACTAGCTATCTGTTTTACCTACGGTAGAGTTTATATGTCAATCCTAATCTCCCAGTTTGTCCCACCCTTCCTTTCCCCCCACCCCCGCCCCGTTGTGTCCACATGTCCCTTCTCTACGTCTCTATTCCTACCCTGAAAATAGGTTCATCTGTACCATTTTTCTAGATTCCGCATATATGCGTTAATATACAATATTTGTTTTTCTCTTTCTGACTTACTTCACTCTGTATGACAGACTCTAGGACCATCCACATCTCTACAAATGACCCAGTTTCGTTCCTTTTTATGGCTGAGTAATATTCCATTGTATATATGTACCACATCTTCTTTATCCATTCATCTGTCATTGGACATTTAGGTTGTTTCCATGAACTGGCTATTGTAAATAGTGCTGCAGTGAACATTGGGGTACATGTGTCCTTTTGAATTATGGTTTTCTCAGGGTATATGTCTAGTAGTGGGATTGCTAGGTTACATAGCAGTTCTATTTTTAGTTTTTTAAGGAATCTCCATACTGGTCTCCATAGTGGCTATGTCAGTTTACATTCCCACCAACAATGCAAGAGTGTTCCCTTTTCTCCACACCCTCTCCAGCATTTATTGTTTGTAGATTTTTTGATGATGGCCATTCTGACTGGTGTGAGGTGATACCTCATTGTAGTTTTGATTTGCATTTCTCTAATAATTAGTGATGTTGAACCTCTTTTCATGTGCCTCTTGGCCATCTGTATGTCTTCTTCGGTGAAATGTCTATTAGGGCTTCCACCCATTATTTTGATTGGCTTGTTTGTTTTCTTGATATTGAGCTGCATGAGCTGTTTGTATATTTTGGAGATTAATCCTTTGTCTGTTGTTTCATTTGCAAATATTTTCTCCCACTCTGAGGGTTGTCTTTTCATCTTGTTTATGGTTTCCTTTGCTGTGCAAAAGCTTTGAAGTTTCATTAGGTTCCATTTGTTTATTTTTGTTTTTATTTTCATTACTCTAGGAGATGGGTCAAAAAGGTCTTGCTGTGATTTATGTCAGAGTGTTTTTCCTGTGTTTTCCTCTAAGAGTTTTATAGTGTCTGGTCTTACATTTAGGTCTTTAATCCATTTTGAGTTTATTTTTGTGTATGCTGTTAGGGAGTGTTCTAATTTCATTCTTTTACATGTAGCTGTCCAGTTTTCCCAGCACCACTTACTGAAGAGGCTGTCTTTAAACTATACATTTCATGTCTTTCAATAATGCTTTTTAAGAAAAGGGAGACAGCGGTTCCATATTTTATCCACAGTTTTTGGGGAGTCTTTTCTAGAAGTTGAACCCCTTTTATTTAGCCTTCAAAGAATAATCCTTTATTTATTGTGCTAGATGTCAATGCAGTGTTCTCAAGAAAATTCCAGGCTAAAGAATACCAGCTCTGTTAGAGTTGCTTTATATGTGTCTAACCTTGGACATATCACTGCATTTCTTTAGACTTTATCTTCAACAGTGATGAGGGTGACTTGCATGAAACATCTTTTTCAGTTTGAGAATTTTGAATTTCATGCTTTTAAACACTATTTATATGCTTTAAAATTCTCAAATTTTAGAGACAACTGTCCTGAACTCAGACTTTTATATGTAGTAGCCCACTTGACATCTCTGGCTGACATGTCAAAAACTGAACTCCTTTATTTTCTCCAAAGTCTCTTCCACCTCCACAGCCTCAGCATCTCAGCTGATGGAGCCTCCATCCTTCTAGCCTCTCAGTTCAAAAGCCTTGGAGTCATCCTTGACTCTTCGTCTTATACCCAGTATCCAGTTTGTTAGCAAATTCTGTTGGTTCTGCCTTCAGAATATCACTTTTCACCATCTGCATAACTTCTATCATCTAAGCTACCAACATCTTTTGCCTAGATTACTGCCTAGTCTTCTGTACTTGTATCACTGGTTTAACTCATCCCCCACCCCTAGTCAGTTCTCAAGAGTTGACAGTATATTCCTTGTAAAAGGTAAGTCAGAACATGTCACTCTTCTTTTTACTCCCCTTCCCCCATGTCTTTCCAGGTCCCAAAGTCCTGACAAGGCCCTACAAGATCTATCCCCTCTTGTCCTCCAAGTTCAACTCTTGCTTCTCTTCTCCCTCACCTCACTTCATCTACACAGACCTCCTTGCTGTTCCTTTAGAATACAGGGCATGCTCTCTCTCTAGGTGCTTGGACAGGATATTTCCTCTACCTGGAACATTATACTGCCAGATACTTTGCATGGCTAATTCCTTTATGCCTATAAATTTTTGCTCAAATGTTACCTATTCAAGGAGGTCTATCCCGACCACCTTATTTAAAATTGCAGCCTGCTCTCCCTCTTCTGATACTCCCAAACCCTCTTATTCTACTTTTCTATTTATATTTATATATATTACCTATTTTCTATCTCCCCTGCTATAATGTAAGTTCTGTGAGGGTATGGATCTCTGCCTGTATTCTTCACTCACGTTTCCCAAGCTCCTAGAATGAATCCTGGTCATTGCTTAATAAATATTTGCTTGATCGGATTGCTGTATATTGCTGTATGGATTGGTAAAAAAACACTTTGGAAACTATAAAGCTCTTTTCTAGAATATGGTAGTATCTTTTTTTTTAATTTGCAAGAAAGTATATAACTTCTCTTGAGCTTTTATTTCTTCAAATGTAAACAAATAATAGTACCTATTCTACCTTTCTTATGAATCAATATGAGAATATAATATTCAATACTAATATTATTAATAGGTTAGTAATTGTAAACAAATGATACCTATTCTACCTTTCAAATGTAAACAAATGATAATACCTATTCTACCTTTCTTATGAATCAATATGAGAATTTAATATTCCATACTAATATTATTAATAGGTTAGTAATTCATTGTTTCCCCTTCCCTGACATTTATTTGCCACTATTGTTGTTTGCCTTTTAGAGGAAAAATCATTTTTTATTTGTGGGGTAGGAGTTGGTGAGAGGATGGGTATGTAAGTATACCTGAGGATTGCATATTATAGAAGGAAGATGAGTAGCTGAGTCTCAGATCTTGGTCAGAGTCACAATTCTGATGCTTGCTACCTGTGTGATTTTGAATGAGTTGTTTATTTTTTCTGAGCTTCAGTTTTCTTATTTGTTTGGGATAGAAATACCTATCTCTTTAGAGTTGTTGGAATGAAATAATCCAGTGAATGTAAAGTACCTGATTCATCGCTTCACATCTATGCTTAGTAAATATCAGTCTCTTTCATTAATAGCTGTGAAGAAGGGCCAGGCTGTAAGGATCAACGTGGTGAACCAGTTTTGACTTTGGATGTGGCCTGAGTTTCCTTCACTTCTAAAAATCTAGATTAAAGAATCATTATGACATGTTATAGACCCGATTCAGAGATGCCTTGATTTTCTTTTTGTCCCCTTCAAATGAGAACTTGATAGTCAAAATGAAATAAAAGCTGCTCTTTGCATTTTCAGATATCTGCAGTTCAAATCTTATAGTATCTTATAAGAAATATTAGGTTTTTGGGTTTTTTTTTCACGTTTCAGGCTACTTAAAAAAAACTTTGAAGTGCCTGAGTATGCTGGAATGTTACAACGTATGTCAGCCTAACATACGTAACATCTTGAAAATTCTTCCAGTGGAATTTCTTTTTGTGTTAAGTAGTGCATTATAGTTCTGGTTAAACAGTACTGTTTTGCTAGCAAGGTTAGTTGATAATGATGTCATTGGTACTCTTCCCCTCTGTAGTATTTTTAATAATTCCTAATTGCTTTCACATTTTATTGTAATAAATTTTACATGCCGTATCTCTTCTTTTTTTTTTTTTTTTTTTTTTGCGGTACGCAGGCCTCTCACCGTTGTGGCCTCTCCCGTTGTGGAGCACAGGCTCCGACGCACAGGCTCAGCGGCCATGGCTCACAGGCCCAGCCACTCTGTGGCATGTGAGATCTTCCCAGACTGGGGCACGAACCCGTGTCCCCTGCATCGGCAGGCGGACTCTCAACCATTGCACCACCAGGGAAGCCCTACATGCCGTATCTCTTTAATCTCTGTTTCATTATAAGATTAAGGACAATAAGTGGTATACTTAGTCACCGGTCAGCGTTCAAATTATTTGCAGAGTTGGGATTAAAATCCAGGTGACCTTCTGTTTCAAATACTCTTTCCATTACAACGTGCTTTACAGCATTTGTAAAGGAAAGTATATGTTGCCTTTTTTTCTTTCACTTTTTCTCTTTAAAATGAAAATTATGGCTTTATTGTTTTTTTTGACTTATCTTCCATTAGTTAATAAGCAGACTCATAGGTTGTGAATATTACTTCTTTTTTAAATGTGAAAACCAAACTTAAATTGGCTACTTAATAGATTTCACTTTGATTGGACATGGTGTCAGTCCATCCTTGGCTGATTGCACTTTGAAGGAAATCACTAATTAAACTGTACTCTTAAAGGATTCTCTGATTAGACTCAGATGCATCTAGCCCCCCTTCACCCTGCCTGGTTTCTTTGCTGTTTTAAGGAAAGTTTAAATAGCCCCCTCTGATATGATTCAATTCCAGGAAGCAGGAGGTTTGCATTGCTAGCTTCTCAGGCTCCATTCAAATTTGATACTGTGATTTATGAAGGCTTTTCTTTTTCTTTTTTCAGTAGGGCTCTGTGGAGAGCCTGGCTGTCTCTAACTCCCCTAAGTGCCTTTTTCCAGTGGCCAATTAGTGCATGTTCACCCAAGCCCAAAAAAGCAACAGAGCAAGTGGGGAATGAATAGTGAAGGGTGGTGACAGAACACGCTTCTGTACTTTCATCAGAGGTTGGGCTCTGGCCCGTGGCTTTGGCCCGAGTAATGTATCCTCTCCAGATGATGATATCATCATCCCCATAACTGCCCGGGCTAGAATTTGTAGAATCTCTGGAGCTTATCTTTATCTGTGATTCTTTTTTTTCCCTTCCATTAAAAAAAAAAAAAAAATTAACATATGATTTAAATACAGTAAAATGTCCCCCTTTTCCTGTGCAGTTCTGCAAGTTTTGACAAATGCATACAGTTATGTAACCAACTATTACAGTTATGTAACCACCATATTCAAGGTATAAAATAATTGTATTACCCCCCAAAATCTCCCTATGTCCCTTTGCATTGAACCTCTCTCCCTTTACAAAGATCTGTTTTCTATCCATATGGTGTCCAGAATGTCATATAATGATACATAATGTTATGTAGCTCTTGGTCTGACTTCTTTTGCTTAACATACTGCATGTGAGATTCCATGTTGCATTTGAGATTCTGTGGTGTGCATGTATCAGTAGTTTGTACCATTTTACTGCTGAGTAGTATTCCATTATGGATACATCACAGTTTGTTTATGCATTCATCAACTGAAAGTTATTTGCATAGTTATCAGTTTTTAGGTGTTTTGTGTTAGCTGCTAAAACATTTGTTTAAAAGTTGTGTATGAACATAAGTTTTCATTTCACTTGGGTAAATACTTAGGAGTGGAATTTCTGGGCCGTATGGTAAGTGTATATTTAACTTTGTTAGAAGTTGCCAAACTATTTTCGAAAGTGTCTGTACCATTTTGTGTAACCCCCAGCCATGTATGAGAGTTCTAATTTTTCCGCATCCTGGCCCTTGGTATCGTCAGTTTGTCTTTGTTTTTCAAATTCTAGACATTCTAATAGATCTGTAGTGGTGTCTCATTGTGGTTTTAATTTCCCTAATGATTAATGATGTTGAGCATCTTTTCATGTGCTTATTTGCCATCTGTATGTATTCTTTGGTAAAATGGCTATTCAAATATTTTGCTCATTTCAAAAACTTGAGTTGTTTTCTTAATGAGTTTTGAGAGTTCCTTATATCGGTATATTGTGGATACATGTCCTTTATCAGATGTGTGATTTGCAAGTAGTTTTTCTCAGTCATGGTTTGCTTTTCATTTTCTTAATCTCTTTGAAGAGCAAAATTTAAAATTTTTCATGAAGTTTAATTTACCAGTTCTTTTTTCTTTTATGGGTTGTGCTTTCAGTGCTGTGTCTAAGAAATCTCTGCCTAACCCAAGGTCACGAAGATTTTCTCTTATATTTTCTTCTAGAAGTTTTACAGTTTTAGGTTTTATAGTTAGGTATATAGCCTGTTTTGTAATAATTTTTATATGTGGTGTGAGGTCTGGATGAAGATTCTTTTTCCTGTGTATGTGTTTTTTTAATATAGATATCCAGTTGTTCCAGTACCTTTTGTTGAAAATACTGTCCTTTGTTGAATTGGCTAATTCTTCATAACACTCTTTTGAAGTTCTTTTTTTTATTTCCAATATAAAGGCTAGGTTATAACTCAAATACAATGCAAGGTCTACTCTACTGACCCAACCTGGGCCTTAAAACAAACTTTATCTTCAATAGTGAGAGCAACAATATTGACCCTTCACTTTTGAATTGGTTCATATTACTTTTCAGTGGCCATGGCTCACGGGCCCAGCCGCTCCGCGGCATGTGGGATCCTCCCGGACCAGGGCATGAACCCGTGTCCCCTGCATCGGCAGGCGGACTCTCAACCACTGCGCCACCAGGGAAGCCCTGAAGTTCTTTTATTATCACTGTTTTATAAATGAGGAGGCTGAGGCTTAGAAAGTTTGAGTTGAATGGATTCTGAAGACATGCATTGAGCCTGTTTCTGTGTGCCAGGCATCATGCTCCAGAGAGACATGGTGCATTCACTCATAGCTCTGCCAAGGTCACATAGCTAGTAAGTCATTAAAGGATTTTAACCCAGATGGGTTGGACTCCAGAGTCCAAGTTCTCACCCCTTAATGAATTATCATTCAGTAAATGACTGATTAGTTGTAATGTAACCTAAGTAAACCGTATGTAGCCATTGTTACCTTAGATTCTCAGCTACTTGAGGGTAGAAACCACTTGTCTTATTTATAGTTGTGTCAGTATTTATCAGTTCCTGGTCCATAATAGGCATCCAACCAGTAATAATAATAACAAAATACCAGACAATATTTTTTATGCTTAGGCATTGCCCCAAGTACTCCATACTTAATCTTTAAAACAGCCCTCTGAAAAAAAAAAAAAACAAAAACAAAACAGCCCTCTGAGACAGATGCTGTGTATATTCCATTTCATAGTGGGGCTGAGAAACTTGCCACATACTACCCAGCTGGTAAATATTCAATCCTTGATTGCCTTCCACATTTTCTTAACTGCAATCTAGTAAATAGTGAATAGATGAATGAATTTATTTTTATATCCCTTCAGGATATGTCATCATACTGGTTATATAACTCTTAAGTCAGCCTCCTTTTGTGTCACACAACCCATTTTACTGTAGCTTCTGACACCAAACTAGAGTCTATGCAGTCTTTGGGGTGGGCCATGGTGCAGCTCAGAGTCTAGCTCCAGAGTTAGGTTCTGAGGACTTTGGTCTAGCTATCTCTGCCCAGCGCCTGAATCTACAATTCGTTCATTGTGGACTCCTTTGCCTGTTTCCTTAAAAGGATGTGTTGCTTCCTAGTTCCAGACTTCTCCTCCTGAATAATTCCATCCTAGCAGACTCTCTTCTGGTTCTAGGCTTCTCCTGAAGTAAGGACATGAGCTTTCCCTTTACTTAGTAGTTCTCTCATTTGGAGAGAGAGAGGACATGTTTTGTATTATCAGTTGGTTGCTGCTGCTATAACAGTTACCAGGCTTTTTAGAGTTAAATAACTGGCATCTCACTAGAATAACTTGGACTTTTAAATAGGATGTAGGGAGGTTAGCTAGCCCTTGGTTATAGTATAATTCCTTACAGAAGAGCACTGAAATAGAATATAGCCAAAAAATGTGTGTTTTGTTATGGGTACTGCTGCTAGCTATTTATATATAGTTCACTTTTCATGACCTCAGTTTTCATGTGCTCAGTTTTTAAGCTAGAGTTGTCTATCCTAGTTCTGCCACTAAACTTCTCTGATTCACCCTGAGGAAGTCCTGTGAAACTGTGTCATGTGGTCATTAGGTCTAAAGTTATTTTGCAGAAGACTAATGACATTTGAAGGAACTTCTTCCAGGTGTAGGAAACACATAAAATATATTATCTTTTTAAAAGTTCTGATGGGAGTCCTCTACCCACATTTTAAGGTGTTTTAAGAGGCAGAAAAGAAAAAGGAATAGAAGTAGGGGAGGAAATGATGGAAATGCTTGAGTAGTTTGGACTCAGCCCCGAGTTGGAGATTAGTATCAAAGATGCCATACTGATTTCTTGAGGGAAGAGCAAGTGGAAAGGTCCTGAAGTGGGAGTGTGCCTGGTGTGTTCAAGAACCAGCAAGGAGGCCAGTGTGGCAGGTGGGAGTGGAGTGCCTGAAATGAGATGGGGCCGTAGAGGTAACGGGGTGGGGGCAGATTAGGGACAACTTTTTTTTTTTTTTTTGCGGTATGCGGGCCTCTCACTGTTACAGTGGTGGCCTCTCCCGTTGTGGAGCACAGGCTCTGGACGCGCAGGCTCAGCGGCCATGGCTCACGGGTCCAGCCGCTCCAGCGGCACATGGGATCCTCCCGGACCGGGGCACGAACCCGTGTCCCCTGCATCCGCAGGCGGACTCTCAACCACTGTGCCACCAGAGAAGCCCCCTAGGGACAACTTTTAAGAGATAGGAAGAGAGTTGGAGGATTTTGAATAGAGGAGTGACATGATCTGATTTAATTTTAATAGGACCACCTTGGCTACTGTGATGAGACCAAAGGAGGGGAAGTGTGAAATGTTTATATTAATAGTAATGGCTTTCATTTATATAGGAATCACATAGCATTTATAATAACATTAGGCATTTATATGGCATTAATAATAGCAATGCCGAGGCCCTTTTAATACATTCCCTCAAAAGAGCTTTCAACAGCTGTCATCACTCAAAGGTCACAAAGTATCTATCCAGACTGGCACCAGTAATAAAGGTTGTGGTAGTCTCAGGAACTAAAATCACACAGAGTTGCTTGGGAGATTTCATAGTGGAAAGGATTCTTAGGCCAGGACTTGACCAGTGGGTAAGATTTGGAGAGGTGAGAAAGAGAAGGGTGGGTATTCCAGCCATGCAGTACTGCGTGAGCAGAAGTGTGGGGCTGGACAGGCAGATGTTGGGTGGAGGCTGGGGAGGTGCTGGTAGGAACTCCAGTACAGCTAGAGCAAGACGTATTTCACAAGGGTGAAACAGGCCTCCCTCGGTATTTCCGGGGGATTGGTTCCAGGACCTGCCGTGGATGCCGAAATCTGCAGATGCTCAAGTCCCATGGTCAGCCCTCTGTATCTGTGGGTTCTACATCCGCAGGTACCGAGGGCTGACTGTGCTAGAGAAGTAGGTTGGTGCCCGAGTGCAGAGTGCCTTGAATGTCTCATAATGGGAAGGATGAATACCCAGCTAGGAAAATACTCTGCGAGTTACTAATACACTACAGATGGTAGAGGTTAGGTCAAGTCTTGCTTACTCATAATACAATTAAGGCCTAATTGGGATGACAAAACCAGGAAGGTTTTACTATACTTAGGACTCCTTGACTTTCTGGATGAATAAATTGCTGTGTAGCCACAGAGATGGGGGAGAAGCGACAACTGCCAAAACCCCTTTCTTCTTTTTGCGTTTGGCAGTATTAGTCCCTGGTATGCCTTAGCATTTTGACTCTTACCCCTATTGGATGTCTACTGTATGCTGATTAACCTTTTGAAAATAATCTGTTGTCCTCTTAAGTCTATAGTTTAGTTATATGGTTTAACATATAATTATATATAACATTGTTATATAAATAAATTATATAATTTAATTCTCACATCAATCCTGTAAGGGTGGTAGTCTAATCACCATTTCACAGATGAGGAAATTGAGGTTCTGAGAGGTTCTGAGAGTAACTTGCCCCACATTATAGAATTTTGCAAATGTCACAGAGTCCACAGTTAAATGCTTTCTAGTCAACCCTGTGTCACCTCTCTGTTTCCCTTTGTTCAGATAGGAGCTCTGGAAGATAGATGAAGAGGCAGCATAGCTCTGCTTTATGTGCCTGGTGAGAAAGATGAGAAAAGGGTCCCCAGCAGCTGCTGCGTGTGGAGTGAAGATGGGGTGTCCCTGGTCACTGTAGGAGGAATGTACTCAGAGGCCCTGCCTCAATTATTTGGCAGAAATTGTGTGTATTAGGAAATCGCAGTAAAAGTCAAACTGTCTTAGTTCATAGGTCTTGATATTGGTTGACATATTTTATACATGGAATATGGAAGGCAGGGTCTGATCTAAGAGGCAGAGCTACCTGGCTACACCGGTGAACAGACAGGTCAGCTGCAGGGGGAGATGGAGACAGCCTGTTCCTTCAGACTCTTGTCCGCAGCCATGGAGCTGCTACGTGGAGGGGCGTTTTTCGTATATGTTTGTAGGATGGATTTCTAATCGTATGAGGCTGGTAAACATGTCCATGGCTGCGTAGGTCTCGGAGAGGTAGGTTGTACTTGCCTGATCTTTGGAAGATCAGGAGTGGATCAGAGCAGGTGAAGTGGCACTTGCCAGCCAGGCTTGTGGCATTCTAGCTAGACCCCTGTCTGCAGGACACTCTTGCTTTGTCTCTTTCTTCTGTTTCTTTCCTGGCTGTGTCTGCCACAGCAGGTCTCAGTGAATTAACAATTAGTAGTACTATGATCTGAATATTAGGCAGATGGAGAATTGCTTAAGATTTTAAAAAATCAGTGTTTAGGATTGTCGAATATATAAATACCAATTCCAAAGTATCAGAAGTCAACTTTAATGTGAATATTTGTAGAGCCAGTAGATTAATGAGAAGTTTTTTGAAGAAGCAGGTTTTGATTCAGAATCACTTGATAGTGATGTATAAAAATTTAGATATAGGCCTTTCCCCCCCAAATTGGGTTTTTTCCCTTTCTTTTCTTAGTCCTCCTCATCTCCTCCTTCCAGCTTCCCCACATTCCCAAAGCTTCTAGGAAGCAATTTATATTCTTCCCACAGCATTAACTCATCCCTGCTTTTTGGCACATGGTGTCTTTGTCGATGAATATTTACTTCTTTTCAGGTGATTCAGGAAAGGCCATTTCTGAAGATGTAAACGTTTGATAATGATCAGGTCAGGAATAAAGATGAGATGAAAGCCTTTTATTATTGCCTCATGTTGGAACTTGTGATAACCCGAACAGTCTGTACTCTTTCATCTCCAGAGTTAAGAATAATGGTTTCTGTGTTTTGGTTTTGCTCTGGTTATTTAAACAACTCTGTGGTAACAAGATGCCCTTTTCTTGCATCAGGAATCTTCTTATTATACCTTATCATATCACTGTACCTTTTGTTAACAATGCATCTCGCCTCTAGCCTGTGAGTATTGGAGCTTACATGGAAGTGGGGAGGAGGGAATAAATATTTCCTGATTGCTTACTCTGTGTGCCAGGATTAGGACCTGGTTCTTTATACGTGTTATCTCATTTATTCTTCAAACAAGTCTAGGTAGATAGTATTATTCTTATCTTTTTAGTACAGAACTAGAATCTCAAGAGAAATTAACAGATTTGCCCAGGGGCACAGAGCTAGCAGTTACATTCAAGATTTGAACCAACACCTAACTCCGGAGTCCATGTTTTTTGTCACACTAACTATGCTAGGGATATAGGGTCCCAGGATCGCCATAAGGAGGAAGTCCAGAGTGAATTCCAGGGCGTTCTTTGTCTTCTTCTATCCTACATTGCTCCATTATTTCTATTTAGGTGAAATCGGCTTAACATGAACATAATAGATTGTCTTGACAGGAGAAATAAAAGAGAGCATTGTTATGTTTTAGGTTGTCATAGGAGAGGGGATCTAGAGGAGGATAGGATGAAAGTAAGAAAGAGCATTCCTTCTACTTTTTTGTGGGGTTGGAAGCAAAGGGAAATTGACTATCATGTAGATGTACATGTGAAGTTTTAGCTTTGATCAGGAAGGCTATGGTAAGCTGTCTGTCTCCTTGGGTCCTAGCCCAGCTACCAAGGAAATCATCTACTTGATGCATTAGATAAATAAGAAAAGTTTCCAGAAGAGTCGGATCAAATTCTGAAAGGAAAAAAGAAGAAGAAGAAAAAAAAAGAAATGGAAGAAAGCAACCAGATGAAGGAAAAGATGAAGGCTCTGTGAACCCTGGCCCAGGGATGGGTTCCTGAGGCTCCTTTCTTTGAATGGGGCCATAACAGATATTCAATTCAGCAGTTATTTAATTGTGCTGCTACAAAGTGCCAGGCCTGTGTAAGGCACTCTGTAGAGCTAAGAGTAAAGCCTTGGGAAATTCATAGGCTGATGGGAACAATATAAAGCCAGGTACCTGCACTATCAAGTGGAGCAGGGGCTATAGGGAGGAAGCCGATTCAGTGGAGAAAATCAGACAGACTTGGGTTTTATTCTGGTCCATCATTAAGATGCTTTGTGACCCTGAGCAAGGTAACTTATGACTTCTGGGACTCAGTTTCTTCATCCCTAAAATGAGCACCTTGAAGGGATATTATAGTGGCAGGAGATGTATGTAAAATGCCTGGCATGTAGTAGACTTTAATAAATGGTCACAATTGGATTATTTAGTACCCTGAATGCCTGATCTTGCTTCCTTATTTGCAGGAGCTATGCAGCTTTTACCCTCCTGGGACCGGGATGCCAAAGTCCAGAGGAGAATAGAACTAATGTCAAATAAGCAGCAAGTTTATGAATCAGGTGGTCAGGTAGAAGGTGGGGGCCAAATCCAGGATGGAGACATCTGCAAGAGTGTAGGCTAGGCTGCCAGCTGGAGACCCTAGGGGGTCACAGGCGGCAGGCTTGGTGGCAGAGCTGGTCAGGGCAGTTGAGCATGTCGGCTCTTGGAGCTTCTCCAGCTTGCTTTCCGTTTAGTGATTGGGGCAGGAGGCTATGTAGTCCAGGTGAGAGTAGACTAGAATAATCACTGTCGCAAAAGAATGAACCCTCCTGCCGTTAGGTGTGGTAGACAAGTGTGAGGGCTAGCAGCAACCAGCTCAGAGTCTGAGGGCTCAGATGACAGGTTCTCTCCACTGTGACCTTGATTCTAGTGGGAGAGAAACCAACTCTGTGAAATCTCCCCAGGGTCTGCATGTTTACTTACTTATTGGGATGCTTTTTACTCTTACTAAAAATAATATTTCTTTTGTCTTGAATGATTATTTTTGAAAATGCAGAAAATACATATAGAAATCACCTATAACCTTACCGTCCAGATGTAACCATTTTTAAAAAATAAATTTATTTATTTTATGTGTTTATTTTGGGGTGCTTTGGGTCTTTGTTGCTGTGCACGGGCTTTCTCTAGTTGCGGAGAGCATGGGCTGCTCCTCGTTGCAGTGTGCGGGCTTCTCATTGCGGTGGCTTCTCATTGCGGAGCACAGGCTCTAGGCGCATGGGCTGCAGTAGTTGTGGCACTTGGGCTCAGTATTTGTGGCTTGCGGGCTCTAGAGCACAGGCTTAGTTGCTCCGCCGTGTGTGGGATCTTCCTGTACCAGGGCTAAAACCTGTGTCCCCTGCATGGGCAGGCGGATTCTTAACCACTGCACCACCAGGGAAGCCCCCAGATGTAACCATTGTTAATACTTGTTGTGTTCCTTTCAGACATTTTCCTATTATGATGCATATTAATATACATATTCATGTTCATTTAAATAAAATGGGGTTGGACAATACTTAATATTTTGTAAGACTACAAAATACTGTCATTGCCAGTTTTTATTTTATATCATTTAAATGGATGCATAGTATTCTATTGTATGAATTTATATAATTCCCTGTTGTGGGACATTTATCCTTTAGCTAATTTTCTGCAATTATAGATTTTGTGGTAAATACTTTGTCAATAAGTCTGTGAAGATGTATACAATTCGTCCATGAAATGGATTGCTAGGTCAAAGGATAAGCCGAATTCTAAGGGTTTTTATTTCAACAAATTGTCATTGCAGAAAGGCTATATAAAATTGGCACTCCTGCTGGCAGCTATGTGCAAACATTCATTTTCCCAAAGCATCAACAGCAGTGGCTAATATCATGATGAGGGAAATGTCTCTAGTTTGGTAGATGAAGATGCTGTATGTTTTAGTTTTCTGTGCTGTTGATTTGTAAAGGTAGCTCCCGTGCTCACACCAGTCTCCCTTACATTTGCCATTCCTTCCTTCTTCTCTGATGGTGGTTTTCTATTTTGCAGCATTGCTGGGAGCCTGGTGTATTCCTACATCACTTTCTCTGAAGAGCAGCTGAGCAAACAGTCAGAGGCCAGTAACAAGCTGGACATTAAGGGGAAAGGAGCAGTATGACCAGAGGATTGCATCAGCTACATAGGCCCGAGTTTTTGGTCAGCTCGGAACACTGGCAGTTCTTATACAGATTCTGAGGTGTCTTGATTATGGAGAAAATACCATTCCTTTGCACTTGTACAATCTGAGGATTGATTGCTGCCTTTTAAAATTTTATGAGAGACTTATAATTGACTCTTTTAAATATGCCATTTGAATTAATTTATATCAGACTGGAAAATGTACTGGGCTTTTTAATTTATTTTTCTTCTATGCCAACAGTGAAACATCAATGTTTTGAAAATATTTTATTCCATAGTTTGATATCCAGGTGTCCCTGAGAGCTGCGGATATGAAGTGCTTCACCCGGAGCCTCAGCATTCACATCGTTGCCGCGTCTGGAGGCACTTGAGCCTTCCTTCTGCTGGAAATGCAGCCAAGGATCTTAAGTTTCTCTTCTTTGAATTTTCTTTCTTAACAATTGCATTTTCTTCATAAGGATGTCATCACTCCTTTTGCCAAAGATGACATCTTTGGCGCTAAAGAAATGTGTGCGGCTTTGAAGTGTATTGGTTTCCACGCTGGCTTCCCTAAGAACTCATGGGATGAACAGAGTGCTTTCCTTGAAAATATCCTATTCCCTCTTTGTTGTGTAGGATGAGGATAATGAAGGGACGGAGGAAGTAGGCCTTTTCCTCATTTATTCGTCTGTCTCTGATTCATTCATTCAACTAAAATGTATTGAGTATGTAGTTATGTGCCAGGCATTGTGCTAAGTGCTGGGGGTAAAGGGATGTTTTGGAGGTAGTTGCCTTGATCTCACTCCTGCTATAGTGACCGAAGGTTAGACAGAGAACTTAGCTTTCTTGATTTATTTAGAAGACATTGTGACTATGCACAAGTCATGGAAATTTTTTCAGCTCTCAGAAACTGCAGATCTGTAAGCAGGGTTGGAAGCACCTGTCTACCAGCCCCATGGCGATGCGAAACCACATGCTACAGTGTATGTCACATGTATGTGAAAAGCTGCAATTGTAAACCATGCAACTCTGAGTGAGAATGGCATGCAGGGAAGGGGACCATCCTGTTTCCCCATGCTTCCCACCTCTGGGTTTGGTTGCTACTCTTTTTACTCGTCCTTGAATCAGTATGTCTACATCTTATATTTTTGAGTGTATGGTTTGAGGAGAAAGGCTGGTTAGATGTTTCTCCATTGTCGAGGCTTGAACTGTCTGTGGCAGTGTCAGTGTTAGAGCTATCACCTTCCTTTCCACTTGAGTGGCACGAGCATACCTATTTCCTTTGGATGCTCCCACCTACATCCCACCTCCCTTGGTCACTTGATGGGCATGCCCGCTTCTCTCAAGACCAGCGCTGCATCCTGGAGAGCAGCTGTGGATGGGCATGCCTAAATTGCCTCTTTGGGTGGGTCAGGTGTTAACTCGAACACAGTAGTATGACTTGGCTTAGAGACATCCATTGACTTTGGAGATGAGTGTTTGCTCAGGCCAGCTGTGCAATCATTGTGTAAGAGGCTGGGTACCTTTGTGTTGGTGTACACTCTGGCTTCCATTTCATTAGGTTTGCAATCTACTGGCCTTTGTTGACCTAAACAGTTAGTATTTTGGGGCCTCAACAGGGGACCTGGAAGGTTTTGATTTCTTTTTATTTTTGAAAAAGTATTATATTGAGGTCATTTCACTTTCATATCTTTCCCTTATTTTGTCTTTATCGAAGCCTGGCCGGTGGTGCTGGGTCCCTTGAATTAGCCTCATGGCCAACTCCTAAGTTACAAGCTCCAGGTAAGGGGTCCTAAGGCTCACTTTTTTCCAGTATTATGTGAGCTGAGAAAGTTCAAGTGGGAGAATAGGATATTATCTTGTACAAGATATCTTGTTGTCCCGGTTTTATTGATAAGAAAACAAGACTCAGAGAAAGTTAGGTGACTTGCTAGTAAGTCACAATTCCTGTTTTTTCCACTGAACCATGCTGCCAATGATAACCTCCCTCCTCCTCTGAGGGAGTGAGGAAACGGGGCTGCCAGCTAAGCTAGCTTGAGCTCTTTCAGGGAGGCAATCTGTTGATTGAATTTGGAGTCAGAGAGGAGTAGGCTTTGTGAATCAGGGAGAATGATGGGTCAGTCTACATGCCTGAGCTTCTGTCTCACTTCCAGCCTGGCCTCGGTTGGCGTGCACTTCTGGCTGTGAATGTTGCTGCCACTGCCTGGTTGTGCCACTGGGGACAGTGGGAAGTCGTGGGAGCTAATTTTGGCAGTTCTGTTCCTTCTTCTGTCAGCCACATGGAGGAGGGAACTTTGATGTTAGAAATACTTCGTGTGCATTTAGAGGTGTTGGACTAAAACCCCACCAGGGGTTGCACTGCTTCTTGGGGATCAGGTTCCCTTGAAGATCTGTCATCTCTCCAGGTTTATTTGAGGAAATCATGAATAGTTATAACTTCACTAGATGCACATGACCTCAGGGCTCCTGGCCTATGCTGTACTTCCTGGATGCTTAGAAGCAGTAGAGTAGTTTACAGCTTCTGCTCTGTCCATGTTGATTGCTGGATGCCCCCTTCAACTGCCACCAACATTTCAAGATAAGAGAAAGAAGCCTGGAGAAGTTGGATACTGAATAGATTGGCCAACCAGTTTTGAAGTTTGTTTTCAATTACGTGCAGGCTTGGTTATGGCACACACAAGGAGATTTACCTGGCATTCCAGCATCTTATAAAGCAAAAGTTCTTTGACCTGTTAACTACCTCTTGGAAGAAAGAGAGACAGTATAGAGTTAAATGCTTAAATTTGCCCTTTGAGACAGATGAGCTGTGGTGAGAATTTTGAAAACACATCAGTGACTAGTGGCTCCTCTTCTTGAGTCAGTGACAGTGATGTTGTCTTTGGCCAGTCTGTTTTTAAGGCAGTGCCAGATTGATTTGAATAACCCTGGTTGGCCAGGGTACACATTGCAAACATGTCAGGTGATTTTTAATACCCTTATATGGCAGTTGGCTGTATGAGTCAGTCATTTGTAGGATCCAACTTGCACGTAGGTTAAGAAAGAAAAGTATGTTTGCAGGTTTGTTGTTTGTAGTCCTAGTGTATCAGGAATGCATGGTAAGTTCACATCAGTAACGCTGATGTAGGATCTTCGTGGAAAGAATAATAGAATTTCACTTTTGACTGGTTTGGGAAGGAACCCAGGATTTGGGGAGGGCCTGCCTTTGCTTTCATTATTATGGTGTCATTCAGTGAGCGAAGATTGACTGCTTTATTCCAGGCATTATGCTAAGCTCTGGGGCACCTGAGGTGAAGAGGGCAGGGTTCTTGTTCTCAAGGAATGTGTAATTCTTTAGCCAGACCCCGATTGAGAGAAAGAAGCAGATGAAAGGAGTCCGTGATTTATGAGTAAAAGCTGCCTGCACAGTTGTCAGCACCGCTGATCAGGAGTGTCCCACCCACTGCGCTGAATGAAGCACTTTTTTAATCTAAGAGGAGTTATAACTCCTACTAGTCCCCCAGCTCTGAGATGCGTGCCAGGCCATTAGGCTTCTGTGACTAGCCTGGGTCCCTCCTCCCTCTCGTGCGTGCATTCTTGCTTCCTCAGAGCTACAGCTGTGTACTACTGGTCCTCCTTGTGAATGAGGCTGTAATTGATTTTTCCCTCCCTGAGGGGAAAAAAGATACTCAGAATAAATGAGATAACAGATGCAAAGTACTCAGCACAACGCCTCCTACATATTAGGCACTCAGCACATGTTGTTATTGTCATTATTTCATGGTAAGACTATAGGCAAAGATTAAGATTCTTAATTTGTGCTCCTTAAAATGCTAGAGGCTGGGCAGTGTATTTCTTTTAAAATGTGACCCTATACTTTGTTGCCTCTAGAATGCTTAGTTTCAAAGAACAGTTTCTGCTCACGGTTAAAGAATGGTTTCTGCTCACGGCCGTCTTTTATTAAATACCTACTGGATATAATTGTGGATATTGTGTGATGCAGGTGAATCCATCTGTTTAAAAAGAAAATAAAATTACTTTCGTATTTTGGTAAATTAAAAAAAAAAAAGAAAGAAAAATTATTTTCTACCTGAGAGGAAGATAATTAGACTTCAGAATGGTGATTCCGTTAAAACTTTCCCAGTTTGTCACCTTAAGGTAGCTCCTGTATAGGTCAGACATTCCTTCTTCCCTTCTCCGAATTAAATGCATCAACTTCATGCTGTCTCTGTGTCCAGGCTTTTATCAGTTGGTGTTTGTGAACCTCTGGCACCATTGCTGTTTTCTAAACCTACCTTCTAGTTCTTACTGTTAGGGTGCCACTTCATCATGGTATGAGGAGGTATTCTATGGTGGGTTTTTTTTTAAGCTTGCTTTTTTGAAAATACTTTTTAAAAAGAAATCTACTGGTTAGATTTTTTTGTCTCACAAAAATGTTTTTAGAGATTATTTTGTTCATAAATGTTTCTTTCTCATGCTGATAATCAACTGAGTTTGTCTACAAATGTTAGCCTATCACAGTATTTTTTCAATACAGATTCTATTTACCAAATGACCATTTTAGTGTTTTTAAAAGGTACCGAGGATTGAGATATGTAAATCAGGTGACATAATATGAAAATTATGTGCCTAAATATTTTTGTAAAGGTGTCAAATAAATACTTTTTCTTCAACACATGTATTAAAATTTCTTTCTAAGTGCCTACAAAGACAGTCAAGAGCCATAAGTATGCCTGAATTTAAGAGGACGGCATCCAAGTTAGTTAACTGAGACCCAGTAATAGAGAAAATACTGTTTGCCGTTGTGATATTATGATTTATAATAAGAAATACACATTTGGTCTTTGTCCCTGTTCCTGGCACACAGCTCCTAAAACCCTTGTAATTTTTTTGTGTGTGTGTGTGTGGTAAACGGGCCTCTCACTGTTATGGCCTCTCCTGTTGCGGAGCACAGGCTCCAGACGCGCAGGCTCAGTGGCCATGGCTCATGGGCCCAGCCGCTCCGCGGCATGTGGGATCCTCCCAGACCGGGGCTCGAACCCATGTCCCCTGCATCGGCAGGCGGACTCTCAACCACTGCGCCACCAGGGAAGCCCCCTTGTAATTTTCTATAAGAGCTATAGGAACATCTTTTGTTACAGTATTTAGTATCGTTTCCAGTTCCTGAAATAGCTCCAGAGCCATAACAGTGAAATGGGTGTCTTTCCTTAGCATCTTTCAACCATACCTGAGTTTATGTTAATGAGGTGACTTTTGGAAACTCCCTAAGGCTGGGAGCTGGTTGCCCAGGGAACCAACTGAATGATTTATATTGGAACTTTCAACCTCCACACACCCGCCCCCTCCAAGTGGAGGAGAGAGGGGCAGGAGGTTAAATCAATCACTAATGGCCAGTGATTTAGTCAATCATGTCAACATAATGAAGCCTACATAAAAATCCATGAACTTTGAGATCTGGACAGCTTCCAGATTATCGAACATGCATAAGTGCTGGGATGATGATGCTTCTGGAGAGGGCATGGAATCTCGGCACCCTTTTCCATGTACTTGCCCTCTGCATCTCTTCCATCTGCTGTTCCTGATTTGTATCCTTTTGTAATAAACTGGTAGTTTAGTAAGTAAACTGTTTTCCTGAGTTCTGTGAGCCACTCTTAACAAATTAATCCAATGTGAGGAGAGGATGTGATATATAGCTGTTTGTTCAGAAGCACAGGTAACAATCTGGATTTGTGATTTGTGTTGGAAATGGGTTGGGGAACAGTCTTGTGAGACTGAGCCCTTAGCCTGCAGGATCTGATGCTAACTCCAGGTACATAGTGTCGGAACTGAATTACAGTTCCTGTTACAACCTGTGTAGCCGACTGGCTTGGTAGGGAAAAACACACACATTTGGTGACCAGAAATATTGTGAGTAGAGCATTGAGAAGAAGACCCAGGGGCAGTTTTTCTTTTATAACCATTCAATGCTTTGCATGAATAGCACATATGACTAAATATCCAGTGTCTTTGGTGTACTTGTGGTAAGCCGAAAGGAAAAAAATGCTGATAACCTCTCTGCTTTTAAAATATTTCATCTGCTTCATCGTGTTTAAGACTCTGAGTAGCTTTATTAGGAAATAACCCCCAAATAAAACATGCTCATCAGGAAGCATTTTTTGGTACTGGCACACTCAACAGAGGTAGAAGTATATTAAGGCATTAAAAAAAAAAGTGGTAAAACATAAAATTTACTATCCTAATACTTTTGAAGTGTACAATTCAGTCGTATAATGTATATTCACATTGTTGTGCAATCAGTCTCCAGAACTTTTTCATCTTGTAAAACTGAAATCCATAACCATTAAAGAGCTCCCCATTTTCCCCTTCCCCCTAGTCCCTGGCAGCTACCATTCTCCTTTCTGTCTCTCTGAATTTGACTACTCTAGATAACTCGTATGAGTGAAATCATACAGTATTTGTCATTTTGTGATTGTCTTATTTCACTTAATGTCCTTGAGGTTCATCCGTGTTGTAGCACGTGTCAGAATTTCTTTTTTGAGGCTGAATAATTTTCCATTGTATGTATATACCAGCTTTTGTTTATCCGTTCATCCACTGACGGACACTTTGGTTTCTTCCACCTTGTGGCTATTCTGAATAATACTGCCAAACAAGCCAAGCTGTCACTTTGGGTTGCTCTAACAAGTTGCCACAGACTGGGTAAACAACAGACATTTTTTTTTCTCACAGTTCTGAGGCTGGGATGTCCAAGGTCAAAATGCCAGCAGATCTGGCGTCTGGTAAGAGCCCACCTCCTGGTTTGCAGATGTCCATCTTCTCATATCCTCACGTGGTGGAGAGCAGAGAGGAAGCAAGCTGTCCAGATTTTTCTTATAAGGGCTCTAATCCTGAGTGTCTCCACCTTCATGACCTAATTACCTCCCAAAGGCCCCATCTCCAAATACCATCTTATTGAGGATTGGGGTTTCAACATATAAATTGGGGGAGGGGGATGGGACACAAAATCTATAGGAGTGGGTGTGCGAATATGCTTTCGATTCTTTTTGGAGTTGCTAGGTCATATAGTAATTCTATTTTTAATTTTTTGGGGAGTTGCCATACTGTTTTCCATTGTGGCTGTGCTATTTTACATTCCCACCAGTAGTGCACAAGAGTTCCAATTTCAACACTTGTTATTTTCTGTTTTATTGATGGTAGCCATCCTACTGGGTATGAGGTGATATGTTACTGTGACTTGTATTTTCCTAATGATTAATGAGCATTTTTTCATATATTCGTTGGCCACTTAATATACTTTCTTTGGAGAAATGTCTATTCAGGTCCATTTTTTTCAATTGGATTTTTTTGTTCTTGAATTTTAGGCATTTCTTCATAAATATTCTGAATTTTAACCCCTTATCAAATATATTATCTACAAATATTTTCTCCCATTCTGGAGGTTGCCTTTTGATTCTTGTTGACTGGTGTTCTTGATGTAGTTTTAAATTTTGACGTAGTGCAATCTGTCTATTTTTACTTTTGTTGACTATGCTTTTGGTATCATATCCAAGAGATAATTGCCAAATCCATTGTCATGAAGCCTTTTGTCTACGTTTTCTTCTAAGAGTTTTATAATTTTAAGTCTTGGATCTGTTTTTAGTTAGTTTTTGTGTATGGTTCAAGGTAAGGATCCAGCTTTTTTTTTTTTTTCCATGTGAATATCCAGCTTTTCTGGCACCAGTTGTTGAAGAGACTGTCCTTTAAGGCATGTGTTTTAATCAACTTTTAAATATCATCTTAGAGTTTTTTTCTTTCTAATTTGTGAGATATATGCTCTTTCACACAGCCCCTTGCTGGTTTATCGTCTCGCTTGGCTTCCGCACACAGGGCCCTCGGTTATTGGGGAGCAGCACGGAAGAGGCACTGTCGAGAGGGGCAGAGCGCAGAGCTGGGGACTTTGTGTATCCACAGCAGGTGAGCAGTGACCACGTGTCCCCAGGACTTCTTCCCTGAAGCTCTCATCACATCTGTTTGTTCATCCATCCATCGAGCAAGACTGAGCTCACTGAAGCCAGCGCACAGCCTGTAGCAGAGGCCTGGCACGACCTTGTTTTACAGGTGAAGCTGAGGGAGGTACAGCTGTGCACTGTGGTTGTGGAACCCACATTCCTATCCTGATCAGCCTTTGCTCTTCCCCACGGCACTGGATACTTGTTTCTCCTCGTCTGCTTGTAATATACTTGGTGGTACCAAGCTCATCACCACCATATGCCTGTCAGTTGGCATTCTTCATTCAGAGTTCACACACAGTGGACTTAAAGCTGGCAGGAGCTGGTGGCTGGTGGAGCCTGAGTAGGCAAAGCAGCCATGCTTTTCAGTTACGCTGATGGTGCCCTCTTGTGGCCACAGCTACCACTGGGGGAATCTATGGTGGAAAGCAATTTGCTTTCCAGGAAGGAGAAAAGCACTATGATTTACTTATTTATGCCTACTACATGCTGTTACAGAGTTAGGCCTCTATCATGCGTTTTCATGGGGCAATGTACAAATGGTGGCTTAAACAAGGCTGAGGGATTTGTCCCTCAGCTGATAAACTGAAATCTGGACTTTGATTCCAAAACCTTTTTTCCAAAGAATTCCAGATAACATCCCTGCGTTAGGAGAATGCAGTAGGAGAGTTTCACCAGAGCCCCTCATCATGTCTGCTTATCCTTCAGGTAACTTATTTTTTTCAGTGGATATTTTTGAGGCCAATATCTACACATGATGACAGAATCATGAAATTATCTGAGCTATATGTAAGAATCTCTGGGAGGAAGAATGCCATTCTACCTGGGAATGGTAGGAAAAATTTCTTGGGAGAAACTGCCTTTGAGCTGATTCTTGAGGGACAACTAGGATTCAACTGAGAAGCTATTGGAGGGACAGGCCTCCAGCATTCCAGGGCCACTGTATCTGTTTCTGTCTGGAATGCATTCCACCCCTCCCCCCAAGTCTTTAGAGCACATGCCCCCATCTCTGTGGGCCTTCCTTGGCCAGCGGATCTGAAATGGTACCCCACCATACTCCCTTCCCCTTCCATGCTTTATCTCCTCTCATCAGATTTAAGCTTAATGAAGGCAGAGATGTTGGTCTGTTTTGTTTGCTCTTGTGTCCCCGGCACAGCACGTAGAAGAGTGCTGGGTAACGTTGTAGGGACACAGTATTTCCTGAATTGAATACATCTAGACGAAGAGTAGCCAATTAATAGCTACATTTTTTGAGCACAGCAAGGCAGAAACATAGCCTCTTCTTCATTTCAGAAAGATTATGCCAGCTGCAGTATTTGGATTGTATACTGTAGACTGACAAATTCAAATCTTACAGGGCCCAGGCAGGAAAGAAGTGTGAATCTGAAAGAATGCAATCAGTACATAGGACAGTGAGTGGTAGGGCTTGTGGTACCTACCTGCTTAAAGGCATTCGAATTAAAACAAATCTGCCAGCCAGGTTTGGCCCACTGGCTACCAGTGTGCCTAAATCAAGGAACTGCTATAGATCAGATTTGCACAATAACAAGATCGCTGAGGTTGCTGTGCAGCTTACTGTCAGGTGGTGGTCAAAGAAGGGTGGGACTGTACAGGTAAGTACATCAGCTAGAGAAGGATGCACAGTCCTGCTGAGAAATGATGGGGTCCTAACGCGGTTGTGAAAGCACGGCAGAGAAACAGGATTTGAGTTATTTTAGGAGGTAGGATTAATAGGTGATGATGAGATCTGTTTCTATTTTTTGTTTATAAGTAAGTAAAACTGTGGTGAATTTTTTTTTTTTTTGGCTGAAATCTAATGTCTTCAGGAGACCAAACATGAACATAACTGTTAAGTATTTATCTTAGGTTTCCAAGTGTTTTCCAAAAAGGTAAATTTGAAGTGTAGCCATGGAACAGAGTACATCCACTACCCACAGTAAAAATAAGTTTACTGAGCATTTGCTACATGCTAGGGAGGCATTTCTTCTTGGCACCTTACATATAAGTACATTCGAATCCTCTAAACTGTCCTTTAATATAAGTCCCATTATTAACTTTATTTTAGAGGTGAGGAAACAGGCACAGGAGGTCCCATTGTTGGACAGTGGTAATTGTGAGAAATTCTTTGCTGTACAGAATATAAATTTGCCTTCCTGTAAGGCCTACCTTTTGCTCTGAGTTCTTGGAGCTGCAGTACAGTGTAATGTCTGCATGTGGAGGAAATGTCAAATTATTCTTTTAAATCAAATTACATGAGTCCCCATCTTGCCACTTGGCAGGATACTCAATCTCAGTCCTCTAAGGTTAGACAAGATTGAAGGGAGAGTCACCTGGTGCCTAGAATATAGAAGGGGGACATTCTTGTCTTCAGTCCCTCATGGTCACTGCTGAACTCATCTTAATGACTAACTCTAAGGTGTCCTTTGAAGGCAGGTGGCACCACAGATTCCAGACTTCGGCACAGTGATATTTTTTACTCCTGGAAGTGCAAAGTGCACTTTTGATTCGAGTGCAGCCTGTCCTACACCCCATGCAGCCATTCCTTTGATGTCTTACTCAACGAGATTTGCATTCCAGCTTTTCCCAGAGCCTACTGACCATCTTTTCAATTTGCAGACTTTCTCCTTTCCAAAACTGACTTGTGGGAAACAGGCTAGGAGAAAATGTTGTTTGCAAGCAACATCTGCTTTTTACCCCAGAACACACATCTTCCCTGAACGCAAAGATCCAACCTGGAAAAATACAAAGTGAACAAAATCCAAATGATTGGAAAGGTTAAGTCTTTCAACTTCTCAAGGTGGCTTAGTTTCCCCATTTGTAAGTTGGGGGAAATATCGTTTTGAGATTGGTTTATGAGTGTTTAGCCCAGTGCATGTAATGGCAATCACTCAATAATGGTACATGTATTATTTGCAATAGGCTTGTTTTAGCTGCCTGATGACCCTTCGTCTGTGATCGGCACATGCTCCTTTTGAGGGAATGGCTCTTCCCCAACTGTCCTAGCCAAATGAATCCAAAAGCAGCTCCCACCTTATGAGTTGGCTAAAGGATGGCTAATAGTATTCACTTCCCTGGCCATAGGGACTGATTGGCCAAGGGTTGAGCCCATGGCCCTAGCCACGCATACCTACTTATATAACTACTAAGTGTCGTGAAAGAAAGAGACAGAGGGATCTGATCTTGTCTAAGAAGCTCAGTCTAAGGCTGTTGAACTTTGGACAAGTGATTTCTCCATTTTGGGCCTTAGGTTTTCCCTTCTATAAAATCAGAGGACTGAGTGGGAGGTTCCAGAAGGGCTACATCTGGGCTCTGGCAGGTTCCTCTCACCCACTTGCTGCTTCATGTACAGGCTGCTTCTTGGCTCTGCGGAAGGACCAGTGTAAAGGGTTCTGTTGTGGCTGCCGTACCTAGCAAAGCACACCCTGCTATTTTACTTTCGGCTTCCTGTTTACCTTCCTCTTTGCCAGTTACATAACAAAGTAAAGGAAATTGGAATCAAGTGACCGCTACCAAATTTGAAGGCTACTACAAGCTTGTAGTTCTGAAATTCACATTGCTCTGAAAACCAAGTTTTTTCTTGAGTTTGTTGGCAAACTCATTTGGCAGCAGTATTTGACCTGAAATTTGTATGAATATGAATACATTTTATTGTGGACATAAGTGTTTTTACCATAGGTTCTATACCCTGCCATGGATCTTTTATAGAACAGATGTATTACCTCCCTAAAATCTGAAAACTTCTGGCTGTGGGGATTTTGGGTAGGGGATTATAGACCTGTACTACTACTAGGTCTTTATCTAGTACTTTCTGGGGATAAAAAAAATTTCCCATGTGTGATTTTATAATCCCTGTGATACTAGCACTGTGGGTGTCATGCTTATTTTACAGATGGGCAGTTCAGCTGTTTATTTAGCACAATATGTATGACAAAAGTAGTGGCCAAATCAAGAGGGGAAATCTTGAAATATGGCTGAATTTGGATAAGTGGGATGGAAAGAGGTGGCATGGTGTAGAAAAGGCTGTTTGAATAGGATTCTGAATAAAGTACAGTTGACCCTTGCATAGTGGGAGTGTTAGGGGTGCCTACCTCAGTCCTGTGCAGTCGAAAATCAAGTACTGCTATTTCTGCCTCCAAAACAAAGGGACTAGTAAATGACTCACCCAAGGGCAGGAAGCTGAGAGTTTGGATAGAATCAGGACTCAAACCCTAATTCTTTTGATTCCCCATATTGTGATCTCCAATCAAACACTAACCTTCCCCCCTGTAAAATGGAAATACAGGTACTATATTTATTGGAAAAAGATACCCACGTATAAGAGGACCCAACACAGTTCAAATCTGTGTTTAAGGGTCAACTGTGCGTATTTTAGACTATCCCTTGGTTGAAATGGAGGTATAATCAGAGATAAGGAAATGAGTGGGTCAATCTTCTGAGAGTATAGTCAGAAAACAAACATGGCCCTTCCTCTCATGAGGCTTACGATCACAAGGGGGTGATAATCCTACAAAACCAAAATGGCCCCTGTGACTAGTGCTACCTAGAAGACTTAAGTCTTTAGTAAGAGCCAGTGTAAATCCACCTAGAAATAACATTTTTGGCATATGGCCTTCGTTTTTCCTAACCATACATATGCATGAAATATATCCCTTTAACAAAACTGGGGTCATCCTGCTCTTTTCACTTAAAGGTTTGACACAGATTGTGGCAGAGGAGAGAGCTAAATGAGCTGTTTCATCCTTTTTGGCCGAAGATTAGCATTAGTCACTTAGGAGATTTGTAGACACAGCCCAGTTGTGTTTATAGTATGTTTCTGAAATGCAACCGCTTGTCTGCTGAACACTGGAGGCAGATGCAGAGAGCAATGCAGTAAGAAGTCCACATGGCAAGGCAGTTCACGGAGCCGGGAATTCAGGCTGTTTGGAAGCTCAGAACCACCAGCCATCCAAACAACTTTCCACCCTCTACAAATATGTGTTCAGAGGGGATTAATGGAGTATTCAGACTCAGAACGACTGGCACCACAGCCAGAGCTGGTTTCTCTTGTTCACTCAGCTAAAGCACAACTGGTGACAAGGGTAGACTGAGGGCGAGTTCTTTCCCTCAACCCAGGTTTTCTGGTCGGGAGTTTAAAGTGGCTCAGGAATTTAAAATGGCTCTGATGCCATTCTCTGCTTCATTTCATTCAGTTCTGAAAGAAACCACACTAACTCAGGGTCCAGATCTTTTTCTGCTTAAAAAGCTTAAGTGGGGGGCTTCCCTGGTGGCGCAGTGGTTGAGAGTCCGCCTGCCGATGCAGGGGACACAGGTTTGTGCCCCGGTCCGGGAAGATCCCACATGCCGCGGAGTGGCTGGGCCCGTGAGCCATGGTCGCTGAGCCTGCGCGTCGGGAGCCTGTGCTCCGCAACGGGAGAGGCCACAACAGTGAGAGGCCCGCGTACCGCAAAAAAAAAACAAAAAACAAAAAACAAAGCTTAAGTGGATATTCCTCACATTAGTTCAAAGTCCACTGTCTTTTGGAGAGAAAGAGCAAAACCATTTATTTTAGAACCTACCTGAACTCACTTGGCAAACATGTTCTAATTGGTGTGCAGAAAGACACATTTAACCAGCTCTACATTCAGTCAACCATTCATGTTAATGATGATAATAGCAAAAAGTGAAATTGTATAATCAGGCCAAATTTAGATTAGGCCTCACCCCTCCTCTTTCTTTAGGAAATCAGGAGCCTCCCCACCTTACAGTAGTGCTCCCTGGACAGTGAATGACAAAAGGGGTGAGTCCTGCATAACCCACAGCTGTTGTAATCCGCCCTGCAGGAAATGGTAAAAATAAATGCTTTCTTACGGGACTCGTACATTTATTTTATGTCGCTTAATTTCTAACAAATATATTAAGTTAGAGGAAAATCTTACTTAGCTAGAATTATAGGGCATGGAGTCATTAATTCATTTCCCTGAGATGGTGCCTACTCTTCCTCTCCTTGTGCCCTCCTTGTACTCAGCATGCAGTTCTACTGTTGCACTTACCTAATGCCTTCTTGAAGAGGACATGCCACACCTCTGAAGCCATAAGCCAAGCATAGTAGCTTGCATAAGTACAGGCCCAAATATCTGTTGAATACTCTATATGGAAACATGATGAAAACTTGTCACCACTGACTTTAAATGTAAAGAAAACTTTATCATCAATTTGGACAAAGGAGAATTAGAATTCAAGTCCAGTTTATATGGCAGTTCCTCAGTGTTCTTCACAGAATAAGTAGACTTTAGAAGTACATTCGAGTTTACTTCTTAGAACAAGCAAAATGACATTTTAAGTACAGTTGACCTGTGGACAACGCAGGGGCTGGGGCGCTCTCTATGCAGTTGAAAATCCGCGTATAATTTACAGTCTGCCCTCTGTATACAATTCCTCTCTCGTCCAGTGTCCCACGTCCACGGATTCAACCAACCATGGATCATGTAGTGCTGTAGTATTTACTACTGAAAGAAATCTGCATATAAATGGACCCATTAAGTTCAAACCTATTTAGTTCAAGGGTCAACTGTGTATTATGTATCCTAAATAAGTCACAGAAGCTAGTATAAAAACAAATTAAGATAAAAAACAATCATGTTCGGAAAAGGAAAAACACACACATACAGATGTCAAAGATGCCAGCACAATACTAAGGGTAAATAAGAAATAAGGTTATAGAAAATTGGTATTAGAAGACAGAGATTAATGCAGATATTTAAATACATAAAATCAGTCCATAACTGCGGGGGGGGGGGTATGACCCTTAAGATTCTGTAAAGGATAAACTTGATTATTAAAGAGCAGAGTCGATTTTATGATAAAAAGTTTATAATCAGTAGACTTATGTGATAAAGGAAGGTCATTTGTAGGGAGAGAGATTTATATGGTTTTCCACATTAGCACTTTTCATGAATATGGATTATAGTTAGGAAAACCTGTATTATTTCTGATTTGGTATTTAGTAGAGATATAGAGCTGGTTACACACCCCCTAGCATCATCAGCACACATCTTGCCTATGAAAATTCATCAGCCCCAATTTTCAAAGTGCCCACTCTTAATTTTCCATTGAGAGTAAATCAAATACTGTGACAAAAGTTTTTTTGCAAATTCACATGTGCCATATACACTGCACTGCAAAAGAAGGAAACAAAATGTTTTTAATTAAATAGTTCAGAGGAAGAGAAACAGGTGAATAGAGGTCCACAGACCAAAGGATCTCTCTGGAGGAAAAAAAAAAAAGACAAAAATATATCATTCACCCATGAGGTCAAAGGGATCAGGAGCCACCAAAACACTAGTTCACGCACTTCGTCTAGGAGCAGAAGGAACAGAAGTTGTATATATTTGCATTGTAAACAGTGTGCATTATACAAACTTAAAATCTATAATTAAAACCTACTCAATCTAATAAAAATCATTCACAAAGCATTATATAGGCAAATATGTTTAAAAAAATATTTTAATAAGCATATTCAGAATGGCAGACAGGCAATAGGGGAAGGGAATTTCCTAATAGTGCAAAATTACTATGCATAAATTTTAAAACATCTAATTCATAATTTTAAATGCCTATTTGAATATTACTTCAAATACATTTGAAAGCTCAACAGATTTGTGTTGAACTGAGTTACAAATTTTGAACTCTTGAAAGCACATCATCATAAAACAGAAAACCATTCCAAATGAAGATAGATAGATAGTGCTTTGCTGGGGGTAGGTATGGGGTGAGGGAGACTAAGTAACTATTAACGAAGCCTTCTTTTCCCAATGCAATTTGTCAAGAGTTCAAGAGTTATGAAATGTACTAAATCTTAAGCAAATTAAATTCATGGTATTACTAAAAATTTTTAAAGTAGTGCAATGACATCAAGTTATAGTGGCTGCATTATGAAGAACAAAGTACTGTGTGAAATACCTGTATAAACATAAAATACAATTAAATATTTCTCTATGAAAAGCTGAGCATTATGTATTATAATAGTGGAATGTCTTTCATTAGGCATACTTTAAAAAGATCAAGAAAAGTAAAATTTCCTAACATGTATACAACATGTGCCGTATTTGCAAACATGCCTGAGAATTTAAAATGTTCCTGTAATGTTAGTCTGCAAGAACTTCACAAGCCTGCAAACAAAATGCATCTTTCAAAAAAAAGGTGAAAATGGCAACTCTAATATTGCAACAACTTAAAGTTCACCATCACTATTTCTATAGACCACCTTTGACAAAGAGCTAGGACACTTTGGATTCGTATAATAAAATCTGATTTAGAAAATGGATAGTGACCATCTGCAAAAGCTGCCATTCTGGAAAAATTAATGTTCTAGGTAAAACAAAAACAAGAAGTTGTTCACGCTTCTCAACACTTCCACCCAAAACTTTGATTTAGTTGGATGTGTATGTAACAACAATGAATCTACATCATATGAAGTCAAGTGTTGTAAAGTGGCTTTTAACACTGTTTGGGGAGAAAAAGTTGTTCACATTGGTGGAGGGAAGCAGTCTGAACATAGGTTAATAGTAATACTTCATGGGGGATAAGGCCTAAACCAATTTCTCAGTGCAAACCTCTACTACTCAATTGCATTAGACAGTTGAGCCATTAAAAACAAGACTGCAGAAGATTTATTTTAAAAAGGCATTGGCTCTTTGATGGCTGAAAATGAATCAGTAGAAGCATTTGGGGTATGCCTGTGTGATAAAACAAGAATAGTTAATAATCTTTTATAAAAGTTTGGATATAGGTTGGTCTATCAGCTGTATAAAACTACATTTTTTAAACAAGAATTTTGCACTAAAAATAAAATGGCACTATTGTAAGGCTATGCAAATGGATGATCCTATTTGTAATCACACAGAGCAGTGGTTACTGAATACCTTATTTTCATTTTGGAAATACACTATCAATCAAATCTGAAAAGCTGGATTGTTAACTGGAAGTCTAAAAACTTCTAACTTTATCACTTTTTCCTCATAAAATCAGTACTGTTGCCTGCCAACTCCTTGTGTGTGCCAACATCTAAGTATCACTTGACCTTTTCCCCTGTTTATTTAATGCAAAAATGGGAAATTTTGTAATGCATATAAAAATAACTGAACAGGATTCTGGTCAGCATGATACATTTAAGCACTTAAGCCAACATTAAACTTTTGTCTTGATTCAAAAATAATTTTGAAAATTATAGCAAATGCAAAACAAACTATGTGATCTAAGTATCATGCTTAATTTCAGAGTTCTCAAACTATTTGTCCTTAAGTAGAAACTTGAAAAAAACAAATGTTCACAATCCTTTATGAATGCTTTTACCACCTGGATATAAGAAACATGACTTAGTTACTACACAAACACTTAAAAATTCATTAGAAAAACCTTAGCAAAATAAAATGAAAGCTGACAGACTCAGAATATCAATTCCTCTCATAAAAGTTTACCAACTGTACAAGTTAAGAAAATTATACAAGCTTTTGTATTAAGAAAGGACAGCTCAGTCAAGACATATGTACTGTAAAAATCTTCCAAAGGCTACAAAGAATCTGGAAAAATACAGAATGTATTTCTTAAGCCCAGATAAGAATATGGAAAGACATCATTGATGTCAACAATTTTACATATACAAACCTGACTTGGTTTATTTTTAAACTTCTATATATAAAAAAATCATGCTAGCATAACTTTCAGGATTCATAAGGGTTTCCTTAATAATGATAACTCAATTTGTATGGAGAAGAAAAATGTCATAAAAGACATTTCAAGAAACTCAGAAAAATTGGTGTTAATCAGAAATTTGAACTTGTTTTTTTCTTCTCTGCCATCAAACTAAGCAAAAAGTACCTTGTAGTGAAATTTTAGGATTAATACATCAAATGAGAAGGTACAGATATATCTTTCAAATTTACTAAACTATTTGTTTTATATCCTTAAAAGGGCCTTCACAATTTTAAAGTAAAAAGTCTGCAAAAGGCAGAATTATGAAATCTTATTTACTAAAGTTAGGACAATTCAAATTTTCAAATTTTAACCAACTGCTTCAAGGAAGTCAACTTTTTAAGGTCACCCATCAACCCTGAAAACTTTAGTCACACCAGAATTTACTCCAAAGAAAGTAAAATAAGTCTAAAATTTAGTCGTCTGTGTTTTCAAGTTCTTCAAATTTTCCATGTGAGACTGCATCTTGGAAAAATTCAGAAGAACCCGGACTTTCTTTTCCATTGCTGTTCACCCTTCGCCTTTTGGCAGGTCTCTCACTTTTTTCATCAAAATCACTTTCATTTCTTGCAGTCGTATGGGCAATTTTTGGGTCAGTGGTAAGGTTATCTGTTTCATAACCATTAGTATCCATATCTGTGTGAAGTGGTTTCTTACTTCCACCTGTTGGTCCATTAACGTGTAACCCTTCAACTTTCACTTCTTCTTTGTTTAATGTTTCACCTGGTCCGTTAGATGACACCCCTAAGTTGGAAGAAACATGAATGAAACTGCTAATATTAAAAAGCTAAATCTGTAAACTATTATAACACAGCTATAAACAGCTGTAAAATAACTTTTTATTGAGCAAGTGAGGTATCAAATCTGTGTATACATATGGTTTGAATTCTGGCTTTATTTACTTTAGTAGCTGTGTGACCTTAGGCATGTTATTTACACTCTCGTACCTCAGTTTCATCACATATACAATGAGGATAACAACAAATTTATAGGATTGCTGTGAAGATTAAATAAGTTAATAAATGTAAAGAATTAAGAACAGAATTTGGCATATATTAATAACATGCTGGTATTATACGTAGCAACAAATAAGCAATGGATCCAGCAGTCTAAATAAGCTGAGTTAAAGCAAAGATATGCATGAATTATTCAGATTTAGCAAAAAGGCCAAAACTTTCTAAAACCATGAAAAAATTATATTCTTTCTTTAGAAGTTTGAGTTTTCTACTGCCGTATATAAAAAGCAGGATGACACGACGTTTTCATTCTTAATGTAAATCTACAGGTATTATGCTTTAAGGGTAAAGATCATATGCTATATTTACCTAAACAGATTTAAATATTCTGTCATAATGTTAAATTAATTCTTGCACTGTCCAAGCGTACACTTGAAAATGCTAAAAGTAAACACAAATTCCTTCATAACAGATTGAGAAAAGAAAGAGTATAATTACTCTAATGAAGTGACAAAAGGTCATGTTAGAGTTGACTGCAAAATGGAGAAATTTTGCCAATACTTAATGTAAAATATAGAATGTGCCACTGGAGATAATTTAAATTTAATTTTCTGAAAAATATTCACTATAAAGAACGAGAGCCTCAAATACACATTTTGGTCCAATAAAATATACTATTTCCCCAGCTCAAAGGTGCACTCAAGTCATGTATGCTTATGCGATTATGCGCCATATGACAGTGGAGGAGTGATTTTGTCATAGTAAGCACAAGAAGCTTGGTGACACTCTCATTAGGTCAAAAAGCACTAGTAGATTTCAAGACATGAATTAAAGCCCCTTACAAAAAAAGACAGTTGGGTTGCAAAGTTCCTTCCTTTCCCTGAAAAACCTGGAAATCTTAATTGTACCTGATGTGAATGGCTTCTGGGCTGAGTAATTTATAAGTAACTTATGAACACTCTTCCTTGGCTAACTGCATGTTATCATCAAATGGTTAAAAAACAAAGAAGGAAAAGAAAGGGAAACAATTTATTTGGTGTTATCAGCAAATAAGAAAAGACAGAAATACAGTAGTCCCTGGCATCTGTAGGGGATTGGTTCCAGGACCCCCTCGGATACCAAAACCCATAGATGCTCATCCCTTATATAAATAAGACAGCACGAAAAATTCATATGACCCATGTACTTTCAATCATCTCTAGATTTCTTATAATACCTAATAAAGTGTAAATGCTATGTAAATAGCTGTCAGCACAGAGCAAATTCAAGTTTTGCTTTGTGGAATTTTCTGGAATTTTTTCTTTCTTCAAATATTTTTGCTATGCAGTTAGTTGAATCTGCAGATGCAGAGCCCATCGATACAGAGGGCTGACTGTACTACCAACCGTCTGCCTCCCTGAGTTTCCACCCCTAGTCCCAAAGTCAGTCTCAGCTTCTTATTCAACTTCAGGATGGATATGATTGGCATTAGAAATCATGTCAATGAACCTTCTTGAATCAGGAAACAGCTGGGCCCTAATATTTGTTTGGCTTGTTCTTAGAGGGGAAGTAGTGAGGGAATAGAGAGGAGTCATTAAATGAAGAAAGTATATTCACCACAGTAATATTAAATGCCAGTGTGAGAGCAAAGATCAGAACAAAGTTCAAATTCTTCACAGTATTCCTCTTCTAGTTTCTGTCAGGGGGAGGTTAGCTCTCCACTGGCCCTCCCCTAAAGCTGTTACATCAGAATGCAGGTGGGCAGAGCTTGTCTCTAATTCACCAGTTTCCTCCTAAAAAGGACTGGAGGATTTATTACTTTCTGCTTAGCAATGGTCTTACTTAAGACTATTTTAATTAAAGTAGAAATCAAGATAATTCTCTGACTAGGTGTTACTGATCAGCTCAGTGATCCTTGGTCCACTGTATATTTTAAACAAGAACACTATCTGAATCTCAAACATATTAGTATGCTTTTTGCTTCTCTTTTTCATGGACATAAAAATGAATGTTTCTGTACAATATTAATGCACAGGCTGACACCTGCTTTATCTTTACTCGTCCTTCAAGGTTATTATGTTATCAAGGAGGAAAATATTTTAAAGAGTGCCCTTGTTATCTGCTTCTTTTCGTTTATATGCTTAAATCAGTTTCCTAATAAAGTGTTATAAGCTCTGAAAGTATTTCATAAATATCTGTGTATTTCTGATGTGAAATGGCTGGAGTTTCGGTCTAAGACTTAACAAGAATACTTACATCTAAACATTCCAACCTGATAAGAAAACAGATGCTATTTTCTTAATTTCTTAAAAGAAATTTGATAGTATACTTTATTATATATACTTTTTAGTGATATCAATGGGAATTCTTTCCAACTGACTTGTACATATTCTGTGTGTTAGTATATATGTATGCTGATACTATGTTTCATCTGGTATTTACAATTATGACTTCAGTTCTGCTTTGGAAGTTTAAGAGACACCAAAACTGAATTTTCCAAGCTACTGAAAGAAAAGTGCCCGTCACTATGAAGAAATCTAAGTGTTCTTTGGTTGCTTACCATTTTGATTACTATTGCTTATAGTGCCATCTTCTTTCTCAGACTGGCTGTTACTACTGTTTGAGGCAGTTGGGGGAGGGGATGGTGCTCGACTAGAAGCAGCACTTTCACTTTCATCTAGAAGACGATCCATGTAATCCCTTAAAATTGAGTAGAATAATAAAACAATTATTTTCTTATATTAAAAACAGCTGAAAATTAAAATGACTTAAGTTAAATTTAGAAGGCTTTATTAGCAAATATATCCTAATTTTCACTTACATTTATTCCAGTGCCTCATCTATGACACCAGTATCTGAACATTTAAATGGAAAAGCTCCTTTTGGTTACATGTTTGTAGGAAAAATATGTAAGTCCTCTACACTAGCAAATTTTAGAGACCTATAGGAAGTTTTAAAACTTTAAAAACTGTAGGCAAGTGATCAGAGGGGCCCAACTAAAATCAGAAAATCTGTAAATGAAGAGGCAGGGATGATGTCAATCAGGAGGAGTACAGAAGAATGGCTAAACAGACACAGGTTGGAACTGTAAAGCTCATAAAGACTACTGGATGGCTACGGCAATACCTGAAAGACAAATTAGGACCTAATAATGAATTACCTTCCTGTTACCTTCTATATTACCTTTCTGCTAGAGCTAAGCTATAGTAAGCTCACTAAGTTCCTGGGCTTATCTGCCAGCTGTATCTGCCCATATATTGTTAGAGGTGAAGTTACTTCCTTCCCTAAGTCATTCCTAACTGTATGGCATGGGAAGACATTTGTGGTTAAGTGACATTGGGTTGAGGTTAGAAGATCTGAACGAAATACTTCTCTCTCTCAGGTCTAGTGTCTTTACCTATAAAATGCATGTAACCATACATGACCTATCTACCACACAGGGCTGTTGTATAAGATATGTGTAGCGAAGTGTTTTATGAACTATGAAGTGCTATTAAGTCACTAGAATAAAGGTCAGCAAACTATGGCCTGTGGGCTGGCCACCTATTTTTGTGGACAGTATTTTACTGCAACACAGCCACATCCATTCACTTACACACTGTCTATGGCTGCTTTTCACAATAGCAGAGCTAAGTAGTTGCAAGAGAACTTAACGCCTGCAAAAGCCTAAAACATTTACTCTCTAGCTCTTTACAGAAAAAGTCTGCCATCACCTGTGCTGGAATAGTTCCCTGAAAGCAGGGAGTTTAGTCTGCTTTATCACTGCACCACCAGTGCCTAAGTTGTGCACGGTGCAGAGAAGTGCAATAAAAACCAAAATACCTTATTTATTTTTAAATTCCCTCAGAATAAGTATAACAAATAGTAAGGCAAATCCTATCTTTTAGAATTTTGTGAGCGGCGTTAAGAAAGAATGTGGACAAGAAGGAAACCACGGAAGGGCTTTTGGGACTTTACTGAAAGTCTGTGGTAACAGTCTAGAACAGACTAGTAACTATAGTTTTAATCTCAAACTACGTGATCACGTTGTCGTTTATATACAGGGACATACATTATAAATGTGTAGTTTATAATATAGGGATGTAGAATCTGACCTCAAGAAGCTTCCAACAGGTTAAGAGTACAAACTAACACATATCAAAGAAACATATATGACCACGAACTAATCAATTTAACATTCTAGGCCTTATTTTCCTTATCTATAAATGGAGGGAATGAAATTTCATGGTCTTTTAAGATCTCTTTGGCTTTATGTCATTCACCATTACAGAACAATCACACAGAAACAGAATGAGCATGATGAATGCAATGCCAAAGGGACTTCAGAAGCTAAAGCTAACAGAAACAGATGATGCATGAGGAAGAATTGTTGGAAATAAATATGGCATAGTGGGAATGGGTAATGGAGGATGTTAAAAGCCACGCAAAGGAAGCTAGAAATGACTAGATATCAAAATTATTTTAAATTTCTGAATATAACAATGATATTGTGAAAGACTTATTACTATTATTTCTTAAAGGTTAATGGCATCCAGAATGCTTAAGAAAGGAAGAGTCAGGTAGACCGTACAGGAGGCTGGAGTAGCATTCAAATAGTTCGAGTTATGCTGAGTTAATTTTTACTTTGAAAAAAATTATTTGCAAGGCTGTTACAGCAAAATCTTCAATTTGTATATGGCTACCAATTCTTCCAGGCAGGTAGTGAACTGACAGAATCCACAGTAGGATCTTTCAAAGGCCATTTATAGGCAGAAAAGTGGCAATGTGCTTCATTCTGGTGAACAAATGGAAGGTAACAATGTAACAGAAAAATGAGCAAATAACTTTCAGGATAATCTGCTCTTAACTATTGATTCTGACTAAGGAGGAAAATTTTAAAATTCAGTCCAATTTTTGTCTAAAGGCATTAACTTAATGTTTTGTGCGGTCACTTAAAGTGCAACTATTAACAGAAAGAGAAGGTCCTGGAAGCAAACTAGAAAAATATCTTCATGCCTACAGAAAACCACAATTTCTCCCAATCTGGAATATACAGTCTGGTCGTGGCTTCTTATAGGAGATTTAACACAGCTAAAAGGGACAAACAGGAGTAAAAGAATTATAGTTTTCAGTTAAAAAAACAAAAAACTTTATAAAAGACCCCGGAGGGGATATAACTGAAGCCTACAAAAACACAGTATTCTTGTCTAGGGGGAAAAGCATTTCTTCACTTCCTACCATAACACCAGGGAACATGCTGTTAACTCTTAAAGCCTGAGAAAAGAGAAGATATGGGATTACTTTTAACTGAGACTACTCCACCTACAGAATACTTAAACCTTAAGGAGAATCAAGGTTACAAATATAAATATCTTCAAAAAGTTTTCAGAAGCTACGGAGAGATTATTAGAAAAACTAAAATGTTTGGCAGCACATCCCTACCTAACCTGTTGAGCTTGACATCACAGAGGACCAACTAAGCCAGCCCACAACACTTCCCTTGGTGATGCTTTCTGAAAGAGAAAACTGGATGAACCATGGGTCTGACCCAGCATGGCAATTCTTATGTTCTTACTGCTGGTGACGACAGATTGCCTGTAGTTCATGTGTGAACATTATTTCTGAAATGGGTGAAAAAAATGAAAGATGTTACTATTGCTTTTCCCTATAGAATAGCTTGAAAACTGACTATTTTAAGATATACTCTGAAGACTAGATAGCTGTTTCTAGTTCTACATCACTGTGCCTCAACACTACCAATAAATACAAATTTAACTATAAATTGATAACAGTAAGCAATTATATAAAATTTGGAATACTGTTATATATAAAATTCTACTCATTATGAGATTTGAACAAGGGAGAATGAGGCACAGAGTCCAATGTCTCATGACTTCCAGGGGCAATCATACCCATTTATTCCCTTTTAGATAATTCTGCTTTGGATTTTAGAGTGTTTGATCCTCCAAGGAAGTGACCAGCAGAGACACCTGTAAATGAACATGACCAAGAAATAGTGCAGCCTAGGAGTTTGAAAAGCACAAGCAAATATGCCTATAAGCATATCTTCCAAAGGCAGTTATTTGGCCAGGCTTAAGAACTTCAGTGGTGCATGGTGACCAAATGAAGTCACAACTTTGCATTATTTTTATTCCATAAACATTAGGGAATACTCAAGGTATTGGCAAAGTTAATTTGTATATGGTAAAGTCAATTCCACCACAACAAATTCATCAGCATTTTAGAGCAACTCACGTGAAATGAAGGGTTCAATACTCTATGTACTATATACTTAAGTAACAAATTGCTAGTGGGAGTGGGAACAGTGTTTCATTCCACAGCTAGACTGAATGAAGCTAAGAGAATTTGGTGCGTGGGGAATGGATCAGACATATAGGCATTTTGCTTAAAAACAGGATATAATAAACTATACTCCCTCTATCACTGGGAGTTAGCTAAAGGTACATTACTTATTAAATATTATTTGTTAAAGGAAAAGGTTTCAGAATATTTAGGGAAAGGGAAGTCATCATGCACATGTGCACCTCTCTATAAAAAACTTTGTAATAAAAGAAAATGCAATTTTACCTAACTTATTATAACCCTACGTCTTTTCCCTTTGATATCATCTATATCCAAATCTGATTTTGGTTCCCAGAATCAAAAATAGATTGGGAAAGGAAAAATATTAATTTCCCTTCCTCTTTAAAGGGCCTCTATTAGGCATATGGCCCTATAAGTTTTAGAAAAGATAGTCTCTCTTATTCTTACTGCTCTCTCTCAGTGTTATTAGATCAAAACTGTATGCGCTTATACTGAATGGAATAGAATTTAACAAAAACATGCCTTCACAGCTGTTCTGATCCATTTCCTCTCAGGAATACTACTGAAAACATACACTCTTAACATTCGCTTTGATAAATTTGCTGTCTCAAGATGAACTGTAGTTTACAATGTATTTATAATACACTGAAAAGTCTAAATGCCCTATGAAGATGTCAATAAATGGATAAATTGAAACTAATGTAAACTTTTATCCTAGCAAGAGAAAGAAGATTCTAAAAATTACAATTTTCTCAAGAAAAATTTAGAAAAGCTTAGCAAAAATGACTCAAAAGAAAAAATACTCACGTGACACCAGGATGAAGATTATATTTCTTTTTTCCAAATCGCGTTTGCTGAGCAAAGAAATCGTAACGTTCAGATTTTTTCCACATATAATAGAATGCTACACATTCACCAACTGACCTTGTTCGAACCTATAAGAAACAAATACTTGTTTTTAACAAGTATCTCCTCCTTAAAGGAGTTATCTCATGAAAAATACCTGAAGTTTGAAAACAAATTTAGCTGGTCTTTAAGTAATACATAATACCACTTACAAAATACAACACTGTAGCAGCCGTGTTAAAAATTACTCTTTCTGAACTCCCATTAAGAAAAATAATACATTGGCAACAGGTCTTCAGATATTTAGCATTATGCTTTTTTTTAACCTTTTAATTTTTTTTAACATCTTTATTGGAATAATAGTTGCTTCACAATGCTGTGTTTCTCCTGTATAACAAAGTGAATCGGCTATATGTATACATATATCCCCATATCCCCTCCCTCATGTCTCCCTCCCACCCTCCCTATCCCACCCCTCTAGGCGGTCACAAAGCACCAAGCTGATCTCCCAGTGCTATGCAGCTGCTTCCCACGAGCTATCTATTTTACATTTGGTAGTGTATATATGTCAATAGCATTATGCTTTTAAAGAGACTATCATATGTTCATTTACTATAAAATAAATACCCCTTTATTGAAAATGTCTGGAAGTGGCATTTGAATTAAAATAATGTTATAAACAATTTGCAAATACTTTTACTCACAGAACGCCTAGGGAGACTGCCTTTAAATTCCCATTTAAAGGATTCTCTTACTAATCCCAACACTGATCCAGACTCAGTTACTTACTTTCTAGAAAGGCTGAAAGTATTCCCCAGTGAGTTAAAAGCTATTATAGTAACGCTAATACTTCGTTTACTAAATTACTCCAGTGGCTTACTGTGCTATACCTATTTGGGCAACTGAATGGCTCCCTTTACTAATGTTAAACATATGAGATTGGCAACTGATGTTGACAAAATTCCCTGTTCTGCTACTTTGCTTAGAGAGCTGGTAGGGTTGATGCATATAAAATACTAGGAGTTAAAAAGGTATCTGAATGAGTGTTTGGGATGCAAGACAATATGCTTTAACTCATAAATTTCTGATTCTGAAGAAGGGATCCGGTGGGACTGACTGCACCTAAGGTCAATTTTATGACATCCTTATTTTGTTATGGGACATATATTTTTCTTTCTGCCCCGTGTTGCTTTAAGACAAAGCTATCAGGGCTTTAAAAACAAAAACTAAAAACCCAGTCATCTTCTCAAGCTGTTTTTTGCCTCCTTTTTAGAATCTTATTTCTAGTAGACAATTGTCAAGTCAACTGTACGTTACTGAAAGCAAAAATTACAAACACATTTTGTAGCAGGCAAAGTTAACATTATTATGAAAAATCCTCAATTAAGTAAGTGTGCATAATACAACCTACGATTAAGATCCAAACTTCAATTCCAGGTGTAAAAACAAAGCCTTAATGTTTTCACTGGACTTCAATGTCTTCTTCTTAAGAATTATTGTCCTCCCTTTGTTCACTGGAACAACTAGTGTACTAGGTATATAAAGGTCGGATGACTTCTGTAACACTGAAATATCACCATCCCAAATATTTATAAAGAAATCAAGGTCTTATTTTCAATACTATGTTATGACTTTTTTTGGCTAATAGTTTTAAGTCATCTAATATGTTCTTATTCCTTAAAAAAGGACTGCTCCTGCCAGTTACATCAGCTTATCATCCCAAGGGTCCCTCCACAGATAATCCAGCATGGTTTGGTCAATAGTGTTTGAATTCAAGCAGGAATGCTAGAAAACTCTTTCCCACAATGCTGTCCCTTTCAACCATGAGACAATTTGTTTTTTTAAAATCAGAAACATGCATGGCCATTACATGAAACAGACATTAGCATAATGCGCTCCTTTCATAGAGTATTCACTATATTGGAAATTATCAGATGATTTGGATACAACACCTTAATGTTGGATACAACATTAAGATGATTTGGATACACCTTTCACATCAATGCTAAGACTCAAAATTTCTCTTATTAATTATGCCTGATGTCAAATACCAAAATTCAACAAAATAATCAAGAATAAACTAAAGAACAACAAAATTGAGAAAAATGAACTCACAGGATTTGTAAGCAGCTATTTTATTTTGGAACATTAAAATAGATACTGTTAAATATGTGTTGAAACAAATCAAGTGAATACCATCGGATCACATCCAGAGGTATGAAATAGGAGAATGTGATGACAGACTATTTAGAGCCTCAGAAGCAAGCCCACATAAGCCCAGATACTTTCAGCATCATCCTAGATAAGCCATCACATATCTTACACACCATCCTTAAGGAAACATGTAAAGCCAAGCTCCTTGTCATTTATATTTGCTAAAAATGTGATATTTATAAACCTAGAAATTACTTAATTTCCTATATTTACATTCTTTTTTTTTTTTTTGCGGTACGCGGGCCTCTCATTGTTGTGGCCTCTCCCGTTGCGGAGCACAGGCTCCGGACACGCAGACTCAGCGGCCATGGCTCACGGGCCCAGCCGCTCCACAGCATGTGGGATCTTCCCGGACCGGGGCATGAACCCGTGTCCCCTGCGTCGGCAGGCGGACTCTCAACCACTGCACCACCAGGGAAGCCCTATATTTACATTCTGAGATTTTAATTTTGCCTGTCCTAATATCCCCTAGGAACACATTTTTCTATTCTATGTAATTGTGTAGTTACTATTAAAAATCCTACCTGATTTCAGTTTAAGAGAATTAAACCTAAAAATAAATTTGCAAGTACTTATGAAGGTTTTTTGGGTATACATTGACACTGTGTGATTGATATTATCCATATGGCATGATAAATTATGCTAAATTGTCAAATTATAAAATTATATAATGTATAATAAAGCTGACTTATTGAGATATTCTTCTGGAAAATTAAATCTTAATTAAAACCAAATTAAATATTAAGTATCTGATTTTGGACCACTTAGGACTTAAGCAAATGTAAAAAACATCTTAATTATAAATAATGTCATGGTAAAAATGCTGTAAAATTTCCAAGTAAGAACCTCCTAAAAAAAATCTGTAACAAGTTTGTGGAAAATAGCTTTAAGTAATTACAGTGTATACACACATCCCATCCAGAAGCTGATGAACATATTTATAAACGTCTAATTCTTAAAGGCTTCCAATATCATACACTGAGAACAGTCACTTAGCAAATACATGCCAGGAAGTCTAGGCATGCTTATTATAATTTTCTAAATACCAGTGTATTAAAATATTCATTATTGAACCTTTAACATTAGAAAACATAATAGAAGATTTAATATAATCTAGGTTAACTAAATTTCTTTTAATAAAAGAAACAACATATATCATCACTTACTTTATTAGCCTGAATCAAATGAAAGTCCTTTCCATAGGCCTTCAACCCTTGTTCAAAATTTCTACACTCTTCCTCTGTCCAAACAGATAATTCCTCTGACAAAATCGGGGGGCGGGGGAAGGAGGGGAAACTGTTAAGCAATATTCTCCCAAATGCTGCATATAACAAACAAAGTTGTAAATAAAAATGTAACTTTCTGTTAACAATGAGGGAAGTATTTTACTCCTGAATTCTATTATTGATGGCTAAAAAAGATAGTGACAAAAACTCCTTATTTAATAATGGGTGATTTAGTCCCTGACTCTCCAACCTCAACTTATGCCTTTCCCCTTTATTCTTTTTTTTTTTTTTTTTGCAGTACACGGGCCTCTCACTGTTGTGGTCTCTCCCGTTGCGGACGGACGCATAGGCTCAGCGGCCATGGCTCACGGGCCCAGCCGCTCCGTGGCATGTGGGATCTTCCCGGACCGGGGCATGAACCCGTGTCCCCTGCATCGGCAGGCGGACTCCCAGCCACTGCGCCACCAGGGAAGCCCTCCCCTTTATTCTTTATGATCCAACTAAACAAGCTACCTTTCAATTCCTTTAATTCGTTATGTCCTTTCTTACTTTAGAGACTTTGTGCATGCTCTTCCCTTTGTCTAGAGTTATTTCCTGCCTCTTACCTCAACCTCCTTTCACCTAGCCAGTAAAAATATCCCTTTGTTCGAGAAGCTTTAACAGCCTCACTCTTTCCCCAACTAGGTTAAGTCCCACTGCAATAAGTTTGGATTGCACCCTCTAATTCTCCTTGGAAGAACTCGTAACTATTTTTCAGCTTCCCTACCTAGGCTCTAAGCACTGTGATGCCAGGGACCTTGTTTATAGTTATGTCCCCACAATTTAGTAGGCCCTCCAATTCTGTTGAATGAATAATCTTTCCTTTGTTACATAATGATATATAAACAGTACTCTTAGTGAAGTGGGGTGAGAGCCAGTTTGGAGTAAAAAAGTGAAAAACCTGGATTTTAGTTTTGGCTTCATTATTTATGAATTATGCTTGCCTCAGCTAAGAGACCTCAGTTCTCATCAGTTTTAAAGTGAAGCTAACATCTTTCACCTTACTTAGCTCACAGGATCATTACCAAGATCAAACAGGAAAATGTTTATAAAAATGCCTTAAAATTGAAAGGCATTATATATTTTTATTTAAATGGCCTTATTTTCCCATAAAGGAAGGGACAATATTAACCCCATTCCCCATAATGCCTTGTGTAACACTTGTGTTATATACAGGTTATTTAACAAGTTATAACAAGTTGTTTTCCAGCAAATATTTACTGAATTCAGAGATTAGTATTATTAAATTTAGGATATACCTAGGTAAATTGAAATGCTTAAATTTTAAATTTCTGCTATATCATGAAAACAAATAAAAAATTAATATTTATGCTTACCTCTAGCTGCTTTTACATTAAATCTTAATCTTCTTAATGCTTCTTCTGTATCAAAATTGCATTTAACTAATTCATATAATGCCTAGAAAAATAAAAGGCTTCAGTATGTAACCTGGACTATGAACAATTCAAGGCTACAGTTTCTTAAGAGAGTAAAGGCTTTTCCAGAATCCAGTGTTTTCATACTTTCTGGAGGACAAGTAATTCTAGTAAATGCAACATAAAGAACACTAAAGAAAAACAAACATAATTCATTCCTGATAATTAACTGCCTCTGAATATGTAGAAAATAATGGATAAGCAAATACTCTACTGGTGGCCATGGTACTCTAGGAATTTATAAATAAAAAGAAATTTTATAATAATCACAAGTCCCTTCTTTTTGGTTTTCTGGGGTTCCTATTCAAAGACAACTTAAAACAAATCAGAAAAGAAAAACACTGGTGAAAAAGGCAAGAAAGTATATAATGCTGCTATTAGGTTCATGGTAGGCACTGTTCTATTATATACAGAATAACATTATCCCAGACAGGTATTCCCAACTTGATGATATCCACAGATTCTATGGGATATGCAAAGGAAGTTCAAAAAGCTTAATAAAAAATATATACAGGCAAAATAAAATATCAAAATTTTTATTTGAGCTGAAGTCATACCAATGAGTGTGTCAATACTACATATCTTATGCTGATTATAAACATCAGACTCCCTGTTGATGACATTACAGATCTTCCTCTACTTACAATGGGTCCCCAAAAACACATCCTAAGTTGAAAATACTGTAAGCTGAAAATGCATTTAATACACCTAACCTACTGAACACCATCACTTAGCCTAGCCTACCTTAAATGTGCTCAGAACACTTACATTAGCTTACAGCTGGGCAAAATCATCTAACACAAAGCCTATTTTATAACCAAGTGTTGAATATCTCATGTAATTTACTGAATACTGTACTGAAAGTGAAAAAGAGAATGGTTGTATGGGTACAGAATGGTTGTATCAGTTGTTTACCCTCATGATCACGTGGCTGACCGGGAGGTATGGCTCTCTTACACTGCCCAGCATCACAAGAGATAGTCAACACTAGCCTGGGCAAAGATCAGAATTCGAAGTATGCTTTCCATTGAACGCATACTGCTTTCATACAATCATAGAGTCAAAAAATTTTAAGCTGAACCTTCGTTAAGTCAGGGACCATCTGTAAAGGAATTTTGGTGGAGAGAATAGCACTAAATGTGACAGCACTTAAACTTATAAACGTATGTGGTTAATATATTTTGGGAATATTGTAAGTTATTTCTTATTCATGTACCTGTTCATTGTCTTTTATGTGAGATCCTTCAGGAATTGCTTCTACACCTTTCTCATCACCTGTTCTTCTAGATGCATCCTTAAGAAATACAATCACTTTGTCTTCCGGTAAGTACTCAGGGTCCCACAGGAGCTGATCATCATTTTCATATACTAAATTAGTAAAATATAATGTTAAAAATAATGCCAAAAATTGATAGAGTTTGTGTTAAAACATATCACTGAACAAATAACCCATACTTAGAGCCAAAATGTTGAGAACTGAGAGGTAAAGTGTGGTCCCACTACTTGCGTGACTTCATTCTGGGGCAATATTTATAGCTTAAGTGATTTAAACAATCTAAACAGAAGGTACCACTTGATGCCCCTTTCAGATCTAGTCTGACTTAGCTTGACTTTACCAAATTCCAACCTCTCTTGGTTTGAATAGCAGTACCAACACTTCCTACCTGTATGACCCCAGTAAGTTACTTCCCTTCTTTCTGCCTCATCTGTGAAATGGGGAAAACAATCCTATTATACATGGCTGTAAGGATTTCAAGCAATTTAAAACAATTCTGACACATATTAAATAAGTTTCAATGAATGTTAGCTATAATTATGATTTTTGAATAGGGATGTCTAAAAGAATGCTCACCAAATGTGAACACTGCTTATTTCTTGGTGGTAGGATTTGGGACAATTTTTTCTTACATCTTTGTACTTTTCCATGATGCTTGAAAATATATTGTGATAAGCATAAATCATTTTCATAAAACAAGTCATTATTTTTTTTAAAAAAGCATTTAGGTTTCATCAGAATTTCCATTATAAGATTGAAGCCCCAATTTCATCAAAATTTTATAAGTGAAAGAATGGAGGAGAAACTAAGATGAGAGCCTTGTGGAATCCTAAATGACAGGAAGATGAAAACAGACAAAATTAAGAAGGAACAGTCACAAGACAGAAGAAATATCGAAGTGTGGCACCATAGCAGCAAGGGAAAGAAAATGTTTCAGAGAGTAATAGATTGGTTAAATGCTGTTAAACAAGCAGGATGAAAATTGAAGAGGTGCACTGGATTTATTAACAAGGAGGGGAATGTTTCAAGAACTGTTTCTGTGCAGAGATGGAAGCCAAAGCCATACTGGAGAGGAATGAAGAGGAAATAGAAGGTAAAGAAATAAAGTAGAAAACTCTTCTGAAAAGTTTCATGGTGAGGGAGGAGATAGAGTACAGTAGCTAGAGAGGAAGCATAGCTGAAGAAAGTTTTTGGTTTTGCTTGTTTGTTGGTTTTTAAAGGCATGAGACATAATCACTTAAATGCCAATAGAAAGGAGCCAGCTGGACAAAGACTCTGAATTTAAGAGACAAAGTATAGCTGACATTGTCAAACTTCCTTGTGTTATGAAAAGGAATTAACAGCTAACAAAGGTACATCTCCTACATACCAGGTACTATGTTAAGTGTTTTCATATAAATTACCTTGTCCCCACCCACTCCCCTGCCACTACACACATACACTTTACATTTTTCCTTAGTAATAAACCTTATTCCTTTTCTAACCTGTTGGTACAATCGTAGTAAAACTCCAAACTGTAAATACAATAAAACTCCCATGATAAAGTGAATTTGGATATACTGCTATTGATTTCTGGTCTGCACTCAGCCTTTCTTTGCCAAAGGGAACACACGAGAGTTCTTATATTCTTGGAGTGGGAGTGGGAGATGGACAATGCCTTACAAGGAAACCCTGATTCAGGAAGAAGACAATGGAGGGTGGGTCCCTGAGTCCCCAGTGTTCTCCCAGTTAGATACCCCATGTTGAGCCTATGAAACAAGCACAAACTACCTGAGAGATACTTCTGGAATCAACTGGAAGTCCCAAGTCACAGGATATGCTTATTTAAACTAAGTACACAAACATCACCAGATGGCGCCAAATGACAAGCCAGGTCCCTAGAACTGTGACTAGCAGCCAGATAGGCTAACCCTGAGAATATGATACTTCATTTAATGCATATACTAAAAATGACAATGAGGTAAGAACCACTAGCATTCTCAGAGAATAAACCACACTGCCTTAACTGGTTCCAGAAACAGACCAAATCACTTTCCAGTTAAGTTTATACTCTAAATATGACTTCTGACTATGATCTAAATAAAAAAGGCAACACAGTTGATATTTATTAAATATCTATAGAATGACTAAACGCCAAGAGATCATAAATTCAGGAAGAACTCCACCATTATGATAAAACACACGAAAATAAGGAGGAAAAATAATCTCGATTTTTAAATTTATTTATCTCTATTTTTTTAATTTATCATCTATAAATATAACATGAACCTCTATAAATATGACAGCAACAGAAGGAAAAAACAGTCTTTATTATAATTGTATAGTTTCATGAACATGCTGGATTTTGAAAGATCACAATTACTGAACTGTAACAGCATCTTCTGAAACTATTTCATTCGAATGAATTACCAAGCCTAAATATTAGAACTTTTAAAAAGCAACTATAAATATATCCACCTCATACTACTGAAAGATATAATTTACAAGTGATTATAAATAAGTGAAAGAGTCTCAGAAGGCAAGAGCTTGCCTAGTCTATCAACACAGGTTGTTAACTGGGGAAGTGCTTTTTATGGTATTTTAAGTAATCAAAGTAAGTGTGTCAGATAAGCAAAAATGAGTTCAAAATAATTTAACAAAGTTCATTATATGTGTGTTGGGGGTGGGAATGGAGATGACAAATGTAGAAAGCTGAGAAACTACACCACAAAATCAAAAACTTCTGCAATCTGGGAACTTCCTAGTGAGTAAGAATAAACGTGAATAAATAAATGAAATTTATAAACCTCCAGTTTCTGTTAAAAAAAAAAAGGTGTCATTCCATTTTTAATGCCCAAGTAAAAATTCTACCTAATCAATATATTATGAGAATGAAAATGCTGAAACATAATCAGCAAGGTGTAGTAATGCGGTTTATAATAGAGATTTCCACATTCTTAAAGGGTCACACTGTGATTAATGACATGAATTTTAAGTTGTCTAGCTGAGCTTTTCCTATGTGTAGATTAACTGAACTGCCTGTTTCAACAGTACTATTATCAACTAAGGGTAATACATGTGTTCATTTTTCAGCAACTTAAGAATCAATAATTCGTCTAATATTCATTAGAAACAACAATTCACCTGGTCCTTTGCTATTCACTGCTTTGTAATTCCTAGCCAACATTTACTTACTCTAAATTTACATCATGCAAGCATGAAAATTTGAGAATACCTTGTTCCTTTCTCTTGACTTTTTTTCCTCAGTAGCCCATCTAATTCTCAGCTAATCTAGTAAAGGGTTCTCAACCTCAGCACTACTGACACCTTTGGCCAGATACTTCTTAGTTTGAGGAAAGGGGTCCCATGCATTGTAAGATGTTTACCAAGTATTCGAATTATTTAGTATTATCACAAAGCTGCAGCATTTACTCAGTTTTTAGTACATGGGAGAAACAAAACACCCACGTAACTTTAAAAATCATGTTTTTCATATGCCCAGCACTTTTTTGGGAATTAAACCCTTTTCATACAGTCTGAGCAGGGCTGACACTGCTCCCTGGAGCCCCAAGAGATAAAGGAGCCAGGGCAAGCCTGGGTACTCACTCTTCTCTTGGCTCACAGTAATTCTGGTTGGGTAAGACTCAAGCTGAGTCAATAGAGGCTCTCTCTAGGACTTTTGCTGGAGCAAAGGGGGATGAGGAAGTTCTCATTTTTGCTGGTTCCTGGCTAGAATAGTGAAAAGTATAAGTCATGAGCTCCCAGTAGCCATCCTAGCTTGTCTGACAATAAAGGAAAGGGGGAGGAGAGACACCTGATATCATAAAAATCCCGAATCCAGTTTTATTTGAAGCCAGACTAGCCAGAACTTCCCAGTAAAGCAATAAGGTAAATTCTTTTTTGCTAAAGCTAAACTGAACTCAGTTTTTGTCACCTGCAAGCAAAAGAGCATAAATTGATACTTTCTGAAAATGTGAATAATAAAACCTAAACATAAGGGTAAGATTAATCATCTTTTGGATATTAATGCCACTTACTGACCATTTTCTGTGCCAAACACTATGCTGCTAAGCACTACACGTAAAAACATCACATGTGAATCCTCGCACGAGCTTTATAAATAAATAGGTGACTGCTATTTTATAGACAAGAAGAAAAAAGTAGTTAAGTAACACGTCCATGGCCAAATGCCTAGATACTGATTCAAGTTTACTGACTCCACATACATTCTGTTTACACTATCTGCATCCACCTAATAACTCAGCTACCAAATGTTTACGAAGTGTCATATGTGAAAAGGATCTCCCAAGGTATTAAGGATACAAAGATGAATAAACAAATGATTATAATATACTCATTGAGTAAAAATGATCATTTACATACATTTAAGAGGAAAAGTTAATGTCTCTTTAGGATACTCAGTAATAGGGTTTCCTTATAGCAATGAAAAATTCTAATCCAACTGCCGAATAATTCCTTACAGTTCAGATATCAAGATATCTTAAGTTTTGTGGCACTGTTATCAAAATCACTCAAACCAAATGCTCTCCTTTTTGAATGTGATCACCAAACTGATGAAAAATACCCTGCGAAACTTTCGCTGTAAGGGAAAAAGGCACTATCCCTTTGACAGTTTTATTTCTAACAGTGTGGTTTACCTAATAGTTTTACAACAATTTGGTTTGTGTGCACAGGTTAACCTAAGTGGAGACGAATTCTTGGTATCATGACCAAAGTTTGAATTCCTAGAACTACAAAGATGAGGAAAGGGCCTGAATCATAGTGACTCATCTAAGGCAGTAACCCTGGTAAATGCATCTGATCCTCATACAATATAACACGCTTAAATTTCTCAAAGTGAGAAAGCTTCATAAACCACAGCTTTTCTGGAAAAAGAAAGAAAGAAAGAAAAAAATATATATATATATACACACATAAAATTGCTTTCTAAAATGTTAAAATGGAAAACAGTACATCAAAATTGGAGATTGTGATCACTTATTCACTGTGATATCTAACAATGCAAACATGTTAAAATAAAAGATAAACATATTGAGAGATAATTAAAACCATCTTTAGCCATAATATTAACTTGCCACATATAAAAAAATACAAAAGCCAATGGATCATTCATTTTTGCACACAATTACAATGTATTCACAAACACTGTGCACAGAATTTCAATATACAACAAGGTCACTCCATATTGATACCTTTAACATTCCTGTATGTTGCAGAAATTAACCTGAAAGCTGTTACTGTTGTGTTAAAACATTTCTACTGTCACTAGAATTTACTAGCCTGTGGTGCTTCCTTAACTGCTTCTGATCTGCTGCTCTGCCCTGAAAGCAGGTGCATACTTAGAATATAAATTTTCTAGAGGGAATGCTGAAAAAGAAAACAAACAAGACGACAACTCCCAAAGGCTCTGTATATGTAAGGTGAAGTGCGGAAAAGAAAACTGAAATAAAGAAATGATGAAAGAGTTCTAGCATTGAGTGATGTCACACCGCACATGAAAATTCATTAAACGTGCGTGCGCACACACACACACTCTCTCTCTCTCTTTCTGGAACTCTCTCAAAAGCAGATAATCTGAAATAGACTTAAAAAAAAAATCTTCAAGTATTCTGTTTTTGTTAAGTATTTATTATTTGTGACTTACCTTAGCACTTTTAGACAAAATAATGAAAAAAAATGTAAAATTTAAGTATACAAATTGTTTTTCCAAAGTAAAACAATTTTTCCAAATTGTTTTTAAATACACAAACATCAAAATACTCAATTTTAGTAATATTAGAAGTTTCAGAAGCAAATAAACTTTTTATATTAGTTGTTTACTTGTTTTTTTTAAAACCTGTCCAACAGCTTCCACTGAAACAAAATAACCTTTTAAAATATAAATCATAAAGGTTATAAAAGGGCATATATTTTAGAGTACTTAAAATATGAAAAAAATTAAAAGTTGGAATGTTTTAAGTCATCTAATAATCCAATACCAAAGAAGCATTCACTTTTCTTTCTTTCTTTTTTGGCTAGACTTCTATGGACAGAAGTGGAGAAACAGAAAACGTATTTCTTACAGATACTGGTGCAGAGGTCTTCTTTCATAAATCAGTGGGGTAACAAACAAACTGTCATGTTCTTATCCCATTATAAAAACAGTTCATCAATTCAAAAGCATGAATTCAGCTATAAATTAGTAAATTTACTAATAACTCACCTTTTTCATTTTCTTTGTATCTACAAATGCCAACTGGAATCTCTGCTTGAAACATGGAGCCCACCATAATCTCCTATTTTAAAAATAACATAAAACATTAATAAGATCTAGTAACACAGATTTTGTATCCATTTTCTAGATTTACCTTCTTGGGTTAACTGTTCCTGGTTTGTCATAAAATACAGTTACAACCAATTAACTATCTCAGGGGAGTATTGTGAGGATGCATGAATTAATAATAGATAAGACCTTGGATATGACTGGATGAAAATATTAGTAATAATAATGGGGTGACATGGATACAAACTTTACTTCAAAATATGGAGGAAAAGAAATAAAAATGAATTCTTATAATTCAATTATAAGATAACTCTGAAAAGCAGAAAGTCAAGTTAAAGTATTTTCAGAGCATCCCACTCTAAGCTATGGTCTCTGGATCAGCAGCATCACCAAATGCAAATACTCAGGTCTTACACCAGACCTACTGAACCAGAAACTATGAGGATGGGATTTGGCAATTATAAGTGTTTTAACAAGCTGTCCAGGTGATTCTGACACACACTGAAGTCTGAGAACCACAGCTTTAAGGTAAGGGAACTAACAAAAGGGTTTGTATAAAGCTCAGTAGAGGCCAAACGAATGAAACTCCAAACCAACTGGACAGGTAATTAGTGCCTAACTTTCATTAAAACAATACAAGATGAAACCGTACCTTCTCCCAAATGTAATTAAATCTTATTTTAGGAAATCTGGTAATCTATATAGTCAAAACACAGATTAGGGGAAACTGGCTGTTCAGAAAGACAATGAAAAATCACCACTGATGAGATTTTACAAGACATAGGGACTAAGATTAATTACATGGGCCCTCTTTTGTCTGTGGCTAAATGTTAATAATACAGTTACTACATTTTCAGAATGAAGACTTATGCAGGAAAGGTACAAAATCATGGTCTAGTAAGTTTAAATAACTCTTGGGATTTGAAAAGTTTCTCTCTCCTGTTATTGTTTCCCACTTTTGTTAGAATTTCATTTTATCTAGTATAACTTCAAAGACATGTTCTATGTAATAAATTTATTGCTGCACCTGTACAGGAAAACCAGTTAGTTTTCTAAAAATACCACATTCGCATTTTCTCTACTCATATATAGGAATTTTCTTTATGTCTTTCACCATAAAAAAGATTACTCTATTGTCACTTCTTGTGGCTCTTTTAACTTTACTCACCTATGCCTATCAGAGAATAATTAGTCAAGTTATCAACCCTGGCTAGGGCGCTTCTAAAATATAGATGTCTGGATCCATTCCAGACCAATTAAACTAGAATCTCTGGATGAAAGCCATGGTAATCAGTATTTAAAAGTTCTTTAAGTGATTCTAACATGAAGCCAGGGTTGATAACTTCTCGACTGGTATAAAGATAAGACACTTCCTTTTTCCTATTGAGTTCAGATAACTTCTTTTCACCTAATTTGTTCTGCAGGGAAGGGAAGGAAAACAGCGTTTAGGTGCATTATGTACCAGGTATCTTATGCAAAATTTTCATTAAATCCTCACCAACTTCGACAAGGCTGAATTTGTCATTCCCATATTGTATTTGAGGAGATGAAACTCAACAAAATTAATTTCCTCAGGAACACACTACTAGTAAATTCTGAGCTATAATTTGAACTCAGGTTTGATTTCAAAGCTGTTTCCTCTACCCTAGTTTCTATAAAAATTCAATTTCATCTTACAAGCCTTAGAAGATGAATCTCTGAATCCTGACACTTTTTTACAAATCTCACTAAAATAAGACAATCTGGATTTACTGTGGTCTACGTTATTACATATTTTTCCTGAGGAAGGGACTAATACTCCCTAGCAGTAAAGGCTTCATCTCCCCCATGTTCTCCCTCCTGAGTTTTTATTGCTTCATTAAAAAAAAAAAAAATTCAAGGCTTAATCAAATACTCTCTTGGGAAACTCCAGATACAAAATCAATTTATACTGGAGAAAAGATAAACTTGAACGTGTGGTAGAAAATAACAGTTTAAGATGACTCCCAAGGTTTCTAGCTTTTTTTTCACCTTAATTTCTACATGATATAGGAATCAGACAAAAATGCATTGAAGAACACTTGCTCAAATAGGTCACACAAACAGTAACTTCTGTGATCCTTTTTTGTCTTCAGTCCCATCATTCATTCATTACTCACTCAAGTTAATTAACACATCCGGCACTGGGATAATCTTTCCTTACCACTCCAACCCACACTAATGTCTCTCTCTTCTAAACGTCTCTTTGGAAACCCATAAATAGATCAATTCTGGCTGAAGCCCAGAATCCTTGGGTAGCACAGTCCAAGTTCATTTGAATACTTCATTCTTCCCAACTGAAACTCTAAATATAGAGATTTTCCCTTATTTTAATCCACAAGGAGGTTAGCTCTTTTTAAGTTTGCCCCAGGCATCCCAAACTAGACAACTTTAAACAAACTAAACAAACAAAACACCAGGAAGCCTCAAAAGTATTAACTAATTAAGTAAACAATCATGACTCAAAAAGTGCAGAAAGGCCACTCAATTTGATATTTTGGGCTATTCTGCTTCCAAATAAATGACTGCTTATGCCCTAAATTAAAAATCAGACCTATGAAAAAGAACACTAAAAAACCTCAATGGAGATTTTAAGAGAAATATCAGGTCACCTATCTCAACAAGAATGACATCATCTCTTCTATATAAATGATTTGCCCTGATCAATTCTATATAACATTTTGATAAATCTTCCTAATAAGTCAACTGCTTTGCAACAGCTTAAAATTCTTCAATTTAACCATGTGATTAACTACACAATGTTATACAATTTTATATTTAAAGACTACGTCAATATACTATCTTTAGACTCATTTTAGAAATTAATTATGGATAGTTATACCGAAACCCTAATCTGTCTCTTCACACAATATACTCGAGTTGTAAATATCGACATTAATATGGGATGGAAAAACTTGTAATCTAACTTATTAAACAAAATTTACTTAAATACCAAAGCCTCCACAACTGCTTTCTCAAGTATATTAAAAAAAAAAAATCACATGTGATACTTTTTATAGTGTAGCTAACAAAAGTGTAATTTGTAGTGGTTCAGAAATTTGGAATTCTAACCTTGCTCTGAGTACTGGCTTGCTCAACAAAGTCCAATTTTCTTCTATACCATTATTTTATTTATAAAAAGGTAAATTATTTTTCTTACCTGGATGTATTAAGGGAAAGTCTAAACATTCATATGTCACAAAAAGACTTACTTCAATTTTATCAATATTTATACTTAGTAAAAGAATAATTACACTTGGCTTTTTAAATATTTATTTATCTAAGTTTTGGGAAAATATGGCTCTAACTACCTTTTTCCAGTCTTCTGATGGTATATAATCTTCATCTTCTTCAGATTCTTCTTCTATTTCACTATCTAGAATAAGTAAGACAATAGTACTATAAAATGATTGCTTATCCTATCCATTCTTATATCTACCATCAAATATTTAAATATGCCAAAAGGTATTTGCAGAGGTAGGTCAAGATATTTTTAATCAAATAATACCCTGTCAGTTAAAACAAAAAAAACAAAACTCATAAACCTTCTAGGACAATCTTCTTAGACAACTGTATTTTCATAAAATGATTTCCTACAAAAAGTTTTAAGAAAAAATCTGATTCAGAGTCAAGATAATCTGTTTCTAAGCCTAATTCTCCTTCCAACAGCTTGGTGACAGAATAAATTATATGAGCTCAGTTTCTTCCCTTATAAAATAAGAATTGGGGCAAAACAGTGGTTTCTGAACAGTGCTCCTTAAAGCACTGACAACTCTGTAGCACCACTTTGGGGGGAGTGCATGAAGAGAGGGTATGTATGTCTTCCCAACTCCTGTTTTATTCAGAGCAGGCAAGCTGCTATTTGTTTACATTTTGGACTAAGAATGTATTTACATAAAGGGGTGGGAAATCTGAAAACCATGAGACTGTCAGCATCTTCTCAACTCTAAAATGGCACACAAAATTCAAAAGGGTAACACTGCATACAGAAATTAATTCTTCCTATGGAAAAGCTAAGATAGGCAGTATATTTGTAGCTTCAATGCATACACCATAACTAAAATACCAGATGTGAATTATGAAATATTATTTCAAGAGGCAGTCACTTAGTATCCCACTTTTGAGCAAACTTTGGCAATGGATCTGCTCCTGGTTTAACTAAGGGAAAAATACCACATTTCCCCCAAACAATTATCTCAGTAACTAATCTCTCTGTGCATTGATATACTTTTCAGTTGGACCATATCTGTGATCAAAGTTCACAATAAATTATTATTAGCAGTCCTACATTCACTTCTAAACAAACTGTGTAACAGAAGTCACTCATACAAAGAAGTAGCCATGTTTAATCAGTTATTACTTTACCACATTTCATGAGAGGTTATTGTTCTTCAACTATTTTCCTTTTTCAAGTATAGAAATTTAGACCACATATTTAAACTAATAACACTAATGTTTAACTTTTTCTTATCTTACTTCCAGAGTAAGGATTCCTGCTTAGAATGAAATATTATGGAGCAGATGAAACATGCAAATATTCAAGATACATATATTAAATGTTGTCTTGACTACTGGTCATCTCTGACTAGATCATAACTGTAGAAAAATTAGGAGAGTTCTTTGTATAACATATTCCTACCTCAAGAGTCAACCACTGTTTGGACTTGGGAGCCATTGATTAGAGAAAGCAATGCTTATGAATATATCAAGGCTGAGGAGGCAAAGAAAGCAGAAAATGGAAAACTGAGGAAAAGACTAGGAGAAATAAAAAAGATGACCATGAAACAAACTAAAGAACAGTCAAGAGGGAAAAAAAGGAACACACTCAGAATCGGGCATCAGAGTGACACAGTAATTACTGTAGTATATTCATGGACAAGAGGGCCCCAGTACTGCTAAACTAATAATCTAGAACAAAATCCCATTACTGATGAGCAAGATTTCAAAATCAATGAATTCAAACAGAGTAGTGAAAAAAAACACTAAAATTTGAGGCATATATTAAGCAGTAAAAATCATATCCAAAAAATAGTAACTAATAACACTTACTTGTATCAAAATATTTACATCGACGTGGACGGATTATTTCCTGGGCATCTTGAGAAGCAACAGATTGTGATGGATCATCATTGGAAGACTGAGTTTCATCCTCTTGACCTGAGGAATCTTTTATATTCTCTTCCTGTGGAATAATAAATTAAATCTCTAAGATAAAAAGAAGATTGTTGCAGATGAAAGGTCATAGTATTCCAAATACAACTGGAAGGCTAAAATAAATATACTAAATGGTGTCTTGGGTTGGATCCTGGAACAGGAAGAAGAACATCAGTGGAAAATCTCGTGAAATCTGAATTGTCTGTAGTTTAATTAATAGTATGGTACCACTGTTGATTTCTTAGTTTTAATAAATAGACCATGGTTACACAGATGCTAACATTAGGGGTAGCTGAGTGAAGAATATGCAGAAACTCTGTACTATCTTTGAGCCTCTTCTGTAAATCTAAAATTATTTCAAAACAAAATAAAAGTGAATACAGAACTGCCAATTAGCCTTTATTACTTAAAAAAAATAGCATTTTTTAAAAAGTTCATACAAATTTATTTAGACTAGGCATTGATAAGAAATCTGGAATGACACAGAGAAAACTATTACTTCTCTGGATTAGATTACAGGGGACTTCCAATTTGTATTACGTATATCTATATATTAACTTTTAACATTTAAATGTATTACTTTTAAAGTCAGTAAAAACAGATGACAAAAATAAGCAGTCAAAATGAATGTATTAATAAACTTTAACTTCAAGAGTAATAAAAATATATGTGTATAACCTTACTTTATTTTCCCCACTACAGCCACTGTTATCATCATTATCAGCATCTTCATCATCTTCACCTTCTTCCTCCTCCTCCTCCTCCTCATCTTCCTCAGGTAGTCGAATAGTACTATCATAACCATAAAGGCTGAGAAGTTCATGAATTGGCATGTCGCCTTCCTAAATAGAACAAAATAAAAAGTTAATTTCTGAATAGGTGATATTTCATATTCCTATAATTCACAAATCTGTTGAGTATACTCTTAGAACTGTTATGAATTCTCAAATCATAAAAGGTAAAACTGAATATAATTCTGCAACCTAAGAAAATCCTAGGCTTTTACTATTCTTTTCTGCATCAATTCAGTGAATGTACACCAATGTTCAGTTAACACTACGTATGGATGCTCACACTTAGTAAGCGTACCATACATAATTTGGGAGTGGGGAAATAGAATAATCAGAAAATAGACTGTAAAGTAAGTTAACAAACCCAGAAAGGGGGATGAAATTCATAGCCCAGCCCAAATAAATTAAAACAGCAATGACATACATGAATGATACTGGATTACATTAGCTATATATTCTTTTCTAGGTTTATGTATAATTGCATGTAAAATCCTTTCATGGAATCCTTACTATCCATCTTACAAAACTGTTGTATTATCTCCATTTCATAGATGAGGAAATTGAGGCTGGCAGATTAAGCAATTTCTCCAAAAACCACACAAGTTACAAGTAGTGAAGCCAGATTTCAAGTCTAATTACAAAAGCCCATACTCTTATCATATATATACCAGGCTGCCTCAGCCAGGGACCTGGACCTTCCCCAATCATCACAAAAAACACACCCTCCTCAAGGTGAAATGAAGAAATATCCGTATGTAATGAAATGAAATCAGCTTTCTGCAGAGGTACTCACTCTAATCAATAATCAAGCATGATAAAGTATCAGGGAAACATGACAGAATTGATTATAAAAAGGAAGTTTTACACAGACGCACACATACACACTCTGAAGAAAAATTTAACTGAGTCAGTCAGTTTAGAACCTAGAACAAGGATAATCATGAAACAAGACTTTTGTATTTCTCCAGCAGTCTTGTAGCCTCATTCATGGATAGAAATAAGTCTAGCCCGTGTGTTAAATACACTGTTATAGTGGGCATGAATACATCAGACTGGATGATATAACCTGGTGACACTAAATACTTAGATCATACAGTGACACTAAATACTTAGATCATACAGTTAACCCCCATCACTCAGAATTCGTGTGTAAAAAGCAACTAATGATTATAATTTGAAAAAATTTTCTTATAGAAAGAAATAGGAAGAAAATACTGTTTAACACTTCTATTTCATACTGTAAATGGATATTCTAGTTATAAATCAGCCTGACAAGCTGGCATACTTAATTGACATCTCGTATTGTGATTCTCAAGGTGCAATAACACAGACAGTGCGTGAAGTGTTCAAGGATCTAGTCCCTGCAGATATCTGGTCCAGTACCAAGCATCTGGTACAGGAGACAGAAATTTGGGAATTAGGAGTCAGGATTTAAGAAAACAGAACTTCAAAATCAAGAAAGAAGTAATATGAGAAAAAGATGTAGAAAAGGTGGGTTATATAAACAATCATAACATATAGCTTCCATAAAGTGTCTTCTATATGCCAGGCATTTGTGATAAAGTGCTCTAATTCCACTATCTTATTCTCTTTTCTTAACAAAAGCAGAGTGAGAATATTACACTATCTTATTTGATCTTTAAAAGTACCAGATGACAGTGCTACCTTTATATATGTAAATAAGAAAACCAAGCAGAGAGAAACATCATGCACTGACAGAGACTTTACTATAATACCTAGATCTCCTAAGCCCAGCTCATACTTTCCATAAACTTCTGCACCACGAATGAGAAGCAGGTTTAACAATGAAGTCACTTCTATGACCAACCCACTGAAGTCACTATTATGAATAAGGGCCAAACCAGGAAAAACACTTTAGTGTAGGTTTGCAAGTAACATTTACATGGACCTTGAGAATTCATAAACAGCCTGTTTCATAATATTTATTTCATCTTTAAGACTACCTTAATATGCTACTACTACCTCTAATTTTTACAACTGAGTTAACTGATACTTTGAGAGATTACAAAAAAGAGGTATGATTACCAATCAAATAAATGTCTTCAAGTTCTCTACCTTTGGTCTGTCTTATTCAAGGGCAAGAGAATCACCTTGAGACCTTATTTAAACAGACTGCTGAACCCCACCGCAAAGTTTCTGATCTAGTAAGGCTGAAGTGGGGCCTGAGTATCTGCATTTTTTAAAGTACCAGGTGATATTGATGCTGCTGGTATGAGACCACCTGGAGAACCACTTATCTCACAGTTCTAGGATAAGATAACTGCAAATCAGCCTTTCCAGTGGGAGGTAATAAAGTGCGATCATTATCTTTAATAAAGCTTATCACTAACAGCTGATAGCTAAGTTGCACGTCAAAAGGGTAAGTGATACACCAACTGCATGAAAAGTTTTTTTTTTTTTTTTTAACCATTTTCAGGTAAGTGGAATATCTGACTTCCATGGTGAGGTCAAGATTTTTCCCTCTTGGATACACATCTGAGAAGTGTGACTTGCTTTATAAAAATTCATTTCTCAAAGAAAAATTTAGCAACACCTCCAATATTGACTAAGCAGAGAACAGAGTAGAGTCAGAAGCAGCTGATCATAGTGCATTTGGAAGAGAAGTGCTTGAATCTGAAAAACAGTAACAGAACTGGAAGAGAGAAAAGTCAGAGGAAATGACAACTGTGCAAGCGTAGAAAACAAACAATGAATAAGCAGGTTATCCTGATTATAATAGAAGGTATCTGTAGTAACCAAAAAAAGTTAGGGCTGGTATTTTTACCTACTTTCTCTAGTTTTACTTAGTTTCTAAAGGGATCTGTTATACTCTACTTTTGATTCATTTGAGAGTAGCTGTTGAACAGTGATTGACCTTTTGATTCATTTGAGAGCAGCTGCTGAACAGTGACTGACCCTATGGAACATCTTAGGGAAAATTATGCACACAACAAAATATTCAAGATGGACTTAGGCAGGGAGAAATTTAGTTTGCTAAGTTGGAATCCACTGTTATTCATATGAGTATAATCAGAGCCTAAACCAAATTAGTGGTTGTGGTACTGAAAAAACTCAAGAGACCCTGCAGAAGCAATCAACAGATTTAACCATGGGTTAAGAGTGATCAAGAGGTTCTTGTGACACTGAATCTCTGGCTCCAGACATTCCTTGGACCCAGATACATATTCGTATGACACCGAAAAAATAATAAAAACAATAAAGTTCTAAAGAAGTTCTAACAAATTTCTAAAAAGTTTATTTTCGGTCAAAGTTGGTTTTAGGTGGGTTTTATCATGTGTAAACAAAATATCCTTGCCTATTCCATCAAGAAAATTCTTAATATTGAAAACAAAGACTATATAGTGGTATTATGCTTTTCTTTGGAATTGACTTTTAATTTGTTACCCAATATCCAGTTAGTAAGCAACAAGTCAGTAAGCAACAATCATGACCCACACAGTATGAAAAATACCTTACTTGATCTAAGGTATAAAGTGATGCCCTTACAGAAAACACTGGGCTACAACTACAATAAAACCTCAAATTAACTTTGCTGAGGAATCCCCAGTTTTAAATTCAAGTATCGTATCTTGTCTGCTACCCAATCCTTTCTTTCTACTTCTACACGCATCTTTTCCCAGAAGTGTTCTTTCCTCCATTCCAAGCATGTATTTTGATTGAAAGCTTACCTCATGGACCTCATAGTATCTAACCCAATTAGAATCACTGTACTCCCTGGCCATGCATTTGGAATGGGCACATGACCCAAGGTGGACCATAATTTGTTTCCAGAATTTTACCAATAGCAGCTAAAGAATATAGGCTATATCTCAAGCAATAAATCTAGGAGCCTGAAAACTGACAAGATGTGAAGAAAATTAGTCTGAAAAAGGACACCACCATGTAAAAAAGCAGAAACAGAAAATATGTTCTGGTGGCACTTGAGTCCGTGAGGTCTAGATATCCCCCTGCCCTTAATGAAATTAACACAAGCCTTACAACTAAATCTTCATTTTGCCTAAGCTAGTTCAAGATGGATTCCTGTTATTTGTCCCCAAATATTTGATATAAAAAGTAATGCTGGGCTTCCCTGGCGGCGCAGCGGTTAAGAATCCGCCTGCCAATGCAGGCGACGTGGGTTCGAGCCCTGGTCCGGGAAGACCCCACATGCCGCAGAGCAACTAAGCCCGTACACCACAACTACTGAGCCTGCGCTCTAGAGCCCGCGCTGAGCCCGTGTGCTACAACTACTGAAGTCTGTGCGCCTAGAGCCTGTGCTCTACAACAAGAGAAGCCACCGTGATGAGAGGCCCGCACACCACAACGAAGAGTAGCCCCCACTCGCTGCAACTAGAGAAAGCCTGTGCACAGCAGTGAAGACCCAATGCAGCCAAAAAAAAAAAAAAAAAATCTCAAAAAAAAAAAAAGTAATGCTATCCCGTAAAGCAAATGTTCTTTGCTATTTCCTTCTGAAAAAAGACTAAAAGATGAATAAAATGTGGCTGACAATACATTATACTAGGGCCCATCAGTCACCTGTTCCAGAGACTTTCTCATTAGCTTATATTGTCGAAGTCTATGTTCTACCAGGTACTAAGGGGCTTTCCCCAAATTGAAACATCACAATAAAGTGTCAAGAGTGTTTTGTTCCCATTCATACAAGAGTTGAGAAATGGAAGGAGCAGAGTGAAAGAAAATTATGAGTCAAGTACAGTGGTTCTCCACTGTTCGGGTGTTACAGATTTCTTTGAGAATTTTATGAATAACTATTAAGATTTATTGAGTGATTATCATGTACCAGACACTGTGCTCAATGTTTTACATATATCATCCTTGTAATAACACTGAAGCTTAATAATGTTAAGTAACTAGCCCAAAGTTACACACTGAGTAAGTAGTACAGTCTGACTCACTGCTTTACAGTGCCCTTACATACATATGCATATACACTCCCTTCCTCAAAACCTGATCCTAGGTTAAGTGTACATCATCCTGATGGAGAGTGAAATAAGATGTGCAGGGTTGATAGACTATAAGAAGTAAGGGAAAGTAAGGAAAGAAGTTGATAGACTATAAGAAGGAAAATGGATATAGTACAAGATGAATAAAAATCAGCCATGTGGACTATACCTACATATTGTGCTTTAAAATATAAGTTGTCTAAGCACTGTAACAAAAAGAGGGACAATCATGTCTATATAAGCTCACCGGAGACTAGGTGGAGGTGGAAAGAATACAGACTTTTTCAAAGACAAACATTATATCTGAAATTTAATCTGTCCTTAAACTTCACAACAATAGGGTAACATTACCAATCACCACCAGCAGCATGATAAGGTTGGAGTGGTATCCGTCTCCTAGCTGCACAGGAGGTGGCTCCCTCTCCCTCACACCAGGGGATTAGTCATTTAGCAATGACTGCATGTGGTACCAGGTGTTGGCCAATGAAGGGCCATTTGGTGGATGGACATAGTACTCTTTGTATACCTGTTGTGACTTACCAGTAAATACTTATTAAGTTGGGGGAAAGAAGGAAAGAGACTGATTTTCAGCCAGGAAGGCTTAAAAGACCACATCCAGATTGGACAAGAGTGCTGGTTCCTAAGGTAACCAACCTCTTGGGGCTGGGGCTTCACTACAGAATAAACTATGAAGAGATGAAGGCAGTGAACTCTTCTTTATAATCTCCATGCTGGAGTTTCTTTTTTTTATCTGTATAATTCATGTGGTGTGTACACTTAAAAAAAACCTCAATCTCTCACATTTTAATCTTTATTCTCTAGCTCTGGAGATCCACTGGGTGAAATGTGTCTAGCACTTTAAAGTGTTAATTATTAACACTGTTATAATGTGATTTTCAAAACTATAAATACATAAAGATATAGCTGATCCTGATCCCTCTTCTCCCAAATAGACTGCTACTGTTAAGTGAGACCATGGGTTTTAAGAGTGCATTTGAAAAACAGAGTTAAACCTGCATATTGCCATTCCCAGCAAACCAAAGTTTACTATGGGAATGATTCTGACACTTCTAAGATCACTAATAAATTCTAACCTGTACATCTAATTCTCTTAAAACATTTAAATGCTGAACTTACCTAAAATACTTTATATTGATAAGATTCATGCATACAAACATAACAATACACATAAAAGCTAGTTTACACTGAAATTTTAGAATTCATATTGAATGAACTTAAAACTACAGCTTATTGCAGTTACTGATAACTCCTGAATGAATCAACTGTCAAAATTTTGCCCCAATTACATCAAAGGTCCATTTCATGCAACCAAAATGCCAGGCATAAACTACCTTACCAATTCCTGACACAACTATGATGTTTCACTTCTATACAAGCAAATTAGTAATCAATGACAAAATCATGCTCACCTTTTTAATAAAAACAAAAACCAGTTTGGTTTGGACCTAAAGAGTTTACAACTATAGGAAATCCAATACATTGGCCCTGTAGCTTAGCTCTAGGCTACAGATGAAAGCACTGGTGATTATGTGCTACTTACACCTAAGCCTTAATTACTTTGGGAAAAGTTATAAGTACTCTCTGAGAAGGTTTAAGAGTGTCTGGTTGAAAAGAATGATAAAAGATTGGTTCCCCTGTCTTTCTCTCCCTTTGTATATTTTAATTACTTTTTCCTAAAAAAGGGGTCATTTGAAAGCAAATTCTGGGGGGTTGTAAGGGACTGGGGAAGGAGGTAGAATAAAGGAGAAAATAGGAAAAGACCATAACACAACCAAAATTTTAGTGAAGCCCATTAGTAATTTTGTACTAATTATAGTAGCCCATTTTCTGAAATAAAATAATCATTCCACTTCATAACCTATTTTCACCTGTACTTGATTATCTCTTCTTGAGTAATTACTTACTCAATTACTTGACTAACACAGAATGTGAAAAAATAGAAAATATAAGATCTTCTTCCTTTACCCTTTATCCCATGGATGGGTTATTCAGAAAAAAGAAAATAAATCTAAAGTGGTAAGTTTCTGTGAAATACAGGCAAATAACTAAAAATAACTGCATTTCCACTTCATGAATATATGAAGCCACTGTGACTGACTGTTAAATCAATCGTTTCCTCTGATGTTCACCTAGGTTCTGAATCATCCAAGCAAATTATCCCAGTTTTTGAATGGCTTTCCAGCCTCTTATAAAGAATAGTTCTGACTCCAGATTCCTCGTGTTCTTTTCAACTCATCCTTGAAAAGCTTTTATAACAGCTCTACACCATTACCACTAAGATCAATTCTGTTGTCTGGCTTAATAAAATATTGAATTGCTTAGGTATTATGGATTAAGCCAGTTTTAATCACTAAATGATTCAAAATGGGATCACCTAACAAGATTTGACTTAATACTACTACTTTTCCAGCTCTTTAACTGTACACTTTAAAAAGTTCTAGGGTTTCCCTGGTGGCGCAGTGGTTGGGAGTCCGCCTGCCGATGCAGGGGACACGGGTTCGTGCCCTGGTCTGGGAAGATTCCGCATGCCACGGAGCGGCTGGGCCCGTGAGCCATGGCCGCTGAGCCTGCGCATCTGGAGCCTGTGCTCCGCAACGGGAGAGGCCACAACAGTGAGAGGCCCGCGTACCGCCAAAAAAAAAAAAAAAAAAAGTTCTAAACTAAAATTCTGAAACATAGATTAATCTTTACTACTGTAAAAGTGGAAGAATTCATTTTTCGATGACATTATGTACTCCAAATGCTTAAAGGCTGGCATATGTCTTTTTTCGTACGTTCTTCTTGTCATGGAGTTCAGCAGATTGTATACATAATACCTTTCAATGATAGCATACCAAACTGATTTATTCATTCATTCAAAAACTCTGGGTGACCACTCTTGCTAGGTGCCATGAAATACATTGGTGAATAAAACAGACTATCCCTCCTCTCATGGAACTAAAGGATACAGACAAAAAAGTTAAACAAACATATAATTACAAATTGTGTTAGGTATAAAGAAAGCATTGAATGGGGTACAGTGGTTTGTAAAAGCTGATTAGGGGCCAGGAAAGGCCATTCTGAGGAGGGAATATTAAGCCCAGACTTGAGAGGATAAGGAGCCGGACGCAGAAAGCACATACCAGAGAGTGGGAATGAGCTGAAAAGCCTTGAAGTGTGAAAACAAACAGCACATCTAAGAACAAAAGCAACTAGTGTAGCTATACAACTAGTGTAGTAAAGGGATAAAGGACCATATCATGTAGGTGGCCTTGCTGGCCAGGGAAAGGAGTCTGGATTTTCTTCTGGTGTAACAGGAAGCCACTGAAGAGCTTTTTAAATAGAAGGCTGATATAAATTGATTTATATTTTGAAAAGATCATCATAGTTGCTGTGGTAATATATTGGAGAGAAGAGTGGTAAAAGAGGACATGAAAAATCAGTTAGGAAGCTACTGTAATAGTCTAAGCTAAAAATGATGGTGACCTGGGCTTGAGGGTAGCAGCAGAGATGGAACAAGAGCCAGATAAGAGATATTTCTGGATAGAAATGATAGGTTTATTTAGGAATGGATATTGAGAATGAAGAAAGATGACTCCCTGGTTTCTGACTCAGGCAACAAGGTAAACAGTAGTACCATTTTCTACTGAGATGGAGAATACAGGGAAGAAACAGGCAGAGGAAGGAGAACATCAATCAATAATTCTGTTTAGACATTTAAAATGTAAAGATGTCTACTGAGATATCCAAACAGAAATGTCAAGCAGGTGGTTAGATAAACAAAACTGGAGACAGGGAATAGGTTAATGCTAGAAAAATAACTAAGAAATACTGAGCATACACAGACACCATGGGATTAAATGAGATCAACCACCTAGCTTAGCAGTGTCTAAACTTGGTGTGCACACTTGGTGAAGATGTAGATTTGAGCCCCCCCCGCCCCGCATTCTGATTCAGTGTGACTGGGAGAGAGGCATACAAATGCACATTTCTTAGTGAGTCCATGAGTGATTCTGATGCAGCTGACCCTCATACTGTATTCTGAGGAGCACTGATCTACAGACAGAAGAAAACACAACCCAGAACTGAGAACCGGGAAATTCCGAATCTAATCCTTGAGGAAAGCAAGACGAGTCTACAAAAGACACTGAAGAGGAACAAGGAGATCGGGAAAACGACAGTGGGTGCTCTAAAATTCAAAAAAAAGAAGGGAATAGTAAATTGTGTTAATACCTCTGAGAGTTAAGTAGAGAAAAAAGCGACCAAAGGATATAACAATAAAATCACTGGTTATCTTGATAGGAAAGGGGCAGAGACAATCTAGAGCACTTTATGGAGTAAGCAGGAAATGAGGAAGACGATGACAACTCATAAGAAGTTTTGCTTCTGAAGGGGAGTAAATAAAAGGTGCAGTAATTGGGGGAAGGCAGAAGGTATGTAAGAGGAAATTTAGTACCCTTTTTTATATATTTTTGACCCAATATCTGTGATGTTTTACCAAAGTAACTACTGAATTCTAATTCACATAATAAAGTTCTTTTTAAAAAATTTCCAACTTTAAATTATCCCACCTATGACCACATAAAATTTTTCAGTATTGATTATATATAATACCACTTTCCCCAAAATAAAGTAGAGAACTAAAATTTAGTGTTTCCTCTCTCCACAAAAAAGTTATAACCACTTCATTCTCTAGCTCTTATTGTTATTTACCCTTGCAAGATCCTCTATTTCAGAACTGAAGTTTGTTTCTCCTTCCATCATTTCTTCCTCTTCTAATGTGCGTTCATCATCAAAATCATGAACCAGCATGTCAGCTGATGGATCAAATTCATGGTCATCTGATGTTGCTGAACCTCCTGGTAAAGAATATTTTAAACAGTTTGGTAAACCAAATTATGTGTATCTTATTAATATTAATTTAATGTATATGTTATCTGAAGCTGGATATATCAAGTAAAAGTACGAGGGAAAAGCTATGCACAAAAGGCTATGCACGGGAAGTATTATTTGTTGTTTTCTAAAATTCTTGCCCTTACTTATCACCCCCCACAAAATATCTTCTTTAAGGATTATTTTTTACCCTGTTTCACTTCTATATATTTACAGTGACAACCGCAAAACGCGGAGGAGGTGGGGGGAATGTTTGAAGAGTACTGTAATCTTCCAACAAAACGTGAGTTGTAAATAATAAATGGTCATATCAAATAAGAATGATCTTTTGTGTGAGAAAAGTCAATTCGTAATCGACTGATATTTAATAGAACCAATGAGTATGAATATACAGTCATGTGAAATACACAATCATCTGAATACACAGTCTAATGAAAATACAGCTGAACTCAAATATTATTTTATCACATATCCACGAAAATATATTCTAATATAAAGGTAGTTGTCCTTAACTTAGTTGAAATAACTCAAAGATAGAGTATAAAAAGCAAAGTTTATTAAAATTACATACAAAACTCTTACGAAAGGCATTAAAAATAATCCAGTAGGTAACTTGTATAAGCTAATCTATTTTTAGCCTTGTGGCTGGAGAATACTGCTGTACTCAATAGGGTCAAAACTTGTAATAGGCGATAGCAAATGCTGGGCATATATAATCTATAAACTATCCCCACATTTGGCTATTGCCAAACCTGGACTTAAGTTTACAAAAGCATTGTTAACTAATAAACAAATGAGTTACTTAACACTAAAAAAACCAAAAACAATTAGCAATTTATTTTTATCAATTTAAAATGTTAAAGGTTGTATTACCTTTATATATACCTACCCTTCTATTTCACTCCATTAAGAAAACCAATAAGTAAAACAGAGATATAGAGGCTGATTTCTTGAAAAATCAGACAATTAGGAATAAGGGGCACCAAAACTCCAGGGTTCTTGTTACCTCACAATATTTTCTTATGCGCCAAATACTATGCTTAAGCACTTCACATACATTATCTCATTTAATCTTCAAACAATCCTATGAACAAAAAACAAAAACTTGAGGCCCAGAGAGTTTAAATAGCATGTTTAAACTCACAGAGCCAGTAGGTGCCAAGAACGGAATTTTAATCCTGGTTCTGCCAATTCCAATGCCTTTGCTTTTACTGTGCTTCCAGGCTCCTGTAAGCCCGAGTTTCAGAAGCAGTAGATATTCTGCCTCAAAGAATACCTGAAAAGAGCCTATGTTCACAAAGATGAGTAAACTGCAAGCTAGGTCAGATGGCAAAGCACTGAGAAGTCAGTATGCTCTCTGAGGAACGTAACAAAATATTGATATTAAATATAAAATAACTAAATATATAATTGCTAAATCAAGTATTATCTTGTTATAATACAAATGAGTTATCAGAGTTTTAGAATGATTTATAAAATAAAAACACTTAAGAAATTATATTTAATTTCTTCTGGAAATTAAGAAGAATGTGGCATAATTTTAGTAGGGGATCTTAGTACTAGGTGAGGGACCTTAGTACTAGGTGAGGGACTAGACACAAGGGTTCTGTAAGAGCAGTTTGAGAATCACTAATTTAGTTGTTGCTTCTTTGTCCCAATCATTCTTCCTTCTTTCTGAGTTTTCAATGGAAATGTCCCAAAACTTTTCGGTTCACACAGCAATCTTCTAGGACACTTAGTCAATAATTATGTATTCCTACAGATGTTGCTATATTTTTCTTCACCCTTGTTTTAGTTGACTTCTTTTTACCTTGTTCTTTGAGACCAACTAACCATCCTATTCCTTTCTGTTAATCACTAAGGCCCAAGATTAGGCTATCTCCTAGGGAAAAGAATCCCAAAAGTAAATTATTAGGGTTAGGGAGTCTGGTGCTTTGTGTAAGTATTTTGCTTCAGAGTTAAGGCTAGTATCACTGTTTCGTCATAGAATTCCATCCTACTGCAAAATCACTAAAAAGTACCTTACATCTTTGCAAAGACTCAAAAGATAAATTCAGTTTATAATACATCACGTGCACTCATTTAATCATTTTATTACCTTCCCTCCCCTAAATCCTCACCTCTAATGGCTACTAGATGTAACTGGTTTACATTGGTGGAGTCTATAGACAAACCATTTAGACTGGATCACATGACTACTATTATTAGCATCAATTCCAAAGTACAGATGTTACAAAGGACACAGCCTTTCACCAGTGGACCAAAAATTTTTTTACATTAAGTTTTTATTCCTAATTTTTTCTTAATTGCCTACAATTATTATTACTTAAAACAATAAACATTGCCTTGGACAGAAGCCTGATACTACAAATAATAAAATCTAAAAATAACTTTCTTAATTTACAGCAACACTCATTTGTTGAATCTTTTATTTTACCTTTCCCTCTCTCATATGCGCTAACAGTATTTTTCTCAAATACTCTGAGTTTCCTATACAATCAAATATCTCTAAGCAGTTAATGTTTCCTTTTTAAAAATACACTTCAAATATACTTCAAATCAAACAGCAAATAAAAACTACACAAAATACATGTGGCAATTCATTAAAAAAAGAGAGAGAGAAAGAGAGAGAGAGAAGAAACCCACAAATAGTCACGAGGTTGAACTCACAGCAGCCTCACCTGTACCTTCATGGGCAGTCAAATATTTCATCCATTTCTTTTTCCCCAGAGAAAAGAAGCATTCAGAAGAAAAGCAAGTCAGATGATAGTCTAACTCCTCTAACCTTTATGTAACTAATAGGCCAAATGTTAGTCGAACAGAGATTATAAAAAATATAGAAAATACTTACCTGGACTTGAAGACTCAACAGATGGCTGAGTGGGGGAGAAAAGAACAAAAATTAGCATCTTTGTGTAGTAAATCTTTATAAACATTACAGGAATTATTCAATGACTGATATAAACACCAAAAACTATAGTTAACGTTTTAATGTCTGAATTGTCTAAGACAAACTAAAACTTCCCATATAATCCTTTCTCTGACATTATGTTAACTTAAACATAGAGAAAAATCTAAAACGTTCCTAAATCTAGAAACAAAGACAATAACGTGGAATTAGATTCAGATTTTAAAGGCAAACATGTATCTCATAATATATGTGGTTCAAGAGATATGATTCTAGATCCTGGAATTCTCTAAAATATTATTTCCTTATCAATACAGGGAAAACCCAAGGTTTGTTATCAAGCTGGTCTCTGGCTTAAAATGAGTGTGAGAAGGGAGGCAGAAACAATTTAAAACGTTGTTTAAAATAAAAATTTCATTGTAAGAAAGCAGAAGGAAAAATTTAAGTGTTACTTCAGCACCAGACAGTACATTAGGTTAACTTTACTAACACAAAACATACTTTTAAATTACCACAGAATTAACAACCTTTCAAGCTCAAATCTGGGAAGGTTATCTAATGGAAGATCACAAAGATTCCCAATTATAATGTTCCTTCTACTGTACCATTCTACCTCTCATAAATTTAACCACAAGCATCTGGAAAATTTAAAGATAAAATTGTTAGCAATTTATTTTAGTGTTATCACCACTTGACAGTCTGTGGCTGTGTTTTATCTTAATTCACAATTATAAACAAGTCATCTGCAAACATCAACTCCTACAAATTCAATAATAGAAATTCAAAAGATGCCTCAAATGACATAAACTTTATAACTGAAACCTTGCCTATTCATTTCAAGTTATCTATTTCATGCTCATTAGAAGTCAGAGATGCTGGAAGTCCAAAAGCACTAGCAAAAAGATAGAGATATTCTAGTGTTTTCCTTCTTTCTACTAAGAAATGGGGCAGAGAGGCAAGAACAAAATTGAAATGAGCAAAGTGCCCGATTTTTCAAAAGCTAGGCATCTAAGACAAATTCTTATAAGGTGTTAAAAGTCCATTTTGAAAACTGTCCACATTATGCTATTGCAGTAAGTATGCCATTCTAGAGTCCATGTGGTGACTTAGATTGTTTTGAGGCATACTTTTTCAAGGGTCCTATTTTTTCCTTTTAATTCTTACAAAAGAATGGTTCTTGCCTACAGCATTGTCTCATTCTAACAAAAGACCAACAGTATTCAGTATTATATATTTTCAAGTGTCACACCACCATCTTTACTTAAAAGTCACTCTGCCACAACAGAGTGAAAACAGTGCTACTGTTCAATTTGGTTCCTCCAATGGGAAGCTGTAGAGCAGGGTAACAAAGAATGTAACCATAAAAAGGGTTTTTAGCTTGCTTAACATCTTTTGAACAGTTATACACTTCTAGCTCAAAACAGATTTAACCACCACACAAATTATTACACAGCAAATCAGTATTTTAAAATATTAATCCACTTCTACTTCATACTTTATTTCCTAAGTTTAAGCACAACCTCTGTTCAAGGCTACAGCAAAGTTAATGACTATCTTCATCTGGTCCCAGGTTCACTATCCACAGAGTAGCCTTACAATGCTGTTTTTCCTTTTTCGTAAACTTCTGAAATTGGTTTGCATGGCATAAACAAAAAGAACCCAGGACTTCTTTCAAATTAGCTAAAAAGAAATAGCTCTTTGAGCATCTGGTTCTTTTTGAACACTTCAATAATTATTCCGCTTAACAATCTTCTGATTAAAAAGGCTGATTAAAAGTAAGTTATTCTACTGAAGAATAAAAGGTACATTTTCACTGATGTTATTACATACTGGCAATAACAGATACTGAATTGCGACTGGCGTCTGTATTTGTATTTGTAAGACGCCTCAGACTGCGCTAAATGCCAATAGACACCACACTGATTGTTGTTTTACTGGTAAATAGTTACCACTTTAATGTTCTGAAAAAGGCCTGAAATATCTTCCATTTATTAAGATACCAAATGTTTAGAGGACTGATAGCATTTCTAAGTATAGCTGGCATAAGGTAGAACACTCAGTGCTCAAAGATAGCACTAATCATATTATGTAAAACATACTAGAATGTTTTAAAACCGTGATTTGATGGATGGTATATCTAGATTAGAACTGGGGGAGGGGAAGTAGGAATGGTTTGCCTATAGATACATATTTTAGTATTCCATGTTCAAAATAAAATTCTACTGTATCAGTTTGATGAAGACGGGAGACCGGTTTCCTGAAAGTTAATTATATCCAATTAAATCAAAGATGAGCTTCTTGAAAACAGGCATTTGAAAATAGTGTATACTGTAAACATTACTTTTGTCCAACCAACAAACTAAATGATTATCTTTCAAATGAAATATGAGATTAGTATCATAATACAGAAAACTTTAGTATGAAATGAGGGCATTTTTTATTTAGGTATTTAGAAGAACAACAGAACCAGCTTATGTTCATAGAGCACTACATATTTTCAAATGCATAAGGTTACCTGATCATAAACCTGACAATAAAACCTGCCCCACCTACCTCATTTTATAGATTAGCAAACCCAGGGAGATAAACTAACTTGATCAAGGTTCCACGGTGGGTAGTGAAGGTAAAGCCTAGGATCTGATTCCTTCTATACTTCCCATGGAAACAACTATGTTAAAAAAAAAAAAATTATCTTTACCTCTCTCCTCCTTACTTTCTCTTTCTTTTTAAAATGGTTTTCATCTATCCAAAGCATGTTTAAAAATGTGACTGCAAGTTGTCATCTGTCATGTCAGACTCTTATTTATGTCACATTAGGAACTGGTATCTCTAACAATACCCTCCAGAAAAACCTGCAACATCTACCGTTAATGACTACAGTAAATTAGAAAGGAAGAAGGAGGGGAAAAATAAAACTAAAGCTAAACAGGTAATCATTCGTAGCAATACCTATTTTTAGCAAAAGCTCAAATTATAAAATGTAAGCAGTAAAGAAAATTTTTACATTGGGGATTAAAATGCACTTAAAATGCACTCATACATTACTGGCAGAAGTATGAGTTAGTTTAAGCATTCTGGAGATCATCTTGCCAACATGAACTTACCCTACTGATATGCCTAAAACAGCACACCAAGATACATGTATATCATGTATCACCACAAAGTTGTCTATAGCAAAGAGTTGGGAAAAAATTTAAGTCCATCCTTTAACTAGTTAGAAATGAAATATAGTTTTTCCAAGCAATGGAACATTATTAATCCATTAAAAAGAATGAGACAGTTCTGTTTCTGTTGATTGAGAAAAAAATGCTAAAAAGAAATATATATGTATATATAAGTACATGTATCTGGATAAACAGACAGCTATGTTAGGAGTAAAAAGCAAAGTATAGAGGAGAGAGTAAATTGGGCTGGAATATACATAAAAAGTTTTCCCCCAAACGGATACACAAGAATCTGTTAACAACAGTTACCTCTAGAGTATGGGTTGCAGAAAGAAGGCTTTTTTCATTTTATACCTTTCTGTACTGTTGGAATTTTTTAACCACTTGCAAGCATTACTCTTTGTTTTTTAAAAAGGAAGTCAGTAAAGACTATCTCGTGGAATTATGAGCTATTTTCACTTTCTTCCTTTACTTTTAGATTTTCAAGAAAACCTAGTATTTGCCTTTTTTTTCTTTTTTAACAAGTCTGTATAATTTTGAAAAATAACCTAGTTTTCTTTTAGGTACATAATTGTTTTATCTGAGATGGAAAACACTAGAGAGACAGAATATGAATAGGCTAAATCAAATTAAAGAATGAACTCTGTTAACTTTTATAGCAACTTTTATACTGTCACCCATATATATGATTCAGTTGATCAAGCTGCTAATAATTGTAAAACATTCAATGCCTCAGATTTGTTCAAATGTTTTTCTTCTGTATTTTTCTAGACCATGGTAAGAAATATCCCATATACCAGAAAACTGCAAACTGAGAGATAAAAGATCAACTAACTAGAATATCACCATTACTAAAACATAAATAAATAAGGTAGTAAAAACATGAAGTAGTCATTAGACTCTTTTATCCCAGGTAATCAAGAGCGTATTTTTCAGTAAGTATAACTGTCCTAATTGTTCCCCTCAAACCAATTCCACCACCATTTAAGTATTATTACCACCTACTTAGTAATGCAGACACTGAATCACAGATTCTCACCGGGATGAAGACAGACAGGAGTTTAGGGCCTACTCCAGGGTGGAGAAGGCAGGGAGACTGTGCCAGGGCCCACCATCTCTCTTCCTCCATACACAATTAAATCACTTAACTTTGCTGTTGGTTAACAAAGCCTTGGAGTTAAAACTAGCAAGTTTACCACAGTAGTAGTAATTCAGAGGATGAACTGCTATTACTCAGCACTAGGATTTCAGAGGCCTACTAGGTTCCAGTCTTAATTGTGCCACAAACGGCACCATCTAGGACAAATTGCGTAAGCTCTCTGCTCAGTTTCATCTTCCCTTAGATGAAAAGATTTAGATTTCTTCAAGTTTAGTTCAATTTCCTTTGAGATCTAAGTTCTTTACTTTTATTATGAATTGCTCAAAAGATATAAACACTACTGAGGAGTACTTAGCTCCATGGATGGGATATGTTTAAGATTCTTCTAAATTTTTTTTTAAAATCTAGGGCTACTGGGAAAAAAAGATCTCAATGTGCAAAAAGCTTTTGAGCGTTGCTACTTTATGAATTTCATATCTACATAAACCTAATTATACAAGTCATTCTAAGCCACGGCATAAGTCGAACAGAATGGGTCCCAGCGACAACTGGTATGTGAACTTAATCACTACAATGAATTTGCAAATCTTTTGAAATATACAGGGACTCCATCTGAACTTTATGCAATAAATTTCTATATAGCTGATTACCTTTTACGAAGAAACACTGAAGTTTCACTGGCAGTGTTGTATTTCTGAATTATTTGGGAAAATGATTAGTCTCAAGAATTCTCTAAAAGAAATTCACTTCTATATTTCCCAACTAATCTTTCCTACCTTATCAAGCACTCTGACTATTACTCCTTCTGAATTAAGCTTTTTAAGACTTTCATGCATTGGTGTTAAGCACTTTGGATAATTCCTTAATAGCTCTGTAAGTATAAACACCAAAAAAAGGTTTTTTTTCATTAGCAGTTTTAAGGCCTAAATTCATTGCAGTAAAACAAGTTTTGTTTAGAGTAGAAATTAACACTATCAAGAACAGCAGTCAAGATGATCCCATTTCCTTAAGAAACAAAATTCAAATACCCTTGAAAAATGCTAAACAGGGAGCCTGTTTTTAAGAGAAATGGATAGATTGGATAGTGAATAAATAAGATTATGTATTATTTTTGGAAATACTAAAATACTTTAAACTAATACAGAATAGCAAATCCATTAAATTTTCTTCTCTTTATGAGACAATAATATGGCCTAGGTGAAAAGACAGGTCTTGCACTATGCTGTGGCTTTTTTTCCTTGAAAAGGAAGTCCCTTATGTGTTTACAAACTCTGAAATAAAAAACAAATTGTTCATTCCCAAAGGTCTATTCACCACATTCCTTATAAAACCTAAAGGATCGCCTATTTCTTCCTCGTATTCTCTCTCTCATTGCCTTTGTAAAACTGCCACTGCCCTGTAATTTCCTTCAAGTGTGACTAGGAGAGCCTCCTTTTGGAAGGTTGATTAATAATTTTAAGAGATAATAAACAATGAGAAATATTACCAAAAAGTATTAAGAAAGGGAGCATATGCTATTACTTCTGTATACATTAAGTATGTTTTTAACGTTACTACAATTTTAATAAGCATTAAACACATACTTACTATTATGGACTAAGATGATCAGATCAAGTATGAAAGATTAGTGTTTTGTATTCACATCTAAAGCAAATTGTATTTAAGAATTAAATATTTTTCTGGAGAAACAAGGTCAGGGTCATTCTATGTAGGAAACAACAACAAAAAAGCACAGAAACATAATACCTACATTTTTCTCTGGAAACTTATTTCTTCAATAACCCGTTTTCCCCTCAGATTTATCAAATAAACGCATACTGTCACCTTGCGCTTACTGTTATTTTATCAGTTAGTGTCAATACTCAGGTCTATTTAACCAAAAGTGCAAGAGCACGGCATTTGAATTTTTACCACATGCTTTGTATTGGCAGCATAAAGAATGAATCTCCTGAGCGTTCACATAAAAGTAAAAGCACTCTATAATATAAAACAAGCATTTCTCCTTATCTAATTTTTAAAATGACCAGTCTCTAAAATCATTCTAAAATTTTTTTTTTATTCTAGATTTTCTGTAGGAGATGAAGGTTCCTCCGCTCTTCCTCCAAATTCACTATAAATAAAACCATCTACAAGTAATGGAAGAATATAAAAGATGAATTTTTAAGATACCAGGTCACTAAAAAAGTGCACTGAAAACAAAATTCAGGGTTTTTTTCTCCCTGAAACTGAACTATCCATGTGTTCCTACAGAATATGAGAGTTCCATTCTCCAAATGATGTAATGTTTAAGCAAACTAAAACATACACTTGAAACTATTAGGAAATGACCAGTGGCTCAAAATATTGCTTTTCTTCTCTTACATGAATGCAACCATCTTTAATTTCTAAAACAAATAAAATGTTAAAATGCTTTTATTTACATATTAAGTTTTCAGTGTGGTAGGCAGTTAAAATTTCTGAGTAAGCTTTTAAATTTAAATTTCACCATATTTTCATATGCTAAGATATTTTCCTTCAGTAATATCTTGCTTTAAAATATGACTACAGAACTTAAAGCTCAAACCATTGTGAGCAGCACCACGAGGCAAGAAACCACATCTCCTATTACAACACACTGCTGCTTATCTAATGGGCATGGGATCCAATGAAGACTATTTGACAAAATATATGTAAATCCAGCTACACAGAACCCCTTCCCCTGTTACATATGAAGGAAAGAATCACTTAAGAACCTCATCAAGGCTAAAAACCTTTCAGCCCAGTGAAATAAATCCAGTCACATTTAAGTGAAATACAAAGAACTATGTTTTCTCCAACTCATAATTTCTTGAAATACAATTATTTAACCACAAAGAGCAAAAGAAATTGAAATAAATCCTAAGATCTAAATTTAGTTTTAAATCAGAATATTGAAGTTTTAAAAATAATACTGGCAGCAATCAATCCTGCTACAGTAAAATCTCTTCCTCTTTTAATAGCAAATACTCCAAGACATAAATATAAAGTCAGTTTCCATAAAGGGGAAGGAGCACCGTAAGAGCCACTCCAGAAAACTGTTTAAGCTTTAGGTCTCTCCACTCAACAGGTACATGAAAAGGCCTCCAAATTAAGATTCTTTTCCATAACCTATGTTTCTGTATTCCAAGGTTTTAAAAGGAGAAATTATGGTACTGATAAGTGTACTCACCATTGACTTCATTTAGCAAATAATGAAGACAAAAACTGGGGTTGGATGATAAATAAAATTACCTACTTCCTGAATCTGTTTTTAGGTGCCTCTGAGACTATGAAAATGGTAATTCTCACATGAATAAAAATGGCTTTATCAACATTTAGAGTGGCTCTACTCAAAGAAGACATAAAAGTCCAAATATATCACCTCTTGAACTCCAGCGAGTAAAGGACAGCGAAATTCTTCAGACGGTAAGGGGAAAAAACGTGTTAAAAAAAATCAAATATTTAAAGGTTTAAATCAGAGGGAAAAATTTAAATCTCCAGTAGCATATACTAAATTCAAATTAATCGAGAGAGGTTATTTGCCCACCGATCTGAGGCCCCAAAATGTAAAACAACTGCCACCGAAAAACGGGGCTTTGGCAACTCTTTTACTAGAAAAAGAGCAAACGGGGGAAAAAAAATTTTTTCCCTAAGGGGTAAAAAAACTGGAAGAGAAAGAAGACAAGAATAGACAGCCTAGATTTGCAAGGGGGGTAAATGCCTGGAAAGTGATGGGGGGTAAGAAAGGGAGAAAGCAACTCTTCTGAAACGTAAAGAGAGTAAAAGAGGTTCTCCGGTGGGGGGGAAGGGGAATGTTTGAAGAAATGGGGAGACTCCCCCAACCTAGAGGGATGGATTGCGAAAGACCAGGTTTATTTCTCCACGCTCATCTGGTCACCATCTAGAAAATTACAGAGTTAATCAAAGGCCGTTTTCCCCAACACAGGCAGAATGTCAGTAGCAAACCGACAAGGGTGACGCGGAAGGGCGCAACAGCATCTCGGCTAGGGAAGGAAGAAACTTCGCAAGAAGAGGAAGCAGCAGCTCCTCTCTTGGCCCCTAGCACCGGCCGGCGAAGTTGCGCCACAGGCGCCCCAGCCCCGCGGGCGCCCCCTCCCCCTCGCCCCTCTCCGTACGCACGGCTACGCAGCCCTCGACCCTTCAAAGTGCCCCCCGAAGTCCAACTACGCCTCCGCTTCTTCCTGCCCCCGGACCCATCCCAACTAAGTTCCACGGAAAGCTCCCGCCCAGAGCGCGGCCTGTTCCGGACAACAGGTGGGCAGTGGCGCCAGCAGGGCTGGGCCTCCCCTAGCCAGGCCCACTCCACTCCTCCCCGGCCCGGACCTGGGGGCGCCCGGCTCCGGGACGGGGAGGGGGAGCTCACTCCCTTACCTCCGCCATATTTGCCGTACTGACGGGTCACATCTCCGCGGCGGCCGCAGCTGGGTCACGGCCAGAACCCGGATGTAAGACTCGGCAACGGGACTCCCGCCGCCGCCGCCACCGTCTCTGCCGCTCCCGCCGCCGCTGCCTCGGCGGGAACGCGCAGGAGCCGCCCGAGCGCGCCCACCACACCCCACTCCGCCCCCTCGCGGCGCCCGGGCTGAGCTGGACTAGAGGGAAAAGGCCGGAGCGCGCGCGCGCGGCCCCGAGGCAGCCCTCCCCCGGAGGAGCGCAGAGGAGGCGGAGCCAAGGTGGGTGTGGGGGGAGGCGGGCATCTTCGTGCCGGGCGCCTGCCCTAGCGGATCCGCGACTCCAGCCCGGGAGAGGGCTCTAGGGACCAGAGAGGTCGAGGAAACTAGCCAAACTAGCCGCGTCCTGCCTTCATATCGCAGGGGAAAAGATACGATACATTTCACATGTAGGCTTTTTTTGAAGTGCATTTGTTAGAAAACGGATGTTGCTGTGATGCAACAGCTGCAACTAGTGCGCTTTGAAAGCGGTTATCCCTTGACAGATATTTCTCTCGGTTCTTTCCCTACAGGAACTGTAAAATCCCATGTACCAAAATCTTAGAGGTCACAGCAGAGATTAAGAAAAGGGATTGTGCTAGGTAGACTGCCATCCTCATATATCATTTGCTTTTCCTCACACACCTTCTGCAATGCCAGTAGCAACATAATTGTGCAACGGCTGAATTCTGCACAACTAGAGAAAATATTTAAATGTGAAATATTGAAAAGCTGCTCTTTAATAGATATAAATAATCTCCGACTCGACTGCATAGATGGAGAACTTGCTTATGTGCAACGCCTGAAATGCCTGCAAGTTAAAAGTTTATTTTAATGTATTGGCCTAGAACTGCCAAGTGGCTTTGGTGACAATTCTGATGACTGCCAGAGCCAATGATTGCAAAATAACAAACATGTTTCACCTCCATTACTAAGGCAGATACTGGGTAATGCAAACGTGATATTAAAACGTGCACTAACACATTTTACCAAACCAGAAGTTAGAAAGTCTTATTTCATAAAGACCTGTTTTCCCCCAAATGTTCAAGGGTTCTTCTTATTGCAATTTCAAAAATGACTACCAAAGTCAACAAGTTATATATGAAACTCATTCATTCCCTCCAAATAATGTGATGCCAGCACTGCAATATATTGCATAAACGTGCACGTATACAATTTTTCTTTAAACTGATACTTAACTTACAAGGAATATGGGGAAGTCTGTTTTAAGTTATTTGTATTCCCTTAAAATTCTAGACTCTATTAAGTAGCTTATTTCCAAAGATTCAACATTAACTTGAAATTCTTATGTCCAATAATAATTTGTGCATGAATATTTTGTGCATTTATAGGTATATGAAGTAGCTGCTAAGTAAGGACATTACCTGGTAATATGACAGGAAAAGAGTCCACAGACAGTCTGTAAACCAATTAAACATAAACATCTGATGCACATTTTCTACTGAAAGAAAAGCAAGGGAAAGAAGAGAAAGGAAAACTTTAAGGTTCCCAAATCTACAAACAATTTTTACCATTAACTGTACTGTACAGTATTTTCATTTTATTTTTTTATAATACTTATATAAAAGTATTTTTCAGGATTCCTTGAGGGAATAAATATTTTAGCATAGGTATACAGTTTCTGAGTTACCCTGTTGAATTACCTTAGTCCTTTGGACTCGAAATAGAAATGACTTTTGTATAAGCCAGTTCATATTCAAACACTTTTCACTTTGAGATGCTTGATGGAAACAGCTGTGAAGGCAAAGAACAATGTATGTGCATAGACCTGAGGTGGGTAAAGATAAGAAAAATAAGGGGCCTAGAGGTAGAAACTCAGGCTTTATAAAACCACTGGTTGAAGGAGAATTATCCATTTAAATACTAAAGCTAATATATGAAATTTAGCGGGTTATCAAAAGGAAAATTAAAAAGTATTGTCAAAATGCAAGGTACAGGAATAACTTGCTTAAGCCTGTTAAATCTTTGATTCTTCAGTTAATTCATCAACAAGAATCCCAATTGTGATAAAGAGCTGGGGATCACGGTCCCTTAAGCTACTGAATAAATAAGCTACTGAATAAATAAGCTACTGAATAAATTCTGAAATTGTCAGGAATATCGAGGTCTGGGACATATTTGAATAGATATCCATCTTACTGATAAATGACTTTTAGGTTTATTAATATTGTGTTATCAATTTTACTATTTTTATGTGGCATTATCGTTTAGGGGAAACATTCCCTCTACATTTTTCTCCTTCCTTTTTTTGTAAATGTGGGTTACATGATTTTTTTTTTTTAGGTTCAGATATTCTAAAGGTAAAAAGAAACAGCTCCAATATTGTAAGTCATTGGTAACATTATTATTGAATTCAGTATAGTTTTACTCCCCATTTTATTCTAGTGCTATACTTCAAAAATTTTAAGGAGCCATCTTAAGGAAAGCAAATTCTCAAAATGCTTGCTTACCTCTTCAGTATCAAATATGTAAAAATTAACTATTCATTAGTCATAGAATCTTAATGTTGGATGGGATCTTAGAGGTCCTTAGTCAATTTCTACACTGTCTAGGTGGGAATCCCTCATTCTGTTTCCCCACTACCAGGCTTTTCTGCCTAAGCTTAAACACCTCCAATGACTCACTATCTCATGAAAAGGCTGCTCTTCAAAAAAACCTCTAATGTTTGGAACATTCTTCTTTTTAACAAACCAGAATCTACCTCCTTGGTATTTCCACCCATTACCCTGAGTTCTTCAGCACTTTGGATTAATTCAACAGATGTCTTCTTTGTATTCAAATACAAACACTCAATATTTATACTTGGGTCAACAAAAAATAAATCTTTAAAGCCTATTGATACCAGAGGAGCTGAAAACGGGACATTACAGAGTTGAAAGCATGAGAAAATTCACCGTTGCCTATGAGCTGTTTAAAATTATTACGGTTTATAATCTTTATTTTGTGATATCCAAAATGGTAGCTGTTAGAATTGTGTAGTAAAACGTTTACAGTTAAGCTAAAAGGTGTGGTTAATTCCAATTATATGTGAGGTTTGTGGCTAATGTCCCAAAACAAAAAAATCACTATACAAAGCCTGAATAAATGCCTCTTTAGCTCCCATTCCCCACCTAAAGGCTTCCTTATTTTCAGGCAAACTAACATTAACTTTTACCACATAAGCTACTCAAAACTGCTGTTATATTGGGAAATTCTTTTTAAGCAATTTACTGCATACTCCATTAAAAAGTTTTAAACAATTTTATAGAGGCTGCAATACACAAACATAATACATACACACTCACACACACACACACACACACACACACACGAACCCCTCGAAGTTATTTTGCTATTAACAAAAGCATTTTAAGGTCTCAATTTTTCTTCAGCCAGTATCCCAAACTAACCAATAAGTAACCTGGCAATTTACACATACCTAAGAAATATAACCTTTTATTCAGGACCAATACCTGATTCAAATATAATGTATACAATATAAACATGTTATGCACTTCAAAAAGGTACCTCTCAAAATGCACCAAGAAGGGCTTCCCTGGTGGTGCAGTGGTTGAGAGTCTGCCTGCCGATGCAGGGGACACGGGTTCGTGCCCCGGTCCGGGAGGATCCCACATGCCGCGGAGCGGCTGGGCCCGTGAGCCATGGCCGCTGAGCCTGCGCGTCTGGAGCCTGTGCTCCGCAACAGGAGAGGCCACAGCAGTGAGAGGCCCGCGTACCGCAAAAAAAAAAAACAAAAACAAGAACAAAAAAAATGCACCAAGAAAACAATTCAGACTCTGGGGCTGTTTGAATGAAATAGATTAAAACAGCACATTCAAAACCCTAAAACCAAATTCTGTATCTAACAATTTTTAGAGTCCATGAGTCCCTTTTGAGATTATTGTGTTAACTATTTCCTTAAATTTTTATTTAAGAGTGACAGGCTACACATGATGTGCAGGTGAAAATTTATGGATAACTATACTAATTTGGTTGAAGATAGATAAATGTCAAAAAACTTCACCTATTTTTAAAATGTGCATTTTAGATAAATTGAGTTTTACCTTTACTCTAGCAGGCAAAATGTAGGTTACAAAGCAGTAATGCATTACATTTGGAAGCCCCACATCTATGACAATCAGCATCATCTTTTTGTTAGTTTGATTTTTATTATTAACGCCACCCCAAAACACCTATATAGCCTTCTGGTTCTTCAAAGAACAGTTCTGGTTTTTCTTTTCATAATTTTTACATAAAGAGTTTTATCCAGTGGCTCCATTTTATCAGATTATCACAAACTGATACTTTGATAGTTTTTATATTGTTGACATGTTATTTTTATCTCACCCAAATTCTGGAAATTATTGGCCCATCAGCAGTTCTCAAACACTGGAAGAGTAATATAACATTTATATTACTTGAGGGAGTTTGGACTTTCCCTCCCTTAATCTCCAAGTGTGCCCCTGCCTACCAGCATCACATCCGTCTTGTCTGCATTGAACCTCAACCAGTTGGTTCTTAACCACGTCCGAAACTCAGCCAGGCACTGGGAGAATCGAGCCACCACACCATCTGGATCAAAGGAAAGAGAGCCTCAGTAGTAACGAGACTAGAGACGATGATACTACAAGCTCACCATTCGCCCTGTCTCTAATTTTTAAAAAGACGGCCAGGAATTAGGACAGGAATCCCATGACAATTTTAGAAAAACATTAATGAGTCTTGAGTCATGCAATTTGTAACTGATGATAAAGGAATAAAAGCGATCCAATAAATAGGTCGCCTCATTCCACCCATGATTGAAGAAAGGTTCACTCAAGTCCGGGTCATCTCGTCTAAGCGGCCTCAGTAGACGGGCCAATCTTGGAACTGCATAAGCTTTTCTGCAAAATTAAGAGTTTTAGCGTTGGAAGAAGCTTTAGGTATAACTGGGGCCCCAGAGAGAGGTAGTGACTCGCCCAAGGTCACACAGCAAACGAGGACTAGAGATGGTCTCCAGGCCAGAGATCTTTCCACCAAAAGCTGAAAGAACAAGGCCATTCAAAGACTAGGGAGGCATCTGCCCCCAGGGATACACCCAAGGCCTGGGAAGACCTCATTCCCTCACAACAACACCCTCTTCGAGCTTCTCTTCCCTCCCTCACTCCCTCCGAAAAGGGCCGGTTTGCCCAAGACCCTGCTCACCACAGGGGGTTGCAGTGGGAGCAGGAGCCTTCCCGGGCTGAGACAGAACCCGGAGATACTGCGGAAAAGAGGCGGAGCCACAGCGGGGCGGTCAGCTTGACCCCACCCCGACCGCGTTCCGGGGCCGACTGGAGAAAGGCGGAAGCGGACAAGGCGAAGCGAACTCACTCCGCAGCGGACTCCCAGCGCGCCGCGGACGCCGGGGAAGACTGGCGCCGGCGCCACCGCCGCCGCCGCCGCCGCCACCGCCACCGCCACCGCCAAAGCAAAAGACCAGTCTGGGAAGGGGGTGGATGGCGATGCAGAGCTGCGCATGCGCCTTGGGTGGCCGGCGCCACTCCGGGAGGGGAAGCGCGCCCGGCGCGCTCTCTCAGCCCCGCCCCGGAAGTTAAGGGTCTTCCGGGCGGTACTCTGCAGTGGGGGAGGGGAAGCAGAGAAAGGGGACCGAGGACACCTCGGGAGCCCCTCCACCCAAACAGGGCTAGGAGAGGAGAGATGGTTTATGGAGGCTGCACTTACAGCCGCTGCCGCTGCTGCCGCCTCCACCTCCGCTGCTGCCGCCACCGCCTGAAGAAGCCCCATCCATCCGCCTGCAGCCCGGGAGACTCAGAGCCTGGGAGGGGCCTAGGGCCCGGGCCGCCCGCCTCCTTCTTCTAGTCGTCGTCCGGGGCTTGCTCTTGCTCCACCAACCCTCTGTCCTCCCCTCCGCCTCCGCCCTCCTCCTCGGCCTCCAGCCGCCAGCCAACCGCGCGGCCGCTTGTTGAGCCAAGGCTCCACCGTCTCCATGACGCCCGGCAAACATTCCCGTGCCTTAGCCGGAGCGGCTGACGCCGGGGGTTGGGGTACAGGGGCTCCAGAAGCAGCCAGGGAAGGCGGTGGTCGACCACTCCCCACCCAGTCGCCACCATGCCCATCTCTCCGGTAGACAGCCGCAAACAGCCGAACGTCGGGGTGTAAGTTCCGGCGCTAAAACCTAAGTCCATTCCCCTGGGTCCCGGAGGGAGCCCTTTTAGATCTTAGCACTTACTGCATCAGTGTTCAGTCGGCAACCCTCGAACCTCCGAGGCGGCAGTGTCTACTTCGTTGGCCTAGGACTGCCTTTTCCAAACCTCTACTGCTGTGCTTGGTCGAGAAAAGACTTAGTTTGTTGGGAACCACCCTCCTCCTAGCACTCCTGTTTTTTTTTTTCCCGGTCTGCAGTCTCCAGCTTGTTGCCTCCAAGCTGTGCCCAGATGTTCAACCCTCTCAGCTTCTGTGAGCCACCAGACCGAACATTACTATGCTCTGTAGTTGAGGGTTTTTTCTGCCTTCTCATACCATCCTGCCTTAAAACTCATTCCAGCTTACAACTTTCTCTGTTGTTCTGCAGCAGTTGGACGAGAGGCTGAAGAAAAGCATACAGCTCTACAGATGTCTCGCTTACAACTTCAAATGGTCCCTTAGTCCAGCAATTACACTGAAGTGCTTAAAAGTTAATAGGCATCTCAAAATTTGTATCTAAAACTGAACTTATTTTGCCCTCTAATCAACTCTGCGGTCTCCCATTTCAGTAAATGGCAATTTCCACTCTTACAGTTACTCAGTAAAAAAACTTTGGGTTACCCTTGACTTCTCAATACCCCACTCCATCAGCAGATTCTACCATTTCTACCTGCAAAATAAGTCCAGACTACCACTCCAATGTAAGTCACTGTTACATTGCAGTAAACACCTAAATGATCTTGCCCTCACCCTCAACATAGTAATCACTGTGGCTCTTCTCAAAAGCCTCCAATTTCTCCCATTTCACTCAGAGTAAAAGCTCACATCCTCACAGGGTCCCACAGAATCTCACTTTGGATTCTTCCCCCTGGCTAATTACACTCCATATTGTTCCACAACAATATCAGGCATATTTTCCAACTTCAAGGCCTGGGCATTTGCTGTTCTTTGGAATACTGTACCCGCTAGTAATCTCATGACACTCATTTTCTTCACGTGTCACCTTATCAAAGAGTCCTTCTCTAATTACCCTATGTAAAATAATACTACTCTCCCCAGTACTTCCTGTCCCTCAACTTGCTTTATTCTTCTCCATAAAATTTATTTCTGTTTGATACATTATATACTTGTTTGTTAATCTGTCTTCATCCAAGCTATGATGTACTCCATAATGGCAGAGAGTTTTGTTCACTGCTACTACTTAGAGTGAAGAAGACAATATTTGCTCGCAGCAAACAAATGAGTGAATATGTATTTGAGTAACATTGGTTATTGCTCATCTCGTCTGGTTTTTGTTTTTACTTGTAGGTATGGCAATCTCAAACTAACATTAAGTTGGTTTCATGTGAATTTTTAAAAAATCATAAAACTCTCAGAGTACCTGAGAGAGTGTTAGAAAAATTCCCTTCGGGATTTCTTGAATAATGACACATTCATGGGAGATTACCTATTAAGGAAAGAGTGTGGTGGGAGATAAAAATTAATATAACCTTCACTTTTTGAGGTAGCCATATTATCTAATTAAAACAAAATTTCATACACACTAAAGTTTACAACCATTGGTTTGACCTAATGTTTCTCATCTTTCTCAGTTTAAGACTTAATCCTGATCTTGGAAAGGATATCATGAAACATGTATTTATCAATTTTTCACTTTCTCACTCCAATTTTTCCTATATTGGGTTTTTCCCATTGGCTTAGCAATACAGATCTTCTTCAACTTACAATGAGGTATGTCCCAGTAAACCCATCACAGGTTGAAAATATCATTAAGTAGAAAATGCACTTATTACACCTAGCCTACCAAACATCATACTTAGCATAGCCTACCTTAAACATGCTCAGAACACTTATATTAGCCTACAGTTCGACAAAATCATCTAACATGAAGTCTGTTAAATAATAAAGTGTTGAATAGCTCATGTAATTTATTGAATACTGTACTGAAACTTAAAAGCAATGATTGTAAATGTATTGGTTGTTTACCCTCATGATTGCACGGCTGACTGGGAGCTATGGCTCACTGCCAGCATCACGAGAGTATCATTTTATAGTATATCGTTAGTCCAGGAAAAGATAAAAATTCGAAGTACAGTTTCTACCGAATGCATATCACATTCACACCCCTGTAAAGTCAAAAAATCATAATTTGGGGGTTGGCTGTATTGGACAATCTTCCATTGTGGTAAAAACCACTAGTGTTTCCTTCACTGCTTTTATCTCACTTCTTTCCCCAGTTTCTCTGTTCTTCCTTACGTGTTCATTCATTTCCTTTTGATTTGGGGGGTGGGGAGAGTTTTCATCTGTTCTTGCATGTTACTTTTTCCATTAGGATCCTTAGCATATTAATCATAATTATTTTAAATTCCCAGTCTTGATAATTCCAAAATCTCTGCCATATCTTATTCTGGCTCTAATCCTGGCTTTGTTTCTTCAGACTGTTTTTGCTCTTTGGTATGCCATGTATTTTGTTGAAAGCTGAACATGTTGCATCAGGTAATATGAACTGAGGTAAGTAAGCCCTTAGTGTGAGGATTTATGTTTATCTGTCTAGGAATTAGGCTGTTTGCTGTAGCTATAGGTTTCCAAGACTTCAGTTTCCTCTAGTGTCCTGCTTTTTGTCTCCTCTGGCTTTTTAGGTTTCCCTAGAGACTCCTTCTTAGAGTCTGAGCCTTACAGTTCTTCCCATTGTAATTCAGTTATACAGGAGCCCTGTTGATGTGGTGGTAAGATATGTGAGGGAGGGGGGAAGGGGGAGGGGAGTGTGCCATAATCCTATGATTAGGTCTTAATCTTTTAGTGGGCCTTTGTCCCTGGGCTGTGACCTTCATAAGTATTTCTCAGAATTTTTCTCTTGAGGTGGAACAAGAAGGTTAGATGGACTTCGAGTAGGTTATTTCCCTCCCCCCACACTGGTTAGGCTCTGGTAAAATGGTTTTCCTTGAGGGCAGGCCTTTGTTAAGGATAACTGAACATTCCAGGTATATTTCAAAATGGTTACTTCCTGTCCCCCTGCTGGAACTATCAGGGAGTTTTACTCTGATCTTCATCCTGAGAGCCTGGTGGAGTATGTAAAGGTAAAACTCGATAAAAGTGTTGTTGGGGGGAGCTCCCTAAGGCTGGGCCCCCAGCAGTTTTTTCTCTTTTGAATTAGTCTACACTCAGTTTCCAGCAATTAGGCAATTACCCTTTAGGTTTTCCTACCACTTGTTGGCTCTAGTGGCAGTTTCTGCTCCCAGTAAGTTGTGATTCTGTTATTCCTGCATCTCAGTCTTTCAGTGTGAGGGTTTGTCTGTAACCTTAATTCTCTGATGGACCTAAGAAGACCCATTGATTTTCAGTTTGCTCAGCCTTTTTCTTGTGAGTACAGGATTGATGTCTTTCATGGCCTTTACACGTCAGACCAGAAACCGAAAGTATCTGTGTTTACTCTTTAACACTTGCAGTCTGTTGTCTCCATTTCTATATGAAAATTACTCAGGTCAATAATGAGTAACCTAAAGGTTTCAAAAGTCACCAAATTCAATGGGCTTTCTCTTTACCTCTCTGCAGCATTTGACAATATCAATCTTCCCCTCCTTAACCCTGAACCAACCCTGAATTGGTTCACTTACTACTGGCAAAGATGCCTTTTTTCTGGTTTTACTTTCTTTCTACCTCCAGTTTCTCTCCTTGGCCCTATTACCTTCTCTTTGTATCTTTAGGTTTTTATTTTGGGACTCAGTTCATTTATTATCATCTCCATGAAAGATTCTCAAATCTGTATCTCCAGTTCTCACTTTTGTTCCCTGAAATTCACTTTCCTCTTGATTTTCAACTGCTACCAAACAGCTCCACCAGGATATCACTCATAATATCTAAACTTGAACATGTCTACAATTTAACTTCTTATTGTGCTTTGGAAATAATGACTAATTTAATCATCGCCTTAACTCTTTGAGGCAGATACTATTATTAACCTTAATTTACATATGAGGAAAGAAACAGATTAAGAAACTTGCTCAAGAACACATAGTCTGTGAGTTATTGGATGAGTTTTGGCATTTAAGTTGATCTCTTTGAGTTTTAAGTTTCTCACTTGTAAAACATGGCAATTAAATATCTCATAATTTATTATAAGAATTGAATTAGGGTGGTGATCGTTTTGTAATGTATGGAAATATTGAATCACAATATTGTGCACCTGGAACTGTAGGTCAATTATACTTCCATTTTAAAAAAATGAGATAAATAAATAAAAGAATTAAATTACAAATATAGTGGAAGTACTTTGAAGTTTAGATTTTAAGTGGCATTGTTATTATCAAGTAAGTCCTGTTTGTTCTGTATCTGTGGTTTAAGGGTACTTGGGGTATGTTTTAATCAGGTACATAGACACAGAAATAACTATCATGAAGGAAGAAGGTTTTTTTGGTTTTTTTTTTAAATACTCATAGATCCCTAGAATCAGGAGACATGGCATGCTGTACCACATAGTGGGGCCACATGAGGAAGCACCAGGGCTGAGCAGGAGGTAAAACTAGCAAGGGGAAAACATGGGCAAGAAGCTTTATTGTGGTTCCCATGGGGAGAAATGGACAAAGCGGAATAAGCAGGTGTAGGAATAGCTTGTTTGAATAATTTCAAAAGGCTCTGGGCATAGGGACTATCCCTAGTTGTCTGGTTCCTGTCCCTACAGTGATTAGAGCAAGTGGATAGTGACCCAGAGAGTGAGATCTCTTTGAGAGCCTGATGAAGGAGATGGTTGAGGGTATGGACTCTGGATTGGTTGGTTTGCGTGTAAAAGGTTTGCTTGTAGGCAAGTCCCTTACTATGTATAAGAATTGATTAGCCCTGGGAGGGGCAGTCCCTCAAGGGTTAGCAAGTTCCTAGATATTAAAACATCAAAATACAGAAAATAAAAAGATATGCTTAATACATGCTGTATTTAGCATTTGTTTTATTTCTACATTTGCCACCCCAGGTTAAGCCTTGATTACTTCTCATCTGGCCTATTTCCATAGCATCTTAACTAATGGTCTTCTTGCTTCTAGTGTGTTCTGAATATAGCTAAATTTTTCTGAAGCATAGTTTTGAGCAGTTAACTCTTATGCTCAAAATCATTCAAAGGCACTCTCATGCTTGTGTAGTAAATTTCAGAGACTTAGCCTGGCCATTTTATTTTTTCAAAGCTTAACTTTGTTTTCCTTCAATTTCCTTCTAATTGAATCATTTAAGATACCCTGTATATACCACATGCTTTCCTACTGTCATCATTCACAATGATCTTTGCTCAGGGTGCATTTCCTGTCCTGTCCTTATCCCTCCTCACCTGCATGTGCATCAGACACAAGCACACATATACATTCGGGCCCCTGTACTTCTTTTGAATTTGACCTACATTCAAGCCTAACTCAAATGCCATCTTCATGATTTCTCTGCTCACTCCTCTTACCCAAGGTAATCTTTACCACAACTTTCATTTCATCTTACATGTAAGTCTTGAGGCAAATACAATTTTGTGCTTGCATTGTAATCATATATATATTTTATCTCTTATTAGACGGTTAGCTCCTTAGGGCCCATATCTGATTCATATAGTATCTCTGCCAGCATGTAGCCTTATGTACAATAAGTGTTTTATGAATAACAGTTGGATAAATGAAAGTAATTGATTGGGTTTAGATTGAAATTTTTACCTTAATCTCATTAAATGAAGAAGTGGCTAATACACTTTTTCTTAAGCCATTCCTTCTTTCCTCTTGTGGTTATTTTTTTCATAGTGAGATTTATGTATGTGTAGCATGCTTTTAATGTCATTAGTCTCTTTTTTCATAGAAGTGGTCATCAGGTGCTCATGGTGTTCATTCTACAGGTACCAACTGAATGCCTTATATTTTCCAGCTACTGCCCTAGGTACTGAAGACATAGGAGTGAACAAAATAGATTAGGTCCCTGCTTCAGAAAACTCAGGAATGTACAGCTACATAACCTCTTGTATCATGACTGTTTTTCAGGCAAAACTTTCAAAGTGAATATATCCTGAAAGTCATCCTATTTATTGCCCACTAATTTGGCTCTTTTGAAAGCATCTGTTTTTTTAACATAGCTAGATGTGCACCATAAATTTCTAACATAATTGGCTACAGGTACTTAGTTCATTTTTTTAAAAAAATAGTCTGTACTTTCTGAATCTAATTTCCCACTCTGTCAGGCAGAGTACTAAGAGTTGGGGCTATCATGGTAGACATGGTTCCTTCCCATGAAACTTATAGTCTGAAGATTTGGGAGAGCTTATTGATGAATCTCATAAGATCACAGTAACTACCTAATTGGTAAATGCAACATCATTTGCTAATTCATTTCTATTTGGTCCCTATAGGGAATAAAAGAGATAGAGCTGGTTTATGAGTAAATGTGATATGATTTCATTATGCATCTATTTAGTTTGAGATGTCTAGTAGACATTTAGCTGGAGCTACCCAGTAGACTGGTAAACATTTGAGTATGAAGGTTGAGAGAATGTTTTGAATTGGATGTAATGATTTGGGAATTCATTTGACAATTTTTTATTAAGCAGCTACTGTGTATTGGGTACTATGGTAGGCATTAGGGATATAGCAGGGAACAAAATAACACAAAGGCCCTAGTCTCGTGGAATTTAGATTCTCAGGGTTGGAGGGTTGGGTGGGGAACATCTAATTCATAAGATAAATAAGTAACAGATATGTTAGTAAGAAGTACTGAGGAGAAATATAAAGCAAGGGGATATGAAGTATTTGAGGGGTATTTGTCCTTGACAAGGACAAGGTCAAATGTATGACCATGGGAATAAGCAGATGATATAGTAAAGAGGAAGAATAGAATGGACAGACTGTATTTTGTAGGGATAGTAGGGCAAAGCTCAAGGGAGAAAGAAAATAAGAGTTGAAGGTAATGGTAAAAGAGTGATTCAGTTGATGAATTGTGGATACTGGATTAAATAGTGAAAGAAGAGAAACCTAAAAGGTACTGAGTAATTGGTAGAAAATGGAAGGATCAGGTAATTAGAGGTCCCAAGGAGGGTGAAGAATAGGAGACAGTTATGTTACAGAAACCAATTTGAGAACTCAAGTTTAAGAAGAAGGGGGAATGGTCAACTGACGTCAGATGCTACAAAGATAAGTACTGGAAAGAGTCCTTTGGATCTGACAATTTGAAGGACAAGACTAGGTGATTTTAATGAAAGTAGTCTCTGCAGTAGGAGAGGAGAGGGTGGAATTAGATTGTAGTGAATTATGGAGCATAAGAGGAGTAAGGACATAGACAGGATTATTGACTAATATTTTAAAAAGTGAAGGAGAGATACAGTAATAGATAGTGGAAGACTAGTAATAGATAGGTAAAGGAAGGATTTTTAAGTTGAAGAGATGACTGGAGTACAATTATATGCTGAAGGGAAAAAGATTGGAAACAAGATATAGGAGACCAAGGATTATTGACGGAAGAGTCCCTGAGATGGGAATTCCCTTGCAGTCCAGTGGTTAGGGCTTAGTGCTTTCACTGCTGAGGGCCTGGGTTCCGTCCTTGGGGAACTAAGAGCCCACAAGCTACACGGCATGGCCAAAAAAATTTTTTTTTACAAAGGAAAAGAGTCCCTGAGAAAAGTAGTAACAGACAGGTTTCAGAGCACAGGCAGAAAGGTTAACCTTAGATAAGAAGAGCAACTTTTGAACTGAAAGAGGAGGAAAGAAATAAGGATGGATTAGATGAGTTTGTGGGATATGAAAGAAGAATATAATGAAGGTAGAGAAATTTAAGGAATTCTTACCTCATTGATTAATTTGGTTTCCTTGGAAATGTTGGAGTTAAAGTCATTTAGAGACTGAAGGAGGGAGGATAGGGTATGATACTTTAAAAGAATGTAAATTTGAAATAGTATGAATGGAATTCATTTAGTCATTTATTTAAAAAATACTAATAGTGCCCACAATATACTGGGTACTGTCCTGTGTGCTAGCGGTATAGCAATGAACAAGACAAAGTTCTTGCCCTAAAGATGCTTACATTCTAGTAGAGGAGTAGACAACAAACAGTGTCAGGTAGTACTAAATGCCATGAAGAAAAATAAAATATAAAAAGTAGATTGTTGTCGTTTTAAAGTATTTTATTCTTGTCTGATCTTTTATGAGCAGGAAAGTAAAAGTATTGTTTAAAATGTTTTCTTTGGAAACACAATGCCTTTTTATAGTGTAAGGGGTGATCATTCTTGTTTTATAGAAGTCTGCAGTACAATCAGAGTACTAGAATGAAAGAATGATTAGGTTTTTGTCTTAAGGAATTTAGAGAATTGATCCAAAAGTGAAATCATATTTTTTCTCCTGGATACAAATATTTTGATTATAATTTCTCTTATTAAGAATTATTATGTAATCGTTCAGGCAGGAACATGATATTCTTTCCCAGGTTTTATTACTCATTCTTCAATCTGCCTGCAAAACTGCGCTCTACACTCATTTGTGCTTACTATGTGTCAGGCATTTCCTAACCATAATATAGAAATTAATACATTTAATCCTCATAATAACCAATGAATTAAGTACTATCTTATCCTCATCTTACAGATAAGGAAACTGAGACCCAGAGAAATAAGTGTAGACTTTTGATCTGACTGCCTGGGTTCAAATTTCAACTCTAGTAAGAATGTTTCCCTCTAAGCCTCTGTAACTTTATATAAAATAATGTTATATAAAATAATGTCTTAGAATTATTGTGAGGAAAAAGTGACACAGTGCTTGTAAACATTCTAGAACTATGCTTACACATAATGAGCTCTCAAGTGGCTACTATTTTTTTCTTGTTTATATGTTTAGATTGTTTCCATGTTTCTAAATGAAAATCTACTTTTTTATCATTGGCTAATTTTTCTTCAATCCTGGATCCTCAGTGTTATGTTTTCTTTTCCTGATATAGAAACACTGGCGCACAGTCGAAGAGGTCTATTAGCTTTACTGGCCCAGCAAAAGGAGCGCAAATGAAAGGAGGATATATTAGTGCAAACCAAAGCAGAATGGCTGGGTCAAAAAACATGGTGATTCTACCTGACCCCAAAACAGTAGAAAAAATGAATATTTCCTCCACAAAGACAGCCATGCGGGTAATATTCTTTATTAATTCATAATATTTTGAGTTTTTTTTTTGAAAATGACACTGGGAAGAACTTGATTGAAATGTTAAAGGTAGAAAATATGCTGCTTTGAAACAATAACTTCTAATACAGGCATATCTCAGAGATATTGCAGGTTCAGTTCTAGACCACTTGAATAACACAAATATCACAATAAAGTGGGTCACTTGAGTTTTTTTGGCTTCCCAATGCATATAAAAATTATTACATTATACTGTAGTCTCTTAAGAGTACAGTAGCATTATGTTTAAAAATTCCAACGTACGTGACTTAATTAAAAAACTTTACTGCCAAAAAGTGCTAACCATCCTCTGAGCCTTCAGCAAGTCATAGTAACATCAAAGATCACTGGTCACAGATTACCATAACAAATATAATAATAATGAAAAAGTTTGAAATATTGCGAGAATTACAAAAATGTGACACAGAGACTCAAAGTGAGCAAATGCTGTTGGAAAAATGGTGTCAATAGACTTGCTGGATGCAGAGTTGTCACAAGCCTTCAATTTGTAAAAAACAATATCTGTGAAGTGCAATAAAGTGAAGCACAGTAAAATGAGGTATGCCTGTATTGATATATTGATTTTGTTAGAATCTTTGCCATATAACATATCTTACAGCATAATATTGGCAGTTGGCGCCTATAATTCGTTATTGGTAGTAAGAACATTAGAGTGGAATGAAGAAGTCTACTCATGACCTTAAGAATTATTTAGTCAGCTCAGGCTGCTGTAATAAAGTACCATACACTGGGTGGCTTATAAACAAATTTATTTCTTATAGTTCTGGAGTCTGGAAGTCCAAGAGTACGGTGACAAATGGTCAGGTTCTGGTGAGGACCCTCTTCCAGGTTGCAGACCACCAACTTTTATTGTATCCTCACAAGGGGGAAAGAGATTTAGCTAGCTCCCTAGCCTCTTTTTATAAAGACAGTAATCTCATTCATGAGGGCTCTACCTTCACGACCTAATTACCTCTCAAAAGTTTCACCTCCCAATACCATCTCACACTGGGATTAGTGTTCCAGCATATGCATCTGGGGGGTACACAAACATTCAGTCCATAATAATTATATACATATTACGTACACATTATATGCATTACGTGTATGTTATACATATATATTACATAGTATTAACAGCACTATGTAAAAGGTATAATGCATCATGACCAAGTGGGGATAATATATGCAAGATTGTTCCAATATTCAAAAGTCAGTACTTTCCCCCTTATTAGTAGATTGAAAAAGAATCCATGTGATTATCACAACAGATAAAGAAAAAGCATTTGAAAAATTCAATATCCAATGATTATAAAAATTAAAAATAAAATCTTTCAACTAACTTGAAAGAGAAAGGATTTCCTCAGGAGCCATCTGTAAAACCTGCAGTTTACATCATACTCAGTGATGAAAGGCTGAATGCTTTTCCCCTAAGATCAGGAACAAGATATGGATGCTCACTTTCATCACTTCTATTCAGCACAGTAGTGGGTGTCCTAGCCAGAGCACTTAGGCAAGTAAAAGAAATACAAGTCATCCAAAGTAGAAAGGAAGAAGTAAAATTATCTCAGTTCACAGATGACATAATCTTATATGTACAAAACCCTAAAGATTCCACATTAAAAAAATTGTTAGAACTAATAAATTCAGCAAATTTGCAGGATAGAAAATTGACACACAAAAATCTATTGTTTCTATACACTAGCAATGAATAATTTAAGAAGAAAATCAAGAAAAATAGTTTTGTTTGCAATAGCATCAAAAAGAATGAAATACTTAGAAATAAACTTAACTAAGGAGTTGAAAGATATGTACACTGATAACTATAAAGATTGCTGAAAGAAGACAATAATAAATAGGAACACATCCTTTGTTCATAGACTTAATATTGTTAAGATGTCAATACTATCCAAAGCAATCTACAGCTTCAATGCAATCCCTATCAAAATCCCAGTGACATTTTTTGCAGAAATAAAAAAAACCCATCCTAAAATTCATATGGCCTATCAAGGGAGCCCAAATAGCCAAAACAATCTTGAAAAAGAACAAAGTTGGAGATCTCACACGTCCTGATTTAAAAACTTATTACATAGCTTCAGTAATCAACACAGTGTAGTACTGGCATAAAGACAGACATATAGGGACTTCTCTGGTGGCACAGTGGTTAAGAATCCGCCTGCCAATGCAGGGGACACAGGTTTGATCCCTGGTCTGGGAAGATCCCACATGCCGTGGAGCAACTAAACCCGTGCACCACAACTACTGAGCCTGCACTCTAGAGCCCACGAGCCACACTACTGAAGCTTGTGTGCCTAGAGCCACAACAAGAGAAGCCACCGCAATGAGAAGCCCTTGCCCACAACGAAGAGTAGCCCCCACTCACCACAACTAGAGAAAGCCTGCACACAGCAATGAAGACCCACCACAGCCAAAAAGAAAGAAAGGAAGGAAGGAAGGAAGGAAGAAAGAAAGAAAGAAAGAAAGAAAAAGACAGACATAGGTCAATGAAATAATATAGAGCCCAGAAATAATAAGGATATCAAGAAAGGAAGGAAGGAAGGAAGGAAAGAAAGGGAGGAAGGGAGGAAGGGAGAAAAGAAAGAAAAGAAAGAGAAAAAAAGAAAGAAAGAAAGAAAAAGAAAGAAAAGAAAAGAAAGAAAAGACAAACATATAGGTCAATGAAATAATATAGAGCCCAGAAATAAACCCTCACAATAAGGATATCAAGACCATGCAATGGTGTCTTTTCAACAAAGGTGTTAAGAGAACTGGATATCTACATGCAAAAGAACGAAGTAGGACTCTTACCTTACACCATTTACAAAAGTAACTCAAAATGTAACAAAAACCTAAAAGTAAGATCTAAAACTATAAAACTCTTAGAAGAAAATATAAGGGAAAAACTTTTTGACATTGGATTTGGCAATGATTTCTTAGATATGATATCAAAAGCATATACAGCAAAAGAGAAAATAGACATATTGGACTACATCAAGCATTAGAAACTTCTGTGCATCAAGGGACACAACAACAGAGTGAAAGGCAGCCCATGGGATGAGGAAAATTATTAGAAAATCATATATCTGATAACAAGTTAATATCTGGAATATATAAAGAACTGCAACTCAACAACAAACAGCCTAATTTTAAAAATTGACAAAGGACTTGAATAAATATTTTTCCAAAGAAGATATACAAATGGCTGACAGCACATGAAAAAATGCTCAACATCACACCAGTAATCATTAGGGAAATGTAGATCAGAACCACAGTAAGATACCAGCTCACACCAATTAGGATGGCCACTATGAAAAAAAACCCAACAATAACAGAAAATAACAAGTATTGATGAGGATATAGAGAAATTAGAACCTTTGTGCACTGTTGGTAGGATTGTAAAATGGTGCAGCTGCTATGAAAACAGTATTATTGTCCCTCAAAAATAGAATTACCATATCGTCCAGCAATTCCATTTCTTGGTCTGTACCTAAAAGAATTGAAAGCAGAGATTTGAACAAATATTTGTACAACGATTTTCATCGCAGCATTATTCATAGTAGCTAAAAGGTGGAAGCAACCCAAGTTTCCATCAACAGATGAATGAATAAACAAAGTGTATGTGTGTATATACCTTTAAAAAGAAGGAAATTTCAACACATACTACAATATGGATGAACCTTGAAGATATTATACTTAGTGAAATAAACTAGTCACAAAAGGACAAAGACTGTATGACTCGACTTATCTGAGATACCTAGAGTAGTCAAATTCATAGAGACAAAGTAAAATGGTGGTCACCAGGGAAAGAGTAAAGCGGAATTATTGTTTAATGGGTACAATTTGCAGTTTTGTGAGATTTTTGTTTTTGTTTTGCGGTACACGGGCCTCTCACTGTTGTGGCCTCTCCCGCTGCAGAGCACAGCCTCTGGACACGCAGGCTCAGCGGCCGTGGCTCACGGGCCCAGCCGCTCCGCGGCATGTGGGATCTTCCCGGACCGGGACATGAACCCGTGTCCCCTGCATCGGCAGGCGGGCTCTCAACCACTGCGCCACCAGGGAAGCCCTTTGTGAGATTTTTAAAACGAGTTCTGGAGATGGATGGTGGTGGTGACTGCACAGCAATGTGAAAGTACTTAATGCCATGAACACTTAAATGTGGTTAAGATGAAAAATGTATGCATTTTACCATAATAACCCCCACTGATGAGCTCTACCTGGGTGTGGCACACTGAGAATCCTGGGGCCTTCCCCTGGTCCATGAGATCATGTTCCATGTCAGGAGAGGCAAGCTGAGAAGACCTCAGGCTACTGCCCTATTCCCTCCATGGAGCACTCAACACCTAGAGTGAGGTTGTCACTCATGGAGAAGCTTACCATTGTCTCCACTGTCAACCCCAGAGATCTGGTGCAGAGATATTATCTGGGGAGAGAAGCAAGCTGTACAACAGATAGTTCCTTATATCTTCCATAAGGAACCAGCTTTATTTGCAGCAGAGCATGGAGAAGTTTAAACCTATGAACACCCTCAAAAACAGTGGACATAGTGGTAAAAGGCAATTGCAAGGAAATTAATTGATCTAATGAAGATACACCCTAGACTGTAGGCTACCTAGTTTATAGGGAAACAGGGTATAAGGCAATTCCTCAGCAAGAGAAGCCTTCCTGTAGTGAGAATAAATATTGAACATTGGCATCAGAAACTTCCCTGGAAGGAGCCACAATTTGATTGGATTAGTCTGTAGAGAATTTATACCCCAGGGCATTGTTGAAAATGCCCTGCCGACTAGTGAAGTTAACAGCTGAGTGTGGTCAGAGTAAGTGTGGAAGAGAGCCCTACCAGTAGCTCTGTCATCGCAGGATGGTTGTGGGCATACCCAAAGCTGCACCTCCCTGAGGAGCAACATTAGTGTGTTAACAGGACTGCAGGGTAGGTGTTGGGAGGGGACATATTAGTTTCCCAGGAGTGCCTTAACAAAGTACCAACAGCTGTATGACTTCAAACAATAGAAATTTATTGTCTCACACTTCTGGAGGCTAAAAGTCTGAAATCAAGGTGTTAGCAGGGGCGTGCAGCTTCTGAATATGCTAGGGAAGTATCTGTTTCTCTCCTAGATTCTGATAACCCCAAACACTCCTTGGCTTGTAGATCCATCACTCTAATCCTCTCTCTGTACATTGTGTTCTCCCCATTATCTTCACAGTATCTTCCCTCTGCCTCTGTTCAAATTTCCCCCTTTTATAAAGACATCAGTCATATTGAATTATGGCTCACCCTAATGATCTCATCTTAACTCAGTTAAATCTGCAAAGACCCTATTTCCATAATCTGAGGTACTGGAGGTTAGAACTTCAACATATCTTCTTTTCGGGGACACTGTTCAACCTGCAATGGGAAAACAGACCTCACTAAAATAATCCAGGTTATCACTAAACAAAATATAAACAAGCAAATAGCAATAACAAGCTCTAGGGAGGAGGGAAGTTCCAGTACCCAGAGTTGCTACAATATATTATCTAAAATCTCTGATTTCCAACAAAAAATTGTGGAACATGTAAAGAAATAGGAAAGTATGACCCATACTCAAGAAAAAAAGCAACAGAAGCTGTCTGTGGGAGGAAGCAAATGTCAAATTTAACAGAGATTTAAAAGAAGCCATTATAAATAGCTTCATGGAATTACAGAAACTATGCTTTAAAGAAGTAAAAGAAGGTATGATCATGTTACATCAAATATCGATAAAGAGACAGAAATTATAAAAAAGAACTGATGGAAATTCTGGAGCTGAAAAGTACAATAATTGAAACTTGTAAAAATTCACTAGAGGAGCTCAACAATGGATTTTAACTGACAGAAGCAAGAATTAGCAAACTAGAAGATAGATCAATAGAGATTATTCAAGACAAACACAGAGTGGGAAAAAAAAGAATGAAGAAAAATGAATAGAGCCATCAAACACCATCAAACACACCAACATATGCATAATGGGAGTAACAGAAGAAGAGAGACACAAAAGGAAAGGAAAAAATATTCAAAAAGATAATGGAAAACACCCCTAATTTAATGAAAAACAATATCCTACATATCCAGGAAACTCAGTGAAGTCCAAGAATGAATGAATGCAGACATATTATAGTAAAAATGCTGAAAGTCAAAGACAAGAAGAAAATCTTAAAAGCAGCAGGAGAAAAACAGTGTGTATCATGTACAAAGGAACCTTAATAAGATTAACAGATAACTTTTCATCAGAAACAATGAGGCCAGAAGGCAGAGGAGAACAAATTTGAAGTTGTTAAAGAAAAAGCTCAACCAAGAATGTTGTATCCAGTAAAGCTATTATTCCAAAATGAAGATGAAATAAAGAGTCTCCAAGATAAACAAAAACTGAAAGAATTTATTGCTTGCAGACCCACCTTACGGGAAATACTAAGGGAAGTTCTTCAGCTTGAAAACAAGTAACTTCAGATGGTAATTCATATCCATACAAAGAACATCAGTGAACACAATTATGTAATTACAACAACTATTATATCATGTAATTAATGCAACTATTAGTGCATTTCCTCCTTTTTTCCCTCTTAACTGATTTGAAAAACGATTATATAAAATAACATGTATATAATGTATTATTGGATCTATGACACAGAAATGTAATATATGTGTTATGTATTTGGCAGTAATAGCACACAGGAGGTGGATGGGAACAAAGCTGTAATGTAAGCAAATGATGACAAAATGAAAAGTAATAATTATGGCTCTGTTTTCTTATATTTTGTAACAGTAATACATGTAATTTACATAAAAATAATACTACAGAGGGGGGAAATAGTGAATAGAGCTATATAGGAGTAATATTTCAATATATTTCTGAAACTAAGCTGATATAAATCCAAAGCTAATTTTGACAAGATGTGTATGTTAAACCCTAGAACAACCATCTAGAAAAACCTCAAAAATATAATGAAAAGATCATTAAAAAATTAAAATGCTACCTTAGAAAATATTCACTCAATGCAGAAAAAAGTAATAAAGGATGAATAGAGAACAAAAAGACATGAGACATATGGAACACATAAAGTAAGATGGGAGATATAAATCCAACTATATTAAGAAAACATTAAATGTAGATAGATTAAACAATCCAAATAAGGGGCATAGATTGTCAGACTGGCTTAATAAACATGATCCAATGATAGGCTGTCTAGAGGAGACACACATTAATTTCAATATTAATTTCAGACCAATATCTCTTATGAATGTGGGTGCAAATATCCTGAACAAAATTCTAGCAAACCAAATCTAACATATAAAAAGAATTATATGCCTGGAGTGCATTAGTCTGCTAAGGCTGCCATAACATAATATCACAGACTGTATGGCCTAAACAGTGTCCTAATCTACTCTTCCTTTAGGGACACTAGTTATATTGGATTAGGACCCACCTTAATGGCCTCATTTTAACTTAATTATCTCTTTAATGTCCCTATCACTAAATACAGTCACATTTAGAGGTACTAGGGGTTAGGGGTTCAACATGTGAATTTTTTGGTGGGGAGAGACAATTCAGCCCATAACAGTTACCAAATGGGATTTATCCCAGGGATGCAAAGTACTTTAACATCTAAAAATCAATGTAATACATCTCATATCAGTAGAATAAAAAGCAATGATCATCTAGATCCAGAAAAAGCACTTTTCAAAATTCAACATCCTTTCATGATAAAAACACTTAATAAACTAGGAGTAGAGGGACTTCCTCAACTTGATAAAGAACACTTATGAAAAATCCACTAATATCAACTCAGTCATGCAACTGGATGCTTTCCTTTTGACATCAGGAACAAGACAAAATTTTCTTGCCACTCTATTCAACATTGTACTGGAGGTTCTAGGTAGGGCAATTAGGGGGGAAAAAAAGGCAACCAAATTGGAAAGGAAAAGATAAATCTCTGTTTGCAGGTGACATAATGTTACATATAGAAACTCCTAAGAAATCTACTAAAAAACTATTAAGACTATTGAATTCCCTGGCGGTCCAGTGGTTAGGACTCAGCACTCTCACTGCAATGGCCCGGGTTCAATGCCTGGTGGGGGAACTAAGATTCTGAAAGCCGTGGCATGGCCAAACAAACGCAAAACAAACAAAAACAAACAAAAATAGAAACTATTAAAACTAATGAATGTATTCTGTTAGGTTGCAGGATACATGGTCAATATACAAATAAAGTGTATTTTTTACACTTGCAATAAACAATTTGAAAATTAAGAAAACAATTTCTTTCACAATAACATCAAAAACAATAAAATACTTAGGAATTAATTTAATAATAGAAGTGACATCATAAGCTCTGAAAACTGTAAAACATTACTGAATGAAATTAAAGATGATCTAAATAAATGGGAAAGCATCCAAAATTTATGAATTGGAAGACTTACCATTATTAAGATGGTGATACTTTCCAATCTGTTCTATAGATTCAACACAGTCCTTATCAGAATCCCAGCAGACTTCCTTGTGCAAATTGACAATTGATTCTAAAATTCATATGGAATTGCTAGGAACCCAGAATAGCCAAAATAGTCCTGAAAAAGGAGACTAAAGTAGGCAGACTCACACTTCCCAATTTCAACATTTACTACAAAGCAACAGAAATCACGATAGTGTGGTACTGATTGGCACAAGGATAGATATACAGATCAATGGAATAGAATTGAGAGTCCAGAAATAGACCCATTACATCTATGGTCAACTGATTTCTGATAAGCGTACCATGACCATTTAAGAGGGAAGGGATAGTCTTCAATAAATGGTGCTGGGATGACTGGATAGCCACATGCAAAAGAATAAAGTTGGACCCTTGCCCCACACCATATAAAAATTAATTCAACATGAATCAAAGACATATGTAACAGTTAAAACTAAAAACTCTTAGAAGAAAACATGGTGGTAAACCTTCATGACCTTGGTTTGGTGAAGGATTCTCAGATATGACACAAAAAATATGAACAACAAAAGAAAAAAAGCCAGATGAATTGAACTTTACCAAAATTAAAAATGTTTGTGCTTCAAAGAACATAATAAAGTAAAAAGTCTACCCACAGAATGGGAGAAAATATTTGCAAACAATATATCTGTTAAGGGATTTGTATCGGGAATATATAAAGAATTACAACTCAATAATAAAAAGACAAAATCCAATTAAAAATTGGGCAAGGGATTTGAATGCTCATTTCTCCAAAGAAGGTATACAAATGGTGAAAAAGCACATGGAAAAATACTTGACATCACTAGTCATCAGAGAAATGCAAATCAAAACCACAGTGTGACCTTTACTTCATACTCAGTAGGATGGCTAGAATCAAAAAGTCAGATGACAAGTGTTGGCAAGGATATCAAGAAATCAGAATACTACTGATAGGAATGTAAAATGTCCTGCCACTTTGGAAAACAGTCTGGTAGTAATTCAGGTGTTTAAACATACTGTTATCATATGACCCTGCAATTCTACATATAGATATATACACCCAAGAGAAATTAAGATATATTTCCAACCCAGAAACTTGTACATGAATGTTTATATCAGTATTATTCATAATAGCCAAAAAGTGGGAACAACACAAATGTCCATCAGTGGACAGATGGCTAAACAAAATGTGGTATACTCATACAGTAGAATATTATTCAACCACAGAAAAGGAATGATGCATGCAACAGCATGGATGAATCTTGAAACCATTATGCTAAATGAAACAAGCCAATCAAAATACCACACACTATGTGATGCCACTCACATGAAAGTCCAGAATAGGGAAATCTATAGAGACATGAAATACCTAAGTGGTTGCCCAGGACTGGGAGGAAGACAAGTGTTAGGGAATCAGAGTTAAAGGATACAGAGTTTCTTCTTGAGGTGATAAAAAATTTCTAAAATTAACTGTGGTGATGATTGCTCATATTTGTGAATACACTCAAAACCGCTGACTTGTACACTTTAAAAGCTATTTAAAAAGATAATTATGCAGATTGTGTGTAACTTTATGCCAATTTTAAATTTTGCAAAACTTGCAAATGAATATAAAATGGAAAGATTCCTTAAAAACTTACATTTTACCAAGAGACAAACAAAAATGAAAATTGGAAGATATTAAAGAAATTAATATGAGTAATTTAAAAATCTTTCTTCAAAGATAATTCCAGGCTCAGATGGTTTCACTAGTGATATATGCCAAACACATAAGGACAAAAACAGAACAGAAGAAATGGGTATACTCCAGAACTCATGTTATGAGGCTAGAAATATCTTGATATCAAAATCTGACTACAACAGTATGAGAAAGAAACATTACAAGTCAATATCTCCAAACATAGATGGAGAAATCCTCAATAAAATGTTAACAAAATTCAATAATAATAAAAAGAGATAGTACATCATGAGCTACATTTATACCAAGAAAGATTGGTTTAACATTTAAAAATCCATTAGTGTAATTCACCACATTCATATATAGCTTAAAGGAAAAAAGCATATGATCATCTCAATACATAAAGTATTTATTTGATAAGATTAAAATTTATTCATGATTTAAAATGTTATGAAACTGGCAATCACAAGGAACTTCCTTAATCTGATTTATAAAATCCTGCAGCACTGGTTGTATTTAATGGTAAAGCATTCCTAAGAAGGATCCACTTCTATCCAACATTCTTGGAAGTCTTAGCCATTTCAATATGGCAAGAAAAAGAAATGAAAAATGTAAGCATTGGAAAGAAAGAAACGAAACACTGAATATTTGTAAATGACACAATTATCTACATGTAAAATTTTAAATCACCTATTAATAATTATCAAATTAATAAGAGTTTAGCAAGGTTATTGGATATCAAAAAAAAACAACCAAGAACAATTATATTTTTATATACCAGCAACACACATTTCAAAAATTACATATTTTTCTAATGATACCATTTATAATAGCACTAAAATGTATTAAGTACTTGTGGATAAATATAACAAAGATGCACATACCTATACTGTAAAAACTATAAAATTTTACCGGGAGACATTAAGCAAGACCCAAACAAATGGAGAGCTAGAACATGTTTATGCATAGAAAGAGTCAGTATTGTAAGTATATCAATTATACCCAAATTTTGATGTATAGATTCTTTGCAATTTCAGTCAAAATCTCAGTTGTTTTTCATTGTATTTTTTTCAGGAACTTGTCAAGGTAAGTCTAAAATTTATATAAAGCTGCTGAAGCTTAGGTATAACCGAGATACTCTTGAATAAGAACTTTGTGGAAGGACTTGCTCTCCTAGATACCAAGTTTTATATAAAGTGTAACATTAACAAAGGTATAGACAGAGAGCCTACAAGTGACTCAGGCACATATAAACACTTGTTTTATAATAAATGTGCACTAGAGAGTAATGGGGAAATAACAGGATTTTCAAAAATTCTTGTTGAGACAATTGGGTATTCACATGGAATAAAAATATATTGGCTTTCTTCCTCATACTATGCACAAAACTCAATTCCGGGTATATTATAGATCTAAACATGAAAAGCAAAAATATCTTCATAATTTCAGGATTGGGAATGGTTTCTTGGATGAGACATCTAAGGCGTAAACCATAAAGGAAAACATGATAAATTTGACTACGCTAAGATGAAGAACTTCTATTCATTAAAAGATACTACAAGGAAAATTCAGCCATAGAGTGAAAGAAGACATTTTCAACACATAAAACAGAAAGGGTTCATAGTCAGAACTTTTAATGAACTCTATCATCAATTTAAAAAAAGACGGAACTCAACAGAAAAGTGTGCAAAGGACTTGTATGGGATATTTTCCTTCAAAAAAAAGGAAGTCAAGATAGGAATAAACACATGAAAAGAAGTTCAATTTCATGAAAATTAAAGTCAAAATGAGATACCTGTATACCTATACCCATACTGGTTTAAATTTCTAAATCTGACAGTGCTAGTTGTTGATGAGAATGTAGAGTAACAGCAACTGTCACAATGCTGGCAATCTTGAAAAGTTTTACAATCAACTTGGAAAACAGTTTGGTGTTATCAGGTTGACTCATCAATTCCACATCTATCTATCCCCTACAGAAATACATTTTCATGTTTAACAGTATGCTTTCACATTAATGTTTATTGAAACAGTTTTCATGATGGCCAAAAACTGGGAAACAATTCAATGTCTGTTAAAAGTAAAAGAGATAGATAAAATAGGATATACTAATCCAACAGACTACAGTCACCAATAAATGAATGAACTATTATACATGCAACAACATGGAGAGATACATAAAAGCATACTGTTGAACAAAAGATGTCAGATAATTCCATTATAATATATGGCTATTTATATAAATTTTAAAAACAGGCAAAACTAAATTACATTGATAAACTTGGTAAATATCAATACTAAGTGCTAACCAAAATCTGGAGCAACCAGAACTCTCATACTTTGTTGGTGGCAACCACTTGGGAAAACCTTTCAGCAGTATCTACTATATGTGAACATATAAATAATCCAATAACCAGGAATTTCACACAGGTATACACCCAACATAAATTCATACAGTATAGTCAGCAAAACACACGTACAACCATCTTCTTAGTGGCATCATTTGTTTTTGTTTTTTTTAAATATATTTATTTATTTATTTTGGCTGCGTTGGGTCTTCATTGCTGCTCGCGGGCTTTCTCTAGTTGCGGCGAGTGGGGACTACTCTTCGTTGCAGTGTGCGGGCTTCTCACTGCAGTGTCTTCTCTTGTTGCGGAGCACAGGCTCTAGGTGCGAGGGTTTCAGTAGTTATGGCACATGGGCTTAGTAGTTGTGGCTCGCGGGCTGTAGAGCTCAGGCTCAGTAGTTGTGGCGCATGGGCTTAGTTGCTCTGCAGTACGTGGGATCTTCCTGGACCAGGGCTGGAACCCATGTCCCCTGCATTGGCAGGTGGATTCTTAACCACTGCACCACCAGGGAAGCCCAGTGGCATCATTTGTAATAGGCAAAAATTTGGAAACTACAGAAATGTCCATGAACAAAATAGATATATAAAATTGTGATATATTCACACAATGGAATATTGTACAACAATGAAAATGAACCATCTACAGCTATACTTAACAATATGAAGAGGTCTCACAAATATAACATTGAAAAAAAGAAACCAGATACCAAGGGTATGTGCTTCATGATTCCATCAAAGTGAAGTTCAAAAACAGGCAAAACTAATCCATGGAGTCAGTATAATCATTACCTTTGGTGGGAGATAGTGACTCTTATGGAAGGAACTTCTGAGATGCTGGTAATTTTCTGTTTCTAAATCTGAATGCTAGGTACCTGGGTGTCTTCTGTTTATGAAAATTTATTAAGGTGTGCATTTATATGTGCACATCTCTATGTATATTTTACTTCAATATAAGTTATAAAAAGTAAGTGCTATTGTTTAGGAATGCATACTTAATAAAACTTTAAAAAGAAGAAAGAAAATAATTACCAAAATCAAGTTAATGATATTCACTGGGGAGGAGGGAGAGGCAGTAAACCAGAAGAAGCAAAAGCCAGGGGAGCTGCTTGTGATCTAGGAGGGGCAAAGTCTCCTAGAGGTTCTATCAATGTTCTAATTTTTTACTTTAGTTATGATTATAAGAACATTTGCTTTGTATTATTTAACTATATGGTTATGTTTTAATTATATTTCTGTATGTGTTAAATTTCATAATTAAAAATATTAAAAATTAACCAAAAACAAATAAGCCAAAAATGTGTAATAACTTGGCTAATGTTTATTAATAAAATGTTAAATGAAAAGTTTTGGTTTTTAAAGCTTATACATAAAAAAATTAAATATACCAAAATATTAACAATCTGAATGAATTATCTTTCTATATTTTTGAATTTTCTCAAAATTAGTATATATTTCTTATATATAGGTAAAAGATGAATAAGACTTTTTAAAAAGTGTATGCCTCAGTTAAGAAACTTTTTAAGCATAAAATCTTTTATCATTCAATTTTTCATGTTTGTCCTATCCTACAAACATTGTATTTATCTTTTTTCTACTATTTTTATCTCTCTTTTTTAGGGCCTATCATTCAGAAACCCTGTCTTTTTTACTTATTTTATTTTAAATAACTATTTTCTACAGGTGACTGATATACATGGAGTTGATGTTACTCCCAGACCTCTTTACCATCCAGATCCATATACTGGTACAGCAAAGCCAAATAAACTATTGACATCACAAGAAGGATCACGTACATCAGACTTTATAGCTTCCTATAGCCTTTATCAGAATACAATAAATCCTAGTACGTTAGGGCAGTTTACAAGGTAGCGTATACTATTCTATGATTCTTTTTTTATATCTTATGTATTTTCATTTAAGTTGCACATATGTAACTTAGATGTCAGTTGTCCCCAGTCTCCCAGCTCTGTTCTCTCATCCTAGTGTGCCACCTCTGTGTTCCTCTCATGTTTTAACTAGATGTAGAGCTTGCATGTCAAGTGTTCCCCTACACTTACACCAAAACATTTGTGAAAAAATATACAGATTTTACTCAAGATTTCCTGAGGAGCCAAAAGATGTGACCTAGCATCACAGACGTGTTTCTTCAGTTTCTTTCATGCTGCAGTTTAGGAGCTTTCCTTTTTTTCCCTCCCTATTCTTCCATACAAATCCTTGTTCTCCTAGGGTTTGATTTCTCTCTTGTTTTATAACTTTTTTTTTGGTAAATGACATGTTTTGCATTTACATATATAGATACTTATATAATTGAAAATTTTTACTGCTTCCAATAGAGAAATGCAGTCTTTGCCATAATAAAACAGTACTCCTAAAACAATCTAAAGATTATGGGGAAATACTTTAGTGTTTAACTTTCAATCTGATAAATTAAAAGTTCCAGATGTTAACTAAGCACGAAATTTTAGGAGAAAATATGCTGCTCTAGAGTCTGCCTCCAAATTAGCATACAGAAGCCATGGGAGTTCTCCGCAAAACAAAGGATATTCCAGTAAACTGAAACCAACCTTTTGGAGGGCAGTTGGAACTATAAATAGAAAGGAAAAAAGTATGTAATATCATGGAGTAATGTTAAGTTTCTATGTTTAAAGGAAATTATTTTTGGATTCTTCAGTGTATTGATTTCCCACAAAGTATATAAATTTTATTTTAAATTAAGTCTTGAGAGGACATTTATCAAATTGAATAAATTGCATTTAATATGGGATTTGAAAAATGAGCAGAAACCTGGTGAAAAATGAAGGGTAGACTACTCCAGGCTGAGGCCCTGAGGTAAGAGAGCTCCATAAGTTTGAGAAACTTAAAAAAAAAAAAGTGGGGGGAGAGAATATTGATAATGAAGATAAGACGGAGAGTCTCGATAGGTAGGCTGTGTTTTGGATTTTTATCCTAAACATACTGTTGAGAATCCGTTGAAGGTCTCTAGGCATAGGTTTGACATGTTTTATTTCTAAAATATATTTAAAATGACTTTTTACTTAAAGAACATTAAATATCAACTCAGTATTTAAAGAACTAGTTTATTTTTATCAACTTCGCTCATATGATTACAGTATATTTGATTTCTCAATCTGATAATGTTTTCATTTATACATTTAATTGCCCATAAAGACATCTAAATAAATAATGTTGTTATTCATTATTAAAGGTCAATTTTAGGAAGCAGTACAGTTTCTAAGTCAAGTACATCCACTACTGAATCAATAGTAGAAGACCTAGAAGAACCATCCTTTAAACGGGAAAGGTTGGCTAGTTTTACAGGTAATGAAAATCCAATCTTTTATTTCAGTAACAGTTCATTATTTCTTTAGCAAATATGCTCATTATTTTTTGGGTGCTTGAGATAGCAGAACTATGGTAATCATTCCCAAATGCTGGCCTGTGCAGTAGCTACATGAGAATTACCAGGGTAATGTTTATATATTTTTTAAAATTCTCAAGTGACTTTCTTGCACCACCAGCCTCAGTAATCACAGACCCTGTTTTTTTTGTTTTTAATTAAAAAAAAATATTTTATTTATTTATTTTTGGTTGCATTGAGTCTTTGTTGCTGTGTGCGGGTTTTCTCTACTTGTGGCGAGCAGGGGCTACTCTTCATTGCGGTGCATGGGCTTCTCATTTCTGTGGCTTCTCTTGTTGCGGAGCACGGGCTCTAGGTGTGCGGGCTCTAGACCACGGACTCAGTAGTTGTGGCACGTGGGCTTAGTTGCTCCCTGGCATGTGGGATTTTCCAGGACCAGGGCTTGAACTTGTATCCCCTGCATTGGCAGGTGGATTCTTAACCACTGCACCACCAGGGAAGTCCCACAGACCCTGTTTTAAAAGAGCTCAGCTTCTAACTCAGGAGACAAATAATTGTGATACACTGTGATCAATGCCATATTAAGACATGTGCAGAATGTGATGGGAGTACTTACAAAGAAAATATTAACTACTGTGAAGTGGAAAACAAAAAATGAGAGAACGTTCATAGAGAACATTATTGACTTTTAAATTGGGTTTCTAAAGATAATTAGTAATTTGTCAGGAGAACAAAAGGAGAGGCCCATTCCAGGCAGAAGATAAAATATGAGGTAATGCAAAGGATTATGCAAGTAAAGTTAAAAGAATGAGGAAATAATGGTTGACCAAAAGTGCTGGAAGAAGTGGGTACTTCCTTGAGGGTCAGGATGTCTTTTCCTCTAAGATGATAATGAGGATTAGTGAAAATATTAATAAGGTTGGAAAAGTGCTTGATGGACTCTTCTATTTGGTGTTAGCATATGTAACAGAATGCTTCTGACAAGTAACAGAATACCCAACTACCATTTTTCCCACATTAAAAGAAGTTAAAGGTAGGTAGCTTTTGGCTTTGCTTTTGTGGCTTAATTGTGTCAGAATCTGGATTGGAAGCTCTGCTCTTTTCGTAAGCCTTTTCTTCTTGTTTCTTGCCTCATGGTCTCATGATATGTGCCCCAGCTCTGGGTATTATATCCACATTAAAAGCAGAAAGAAGGAGAAAGGCAGAAGCACCAGTCACATCTCCCTCATTTATCAGGAAAGTAAACGTTTTCCCAGAAGGCTTCCTTTTTCCTGTATATTTCTGTTTTTATCTCATTGGCCAGAACTGTGTCACATTGACACCACTAGCTTCAAGAGAGGCTGGAAAAGCCAAATATTTTATTTCTCAGCCTGTATTAATGGAAAGAGCCCAGGGAGGGGAGAAAGGCTTAGCAATGAAAACTTAAGCAATTAGCAATGTCTGTTGTAGGAAGATGTGCGTCCTCTCAGGAGGGGACAAAGAATTGAATTATTGTCATAAGCTCCCCCAGCAGTCTCTACATATATTCTTGCCACCCTCCAATTTGTTTTTCCAAACTGTATGCAGAATTGAACCTGCTCTCCTTCTTGGATGGGACTCGAACCCAGCCAAAATTCAGATTGGGACTTGAATCGACAGGATGGGACTTGAACCCATGGAATGGGACTCAAGCCCAGCCACACTTCAGACTGGGGTCCCTGACTTAGGAGGGGACTCAAATCCACTGTCTTTTAATTGAAGCTGCTCACCTGGTGTCAGGACTTACTCAAGCTCAGATTCTTTTATCTCCTTGCAGAAAGAATTCAGCATGAGGCAAAGCGATAGGCAGAGTGAGTTTATTAGCATAGGATACTTGTGAGAGCTACAAGTGGGCAGGCAAGGGAGCACAGCCCTGAGAACAGAGAGCGTTACATTTTTATAATCAAAGAAGAAGTGGGGTGGGAAGAGAAGACCACCTTCTTCCTCAGTTTTGGGTAGACGTCAAGGCTTAAATCACTAGTTCCTCCTTTGACCCTGTATGGTCTAATGGGGACGGTCATGATGCTCTTTAAATATGTATATTAGCAGAAGGGTGGTGACATATACTAATATATGGTAATTCATCTCAGGTTTTGGTATAATGTCCCCTTTCACCTACTTTCTTTCCTTTTTCACCTATATTTCTGTCTTGCAGAAATGCTACTCTTCAAGGACTACTAACTCCCTGATTTCATGTAACAAGATTCAGACCGTATATCTATTGTGTTTTAACAATGACGTTTGTGGCTTGAGTGTGCCTGGTGCTTGGATGCACCTGGTCTTTCTCGTCAAGGTAGTGTAGATTGTTGCTAGGTTACTAGATTCTTTTCTTGAGTGGTCAATAGTTTACAACAGTCTCCCCAAACTCCCTTAAAATTCTCTTTCTGTCTTTAATCCCCTAGTGGGATTTCTAAGCCAACTAATTATCCTACTGTATCCCTATTAGAATGATCTTTTTAATAACACAATCTAATCACATTCTCCCTGCTTAAAGCCCTCCAATGGATTTGCATTCCTCTTAAGATAAAGAAGAAAATTTTTATGTAGTGATTTGCCTTGAGGTCTACCTCTATTTGTCTACATCAAAAACAAACAAACAAACAAACGTAACAAAACTTCACCTCCAGAAGCCTTGAAGAATAATATAGATGTTTATATCGTCTTGGCCTGCTGGTGAATTCTAACTACAAAGTCAAGTCTCTAAACTGAGTCACACCCAAAGAATTCTACTTCTACCACCTGGTAGATTAGTATTTCTCAGTCTTGACTGCACATTAACATAATCTGGTATACCTTTTATTTTTTATTTTTATTTCTGGCTGCGTTGGGTCTTCGTTGCTGCACGTGGGCTTTCTCTAGTTGTGGCGTGCCGGGCTATTCTTTGTTGCAGTGCGTGGGCTTCTCATTGCTGTGGCTTCTCTTGTTGCGGAGCACGTGCATGGCACCTAGTCATGGTAGTCGTGGCACGCGAGCTCAGTAGTTGTGGCTTGCAGGCTGTAGAGCGCAGGCTCAGTAGTTGTGGTGCACAGGCTTAGTTGCTCCATGGCATGTGGGATCTTCCTGGACCAGGGCTCAAACCCGTGTCCCCTGCATTGGCAGGCGGATTCTTTTTTTTTTTTTAAACACCTTTATTCGGGTATAATTGCTTTACAGTGTTGTATTAGTTTCTGCAGTGTAACAAAGTGAATCAGCTATATGAGTACGTATATCCCCATATCACCTCCTTCTTGCCTCTCCCTCCCACCCTCCTTATCCGACCCCTCTAGGTGGTCGCAAAGCACCGAGCTGATCTCCCTGTTCCATGCAGCTGCTTCCCACTAGCTATCTATTTTACATTTGGTAGTGTATGTATGTCAGTGCTACTGTCTTACTTCGTCCTAGCTTACCCTTCCCCCTCCTGTGTCCTCAAGTCCATTCTCTACGTCTGTGTCTTTATTCCTGTCCTGGCAAGTGGATTCTTAACTACTGCGCCACTAGGGAAGTCCCCTATTAGGTTCTATCTACTGTAAGATCATTCATATTTATAATTAGCATATCTGTGCCATAATGCTACTTTAAGGTATATGTAACTAAATCATAGATGAAGATCTGGTGGTCTTAAAGAAAGAAAGTTTAGAGAATCAAGAACCAAAATTTAGGGGCTTCCCTGGTGGCGCAGTGGTTGAGAGTCCGCCTGCCGATGCAGGGGACACGGGTTCGTGCCCCGGTCCGGGAAGATCCCACATGCCGCGGAGCAGCTGGGCCCGTGAGCCATGGCTGCTGAGCCTGCGCGTCCGGAGCCTGTGCTCCGCAACGGGAGAGGCCACAACAGTGAGAGGCCTGCATACCACAAAAAAAAAGAAAAAAAAAAAAGAACCAAAATTTCTAGTCTCAAAACTGCCAGTATTCCTGTGTGACCTTAAACTTCTCACTTAGCCTCTCTGTTTCTCATTTTCTTCACTGATAAAACGAACAGTTTGAACTAGATATATCTCCAGTTGTGTCCATATGGGTAATTCATTTACTTTTTCACTTACCTTATATCTACCTTAGCTAGATTTGCTTATATAAATCATCTCTCCCTCATATTTTATTTTATTTTTAATTTTTATTTATTTAATTTTTTGCGGTATGAGGGCCCTTCACTGCTGTGGCCTCTCCCGTTGCGGAGCACAGGCTCTGGACGCGCAGGCTCAGCGGCCATGGCTCACGGGCCCAGCCGCTCCTTAGCATGTGGGATCCTCCCGGTCCGGGGCACGAACCCGTGTCCCCTGCATCAGCAGGCGGACTCTCAACCACTGCACCACCAGGGAAGCCCTCTCCCTCATATTTTAAATTTATTGCATAAATAATAAAAATTAAAGAACATCTTTTAAAAGAAGAATCATCCAATACTGTAAAGCATTAGCAATTAAAAATTTTGTTTCCTCAGCTTCTCCGTATGCATAAGTATTTTAATTGTTATAACCATAGCGTGGGTTTTGTCCTGGATTATTCTGTGACTTTACATTTTATCACAAACATTTTCATATGTTTTTAATGTCATATTTAATTACTAGTTAATATTCATAGATGAGTATACTATTATTTATTTAGCCATTCCAAATGTTGATGATTGGTTTGTGAAATTAGTAGCTTATAGTTTTCTTAGGTTATAAGGAGAGTGTTTTTCTCAGGCTTTGGGCCTTCTTAAGGAGACTGAGCCTTAATCTCTGGAAAGTGTATACCCTTAAGTCTTGTTTTCCTAAAGCTTTTCAAGCTTTACCCATGTCAAAGCCTCAGGTATCCCTGCTTCACACGCTGTTTTTAACAGAAAACATTGAACTCTGACCTATATACCGTGTCATGGCTCTTTATTACCCATACAACCAAGTCCAAACTCTCTAGCCCTGACACTCCATCCTCAGTGAAATTTTTCAAGAATCTGGGACTTCTGACGAGACTACAGGCTTGAGGCTAACCCTTTTCAGTGTATGTTTTGCATGGATATTGAGCCTCTTTTTCTGCTATATTTAACCACAACTTTCACTGGAGAGTCTTTTTAGCTCTTGGTGAAGATGATTAGAGGTGAGCTGTAATCTAAATCAAAAGTCAACCAGTAAGAAGGACAAACAGAATAAAAGGCTGTTGTAGATATAGACTAGAAATTAGCTTCAGGGCTCAGAGAAGGGTTGCATATTATCTGGGAAATACACTTGCCCATATGTCTCTTGAGTTGTATCAATAGTTGTTCACCCCAATCTCCCTGTTAATATTATAGGATAGATGTAATGGGATGCCCTTGTAGTCATGACTAGACATTTGAGATTGGAGTAGGCTTGATGTATCAGCAACAGAGATGGTTTATGAGCCATAGGATCCAGTTTGGCTTCAGAGGGATTAAATGGACTACATCTCAAAACATGGCCTATTCCTGGACAGTGTAATGCCACCTGCAATGTATGACTCGTCATGGTATTTTGATGAAATGAAAATTAAAAATAACAATTAGTAAATGATTTTTATTAAGTCATGTATTTTAGATTTACAAGTTATTAGGGCAACACCTGGAAAAATTGTAACAAAAGAAGACCTGGAGAAGACCATAGAGATAATACTCACAGAGACAGAAACGATGAACTTTTTTAACCTACCAACAGTCATGGTTTCTGTAGAATCTGAAGAAGCTGAGAAAGTAAGGTATGTATTGTTCAGTTGTTTACACTGCTTTTGTAATTTAAATGCTAAATCAGAGGCTCTTATCCTTGTTTCTGTCTTTGGGGATTTCTGGATAAACACTGGTGGTATATGTGCCTGGTGAAATAGTATATAAACTTACATATGTGCCTCATGAAATTACATGTAAAGTGTTTATGCTGTATGTTTTTCCTAGAAGAGGAACCCATAGCTTTACCATATTCTTTAAAAAGTAGGTGAGCTACTAAGTTAAATAATAAAAGAAATAAAGGAGGCTTCTAAGTCTCAGTATAGGTTTTAATGATTTTTTCTTTTATGCATATATGAATTATTTTCAAGTTAAAAAGAAATGACTGTCATTTTTTATATTTAAAACTTAAAAGGGAAAATATGGGGAAATGACTGAATTTACTATTGAGAGTAGATTTTCCATTTCTCTTTATTGATGAATATAAATGGATCATTAGTTTTTGCCTCATGTTATTTTGAAACTCTCCTGTTAGGCACATACACATTAAGGATTGTTATGTCTTTTTGGATACTTGACCCCTTTATCATTATGTAATGCCCCTCTTTATCTCTGATAATTTTCCTTGCTCTGAAGTCTGCTCTGTCTGAAATTAATACAGCTACATAAATAGATTATTAATATAATTCTTCAGATTAGTTTTCTTCAACTATAATATGAATATGATTTATAGTACTAAAAAATTCATCACTAAAATAATTTTTATGGTATTATTTTTGTTCAAATATAAAATCTTGTAAAATTGTTTAGACTATATAATATAGTACAATTAGATCTCAAATAGCATACTTTTTTTTGTTTTAACATCTTTACTGGAGTATAATTGCTTTACAATGGTGTATTAGTTTCTGCTTTATAACTCAAACAGCATACTTTTAAAGCTCATGAGACATAAGGGAAAGCTCCCAGGACCAGAAAAAGGAAAGGAAAAGAATAACAATGGGATAGATAAGTGATCTGAAATCATAGAGGGAGAGATGCTAGAAGCAAATGTTAATATTAGCACATGGATCTAGAGTCCACCAGTAAGTCTTGGATCCCCCACAAATTGAGACAGCTGAAGGAGAGATTCTTATATTAAACCAAGACCCTTACAAGGATCTCAGTTATCTCATAAGCAAATACAAATTTTCTCTGGAGGAAAGCGTATCCCATTTAGACTCTTAAGATTCATTCAGTTTGAGTTTAGTAAAAATACACCAAACCAATAAAGAAACAAGTCATTATGAATGAGAATTTTAAAAATAACAATTCCTAGATCTAAATCCTGAGGACTATGGGTAATGATATTATCAAATATAAAGTATAAAATATATGTGAAATATTTAAATAAAAGATAGAGTTAAAACATCATTAACACTAAGAAGCTATCAAAATGATTACTTATAAGACAAAAAATTTAAAAAGAATTTTAAAATAAAGTATGTTTATAATTGTTAAAATTAAAAAGTAAATATTGATTTAATCTTTGATATTAAATATTGATTTAATCTTTGATATTAAATAGATATTGATAATAGACTAGAGGTCTAACATACACCTAATCAGTTCCAAAAGGGCAGAATAGAAAGAATGGACGAGAGTTACTATTCAAGGAGAGTAAGTAATTCCCCAAACTATTGAAAAACACCATTCCACAGAAATAGGAATAAATAAAAAGAAATCCACACACACACAAACGGGACACATTGTACTCATACTCCAAAATACCAAATATTAAAAGAAGATTTTAAAAACAGAAGAAAAAATATAAAGAACACATCATCTACAGAGAAACATACCAGTAGCATTATTAGGGATAAAGAGTGTGGTTTCATAATGATAGGAAGGTATAATAATTCTAAACTTGAAACTCCTAATAAAATAACCTCTTAATATATAAAGCAAAAACTGGAAACTTGATAAGTATCTTATTAAAGTAGGAGGTATGAATATACCTCTCTCAATAATTGATAAGTCAATCAGATAAAATTAGTATAGTTATAGAAAATTTGAACCAAAAACATAATTTAATGGTCATATATAGAACTCTGAATTTAACAATTAGATGATACACACTCTTTTCAATCACACATGGAACATTTACAAAAATCATCCATGTACAAGGCCATGAAGCAAGGTTTCAAAAATTTCAAAGAAGTAGTGTCAGACAAACTAAATTCTCTGACCACAGTGGAATGAAGTTAAAAATTAATTACATAAATCTCAACTAAAACATAGATGCATATTCACATACGCTTTTGGAAGTTAAAAAGCACATTTTGAAAATTCCTCATGAACCAAAGAAGAAATCATAATGGAAATCAAAGAAATACTCAGAACAAAACAATTATGAAAATAATACTGCGGGATGACACAAAAGTAGTACTTTGAGGGAAATTTATAGCTTTATGTCTATAATCAAAATTCATAAAACCTATGTGGAGATAGTGCTAGGATATTATTGGTGGGTACCGAAAGTTGTAGGGATGTCGGGGGATATAGTGTCAAAGAGTCCTTTGGAGGTAGTTTAATGCAGTCTTTCCCTAAGAAGTGTCTTGAATTTTCACTTCATTTTTTGGTGCAATCCACATTAAAGAAGGTAATTTTAAGAAAAACATAATATCAATAGAAAAAGATATGTGTGGTAAAAATTAATTTTTATTAATAAGTTGAGTATATATTACTTTTTATAGCCGGAGAAACAAGAACTATGAGACTCTTTGTCGAAATAGATTAGGCAATGACTTGTATGTAGAAAGGATGATGCAGACTATTAATGGAGCACCAAAGAATAAACACGTTCAATGTGACAAAATCATGAAGGAAGACAAAGGTAATTTATGTTTTATTCTGCTTGCTAAATTACCATATTTTAATATATATTCTTTGAGTCTGTCGATTAACAAATCAATACTACAGTATATAAGGCAAAAATATAAATGATTTGGCCAAATCACAACAATAGCTGGGTGCTGTGATCTACAGCTTTCAGAATTTGACAATTAAGTTACAAGCAATAAATAGAGATTTACAAGATTTGAATAACATAATTATCTTGATTTTTATACAAACTATATCATAGAACTGTATTCTTCAAATATTTATGAAACATTTATAGAAACTGATTGTTTACTGTAACAAAGCATATCGACCATAACTAATAAAATTTAAAACATGCCAAGCACTATTTTAGGCTTTTCACATACAGGTATACCTGGGAGATATTGCAGGTTCGGTTCCAGACCACTCCAGTTAAGTGAATATCGCAATAAAGCTAGTCACATGAATTTTTAAAATGTCCCAGTGCATATAATATACTATAGTCTATTAAGTGTACAATAGCATTATATCTAAGAAAACAATGTATATGCTTTAATTTAAAATACTTTATTGCTAAAATATGCTAACCATCATAGAGCCTTCAGTGAGTCATAATGTTTTTGTTGTAGAGCATCTTGCCTTGATGTTGATGGCTGCTGACTGATCAGGGTGGTGGTTGCTGAAGATTGGGGTGGCTGTAGAATTTTTTTAAAATAAGACAACAATGAAGTTTGCTACATTGATTGACTCTTCCTTTCATGAGTGATTTCTCTGTAGCATGTAATGCTGTTTGATAGCATTTTACCCATAGTAGAACTTCTTTCAAAATTGGACTCAGTCCTCTCAAACCCTGCCACTGCCTTGTCAACTAAGTTTATGTAATATTCTAAATCCTTTGATGTCATTTCAACAATCTTCACAGCATCTTCACCAAGAGTAAATTCCATCTCAAGAAACCACTTTCTTTGCTCATCCATAAGAAGCAGATTGCAGCAATTCATTCAGGCTCTACTTCTAATCCTAGTTCTCTTGCTATTTCTACCACATCTGTAGTTACTTCTACTAAAGTCTTGAACCCCTTAAAGTCATCCATAAGGGTTGGAATCAACTTCTTCCTAACTCCTGTTAATGTTTATATTTTGACCTCTTCCTATGAATCACAGATGTTCTTAATGGCATCTAGAATGATGAGTCATTCCTAGAAGGTTTTCAATTTATTTTGCCCAGATCCATCACAGGAATCACTATCTATGACAGCTGTAGCCTTCAAAAATGTATTTCTTAAATAATAAGACTTGAAAGTTAAAATGACTCCTTGATCCATGGGCTGCAGAATGGATGTTGTGTTAGTAGGCATGAAAACAACATGAATCTCATGGTACATCTCCATCAGAGCTCTTGGGTGACCAGGTGCATTGTCAATGAGCAGTTATATTTTGAAAAGAATGTTTTTTTCTGAGTAGTAGATCTCAAAAATAGATTTATCATAATTATTAAGGACTCTAGGATTTTCAGAATGGTAAATGAGCATTGGCTTCAACCCAAAGTCATCAGCTGCATTAGCTCCTAACTGACAAGAGAGTCAGCCTGTCCTTTGAATCTTTGAAGTCAGGCATTGACTTCTCCTCTCTAGCTGTAACAATCCTGGGTGGTGTCTTCTTCCAATACAAGGCTGTTTCATCTATATTGAAAATCTGTTGTTTAGCATAGCCACCCTTATTAATTATCTTAAGTAGGTCTTCTGGTTAACTTGCTATAGCTTCTACATCAGCTCATGCTGCTTCACCTTGCACTATTATGTTATGGAGTTGGCTTCTTTCCTTAAACATCATGAACCAACCTCTGCTAGCTTCAGACATTTCTTCTGCAGCTTCCTCACCTCTCTTAGCCTTCATAGAATTAAAGGGAGTTAGGGCCTTCTTCTGGATTAGGCTTTGGCTTAAGGGAATGTTGTGGCTGGTTTTCATCTTCTACCCAGACCACTAAAACTTCCTCCTATCAGCAATAAGGCTGTTTTGCTTTCTTATCATTCATGTGTTCACTAGAGTAGCACTTTTAATTTCCTTCAAGAACTTTTCCTTTTCATTCACAATTTGGCTGTTTGGTGCAAGAGGCCTAGCTTTGGGTCTCCAGCTTTCAACATGCCTTCCTCACGGAGCTTAATCATTTCTAGTTTTTGATTTAGAGTGAGATGTGTTATTCTTTCTTTCTCTTGAACACTTAGAGACCATTATAAGGTTATTAATTGGCCTAATTTCAATATTGTCATTTCTGAGGAGGTGGAGAGGCTTGAGGAGAAGGAGAGAGATGGGGGATGAGTCAGTCAGTGGAGCAGTTGGAACATAAACTACATTTATAGAATAAGTTCACTGTCTTATATTGACATGGTTCATGTTACCCCCAAACAATTACAATACTAACATCAAAGATCACTGATCACACCTCACCATAACAAATATAATAATGAAAAAGTTTAAATACTGCAAGAATTATCAAAATGTGACATAGAGACATGAGGTGAGCAAATGCTGTTGGAAAAATGGCACCAACAGACTTGTTCAATGCAGGGTTGCCACAAACCTTCAATTTGGAAAAAATGCAATACCTGCAAAGTGCAGTAAATGAAGTAGGCCTGTATATTAACTGATTTAATTCTCACAGCAACCCTATGAGGTAGGAGCTCTTACTAGTCCTCATTTTTTTTTGGGGGGGCGCACCCCCAGGCTTGCGGGATCTTAGTTCCCCAACCAGGGATTGAACCTGGGCCATGGCAGTGAAAGTACCAAGTCCTAACCACTGGACCACCAGGGAACTCCCTATTCCTCATTTTATAGAAGAAGAAACAGGCAAAGAGATGTTAGCTAATTTGCCCAAGGTCACTCAGTTACTATGGTGGACAACGATACTCCCAGACACTCTGGTTCTTGAACCTGTTCTCTTAACTACTATACTATCTTTCAATGTTTATAAATTAACAACTCTGAGAACACTGCATTGCCAAACTTCTGAATGCTGTGGCCAAAAGGGTAATTAGAAGAAAGGTTATAATCTTAATGGCCTTTGTTACTCAGCAAAACCATAAGCTAATTCTTTAAAAAGATTAAAATAGACAAACTTCTAAGCAGATGCTAAATCAAGAAAAGAGAAACTTACAATTAGTAGGAAAGCTTTGTGGCATCTTTACTTGCTCTTGTCCCACTCCCCTCCCCAGTAGAGTGGTGGTCTTAAAGATAGAAGCCTGGGCTTCCCTGGTGGCGCAGTGGTTGGGAGTCCGCCTGCTGATGCAGGGGACATGGGTTCGTGCCCCAGTCCGGGAAGATCCCACATGCTGTGGAGCGGCTGGGCCCGTGAGCCGTGGCCACTGAGCCTGCGCGTCCGGAGCCTGCGCTCTGCAACCGGAGAGGCCACAGCAGTGAGAGGCCCGCGTACCGCAAAAAAAAAAAAAAAGATAGAAGCCTGCCTTCCCAGTGTGAGACCCTGGCCCTTGGTTCCAGAGGGAACAGAACAGACCTTATTCTCAAAGAATTTGGTTTGTATGTTTTAACCTGTCTAGGGGCTATCTGGAGGATTGACATAAGGCATTTGTGTTTTTTTGCCTAACCCAGAACTCTCTCAGGTGATAAGCATAATGCATTCTTCAAAAAACTGTAAGGCAGATGAACAACTCACTGCTACCTAAGGCAAAATAATGCAACTGAGTCAAACAAGAGACACACTGAAAGCCTGGAAGAAAAAACTGGGAGAGACTTTCTTTGGGAAATTAAGGTATTGAAAAATTAAGAAATTTTTAGGGAAATTAAGAAATTTTCTTAATTAAAAATTTCTTAATTAAAAATTAAGAAAAATATTAAGAAATTCCTCTGTATATGTATATTGCATATACAGAGGAATTCAGAAAGTCATGCACATGCCTAGGGCAGGATGCATGCTCAGAAAAGACCTGAAAAGATCCTAAACTTTCACTTCTGGCTGATCTCTAGGCTCAGTTCAAGCAGGAAGTGAAAGCTGTGGTATAGTTTTAAGCAGCCTGTCTAAGCATTGAAGGAATTCCCCAACATGGAGCCCATCTGCAAAGACTGGGAGGGTTTTTTCCCTTTTTTTTTTTTCTTTTTTTCCTTTCTTTCTTTCCTTTTTTTCTTCTGAGTGGGAAGAAACCCAGGTGTTCAAGGAAATCTCTGTCAGGACACTAACTGACCAAAAGCTAAAAAACAAACACTTATGAGATGATACGTGACAAAGAATACAGACTTTACAAAAATAGTTTAGCAAAATCACTTAGCAAACAAACAACTACCACTCACAGCAAACTATGATATCAAATCCTGAGGAAGAGAGTGATTTCCAGAATTACCACATAATTATATTCAAAATGTTCAATTGTCAAAAAAAAAAATTGCAAAGGCTACAGAGGAACAAGAAGTTATGGCTCTCTCAAAGAAGAAATGAACAGAAACTCTCCCTGAGGAAGTATAGACATTAAACTTACTAGGCAAAGGTTTTAGATCAATTGTATTAAAAAAAAAAAAAGAAGAAAAAAAAATGCTAAAGGAAGCTATGGACAAAGAGATAAACCAGGAGAACAGTGTGTGAACAAATAAAAAATATCAATAAAGATAGAACTTATAAAAAGGAAAAAAACCCATAAATTCTGGAGTTAAAAGTACAATAACTGAAATGGAAAAACTCCCTAGAGTTTTCAGTAGCACATCTGAGCAGGCAAAAGAAAGAATCACCAGTTTTTAATAATAGGTCAATTGAAATAATCCAGTCTGAGAAGCAGAAAGAAAAAATAATGAAGTAAAATGAACAGAGCCTAAAGGACCTATGGGACTCCATCAAGTCACCAACATACATATAATGGAAATTTCAGAAAGAGAGGAGAAGAAAGAGATAAAGGGGCAAAAAGAAAAGTTGAAGAAGTAGTGGCCTAAATATTCCCAAATTCCCAGATAAAAGACATAAATCTGCACCTCCGAGAAGCTTAACAAACTCCAAGAAAGATAAAAATAAAGAGATCCACACTGAGACATATTACAATCAAACAGTTGAAATACGAAGAGGAAATCTTGAAAGCAGCAAGAGAAAAGTAACTCATCATTTACAAAGGATCATCAATCAGATTACACTCAATTTTCAGCAGAAACCATGGCGGCTGGAGGCCAGTGGGATGACATACTTAAAGCACCAAAAGAAAAAACTGTCAACCAGGAATTCTGTATTCTTCAAATAATCCTCATGAAGGAGAAATATAATTAAATAATTAAAACTGAATATATCCTCATGAAGGAGAAATTAAGATGTTCCTAGATAACTAAAAGCTAAGAGAATTCAGCACTAGTAGAACTGCCTTACAAGAAATGCTAACAGGAGTCCCTTCAGGCAGAAATGAAAGGATATTAGACAGTAACTCGAAGACATATGAAGAAATAAAGAAGACTGGTAAAGGTAACTACATAAGTCAATACAAAAGCCAATATTGTAATGTTGGTTTGTAACTCCTATTTTTTTTGCAATATGACTTAAAATAAATGCACTGAACAATAATTCTAAATCTATGCTAATGGGCATACAAAGCATAAAGATGTAATTTGTGACAACATCAACTTAAAGTGGATGGGATTTAGCTGTATAGGAGCAGTTTTTGTATATAATTGAAGTAAGGTAGTATTACTTCAAAATAGAATGTTAAAATTTTAAGAAATTAATTTTAATTCCCAAGGCAGTCACCAAGAAATAACTTAAAAATGACAGAAAAAAATTTAGAGAGGAATAAAAATGATGCACTATAAAAAAGATCAATTAAACATTAAAGAAGATGGTCATGGAGGATTTGAAGAACAAGAAAATTTGAGACATAAGGAAGACAGATTAAAAATGGCAGAAGCCCTTCCTAAACAGTAATTACTTTAAATAAATGGATTAAACACTCCAATTAAAGAGCAAATGTTGGTAGGGTGGATTAAACAAAGATAACAAACATCAAAAAACCTGGAAGAAAAAAACCCATGATCCATCTATATGTTGTCTAACAAGAGACTCACTATTTTTTCCAGTTTTATTGAGAAATAATTGACATACATCAATGTATAAGTACAGCATGATGGTTTGATTTACCTATATTGTGAAAAGATTACCACAATAGGTTTAATTAACAACCATCATCTCATATAGATAAAATAAAAAGAAAAGTTGCAGAATATAAGATCAGCATACAAAATTCAGTTGTATTTCTATGTATTACCTATGAACAATCCAAAAAGGAAATTAAGAAAGTAATTGTGTTTATAATAGCATCCTAAATAATAAAATACCTAAGAATAATTTTAACCAAGGAGATGAAAGACTTGTACACTGACACCTATAAAACATTGCTGAAAAAAATTAAAGGAGACCTAAGTAAATGGGAAATACATTCTGTGTTTATGGGTTGAAAGACTTAATGTTATTAAGATGTGAATACCACCCAAAATAATCCCAAAGACTTTTTTGCAACAATAGAAAAAAAGTCATCCTAAAATTTATATGGAATATCAAAGGATCCCCAAGTAGCCAAAACAATCTTGAAAAAGAACAAAGTTAGAGAGCTCATACTTCCTGATTTGAAAACTTGCTATAAAATTATAGTGATCAAAATGGGTGGTACTAGCATAAAGATAGATATAATACCCCACAGAATGGAAAATAGGTACTCAAATATATGTACACACATGTTCATGGCAGCAATTTTTACCATAATCAAAAAGTAGAAACAACTGAAATGTCCATCAATGGATGAATGGATAAACAAAATGTGTAAATACATGCAATGAAATATAATTCAATCACAAAAAGGAATCAAGTACATTCTCTGAGCAACTTCCCCTCTTCTACCCTGGAAGATGTCAGAAATTTCTTCTCTGGAGAGGACAAAATAGAGGCTCTTTAGCTGGGGAACACCAGGCATAGATCAAGACATGGGTACTTAAACAAACAAAAAACAAGCATACTGAATGCTACACACAGAGACTCCTCTGAAATCCTCTCCTCCGTCATGGACGGCTTGTAGAACATAGGTAGCAAGACTCTTAACCATCCATTATCTGGATGTACCACAGTTAATTTATCCATTTACCTACTGAAGGGCATCTTGATTGTTTCAAGTTTTGGCAATTATCAGTAAAGCTGCTATAAATATCTGTATGCAGGTTTTTGTGTAGACATAAGTTTTTAACTCCTTTTGGTAAATATCAAGGAGTGCTATTGCTGGATTGTATGGCAACAGTATTTTTATTTTTGTAAGAAATAGCCATACTGTCTTGAAAGTGGCTGTACCATTTTGCATTCCCAGAAGCAATGATGAAGAGTTTCTGCGGTTCCATGTCCTCACCAGCATTTTGTGTTGTCAGTGTTCCAGATTTTGACCATTCTAATAGGTGAGTAGTGGCAACTCTTTTTTTTTTTTGGCAACTCATTTTTGTTTGTTTGTTTTTTGGTTTTCTGGCTGCATTGTCCAGCTTGAGGGATCCTAGTTCCCCAACCAGGGATGGAACCCAGGCCCCAGCAGTGAAAGCACCTAGTCCCAACCATTGAACCACCAGGGAATTCTCCTCATTTTTGTTTTAATTTGTACTTCCATGATGACATATGATGTGGAGCATATTTTTGTATACTTACTTGCCATCTGTATGTCTTCTTTGATGAGGTGTCTGTTAAGCTTTTGGCCCATTTTAAAATTTGGTTTTTTGTTTTCTTATTGTTAAGGATCAAAAGATATTTGTATATTTTGGACAATAGTCCTTTTTCAGATGTATCTTTAGCAAATGTTTCCTTCCAATATGTGGCTTGTCTTGTTATTCTTTTGACATTTCTTTTTACAGAGCAGACATTTTTAATTTTAATGAAGTCCAGCTTATCTATTACTGTTTAATGGATTGTGCTTTTGCTGTTTCTAAAAAGTCATTGCCATACCCAAGGTCATCTAAATTTTCTCCTATGTTTTATTCTAGGAGTTTTCTAGTTTTGCTTTTACTTTTAAGTCTATAATGAGTTTTAGTTAATTTTTCTGAAGGATGTAAGATTTGTGTATAGATTTTTTTTTGCATTTGGATGTCCAGTTGTTCCAGCACCATTTGTTGAAAAGACTATCTTTGCTCCATTTGTTTTTTTCCATTCCTTTTACAGAGATCAATTGATTATATTAATGTGGGTTTATTTCTGAGCACTCTATTGTGTTCCATTCACATTGTCTTTATTACTATAGCACTGTAGTAAGTCTTCAAGTTGAGTAGTGTCAGTCCTCCGACTTTGTTCTTTGTCTTCAATATTGTGCTGGCTCTTCTGGGTCTTTTGCCCCTTCACATAAACTTTAGAATCAGTCTGCTGATATGCACAAAATAACTTGTTGGGATTTTGATTGGGATTGCGTTGAATCTATAGATCAACTTGGGAAGAACAGACATCATGACAATGCTGAGTCTTCCTATTAATAAACATGGAATATTTCTCCATTTATTTCATTCTTTGATTTTGTTCATCAGAGTTTAGTAGTTTTCCTCATAATAGATTTTGTACATATTTTGTTAGATTTATTACTATTCCATTTTTGGGGTGCTAATGTAAATCATATTGTTTTAAATTTCAAATTCCTTTGTTCATTGTTGGTGTACAGGATAGAGATTGACTTTTGTATATTATTAACCTTGTACCCTGCAACCTTGCTGTAATCACTTACTAGTTCAGTAGTTTTTGTTAATTCTTTCAGATTTTCTATATAGATGATTATGTCATCCAAGAACAAAAACAGCTTTATTTCTTTCTTTCCAATCTGTATTTCTTTTATTTCCTTTTTCTTATCTTACTGCATTAGCTTGGACTTCCAGTAGGATGTTGAAAAGGAGTGATGAAAGGGGACATCCTTGCCTTGGTCCTGATCTTAGTGGAAAATCTAGTTTCTAGAAGAAAACCATTAAATATGTTAGCTGTAGGTTTTTATAGATATTCTTTGTCAAGTTAAGTTCCTCCTCTATTCCTAAATTACTGAGAGTTTTTATCATGAATGAGTGTTGGATTTTGTCAAGTGCTTTTTTCTGAATCTGTTGATATGATCAAGTAATTTTTCTTCTTTGGTCTGTTGATGTGATGGATTACATCAATCAATTTTCCAACATTGAACTAGGCTTTGTATACCTGGGATAAACTCCACTTAATTGTGGTGTATAATTCTCTTTATATACAGCTGGATTTGATTGCTAATATTTCGTAGAGGATTTTTGCATCTGTGTTCATGAGAGTTATTGGTCTGCCATTTTTCTTTCTTATGGTGTTTTTGTCTGTTTTTTGGTATTAGAGTAATGCTGGCCTCAAAGTATGAGTTAAGAAGTATTCCCTCTGTTTCTATCCTTTGAAAGATATTGCAGGGAATTGGTGTAATTTTCTCCTTAAATTATTGGTAGAACTCAGTGGATCTATCTGGGCCTGGTGCTTTCAGTTTTGGAAGATTATTAATTATTGATTCAATTTCCGTAATTGATATTGTCTATTTCTTCTTGTGTGAGTTTTGGCAGATTGTGTCTTTCAAGGAATCGGAAAATTTCATCAAGGTTATCAAATCTATTGGCATAGAGTTGTTCATAGTATTCCTTTGTTATCTTTTTTGAAAAATAAATTTATTTATTTATGGCTGCATTGGGTCTTTGTTGCTGCGTGCAGGCTTCCTCTAGTTGCGGTGAGCGGAGGCTGCTCTTCGTTGCATTGCGCAGTCTTCTCATTGCGGTGGCTTCTCTTGTTGCGGAGCACGGGCTCTAGATCTGCAGGCTTCAGTAGTTGTGGCTTGTGGGCTAAGAGCGCAGGCTCAGTAGTTTTGGCGCACGGGCTTAGTTGCTCCGCAGCATGTGCGATCTTCCTGGACAAGGGAACGAACCCATGTCCACTGCATTGGCAGGCGGATTCTTAACCACTGTGCCACCAGGGAAGCCCTGCTCTAATTCTTTTTTATTTTACGATTTTTCATTGAGATACAATTGACATATAACATTGGTTTCAGGTGTACAACATATCAATTAGATGTTTGTATATATTGTGAAATGGATCATGATCATGATCATAAGTCTAGTTAACATTCATCACTGTACATAGAAAAGTTTTTTCTTGTGATGAGTACTTTTAAGATCTACTCTCTTAGCAACATCCAAATATACAATACAGTATTATTAACTATAGTCACCACTCTGTACATTACACCCCCAAGCCTTATTTATTTTATAGAGGGAAGTTTGTACTTTTTAACCCCCTTCACCCATTTCACCCACCCCTCACTCCCTTGCCTCTGGCAATTACCAGTCTGTTCTCTGTGTCCGTGCTCTCTCTCTCTCTCTTTTTTAGATTCCACATAGAAGTGAGATCATAAGGTATTTATCTTTTTCTGTCTGGCATATTTCATGTAGTATAATAATCTTAAGATCCATCCATGTTGTTGCAGATGGCAAGATTTCATTTTTTCATAGCTATATATTATTACATTATGTATATATAACACATTTTCTTTACCCATTCATCCCTCAAGGAACACCTAGGTTGCTTCCATATTTTGGCTATTGTACTCATTTTGCTATGAACATGGGGGTGCATATATCTTTTCAAGTTAGTGTTTTGCTTTTCTTCGTATAAATACCTAGAAGTGGAATTGCTGGATGATATGGTAGTTCTATTTTTAATTTTTTGAGGAACCTCCATACTGCTTTTCATAGTGCTTACACCAATTTACATTCTCACCCATGGTGCACAAGTGTTCCCTTTTCTCCACATCCTTGCCAACACTTATTTTTGTATTTTTGATAATAACCATTTTAACAGGCATGAGATGATATCTCATTGGGTTTTGATTTGCATTTCCCAGTTGGTTAGTGATGTTGAGCACCTTTCACGTACCTGTTGGCTATCTGCATGTCATCTTTGAAAAAAGTCTATTCAGGTGCTCTACCCATTTTTAAAATTAGGTTGTTTGTTTTTAATGTTGAATTATATGAGTTTTGTGTATATTTTAGATATTAACCCTTTATAAGATATATTGCTTGAAAATATCTTCTCCCATTCAGTAAGAGGCCTTTTCATTTTGTTGATAGTTTCCTTTGCTGTGCAAAACTTTTTAGTTTGATATACTAGTCCCATTTGTTTATTTTTGCTTTTGTTTCCTTTGCCTGAGGAGACATATCCAAAAAAGAATTACTAAGACCAGTGTCAAAGAGCATAACTTCCTATGTTTTCCTCTAAGAGTTTTATGATTTCAGGTCTTACATTCAAGTCTTTAATCCATTTTGAGTTAATTTTTATGTATGGTGTAAAATAGTGATCTAGTTTCATTCTTTTGCCTGTGGTTGTCCAGTTTTGTTTTGTTTTTTTGCGGTACACGGGCCTCTCACTGTTGTGGCCTCTCCCGTTGCGGAACACAGGCTCCGGAAGCACAGGCTCAGCGGCCATGGCTCACAGGCCCAGCTGCTCCGCGGCATGTGGAATCTTCCCAGACTGGGGCACAAACCCGTGTCCCCTGCACTGGCAGGCGGACTCTCAACCACTGCGCCATCAGGGAAGCCTGGTTGTCCAATTTTTACAACACCATTTACTGAAGAGATTTTTCTTTCCCCATTGTATATTCTTGGCTCTTTTGTTACAAATTAATTGGCAATATATATGTGGGTTTATTTCTGAGCTCTCAATTTTGTTCCATTGATCTATGTGTCTGTTTTTATGTCAATAGCATACTGTTTTAATTACTATACTTTGTAATATAGTTTCTTTTTCTTTTTCTTTTTGGCTGTGTTGGGTCTTCGTTGCTGCACGTGGGCTTTCTCTAGCTTCAGCGAGCAGGGACTACTGTTTGTTGTGGTGCGCAGGCTTCTCGTTGTGGTGGCTTCTCTTGTTGTGGAGCACAGGCTCTAGGTGTGTGGGCTTCAGTAATTGTGGCATGTGGGCTCAGTAGTTGTGGCATGTGAGCTCAGTAGTTGTGGCTCACGGGCTTAGTTGCTCAATGGCATGTGGGGTCTTCCTGGACCAGGGATCAAACCCATGTCCCCTGCATTGGCAGGTGGATTCTTAACCACTGAGCCACCAGGGAAGTCCTGTAATATAGTTTCAAATCAGAGAGTGTGATGCCTCCAACTTTGTTCCTTGTTACACAAGATTGCTCTGGCTGTTTGGTTTTTCTTGTGGTTCCATACAAATTTTAGGACAGTTTGTTCTATTTCTTTGAAAAATGTCATTGGAATTTCAATGGAGATTGCATTGAATCTGTGGAGTGCCTTGGGAAATATGGACATTTAACAATACTGATTCGTCTAATTCACGAGCATGAAATATCCATTTATGGATATTTATTTGTGTCTTCCATTTATTTGTGTCTTCCCATTTATTTGTGTCTTCTTCCATTACTTTCATTAATGTCTTGTGGTTTTCAATATAGAGATCTTTCACCTTGGTTAAATTTATTCCTAGGTGGTGTTTTTTTGGGGTGGGGGGATGCATTTGTGAATAAGATTTATTTTCTTTATTTCTCTTTGTGATAGCTTGTTATTGGTGTATAGAAATGCAGCAGATTTTTGTGTATTGATTTTGTATCCTGTAATTTACTGAATTACTTTATTTGTTCTAACAATTTTTTGATGGAGTTTTTAGGCTTTTCTGTATATAATATGTCATCTGCAAAGAGTGACAGTTTTACTTTTTTCTTTCCAATTTGGATACCTATTTCTTTTTCTTGCCTATTTTCTCCGTCTAGGACTTCCAATATTATGTTGGATAAAAGTGGAAATTGTGGGCATCCTTGTCTTGTTCCTGATCTTAGAGGAAATGCTTTCAGCTTTTTATTGTTGAGTATGATGTTAGATGTGGGCTTGTCATATATGGCCTTTAATATGTTGAAGTCTGTTCCCTCTATACCCACTTTGTTGACAGTTTTTATCATAAACGGATGTTGACTTTTGTCAAATGCTTTTTGTCCTCTATGATCATATAGTTTTATGCTTCATTTTGTTAATGTGCTATATCACACAGACTGATTTGGGGATAAAAACTTATGCTTGATCTCATTCTAAAGTTCAATGTTTTTATTCTCTTTTCCCATCTTATGTTTTTGATGTCACATTTAATATCTTTTTTTTTAACATCTTTATTGGGGTATAATTGCTTTACAATGGTGTGTTAGTTTCTGCTTTATAACAAAGTGAATCAGTCATACATAAACATATGTTCCCATATGTCTTCCCTCTTGCATCTCCCTCCCTCCCACCCTCCCTATCCCACCCCTCCAGGCTGTCACAAAGCACCAAGCCAATATCCCTGTGCCATGCAGCTGCTTCCCACTAGCTATCTACCTTACTACGTTTGTTAGTGTGTATATGCCCATGACTCTCTCTCGCCCTGTCACAGCTCACCCTTCCCCCTTCCCATAACCTCAAGTCCGTTCTCTAGGAGGTCTGCATCTTTATTCCTGCTTTACCCCTAGGTTCTTCATGACATTTTTTTTCTTAAATTCCATATATATGTGTTAGCATACGGTATTTGTCTTTTTCTTTCTGACTTACTTCACTCTGTATGACAGACTCTAGGTCTATCCACCTCATTACAAATAGCTCAATTTCGTTTCTTTTTATGGCTGAGTAATATTCCATTGTATATATGTGCCACATCTTCTTTATCCATTCATCCGATGATGGGCACTTAGGTTGTTTCCATCTCCGGGCTATTGTAAATAGAGCTGCAATGAACATTTTGGTACATGACTCTTTTTGAATTTTGGTTTTCTCAGGGTATATGCCCAGTAGTGGGATTGCTGGGTCATATGGTAGTTCTATTTGTAGTTTTTTAAGGAACCTCCATACTGTTCTCCATAGTGGCTGAACCAATTCACATTCCCACCAGCAGTGCAAGAGTGTTCCCTTTTCTCCACACCCTCTCCAGCATTTATTGTTTCTAGATTTTTTGATGATGGCCATTCTGACTGGTGTGAGATGATATCTCATTGTAGTTTTGATTTGCATTTCTCTAATGATTAATGATGTTGAGCATTCTTTCATGTGTTTGTTGGCAGTCTGTATATCTTCTTTGGAGAAATGTCTATTTAGGTCTTCTGCCCATTTTTTTGATTGGGTTGTTTGTTTTCTTGTTATTGAGCTGCATGCGCTGCTTGTAAATTTTGGAGATTAATCCTTTGTCGGTTGCTTCATTTGCAAATATTTTCTCCCATTCTGAGGGTTGTCTTTTGGTCTTGTTTATGGTTTCCTTTGCTGTGCAAAAGCTTTGAAGTTTCATTAGGTCCCATTTGTTTATTTTTGTTTTTATTTCCATTACTCTAGGAGGTGGGTCAGAAAGGATCTTGCTGTGATTTATGTCATAGAGTGTTCTGCCTATGTTTTCCTCTAAGAGTTTGATAGTTTCTGGCCTTACATTTAGGTCTTTAATCCATTTTGAGCTTATTTTTGTGTATGGTGTTAGGAAGTGATCTAATCTCTTACTTTTACATGTACCTGTCCAGTTTTCCCAGCACCACTTATTGAAGAGGCTGTCCTTTCTCCACTGTACATTACTGCCACCTTTATCAAAGATAAGGTGTCCATATGTGCATGGGTTTATCTCTGGGCTTTCTATCCTGTTCCATTGATCTATCTTTCTGTTTTTGTGCCAGTACCATACCGTCTTGATAACTGTAGCTTTGTAGTATAGTCTGAAGTCAGGGAGCCTGATTCCTCCAGTTCCTTCTTTCGTTCTCAAGATTGCTTTGGCTATTCGGAGTCTTTTGTGTTTCCATACAAATTGCAAATTTTTTTGTTCTAGTTCTGTGAAAAATGCCAGTGGTAGTTTGATAGGGATTGCATTGAATCTATAGATTGCTTTGAGTAGTAGAGTCATTTTCACAATGTTGATTCTTCCAATCCAAGAACATGGTATATCTCTCCATCTATTTGTATCATCTTTAATTTCTTTCATCAGTGTCTTATAATTTTCTGCATACAGGTCTTTTGTCTCCTTAGGTAGGTTTATTCCTAGGTTTTTATTCTTTTTGTTGCAATGGTAAATGGGAGTGTTTTCTTGATTTCACTTTCAGATTTTTCATCATTAGTATATAGGAATGCCAGAGATTTCTGTGCATTAATTTTGTATCCTGCCACTTTACCAAATTCATTGATTAGCTCTAGTAGTTTTCTGGTAGCATCTTTAGGGTTCTCTATGTATAGGATCATGTCATCTGCAAAGAGTGACAGCTTTACTTCTTCTTTTCCGATTTGGATTCCTTTTATTTCCTTTTCTTCTCTGATTGCTGTGGCTAAAACTTCCAAAACTATGTTGAATAAGAGTGGTGAGAGTGGGCAACCTTGTCTTGTTCCTGATCTTAGTGGAAATGCTTTCAGTTTTTCACCATTGAGGATGATGTTTGCTGTGGGCTTGTCATATATGGCCTTTATTATGTTGAGGAAAGTTCCCTCTATGCCTACTTTCTGGAGGGTTTTTATCATAAATGGGTGTTGAATTTTGTCAAAAGCTTTCTCTGCATCTATTGAGATGATCATATGGTTTTTCTCCTTCAATTTGTTAATATGGTTTATCACATTGATAGATTTGCGTATATTGAAGAATCCTTGCATTCCTGGAATAAACCCCACTTGATCATGGTGTATGATCCTTTTAATGTGCTGTTGGATTCTGTTTGCTAGTATTTTGTTGAGGATTTTTGCATCTATGTTCATCAGTGATATTGGCCTGTAGTTTTCTTTCTTTGTGACATCCTTGTCTGGTTTTGGTATCAAGGTGATGGTGGCCTCGTAGAAGGAGTTTGGGAGTGTTCCTCCCTCTGCTATATTTTGGAAGAGTTTGAGAAGGATAGGTGTTAGCTCTTCTCTAAATGTTTGATAGAATTCGCCTGTGAAGCCATCTGGTCCTGGGCTTTTCTTTGTTGGAAGGTTTTTAATCACAGTTTCAATTTCAGTGCTTGTGATTGGTCTGTTCATATTTTCTATTTCTTCCTGATTCAGTCTTGGCAGGTTGTGCATTTCTAAGAATTTGTCCATTTCTTCCAGATTGTCCATTTTATTGGCATAGAGTTGCTTGTAGTAATCTCTCATGATCTCTTTTATTTCTGCAGTGTCAGTTGTTACCTCTCCTTTTTCGTTTCTAATTCTATTGATTTGAGTCTTCTCCCTTTTTTTCTTGATGAGTCTGGCTAGTGGTTTATCTATTTTGTTTATCTTCTCAAAGAACCAGCTTTTAGTTTTATTGATCTTTGCTATTGTTTCCTTCATTTCTTTTTCATTTCTTTCTGATCTGATTTTTATAATTTCTTTCCTTCTGCTAGCTTTGGGGTTTTTTTGTTCTTCTTTCTCTAATTGCTTGAGGTGCAAGGTTAGGTTGTTTATTCGAGATGTTTCCTGCTTCTTAAGGTGGGCTTGTATTGCTATAAACTTCCCTCTTAGAACTGCTTTTGCTGCATCCCACAGGTTTTGGGTCGTTGTGTCTCCATTGTCATTTGTTTCTAGGTATTTTTTGATTTCCTCTTTGATTTCTTCAGTGATCACTTCTTTATTAAGTAGTGTATTGTTTAGTCTCCATGTGTTTGTATTTTTTACAGATCTTTTCCTGTAATTGATATCTAGTCTCATGGCGTTGTGGTCAGAAAAGATACTTGATACAATTTCAATTTTCTTAAATTTACCAAGGCTTGATTTGTGACCTAAGATATGATCTATCCTGGAGAATGTTCCATGAGCACTTGAGAAAAATGTGTATTCTGTTGTTTTTGGATGGAGTGTCCTATAAATATCAATTAAGTCCATCTTGTTTAATGTATCATTTAAAGCTTGTGTTTCCTTATTTATTTTCATTTTGGATGATCTGTCCATGGGTGAAAGTGGGGTGTTTAAGTCCCCTACTATGAATGTGTTACTGTCGATTTCCCCTTTTATGGCTGTTAGTATTTGCCTTATGTATTGAGGTGCTCCTATGTTGGGTGCATAAATATTTACAATTGTTATATCTTCTTCTTGGATCGATCCCTTGATCATTATGTAGTGTCCTTCTTTGTCTCTTTTAATAGTCCTTATTTTAAAGTCTATTTTGTCTGATATGAGAATTGCTACTCCAGCTTTCTTTTGGTTTCCATTTGCATGGAATATCTTTTTCCATCCCCTTACTTTCAGTCTGTATGTGTCTCTAGGTCTGAAGTGGGTCTCTTGTAGACAGCATATATAAGGGTCTTGTTTTTGTATCCATTCAGCTAATCTGTGTCTTTTGGTGGGATCATTTAGTCCATTTACATTTAAGGTAATTATCGATATGTATGTTCCTATTCCCATTTTCTAAATTGTTTTGGGTTCGTTATTTTAGGTCTTTTCCTTCTCTTGTGTTTCTTGCCTAGAGAAGATCCTTTAGCATTTGTTGTAAAGCTGGTTTGGTGGTGCTGAACTCTCTCAGCTTTTGCTTGTCTGTAAAGGTTTTAATTTCTCCATCAAATCTGAATGAGATCCTTGCTGGGTAGAGTAGTCTTGGCTGCAGGTTTTTCTCCTTCATCACTTTCAGTATGTCCTGCCACTCCCTTCTGGCTTGTAGGGTTTCTGCTGAGAGATCAGCTGTTAACCTTATGGGGATTCCCTTATGTGTTATTTGTTGTTTTTCCCTTGCTGCTTTTAATATGCTTTCTTTGTATTTAATTTTTGACAGTTTGATTAATATGTGTCTTGGCGTATTTCTCCTTGTATTTATCCTGTATGGGACTCTCTGTGCTTCCTGGACTTGATTAACTATTTCCTTTCCCATATTAGGGAAGTTTTCAACTATAATCTCTTCAAATATTTTCTCAGTCCCTTTCTTTTTCTCTTCTTCTTCTGGAACTCCTATAATTCGAATGTTGGTGCGTTTAATGTTGTCCCAGAGGTCTCTGAGACTGTCCTCAGTTCTTTTCATTCTTTTTTCTTTATTCTGCTCTGCAGTAGTTATTTGCACTATTTTATCTTCCAGGACACTCATCCGTTCTTCTGCCTCAGTTATTCTGCTATTGATCCCATCTAGAGTACTTTTAATTTCATTTATTGTGTTGTTCATCGTTGCTTGTTTCATCTTTAGTTCTTCTAGGTCCTTGTTAACTGATTCTTGAATTTTGTCCATTCTATTGTCCATTCTATCTCCAAGATTTCGGATCAACCTTACTATCATTATTCTGAATTCTTTTTCAGGTAGACTGCCTATTTCCTCTTCAGTTGTTAGGTCTGGTGCATTTTTATCTTGCTCCTTTATCTGCTGTGTGTTTTTCTGTCTTCTCATTTTGCTTATCTTACTGTGTTTGGGGTCTCCTTTTTGCAGGCTGCAGGTTCGTAATTCCTCGTTTTTGATGTCTGTCTCCAGTGGCTAAGGTTGGTTCAGTGGGTTGTGTAGGCTTCCTGGTGGAGGGGACTAGTGCCTGTGTTGTGGTGGATGAGGCTGGATCTTGTCTCTCTAGTGGGCAGGTTCACGTCTGGTGGTGTGTTTGGGGGTGTCTGTGGCCTTATTATGATTTTAGGCAGCCTCTCTGCTAATGGGTGGGGTTGTGCTCCTGTTTTGCTAGTTGTTTGGCATAGGTTTTCCAGCACTGTGGCTTGCTGGTCATTGAGTGAAGCTGGGTGCTGGTGTTAAGATGGAGGTCTCTGGGAGATTTTCGCCGTTTGATATTATGTGGAGCTGGGAGGTCTCTTGTTGACCAGTGTCCTGAAGTTGGCTCTCCTACCTCAGAGGCAGAGCCCTGCCTCCTGGCTGGAGCACCAAGAGCTTTTTATCCACACGGCTCAGGATAAAAGGGAGAAAAAGTAGAGGGAATTAGTAGAAATATGAGGAAAGAAAGAAGGAAAGGAGGGTAGGAAGGAAGGAAGAAAGAAAGAAAGAAGCAAAGAAGGAAAGAAGGAAAGAAATGAGGGAGGGAGGGAGGGAGGAAGGAAGGAAGGAGGGAAAGAAGGAATAAAGACAGAAAGAAAGAAGATACAGTAAAAATAAAATAAAGTATAATAAAGTTATTGAATTAAAAAATTCTTATTTAGAAAAAAAAAAGGGACGGATAGAACCTTAGGACAAATGTTGGAAGCAAAGCTATACAGACAAAGTCTTACACAGAAGCATACACATACACCCTCACTAAAAGAGGTAAATGGGGAAAAATCATAAATCTTGCTGTCAGAGACCACTTCCTCAATTTGGGATGATTCGTTGTCTAAAGGAGGGAAGGAAGAAAGGAAAGAAAGAAAGAAAGAACGAAGGTAAAGTATAATAACGTTATTAAAATTAATTATTAGGAAAAAAATTCTTTTAAAAAAAGCATGGACGGATAGAACCCTAGGACAAATGGTGGAAGCAAGACTATACAGACAAGATCTCACACAGAAGCATACACATACACATTCACAAAAAGAGGAAAAGGGAAAAAATCATAGATCTTGCTCCTAAAATCCACTTCCTTAATTTGGGATGATTGGTTGTCTATTCAGGTATTCCACAGATGCAGGGTATATCAAGTTGATTGTGGAGCTTTAATCCGCTGCTTCTGAGGCTGCTGGGAGAGATTTCCCTTTCTCTTCTTTGTTCTCACAGCTCCCAGGGCTCAGCTTTGGATTTGGCCCTGCCACTGCGTGTAGGTCGCTGGAGGGCGTCTGTTTTTTGCTCAGACAGGACGGGGTTAAAGGAGCCGCTGATTCGGGGGCTCTGGCGCACTCAGGCCAGCGGGGAGGGAGGGGCACAGAGTGCGGGGCGAGCCTGCGGTGGCAAAGGCCGGCGTGACTTTGCACCAGCCTGAGGCGCGCTGTGCGTTCTCCCGGGGAAGTTGTCCCTGGATCCCGGGAACCTGGTAGTGGCGGGCTGCACAGGCTCCGCGGAAGAGGGGTGTGGAGAGTGACCTGTGCTCGCACACAGGCCCCTTGGTGGCGGCAGCAGCAGCCTTAACGTCTCCCGCCCGCCTCTGGGGTCCGCGCTTTTAGCCGCTGTTTGCGCCCGTCTCTGGATTCCGCACTTTCAGCCGCGGCTCGCGCCCGTCTCTGGATTCCGCGCTTTCAGCCGCGGCTCGCGCCCGTCTCTGGGGTCCGCGCTTTCAGCTGCGGCTCGCGCCCGTCTCTGGGGTTCGCGCTTTTAGCCGCGGCTCGCGCCCGTCTCTGGAGTTCCTTTAAGCAGCGTTCTTAAACCCCTCACCTCACGCCCCAGGAAACAAAGAGGGAAGGAAAAGTCTCCTGCCTCTTCGGCAGGTGCAGACTTTTACCCGGACTCCCTCCCGGCTAGCTGTGGTGCACTAACCCCTTCAGGCTATGTTCAAGCCGCCAACCCCAGTCCTCTCCCGGCGCTCCGTCCGAAGCCGAAACCCGAGCCTCAGAGCCTCAGCTTGCAGCCCCGCCCGCTCCGGCGGGTGAGCAGACAAGCCTCTCGGGCTGGTGAGTGCCGGTCGGCACCTCCGCGGCTTCGAAGCTCCCCCCTCCGCCTCCCGCAGTCTCCGCCCGCGAAGGGGCTTCCTAGTGTGTGGAAACTTTTCCTCCTTCACAGCTCCCTCCCACTGGTGCAGGTGCCGTCCCTATTCTTTTGTCTCTGTTTTTTCTTTTGCCCTACCCAGGTACGTGGGGAGTTTCTTGCCTTTTGGGAGGTCTGAGGTCTTCTGCCAGCCTTCAGTAGGTGTTCTGTAGGAGTTGTTCCACGTGTAGATGTATTTCTGGTGTATCTGTGGGGAGGAAGGTGATCTCTGCGTCTTACTCTTCCGCCATCTTCCACCTTCTCCACATTTAATATCTTTTTATTTTATGTATTCATTGACTAATTATTGTCATCATAGCTATTTTTACTATTTTTTCTTTTAATCTTCATACTAGCTTAAAAGTGATTAATCCACTTACTATATATTTACCTTTTCAGTGAGACTTGTTCTTTCATGTTTCCTTGTTACTAATTAGCATCCTTTCTTTTCAGCTTAAAGAAGTCCCTTTAGCATTGTTTTCAAGAGGGTATTAAATCGTTTATTGGTTACACATGATAAAGGATGATACACAAGCTTCATTCCCAACTATAACTTTATCTGGTACCATAATTCAATTTAGATATATTGCATAGGATGTGCCAAGAAACTCCATGACTTTGCTTGGGTGACCCTTTTAAAGGTGAACTCCAGGTCACAACACAGTAACTGTCAGTTCAACTACACCAAGGTTTCTGAAGACAATGGCTTCTCCATCCAAGCAGGTTGTAAATAAATTTCACATGGAACCTGGCATCACCCTGAAGGAATGCTAACTTCACACTGTTGGGGTAGTTTACCAAAATGGCTTCAGAGTAGACTAACTACTTTACATAGCACATTTTAAAAAGACACATTTATTCAGTGTCGTGATCAGACTATTACATTTAACAATCAACAACATGGGTGCAAAAAACAAAAAATCTATATTAAAACCCTTTGTTGGAATGCTTTATACTTTCCACAGAACAGAAACTAAAATAACGTGTTATACAATTAGTCATAAATACAGTCCTCGAGCTTTTTTTTGCCCATACACATGAGTATTGTCTAAAACATGTCTTCTTTGTAGCAGCTAGGCCCTGCCACCACTGTGCTTGGCTGAGTTCACAAATCTGTTGTAACCTGTAGTTCCCCTGTCACTTCTCTGGCTCTCCTCTCCTGCTAAGCTTTGTTTCCTGGCAGCAACTAAAACCTCCTGCCACTGCCATAGCTACTGATGCTGCTGGAACCACCATAGCCACCTTGGTTTTGTGGTTTGGCAAAGTATTGGCCCCTACCACCATAGGGCCCAGAACTTTTGCCTCCAAAGTTTCCTCCTTTCATGGGTTCAAAATTTGAAGATTAATTGTTATAATTGCCAAAATCATTGTAGCTTCCGCCACCTCCAAAACTGCTTCCATCATTACCAAATCCAATATAGCCACCCCCACTGCCACCATAGCCACCACCACATCTGCCACCAAAGCCACCTTGACCACTGACGTTTCCTCCACGACCAAAGCTGTCATTCCCTCCAAAACCTCCTCGACGACCACCACCAAAGTTTCCAGAACCACTTTGACCTCTTTGGCTAGATGAAGCACTAGCCACCTTTTCCTTAGATAGGGCTTTCCTTACTTCACAGTTGTGGCCATGCACAGAGTGGTATTTCTTTTTTTTTTCTTTTTGCGGTACGCGGGCCTCTCACTGTTGTGGCCTCTCCTGTTGCGGAGCACAGGCTCCGGATGCGCAGGCTCAGCGGCCATGGCTCACGGGCCCAGCCGCTCTGCGACATGTGGGATCTTCCCGGACCGGGGCATGAACCCGTGTCCCCTGCATCGGCAGGCGGACTCTCAACCACTGCACCGCCAGGGAAGCCCTGGTTTCCTCTTATTAGGAACTCTGGGCTTCCTGGATCTGGATGTCTATCTCCTTCTCAAGGTTAGGGAAGTTTTCAGCCATTATGTCTTCAAATAAGATTTCTTCTTTCCCTTCTTTCTGTTCTGTATTTTTCGTCTTTGTTCTCTTTCCTTCTCAGTTTTGGAGATTTCTGTTGAGATTTCTTCAAGCTGAGAGATTCTTTCCTCAGCAGTGTTCAGTGTACCAATAAGCCCATCAAAGGCATTCTTCTACAGTGTTTTTGGCTTCTCACTTTTCTTTTTGGTCCTTTTTTTTATGATTTCCATCTCTCTGCTTACATTGCCAATCTGTTCTTGCATTTTGTCTACTTTATCCATTAGAGCCCTTAGCATATTCATCACAGTTGTTTTAAATTCCTGGTCTAATAATTCCAACATCCCGGCCATGTCTAGTTTTGATGCTTGCTCTACCTCTTCAAAATTTTTTTTATCTTTTAGTATGATTTGATTTATCTTTTAGTATGATTTTTATATCTTTTAGTATAATTTTTTATCTTTTAGTATGATTTTTTTAGTATGATTTATCTTTTAGTATGATTTTTATCTTTTAGTATGTTTTTTTATCTTTTAGTATGATCTTTTAGTATGATACATATGATACATGATGTATCAGGTAAAAGGAGCTGCTGTAAATAGGCCTTTAGTACTGTGGTGGTAAGGTGTGGAGGAGGCAGGCATTTTAGTCCTTTGATTAGGTTTCAGCCTTTCAGTGTACCTATTCCTGTGGACTATGAGCTTCACAAATGTGTCTCAGTTTTTTTCCCCACCCTTAGGTAGGACAAGACGTCTCCAGTGTGCTGGTGCTGGGTATTTCCCTTCCCACAGGTCAGTTAGGCTCTGAAAAGACCCTGGCAGGCTGTTCTCTGCTGAACTAGTTTATTCTGAGGGCAGGCATTGTTAAGAACAGAGTGCTCTGGTATATTTCAGAATGGTTCCTTTTCCCCTTCCCCTACCAGAAGCATGAGGGATTTTTTTTTTTTTTTCTCATACTCACTCTGGGAATCTGGTCCAGCTCCTGGAGATAAAGCTCACAAAATGCAGGGGCTTCCCTATGACTGGGCCCCTTAGAGTTTTTAACTCTCAGACTTGTCCACACTGAACCTGCACCAATTCATCATTTACAGTTCAGGTTTTCCTACCCCAGAACTGGTTCCCACAGCAGTTTCTACTTCTGAGTCTCTGCTGCAGTAAACTGTGACTCTCCAATCTTAGAGGCAGCAGTTCTTTTCCCTGTGTCCTTACCTCTTTTTCAGATCCAAGAAGAGGTGTTGATTTTTCAGTCTGTTTAATTTTTTACTTGTTGTTAGTACAGAATGGCAACTTCCAAGCCCCTTAACTGTGGAACTGGAAACTCTGAGTCCCATCTTCTTAACCTGAGGACAGAATGCTCAGGTGAATCTGCCCAGATCCTTCTCTGTATCTAGCTGGGTTTTACCATTCTTAATATAGTCCCTACTCTCCTTTCCAGTAGGTCTCCTTAGGTAAGTTGAGGAAACTCATTTCACTTCACAGACATGTTCTGTTTTACCATACTCCTGAGAGCAGCAGAGAAGTCATGGTGAACAGAAAACACAAAGCAGCCCACTTACCCTGACCATGTTTTCAGTGGACATTCAGTGCCTAGCTTGTCAGGTGCTGTTAGTGGGTTAAGCTCTGTGTTTCCAAGGACTTACTCATGGTCTCACCCTGTGATTTCCCTCTAAGTGTCTCTTATAAACTCTCAAAGAAGCTGAAGTCAGATTATGGCCCAGATAGTTCTGCTTGTCTTCTCTTGGGAGTCCTCATCTAATTGTCCTCATCTAATAGTGGTTTTGTTTTCTCCTTATGCATCTGTGTTAGTGTTTGCTATTCTGTTTTTTTAACTAGACAGTGTATTATCTAGGTATACATTGTTTGATGGTTGATGGGCTTGTTAGTTCCTTGGCAATCCCAGCCTAATTTATGGACATCAAAGTGGTCTTGGTGACCAAAGACAGACCCAAGCAGAGAAATGCAGGTGCTGGTAGTTGGGAGATTGGCAAGTAATAGCTGATGCAGAATGGATACATGCAGGACCCCAATAGCATTTGCCATAGGAGAAAAAAACCTTAAAACAAAGCAAGAGAATGATCAATACAAAAGTTACGCAAAGTGAATACTTCTTTTGGAGGTAGCTCGAAGGAAGGGGCCTATGATGGGAGAGTGTCCAGGGGGCTTCTAAGCATCTAAGGATGTTCTATTTCTTATACTGGTTTGTGAGTACATGGTATTAATTCTTAATTCACATATATGTGTTATACACTCTTCTGTGAAGGTATATATTTCACAATAAAGGTTTTATTAAAATAATGGGTATAGCACAGGGAACTCTACTCTGTAATGGCCTATATGGGAAAAGAATCTAAAAGACAGAGGATATATATATATGTATAACTGATTCACTTTGCTGTACACCTGAAACTAACACAACACTGTAAATAAACTATACTCCAATAAAAATTTTAAAAATAATGGTACAATTTATATTAAAGAATTTGATACAGACCAAGTAAGTATTGAGATTTTACGGATCAATAAAAAAGCATGTCTTCCTTGCCTGATTTTGGTTGAAATTGAAAGAGATTCAGGAGTCACAGAGAAGGAAATAAAAGTAGTACCTTTATTACTGATGAAGTTAATTGAAAAATGTAGCCTTAAATCCACAGCTAAGTGGACTTGCTGTTTTCCCCTCCAGAATAGATCTTACCAATAGTAATTGGCACAGCTAGAAAAGCACAGACCTCCTCTGCATGGGTGAGAACAGACCAGAATGCATGCTTTTTGCAAGTGAGCAGGTTTAACAAAAGAATCCAGAAGTGGCTGAGCTGCAATTCCTTCTCCTAAACTCTCCTATAGGATTAGCCATTTCTCTTTCCCTGGCAATTAGTGAATGAGGGACATAGAGAAGCCAGAAATGTCAATTTAGCTGAAGTTGCCTCTGTAAAGATTCACAAAAACTGAGGAAAAGTTTTCCCACCTAACAGTATACATACAATAATTTATTACAGAAGTGTCATTTCAAAAAAATGGATAATTCAATAAATGTATTAGTGTTCCTGGCTAACTTTTGAAAATACAGTTAAATCCTAAAACTCAGTAGATTTCATAAAGACAGTTTGTTTTCTATGTATATTATACTACAATAAAAATTCTTTTAAAAAAGTATGTGTGATATGAGCTCATTTTTATTAAAAATATGCATTTATATTTGTTCATATACAAACACATATATATTTATGTCAGTCTGGAAAGACATGCATGAAAATGTTAGCAGTTATTATTTCTAGGTGATGGAAATGTAAGTCTTACCTTTTCTTTTACAGTAAGCATGTCCTTTTACTCAGCTAAAATAAAATTATTTTTCTTCCTTTTTTTTTTTTTTTTTTGCGGTACGCGGGCCTCTCACGGTTGTGGCCTCTCCCGTGGCGGAGCACAGGCTCCGGACGTGCAGGCTCAGCGGCCATGGCTCACGGGCCCAGCCGCTCCGTGGCATGTGGGATCTTCCTGGACTGGGGCACGAACCCGTGTCCCCTGCATCGGCAGAAAGACTCTCAACCACTGCGCCACCAGAGAAGCCCAAAATTATTTTTCTATAAATGTTACGTGGCCAATTGTTACTCTTTTATAGTCTGAATTAAACTAGTAGATAGAAACAATGTTTTAAAACTTGTAACAACTTTACACAATCGTACACACAGAAATGCTCAAAACATACATATAGTAAGGAATACTTTTTTTTCTGATAGTAATTAAAATAAGATTTTTTTAATAGTGTATGACAGTATAAAACTGGGAAGTCACACTCATTATTTATTATTCTACCTTGTACATGATATTATGGCATGTACATAATATCTGTTTCTTAGGTTTTCTGTTTCTTAGGTTAATTTTTATTCCAGTGAACAAATGTAATGATGTTACCTAAACTAAAATTACCAATGAATGTTATTTGTTATCTTTAAAGAAGAAACAACTTTAAATCACCAAAACATCTTACATTGCTCATTTATAACTTGTATATTTATTTATGTAACAATTATCTTATTAGTGACCATGTAACAATATATTTCTGTATGCTCAACTTCCTAAACTTTTAGTTAACGGAAGAAAAAGAAGGTTAGGTAATTCAAAATTCAAAGAAATAATTTCTTTCTAAGGTCTTTTACTTTGTGACCATGGAAATTGTACCCTTTTCAATTCAGCAAAATATACTAGGTATTTATTTACTCTGTGCATGACTTTGTTACATACTATCAAGATAAGTTCATTAAGATAGAAATGTTATTATGAGATGTGAATTAACATTCTTACTAATTGAAAAAATTGTTAAATACCAGAGCTCTTTCATTCCACATCATGAAAATAAAAGTTCTAACAATGAAGTAGTTGCATTTATTAGATCTAGATCCTGTTTTGATTTTCAGGGAAAATAACTTTTTATTAAATCATTGTACTTTAACTGAAAGTTTAGTAAGGTTAGCATGTAGGAATATATCATTACATGGTCACTGATACAATAATTTATATATGAGAATTTCATTGTTATATCAGCAATAAAAGGGGTTGGGCACTTTTTATTTTTATATATTAAAGATAAATAACATTACCAGTTTTTGTTTGGAGGCCATTGCTATATTTGCTAATTTGATTAAATATAGAAAAATTAAACAAAAATTTAAAAAGAGAAGGTAATTACCATACTAGTCTATAAATTTCCTGAGAACAGTCTGTCACTTTCCCAAGTACAATCTTTACACATTAGTATATAGGAAATTTAACTTGATAAAAATGGAATTATATGATTACAAATAAAAAGTACTATAGAATATAGTATGTTATATGTTAACCTTAAGTAAAGCACCTTAAAACCTTATTATAACATGGTTGTCCAGGACCATATCAAGGCAGCCCTATACTGACAGACTAATGAGATTATGTGGCAACAGTTTGGGATAAAGAGAGGAAGGCATGGGGATCAGAATAGATGGTGAGGATTATTTGCAGCTATTACTAAAATATTAAGGTATTTGTAGATGCTAAAAGTGTAATGGCTAAGGATCTCTTAAGGTGTCCTCTTGATTTATTTCTTTTTCATCGTTACCTACTTCCTGCCATTGTTGGAAAACAATAGTATTTTTTCCCTGAACAATAGATTTTCTTATCTTAGATTTTGCTATAACTCGTTATATATAAGCGAAAATATTAGAATTTGGTTCAAAATACTTTGTACCTTTCTGTTTCTTTATTTAGGCATAATGTCCACTGCTTGGGATTTGTACGATTCTTATAATGCTATGGAGCTTTCATCTTTACCAGTAAAAAGATCTACAGTTGATTCAAGTAGTAAAGCAAGCATACCTTCTAAAGACTGGGACCAAAGACTGCCAGGGAGTAATTTAGAAAAAAGTAAGATTTCATTTATTTCAGTTTTTTAAAAATTGGGGTAAAATTGGTATATAACATTATATTAGTTTCAAGTGTACAACGTATAATTCAATCTTTGTCTACACTACAAAGTGATCACCACCATGTCTAGTTACTATCTGTCACTCTATAATTAACCCACCCCCTTTACCCATTTCACCTACCCCCCAACCTCCTTCCCCTCTAACAACCATGAATCTGTTCTCTGCATTTATGAGTTTGGTTTTTGTTTTGTTTTTTACATTCCACATATGAGTGAAATCATATGGTATTTGTCTTTCTCTCTCTGACTTATTTCACTTAACATAATACCGTGCATTTCCCTGATAATTAGTGATGTTGAACATCTCATGTACCATTTGGAAAAAATGTCTGTTTTGCTTATCTGTCCATTTTTAATCAGATTTTTTTTTTTTTTTTTTTGCTATTGAGTTCTTTGAGTTCTTTATATATTTTGGATTAACCCCTTATCAGATATATGGTTTGCAAATATTTTCTCCTATTCAGTAGGTTGTCTTTTGATTTCATTGATGGTTTCCTTTGCTATGCAGAAGCTTTTTAGTTTGATGTAGTACCACTTGTTTATTTTTGCTTTGGTTGCTTTTGCTTTGGAGTCAGATCTAAAAAATCAATGCCAAGACCAATGTCAAGAAGCTTATTGTCTATGTTTTCTTCCAGGAGATTTATGGTTTCAGGTCTTATGTTTCAAGTCTTTAATCCATTTTAAGTTAATTTTTACGTTTGGTGTAAAATAGTAATCTAGTATCATTCTTTTGCTTGTGGCTGTCTAGTTCTCCCCACACCATTTATTGAAGAGACTATCCTTTCCCCATTGTATATTCTTGGCTCCTTCATCATAAATAATTGACAATATATGTGTGCATTTATTTCTGTGCTCTCTATTCTGATTCATTGATCTATGAGTCTGTTTTTATGTCAATACCATGCTGTTCTGATTACTAGTGCTTTGTAGTATAGTTTGAAATCAGAGAGTGTGTACCTCCAGCTTAGTTCTTCTTTCTCAAGATTGCTTAGACTATTCACTGTCTTTTGTGGTTCCACATAAATTTCTGAATTATTTGTTCTAGTTCTGTGAAACCTGCCATTGGAATTTTGATAGGGATTGCATTGAATCTGTAGACTGCTTTGGGTCACATGAACATTTTTTTTTTTTTTTTTTTTTTTTGCGGTACGCGGGCATCTCACTGTTGTGGCCTCTCCCGTTGAGGAGCACAGGCCCCGGACGCGCAGGCTCAGCGGCCATGGCTCACAGGCCCAGCCACTCCATGGCATGTGGGATCTTCCTGGACCGGGGCACGAACCCGCGTCCCCTGCATCGGCAGGCAGACTCAGCCACTGCGCCACCAGGGAAGCCCCACATGAACATTTTAACAATGTTAATTCTTCCAATCCATGAGCATGGACTACCTTTCCATTCATTTGTATCTTTTAAAATTTCTTTTATTAGTGTCTTGTTATTTAAGATTTTTTGGAATGTTTTCATGTGACATTTTTAACAAATTCTTTTGTAGTAGTTACAATATTTTCTTTCTGGTGGAACATGAAAAATACAACTTTTACTTAGAAATATCATTGTTACTCTTTCACACAGTCTTGAACTTTGAACTGAAAATTTTATTTTTTCTTGGATACCTGTCAAGAGTTTCAAAGATCGTATCTTTCTCTGTCGCTTCTTTAATTGCTCTTAAGCTCTTTTTCATACACGTAGGTTCCACAGTTTTCTCTCTCTCTTTCTATACGTTAGATAACTTGTAAGAAAAATAAAATATGCAAGCTCTGTGACAACATAAAACGGAGATACGTTAACAACAATGGCTTTTAATTGGGGACAATTTTACCTTTCCTAGGGGACACTTGGCAATATCTGGAGACATTTTTGGTTGTCATGACTATGTTGACATTTTGGGTAGATGCCAAGGATACTGCTAAAATTTTGTCAATTCACCAAACAGCCCCACAACAAAAAAAATTATCTGGCCAGAATGTCAATAGTACCAAGGCTTGCAAATCCTGCATTACAAATTTAGCTTTTAGTATGTTAAGTTTTAAGATTAAATGTTATAATTAAAACCAACACAAAACTGTAATTCTCCAGATATACTGCTATGAAAGAATTTTTACAAAGTTCAGTTATAAGAAGTTTGTTAAGTTCCACTTCTGATTATATTGTGATTATATAATTTTTGTCTCCATATTCTGAACTTCTGAGTCTTTTTCTTCTAGAATTATATTACTACATTTAAGGGATGGTCTTTACTTCAAACTATACCCTGGCAAAGTTTTGTAAAGTTTTGGTAAATTTTCATAAATTGAACTCAAATATTTCTACTCTCACTAATTTTGACCCAAAGACAAATGTAATATTTAAAAATAGTAAATCAGTAAATATTTTGAAAAGCCAAGTTTAAAAAGAATTGGTAATTTTCAGAAAACAATGACCTTATTTATAATGACTACATACCCTTCAGAGATACAGATTCATGGAACTTATCACCTTATAACTTGCTCTATCATTGTTTCTCAAGTTTAATGTTAAAAATGTCTAAACTTTAGATGTGTTACCTATATCCTTTTGGTTTTTTTAAATGATATTTATGGTATGTAGACTATATCCATATTTTACTGAAAGTTATTTATAATGAACACCAGTTCATTTTCCCAGAGGAAAGTGAAGGGGAAGAATGAATCATTAGTAACCATTAAAGAAACATTATTTTTTGTTATTTAAATATTAATGTCCATACAGTAGGTTTGCTTTTAGAAGATTCCAAAAATTGCTAGGAAAAAAATCAGTCTTAGACTAAAAATTACATGAGACTTCAAAATATATTATCCCACCCCCATTAAAGCCATTGATCCACAAAAAAGTGTTAGTGGAAGGTCCTACAAGGAAAATGTCTCAAATTGCGGGTCTTTTATTTCATGTGTGTATGGGTGTGCTTTTAAAAGCAAAAAGGGATAATATAATTATATTCAATAACTACAATACAAACTGAAAATAAATTTTATTTTATTATGATGGCCAGTTAGTGGAATAGGAGACCCCAGAACTAGGAAAAGGGAGAAAATAAAACAGAAAAATGTATGCAACAGAGCCGAATGATCAGATTTATTGAGAATTAAAGTAATTCAGATAAAAACTAGGACTAGGTCACCTCTATGGTCCTTTTTGACTCTGAGATTTTGTAATGTAAACACAAAGAGAAGAAAGTTAAATATGATCCATATTGCTTTAAGAAGTATTTCTATTCCATTTAAATTTTGAATGTATGGGTTATATTTTAACCTCTGTTATCATATTCAAGGGAAAAATAGGCCAATAGTTTTCATTTTGGAAAGTGTATAAGGCCATAGCTCAGTTCACAGAGAAAAATTATTTTCTCTTAAAGGCTTTTTTTTTCTTTTGCAGTAGGGTTTTAGATTTTAAAAAATGAGTAGGCATTTTAAGCAAAGGTTTATAGAAAAGTTGAGCAGATAGTACTGAGAGATTCATATAACTCCATCTCTGTCCCAACTCCACACAAAATTTCCCCTATTTCGAACATCTTGCATTAATGTAGTATATTTGTTACAATTCATAAACCCATATTAATATATTATTATTCATAGTTTACATTATAGTTTAATCTTTGTGCTGTACTGTTCTATGAGTTTTGACAAATGCATAATGACATATTTCCACTATTACAGTTTTACATGGAATAATTTCACTGACCTAAATTTCTCCTGTGCTCCACCTATTCTATCATTCCTTCTTCCCTATACCCCTGGCCACCACTGATCTTTTTATTGTCTCTGTATTTTTGCCTTTTCCAAAATATCATATAGTTGGAATTGTATAATATACAGCCTTTTCAGACTGGCTGCTTTCACTAAACAATATGCATTTAAGATTTCTCTATGTCTTATCATGACAGCTCATTTATTTTTATCACTGAATAATATTACATTATATGGATGTACCACTGTTTGTTTATCTATTACTTTATTGAAAGATATTTTGGTTGCTTCTAGTTTTTGGTGATTATAAATAAAGCAGCTATAAACATTCATGCGTTGGTTTTTTGTGTGGATATAAGTTTTCAACTCATTTGGGTAAATACCTAGGAGTATGATTGCTGGATCATATAGTGAGAGTATGCTTAGCTTAAGAAACTATGAAACTGTCCTCAAAAGTGGTTGTACCATTTTGCATTGCCACAAGCAATGAATGAGTATTCCTGTTGCTCTCATTCTTGGCAATATTTGATATTGTTACTGTTTTTGGATTTTTAGCTATTCTTTTTAAAATTTATTGACATATAATGGATATAATATTATATTAGGTTCTGTTTTACAACATACTGATTCAACATTTAAATACATTATGAAATAATCACCAGGATATGTTCAGTAACCACCTGTCATCATACAAAGTTATTACAGTATTATAAGCTATATTCCTTATGCTGTATATTACTTCCTTGTGACTTATTTTATAACTGGAAGTTTGTACCTCTTAATCCCTTTTACCTGTTTCACCCAACCACCCACACTCATTTCCTCTGCAACCACCTGTTTGTTCTCTGTATCTATGTCTGTTTCTGGTTTTTGTTGTTTATTTATTTTGGTTTCTTGATTCTACATGTAAGTGAAATCATACAATATTTGTCTTTCTCTGACTTATTTCACTTAGGAAAATGCCCTCTATATTCATCCATGTTGTTGCAAGTGGCAAGATTTCATTCTTTTCTATGGTTTGGTATTATTCCATTATATATATACCATATCTTCTTTATCCATTTATCTATCAATGAACACTTAGGTTGTTTCCATATCTTTGCTATTGTAAGTAATGCTGCTATGAATATTGGAGTGCATGTATCTTTTCAAATTAATGTTTTCATTTTCTTCAGATATATACCAGGCAGTGGAATTGTTGGATCATATGGTAATTCTATTTTTAGTTTTTTGAGGAATCTTCATACTGTTTTGCGTAGTGGCTGTACCAATTTACATTCCCACCAACAGTGCAGGAGGGTTCTTTTTTCTCTACATCCTTGCTGACACTTGTTATTTATTGTCTTTTCTTTCTTTCTTTCTTTCTTTTTTTTTTTTTTGGCTGCATTGGGTCTTAGTTGCTACATGAAGGCTTTCTCTAGTTCCAGCGAGTGGGAGCTACTCTTCGTTGTGGAGCACGGGCTCTAGGTGTGTGGGCTTCAGCAGTTGCAGAATGTGGGCTCAGTGGTTGTGGCTCATGGGCTTAGTTGCTTTGCGGAACGTGAGATCCTCCTGGACAAGGGATCAGACCCGTGTCCCCTGCATTGGCAGGTGGATTCTTAATCACTGTGCCACCAGGGAAGTCATTATTATCTTTTTGAAGTTAGCCATTCTGATAGGTTTCAAGTGATATCTCATTGTAGTTTTGATTTGCATTTCCCTGATCATTAGTAACGTTGAGCATCTTTTCATGTGTCTGTTGGCCATCTGTAGGTCTTCTTTGGAAAAATACCTACTTAGGTCCTCTGCCCATTTTCTAATCTGATTATCTGGTTTCTTGATATTGAGATGTATGTGTTCTTTATATATTTTGGATATTAACCCCTTATCAGATACATGATTTGTAAATGTCTTCTCTTGTTCGGTAGATTGCCTTTTCATTTTGTTGATAGTGTGCTTTTCTGTGCAAAAGCTTTTGAAATTGATGTAGTCCCATTTGTTTATTTTTGCTTTTGCTGCCCTTGCCTGAGGTGACAGATCCAAAGTTTTCCTAGCACTGCTTATTGAAGAGGCTGTCTTTTCTCCATTGTATATTCTTACCTATTTATCAAAAATAAGGTGACCATATGTGTGTGGGTTTATTTCTGGGCTTTCTATCCTGTTCCATTGATCTATATTTCTGTTTTTGTGCCAGTACCATACTGTCTTGATTACTGCATCTTTATAGTATAGTCTGAAGTCAGGGAGCCTGATTCCTCCAGCTCCGTTTTTCTTTCTCTAGATTGCTTTGGCTATTCGGGGTCTTTTGTGTTTCCATACAAATAGTGAAATTTTTTGTTCCAGTTCTGTGAAAAATGCCATTGGTAGTTTGATAGGGATTGCATTGAATCTGTAGATTGCTTTGGATAGGATAGTCATTTTCACTATGTTGATTCTTCCAATCCAGGAACATGGTATACCTCTCCATCTGTTTGTATCATCTTTAATTTCTTTCTTTAGTATCTTATAGTTTTCTGCATATAGGTCTTTTGTCTCCTTAGGTAGGTTTATTCCTACGTATTTTATTCTTTTTGTTGCAGTGGTAAATGGAAGTATTTCCTTGATTTCTCTTTCAGATATTTCATCAATAGTGTATAGGAATGCAAGAGATTTCTGTGCATTAAGTTTGTATCCTGCTACTTTACCAAATTCATTGATTAGCTCTAGTAGTTTTCTGGTAGCATCTTTAGGATTCTCTATGTATAATATCATGTCATCTGCAGTGACCGCTTTACTTCTTGTTTTCCAATTTGGATTCCTTTTATTTCTTTTTCTTCTCTGATTGCTGTGTCTAAAACTTCCCAAACTGTGTTGAATAATAGTGGTGAGAGTGGGAAAACTTGTCTTGTTCCTGATCTTAGTGGAAATGGTTTCAGTTTTTCGCCATTGAAAATGATGTTGGTTGTGGGTTTGTCATTTATGGCCTTTATTATGTTGAGGTAAATTCCCTCTATGCCTACTTTCTGGAGGGTTTTTATCATAAATTGGTGTTGAATTTAGTCAAAAGCTTTTTCTGTATCTATTGAGATGATCATATGGTTTTTTTCCTTCAGTTTTTTAATATGGTGTATTACATTGATTGATTTGCATATATTGAAGAATTCTTGCATTCCTGGGATAAACCCCACTTGATCATGGTGTATGATCCTTTTAATATGCTGTTGGATTCTGTTTGATAGTGTTTTGTTGAGGATATTTGCATCAGTGATATTGGCCTATAGCTTTCTTTCTTGTGACATCTTTGTCTGGTTTTGGTATCAGGGTGATGGTGGCCTTGTACAATGAGTTTGGGTGTGTTCCTCCCTCTGCTATATTTTGGAAGAGTTTGAGAAGGATAGGTGTTAACTCTTCTCTAAATGTTTGATAGAATTTGCTCGTGAAGCCATCTGGTCCTGGGCTTCTGTTTGTTGGAAGGTTTTTAATCAAAGTCTCAATTTCAGTGCTTGTGATTGATCTGTTTATATTTTCTGTTTCTTCCTTGTTCAGTCTCAGAAGCTTGTGCTTTTCTAAGAATTTGACCATTTCTTCCAGTATGTCCATTTTATTGGCATATAGTGGCTTGTAGCAGTCTCTCATAATCCTTTGTTTTTCTGTAGTGTCAGTTGTTACTTCTCCTTTTTAATTGCTAATTCCATTTATTTGGGTTTTCTCCCTGTTTTTCTTGATGACTCTGGCTAATGCTTTATCAATCTTCTTTATCTTCTCAAGGAACCAGCTTTTAGTTTCATTGGTCTGTGCTATTGTTTCCTTCATTTCTTTTTCATTTATTTCTGATCTGATCTTCATGATTCCTTTTCTTCTGCTAACTTTGGGTTTTTTTGTTCTTCTTTCTCTAATTGCTTTAGGTGTAAGTTTAGGTTGTTTATTTGAGATGTTTCTTGTTTCTTGAGATAAGGTTGTACTGCTATAAACTTCCCTCATAGACCTGCTTTTGCTGCATCCCATAGGTTTTGGGTCATCGTGTTTTCATTATCATTTGTTTCAAGGTATTTTTTGATTTCCTCTTTAATTTTTTAAGTGATCTCTTGGTTATTTAGTAGTGTATTGTTTAGCCTCCATGTTTTTGTATTTTTTACAGATTTTCTCCTGTAATTGATATCTAGTCTCATAGGGCTGCAGTCAGAAAAGATGCTTGATACAATTTAAATTTTCTTAGATTTACCAAGGCTTGCTTTGTGTCCCAAGACATGATCTATCCTGGAGAATGTTCCATGAGCCCTTGAGAAGAAAGTGTATTCTGTTTTCTTTGGATAGATTGTCGTATAAATATCAATTAAGTCCATCTTGTTTAATGTATCATTTAAAGCTTGTGTTTCCTAATTTATTTTCATTTTGGCTGATCTGTCCATTGGTGAAAGTGGGGTGTTAAAGTCCCCTGCTATGATTGTGTCACTGTCGATTCCCCTTTTATGGCTGTTAGCATTTGCATTATGTATTGAGGTGCTCCTATGTTTTGTGCATAAATATTTATAATTGTTTTATCTTCTTCTTCGATTGATCCCTTGATCATTATGTAATGTCTTTCTTTGTCTCTTGTAATAGTCTTTATTTTGAAGTCTATTTTGTCTGATATGAGAATTGCTACTCCAGCTTTCTTTTGATTTCCATTTGCATGGAATATCTTTTTCTATCCCCTTACTTTCAGTCTGTATGTGTCCCTAGGTCTGAAGTGGGTCTCTTGTAGACAACATACATATGGGTCTTGTTTTTGTATCCATTCGGCCAGCCTATATTTTTTGGTTGGAGCATTTAGTCTGTTTACATTTAAGGTAGTTATCAATCTGTATGTTCCTATTACCATTTTCTTAATTATTTTGGGTTTGTTATTGTAAATTTTTTCCTTGTCTTGTGTTTCCTGCCTAGAGAAGTTCCTTTAGCATCTGTTTTAAAGGTGGTTTGGTGGTGCTGAATTCTCTTAGCATTTGCTTGTCTGTAAAGGTTTTAATTTCTGCATCACATGTTAATGAGATCCTTGTTGAGTAGAGTAATCTTGGGTGTAGGTTTTTTCTGTTTCATCACTTTAAATATGTCCTGCCATTCCCTTCTGGCTTGCAGAGTTTCTGCTGAAAGTTCAGCTGTTAACTTTATGGGGATTCCCTTGTATGTTATTTGTTGTTTTTCCCTTGCTGCCTTTAATATTTTTTCTTTGTATTTAATTTTTGATAGCTTGATTAATTTGTGTCTTGGCGTGTTTGTCCTTGGATTTATCCTGTATGGGACTCTCTGTGCTTCCTGGACTTGATTGACTATTTCCTTTCCCATATTAGAGGTTTCAACTATAATCTCTTCAAATATTTTCTCAGATCCTTTATTTTTCTCTTTTTCTTCTGGGACCCCTATAGTTTGAATGTTGGTGCATTTAGTGTTGTCCCAGAGGTCTCTGAGACTGTTCTCAATTCTTTTCATTCTTTTTTCTTTATTCTGCTCTGCAGTAGTGATTTCCACTATTTTATCTTCTGGGTCACTTATCTGTTCTTCTGCCTCAGTTATTCTGCTATTGATTCCTTCTAGAGAAATTTTAATTTCATTTATTGTGTTGTTCATCGTTGTTTGCTCTATAGTTCTTCTAGGCCCTTGTTAAACATTTCTTGTATTTTCTCCATTCTATTTCCCAGATTTTGGATCATCTTTACTATCATTATTCTGAATTCGTTTTGAGGTAGACTGCCGATTTCTTCTTCATTTGTTTGGTCTGATGGGTTTTTATCTTGCTCCTTCATCTGCTGTTATTTCTCTGTCTTCTCATTTTGCTTAACTTACTGTGTTTGGGGTCTCCTTTTTGCAGGCTGCAAGTTCGTATTTCCCATTGTTTTTGGTGTCTGCCCCCAGTGGGTATGGTTGGTTCAGTGGGTTGTGTAGGCTTCCTGGTGGAGGGGACTGGTGCCTGTGTTATGGTGGATGAGGCTGGATCTTGTCTTTCTGGTGGGCAGGATCATGACTGCTGGTGTGTTTTGGGGTGTCTGTGACCTTATTTTGATTTTAGGCTGCCTCTCTGCTAATGGGTGGGGTTGTGTTCTTGTCTTGCTAGTTGCTTGGCATAGGGTGTTCAGCACTGTAGCTTGCTTGTTGTTGAGTGGATCTGGATCTTAGAGCTGAGTTGGAGATCTCTGGGAGAGCTTTCGCTGTTTGATATTATGTGGAGCTGGGAGGTCTCCTGTGGACCAGTGTCCTGAACTTGGCTCTCCCACCTCAGAGGTACAGGCCTGACACCTGAACGGAGCACCAAGACCCTGTCAGCCACATGACTCAGAAGAAAAGGGAGAAAAAAAGAAAGAAAAAAAATAAAATAAAGTTATTAAAATAATTTTTTTAATTATTAAAAATAAAAAAATTTAGAAAGTAATACAAAAAAGAAGAAAAAAGGAAAGAGGAGAGCAACCAAAGCAAAAAACAAATCCACCAATGATAACAAGCACTAAAAACTATACTAAACAAACAAACAAACGAACAAAAAAAAGAGACAGACAGAACCCTAGGGCAAATGGTAAAAGGAAAGCTATACAGACAAAATTACACAAAGAAGCCTACACATACACACTCACAAAAAGAGAAAAAGGAGGAAAAAAATCTATATATCTATGTATAAGAAAACAAAAAAGAAGAGAGCAACCAAATCAATAAACAAATCTACCAATGATAATAAGCTCTAAATACTAAACTAAGCTAAACATAAAATCAGAAACAAATTGATGCAGAAAGCAAACCCCAAGTCTACAGTTACTCCCAAAGTCCACTGCCTCAATTTTGGGATAATTCATTGTCTCTTCAGGTATTCCAGAGATGCAGGGTCCATCAAGTTGATTCTGGAGATTTAATCCATTGCTCCTGAAGCTGCTGGGAGAGATTTCCCTTTCTCTTCTTTGTTCGCACAGCTCCTGCGGTTCAGCTTTGGAATTGTCCCTGCCTCTGCATGTAGTTCTCCTGATGGCGTCTTTTCTTCTCTCAGACAGGATGGGGTTAAAGTAGCAGCTGATTAGGGGGCTCTGGCTCACTCAGGCTGAGGGGAGAGACAGGTATGGAATGCGGGGTGAGCCTGCGGTGGCAGAGGCTGGCATGACGTTGCAACAGCCTGAGGTGTACTGTGTGTTCTCCCAGGAATGTTGTCCCTGGATCATGGGCCCCTGGCAGTGGCGGGGTGCACAGGCTCCCAGCAGGGGAGGTGTGGATAGTGACCTGTGCTTGCACACAGGCTTCTTGGTGGCTGCAGAAGCAGCCTTAGCATTTTATCCCCATCTCTGGTGTCCGTGCTGATAGCCACAGCTCGCGCCTGTCTCTGGGGCTCGTTTAGGCGGTGCTCTGAATCACCTCTCCTCATACACCCTGAAACAGTGGTCTCTTGCCTCTTAGGCAGTTCCAGAATTTTCCCCAGACTCCCTCCCGGCTAGCCATGGTGCACTAGCCCCCTTCAGGCTGTGTTCATGCCGCCAACCCCATTCCTCTCCCTGGGATCTGACCTCCGAAGCCCGAGCCTCAGCTCCCAGCCCTGCCCGCCCAGGCGGGTGAGCAGACAAGCCTTTCCGGCTGGTGAGTGCTGGTCGGCACTGATCCTCTGTGCGGGAATCTCTCCGCTTTGCCCTCCGCACCCCTGTTGCTGCGCTCTCCTCCGCGGCTCTGAAGCTTCCCCACGCCACCCCGTCTCCACCAGTGAAGGGGCTTCGTAGTGTGTGGAAACTTTTCCTCCTTCACAGCTCCCTCCCAGATGTGCAGGTCCCATCCCTATCCTTTTGTCTCTGTTTATTCTTTTTTCTTTTGCCCTCCCCGGGTATGTGGGGAGTTTCTTGCCTTTTGGGAGGTCTGAGGTCTTCTGCCAGCACTCAGTAGGTGTTCTGCAGGAGTTGTCCCACATGTAGATGTATTTCTGATGTTTTTGTGGGGAGGAAGGGAATCTCCACGTCTTACTCCTCTGCCATCTTGAAGGTCTCTCTAATACTATGTTAAATAATAGTGGTAAGAGTGGACATCTTTGTCTTTTTCCTGATCTTAAAGGCAATGCTTTCAGCTTTTCACTTTGAGTATGATATTAGCTGTGGGTTTGTCATATATGGCTTGTATTATGTTGAAGTATGTTCCCTCTATTACCACTTTGTTGACAGTTTTTATCATAAACTGATGTTAACTTTTATCAAAACTTTTTTCTGCATTTATTATAATGATCATATGATTTTTATCCATTGTTTTGTTAATGTGGTGTATCATGTTGATTGAGTTGTAGATATTGAGCCATCTTTGCATGCCTGGGATAAATCCCACTTGATTATGGTGTATGATCCTTTTAATGTATTGTTGAATTTTGTTTGTTAATATTTTGTTGAGGATTTTTGCATCTATGTTTATCTGGGATGTTGACCTGTTGTTTTCTTTTTGTTTTTACTGTCTTTGATTTTGGTATGTATGTTGGCCTTATAGAATGTATTTGGATGTGTTCCCTCTTCAATCTTTTGGAATAATTTGAGAGGAATAGGTAATAATCCTTCTTTAAATATTTGATAGAATTCACCAGTGAAGCTGTCTGGTCTTGGACTTTTGTTTGTTGGGAGGTTTTTAATTAGTGAATCTCCTTACTAGTCATCTGTTAGTTCAGGTTTTCTATTTTATTATGATAAGTCTTTGTAGGTTGTGTATTTATAGGACTTTATCCATTTCTTCTAAACAACAAATTGGCTGTCAATTTGTTTGCATGTAATTGTTCATAATAATCTCTTATAATACTTTATATTTCTGTAGTGTTGGTTGTAACTTTTCCTCTTTCATTTCTGATTCTATTTATTTGAGCCCTCTTTCCTTCTTGAAAAGTCTGGCTAAAGGTTTATCAATTTTGTTTATTTTTTCAAAGAGCCAGCTCTTAGTTTCATTGATTTTTTTCTATTGTTTTTTAGTGCCTATTTCATTTATTTCTGCTCTGATCTTTATTATTTCCTTCCTTTTAGTAACTGTGTGGGGGTGTTGGTTCTTCTTTCTCTAGTTCCTGTAGGTGTAATTTTAAATTGTTTGAGATTTTTCTTGTTTCCTGAGATAGACTTGTATCACTATAAACTTTCCTCAGGGAACTGCTTTTGTTGCATCCCATAGATTTTGCAATGTTGTATTTCCACTTTCATTTATCTCAAGGTATTTTTTGATTTTCTCTCTGATTTCTTCAGTAACTCATTTGTTGTTTTCTAGCATGTTGTTTAGACTCCACATGTTTGTGTTTCCAGGTTTTTCTTGTAGTTGACTTCTTGTCTCATACCTTTGTGGCCAGAAAAGATGCTTAATATGATTTCAGTCTTCTTAAATTTACTGAAACCTGTACATGGACTAACATGTGATCTACCCTGGAGAATATTCAATGTGAACTTGAAAAGAATGTGTATCCTGCTGTTTTTTTGATGAATGTTTTGTATACCTATTAAACAATCTGGTCTGATGTGTTGTATAAGCCAAATGTTTCCTTTTGATTTTCTGTCTGGATCATCTGTCCATTGATGTAAGTGGGGTGTTAAAATCCCTTTCTATTATTATACAATTATGTATTATTGTTATATTATCCTACGATTATAATAATTCTTGTTAAATTATTATAAAATCTTTCCCTTTATGTGTATTTGCTTTATGTAGTTAAATGTTCTTATGTTGAGTGTATATATATATTTACAAGTGTTTTCCTTTTTGTTGGGATGATCCCTTTATCATTATATTATGCCCTTCTCTGTATCTTGTAATAGTCTTTGTTTTAAAGTCTATTTTGTCTGATATAAGTATAGTTAGTCCAGATTTCTTTTTATTTCCATTTGAATGGAATACTTTTTTCCATTCCCCCACTTTCAGTCTTCCTGTTGGTAACTCATTTTTTTTTTCACAATTCCATTCTAATATATATATGGTATTTCTGAGCTTATCTCTTTGTGGAGCTTTTCTTAGTGGATGCTCTACATATTGCAGTCCACTTGTTTTGACATTTTACCAGTTTAAGAGTAGAAATCTTCCCCCCCCTTTATATCTTTTCACTCTCCCCTGTTTATATGTTTGCCCTAAATATTTCCTTTAAGTATTTAAATGGAGTATTTGAACATTAGAATTGTATCAGCTAGTTATAATTTTTATATCAACCATCAAACATAATTAAGAAAACTGAAGGGAAGGAAATTGTATTTACCTATATTTTTACTCTCCACATTCTGTTTTTCTCTCTGATATTCCAAAATTCTTTTTAAAAATAATTTCCTTCTTGTTTAGCCATTCTCCTTTAGCCATTCTTAAGGAAGATCTGCTGGCAACAAATTCTCTTAGTATTTCTTCATCTGAGAATATCTTAATTTCACCTTTATTCCTATAAAATATTTTTAGTGGATATAGAATTCTTGGTTGAAAGTTATTTTCTCTCATCACTTAGAATATGTGTGCCACCTCCTTCTGGCCTCCATGGTTTCTGATGACAAATCTGCTGTTATTCAAATTATTTCTCTCTCTATATAAGACATCATTTCTTCTTTAATGCTTTCTGTATTTTTGTTTACTTTGTTTTCAGTTTTGAGAAATTTGAGTATGATGTCTTGGTGTGGATTTCTTTAGGTTTATCTTCTTTGGAATTCACTGAGTTTCTTGATTCTGTATATTATTCTTTGCTAAATTTTGGAAATTTTCAGCTATTATTTCTTCAAGTACATTTTTCAGTCTCATCCTCTTTCTGCCCTTCCCAATGACATGAATGTTAGATAACTTGTTATAGTCCCACAGGCCTTTGAGCCTCTGTTCTTTTTTGGGTTTTTTTTTTCAGATTATTTTCTTTCTGTTTTTCAGATTAGGTAATTTCTATTGTTCTCTCTTCAAATTCAGTAATTCTTTCCTCTGTCCCCTTCATTTTGCTGTTGAGCCCATCCATTGAATTTTAAAATTTTGATTATTTCATTTTTCAGTTCTGAAATTTCCGTTTGGTTCTTGAATTGATTTACTAAGATTTTTAATTTCTTTGGTAATACTTTCTATTATTCTATTTGTTTCAAATGTGTTCATAAATGCTTGAAACATTTTTTTGATTGTTGCCTTAAACTGTCAGGTAATTCACATATCTCTGTCATCTCAGTGTTGGCATCTATTGATTTTATTTGTTTTTTCTTTGTTTCATTTAGGTTGAGATTTTCTTGGGTCTTTGTATGATGAGTGACTTTCAGTTGAAATTTAGTAATTTTGGGCATTATGTCATGAGAACTGGATCTTCTCTAAACCTTCCTTTTTAGCAGGCTTTGTTTGACACCATTTTGACAGGGGAATTTACTGCTCCATTACTGCCAGGTGGGAGTAGAAGTGGGGTTTTGTAGAAATCCATGTTCTCCACTTGACCTTCAATTACAGTGAGGGAGGGGATCATCTCCTCATTATTGTTTTGCAGGGGCAGGTGGGGAGCTCTGATTTCCATTGTTACCTATATGACTGGGGGAGATAGGAGCACCTCATTACCACTCCCTGACACCATGGATTGGGACTTGGCTTTACTACTTTGGGGCAGTTCTGTAAGTTCTGACTCTACCAGTCCAACTCTGACTATTCTATTGAGGAGAAGGGACATCTTGTTACTGCCAGATAGGTGTGGAATTCCATGTTCCCCAACTGGTCTCCGCTGACACTGCAGAAAGGGCAGCACAGTTATTATTTTTGTTAGGATTGAAAGTCCTGGCTCCTTACTGATCCTTTTCTGACACCACACCCACTGGAAGGCTAGGAGATTGGGATGCCTTGTTAGAGCCTGGCAAGGATGGAAGTCTAGGCTCCCCACTTGGCTAGTGGAATTTGTGGAATGGGTGGGGCTACAATTTTTTCTCTGTGTTTTTGTCTGGAGTGGAATGGTTATATTCTAAAAGTTTTTTTTTTTTTTTTTCTCTTGCAAGGTTTTTCTTTTCCTGGTCTTTTGGCTAGAGAGAGGAGGTTTGTCTGGAGTATGTGCAGCAATAAGGAATCCAGGGAACTCACCACTGTGTCATTCCTTGTGTCCTGAGCTCTCTTGTTGCTTTGCCTCCTTCTGTCAAAGGTTTTCAAAGGCTTCCTATGTTTGTTTTATATATGATGTCCAAGGGTTTTAGTTGTATTTAGAAAAGGAATAAGAAAAAGTGTCTACTTCATCTTCATGGATGCAGGATTCCCCTTCATTCTGTTTTTTTACTAAGTAATGTGGTAGGCAGAATAATCATTCTCCAAATATATACACATTCCAATCTCTGGAATAAATTACCTTACATGACAAAAGAGACTTTCCAGATGTGCTTATGTTAAGGATCTTCAGAGAAGGAGGTTATCCTGGGTTACTGGAGTGGACGGAAACTAATCACACGGGTACTTAAAATTGGAGCACTTTTTCCAGTTCTGGTCAGGGAGAAATGTAATGACAGAAGACTATCAGAGAGATGCAATATTGCTGTGTTTTGAAGATAGAAGAAGGGTTGCTGGTGGCCTCTAGAAGTGGGAAAAGGCAAGGAAATGAATTCTTCTCTAGAGCCTTCAGAAAGGAACATAACCCTATTAACTTTTTTGTTTTAGCCCAGTGAGACCTGAGTCAGACCTCTAACCTACAGAACTTTAAGATAATACATTTGTATGGGTTTAGTCCGCTAAGTTTTTGGTAATTTGTTATAGCATCAATAAAAATAAAATCAATAAAAATTAATTTATTGTTCCTATAAAGCAATAATCAAATCAAACCTTTATCTGAAGACTGGTAATAACTTTATTTCAGTTTGATAAAAATATATAGAGATACAAATTACCTTATGAGTTATCATTGCTTATTTTCTGGAAAACACACATTTTTTGAGTGGTTAAGAATTCCAAAATGAGATAATTTATGTATATCTTGTATGTGCTTGGTTTGTAAAAGATGTTCAATAAATGTCTATTGAAGTTGTTAAATACTGGAGGAAAACAAATAGTGGTGGCAAAATGTCATTTCTTAAATCTTTAGAATGTACAAACCAGCTAATATTATTTGAATTATTTTAGCATTGCATCATATTTGTATTTTACAGTTAGTGAAGGTAGTTCTCTAATGGATATTGAAAATGTAATTCTGGCTAAAGTCCATGATGAAGAAGACGACAACTCAGAGGCAGTATTGAAATCTGATAAGTTCCAACAGGACTTATTTTTTATGGAACGAGTTATAATGGAAAATATGTTTCAGCCAAAACTTGCAGCTTATCGTCAGCTTCCTGTTTTAAAAGGTATTTAATACATTATATACTAAAAATCTTTTGTAAAAAAACATGGTGTTGTTTTGAAATAACGATTTTGTACTTTAAAAAAGGTATTTAAAAATAATCACTTTTAATTAAGCTCAAATAATTTAAAAAATCAAATGATGTTATTATTTCTAAATGCAATATGTAGACTGAGTTATCACTGATCAGAAGACATTTTTATATAGTTTACAGCACTTAACATATGAGTAGCAAGAGAGTCCAGACCAGAAACCTGAAAGAAAAAGGTGTAGACCTTTACCTTTGGCCCTTTCCTCTCCGTTGTCCCCTCATTGAATTATTCTCTTATAATCAGACCCCCCTTTCCATTGCCATTTATACTTTCCAGGTTCTAGCTTTTATTACCTCTCCCTAATTTTATTACATACTCTTATTGCTACAAATCCCATCTCATAGATTCACAAAATATTTTGTAGGATTTGAGAGATTATCTAATTCAACTTTTCAATTTCAATTCCTAGCTTTTAAGTATGGCTTAGGGCCAACTCCTTTAAGAAATCTTTCTTGATCCTTCAAGTCAAAAGTGATCTTCTACATCAAAAAATTAGGTTACAAAATTGCATGTGTGACAAATGGATATAAACCTTTTTGCTTACTTACATCTAAGAATATTGAAAAACTATGTTTCTTATCTCACATTAGGTTGATGTTTTAAAATTTTTATCATATATATAAAGTTTTTGTCCCATAATTAGAGTTATAAGATTAAAATTTTACTGAGTACTGTAAATTTTGATGTTTTAAAAACAAAACTGGTGGTAGATCACTTCTTTAAATATATCTAAGAAATAGAAATATAGTAGGAAATTTTTTAATGAGGTAAGATTTACATATAATGAAATATATATATTTTAACTGCATAATTTGATATATTTAAGAATGTATAAGCCTATATAACTAATACTGTAATCAAGACAGAAAATATATTTACCAACCCCAAAAGTTCCCTTCTGCTGTTTTCCAGTTAAAATGTACACCCTTATAGACAGGCAAAGCTGATTTCTATCACTATAGAGAAATTGTTTTGGTATATCATATAAGTGGGTTCATATAGTAAGTATTCTTTTGTGTCTGGCTTCTTTTACTTAACATAATGTTTTTGAGATTCATCTACATTGATATGTATATAAGTAGTTCTTTTTTTTTCTGAGTACTACTCCTTTTTATGAATATACCATAATAATTTGTATATTCATTCACCTGCTGATGGACACCCGTACATCTTTGAGCTGTTATGAATAAAGCTGCTATGACCATTTTTGTGTTTCTTTTTGTGGATATGTTTTAATTTCTCTTAGATAAATACCTAGAAATGGAATTATTGGGTCTTTGGATAGATGTATGTATAACTGCAAAATACCTTTCCAGATTATTTGTACCATTTTACAATCCCACAAGAAATATACAGGAGTTGCTCCACCTTCCTTTTTTTTTTTTTTTTTTTTGGCTGTGGTAGGTCTTCATTGCTGAACGGGGGCTAATCTTCATTGCAGTGCGCGGTCTTCTCATTGCGGTGGCTTCTCTTGTTGCAGAGCATGAGCTCTAGGCACGTGGGCTTCAGTAGTTGTAGTACACGGGCTCAGTAGTTGTGGCTCACGGGCTATAGAGTGCAGGCTCAGTAGTTGTGGTGAATGGGCTTAGTTGCTCGGCGGCATGTGGGACCTTCCCGGACCAGGGCTTGAACCCGTGTCCCCTACATTGGCAGGTGGATTCTTAACCACTGCCACCAGGGAAGCCCCGCATTCTTGATAATGCCTGCCGTTGGCAATCTTTTTAATAACTTTTTTTGTCATTTGTATATCTTCTTCTGTGTAATATTTGGTCAAGTTCTTTGCGCATTTTGAAATTGAGTTGTCTTTTTAAAAAAAAATCAAGTAGTAGGAGCTTTTTTTAAAAATATATTCTGGATACAAGCTCTTTGAAAGATACAACTATTTTCTTTAAGCCTATAACTTATATATTTGTCTGTTCTTGAGCAGACATTTTTAATTTTGATGAAGTCTTATCTATCAGTTTTTCCTTTTGTAGTAAATACTTTCCATGTCTTCTCTAAGAAATCTTTGCCTGCCCCAAGGTTGCAAATGTCTTTGTCTTGTTTCTGAACTTAGGATAAAGGAATTCAGTATTTCATTGTTAAATGAGATGTTAAGTATAGTTTTTTATAGATGCCTTTTTCTGTTTTGAGGAAATTTCCTTCTCATTCCAGTTTGCTAGACATTTTAAACATAAATGGGTGTTGAATTTTGTTCAAAACATTTTCTAAATTATTAAAACAATTATGTAATTTTTTCCTTTAATCTGTCAATTTGGCCAGTTACAGTGCTTGATTTTAAAATGTTAAAACAAACTGAATTCCTCTGGTTAAACTTCACTTGGTTATGATATATTATCCTTTTTATATACTGTTGAATTCAATTTTCTAATACTCTATTGAGAATTTTCGTGACTAGTCTCATGCAACATATTTTTCTGTAATTTTCTGTTCCTTTGAAGTTCTTTAGTGTCATGATGGACTTATAGTATGAGTTTTGAAAGTCTTCCCTCATTCTCTGTTTTCAAAAATTTTTGTGTATTATTTCTTCTTTAAATGTTTCATAAAATTTACCAGTGAAACCATCTGGGATGGAGTTTTCTTTACAGAAAGTTTTAAAATTGCAAATTTAATTTCTTTGACAAATATAGGGTTATTCTATTCCTACCTGTATCAGTTTTGGTAATTTGTGAGGAATTTACCCGTTTTTTCTATGTTGTTGAAATTATATGCATAAAGTTGTTTATAATATCCTCTCTTTAAATTCTTTTGATATCTGTAGGATTTACAGTGGTATCTCCTATTTCATTCTTGATATTGGTCATTTTTGACTTTTCTCTCTTTTTTATTAGTCTGGTTGGGGCTATTTCAATTATAGTAATCCTTTCAAAAATATCTTCTTGTTTCAATGATTTTCTCAATGTTTTGGTCTTTTTTAAAAAAAACTTCAGTTATTTTCATTTTTACTTTTATGTTTTTCTTCGTTGAATTTAATCTACTCTTCTTTTTGTAGCTTCTTAAGATGGAAGTTTGGATCATTGATTTTACATCTTTTTTTTGTGTCTAAGGTAGGCATTTAATACTATAAATTTTCCTGCCTCTTACAAATATTGATATCTTGTGTTTTTATTATTATTCAGTTCCAAATAATTTTTAATTTTCCTTGTGGGTTTTTCTTTGATGTTTAGGTTAGTTAAAAGTATACTGTTTAGTTTCCAAGTTTTTAGTAATTTTTTATTCATCTTTTCTTACTGAATTCTAATTTAACATCGGCATGGTGGTCAGAGAACATATTCTATATGATTTCTACCCTTTGAAATTTATTAAGAATTGTTTTATGGCCCAGCATATGATGAATGTTCCACATTCAAGAAGATGGGGTATTCTATTATTTAGTGCAGTATTCTTTAGATGTTAATTATGTCAAATTGATTGATAGTGTTTTACAAATCTTTCATTTTTATTGAGTTTTTGCTGACTTGTTCTATCAACTAATGAGAGTATTGTTAGAATCTTTAATTATGATTATGGATTTGTCTCTATTTTCTCTAGGCTTATTAATTTTACTGTATATATTTGAGAGCTTTATTATCAGATACATTTATACTTAAATTGTTCTATCTAGTCTAGACCCCTACCTGCACACACTTTAGAAAAAGCTAATTTAAAAAGCAAGATAATCTGAACATAAGTTCACTGCTTGATAAAACAAACTTCAACACTGTATTGTTTGGAAGAAAACACAATCCAGTCATTCATGCTGTAAATTTTATGATGTACAGCCTCCAATAAAAATAATTACTAGTCACGTAAAGAAGCAGGAAAAAGTGAGCCATAACTGAGAAAAATCAGTTAATAGAAACAGATGAAAAGATGACTGAGATGGTGCAAAAGCAGACAAGGACTTTTTTTTTTAATAGATCTTTATTGGAGTATAATTGCTTCACAATATTGTGTTAGTTTCTGTTATACAACAGAGTGAATCAGACATATGCATACATCTGTCCCCACATCCCATCCCTCTTGAGCCTCCCTATGCCACTCCTCTAGGTCATCACAAAGCACTGAGCTGTTCTCCCTGTGCTATGCTGCTGCTTCCCACTAGCTAACTGTTTTACATTCGGTAGTGTATATATGTTGATGCTACTCTCACATCACCCCAGCTTCCCCCTCCTACCCCGTGTCCTCAAGTTCATTCTCTATGTCTACGTCTTTATTCCTGCCCTGCAGCTAGGTTCATCAGTACCATTTTTTGTTTTAGATGCCATATATATGCATTAGCATATGGTATTTGTTTTTCTCTTTCTGGCTTACTTCACTCTGTCTGACAGATTCTAGGTCCATCCACCTCACTACAAATAACTCAATTTCCTTTCTTTTTATGGCTGAATAATATTCCATTGTATATATGTGTTACATCTTCCTTATCCATTTATCTGTCGATGGACATTTAGGTTGGTTCCATGTCCTGGCTATTGTAAATAGTGTTGCAATAAACATTGTGGTACATGTCTTTTTGAATTATGGTTTTCTCAGGGTATATGCCCAGTAGTGGGATTGCTGGGTCATATGATAGTTCTATTTTTAGTTTTTAAAGGAACCTCCATACTGTTTTCCATAGTGGTTTTATCAATTTACATTGCCACCAACAGTGCAGGAGGGTTCCCTTTTCACCACACCCTTTCCAGCATTTATTGTTTCTAGATTTTTTGATAATGGCCATTCTGACTGGCATAAAGTGATACATCATTGTAGTGCTTTTTCTGGTTGTTTTTTTAAATTTTTATTTATTTATTTTTGGCTGCGTTGGGTCTTTGTTGTTGTGCACGGGCTCTCTCTGGTCATGGCAAGTGGGGGCTACTCTTCGTTGCAGTGCATGGGCTTCTCATTGCGGTGACCTCTCTTGTTGTGGAGCACGGGCTCTAGGCACGCGGTCCTCGGCAGTTGTGGCATGCAGGCCCAGCAGTTGTGGCTCGTGGGTTCTGCAGTGCAGGCTCAGTAGCTGTGGTGCATGGACTTAGTTACTCTGTGGCATGTGGGGTCTTCCCAGAACAGGGCTTGAACCCGTATCCCCTGCATTGGCAGGCAGACTCCCAACCACTGCAGCAGCAGGGAAGTCCCCTCATTGTACTTTTGATTTGCATTTCTCTAATAACTAGTGATGTTGAGCATCTTCTCATGTGCCTTTTGGCCATGTGTATGTCTTCCTTGGTGAAATGTATATTTAGGTCTGCTGTCCATTTTTTAACTGGGTTGTTTGTTTTTTTGATATTGAGCTCCATGAGCTGTTTGTATATTTTGGAGATTAATCCTTTGTCTGTTGTTTAATTTGCAAATATTTTCTCCCATTTTGAGGGTTGTCTTTTTGTCTAGTTTATGGTTTCCTTTGCTGTGCAAAGGCTTTTAAGTTTAATTAAGTCCCATTTGTTTTTATTTCCATTACTCTAGAAGGTAGGTCAAAAAAGATCTTGCTGTGATTTATGTCAGAGTGTTTTTCCTATGTTTTCCTCTAAGAGTTTTATAGTGTCCGGTCTTACATTTAGGTCTTTAATCCATTTGGAGTTTATTTTTGTGTATGGTATTAGGTAGTGTTCTAGTTTCATTCCTTTACATGTAGCTGTCCAGTTTTCCAAGCACCACTTATTGAAGAGGCTGTCTTTTCTCCATTGTATGTTCTTGCCTCCATTGTCGTAAATTAGGTGACCATATGTGCGTTGGTTTATCTCTGGGCATTCTATTCTGTACCATTGATATATATTTCTGTTTTTGTGCCAGTACCATACTGTCTTGATTACTGTAGCTTTGTGGTATAGTTTGAAGTCAAGGTGCCTGATCCCTCCAGCTCTGCTTTTCTTTCTCAAGATTGCTTTGGCTATTCGGGGTCTTTTGTGTTTTCATATGAATTGTAAAATTTTTTGTTCTAATTCTGTGAAGAATGCCATTGGAAGTTAAATAGGGATTGCATTGAATCTGTAGATTGCTTTGGGTAGTAGAGTCATTTTCACAATGTTGATTCTTCCAATCCAAGAACATGGTATGTTCCTCCATCTGTTTATGTCATCTTTGATTTCTTTCATCAGTGTTTTATAGTTTTCTGGGTATAAGTCTTTTGCCTCCTTATGCAGGTTTATTCCTAGGTATTTTATTCTTTTTGTTGCAGTGGTAAATGGAAGTGTTTCCTTAATTTCTCTTTCTGATTTTTGTTGTTGGTGTATAGGAATGCCAGAGATTTCTGTGCATTAATTTTGTATCCTGCTACTTAACCAAATTCATTGATTAGTTCTAGTAGTTTTCTGGTGGCATCTTTAGGATTTTTTATGTATGGTATCATGTTATCAGCACACAGAGAAAGTTTTATATCTTCTTTTCCAATTCATATTCCTTTTATTTCTTGTTCTTCTCTGATTGCTGTGGCTAGGACTTCCAAAACTATGTTGAATAAGAGTGACGGGAATGGGCATCCTTGTCTTGTTCCTTATCTTAGTGGAAATGCTTTCAGTTTTTCACCATTGAGTATGATGCTTGCTGTGGTTTGTCATATATGGCCTTTATTATGGTGAGGTAGGTCCCCTCCATGCCCATTTTCTGGAGAGTTTTTATCCTAAATGGGTGTTGAATTTTGTCAAAAGCTTTTTCTGCATCTATTGAGATGATCATATGGTTTTTATTCCTTAATTTATTAATGTAGTGTATCACATTGATTGATTTGCGTATACTGAAGAATCCTTGCATCCCTGGGATAAATCCCACTTGATCATGGTGTATGATCCTTTTAATGTGCTGTTGGATTCTGTTTGCTAGTATTTTGTTGAGGATTTTTGCATCTACGTTCATTAGTGATATTGGTCTATAATTTTCTTTATTTTGTGATATATTTTTCTGGTTTTGGTGTCAGGGTGATGGTGGCTTTGTAGAATGAATTTGGGAGTGTTTCTCCCTCTGCTTTTTTTTGGAAGAGTTTGAGAAGGATTGCTGTTAGCTCTTCTCTTGATGTTTGATAGAATTCTTCTGTAAAGCCATCTGGTCCTGGACTTTTTTTTTGTCAAAGATTTGTAATTACGGTTTCAATTTCATTATGTGTGATCAATCTGTTTATATTTTCTAATTCTTCCTGGTTCAGTCTTGGAAAATTGTACCTTTCCAAGAATTTGTTCATTTCTGCATGGTTGTCCATTTTATTGGCATATAGTTGTCTGTCATAGTCTCTTATAATCCTTTGTATGCCTGCAGTGTCACTTGTGATTTCTACTTTTTCATTTCTAATTTTATTGATTTGTGTCCTCTCCCTTTTTTTCTTGAGTAGTCTGGCTAAGGGTTTATTAATTTTGTTTATCTTCTCAAAGAACCAGCTTTTAGTTTTATTGATCTTTGCTATTGTTTTCTTCATTTCTATTTCATTTATTTCTGCTCTGATCTTTATGATCTCTTTCCTTCTACTAACTTTAGGATTTGTTTGTTCTTTCTCTAGTTGCTTTAGGTGTAAGGTTAGATTGTTTATTTGTGGTTTTTCTTGTTTCTTGAGGTAGGATTGTATTGCTATAAACTTTCCCCTTAGAACCATTTTTGCTGCATCCCATAGCTTTTGGGTCATTTCATATCGTTATCATGTGTTTCTATGTATTTTTTAATTTCATTTTTGAGGTCTTCAGCAATCTCTTGGTTATTTAGTAACGTATTCTTTAGCCTCCATGTATTTGTGTTTTTTACAGTTTTTTCCTGTAATTTATTTCCAATCTCATAGTTTGTGGTCAGAAAAGATGCTTGATATGATTTCAATTTTCTTAAATTTACCAAGGCTTGATTTGTGACCCAAGGTGTGATCTATCCTGGAGAATATTCCATGAACCCTTGAGAAGAAAGTGTATTCTGCTGTTTTTGGATGGAATGTCCTATAAATATCAATTAAGTCCATCTTGTTTAATGTATCATTTAAAGCTGTGTTTCCTTATTTATTTTCATTTTGGATGATCTGTCCATTGGTGTAAGTGGGGTGTTAAAGTCCCTTACTATTATTGTGTTACTGTTGATTTCTCCTTTCATGGCTGTTAGCATTTGCCTTGTGTATTGAAGTGCTCCTATGTTGGGTGCATAAACTTTTATAATTGTTATATCTTCTTCTTGGATTGATCCTTTGATCATTATGTAGTGTCCCTCCTTATCTCTTGTAACATTCATTATTTTAAAGTCTATTTTATCTGATACGAATATTGGTACTCCAGCTTTCTTTTGATTTCCATTTGCATGGAATATCTTTTTCCATCCCTTCACTTTCAGTGTGTATGTGTCCATAGGTCTCAAGTGGGTCTCTTGTAGACAGCATATAGATGGGTCTTGTTTTTATATGCATTCAGCCAGTCTGTGTCTTTTGTTTGGGCATTTAATCCATTTACATTCAAGGTTATTATTGATATGTGTGTTCCTTTTACAGTTTTCTTAATTGTTTTGGGTTTGTTTTTGTGCGTCTTTTTCTTTTCTTGTGTTTCCCGCCTAGAGAAGAGTCTTTAGCATTTGTTGTAAAACTGTTTTGGTGGTGCTGAATTCTCTTAGCTTTCAATTGTCTGAAAATCTTAATTTCTCTGTCGTATCTGAATGAGATCCTTGCTGGATAGAGTAATCTTGGTTGTAGGTTTTTCTCTTTTATCACTTTAAGTATATCCTGCCACTCCCTTCTGACCTTCAGAGTTTCTGCCGAAAAATCAGCTGATAATCTTATTGGGATTCCTTTGTATGTTATTTTTTGTTTTTCCCTTGCTGCTTTTAATATTTTTTGTGTGTGTTTAATTTTTGTTAGTTTGATTAATATGTGTCTTGGTGTGTTTCTCCTAGGGTTTATCCTGTATGGGACTCTCTGTACTCCTGGACTTGGGTGACTGTTTCCTTTCCCATGTTAGGGAAGTTTTCCACTATAATGTCTTCAAATATTTTCTCAGTCCCTTTCTTTTTCTCTTCTTCTTCTGGGACCCACATAGTTCGAATGTTGGTGTGTTTAGTGTTGTCCCAGTGGTCTCTGAGATTGTCTTCAATTCTTTTCATTCTCTTTTCGTTATTCTGCTCCTCCGCAGTTATTTCCACCATTTTGTCTTCCAGCTCACTTATTCGTTCTTCTGCCTCAGTTATTCTGTTATTGATTCCCTCTAGTGTATTTTTCATTTCAGTTACTGTGTTGTTCATCTCTGTTTGTTTGTTCTTTAGTTCTTCTAGATCTTTGTTAAACATTTCTTGTATTTTCTCAATCTGTGCCTCCATTTTTTTCCCGAGATTCTGGATCATTTTTACTATCATTACTCTGAATTCTTTTTCAGGTAGAGTGCCTATTTCCTCTTCAAGTTTTTGGTCTTGTAGGTTTTTACCTTGCTGCTTCATCTGTGACATAATTTTCTGCCATCTCTTTTTTTTTTTTTTTAATGAGTAGGATTGTGTTCCTGTCTTACTGGTTGTTTGGCCTGAGGCTTCCAACTCTGAAGTTTGTAGGCTGTTGGGTAGAATTGGGTCTTGGTGCTGAGATGAGGACCTCTGTGAGACCTCACTCCAATGAATATTCCCTGGGGTCTGAAGTTCTCTGTTAGTCCAGTGGTTCAGACTCAGAGCTCCCGCTGCAGAGCCAGCCGAACCCCCAGCTAGTGAACGAAGATCCGGTTCACTTGGGGGTTCTTCCCATCTCCTTGGGTGTCAGGGTTCCCCACCAGTGGCCAGCAGGTGCCCTAATTTTAGGGAGACACTAACTCAAGACAAGGAATTTTAAAAAGCTATTGTACCCACAATAGCCAACACAATATTGAAGGAGAAGAACAAAGTTGGAGGACTGGAATTACCTGACTTCAAGAATTACCATAAAGGTACAGTAGTTAAGACAGTGTGGTATTGGTGAAAGAATAGGCACACAGATCAATGAAACAGAACAGAAAGCCCAGAATAGATACACATAAGTATAGCCAACTGATCTTTGACCAGAGAGGAAAGGCAATACAATGGAAAGAAAAGATAGTCTTTCCAACAAATGGTACTGGAACAACTGAATATTTATGGGAAAAATAAAGAATGTAGATACAGACCTTACACTTTTCAGAAAAATTAACTCAAAATGGATCACAAACCTCAATGTAGGATGCAGAACTATAAAACTCATAGAAGACAACACAGGAGAAAATCTAGAGGATATTGGGTATGATGATGACTTTTTAGATTTAACATCAAAGGCATGATCTATTGAAAGAAATAATTGATAAGCCAGACTTCATTACAATTAAAAAGTTATACCATATTGATACTGTATGACCCAGAAATTTCATTCCTGGATATATAGCCAAAAAACCCAAAAACACTAATTCTAAAAGGTACATGTACCCCAATGTTCATAGCAGCATTATTTACAATTGCCAAGATATGGAACCAACCTAAGTGTCCATCAACAGATAAACGGCTAAAGAAAATATGGTGTATATATACAATGGAATACTACTAAGCCAAAAATAAAAATGAAAATTTGCCCTTTGCAGCAAAATGGATGGATTTGGAGGGCATTATGCTAAGTGAAATAAGTCAGACAGAGAAAGACATGTACTGTGTATCACTTATATGTGGAATCTAAAAATACAAAAAACTAGTGAATATAACAAAAGAAGAAGCAAACTTACAGATATAGAGAACAAACTAGTGGCTACCAGTGAGGAGAGGGAACGTAGGAGGGGCCGTGTAGGGGATTAAGAGATACAAACTATTAGGTATAGAATAAGCTACAAGAATATATTGTACAACACATGGAATATAGCCAATTTTTATAATTACTGTAAACGGAGTATAATCTTTCAAAATTATGAATCACTATATTGTACATATTTAACTTATATAATATTGTACAGCAACTATACTTCAATAAAAAATAATTTTAAAAAACACAAAAAAACTTATGCCCTATGAAAGACATTGTCAATAGAATGAGAAGTCAAGTCACAGACTGGAGAAAATATTTGCAAAAGACATATCTGGTAAAGGACTCATCCAATATATAAAAATATCTCTTAAAACTCAACAATAAGGAAACAAACAGCATAATTTTTAAAAATGGGCAAAAGACCTAACAGATACCTCACCAAAGAGATATACAGAGGGCAAGTAAGCATGTAAGAAGATACTCAACATTATATATTAAGGAACTTCCAATTAAAACATCAATGAGATACCACCACAAAACTATTGAATAGCTAAAATCCAAAACATTGATACTACCAAATGCTAGCAAAGATGTGGAGCAACAAGTATTCTCATTCAGTGTTGGTGGGAATGCACAATAGTTCATCCACTTTGGAAGATAGTTTGGCAGTTTCTTACAAAACTAAACATGCTGTAACCATATGGTCCATAATTGCACTCCTTGGTATTTACCCAAAGGAGTTGAATAATTATATCCACACAGAAATCTGCATGCAGATGTTTATAGCAGCTTTATTCATAATAGCCCAAACTTGAAGGCAAACAAGATGTTCTTCAGTAGATGAATGGATGAATAAATTGCAGTATATCCAGACAATAGAATATTATTCAGCACTAAAAAGAAATTAGTTATCGAGCCATGAACAGACATGGAGAAAACCTAAATGCGTGTTACTAAGTGAAAGAAGCCAACTTGAAAAGGCTACATGCTCTGATTACAACTGTATGACACTCTGGAAAGGGAAAAAGTATGGAGACAGTAAAAAAATCAGGCGTTTCCAGGGATTAGAGGGTTGGGAGAAATGAATAAGCAGAGCACATAAGATTTTTAGAGTGATGAAACTATTCTGCCTGATACATAATGGTGGGTACATGTCATTGTACACTCATCCAAACCCACAGAATGTACAACACCAAGAGTGAATCCTAATGTAAACTATGGACTTTGGGGGATAATGATTTGTCAGTATGGTTCACTGATTGTAACAGATGTACTAGTGGTGCAGGATGTTGATCTGGAAGAGGCTGTGCATATATCTGTGTGTGAAGATTTGGGAACTCTGCACTTTGAGTTCAATTTTGCTGTGAACCTAAAACTACTCTACAAAAATAAAGTTTATTAAAGAAAAAGCTATAAAAATATGCTTAAGGATTTAAAATAAATAAGAATACAATAAGGAAAGTAATGAAAGCTACATATAGGACCAAATAGAACTTCTAGAGCTGAAATACATAATACATGAAATGAAAAATTTGCTGTTTGGGTTTAACAGAATACTAAAAACTGAAGAAGATCAGTGAACTCAAAGACAAGCAAGAGGAACATTCCAAACTGGAGTACAAAGATAAACAAGGCCAAAAAAAAAAAAAAAAAGAGCCTCAGTGACCTGTGTCACAAGATCATGTGATTTAATATGCATGTAATTGGAATTGTAGTACTAGAATAAAGAGGAGTGAAAGCAGAAAAATATTTGAAGAAAGAGTAGCTAGAAATTTTCCATACTTGAAAAAAATCTTTAAACCAACAATTATAAGAAGCTCAATGAAACCCAAGCAAGATAAACACAATGAAAACCACATTGAGGCACATTATAAGTAATATATCAAAAAAAGAATGTTAAAAAGTGCCAGAAAAAAAACACATTACATTTAGGGAAGAAAGCTAATAATGCCCTTATTTCTTAACAGAAGCCAGAAGACAGTGCAATAACATTTTTACTGTGCTAAAAATTCTATATGTAGAGAAAATATCCTTCAAAAATCAAGGTGAAATAAAAACATGTTCAGACAAACAAAAACTGAGAGAATTCATTGCTAGCAGACCAGCACTGTAAAAAATATTAAAGGAAATTCTTCAGACTGATGGAAAATAATAATAGAAACCAGAATCTAAACAAAGAAATGGAGAATGCTAGAATTTGAAAATGTGAGTAAAAGTAAGAGACATTTCTCACCATTTTAAATTTCTTTAAAGATAATTAATTGACAATATAATTCTATATTTTATATGGCAAAGCAAAGGACCTAGAATAACTAAGTCAACTTTGAAACAGAAGAATAAAGTTGAAGGACTTACCCCACCAGATTACAAGTGACTATAAAGCTACAGTAATCAAGGCGGTGTGGTATTTGTCTAAGGATAGACATATAGATGATTGAAACAGAGTAGTGAGTCCAGAAATAAACACAGACCTATATGGTCAATTGATTTTTAATAAACATGCCAAGGTGATTCAATAGAGGAAGGCTGATCTTTTAAAATTGGTGCTGAAACAATTGGATATCCATATGGGCAGAAAAATGAAGATCAACTGTCACCTCATATCATATGTATAAATTAACTCAGAATGGGCCATAGATTTAAATGTAAAAATTAAAACTATAAAGTTCTAGAAGAAGATATAAGAAAAATTATTTGTGATCTTAGCATAAGAAAAGATACTTAATACACAAAAATCCCAAGGCATAAAGGAAAAAAATATGACTTTTGCAATAGTTAAAACACCTGCTCTTTGAATAACACTGTTAGGAAAAAAATGCAAGGCAACAGACTAGAAAAATATGTTTACAATACATACATCTGACTAAAGACTTAAGTTTTGAATATGTAATGGACATTTATTTACAGCCCAATAAAAAGAAGATAAACAGACTAATGAAAAAATAGACAAAAGATTGTAAAGCAATTATACTCTAATAAAGATGTTAAAAAAATTAGACAAAAGGTTTGAACAGGAACTTCACCCAACAAATAGACACCTGAAAATGTACTAAACGTAGTCATCAAGGAAATGCAAGTTAAAATCAATACACTAGGGCTTCCCTGGTGGCGCAGTGGTTGAGAGTCTGCCTGCCAATGCAGGGAATGCGGGTTCGTGCCCCGGTCCGGGAAGATCCCACATGCCGCGGAGCGGCTGGGTCCGTGAGCTATGGCCGCTGAGCCTGCGCGTCCGGAGCCTGTGCTCCGCAACGGAAGAGGCCACAACAGTGAGAGGCCCGCGTACCGCAAAAAAAAAAAAAAAAAAAAAAAAATCAATACACTAGCCGGAATGGCTGAAATTAAAAAGACTGACAAAACCAAGTGTTAGCAAAAACATGGAGCAGCTTGGGTTTTTCATATATTGCTGTGTGAGTATAAAATTGTACAGCCCAGATGTCTGCTAGGAAGTTCCTTAAAATGTTAAACACAGATCCATCCAATGACCCAATAATCCTTTTCCTGGATATTTACCCAAGAGGAAAAAATATGTCCACAAAAAAGACCTATATAAGAATGCTCATTACAGCTTTATTCATAATAACCCCAAACTGGAAAAAGCCCAGGTATCCATCAGTAGGTCAATGCTTAAACAAATGCTGGAGCACTACTCAGCAATAAAACTGAGTGCACTACTTATATACAAAATAACCTTGATGGATTTCAAAAACATTGTTAAGTGAAAGAATTCAGACACAAAAGAATGCATACCAATGGGCCCATTTTCATGATATGCTGTAACCAACAAAACTACTCCAAGGTTTTAGAAATTAAACCAGTGCCTGCCTATGGTAGATTAGGTTTGACTGGAAAGTAGCATGAGGAAACTTTTTCGGTTGATGTATATATTCTGCATCTTGATTGGATTTTTGGTTACATCAGTGTGTATATTTATCAAAACTCATCAAACTGTACAGCTAAAACCTATGCATGTCAATGATTGTAACTTTCTTCACAATTAAAAACTGCTGTGGTATTTGTATTATCTGGGATTCATTTAAAGAGTGATATACCACTGTTATTTTTTAACAGCTTTATTGAAGTATAAGTGACAATAAACTGCCAATGCTTAAGGCATACAATTCAAAAGCTTTGATATATCACCACAATCAATGAATATATACAATTATATATAATGATATATATGTATATCTCAAATGTTTTTTTCATGTCTTTTATAATCCTTCCTTCTTGTTCCTCTTTGCCCCTCTCCTATCCTTAAGAAGCCACTGATTTGCTTTATATCCTTATATAGATTAGTAGTTTGCATTTTCTAGAATTTTATATAAATGTGCATTATGTACTCTTTTTTATCTAGCTTCTTTTCCTCAGCAAAATTATTAAAATCAAAATTATTATTTCAGATTCACTCATGTGGTTGCATGTATCAATTGTTCACTCTTTTTTATAACTGACTAGTATTCCATTGTATGAATATCCTATACTATGTTTACCCTTTCACCTGTTGATTTATATTTGTTTCTAGTCTGGGGCCATTACAAATAAAGTTGGTAAAAATATTGGTATACAAGTCTTTGTATGGGCATTTGCATTCATTTTTCTTGGGTCAGTACCTAGGAGTGGAATGGGTGGATCACATGTGAGATACAAATTTAACTTTCTTCTTTTCTCTATGCTTTCTAAGCAGTGCTTTAGCTGAAACTCATAAGATTTGATATGTTGTATTTTCAGTTCATTAAAATATATTTTAAAATTTCTCTTGAGACTTCGTTGACCCATGTGTTGTTATAAATGTGTTAATATACAAATATTTTGGAATTTTCTAGCTATCTTTCTCTTATTTCTAATTTAATTCCATTGTGGTCTAAAGTCATTTTATGGTCCATAATATGGTCAATCTTAAAGAATGTGCTATGGTACTTGAGAAGAACATATATTCTGGTGTTTTTGAATAGAATGTTCTATAAATGTTGGTTAGGTCAAGTTGGTTGATAGTGATGTTCAGGTCATCTGATTTTCTGCCTACTTGTTCTACCAGTTATTGAGAGAGGAGTGTTGAAATCTCCAATTATAATTGTGTATTTATGTCTCCTTTCAGAGCTATTGGTTTTGATTGTTTATTTGTTTCATGTATTTTGAAGTTGTTAGGTACATACATATTTTGGTTTGTTATAATTCTTGGAGAATCAATTGCTGAGTTTGCTAATTTATGCAGGCAGAGATCTGAGGAATATAGGTGGAAATGGGTATTAAGGGTATAGGATAATGATGGAAGGAATATAAAGTCAGATCAGGTCAAAGTTAATATGGTTCCGCTGAGCAGAGATTCTGGGTACAGTGTTGTAGTTTAAGGATTAGAGATGGCTTTAAGAATTTTTTATTTGGTTGGCTGATAATGGACCAAAATGTGGCCTTTGCTAAGTGGAGCTGAAGTATCAGAACTGTCTTGGTATACTATAAAGAAAGGTATCCAAAGGGGTAGGGACGTTCTAACGTTAGAGCGGACTTATCATGATGACCTGCCTGGTCACTCCAGGAGGGCCCAGATAACATACCTTTCACCACAATTGTGAGAAATAAACTTGTGAGGGAGAGCCCCAACATCCTTGAAGAGCTCTGTGGTCACTCTTCTGTAGGTCAGAATTTATAGTGAGAGCTGCTGCCTCTGAACTGGGGCCTTAAATACAATAAGAGTAATTGGATCCTGAAGGTGAGGGGGCTAAAGGGCAGCATTTAATTGCCAGAGGAAATGTAGGTGTGTTTACCATAATGGGGACAAGGCAGTAATGAGAATAGTCTGACTTGCAGAGACCCAGGGCACTGGCTAGTTGATTACGATGTCCTTAGAAGAGAAATTGGTAGGTGGTGTATTAGTTTGCTAGGACTGCCATAACAAAATACCACAAACTGAGTGGCTTAAACAATAGAAATTTACTTCCTCACAGTTCTGGGGGCAGGAAGTCCAAGATCCAGGTGCCAGCAACATTGGTTTCCTCTGAGGCCTCTCTCCTTGGCTTGCAGATGGCCACCTTCTTGCTGCCTCTTTACACGGTCTTTTCTCTGTGTGTGTGCATCCCTTGTCTCTCTTGATGTGTCTAAATTTCCTCTTCTTATAAGGATACCAATCATATTGGATTGGGACCCACACTAATAGCCTAATTTTACCTTAATCACCTCTTTAAAGCCCTTGTCTCAAAATACTGTTACATTCTGAGGTACTACATTCTTAGGGCTTCAATATATGAATTTTGGGGAGAAATGATTCAGCCCATAATAGACAGACTTCTTATAAATTCTTAATCTGTGTAAGCAGTAGAGTTATAGGTCAAGTGTTTCTAACTTGAAACACTAAAAAACAAAGTCACATCCCCTTAACCTATTCCTATTCTTGAGCCAGTTTATAGAACCAGAACTTCTTGAATAAAGGGGAGACTGGGTCCCTTTGAGAATGTATCATGCTACACGGCCAAGAATGTATACTGTTAGTATTTAACCCAGCTTTCCCCATAGGGATCTATAGCCTTTTACTAGGGTGACTGTGCATTGCGGATAAGGAAATAATCAGAAATTTCAGGGATTACTGAACAGTGGCTCTGAGTTCACACTAGCTCTGGGAGACCCAAAACATCACTGGGGTCTACAAGTCAGAGTAAGGACTTGTAAAAGTCAGGTGATCTACAGAATTTTAGATCAGTTTCATCTCACAGTGGGTCCGCTGAATCATCCTGTGGTTATTTCCCCTGTTCCAGAATGTATACTTGAAATGGAAATATTCAGAAACTGGCAGAATCCCCACATGTGATTCTTGACCTGTGGAGTGAGGGCTAATATGGGAGGAAAAGGCGAAGTGGAAGCCACTAGAGCTGCCTATACCTATGAAAATAGTACATCATAGCAATACCACCTTTCTGGAGGGATTTCAGAGATTAATGCTACCACCAAGGACTTGAAATATGCAGGAATTTTTGACTCTCACCATTCAACTCATCTGTTTAGCTTACATAGAAAACACACGGATCCTAGAGAAAAACAGTGGATTGTTGTAAACTTAACCACGTGGTGACTCCAATTGCAGCTGTTGTTTCAGATAGGGTTTCACTGCCTGAGCAAATTAACATATCTCGTGGTACCTGGTGTGTAGCTATTGATATGACAAATGTGCTTTTTTCCCTCAATACCTGTTGGTAAAACCACCAGAAGCTATTTGCTTTCAGCTGGTCAGGTTAGCAGTACACCTTCACGGTTCTGCTTCATGTCATAATTTAGTCTGCAGGGAGCTTTCCCTTCAGCAGAACATCACACTGGTCCATTACATTGATGGTATTGTGCTGATTGGACCTAGTGAACAGGAAGTAGACTTAGCTGGTAAGACATTTGCATGTCAGAGGGTGAGAAATAAATCTGACAAAATTTCAGGGGCCTTCCACCTCGGTGAAATTTCAAAGGGTCCAGTGGCAATGGAATATGTCAAGATATATACCTTCTAAGGTGAAGGATACATTGTTGCATCTGGTTCCCCTTCAACCAAAAAAAAAAAAAAAAGAGACACAATGCCTAGTGGACGTCTTTGCATTTTAGAGGCAACATATTCCTCATTTGGATGAGTCCTCTGGTCCATTTACTGAGTGGTCTGAAAAACCAATAGCTTTGAGTGGGGCCTAGAATGACAGAAGATTCTGTAACAGGCTCAGGCAGCTATTCAGGGTACCCAGTCCCTTGGGCCATATGACCCAGCAGATCCAATGATGGCTGAAGTGGTAGATAGAGATGCCCTTTGGAGACTTTGGTAGATTCCTGTAGGTGTAGAGCACAATGATCTTCTTTTTAATTTGACTTAATTTTAGAACCAGAACCTGAAGAACCTGAAGACTTTTTAGTAGGTGAAAAACTTGAAGAGGTAAAAGAAGAGGCTAAGAAGGAAGAGGAAGAAGAAACAGAAATAGGTTCAGAACAATCAACAATACCAGCCAATTTGGAACGACTTTGGTCCTTTTCCTGTGACTTAACCAAAGGCCTTAATGTGAGCAGCCTTGCCTGGAATAAAAAAAATCCAGTAAGTTATCAAACATTTTAGTAATTCTGTCTCTAGCATTTAAGGGCACTTGTCAAGTACTAATAAAAACTTTTTTTTCTCAGCTATTAGGCAAGGGCTTTAAATGGACATAACCCCTAGTTTTAAAATTCCTCTAAAAACAAGTTTATGTTTTTAAAAGGGGAAAATGCAAACAGTTACAAAATGATGGTTTTCTCCTTTAATATGAAAATGTCACCATTTTTATTTTAGGAGATGTACTTGGGACATGGCATTCTCTGAATCCACATGAGATATTAAGTGAACAAGAAGATAGTATATATTTATTTAGTTTAACATGGTACCAAACTCATGTGCCCAAATTTGTATTCTCTTTAAAGTATTCATATTTGGAAGTATATACTTAATCCAGTGACCCTGAACATGTGCAAAATAATTTTGAGATTCCTTAAAATACTATAACTACTAATAGCAGCAAATACTTAAAACAGCACCTACTATGTACCAGACACTATTGTAAATGTTTTACTTGTATTATCACAACTCTACTATTTTCCTCATTATGTTGATGAGGAAACTGAAGCACAGAAAGGATAAATAACTTGCCCAAAGTTATATAACCAGTAAGTGAAACAGAATTCAAACCCAGACATCTGGCTCCAGAGTTCTTGCTTTTAACTACTGCACGGCTAAGAATCATCCTGAGGAGAATTAGATGAATCATCAAGTGGGAGAATGGTATGTTTGTTTGTCAAAAGAGATGATTATAGAGTAATGAGACTTATTTTTTCCTGTGGTTTATAAACTCATTCTGAAGACATGATTCTCCACTAGTAATTTCAAAATCTTTTGTGTAATGGCAGTATCTTTGGAATAAATATTTGGTGTATTTTTAAAATGGTCAAAACTAATTTGTTTAAATTGTCTTGTATTATCCATGTTTTAAGAATTAGCCTTATTATTTTATTGCTACACCTTATAAGGTACTGTGCGCAAGCATGATAGTTGTTATGGCTATTAAATGGGTGAATGGAGTCAAAAAGTACAAACTTCCAGTTATAAAATAAATAATTCATGCTGTAATGTGCAGCATGGTGACTATAGTTAATAATACTGCATTGCATATTTGAGAGTTGATAAGACAGTAGATCTTAAAAGTTCTCATCACAAGAAAAAAATTCTGTAACTATGTATAGTGATGCATATTAACTAGACTTTTTGTGGTGATCATTTCACAATATATACAAATATTGAATCATTATGTTGTACACATGAAACTAATATAATGTATGTCAATTATACCTCAATAAAAAAAATAATGCTAAAAAAACCTAAAAAAATCATTTTTGTTGAAACCTAAATTACACAATTCTTAAATTATATATATTATTTTTGAATAAAATAGAATACTTTTGGTATGGATTTGTCTTTATAAAACTATTTGGGAACATCTTGTAGGTAAGTGAAATTTAATAAATCAATAACCATGTAATAAGGACAGATGAATCATTTTAAGAAACTGGATATACTAGCATTTAAACACTATTATTGCTATTGAGAATAAGATTAATTTTGAATGAAGCTAAAAAATATATGATGGGTGCCATCTATCATATTTATTAATTCATTCTACAAATATTTATTGAACATTAACTCTGTGCCAGGAACTCTGTTAAAGCACTGGAGATACAGTAGTAATTTAGTCACACATAGATACTGACCATATAATACTTTCCTATGTGCTTTAATAAAGAAAATAAATAATGCTGTGGGAACATATAAGAGAGGCTTGTGAATGCTTCTTAGAGGAAGTGACGCCTATGCTGAGTCTAGAAGAGATGAATAGCAGTTTGTCAATGTCAAGATAAAAAGGGTAGTGGTGAAGAGTATTTTAAGGCAGAGGGAATTGTGGAGACACGATGTTGGCTTGAAGGTAAGGTGGTGACAGGACTGTGTTTGTAATATTTCTGATTACAGAGAAGAGACAGGGTGTGGTCGATCATTAAACTTTTGTCCATACATCCTTATACAGTTGATCTTGAACAACAAGGGGGTTGGGATGCCAACCCCCCATGCAAATGAAAATCCAAGTATAACTTTTGACTCCCCCAAAACTTAACTACTAATGCCTATAGTAGTTGACTGGAAGCCTTGCCAATAACATAGTCAATTAACACATATCTTGTGTGTGATATGTATTATATACTGTATTCTTACAATAAAGTAAGCTAGAGAAAAGAAAATGTTATTAAGGAAATCATCAGAGGAAATACATTTATAGTACTGTATTTATCAATACCGTTAAGCTTATGTCATCTGTTTAACAGATGAATACTCTGTCAGTACCTGCATCAATACTGTCTTATATGATACAAAACACTGTTGATGTTACATGTATTACTAACACCAGACATCAAAAATGAAAATATCATGTGAAAAATAAATTCATATTTATTTACAGGTATAATGATTTATGCATTGATAATGAAGAAGCAGCAATATGATTGCTTTATGGTAGCCTAGTGTAATTGATATGATTGCTTCAGTATAGCCTAGCCTATAAACTAATGAGTGAATTATTATAAAGTTTTTATGACATACAGTATTATAATCATATTCATAATACAATATTGGAAACACTGTTACATTAAAAAAAAAAACCTACTTATCTGTGATGATAGGCTGATATGCAGTTTCTCCAATTATGAGAGAGAGGCATACTGTATGGTAATGTAGTTCTTTGAAAGCAAAGCTATAAAACAGTAAGAAAACTCACATATTATTAATTTTATACTGAATATCACTTATGCCTATATGAGGATAGACTACTATCTACATATATTTTATGCATTCATGACAAATCTTAATTTTTTTGATATTTCTAGGTTATGCAGTTTGTGAAATTTTCAAATTATCTCAAATCTCTAAAAAAATTTCAATGTATTTATTTAAAAGAATCCATGTATAAGTGGACCTGCACAGTTCAAACCTGTGTTGTTCAAGGGTCATCTGTATAAGCACTTCTGGAAATGACCTGCTATATTATAATCAGCTCGAGCTGCCATAAGAAAATACCATAGACTGGATGGCTTATACAACAGAAATTTATTTCTTACAGTTCTGGAGGCTGGGAAGCCCAGGATAAAGGTGCCAGATGAATTTGGTTGCAGGGGAAGGCTTTCTTCCTGGCTTGGCTGTATCCTTGCATGGTGGAGAGAAAGAGCTCTTGTGTCTCTTCCTCTTTTTGTAAGGAACCCAATCCTATCAGATTAGGACCCCACCCTTATGACTTCATTTAACCTTAATAACCTCCTAAGTGCCCTATTTCCAAATATAATCACATGTTATTAGGTGTTAGGACTTCAGCATATCACTTTTAAGGGAGGAGACACAATTCAGTCCATGGCACCTCCCTTTAAAAATAAATGTCTTTTATTTTACATTTGAAATTATTAGGTCATTATTAAAAACCCATAAGACACTATAATGCAATAATACAATTTTTGAAGATTATCTCAATATGTAAAATAGCTTTTCAGCAATTGTTTTTTTGTGTTTATTCTTCAGCCTAAAAAATGTGGTTATTTTTACTATTATTTTGCTTATGAAGATGGAAATGTAGAGTGAAAATAGTTGGTATATTGGTATTTTTTAACCTCAATTGAAATATCATCACTATTTTAACACAGTTCATTAATATGCATCTTTATACATTTGCTGATATTTTTATGCTGTCTTCTCTATTTTTAATTTTTCTGTTTTTTAGGACCTTTTGGCTGTTGGCTATGGGCACTTTGGATTTAAGGAGCAAAAAAGAGGATTGGCTTGCTGCTGGTCAATAAAGAATCCCATGGTAACTAAAACAGGAATAAGACCTATTTTTATTTAATTAAATGTTCACATAATTCTCATAAAGTAGTTAGTTTTATATGATCATTAAACAAACTCAAGAAAGTTTTACCAAGCAAGACTTTACTTTCTTTGGTTTAAATCTATAACAGTAAAACAATTAAAATTTGTTCTTGGGCTTCCCTGATGGCGCAGTGGTTGAGAGTCCGCCTGCCGATGCAGGGGACACGCGTTCGTGCCCCGGTCTGGGAAGATCCCACATGCCGCGGAGCGGCTGGGCCCGTGAGCCATGGCTGCTGAGCCTGCAAGTCCGGAGCCTGTACTCCGCAACGGGAGAGGCCACAACAGTGAGAGGCCCGTGTACCGCCAAAAAAAACCCCAAAAAACAAAAACAAAAAACAACAACAACAAAAATTTGTTCTTACACTTTATTGGTTAAGGTAAATTCATTTAATAAATATTTATTGAACATCTACTATGTGCTGTTAGATATGATGATCTAGGGCTGAACCATTATTATTTATCACTGCCTGTTATAAAGAAGAATATATTTGCAAATAAAAATTCTTTAAAAATTAAGTTTCATTTACTACTGGGTTGTTTCTCAATATATAAATAACTCCTTATCACTTTATAAAATATATTTCTGCTCTCCTCGATAGATAGAAAATAGATTAATATAGCTCTCTTACTGCCATGAATTTTTCAAAGAGAATGAACAAGAATCAGTTATGCTTTTTGTTAAACAGCCCTAGTCAACCTGTTACTCTACAGCTTTAGTTTTAAGTCACAACTGAAACGTAAAGTGGAAAACTTAGAAAAGGATCAGAAGAGCATATAAAAATGATTAGAGTTTTTATAAATAATCCCCCATCTGTTAGGAAGCTGGGTGTATATAGCCTAAAAGAAAGGAAGAAGCAATTTTAAACGTGTGGAAGGGTTGACATAGGATTCATCATCAGCAGGTTATCTTCTCTTCCATGTAGGTTGTTAGAAACCAGAAAGGAGTTGGATTAGACATTAAAACAAAACAAAACAATAAAAATCTTGACAGAGTTGTAGAAAAGAGTAACTTAGAGAGTTTTGGAACCTCCTCTATCCTTGTTTAGAATGATTAGATAATACAAGCATCTGAAACAGATACTGGAGGATAGGAATATATGCAGGATAATTTATTTGGTGTCCATTATTTGTATCTTTAAGACAGTGACTTGTGATGATCATACAAATCCTGCTGGAGGATTACCCAAAATGATAATTACTGTAGAAACCACGTGCTGTATTTCTTAAAACTACTGAGCTCTGAGGATTCATCAAAATAAAGGAAATGGCCAATTGAAGTTTTATTCTCATGTATACAGGAAGTTAGGAAGAAATGAGTAACTGAATGCAGACTAACTCTCCTCATATCCCCACTGCCACCAGCCTAGTCTTCTGCCACCAGCCTAGTCTTCAGCCACCATCATACCCACCTTACTGTGGTCTACAAAACCAAGGTTAAAATGTAATATAATTTCTTTTTTATTCAGTGGCCAGAACGTACTTATCAGAGTCCATATGGCGTTACTGCTGTGGATTTTTCAATTGGAGCACCTAACCTTTTAGCAGTTGGCTATCACAATGGCACTATTGCGATTTATAATGTACAGAGCAACAGTAACATTCCAGTTCTGGATAGTAGGTGAGAATCCCAAGAATTAGATAAACATAAACCATGTGCTTTTTTTAGGGAGAAGGAAAAAATTACTCTAATGTTATTTAGTTTTGAGTGAATGTTTATATTGTTATTGAGAGTAATACCATTTTCCTTCAAGCATTTAATAATTCCTCATAATGTCTCTCCAGCTGGAATGCTCTGCCCTAATATCTCCTTATCATCCTCTCTGCCTCTTCACCAACAAACTTCCTTTGGCTTGACGGTTTATTCTTTTCAAAAATTTTAAATATCTCCAGCTTTATTGAGGTATAATTGACAAATAAAAATTGTATATATTTAGATTGTATGACATAATTTTTAAAGGCATACAGTGTAGTGATTTAATATATGTATACATTGTGAAATGATTACCACAGTCAAATTAATTAACACAACCATAACCTCACATAATTACCATTTTATGTGTGAGTGGTGAGGACACTTAAGATCTACTCTCTTAGCAAATTTCAAGTATGCAATACAGTATTATTAACTATAATCACCATGCTGTAATTAGATTTCCAGAACTTATTCACCTTATAAATGAAAGTTGTATCCTTTATTGCTTCCGTGTCACCTCTTCCAGGAAACCTGCCCATTCTTTTCTTTTGTGCATCCGATACATACGTTTATTGTAGCCTTTATTGTGCTTTGTATAAATTATTTACATATATATCTCCCTGAGGAGGCTGTAAGCTCTGAGGGCAAGGATTATGTCTTCCTTACCTTTGTATCCTCAGTATGTCACATAATATCAGGCATATAACAGGATTACAGTAAGTGTTTGATTACGAATGAATGAATGAGACATATTGAGAAAATAAAATGTTAAAGATATTGAAAGATATCTTAGGTTTTTATAATAAACCAGATACCAGTGGAGCAAAATGAGGCGGTATATTTATATTAGTGTTTGCATAAACTTCACAATAACTGGAAATAGGCATTAAAGCAGGTGTTCTTTAGCTTAATTTTGAAATTATTTACATAGTTTTGTAAGCGTGAGCCTTTGTGCTTGTTTCTGGGAAGAGGGTCCATAACTTTTACCAAATAATCAAAGATATATAGACTTTAAAAAATTCAGAACTACTGATTTGGAGAGTTTGCATAAAAAATCAAGGGAGTCAGTACTAGGAACAAAGCAACCCATTAATCTGACAGGAAAGCAGCCAGTAATCTGAGAAGTGATTATAATTCATCATAAAACTTTTAAATCTTAGCCCTAGAGAGAATCAAGCCAGTGGGCAATCCTGAAACATAGGAAGAAGGGTGAGGTAACTATTTACTTGAATAAGACTTAAATGACTCATTTAAGCTATGAAAAATATCCTTATAAAGATGGAGATAATAATATTCAATGTGTCTAAAATAAATTAAATTTACACAACTAGGAAAAAGTAAATGAATAGAGTAAGAGAAGTAGATTCTAAAAAAAGAAAATGTTTGCTTTTGTATCCCTGATATGATAGCTAATATAACTAAAGGCAATAAAATTTTCCTTTTGTAAGAAATGAGAAAAACACCAGTGAATATTAGCAAAGTGATTTTTTTTTCCTGTTTTTCAAAATACTTAAAGTAAAAGTCCAGTTTTGAACAACAAAAGTATCATTCCATGAGTAGGTCATGATGCTCTAGGGAGCTGTCCTTATCACTTATACTCTAAGTCGCTTATACCCCAAGAATTTTAAAATTATTATAACTATTTTATATTTCATGCTTTTCCCTGTTTTAGCGAATCACCTCAAAAACATTTGGGACCTGTATGGCAACTACAGTGGATAGAACAAGATCGAGGGACAGCAGGTGATAAAAGAGAAATGCTAGTTTCTATATCAGCAGATGGAAGGATCTCCAAATGGGTTATACGGAAAGGACTGGACTGTCATGGTAAAAATAAATAAATACACACACAGACACCAAATTATCTTTCTCTTGTTAGTGCTGAATTAAAAATTCCTAGTGAACTATGTGTAAGAGGTGACAAATTTAGGTTTGGCTAAATAAGAAAAAAAAACTGGGCTTGGTCATTGTTTTTCTAAGCATCTAGCTCTGGTATTTGCTAATTTTAACCTAATGACCTGCAAAGGATGGCAGAAATCATATTCTTTGCAGAAGGGACATATCTACATTATTATTTCCTGTGGTACATAATATATGTATTTTTTCTTTAAATAAAGATTTGATGCGTTTGAGGAGAACTACTGCTAGCAGCAGCAAAAAAGGAGGGGAAAAAGAAAAGAAAGGTGAAGCTTTGATATCTCGACAGGCTCCTGGAATGTGCTTTGCTTTTCACCCCAAGGTAAATTATTTCAATCTGTTACTTACTATTGCATATAACAACTGCTGATAATTGAAGTGTATTAAGATATAAATCAAGACAAAATGTCAGCATGTTAATAAATATTGCGCCTTGTAAATAAAAAAGTCACACACATAAGTATCATAGGTGTCAGCCTAAGGTAGAATGGCACATTCCAGTTGGCTGTCCTTTTTCTGCTTTCTGGAGGAAAGGTCTGTATTTCTGAGCAACTATGGAACTATCTTTACAGCTCCATGTTTAACTTGAATGCCCCTCCTTGCCTCTCTTTGGTGCTCTGCTGCTCTATCATACTTATAGAAACCAAATCCACTCTATAGTCCTCCATATCTCAATGTGAGTGGTGACTCATGATTCTGGGGATCAGGAAGACCACTTAAGATCATGTTTGTCAAGACCAAAGTCAAGTCAGAGCACTCTTAGTAAAGTTCTACTTTTCTAATTCTTTTTATCCAGAGGTCCTTTGGAATCAGAAATTCAGCCACTATGACAGACTTGCAAAAACACATATCCTATATATTTTCTGATATGTAATATGATTATCTCTTTAGTGACACCATCATCCACCTACTTATTTAAGCCAAAACTTGAGCTCTTACTGTATTCTACCCTATTACCCAAATGATATTTAAGATTGTCCCACTCCTTCTAGTCCAAGTCTACTACTGCTAATGTGGTTCAGGCCTTTATTACATTTCACTTTTATTACTGCAGTCATATTCTAACTGCCTTCATTCTCAAATTCCTGTAATCTCCTTTTCACCTTGACTCTAGAGCAGTGGTTCTCAATGTGGGCAGGGAGGGGAGTAGTTTCCCATCAGGGACAATTCACAATGTCTTGAGATATTTTTGGTTGTTGCAGCTCTGGGGGGTGGGATGTGGGGAGGAGTGCTATTGGCATCTAGTAGGCAGAGGTCAGGGATGCCACTAAATACGTTACAATGCACAAGACAGCCACTGTCCTCCCCTGACCCAAACAAAGGACTAGCTGTCCCAAAACATCAATAGTGCTCCTTTGATTTCTTATTTGATTGATGTGTTATTTAGAAGCATGTAATTTAGTTTCCAAATATTTGGGGCTTTTCCAAGGATCTTGCTGTTGATTTCTAATTCAATCCTATCATGATCAAAGAACAAACTTTTTATAAGCTGAATCTTTTTGAATTTATTGAAATTTGTTTTAAAGCCCAGAATGTGATTTTTACTTGTAAATGTTCCCTATGCACTTGAGAAAAGTGTATATTCTGCTACTGTTGGGTGGAATGTTCTGTGGATGTCAATCAGTTTAAGTGGGTTGATGGTGTTGTTCAAGTTTACTATATCCTTGCTGATTTTCTGCCGATTTCTTCCATCAGTCATTGAGAGAAAGAGATTGAAGTCTCTGACAATAATTGTGAATTTTTCTTTTTTTCCTGGAAATTCTATCGGTTTTTGTTTTATGTATCTTGAAGCTTTGTTTTAAGTGCATAAGTGTTTAGGATTGTCACATTCTCTCGATTAATCAACTCCCTTATCATTATAAAATGGCCTTATTTATAACTGGTAACATTCTTTATTCTGAAATCTATTTCGTCTGATATTAATGTAGCTACTCCAGCTTTCTTTTAACTAGTATTATCATGGTTTATCATTTCCCATCCTTTACATTTAACCTATTTGTGTCTTTATATTTGGTATGTTTCTTTTAGGTAGCATATAGTTGTCTTGCTGTTTTATCCAATGTTACAATCTCAGCCTTTTAATTGTGATGTTTACACCATATTTATTTATTTACTTACTTAAAAAATTTTTTTAACATCTTTATTGGAGTATAATTGCTTTACAATAGTGTGTTACTTTCTGCTTTATAACAAGGTAAATCAGTTATACATATACAGATGTCCCCATATCTCTTCCCTCTTTCATCTCCCTCCCTCCCACCCTCCCTATCCCACCCCTCTATGTGGTCACAAAGCACCGAGCTGATCTCCCTGTGCTATGCGGCTGCTTCCCACTACCTATCTATTTTACATTTGGTAGTGTATATATGTCTATGCCACTCTCTCACTTTGTCCCAGCTTACCCTTCCCGCTCGCCATGTCCTCAAGTCCATTCTCTAGTAGGTCTGCGTCTTTATTCCCGTCTTGCCCCTAGGTTCTTCATGACCTTTTTTTTTTTTTTAGATTCCATATATGTGTGTTAGCATATGGTATTTGTTTTCCTCTTTCTGACTTACTTCACTCTGTAAGACAGACTCTAGGTCCATCCATCTCACTACAAATAACTCAATTTCATTTATTTTTTATGGCTGAGTAATATTCCATTGTATATATGTGCCACATCTTTATCCATTCATCTGTTGATGGACACTTAGGTTGCTTCCATGTCCTAGCTATTGTAAATAGAGCTGCAATGAACATTGTGGTACATGACTCTTTTTGAATTATGTTTTCCTCAGGGTATATGCCCAGTAGTGGGATTGCTGGGTTGTATGGTAGTTCTAGTTTTAGTTTTTTAAGGAACCTCCATACTGTTCTCCGTAGTGGCTGTATCAATTTACATTCCCACCAACAGTGCAAGAGAGTTCCCTTTTCTCCACACCCTTTCCAGCATTTATTGTTTCTAGATTTTTTGATGATGGCCATTCTGACCTGTGTGAAATGATATCTCATTGTAGTTTCGATTTGCATTTCTCTAATGATTAATGATGTTGAGCATTCTTTCATGTGTTTGTTGGCGATCTGTATATCTTCTTTGGAGAAATGTCTATTTAGGTCTTCTGCCCATTTTTGAATTGGGTTGTTTGTTTTATTGATACTGAGCTGCATGAGCTGCTTGTAAATTTTGAGATTAATCCTTTGTCAGTTGCTTCATTTGCAAATATTTTCTCCCATTCTGAGGGTTGTCTTTTAGTCTTGTTTATGGTTTCCTTTGCTGTGCAGAAGCTTTTAAGTTTCATTAGGTCCCATTTGTTTATTTTTGTTTTTATTTCCGTTTCTCTAGGAGGTGGGTCAAAAAGGATCTTGCTGTGATTTATGTCATAGAGTGTTTGCCTATGTTTTCCTGATAGTATCTGGCCTTACATTTAGGTCTTTAATCCATTTTGAGTTTATTTTTGTGTATGGTGTTAGGGAGTGTTCTAATTTCATTCTTTTACATGTAGCTCTCCAGTTTTCCCAGGACCATTTATTGAAGAGGCTGTCATTTACCACTGTATATTCTTGCCTTCTTTATCAAAAATAGGGTGAACATAGGTGCGTGGGTTTATCTCTGGTGTTTCTATCCTGTTCCATTGATCTGTATTTCTTTTTGTGCCAGTACCATACTGTCTTGATTACTGTAGCTTTGTAGTGTAGTCTGAAGTCAGGGAGCCTGATTCCTCCAGCTCCGTTTTTCTTTCTCAAGATTGCTTTGGCTGTTCAGGGTCATTTGTGTTTCCATACAAATTGTGAAATTTTCTGTTCTTGTTGTGAAAAATGCGATTGGTAGTTTGATAGGGATTGTATTGAATCTGTAGATTGCTTTGGGTAGTATAGTCATTTTCACAATGTTGATTCTTCCAATCCAAGAACATGGTATAACTCTCCATCTATTTGTATCATCTTTAATTTCTTTCATCAGTGTGTTATAATTTTCTGCATACAGGTCTTTTGTCTCCTTAGGTAGGTTTATTCCTAGGTTTTTATTCTTTGTGTTGCAATGGTAAATTGAAGTGTTTTCTTAATTTCACTTTCAGATTTTTCATCATTAGTGTATAGGAATGCCAGAGATTTCTGTGCATTAATTTTGTATCCTGCTACTTTACCAAATTCATTGATTAGCTCTAGTAGTTTTCTGGTAGCATCTTTAGGATTCTCTATGTATAGTTTCATGTCATCTGCAAACAGTGACTGCTTTACTTCTTCTTTTCCAATTTGGATTCCTTTTATTTATTTTCCTTCTCTGATTGCTGTGGCTAAAACTTCCAAAACTATGTTGAATAATAGTCGTGAGAGTGGGTAACCTTGTCTTGTTCCTGATCCTAGTGGAAATGGTTTCAGTTTTTCACCATTGAGGATGATGTTGGCTGTGGCTTTGTCATATATGGCCTTTATTATGTTGAGGTAAATTCCCTCTATGCCTACTTTCTGGAGGGTTTTTATCATAAATGGGTGTTGAATTTTGTCAAAAGCTTTCTCTGCATCTATTGAGATGATCATATGTTTTTCCCCTTCGATTTGTTTATATGGTGTATCACGTTGACCGATTTGCATATACTGAAGAATCCTTACATTCCTGGGATAAACCCCACTTGATCATGGTGTATGATCCTTTTAATGTGCTCTTGGATTCTCTTTGCTAGTATTTTATTGAGGATTTTTGCATCAGTGATATTGGCCTGTAGTTTTCTTTCTTTGTGACATATTTTTCTGGTTTTGGTATCAGGGTGATGGTGGCCTTGTACAATGAGTTTGGGTGTGTTTCTCCCTCTGCTATATTTTGGAAGAGTTTGAGAAGTATAGGTGTTAACTCTTCTCTAAATGTTTGATAGAATTCACCCGTGAAGCCATCTGGTCCTGGGCTTTTGTTTGTTGGAAGGTTTTTAATCAAAGTCTCAATTTCAGTGCTTGTGATTGATCTGTTTATATTTTCTGTTTCTTACTGGTTCTGTCTCAGAAGTTTGTGCTTTTCTAAGAATTTGTCCATTTCTTCCAGGTTGTCCATTTTATTGGCATATAGTTGGTTGTAGCAATCTTTCATGATCCTTTGTATTTCTGCAGTGTCAGTTGTTACTTCTTTTTAATTTCTAATTCTATTTATTTGGGTCTTTCTTTTTTTCTTGATGAGTCTGGCTAATGTTTTATAAATCTTGTTTATCCTCTCAAGGAACCAGCTTTTAGTTTCATTGATCTGTGCTATTGTTTCCTTCATTTCTTTTTCATTTATTTCTGATCTGATCTTTATGGTTTCTTTTCTTTGGCTAACTTTGGATTTTTTGTTCTTCTTTCTCTAATTGCTTTAGGTGTTAGTTTAGGTTGTTTATTTGAGGTGTTTCTTGTTTCTTGAGATAAGATTGTACTGCTATAAACTTCCCTCGTAGATCTGCTTTTGCTGCATCCCATAGGTTTTGGGTTGTCGTGTTTTCATTGTCATTTGCTTCTAGGTATTTTTTGATTTCCTCCTTAATTTTTTAAGTGATCTCTTGGTTATTTAGTAGTGTATTGTTTAGCCTCCATGTTTTTGTATTTTTTACAGAATTTTTCTTGTAATTGATATCCAGTCTCATAGCACTGTGGTTGGAAAAGATGCTTGATATGATTTCAGTTTTCTTAAATTTACAAGGCTTGATTTGTGTCCCAAGATATGATCTATCCTGGAGAATTCCCACTTGAGAAGAAAGTGTATTCTGTTTTCTTGGATGGAATATCCTATAAATATCAATTAAGTCCATCTTGGTTAATGTATCATTTAAAGCTTGTGTTTCTTTACTTATTTTCATTTTGGATGATCTGTCCATTGGTGAAAGTGGGGTGTTAACGTCCCCTGCTATGATTGTGTCACTGTCGATTTCCCCTTTTATGGCTGTTAGAATTTGCCTTATGTATTGAGGTGCTCCTATGTTGGGTGCATAAATATTTACAATTGTTGTATCTTCTTCTTGGATTGATCCCTTGATCATTACATAATGTCCTTCTTTGTCTCTTGTAATAGTCTTTATTTTGAAGTCTATTTTGTCTGATATGAGAATTGCTACTCCAGCTTTCTTTTGATTTCCATTTGCATGGAATATCTTTTTTTATCCCCTCACTTTCAGTCTGTATGTGTCCCTAGGTCTCAAGTGGGTCTCTTGTAGACAACATACATATGGGTCTTGTTTTTGTATCCATTCAGCCATCCTATATTTTTTGGTTGGAGCATTTAATCCATTTACATTTAAGGTAGTTATCAATCTGTATGTTCCTATTACCATTTTCTTAATTGTTTTGGGTTTGTTATTGTAGGTCTTTTCCTTCTCTCATGTTTCCTGCCTAGAGAAGTTCCTTTAGCATTTGTTGTGAAGCTTGTTTGGTGGTGCTGAATTCTCTTAGCTTTTGCTTGTCTGTAAAGCTTTTAATTTCTCCATCAAATCTGAATGAGATCCTTGCTGGATAGAGTAATCTTGGTTGTAGGTTTTTCCCCTTTATCACTCTAAATATGTCCTGCCACCTCCTTCTGGCTTGCAGAGTTTCTGCTGAAAGATCAGCTGTTAACCTTATGGGGATTCCCTTGTATGTTATTTGCTGTTTTTCCCTTGCTGATTTTAATATATTTTTTTTGTATTTAATTTTTGATAGTTTGACTAATATGTGTCTTGACTTGTTTCTCCTTGGATTTATCCTGTATGGGACTCTCTGTGCTTCCTGGACTTGATTAACTATTTACTTTCCCATATTAGGGAAGTTTTCAAGTATAATCTCTTCAAATATTTTCTCAGTCCCTTCCTTTTTCTCTTCTTCTGGGAGCCCTGTAATTCGAATGTTGGTGCGTTTAATGTTGTCCCAGAGGTCTCTGAGACTGTTTTCAATTCTTTTCATTCTTTTTTCTTTATTTATAAAAATGTGCTCAACCTTGTTAATATCCATATAAATGGAACTTAAAACCATTAGGTGTAAATAATTTTATACCTAATAGAATGGCAAAATTTAAGATTTCTGATGTAACCAACTATTGAAGAGAATGTGTGTCAAAGGGAAATTTTATATATTGCTGAATGTAAATCGGTAGTACTACTTTGGGAAAAACAGTATACTTTATTGTGTAATTTAAACTACATATACAACATAACCTAGTAATTGCATTCTTAAGTTCTGGTGTATGCTAAGCAGTGGGTCTCATATTTCAGTGTACTTACAAATTACTTGGGAATCTTGTTAAAATGCAGATTCTGATTCAGTAGGTCTGGGACAGGGCCTGAAATTCTGCCACTGCACAATGCTCCCAGGTGAGGCTGACACTACATAGTCAGGACTTAGAGCACTGACTTTCAGACTTTTTGATTATGACTTCATTGTAGAAACTACATTTTAAATCCCTATTTGTTACATACATTTAGAGTTAAAAGATGTCTGAGACTCCATCTAGTTCAATCTCTCATTCCCAGCAAGAATAATTTCTTCAGCATTATGTACATAAATAGTTATTGTTAAGTCATTTGTCTTCTCTTTGACTAGTTCAAATGAAAGAACACTTACTATTTCCCTGGATTGTTAGTTCCATTGTCAGGTAGCTCTAAATGTTAGAAAGTTTCTTCCTCATTTTAAGCCAGTGTTTGTTCATGTAATTTCTAGACAGGATACAAATTTCTACCCTTTATTCCAGAAAAGAAAAGCGTCTCTATTTTCTTTGCACAGTAGTCCTTCAAGGTAATTTAATTATTGTAAAATCATGATAGAAAGAAAAAGACAACCATCAACTGTCTTCTAGATAGTATTTCTAGTTTGGTTCTTGAATTGTCTCTAAGAGATCTTGAATCATCTAATCTTCTATTTAGCACATTTACTAATATATCACAAGCAAATGCATTTTGATTTTTTTGTGTTATAGGACACAAATATCTATTTGGCTGGCACTGAAGAAGGTCATATTCACAAATGTTCTTGTTCATATAATGAGCAATATCTAGCTACCTACAGAGGACACAAGGTTAGTTTAATTATAGTAGGTATGGAAAATTTTATCTTGCAATATTTCTGAAAAAAATAGTATCATTAGGCACAGCATTTTTTTATGCAATAATTTACAACTTCAGAGTTAAAAATACCAGCTTGAATTAAGTGCTTTCTTATACAGAAAACACCAATAACATGGGGGTCATTTAATTTGGCTTCTAGGTATCCTTGATTTCTTCTTGCCAGTTGCAGAAGCCACAATTTTTATTTGTTTCTAAGCGACTTTGCTTATGTTGACATGCTGATCCCAGAGTGAAATTGTCTCTGGCATATACCTATTCTCTACATTTTTTATGATTGTTCCAACTATGCTTTCTTCATTTTCTCCCTTATTTCTATTTATTTTCCTTAACATTCCTTATATTTTTAAAAGTAGTATAATATGTATTAATATTTAGTGAGTATTGTAGCAACTATATTTTTATGTTTCTGAATGGCGTAATTTAAGGAAGAGATTCAATTTATGGCCTTATTTTCAGCTATAATAATACCCACACAATAATTACATGGTGTATAAGGTTTTAGAAATCTGAGCATTTTTAATTTGTTGGTCAAGTTTAAAGTATAAGAGGTTAAATCCTACTTACCTATGTATTTTAATTTATTTTTCTAATTCCAGGGTCCAGTGTATAAAATAGCATGGAATCCATTTTGTCATGATGTATTCTTAAGCTGTTCTGCAGATTGGGGCATTATTATATGGCAACATGAGAATCTTAAGCCATTTTTGAGTTTTTATCCAACTACTTATGTTGTTTATGATGTTGCTTGGTCTCCAAAATCATCCTATATATTTGCAGCTGCAAACGAGAGCAGAGTGGAGGTTTGGGACCTTCACTTCAGCACGTAAGTGTTAATATTTTTCTTGGAGTTATTTCTAATAGAAGCAGTTCAATCTAAATGATACCTGATAGTACTGACATTGGTTAGAGAGAACTGTAGTTACTTTAAGACAAGTAATAGTTTACACTGTGAGAGTCCTTTGTGAATAAAGAGATATGCCAGGATAATAAATATAGTTTTGAACTTACAAAGTATTATTTTATTTAAGAAAAACAAGGAATGTAGTATAAAATTATGACATGGGGAAAAAGTTTGCAAAACATTCACGTGGAAAGAAGGTGTTTTAACTTTTCAATATCTATGTTTGCTTAATTCTTGTCAGCTGTTCACTACTGTTTCAAATATTCTGAATTAATAACTGTACCAACAAAATTCATCCCTAGTGTTTCCACAGAAGACATTAAAATATGAACAAATTATTTTTTCCTTTTCTTCAACCAAAATAGTCTTTCTTAGTCCTTTTTGTGCAAAAATATTACAAGAGCAATTTAAATGGAAACACTGAAATAACATGCCAACATTTCAGAGCACATTTAAAACACCCAGATAATTCTTGAAATTACCATATTCTAAAATAGAATAATATATTAATGTTAATTACTTATACCATATGTCATTTAAAAATATTTGAATGAAAAATATTTGAATGAAAATAGATTACCTTACTCCATCTCCATAAACTTTTTGTTTTTGCAGTACGCGGGCCTCTCACTGTTGTGGCCTCTCCCGTTGCGGAGCACAGGCTCCAGACGCGCAGGTTCAGTGGCCATGGCTCACGGACCCAGCCGCTCCGCGGCATGTGGGATCTTCCCAGAACCGGGGCACGAACCCGTGTCCCCTGCATCAGCAGGCGGACCCTCAACCACTGCGCCACCAGGGAAGCCCTCTCCATAAACTTTTACAGGCTGATATAGGATATCATAACTAGCTTGAATTCTTTGTCATTGCCTGGTTTATGGAAGAATGCAGAGAGGCACTGTTCTAATTGTGTCTAGTTAACTAAAGACTTTCTATAATAAGATAAAGAAAGGGAGCAAAATAAGTATTTTTTATAATATTTGCTTACTCTCTTACCTTGCTTTAAAACATATTTGAAGGGGCATGCATTTAATTAAAATTTCTTATTTTAAGTGTTACACCAAAGTTATGAGAGTGCCATCTAGGCCATCTATCCTTTTTAATATGAAAGTTTATACAATGCTGGAATAAAGTGTTTAATGGTTCTGTAATACTTATTCAATCAATATTTCAATATTGGAAAATATTATAGATCTTTAGGCAAGTTATTAGCAGATGAAGCATGAAAATGCATTCTTGTTTAAAATAAATGACATAAAATTCAATGGGTTTATTATTAATTGCAAATTTTTTCCTAGAGATTAATAATTTAGTAACTGGAAATTTTCATCATGGCTTGTTCTATAAAACAGTTTGACCCCAAAATCAAGGATTACAACACAAAGCAATTTATTTTTGAGTATGAGATGACTAAGGTAGAAAGTGGCTACTTAAATGATCCTACCTCTGATTTTATTTTTTCTAGTAAAATTGTAGTTCCCAGGGCAACATTTCTTCAGAAGTATGCAAGTGACTGCTGCTTTTATTTTAGAAGGGTGTCAATGGATTACTTTGGATAACCAAGAGTAGGAAAGGTTCTTGTTCAGAGAACGTTTGAACAAGGTTTTCGATCTTGTTCAGATTCATTTATTTTTTAATCTAATTTTTAATTTTTTTAAATAAATTTATTTTATTTTATTTTTGGCTGCGTTGGGTCTTCGTTGCTGCCTGCGAGCTTTCTTTAGTTGCGGTGAGCGGGGGCTACTCTTCATTGTGATGTATGGGCTTCTTATTGCCATGGCTTCTCTTCTTGCAGAGCACGGGCTCTAGGCATGTGGGCTCAGTAGTTGTGGCACACAGGCTCAGTAGTTGTGGCGCACAGGCTTAGTTGCTCCACAGGGATGTGGGATCTTCCCGGACCAGGGCTTGAACCCATGTCCCCTGCATAGGCAGGTGGATTCTAAACCACTGCGCCACCAGGGAAGCCCGAGATTCATTTATGTTCCAGGGAGGGGTTCATTTGGATCAAAACATCCTTCTGTTAAGAGACATTTATTATTTAAGGAGTTGTATTAGGGATCTTCAGAGAAACTAAACCAATAAAGAGAGAGAGAGAGATTTAAAAATATTGGCTCACATGATTGTGGGACCTGGCAAGTCCCAAGCCGGCATGACAGGCTGGCAACCTGGAATTTCCATCAGAGGAGTCCATGTTGCAGTATTGAGTACAAAGGCAGTCTGGAGGTAGAATTTTTATTCTACTTCAGGGACCTCAGTCTTTTCTTTTAAGGCTTTCAATAGATTGGATGCGGCCAACTCACTTTACGGAGGGTAATCTGCTTTATTCAAATTCTATTGATTTAAGTTAATCATATCTAAAAAAAAAAAAAAAAAAGATACTTCACAGCAACGTGTAGACTGGTGTTTGACCAAACACTGGATACCACAGCCTAGCCAAGTTAATGCATAAAATTACTTATCATGGGAGTTTAAATTATGAGTTCACATCTTAATTGTGAACTGCTTTAATTTATTTCGTTGAAATTAGTTTATTGAAAAAATGAAAGTTTTGATTGAATAAAGAGTCAGAAGCAGTTTTTTTGCTTTTGGAAACACATAAAGAAGCTTTTGGTTTTTGTTACATGAAATCACAAATATCTCAGATTTCTCTTAGTCCATATCTAAAAAGAACATATTAACAACAACTAAATTTACAAATAAAATATTTCATTACAGTTTGGACCCTCTGATTGTGAATGTTGCTAACCCTGGAATCAAGTTCACAACTGTTCTCTTCACTAAGCAAACAGATTGCCTTCTGGTGGGAGACAGTGATGGACAAGTTGCTGTGTATGAATTAAGAAATATGCCCCCTGCTTTGGACTCTAACCGGGTAAGACTCAAAAGTCAAAATTTATGTCATTCTATGATTTTATTCAGTTGTAATTTTGTGGCATGGAAGAGATTTACATTTCTTAAACGTATGTTAAGTGTGGTGCAATGGAAAGAATGTAAGTCCCAAGAGTTGCTACCTCCTAGGCGTGGCCCCTACTAGGCTTATTTTCTTTGAGTCTCACGTTCTCTATCTGTAAAATTAAATAATGTTGTTGGGCAGAATAATTATAGATATTATATGAAAGAACTTAAAATTGTCCCTAGTATATGGTTGGGACTGCTTACTGCAAATATTCAAAGACTTTTACAAAAAATATTTTTAGATATTATCCAGTGTTCCTGAAATTGGCATTTGTTTCTGTTGGTTTAGCATTATCCTCTTCCCTTACTCTGATTTTCAAATATCAAAACTTTGTTGTAAAACTTTGACAAGCAAATCCGTATTACTAGATGCCCATTATTTTAAGAATTATTTATGTAATTATATATTTACTTATTTATTGTTTTAAAAAAATTTTAAATTGAAGTATAGTTGATTTACAATGTTATATTAGTTTCAGGTGTACAACATAGTGATTTGATATTTTTATAGAGTATACTTAAAGTTATTATAAAATATTGGGTATATATCCTGTGTTGTACATTATATCCTTGTATCTTATTTATTTTATACCTGGTAATTTGTACCTCTTAATCCCCTTCTCTTATCTGCTCCTTTCCCCTCCCCTCTCCCCACTGGTAACCACTGATTTGTTCTCTGTATCTATGAGTCTTGTTTCTGTTTTGCTACATTCATTCATTTGTTTTATTTTTTAGATTCCACATATATGTGAAAACATATAGTGTTTATTTTTCTCTGACTTACTTCACTAAGCATAATGCCCTCCAGGTCCATCCATGTTGTTGCAAATGGCAAAATTTTATTTTTTTATGGCTGAGTAATATTCCATTGTATATATACCATATAGATGCCCATTATTTTCAAGACAGCTTTTCAATTTTTTCTGTTTATGTTTACATTTCTATTTTAAGGAGTAATCTGGTAATTATTATCATGAATATATCAACATGTTAAAAATATTAAAAATATGTACAAATCAATAAGAAAAAACATTAAGACTCCAATAGAAGCATGAGTAATGGTCAGGAACAGTTCATTCACAAAAAATGGCTAGTAAATATATTTAAAAATTTAACCTCACTAATAAAAAATTGTTAAATTAAAATGTGATACCATTCTCATATATCAAATTAACAAAGTTTTTTTTTAAATTGGACTACTTATTCCTGGCAAAAATTTGATAAGATAGGTCCTCTCCTATACTGATGGTTGAAATAGAAATTGGTATAACTTCTTTGGAAGCAATTTGGCAATCTGAACCAGAATTGTCCACTTTTGAGACTCTGTCCTACAGAAATATTCATAAAGGCAATCAAATAAATGAGTTATAGCATATTTTGTGATGGGATGAGGAAAAAAGAAAAAGAAAATGAAAGAAAAAAAGAGAAAAAGAAAAAGGAAACAATCTAAATATCAAACCAGAGGGAAATATGACCAAGAAAGTCAGATGTGCTGATTAGATTTGGGGCACATGTCAGAGGTGCAATTCTACCCCAACCATATGGACTATAAATGTTAAACAAACAAACAAGCAAGCAAACAAACAGAGAATACCTACCTACATACATACTAGCTTGCTTGGGACTTTGTACTTGTCATTCCCTCTCCCCAAAATCCACACAGTTTGTTCCTCTACCCACTGCAAGTCTTTACTGAAATGTCACTTTCTTAGTGAAGTCTTCACTGGCCACCTTATTTAAAATTGCAACCTCTACTCTTGCCCACACTCCCTATTCAATACTCTTCCATAACTTATTTTTCGCAGTAACACTTACTTGGTATATACCATATTCTTTATTGATTTATTTTGTTAATTGCTAGTCTTCCACAGCTAGATTATAAGTGCCACGTAAACAGTGAATTTTGTCTCTTTTGCTCTGGGCTATATCCCTGTGACCTAGTACAGTGTCTGGCTTGTAGTAGTTAGTCAATAGATGTTTTTGAATAAATATGCATTGAAAAACTAGAGAAAAATTCAACATATTAGAAGCATTATTTTTTAGGGGTAGGATCATGAATGAATTTTAGTCTTTTACTTATCCATTTTACAAATCATTACACTACATAAAGTAATTTTAAAAATACATTGGTCTCCTTACATAACAATTTTAGTCTGCTCTGAGATGTGCACCCCTAATGGCTTATTTTTTCCATATAAAACATTTTAATGCCGCAAAAAAAAAAGATTGAGTGAATATTCATACCGCATATTCATACCGCATATTTTTTTGTGGTATGAATATTCATACCGAATATTCATACCGCAAAAAAAAAAAGATTGAGTGAAAAAGATTGAGTGAAAAAATGATTGAGTGAATATGTGCAAAGTGGTTAGAAATGTTGCTGGCACATAGTAAGCTCTCAATAAATCTCAATTATTCTTTGTATGATTATTATGTCAAAATTAACATTTTCTGTTCAGGATTCCATATGCCAAGTTAAATGAAACAGATTGGAAGAAGAAATTTCCAAGATATATAAAAGACATTTAATATCCAAAATGTATAAAGAACTCCTACAAAACAATAAGAACTCAATTTTTTAAATAGGCAACGTATAAAATATTAACTCAGAGTAGAGGAAACTAGATTATCAAATAAACTTGTGAAGCAATATTCATTCTCACTAATAATGAGGGGATGTGCAATTAAAGTTATACAAGATACCAGTTCATATTGATCAGATTTACAAAAATTAAAATATTAGCCAATATCAAGTATTAGCAGAGTTGTAGGGAACTAGGAATTCTTTTTTTTTTTTTTTTTTTTCCTGGTACGCGGGCCTCTCACTGCTGTGGCTTCTCCCGTTGCAGAGCACAGGCTCCGGAGCGCAGGCCCAGCGGCCATGGCTCACGGGCCCAGCCGCTCCGCGGCACGTGGGCTCTTCCCAGACCGGGGCACGAACCCGTGTCCCCTGCATTGGCAGGCGGACTCTCAACCACTGCGCCACCAGGGAAGCCCAGGAATTGTTATGCAAGGGTCATGGGAATATGTCAAGATTCTCTTGCACATGTGTACCAGGAGACATGTATAAGGTAGCAATGTGAGTTTTTTTTAATGTTTCTTTTAGACATAGAGAAGATTACTCAGTCTAGATTCATTTCAAACATTCACATTCAAATATGTTACAAAATTTTAAAAAAACTTTAGGTCACCTTAAGCTCTTACATTTAGATTATATATTTTATTATTCTAAGTCTAGGAAACTTTAATACCTACTTTTAAGTGAGGTTTTGTAACAATTAAATTTCTTTAAATTCTTTAAATTACATTTATGGATTTAATATATTGGATTTTTAAGTACTTCAGTTGTCTTAGGGCCAACAAATCTCAGATACTTAAGGAATTTTTATTAATTTAATATATTTAAAATATTGAATATGCTGAATCTTAAACTTTCCTAAATGTTTCCATGCTCTTTACAAGTTAATAACATTTAAATCTATGATTACAAGTCTAAATCAGTTATCTAATCACACATTAAAATTAGAATCACAAATTTATTTGTTAGACAATCAAATATGACAAATTCTTTTATATGTAATGAATATTTAAAATTCCAAATATGTACAAATTCCTTAATACAAAAGTATTAAAATTACCTGTTTGATTTGCTACATTATTTCTATACACAACTTTTATTCTTCTCAGGCTAAAAATATGTTTCCCCAATAAAGAAACAAGTGAAACATTCCAGGTAGCTTTGGAGATTATTTTCTCAACTGGCTGAGATGCATCTTGACGGTAGATGTTTAAGGGCATTTTCCAGACTACCTTGGCTGCCAGGCTGAGCCCTATTTTACAGTTGATTTGTCAATGCCCTCCATATGGAATCGTCTCAAAGCCCGTGTCTCCTCAAGTCTAATTATATATTACCAGCATATTCCATCTTCTCATGGAAGTCTGTAACCCTGAATGTGTTGCTGCATTACTTGATTCATTTCAGTTCATTTATTGACTGTGTCATTAATTCTAAATTACTACAGTTTTCCTATCTGGTAGGACTATAATTGTTCTTGATGTTTAAATGACATCTGTTTGGATTCTGTATATCTCCCAGGGCTTTGTTTGATTTGTTGGTAGTGGTCTGAAAGACATGCAAATGAGAAAAGAATGTTCATAACAGCTTTGTTTCTACATTGATAAATTGGAAGCAATCTAAATGATCATCAGTGGGAGACTGGATAAATAAAATATGGCATAATTACATGAGTGATTACAATACAGAAGTTTACATGATATATATTTCAATGTGTCAATATGACAAATTTTGAATAAACCTTAAAAAACAGTGTTGAGTGACAAAAGCAAATTGCAGGAAGGTAAATACAATATGTTATGATTTAGGTAATATTATTTAAACACAAAAATCAAAATTATGTCCTTTACTGGCTCTATTTATAGTTAGTAAAAGAAAAGAACATAGACTGGAATGTGAAAGAAAAATGTTTCATTTTTGTTTTGATTTGAATCAGAGACATCTTTTATTTTGAGCAGTATGCTCTGTAAGCAGAAAGCTAAGCTCAGAGAGTCTGAATGTTTTCGACAAACGTGTGTGTGTGTGTTAATGATTTCAGTGCTGCCGAGCAAAATTTTCTTTTAACAAATATATTCCATACATTAGTAAATAAATACAATTTCCTAATACAAATAAGTTTTTCATTCTTTTTGGCCATTATATTTTAAAGGTTCAGGGTTATATTTCTGAGAGATTAAACAAAAAATTATTAATCAGGTTTTTAACCACAAGCTTAACTGATACGCTTCCTCCTTAGCTTTTCAGAGAAGAATTATAATCATAAAAGTAATTTAAAGTCTCAAAGTAATTAATGTCAAACCATTATTTCCCATCAAGATGTCTTACCGAGTAACATTATGACCTACAATTTCTTCATTAATTTTAACCAAGAGTTAATCAAAATTTTGGAAGTCATATGATTTCACTATATAGGAAAGATGTACATCAAATTTATGATAAAGGCTGCCTCTGGGAACTGAAAGATGAGGGAAGAATAGGATTGGGGAAGGGTACAAAGAGAATTTCATCAGTAAAATTTTATTTCTTTTATTAGAAAATATTCAAGGCAAAGATGATGTTTGTTGATTTGGGGTAAATATGTGTTTCACAAAGGCAAAGTACCAGACAGCCCACGCATAAAGTGTACTGGAGCAGGGTTCACTGAGGGAAACCCACGGAGAAGGGATCAATAGCAATTTTAGGACCACAACACCCACTCATATTCTCATTGCCCATCACTTTCTGTGGCCTTGCACAGCAGGAGAAGGACTTTGATCCTTGGGCTGTGGAGGAGGTTTTAAGTGACATAATTTCTGAAACTCTGGACCCTCCCAATGTGATCAAGGGTCAGAGTATTATTGTGATAGGACATGGCAGAACATTGGCTCTAGCCCTATCCTACTGACTCAGGGCTCATGGTTAGGGGTAACATCAGCCTGATGCCTGACATGAACAGGCAGTTGGGGTCCAAGCCTTGCAGTTATAACTTTGTGATGTAGCTAGCTGTTGACAGGATTTACCACCACATTAGCATTTATTGTTTGTTGAAGCACCAACTCCTCTCCTGGTGTGATGGGGTTTGGTTGATGGGGGCCTAAGTCTTGCATCGAACAGAATTATGGCTTAAGCACTTGGCAGAAGCTAATTTCAGTGGCACAAACCAACTCCTTTTCTGGAGGCAGCCTGTAGAGAATCACTCCTAAATACTATATCTACTCTTATGTTTCAGTATACAAATGTTTGCCATCTTTTCCTCTGTACTTTTGAGTGTACATTTTTTCCCAAATTAAAGGGAAAACAAAAAGATAAGTGAAATTGTCAAAAATATAAATACACACACACACGTGTGTGTGTGTGTGTGTGTGTGTGTGTGTGTATATATATACACACATTAATGTTGAGAGACACTGAAGACAGAAAAAATAGACTGTTCATTCAATAAATATTTACTGAGTATACACTATAAGACAGGGTCTGTTTTAGGCACTAAGAATACAGCTGTGAACAAACTACAGTAATGATCTACTACGTTTGCCCAAGTGACAGACTGAACTAGATTTAGGTGGGTTTGAGAAGCAACTTAGCAACTGATTTGATGTGTCACAGCTTAAAGGATGGGGAAGTACCAAAGAGTATAGTATAGGTTAAAAGGCAGGAACTGACTTATGTATTATCTAAGGTGTTTATAACTCTTTAGAGTTTATAAAACACTTTCACCTACATTAGCTCATTCACCTCTTACAACAGTTTTTGGAAGTGGATGTTAATATTTCCATTATGCATTCAAAGAAACTAAGATTCCCAGATATCAGTGATTTCCTCAAGATCACCTATATGTGATAGAGAAGACTCTGGTCTTCTGCTTCCAATTCCCATCTTTTCACTATGTCTTTCTTGAAAACTCACCTCCCATCTTTGGTTTCATTTACCCTTTTAGTACAAAGATCATTATTATTAAATGAAATACAAAATCCACCTAGAAATTCAGACATTTTACTCTCTCTAAATCAAACACTACAGATCAACAAAGAGCTTAAGATAGCATCAAGACTAAAAGTTATTTTACAGATGAGAAAACAGATTTAGGCATTAAAGCTAAACAGGAGCTGCCAAAATTGTCCCTTTACTGAATCCTTATAAAATTGTTTTTCAAACTTCGTTAAGAGAATCTCTCATAGGAAAGAGCAGGTTCATACTAGGAAGTAAATGTTATTATTTAAACTTACCTTGGTTTGTTTCATTTTACAATCTTATTGGATGCCTTTTATATGTGTATCACTAGCTTATAAATTTTAAATGGCATTTTAAAGACTACTTTACCTCTTAATTTGTGTTTTATTGCATTGTAATTGTGTGACTTTTTTTTTTCTTTTCAGGGAGATATAATAGATACTTTGCTTGGGCCCAAGTCAAATCAAAGCATAATTCATCATCAGTAGTATCTTTTTTGTTGTTGTTTAAAGGAACAGTGTTTAATATCCAATAGTCTGGTTTGTATGCAGTGAGCTGGAATTTTGATTATTGAACACAATATTTGATGTATAACTTCCATCTAAATTTAATATAAACTTAATGAACTTTTACTTCAGAAAATGTGATTAGTTTGTGATTTAAGCTAATTGTAAGAGTTTTACTGGGTTTTTCTTAATTTTCAAAAATTTATTTCTATTCTTTTTCTTAGTCATAGTCCAAGTACATATATGTACTTATAAAATATCCAGATAAGTTAGAAATTGTTATACCTTTAGAAGCAAAGCTTGGAAAGTATTAGAATTATTTAAACCAGAATCTTTATTAAGACAAAGTTCCATACACTTTTAAATCTTCTGCTTTCTGAGCTGTGTTTTCCAGGGTTTATGAATTTTGCAGGTGTTAGTATTGTGAGAATACTGGATTTTCATACCCAATTTTAAATAAGAATTTTATACTCTTAGATCTGAGAGCTGAAACTATAGAATATTGTTAGACTATTTGACAAACAAAAGACATGACAATAAATGTCAGAATTGCATTGTTTGGCCAGCAGGCATCATACACTCAATTCAGAGAGAATTAGTCTAGGGCACATCAGGGCATTCTCCTCTGCATCCTTCAGAATCTGCTCTGGGTTTTAAGCCCAGACTTAAGTGGGCCCAGAGATAAAACAGAAGTCCCTGGTCTGTAGTTTGCATCAGGATGTTATTTTGTGAAGGGTTCTAGAGCAAGCTTGTGGAAATTGGAGGAGTGGGAGGCAGCAACTCCTCCAAATATAGATTGCTAACTGTCTGTTCCATGCTGTTTGTCTTAAAAAGTCCTGCAGTTTGTTAACTGAGACCATAGGACAGTATAGCCTGTTCTATAAAGCATTCTAAGTGGAGAGGAGAGGATAAGGCACTTGAAACTGACTAAACTGTCTGAAAAATAATATTAAAAGTGAGAATGGAATCAGAGCAGCAGTGGGAATTATCAGTGTCCATTTCTTTGGAGCCATCCTTTAAACAAAAGCAAGGCAATTTTTAGGTGGACTGAAAGCTAAGGTCAGGTTATAAGGATTATAAATTTTCTGCTCGTGTAAATCATTAACTCTTTGTCTTTTAAAAAGATTTGGACTTTGCATAATACTTCGTATAACAAAATAAAACTTAATTGAAAAAAATGTGTCTTTTTATTATATATTTTTGATCTTAAAAAATTTTCACATGTTCTATTCTCATTGCTCATCAGGCCTAAATGAAAAATAAAGCTATTTTATTCTTCTTGGATCCTGGGCAACTTGATCCTGAACTGAACCTATTCCATTGTATGGAATCATACGATATGTAGCCTTTTCAGATTTACTTCTTTCATTTAGTAATATGAATTTAAGGTTCTTCCATGTCCGCTACTGGCTTTATAGCTCATTCCTTTTTAGTGTTGAATAATATTCCATTGTCTGGATGTACCACAGTTTGTCATTCACCTACTGAAGGACATTTCGGTTGAGTCCAAATTTTGGCAATTATGAATAAAGTTGCTATAAGCATCTTTGTACAGGTGTTTATGTGGAATAAGTTTTCAACTCCTTTGAGAAAATACCAAGGAGTGCAATTGCTGGATTGTATGGTAAGAGTATGTTTAGTTTTGTAAAAAAACAAAACAAAACCCTGAGCCATCTTCCAAAGTGGCTATACCATTTTTCATTCCCACCAGAAGTGTATGAGCATTCCTGTTGCTCTACATCCTCGCCAGCTTTGATATTATCAGTGTTCCAGATTTCAGCCATGCTAATAGGTGTGTAGTGGTACCTCATTATTGTTTTAATTTTCATTTCCTGATAACATATAGAGTTTACCATAAAATGTTAAGAATTGAATGAGAATTCTGTTCAGTTGTTAGCCATCTTGTTTTATCTTTAAACACACACACTCACACACACAAAATACCAATGGGCTGGTTAAGGGCCTAAGGAGGGAGTGGTGACTGGGCTAACTTTAGGCTCCTATTTTGTGCTAGGTATGCATTTTTGCATTTGGTCATTCTCTGCCAGGCATCTCTCAGAGAGAAGTTAAACTGTTGCCTGAGAGTAAATTGTTAGCTGCTTTTCCAACTTCTGTAGGGAAGGAAGATTGTATTCTCTAGTATATAGTTGTACATTGTATTTAGTGTGTTCATTTAGTTCACCTCTGTGTGGTTACATACAATATTAAATGAGAAGTAGAACATTTAGTATTTGCTGCTTTGTCTCAATAGGAGTCTCTCTAAAAATGTTGAATTGTACTGTGAATAATTGTTATCAACGTGCTAGTAACAGTGTACCTGTTAAAGTTCTTTGCAGTTTGCAAAACATCTTCAAGTCCACGGTCGCATTATACCCTTACATTGATCCTATGAGACAGGTAGGGCAAGCAGTTGTGTTATTATCATAATCTCTACTTTCCAGATGATATAATTAAGGCTTAAAGAGGTGATATATTTTGCCAAAGATCATAGAGCTGGTGACTGGTCAGACTTGAACTCAAACCCAAGGTTTTGAACAGTTCTTATACATTACCCACTATTGTGTTGTCAATGGTTCATGCCTATATAGTTTGCTGAGGTCTCATACACCAAAACACGAGTACATATTCTTCTATAATTAAGGTTTTACCCCTAAATCATAATGCTAGTAACTTAGTTTTACTCAGCTTTTTTCCTCTGCTATTAGACATTGCCATATGGACCCCTTCTGCTGGGAGTACTCTCCTCCTCTCTCCTCACTCCCCTTCAGTGTGTTAGCTCTTCGCTCACCCTTCAGATCTCAGTTCCTATCTCATCTTCTCAGAAGAGCCCCTTCTGAGCTCCCTCCTACAGGACCTCACCCAGCCAGGCTAAATTTGCTCCAAGCATCTTGAACATGAAGGGAAATGTGAAGTTTCTGCAGGGCTGGAGAGGAAGGGGAAATGAAGAAAAGAGAGAGGCCTGTGGATCCACAGAGCATAGGGGACCCATGTCCTACTTCTGAAAAGCATTGTTCAGGAAGTAGTAAGACCTAGGAGGGACCATAGTCAACCTCAAAAAACCATTCTCCATGGAATTAGCAATGTGCAAAGAAGCACAGGAACTGAAAAAGCCAGACAACTGAGGATGGTTAATGATCCAGCAAGAAGCAGCACTTTGGTGATAGAAGGGCCTTGGCACAGAGTAAGATACTAGAATTATATCCTGGGAAATGGAAGAAAACCAACTCTGAGAGATACGGACATTAACTTTTTGTATGTGTGGTTTATTTCTGCCAGCTGACTGGAATGAAGACTTGGAGTTAGAAATTGAATTATAGAAAATCTATTTCTTGGATACCTAAGTTTCTGAGTTGACATTCATACCTGCTGTGCTAAATATTTCTGTGATCATTTTCATAGTGTCTGCCTCCAGCCCTAGACTGTAAGCTCCTTGAGGGCAGGGACTATGTGTTTTGCTCACTATTGTATGTTCAACACCTAGAACAGCACCTCCACAGAGTAGTTATTACCACAAATATTTGTTGAGTAAATGAATTATCAAATTAATGTAAGTAATGTTGGCTCCATGCTTGTCCCATATTATAACATGATCTAATATTTTACATATGATTTCCTCAACATCCTCACAAAATGTCTTAACATCACAGAGGGTAAAAACATTTTAATGGTGGAAAACATATAAAGCATAAAATGAGCCTTGAAAGTTGCTGAACACAGGTCATAGCTCTTTTTGGTTCTACAACAGGATAAAATCCATTTTCCCCCTCAAGACAAAAGCTAAGAACAAATCTATGATCGCTTTCTTTAGGTGAGTATTACTGATGCTTTGTGAGATTGTATTCTCACTGACAATTTGGGGCACAATTTTCCTCCAGCAGAAAGCACTTAGCAAGATGCCTGGTATGAAGTAGTTGCTCAAAAATAGCAGTTCTCATTTTGATTATCCCAGACCACATCCCCACTTCTTGATCTGAGAACCTCTTTGCCCTTAGCAGCTGGCTGTGTCCTTGCCAAGGCCCTACTCCTCCTTCAGGAGATATAGACTGTGCTTATGACCTCATTTGTTCGTTTATACAACATCTGGGCTTCGTGTCTTGTTTGTTCAGGCCTTCAGAACCGTAGAACACTTACTAGGCTATTAGCCTTCATTTGCTTAGGTTGGCATACCTAGTTGGTGATAAAACTAAAAGGCTAACAGTTTACATGAAACTAATTCCTGGGTTAAATAGAAAGCAGAACATGCCCATTAAGTTGGAACACCTAAAAACATGGTTATGAATCTTCTAAAATGAGCACTGCTTTTTTAAAAACTGATGAAACATTTATGTAGCATCCAGAGCAACTCATAAAAAATGTACTCTCACCATGTCTGTGATTTCTTTGGATAAGCCAGCTTTTAAAAGATATGATGCCATTATACCAGGAAGAACAAAGGATCCCAGGACACTTTAGGGATCTTACATCACAACTTACTGATAATAGTTTTAGTGAATTTTCTAAATTACACATAGTTTGATTATTTATTGTTCTAACAATTTCTAAAAGCCCCAAATAACAACAAACGCATAAAAAGAAAATAGCTTCTCTGTCCATACAAAATGAAACTTTAAATATTACTGTTTATGAGATTGTTAATAAAAACATTTTCAGCTGCTCATTTAATTCTTAATGATAGGGCATTTTAAAAATCACTAAAATGAATGGTAAGAAAATTTTATCCATAAAGTTATGCAAAATTATCTAGATAAATGGTATTTCAATATTGGTTCTACAGATAATTGTAGAATAGAAATTAACTGGTTTTAAAGAGGGGAGGAAAAGGAGCTTTAGGTGAAGACAACAGTATGTGTAAAGGCCTAGAGAGAGAGAGAGAGAGAGAGAGAACATGAACCTTTCAAAAAACTCTGAGGTGTTTGGTATAGGTGGACCATTTAAAGTTTGAGGGTATCTAAGATCTTTGCAAATAGAGGCCAGCTCACGAAAGGTCTTACAGGCCATGTTAAGGGAATTTTGCTTTTTCTTGAGGAAAATAGGAAACAATTGAAGAGTCCTCAAAGTGGGTAATAATCACATGTTTTAGAAAGATCATTCTGGCAGCAGTGTGGAGAATGGATTGATGAAAGATATAGGGCCAAGCGAGAGGCCATTGCAGTAATCTAAATGAAAGTTGTGATCATGGCAGAGGTGATAGAGAGCAGTGGGTAGAATACAGGGAAATTTATCAATAGAAGGTAGAACTGATGAGACTTGGTGATTTAATGGATGTGTGTGTACAGGAGGATTCAGTCAGTGAAGAGTGAGTGAGCATGAGGAGCTGTGAATGACCCACAAGAATAGCTGAGTGAATGGTGGTGCCATTGATGAAAACACCCTCCAGAAGCAGTTAGTATGAGTATTAGCCAAGGATGAGCAGTACTAACTCTGTGTTAAAAAAAATAATAAAAATAGGGCTTCCCTGGTGGCGCAGTGGTTGAGAGTCCGCCTGCCGATGCAGGGGACACGGGTTCGTGCCCCGGTCCGGGAAGATCCCACATGCCGCGGAGCGGCTGGGCCCGTGAGCCATGGCCGCTGAGCCTGCGCGTCCGGAGCCTGTGCTCCGCAACGGGAGAGACCACAACAGTGGGAGGCCCGCGTACCGCAAAAAAAAAAAAAAAAAAAAAAAAAAGACATTCATAGTAGCGAGTAGTGACCCAAAATTACATTTTCTAATCTATTGCATATGACATTGTTAATTTATTGAGTATATAATAAGCATCATATATTGTGTTTTACTTGTGTTAACTCATTCCATCTTCATGACAACATAAAATGCAGATTATTGTCTCCTCACAGAGGAGGAAACTAAACCTCAGAGAAGGTATCCAGGTAGTAACCTGAGTTACAGACAAAATGAGGAGAAAAAGTTGCATTAACCTCCGAACATAGAGGATTAGGGCTCCAGTTAGAGGTATAAGCAACAAACTGTTGTTGGTCAAGAGACAGATTAATTTTCATTTTAGTTATCCTTGCTGGTTGGACCTTGAAGTGTGTGGAAAGAGTGATATTTGGGTATCTGAGTGGAGAGCCTTAAATACCAGGCTGTTTGGATTTTATTCTCCAGGTAATGCCAAGCCACTGAAAGTTTTTGAGGGGGGAGTAACAGAATTAGCCAATTATAGCAAGACTTAGAATTTCAAGTTCAAAAGAGTTTTTTTTTTTCTTTCTTTCTTTCTTTTTTAAAGAGTTCTCAAGTAATTCAATCCAACTCTCTCAATTCACAAATGGGGAAAACAAAGCCCCTAAATTTGAAGCTCTGCAGCTGGGGCTTTCATTACTGGCAATAGGTTTTTCATCTGGATAACTGACATGGGTGATTAGCTTGCCTCCATTTGGTCACAGGCTGAGCTCAGATCTTGTGCAGATCTCTCGCCTGCGTCCCAAATGAACAAGAGTCCTGATGAGGCCTAAGAGCTGGCTGAAGAAGGGACTATTTTGAGCCTTGGGAGATCAAGTAAGGGTGATGGCAGAGTTCAGAGATAACAGAGTGTATCTAACGTCTAGGGTAGGGTCATTCCTTGGCTGAATGCTTCTCTCTTGGGTTTTGCAGAAGCCTAACCTAGCCCATAGTCACTGATGACAGCTTTACTGCAGTGCTGTGTTAAAGCTGGCATTATCAAGGTGGGCAATATAAGTCTCCAAAGAAGGGAAGAAGTTGGAAATAAATGGCTGAATAATTGCTGATGTTGTGAGTGTGTTAGACTTGGTCATGCAGATGTCCCTCTGGAGTTGATAAATGACACAGATTCACCTGCAGTTTTGACCCATCAAAAGATAAGGTAGCTCTGTCTGATGTCAAAAACCATTCCTGAGCCTTTGGTGTCTTTCTTAGCAAATGGGCGCCCTACCTCCCAGCTGTGCAAGGCAGAAACCTAAATACCACTTTTGGCTGCTCTCTCCATTGCCCCTGATGCCCAATCAGTACCAAGCCCTTCTATTGTTTGAATACCCATTTGTCCCATCCTCTCTACCATGACCTTAGTTTAGGCCACCATCATATCTCATCTAAATTATTGCAAAAGCCTTTCTCTGTTTTCCCTGCCTCAAACCTTGTACCCCTTAATCCATTATCTGAAGCCAGAGAGATAAAGAAAGCATCAATTCTTTGAAATAATATGTCTGTTTTTCAGAGTCAGAGATGTGTCCAATGACAGCATAGATTATTTTGTTCTGTTTTCTAGCTTCCCTACAGAAGAACAGTGATGTCACAAATATTAGGGGTGAAATGACATTGATCCACAGGCTCAAGTGATTTTTTTCAACCAGATATCACAAAGATTCAACAAAATCAACTAAAAAATTATTTGTCCAGTTTGCTAAAAAGCGACACAATAATTCTTTAAGATCTCAAACTCTAGAATTTTCAGTTTAGGTAAAAGCTTTGCAAGAGCTAGTGCTTTCAGAAGGTTTACTGTAAGAGAAATTTCATTATTTAGCTATTTGAGATTATGAATTCAGTTTTCTATTATAAAAACGTGTGTTGATAAAGGCATACCAAAGTCATAGTGTGAAGGATAACAAGGAAGATTCTAGTCAGAGAAATTCTCCTGAATTCTAAAGGAAAGTTATCTTTCTACTTTGTCCGGATGGTAAGGGAAGAAGGCAATCAATAATTATTGACTGTTTATTTTGCCAAGCAAGATGCACATTATCTCATTAGCTCTAGGAAGTAGTTACTATCAGCACAATTTTACAGTGAAGGATGCTTGGGAATGTTAAATATCTTGATAAAGATTCTAGAGCTGATAAGTGGGAAACCAGGATTCAAGCCTAAAACATGAGAACCTGCATTCTTTTTCTAAAAAATTTAATTTTATTTATTTATTTTTTATACAGCATGTTCTTATTAGTTATCTATTTTATGCATATAGGTGTATATATGTCAATCCCAATCTCCCAAAGAGAACCTGCATTCTTAAGTGTGCGTTCTCAATGCTTTGAAATAGATGGTGCTTTCAATACTTACAAATCCCTTATGAGATAGGTTTTCCCATTCTATAGATATGATTATCGAAGCTTAAAATGTTTAAAACTTGTCCTGTGTCACTCAGTAGGGGGTAGGGCTGACACTGAATCTCATACTTGTCTACTTTCAAAGTCCATGTGTTTTCCACAATGTCTTCCAAGACAGCATCCTGTTAATTGTCTCACGTATGCGGCTAATAGTAAGTGATGATGTTCAGAAGGGATTGAATAACTAGCAATAATCATAAAAGCTCATTTTTAAAACTTCATGGTGTCACCTGTGTGCTTAGCAAATATTGTTAAAATGACGTATTGACCAATAAAATGTCAGGAAATTTCGTATAAATTGGCCAAGAGTGTGAGGGCAACTTCAAAACTTGATTTGACAATATTCACTATATCAAACTCTCATTAAATTCCCAGCAAAATGAGGGGTTTCATTTTTACTTTGTTTCTCTTCTCTCTCCTGCTTGCCATCTCAGAAGTGAAGAGTGAAGAATCCAGGAAGCTCTGCGGGCTCGAGTACGTACGAACTGTCATTTACATCTGTGCCAGCTCCCGGTGGAGAAAGCACCTGGAGTCGATCCCACAAGGTCAGCAAGGTAACATGAACGCATATGACTCCCTCATTTATTATTATTTTTTTAAGACTTGTTTTAATAACTGTTTCTCTAGTTACTGCTAAGCCACTTCTATGTCAATCTGGGGGATTAATTATCAAAATAAACATCTTGGCTTGGGAAGGAGGTGAGCTTCCTTTCAAAAAATAAGGACCTTGTTTTCTTTAGTCCCCAGTTTGAAATGATTTGATTGCACAACTACTTCGATGGGCTTAGCATCTATGGCAGGTGCTGGGAGGGTGGGTAGAGAGAAGCATGTGATTTCAAGGGTCACGTTGGAGCAGCAAGATTTTCACATGCAGATAATTATAGAATATAATAAGTTGGCATTCAGGCAGGTGCTAAATAAGAATGGAAGGAAGGAATCTAACTTTTATTGAGCACTTATTACATGCCAGGCAGTTTCATGGGCAACATTTCATTCAGTCTTCCGATAAGGATCCTTTGAAGTAAGTAATATTACCACCATTTACCATTTTACTGAGGACAAATTTGTTCACCCAGCTAGTAAGCAGGGTGATTGGGAAGCAAACCAGGTCTTTCTGGCTTCAGAGCTGAGGTCTCCTGCTTATTCTATACTGCGTCTCAGGTGGGGAAAAGATGGTGGTAGTGTGTTGTAATAAATGACACTACCGTGGAGGTGGTGGTATTTGACAGAGGCCCTAAGGGTGTGTAGGGTTTGGGAGTTATGGGGAGTGGGATGGGAATTCTAGCAGTAGGAACTGTCAGAATTTTAGAATTTTAAGGGTGGGAGTGAACCTAATGTGTTTCAGAAACAGAGAGGGGGGTGACTTCACTACATTTCTTCATTTTCCAATTCAAGTAACTCAGAAGTTGGCATTTTTCTCCTGCTAATCCTATATTAAAGTGTGATGTATAATTTATTTAAGATTCTATTTTAATAATTGTGTTTGTTATGTTTTATAATAAAAGTAAAAAAGAAAAACATGTTTACAGAATAAATGTTGCAACCAGACATATGATATGAAAACTTAACAGGTTTCAATTTGGTTTAAAATGACTGACTGGTAAACAAAAAGATTTTGGAAAATGACCCAGAGTTTTTGTATTTTGGTGGACTAATGTCTTGAAAAATTATGAACTTACCGCTCTTACTTTAATAATGAGAGGTTCATAGTTACTAGATGTTAATAAACAATAAGCATTTTTAATCTCAAGGGAGTAAACATAATTTACCAGATTGACCATATTTTATCAATCTCTGGCAAATCAGAATGCAATAGAAAAAATACATTTTGAATATCTTTAAGATATGTGGGGCAATGGAGTATATGTCTGTATAAGGCTATCTATTTCGACACCACTGACTTCATAATACTGTTTATTTAACCTTTCACAGGTTTTCAGATATTTTCCCATATACATTATTTATTTGATGCGTTACTGGTTTACCAATCAGCATTCATTCATCTAAATTTTTTCTGGTGCTTGCCAGTGTGCTAAGGTGCTGATAAGTAAGTTTGAACGAAGTTAAAGTGAGACAGGCTTATACATGGACCTCGGGAACAACACTGATAAAAACAGTTGGGCCCACTTTTAATTTTCAGACATAGAGGTTTAAATCTCCACTTCCTTCCTTACTGATCAGCTTTGCAGAGCATACACAGGATTATTTTTTGTTTGATTGTTTTCGTTGATAGCATGTAACTAATATACTCTGCCGTGGCAGAGGTAGCCACGGCAACGGAAGTCAAGCCCTGACTTGGCTGCTAACTGGCCAAGTGACACTGGTTCTGTCACTCCTCCTCTCTGCACCCACGTTTCCTCTTCTGTAAATGAGGAGGGTGGATATGACTGAGTTCTCCCTAAAATATCTAATCTCTCTGAAACCCCAGACCAATGTTAAAAAAAAAAAATCAACTGCAAGATTCAATTTCCTTCCAGAAATCCAATGCATTTCCCCCAGAGTAGAACTTGGTTGCTGCCTTTGTCAGAGCTCTCTAAGGAAGTATTGTTTTTTCCCTTCCATATAGCTGAGAGAGGAAACCGCTTCCAGCTGCCTAATGAACAGGAGATTTCCGAGGAAAACCCAGTGCAAAACCTTCCAAAGACGGATTCCTCGGGGGAAGAAAGTCTTCAGGGTGAACAGCTGCCCACGGAAGGGCTTCAGAGGTCAAAGAAGTATTCGGTGATGTCAAGACAAGACTTGCAAAAGTTGTGCTGCACCGAAGTCTGTCCATGTCTGACTTGAGCGCTCTTTGTTAGGACAAACAAATCCCCAAGGATGGCAGAGTTTTAGCACACGTTTAATCACAGTGTTTTACTTCCCAGAACAATACTCATATTGTGTCATTAAACTAATGTCTTTTGGGTAGGCAATCCTTCTTTCCTAAATGTTGTAGATGGTTGGCTAAAACCACAACGAGGTCTAGTTTCTCCCATTGCCAAGGTGAATGCACTGTTCTTTCCAAATTTTAACTAATCCTTTGAAATTTTAAATGCTGTGCAAAATTACAATAAAAATTCCATAAAGCAAGCTTACTGTGATTTTTCTGTTTTTAAAACAATTTTAAAGAACTTTAAAACAGTAAACCAAAAATGTTGATGGTAAAAAAAACCTTAAAAAATAAAAAACTACTATTACCTCATCGTCTAGAAATAATCCACTCTTAACTTTTGTGTTGCTGTATATTATTACTGAAAATTTAAACATCGATTCACAGTCAAGTGTAAGAATCGAAAAAAAGTGCTTTTCTCAAGAGTTCTTAGAGTGCTCAATTAATGTTTCCTAATATGCATCTCTTCAACATTATACTTGAGAATAGTTGGGTGCATATATGTATCAAAGAGGGCCCATAAACAGCCCAAATCCAGAAAACGTTTGGGAATCTCAGCTCCTTTCATAGTCTGGGCTGCCTTGGTTTTGCCTTCCTACTGCTGAGATGAAAGGACATTCTAGTCTCATCCTGGATGTTGAGAAACTAAAATGCAGATAGCCAAGTCATTGTGCCACAATTGGATGTCTTCACAGATGAAAAGATAAAGTAAGATATCACAAAACTATGCTCTTATTTCTAACTCTGTCAGCCAACTCCCCAGTAGGTTTTAACATAGTTAGACTCTGTTCATCTGAGGAGCTGCCTATTAATACTCCAGCCTGTATTTGAAATTCATCGTCTACACATTGTGCACGTAAATTGTGCCAAAGCATTGTTCTTTGCAGATAAAAAACTGAGTCTCCCTAGAATTAAGTAAACGTTTACTAAGTCACACAGCTGAGGAGGTGGTATCACTGATCCAAACTTAGGCTACTTAGCATGAATCAAGGCAGTCACATCAAACTGCACTGGTTGTCAATTACTCTTTACCAGGAGACACTCCCTGTTTGTTTAAATCAGTTTCACTGAAGAATGTCTTTTGAAGAAGCAGTAGAAATTAATATTAAATCTCAACCCTTTGAGTACATGCCCTTTCAATATGCCCTTTCAATATTTGAAATATTTGAGTACAAAGGTACATTGAGTACCTTTCAATATTTGAGTACATGCCCTTTCAATATTCTGAGGGGTGAAATGGGAAGACTACGTGAAGCATGTTTGCTGCAGACTGAAGTATGATGGTTTCCTCAAGGAAAAGCACTTCTGTGATTGAGTTTGAACTTAAAAGTAGCTGCTTTTTCCAAGAAGCACCATTTTTTAAGAAAAAATAAAGACTGAAAAACTGTGTTTATTCAGATTTGGGTATTAGCAATGAAATGAAATAAGATTTGAAAATGAACAAAGTAGGCTTCAAGGAAAATGACTGACAGTATTGGTTGCTGATGATAAAGTTCAAGCTTACAAGCAATTTTGGAAAACTTTTACCCACCACCCTGAGCATCAGTGGTGATATTTGATTTTTTGATATTATATGACATGTGTCAACATTTGGGAGATCTGCTATAACTCAATGAACCAATATTTTCCAAATGATCAATGCATGATACTACAAAATCATGAATGGTTAAGAAATCTGCTCAGTGCAAAATAAAGATTTTAATCTAACTACAAAAAATTCATTGGTATCATTTCAGGTTTTACATTGCAAGTAACCTTTAATAAACAGTCACTTGTTGAGTTTTGGTATAATATCAAAAGAGAATATATTGATAAAAATGATCTGAAAATGCTATTAAAATACTCTCCCCTTTTGCAACTAAATGTTTATGTTTGGCTGAATTTTCTTCATGTACATTAGCCAACATAACACACAGCAGCAGATTAAAAATGTAGGAGCTGATAGAAGCTGTATTTTATAAAGACAGTCATTAGAGACTTGCAAAAATATAAAACAGTGCCACTTTTCTCACTAAATGTTTATTGTTTTGTGAAAATATAGATTTTTAAATAAAATATGTTATTGGTGTTAATGTGTGATGAGTTTATTTTTATTTTCAAATGAGTTAAACATTTAAATTTCTCAGTAAAATTCTAATATGATAAATTGAACCCACATAAACGAAAGCTCTTTGACATTCTTAATACTTTTTAAGAGTGTGAAAGGATTATGAAACCAAAAAGTGTGAGAATTGCTCTTATATATTTGCCACAAATTTTTGAGCTTCCATCAAGAGATGTTTAGGTTGCTGTATTTGTCATGACAAAGATGCAATAAACAGCCTTGTTTATATATCCTTATGTACTGACACTTTCATTTCAATGGGATAGCTTGCCAAGTTGCTAGGGGGGAAAATATGTGTATTTTTTTCAGTGTACTTTTAATAGTTATTTTTTATTTGTTACATATTTATTAGTTATTATAAATGTATCTATTCAATTTAAGCACATAGAGAAACAAAGAAGAAAGATGGGACCTCGTCTTTTTTTCTTTTTGCGATACGCTGGCCTCTCACTGCTGTGGCCTCTCCCGTTGCGGAGCACAGGCTCGGGACGCGCAGGCTCAGCAGCCATGGCTCATGGGCCCAGCCGCTCTGCGGCATGTGGGATATTCCCAGACCGGGGCACGAACCCGTGTCCCCTGACTCGGCAGGCGGACTCTCAATCACTGCGCCACCAGAGAAGCCCGGGACCTAGTCTTTTAACTTAAATCCTGTAGTTCCTTTTTTGGGGAAAAAAAGATAATATATGTATACGGTTAGGAAACGTAAACAGTCCAGGGAAGTATAAAATACAACAAAAGTCTCACTCTCTTCCATTTGATTCTGAAGTAATATAACCCTTATTCAGAGTTTCTTGTAATTTCTACCAGAAACAAAAAATTATGTCTATACTGAATATATGTGGTATAGTTACAGATTTAGTAACTATAGTAGATATAGATAGCTTGCCCTATATCATTATCTATCTACCTATCTTATCTATCATTGTCTATCTATATCTATATCTATCTATATCTATAACAGAGACTTTTAGCTGTCCACTAAAACTTCTCCTCTTCCTCTTGGGCACAGATAGACTACATTTCTCAGTCTCTTTTGCAGTTTCATGTGGTCATATGACTGAGTTCTAGCTAATTAAATGTGACTAGTCCATCAAGTCTCCCTCCCTCTGCCTCAATTTAGCAAACAATAACCTTTGACGTTTTTATGTTTGATTCTATTTTTTACAGTTGTTAACCCACTCTAATACAATATGTACTGAATCTATCAACCCATTTTACACAAAAAGAAATTACACATACTCATTGCTTTGTTTAATACATCTTGGAAATATTTCAATAACATCCCAGTATAGGTATTATAATTTTAAACACATACCAAGAGAATACCATTTAAAAAGTTTGTATTAATTCATATTTTCACTAGAAATTTATGAGTGACTCTTTCTCTACATTCTCCCCAGTCCATGATGTTATTACACTTGCAAAAATTTGCAATTTTTATAGATGAAACATTGAATATAATTTTGTTGCATTTGCATTATTACAACTATGATTGCCTTTAGTATTTATTGGACATTTTAATTTCCTCTTCTGTAAATTTGTCTGTTCATATTCTTTGCCCATTTTTCGATTTCTATTTATTTATAATAGTTTTCTTATCAATTTTCAAGACTTTTTAATATTAAGGATATTAACTTTCTGACTGCCTTCTTAGTAAAATATTTCCCCCCAAATCTTTGGTATGCCTTGATTTCATTTAGGATGTCTTTTGCATACAATGTCATTGCATACAATGTCTGTCTTTCCTTTACAGTTTCTGGATTTCCTTTTTTGCTTAGGCAGACCACCCTTATTGTGAGTAAGGTTGTGAAAAAGTCTACTAAATTATATTCTAATAATTTAATTTTGTAAACTTTGCATTTAAATTTAATCCATCTTATATTTATTTTTGTATAGTATGAGGTGTTTAATTTTTATTTTCTTCCAAATGAACAGAACATTTTGCCTGCATCATGGAACAGCCTTTTGCCATGGAAATTTCATGCCATTTTAGTCATATGTTGTTTCACATGTTTGGAGCTATTGTAGGCCCTTTATTCTGCTCTTTGCTCTATTTATCCTCAGTTAGCACCATACTATTTCGATTGCAGTAACTTTATGGTAAATTTTAGTATCTCTTAAGAAAAGTTGTCCATCACTATAGATTGTTTAAAATTTTTTCATGGATATTATGAGACATACATCCTTCTACGTGGATTTTATAATCCAGTTTCCAAAAAAATTTTATTGGAATTATAATTTGAATTGCTTTACATTTATACTCATGTAGAAAACATTTATATTCTATGATATTAAGAATTCTTATCTAAACTATATTACTATAATAATACAGTATTTTATTTCTTTTAATAACTTTTTATAATTTTAACTATATAGGTCTGTGTCTTTTTATACTACCTTCTAATTTTGTTACCTTTTTTCTTTCATTTTTTTCTTAAACATCTTTATTGGAGTACAATTGCTTTACAATGGTGTGTTAGTTTCTGCTTTATAACAAAGTGAATCAGCTATACATATACATATATCCCCATACCTCCTCCCTCTTGCGTCTCCCTCCCACCCTCCCTATCCCACCCCTCTATGTGGTCACAAAGCACCGAGCTGATCTCCCTGTGCTATGCGGCTGCTTCCCACTAGCTATCTATTTTACATTTGGTAGTGTATATATGTCCATGCCACTCTCTCACTTCATCCGAGCTTACCCTTCCCCCTCCCCGTGTCCTCAAGTCCATTCTCTATGTCTGCATCTTTATTCCTGTCCTGCCCCTAGGTTCTTCAGAACCATTTTTTTTTTTAGATTCCATATATATGTGTTAACATATGGTATTTTTTTTTTCTCTTTCTGACTTACTTCACTCTGTATGACAGATTCTAGGTTCATCCATCTGACTACAAATAACTCAATTTCATTTCTTTTTATGGCTGAGTAATATTTCATTGTATATTACCCTTTTATTTACCATTTTTATTTGCCCCTGTGAATGAGACATTTCCCCCATGTTCATCTCTAAATGCATGCTGCAATACAAAGAAAAATCTTGATTTTTTTGTATACTCATCTCCAGCCACCTCCTCCAGTTATTTTATTAAATCTAATGGCTATCTACCCAAGTCTATCTTGGGTTTTCTAGGTGTACAATATTATCATCTACTAATAAAAAGGTAATTTTTTCTCTTTCAATATTTAAACTGATTGCTTCATATTCTTGTCTTATTACATGACTCATTACTCTGAAATTATATATTGAGAGGGTAATGTGCAGGCGTTATTGTGGGTGCTAAGGATACAACTATGAATAAAACAGACTAAGTGTATATTCTTATGGAAGGCAGACATAAGCAAGAGAAATATTAGATAATGATGGACGCTAAGGAGAAACTATGAAAAGGGAGCAGGAAGGCTTGGAGTGGGGGTGAGGATTGAATTTCAGACAGAATAACTAGGGAAGGTCTCACTGGGAAAGTGACTGCAGCAAGAATTCTTAATGATGATGATGATGGTAGATATCTCTTTCATCTTCCTAATTTTAACAGAAAAATGGTTTCTGCATTCCAGTACTCAATATAACATTTGCTATTCAAAATATAAATAAATAAAATAATGAATAAATAAGTCTTTATATTATAGATGCATATATGTATATGTACGAATATAAATAATATTGTTGATTATCTAAAGAGTTTTATTACCTATTGCTTATGAACTTATTTTGTTATAAATGGCTTCTAAATTTTATCCAATATCTATTTAACTTCAATATATAATATTTTTTCTCCTTTGTTAAAGTGAAGAATTATATTGCTAGCTCTACTTATGTTGAAATCTCTCTGTTTTCTCAGAATAAATCTATTTGATCATGGATTTATTAGTTTTTAGTGTAATAGTTTTTCAATACTCAGAAGGACTAAATTTGTTAATATTTTCTTTAAAATTTTTAATCTGTGTTCATAAGTAAAACTAATCTCTATGTTTGTCAATGAAGATTAATATAGCTTCATAAAGTGAAAACATTATCTGTTCTTTAGAAATTTGGAAGAAAAATGCTATGATAGTATCTTTTGCCTAGTGACTTTAAAAAGATTTGCTGAAATATAATATACATATACAATAAAGTGCATAACTTTAAAGTGAATTTTTGCCTATTTTTATAGCCATGAATTCCTGGAACAAATTCAGTTATTAATAATTTGTTATTGTTTTTGACATATCACTGGATTTTATTTGCTAAAATTTTGCTTAATATTTTTGCATATATTTTCATTAATAAACTTGTATTTTTCCTATAATTTTCCGTAATATCTTAAGTGATTTCGATATCAGGGTTAAGTTAGCTCTATAAAATGAGCTGGGACAATCCCTTCCTTCCTTCCTTCCTTCCTTTTCTAATCTCTGAATGTTTAAGATTGGTATTATTTCTTCTTTAAATGTTGGAGATTTCACTACTGAAGTCATTAAGGCTTGGCATTTTCTTCGTAGAAAGATTTAAAATTTCAGATACAATTTATTTTACAGATGTAGAAATCTCAAGATTTTTACAATTTTTCCTGAACAAATTTAATGATTGTGTTTTTCAAGGAATTTGTCCATTTCACCTAAATAAATTCTTCATAATATCTTCTTATCTTTTTGCTGAGAGGTACTTTTTATATGGTAAATCATTACTTTTCTAGTCTACTTTGTAGTTACTGATCTTTTCAGATTTCTATCATTTTGAGGGTTAATTTAGATAGTTATTCATCACTCAGAATTTCTTCTAGATTTTCAAATTTGCATGACAGTAACCACAAGGCTTTCCTTTATAGTGTGTCCTTGGTTTCAAGAACTTATCTTTAACACATAAATTCCGATCGTATTATCAGCATTTATTCATATTTCAGTGCAAGAACTACTGCTTACCACTATTTTCTCCTTCTTCCTGATACATAGTTTCTAATCAATAAGTATATTTTGGTTGAATGAATAAAATAATCTTATATATTTTTTAATATTATATATTTATGTTCTAGTTGCCCCTTAATCATGCTTGCTGATGGTTGGGGGGAGAAGGGTGTTTTTATTCTGTTACTCTTTTGTTTTTTTTATGTTTTGTTTTGTTTTCGAATTTTATTTTATTTATTTTTTTATACAGCAGGTTCTTATTAGTCATCAATTTTATACACATCGGTGTATACATGTCAATTCCAATCACCCAATTCATCACCCCACCACCACCACCCCACCACTGCTTTCCCCCCTTGGTGTCCATACGTTAGTTCTCTACATCTGTGTCTCAATTTCTGCCCTGCAAACCGATTCATCTGTACCATTTTTCTAGGTTCCACATATATGCCTTAACATACAATATTTGTTTTTCTCTTTCTGACTTACTTTACTCTGTATGACAGTCTCTAGATCCATCCACGTCTCAACAAATGACCCAATTTCATTCCTTTTTTTTTTTTAGATTTATTTATTTATTTATTTATGGCTGTGTTGGGTCTTCATTGCTGTGCGTGGGCTTTCTCTAGTTGAGGTGAGCAGGGGCTACATTTCGTTACAGTGCACGGGCTTCTCATTGCAGTGGCTTCTCTTGTTTCACAGAACAGGCTCTAGGCGCACAGGCTTCAGTAGTTGTGGCTCGTGCACTTCAGTAGTTGTGGCTCACGGGCTCTAGAGCGCAGGCTCTGTAGTTGTGGCACACGGACTTAGTTGCTCCACAGCATGTGGGATCTTCCCGGACCAGGGCTCGAGCCCGTGTCCCCTGCATTGGCAGGCAGATTCATAACCACTGCACCACCAGGGAATCCCTCGTTCCTTTTTATGGCTGAGTAACATCTTCTTTATCCATTTGTCTGTCGGTGGGCGTTTAGGTTGCTTCCATGACCTGGCTATTGTAAATAGTGCTGCAATGAACATTGGGGAGCATGTGTCTTTTTGAAATATGGTTTTCTCTGGGTATATGCTCAGTAGTGGGATTGCTGGATCATATGGTAATTCTATTTTTAGTTTTTTAAGGAACCTCCGTAATGTTCTCCATAGTGGTTGTATCAATTTACATTCCCATCAACAGTGAAAGAGGGTTCCCTTTTCTCCACACCTTCTCCAGCATTTGTTGTCTGTAGATTTTCTTATGATGCCCATTCTAACTGGTGTCAGGTGATACCTCATTGTAGTTTTGATTTGCATTTCTCTAATAATTAGTGATGTTGAGCAGCTTTTCATGTGCTTCTTGGCCATCTGTATGTCTCCTCTGGAGAAATGTCTATTTAGGTCTTCTGCCCATTTTTGGATTGGATTGTTTGTTTTTTTAATATTGAGCTGCATGAGCTGTTTATAAAAATCTGGAGATTAAACCTTTGTTCACTGATTCACTTGCAAATATTTTCTCCCATTCTGAGGGTTCTCTTTTCATCTTGTTTATGATTTCCTTTGCAGTGCAAAAGCTTTGAAGTTTCATTAGGTCCCATTTGTTTATTTTTGTTTTTATTTCCATTACCCTAGGAGGTGGATCGAAAAAGATCTGGAAACAGAAGCTTTAAATAACACAATAGACCAGATAGATTTAATTGATTTTATAGGACATTCCATCCAAAAACAACAGAATACACTTTCTTCTCAAGTGCTCATGGAACATTCTCCAGAATAGATCACATCTTGGGTCACAAATCAAGCCTCAGTAAATTTAAGAAAATTGAAATCGTATGAAGCATCTTTTCTGACCAAAATGCTATGAGATTAGAAATCAATTACTGGGAAAAAAATGTAAAAAACACAAACACATGGAGGCTAAACAATACGTTACTAAATAACCAAGAGATCACTGAAGAATTCAAAGAGAAAATTAAAAAATACCTAGACCCAAATGACAATGAAAACACGATGATCCATAACCTATGGGCTGCAGCAAAAGCAGTTCTAAGAGGGAAGTTTATAGCTATACAAGCCTACCTCAAGAAACAAGAAAAATCTCAAATAAACAATCTAATGTTGCACCTAAAGGAACTAGAGAAAGAAGAACAAACAAAACCCAAAGTTAGCAGAAGGAAAGAAATCATAAAGATCAGAACTGAAATAAATGAAATAGAAACAAAGAAAACAATAGTAAAGATCAATAAAACTAAAAGCTGGTTCTTTGAGAAGATAAACACAATTGATAAACCATTAGCCAGACTCATCAAGAAAAAGAGGGAGAGGACTCAAATCAATAAAATTAGAAATGAAAAAGGAGAAGTTACAACAGACACCGCAGAAATACAAAGCATCCTAAGAGACTAGTAGAAGCAACTTTATGCCAATAAAATAGACAACCTGGAAGAAATGGACAAATTCTTAGAAAGGTATAACCTTCCAAGACTGAACCAGGAAGAAAGAGAAAATATGAACAGACCAATCACAAGGAATGAAATTGAACCTGTGATTAAAAATCTTCCAACAACAAAAGTCCAGGACCAGATGGCTTCACAGGTGAATTCTAGCAAACATTTAGAGAAGTGCTAACACCCATCCTTCTCAAACTCTTCCAAAAAATTGCAGAGGGAGGAACACTCCCAAACTCATTCTATGGGGCCACCATCACCTTGATACCAAAACCAGACAAAGATACTACAAAAAAAGAAAATTACAGACCAATATCACTGATAAATATAGATGCAAAAATCCTCAACAAAACACTAGCAAACAGAATCCAACAACACATTAAAAGGATCATACACCATGACCAAGTGGGATTTATCCCAGGGATGCAAGGATTCTTCAATATACACAAATCAATCAATATGATACATCATATTAACAAACTGAAGGAAAAAAACCATATGATCATCTCAATAGATGCAGAAAAAGCTTTCGACAAAATTCAACACCCATTTATGATAAAAACCCTCCAGAAAGTGGGCACAGAAGGAACCTACCTCAACATAATAAAGGCCATATTCAACAAACCCACAGCAAACATCATTCTGAATGGTGAAAAACTGAAAGCATTTCCTCTAAGATCAGGAAGAAGACAAGGATGTCCATTCTCACCACTATTACTCAACATAGTTTTGGAAGGCCTAGCCACGGCAATCAGAGAATAAAAAGAAATAAAAGGAATACAAATTGGAAAAGAAGAAGTAAAACTGTCACTGTTTGCAGATGACATGATACTACACATAGAGAATCCTAAAGATGCCAACAGAAAACTACTAGAGCTATTCAATGAATTTGGTAAAGTAGCAAGATACAAAATTAATGCACAGAAATCTCTTGCATTCCTATATACCAATGATGAAAAATCTGAAAGAGAAATTAAGGAAACATTCCCTTTTACCATTACAACACAAAGAATAAAATACCTAGGAATAAACCTACCTAGGGAGACAAAAGACCTGTATGAAGAAAACTATAAGACACTGATGAAAGAAATTAAAGATGATACCAACAGATGGAGAGATATACCATGTTCTTGGATTAGAAGAATAAATATTGTGAAAATGACTATACTACCCAAAGCAATCTACAGATTCAGTGTAATCCCTATCAAATTACCAATGGCAATTTTTATGGAACTAGAACAAAAAAATCGTAAAATTTGTGTGGAGACACAAAAGACTGTGAATCACCAAAGCAGTCTTGAGGGGAAAAAATGGAGGTGGAGGGATCAGACTCCCTGACTTCAGACTACACTACAAAGCTATAGTAATCAAGACAATATAGTACTGGCACAAAAACAGAAACATAGATCAATGGAACAAGATAGAAAGCCCAGAGATAACCCCACTTATGGTCAACTAATCTATGACAAAGGAGGCAAGGATATACCATGGGGAAAAGACAGTCTCTTCAATAAGTGGTTCTGGGAAAACTGGATAGCTACATATAAAAGAATGAAATTAGAACACTCCCTAACACCATACACAAAAATAAACTCAAAATGGATTAGAGACCTAAATGTAAGATGAGACACTATCTAACTCTTAGAGGAAAACATAGGAAGAACACTCTTTGACATAAATCACAGTCTGTATGTGTCCCTAGGTGTGAAGTGTGTCTCTTGTAGACAGCAAATATATGGGTCGTGTTTTTGTATCCATTCAGCAAGCCTGTGTCTTTTTGTTGGAGCATTTAATCCATTCACGTTTAAGGTAATTATCAATATGTATGTTCCTATGAACATTTTCTTAATTATTTTGGGTTTGTTTTTGTAGGTCCTTTACTTCTCTTGTGTTTCCCACTTAGAGAAGTTACTTTAACATTTGTTGTAGAGCTGGTTTGGTGGTGCTGAATTCTCTTAGCTTTTGCTTCTCTGTAAAACTTTTTTTTTTTCTGTAAAACTTTTGATTTCTCCATCGAATCAGAATGAGATCCTTGCCGGGTAGAGTAATCTTGGTTGTAGTCTCTTCTCTTTCATCTCTTTAAGTATCTCATGTCTCTCCCTTCCAGCTTGTAGAGTTTCTGCTGAGAAATCAGCTGTTAACCTTATGGGAGTTCCCTTGTATATCATTTTTCCCTTGCTGCTTTTAAAATAATTTTTATTTGTCTTTAATTTTTGTCAATTTGATTACTATGTGTCTTGGCCTGTTTCTCCTTGGGTTTATCCTGTATGGGCTCACTGCACTTCCTGGACTTGGGTGGTTATTTCCTTTCCCATGTTAGGGAAGTTTTCGACTATTATCTCTTCAAATATTTTCTCAGGTCCTTTCTCTCTCTTCTCCTTCTGGGACCCCTATAATGCGAATGTTGTTGCATTTAATGGTGTCCCACAGGTCTCTTAGGCTGTCTTCATTTACTTTCATTCTTTTTTCTTTATTCTGTTCCACAGCAGTGAATTCCACTATTCTGAATTCCAGGTCACTTATCCATTCTTCTGCCTCAGTTATTCTGCTATTGATTCCTTCTAGTGTAGTTTTCATTTTAGTTATTCTATTGTTCATCTGTTTGTTTGTTCTTTAATTCTTCTTGGCCTTTGGTAAACATTTCTTGCATCTTCTCGATCTTTGCCTCCATTCTTTTTCCGAGATCTTGGATCATCTTCACTATCATTATTCTGAATTCTTTTTCTGGAAGGTTGCCTATCTCCACTTCATTTAGTTGTTTTTCTGGGGTTTTATCTTGTTCTTTCATCTGGTACATAGCCCTCTGCCTTTTCATCTTGTCTATCTTTCTGTGAATGTGGTTTTTGCTCCACAGGCTGCAGGATTATAGTTCTTCTTGCTTCTGCTGTCTGCCCTCTGGTGGATGAGGTTATCTAGGAGGCTTGTGCAAGTTTCCTGATCCTGTTAGTCTTTTGAAAGAAAAAATTGTACTTTTTTACTAGCTTTTAAATTTTTATTTAATATGTTTCAATTTTTGCCTGTAGATATCTCCCTATTTTTCTATGTAAATCTCCCTTTTATTTGTTTTGTTTATTTTGAAATGCTTTCTTAATTATTAATATTATTTATTTCCTTCCTTTTTAACTCACTAATGTGTTTAAGTCTAAATATATATGTCTGAGTATATCTTCAGCTATGTTCCTGGGTTTTATTATGAAGCATTTACCTTCCTATTATGTTCTAAATTCTTTTCAGTTTTAGTTTTTTCTTCATCTTTGACTTAAGGAATTATTTGGGAGTGTTTCATAATTTCAAAATAATACAGTTTTGTTTTCTTAGTCCTTGATTTTTGATTTGTAGGTTTAGAAGTTTATGATCACAGATTAAGTCCTGTAAATTCTCTAATTTTTGTAATTTATTAAAGTTTTTCTGGGAGCCAAAACAATAAAAAAAAATGTCCAGGTACATAATATATCGTTTATGTTGAGAGTATTGGCTGTTAATAGCTCACAGCTTTCCCCTTTTTAGAGAACTGCTCTGACCAAATGGAGGTGACTCACCAAGGAGGTTATGTGCCTCTCTCTCTGTACCCCCCTCCCCCACTCACAGATCAGCAACAGGTAATGACTGACTTACACAGAGTACAAAGGGCCAGCTCCATTTTGTCAAGGCTGAACCAGCAATATGGTGCACCTCCTACTCCAGGGCTCCAGGATGAACCTAAACTCCAGCTGAGAACACATGCTTTGCATAGCTCCTTCCTGTCTGGCTTTCCTTTCTTTATTCCTCCTCAAAACACTCCCTCAATGTTTCAGGCCCTGTTCTGGGGAAGCTAACTGTTTCAAGAGCTGTCATAAAAAACTGCCACAGGCTGGGAGGCTTAAAAAAGCAGACATTTATTCTCTCATAGTTCTGGAGGCTAGAAGTTTGATATCAAGGTACCATCAGGACCATGCTCTTTGAAGGCTCTGGGGGAGGATCTGTTCCATGTTATTCTCTGAGTTTCTGGTTTTGCTTGCAGTTCTTGGCATTTCTTGACTTGTAGACACATCACTCCAATTTCTGCCTCTGTTGTCACATAGCTATGTTCTCCTCTCTGTATAGGGCTGTCTTGCATCTCTTTTTCTCTCCTTATGAGGACATTACTCATATAAGCTAAGGGACCACATTACTCCAATATGACCTCATCTTAACTTACATTTTAATTATATCTGTAAAGACCATATTTCCAAATAAGGTCAGATTCACAGGTATCAGCGGTTAGAAACTTTACATATCTTTTCTGAGGACACAGTTCAACCCTAAACACTGACCTAACACATCAGATGAAAATGCATATTCTCTATTTTAGGGCATGTCCTTCTTTCTGCCTGTAACTATTAAATCACGTTTTTAAAAAATCTTATTAAAATTCTCCATATCTTGCTTATTTTTTGCCTTTTTTAAGACTCTGTAAAAGAACCATTAAAATCTCTTAATTTAATTATGATTTATCAGGTTCTTTTATTTTTAGGAATTTTTGCTTTATGTATGACTGTGACTATTGGATGCATAAAGATTTACTGTTGTTATACTCCCTTCAAGTTCTATCTCTACTATTAAACAGTATTTTTCTTTGTTTTATCTAATACTTTTAAACTTGGAAATCTGCTTTTTCTTATATCAATACTGCTTTACTTGCTGTTATTTAATACACAAAATTTGATGATTGTTTTACCTTCTTTATGAACTGTATTCTTTGTTCTTATGAGAAATTGTGTTAGCTAGCTCAGCCTGCCATAACAACATACCATACACTGGGTGGCTTAAACAACAGTGATTTATTTTCTTATAGTTCTGGTGGCTAGAAGTCCCAGATCAAGGTCTGGAAGGGCTGATTTCTGGTGAGAGCTCTCTTCCTGGCTTGCAGACTGCCGTCTTTGGTCCTCATATGGCCTTTCCACAATGTGTAAGTCTGTGGTGGTGGTGGGGAGGGGCGGGAATCATTCTCTTTTCCTCTACTTATAAGGCCACTAATTCTATCAGATTAGGGCCTCACCCTTATGACTCCATTTAATCTTTTTTTTTTCTAATGTATTTATTTTATTATTTTTGGCTGCGTTAGGTCTCTGTTGCTGTGCGTGGGCTTTCTCTAGTTGCGGTATGTGGGGGCTACTCTTTGTTGTGGTGCACGGGCTTCTCATGGCAGTGGCTTCTCTTGTTGCAGAGCATGGGCTCTAGGTGCCCAGGCTTCAGGAGTTGTGGCTCGTGGGCTCTGGAGCGCAGGCTCAGTAGTTGTGGCACACAGGCTTAGTTGTTCCACAGCATGTGGGATCTTCCTGGACCAGGGTTCAAACCCATGTCCCCTGCATTGGCAGGCGGATTCTTAACCACTGCACCACCAGGGAAGCCCTCCATTTAATCTTAATTACTTCCAATGTCCTAATTTCCAAATATAGTCACAGTGGGGATTAGAACTTCAACATATGAATTTGCGAGGGGACAAAATTAAGTCCATAGCAGATATCATTCCTTTTCTATTTAATGCTTTGGGCCTTGAAATTTACTTTTTCTAACATTAGTATTGACATTGTCTTTTTGCTCATATTTCTGTGGCATATCTTTGACCAAAATTTCAAACTGAACTGAACTTTAACTCCTACTTTTCTTGTCTTTTGGTTTTCAGTGTGTATTCTCAAAGTCACATGTAGCTGGCTTTTATTTGCTAAACAAACCAATTCATGTTTAATGAGTGGTACTTAATATAGCTGATTATATTCTATACAGTCTAGTATTTATTTTAATTTTTTTGTTTGCATGACCAATTCCCCTTCCTCACATGTTAATTTGGAAATGTTACTGTGCTTTTCCATTTCATTGCTGGTTACTTTCCACTTTCTATTAGACGTATAAAAATCTTGACTTCTCTGTTTTATAATTCCAATTCCCCTCCTCCACTAAGAGAATCGTTTACAACTAGGGCAGTCAAACCATGGCTTTGGGGTCAAATCTGCCCTACCATCTGATTTTTACGGCTCACATGCTAAGAAGGGTTTTTACTTTTTAGACGGTTGATAAAGAAATCAGAAGAAGAATAACTTTTCATGATATATGAGAATTAAATAAAATTAAACTTTCAGTTACATAAATAAAGTTTTGTTAGAACACTGCCACACTTATTTTGTTACTTATTGTCCCTGACTATTTTTGTACTTTGATGGCAGAGTTGAGTAGTTGTGACAGAGACTGCACGGTTTGCAAGGCTGACAATATTTACTGTCCAGCCTTTTACACTTTGCTGACCTATGATTAAGAACATTCTAATATCCTCTGGTTGACCCAACTCTCTAGAATGTGTCCTTAGAAGGCTTTGCTTGTACTTGTAAACTGGGATACAAATAAAAAGTTTAGCTGTATTTTTAATTTTTTAGCTGTCCTACCAAAATATAGTTCTTACTATGGAATAAATTTCCTCAAAGAAAAATAAAAAGATAATGTATTTTCTATAATTAATATATAGACTATTTTTCTTTATTTCCAAAATGGAATGACTCTCTAAGGTTAATATTTCTCATATGAATTTAAAAAATGATTTCTCAGCACTCTCTGCACAAATCAGTCTGGATATTCTGTTCTTTTGATGGTTAGATGATCCACCCTCATCATGATCTGTGGGAAGCAACAGACTTTCTTTTTTGATTATGAATGGTAAGTGCGGCTTAGTGCTTCCCATAGTGGTTATACTGGTTCCCTGCCTTGCTAAGTAGGAAAATGGCCTAGTGGGTGGGTAGAGAACCACAAGTTTCCAGTTATGTCCTGCACTAAAATAAAAATATAAAAAATTGTGCATGGTAGTTAAATTAGCAAGGAAAGAAACTGAGAAGAAATTTCAGGAAACTTTAGTCAGACACTTAGCATAGTTAAGCTTTAATAAACCTTCTAGTAGTATGTGTTCATGTATGTGAAGAAGGGAAGAGAGCATGTAAATTCAAATGGACACTAAGACAGGAAAAAATAAGTAGATAAGTAGCGTAAGCAAAAATATTAAAAGGAACTACGGAAGTCCTAAAGTGGGAGGCAAGACATCTGATCAGAAGAAGTATAAAAAAATAGGCAGAGGTTAGCAAAAAGAGATTAAATTTGGGGATGAATGGTATCTAATCATAAATGTGGACTTGAGAAATAATTCAGTGTTTCTGACTCAAAGAAGGCAGAAACAGGTGACTAAAACTTTTAAAAGAAAAAAAAGTAATCTAGGGAGTATAGTGGAGAGCAGAAATTGCTAAAATATATGCTCAATTCTTTAGGAAAACAGGTTCTGCATAAAGAAGTTGGAGGTGGAGAGGGAGCTTTCCACGATGGGTCAGATGTTTTACATACACTTTCCCTTTCAGTCTTCACAGCAACAACAGAAGTAGTGATCACTGATCATTGATCTGTTATAAGTAGCAATCACTGTTACAATCATTTTTACCTTTGAGAAAACTGAGGCTGCAGACACTAGTCACTTTGCCCAAAGTCACACGGCTAGTAAGGTCTAGAAGCTAAAATGAGATATATGTCTGTCAAATCTGCAATTTAAAACAAACAAACAAGCAAGCAAGCAAACAACAAACCTATATCACATTGCTGCTCAAAAGAAATGAATTCAGAAGAGAACAGAGGTGGAATGCAGCTGGAGGAATGTTTGGCACATTTGGCCCCAGGCACCATTTCCAGTGTTTGTGAAAGCAACATATTGGTGGGGCTGAGATCTGGATTGCAGGAGGTGGAAGTGAGAGCAGCAGAGAAAGTCAGAGGCCGTGGGGCAGACCACTTATTTAAGAATTTCAGGAGCAAAAAGCACAGTAAATTATCAATACTATTTAATATTGAGTTTTCTTAATTCATTTTTTGATAATATGTAGAAAGATAGGTCAAGTCATGGTCCCAAAAGGAAAGTGTTCACTCTCTAAAATGGCTAGATTTAAAAGTTCTGCTTTCTCAACTGTTGTTTTGTAAACCCATCCACGTACTGGATAATTCCCAAGAGTTTCTAAAGAATCAATGAGCTGAGATAGCTCAATTTCCCGACACGTAATCTGTAAGGGCCTTTTATTATGTGTTTTCTTTAAGGTTGTTTTACTAAGGATGACATCAGATGACAGCATTGACCCTTCTATTTAAGGTGCTGATGTATTTAGGACTGAACCTTTATATTTCTTGTGGTGTCTGACAACAGAAGCCCATCATATAGAATTTTGTTTTTAATGAAGGAAAAAAAGAAGGTATCATTTAATTTTGATTTTGGGAAAAATTTCTCTTGATTTTGGTGGTTTCCTGCTGACATTCCTAGAGTTAACTGAATTTTCAGTAATTTGCTACTAGTACTGACTATACTTGCTGAAGCTGCTGCTAATGAATATTTTATAAAGCAGGAGGAAGATATTAGGTCTCAGTATGGATGCCTGCCAAGTCTAAATTTCTCACCTTGATGTTGTAACTCAGCTCCGGTCCCACTTTTTCAGCTGCCTGAGGCAATCTCCAACTGAATGTCCCATTATTAACTTAAATTCAACAAGTGCAAAATCAAGCTTAGTATTTTAGTCTTCAAATTCTTCCTGCTGACTTTATTTTTGCTAGGAGGACCATTGATCTGGTTACTCGGACTCAGACTTTCAACTGCAATCATAGGAGCTGCAATCATAGGGCTTCCTTTTAGGCATGGTGCTGTGAAGAGCTTAGCTAACATATGGATTTAATTCTCACTAAAACCCTGTGAGGTAGGTACCAGAACTATCATTACTGTACTTTAAGATGGGGAAGCTGCAGCATAGTGGGGTTGTTGATTTATTTAAGATCACTTAACTAGTGACTGGGATGGAAGGACTCAGACCTGAGGCTGCAAACATCAGAGCTTGAAACTTTCAACCACCTTTTCACTTTGCCTTAATTACCTCTGACTCCTTCCTCTTTGCCTGATTATGTAGACTTTGTCCCTAAAATGTTCATACAACTGTCTTCTCCTTTCCATTTCAATGGCACCGCTGAGTTCAGCCCCTCATTACCTGTCACTTCTCCTAAGTGGTCTTCCTGCTCTTTACTGATGCATTCATCTTCTTAAAGAGTCAGTTCATGTATACAATCAGCCTAATGAAAAGCCTTTGATGGCTACCCATGGTCTGAGTGTCATTTTCATACTCAGACTTTCAGGTTACCAATCTTAGTTCCGACCACTTATCTTCATTCATGAACACTGTGTTTTATCCAGTCTAGACTTCTTCCTGTATTCTGAACTTCTGTGTCTGTTGAAATTCTACTTGTCACCTTCATAGTATAGATAAGTGCTTCTTCCTTCATGAAGCCTTCCCTGATCCCCTTAATTATATAAAGATATTCTGGACTTTTCTTATGAAAACATATTCTAGCCTGTACCATGGTCACTTGTATACTTATCACCCCTATAGGATCCTAGGTCTTCTAGGGTTGAACTCTGTGTCCTATTACCTTTTTGGTTGGTAATTATGTAGCATAGTACTATCAATGCTTGCGATTCTTTCTTGAAAAGTTAAGATGTATTACATTTTATTCTTAGGTGTTGTCAGGATATGTGGTCCATATACTCAAGATGTTTTTGATCTACTAAGGGAAACAAAGCTGTTATTTAAAACTCAGCTAGAGAAGAATCAGGGGCTCAGCCATGAGAGTGATGAAAGAAGAGAGAGGATGGGAGAGGAGAAATGAATGGAGAAAGATTTAGAGAAAAGGTGACACCTGAGTTTAATGCTGAAAATTGAAGGAAGCTGCTCTAAGTGGAAGGAGGGTGTTCTGAGCTAGGCACAAGCATGAGTCAAGGCTGTGAGGTAGGGACAGCACTTTGGGAACATCTATTGAGAAGAAAAAACACCAGGAGAGTTCAGTGGATTTCAAAGTAAAACAATTCCCTCAAAGTTAGTGTCATTTCTTTTTTTAAAAAATGTTTATTTTAAAATTGAGATATAATTGACAGAACATTGTATAATTTTAAGGTATACAGCATGTTAATTTGATACATTTATTGGTTGGAATAGGTGTTAGCTAATATATCTATCAAAATTTCCCATCACAAAGCTTTTTTTAAATAATCAGCATTCCTCCAAGTTAGTTACAATTAGTAAGTTTTTACTATATATTTTTATGCTGTTATATAATTGCTAGAATTCATCATTGACTACCTGAATTACAGTACACAGCAATATGCTGGCAAACCTCTTCCTTTTTCTGATTTTTAACTGCCATCGTATTGTAAGGTTTTGAATCCTTATACAGCCTAAGACAGATGGTAAGAAACTATCTCATGGTTGAGATTTTATAACTCTAAAAAATAAGGACATTTTTATAATGGACTTTCTACATACTAAAAAAATTTCCTTCATACTGTTTTATTCATGCAAAATTGCTATATGATTTCCCCTGCTATTGTTTTAAGAGGAGAGATGTTCATAAATGTATAGTGAATATATAAAACTCATTTATGTACTGTACTTATGATCTAATCCAGATTCAACACTGGCTATGAAGATCGACAAATCTTGGTTGTGATAAAATATTACACAGACATATTCCCACTAAGGCACTAACAAAAAAAAAAAAACAATGAAAATTGACTAATTCATTTTGAAACGTTACCTTAAAAGCCAGAACAAAGAGAAGAAAAGGGATTTAAAAAGTATACTTAAAAAAAAATACACATCATCTTGAGGGAAAAATAAGACATCACTACATGATTATAAAGCACTGACTATTTTCCCATTTGTTAAATTCGTTTTGATATGAATTACACATCATTTTTTCCTTAGGACTATAGAGTTGCTAATTTTCTCCATATGTGTACACTTCATCTTTGACCTTTAACAAATGTCCTCTAGGCAGACCACTTACCATCCAAGAACAATGTCACAGCACCATTTTACATGCACACAAAGGGCTGAAGGCGCCATAAAAATAAATGATCCATGTTATAAGCTACATTAACCCACAGAATAATAAGCTATTGCAGCCCTGTAAATTTTAGTGCCATCCATTCAAAACCACACTGGGTCACTTTAGTATTAAATTCATAGGCACAAAATAGTAAATACACGTTTTATCTGTTAAGCTGCCAGCTATATATTTTGTGTAAAAGTCTGTTAGCCTAGGAAACCTATTGAAAGGTGTATCAGGCAGTGTATATTTAAAAGCAGTGTCTCTTTCCAATACACGATTTTATGTTAAAGATACACTTACTATTAAGCATCATGTATATTTAATATCACAACCTCTACTTCAGTGCCCTAAAAAGCCTATTTTTATTTTGTTGCTTCCATTATTGAAGAGCTAATATTTGGTTCTCCCACAATTTTGTAAAGTGCAGGCAACCCACAAGAGCTTCTAGTTTTAGCTAGCAGTCCTGTGGGACTACGATAATTGTTATGAAATCATTAATTCTACATTAGCAGTTTCAACTGTCAGGTACATATAACAATAATTGCAGTTAATGAATGCTGCTTAACTTATTAAATACAAAATGAAAACCAGTATTCTTTTATACACAGCACTGAGACAGAGTACCATTGATCATTTGTGTATACCACATTGAATATGCTACCATCATTTATTGGGCAGGGTATATAGCCATATTTTTTAAGACTTCTCTTCATTAAAAAAATAATGCAGGGAATTCTAACTCTCTAATTAAAGTGTAATTAAAATAATTAGTACCCAAGGCAATATTTAATAAGAATCTATGTCTATGAAAAAACAATCCAGCAGAACCAAGACTTAGTTCCTTCTTTGGATAAAAAAGATTCTTTCTTGTGCCACCTTCTCTCCCCCAAAGAGTAAGTATACTCTTTCATACTTACAAGAGTATGAAAAAGTCCCCAAACTTCCAATTGTTTGAAATATTAGTGTTGTGTCTTTCTCAAACGTCTGGGCAATGAAACTTGTGTACAAAGATACAGCCTATTTCTTGATTTAAAAAGTATGAACTAGATTTCTTGTTTTCAGTCACTCAAAGTAAACTGTGTAGACATTTGCAAGAGCAAACAGAGAAGAATTTCTGAAAATGTAAGATGCAAAGGTATCATTTTTAGGATCCCAGAGGCATCTGCTTCCAATCAGTATGCTCTGGCCAGTCAGTTGTCCAATGTGAACCATCACAATTAGCTTATATCGTGGAATCATCAAGTCCTTGATCTGGGCTTTAATAATCTAGAAATTAAAAGCAAAAAAAAATCCTCACTTAGTCACATTGAAATGTAAGAGTCTTAATTTTCCTCATAAATATAGTGGATTTAACTGAAGAAAACAGCATGATACATTTTGGATCCTTTTTTTTTTTTTTTTTTTTGTGGTACGCGGGCCTCTCACTGTTGTGGCCTCTCCTGTTGCGGAGCACAGGCTCCAGACGCGCAGGCTCAGCGGCCATGGCTCACGGGCCCAGCCGCTCCACGGCATGTGGGATCTTCCCAGACCAGGGCACAAACCCATGTCCCCTGCATCGGCAGGCGGACACTCAACCACTGCGCCACCAGGGAAGCCCTTGGATCCTTTTAACTGTTGTAGAATGGTAGCTATAATTTCCTTCAAGCACTGGCCTCACAAGACAGGACATTTAGGGACAAAATGATAGCCCAAGCAAGAAATCTACGTTTTCTAAGGCACATGGAAAAATGATAATCCAGAGAATAGAGTTTAATGGATTTATTACATTCTTTGAAAATCTATGTTGAGATGGCTTCCCTTCAAAGAATGTTGGCATTTGAGTTATACCCTCTTGTTCATGTCTAATTAAGGGACCATACAGCTGGAGTCTCCTGTAATATGACTAATCGTGAATGCTTATTAGAGAGTTTGTAATGAAAAAGAAAGTAGAGAAAACCTGATGGAGTGCCAGCATTTTACTTGATAAAAATAGAAAGGTATTTAAAGGCCACAATGTTTGCATTTGATGGCATACAAAGAAGGTGACTTGGGGAAGAAAAAATGATTATTAAAGTGTATTTTCTACAATAAAAATTTTTTAATAAATGGGGCAGTTTTATATATTTCTTAAACAGAATACATGCAAGGGATGCACATAATAATTGTATTAGACAAAGGCTTTTTACACACACACAGACACACATAGAATATGACCTAATAAATACTTTTATAAAATAAAAATAAGCAGTTTTACTGCTACTGCAAATTAATTGCCTTCATCAAAAAGTAGGGGGTTGTGCTTTCAACAAATATTCTCATCATAGTTAACACTTTGGGAAATCATACGCATACCTCAGAAATCGTTTTAGTCATCTGTCTACAGAGCTCTGGTTCATATTTTTCTTCTTGTAGGTAGTTAGTTAACACATCTTTCAGAATATGATTGACAATGACAACAGGAAAATGTTTGGTAGGACCTGAAAATACAGATGGAATTTCTTTCAAAGAAGTAATTTCAAATCATATCCATCCACCCCATAGCTTTATTGAAAGAGGGGTCTGAGAAGGGAACTAGATCCCAGAAGAGCCATGTGGAGAGGGCTCCCTTAAGAGTAGCTTATGTCCTTCTGTTGATAGATGCAAACAGCCCAAGATGAGCCCAAAGGCAAGGGTTCACACTCTCTCTTCCTGCTGAAGTTTCCCTACGGCTGAACTTAACCAGAAGGTGACAGCCCGTGCCTAGAGTTGAGTTAGGTCAGCCTCCTGGGGCTCACTTAATAGTATTTTTATTTTGATGATTACACATGAATTGTTCAATTAAATTTAAATCAGCCTGGGGAATGAATGTGGACAAGTAAAACAGAGACATCTGCTACGAGTATGAAAATTAACCCCGGTATTGAGTCAGCAGGAATCTCTGTTCTACAGGAGAACGACAAGCAGTTATAAACCTATGAAGGGTTGGTCCTGGTTGCTCTTGCTTCATAGGGTCAGAGCTAGGGCACCAGCCCCAGTAGGCAAGCCCCCAGACACCTACTGTGTCACCATCCTGTGGATGTTTTAGAAGATTTCCACTTGCATACGCTAGTGAACTGAGGCTAAATTTGAGAGTGGTTCCTCCCTTCCTACTTAAGAAATTAAAAAATGATACTAACAGCTTGGACTAAATTAAATAGACTATGTCCTTTAGATTGGTACCTCTCTTTTTCACTCCTTCCTACCAAGCTCTCGTATGGCATTTACCTTAACTTGACCTGTATCATTCACACGGAACTTAATTCGGCCAGGTATTATAGCGACCGTAGGCATTGTTCCCTTCAGAAAATAGTAAATTCCTTCAGTGCATATGTTTGTCCACCTACGCTTAGTACTCCTCCCTGTGATTTGGAAACAGCATCTCCCAAATGGAAGGAACTGGTCCTCTTCCCACTCTAACCATGTGGTTCTTTAGGTTCTACCATCATTTTCTTTGAGCCCAAGTCCAGATCATGGTTGATTGGCCCTTGATGGACTTGCCCCAAGCCAGGTCAATTAGAGTCCTTTCTTGGAATTTTTATTTTAAATTGGAGCTAGGAAAAGAAAAAAAAGTCAGTCCCTTTTTGGTGTTAAAAGTTATAACACGTGACTCTCAGGAACTGCTGGAGGCTGTTTCTCATAGTGGGAAGGCAGCCAGGCCACGGTGAGAGAGGGAGCCTCACACAGTTTAGGGCTGGAAAGATGGAATCCTGGGGGCACCTGAGTCTCAGTTTCTAGTAGCTCCCACTGTCCAGCTGCACCAATGCCCTTTCTGCACTTTGCTCAGGTTTGTCTTTTTAATCTCATTAACAAGATTCTATTCTGAAAAGAATTTTAAATATGGTAGTAAACTTTTCTTTTCTCACTTCTTTGTGACCTTGGCCCTATACAGCCAGAATTATCTATTGCCTTACTCAGGCTGGGATGCTGAGAGGCAAAGAGAGAGAGTCAATATTCAGCATTTGACTTCCAAAACAAGCTCCTGAAGCTTTCAGAATCAACTAATGTGAATGCCTAAGCTTTTTTTCATTTCTTTTTTTTTAGAGCAAATCTTTTTCTTTAGGAGGAAAAAATGTCTTTAGAAGTCAAAAAGCAAAGATCTGAAGAAGTAACAGGATGGAAAAAAAAAAAAAGAGAAACTTGTCCATAAAAATAGATTTAAGAGAGAATAGATAAAAATTTGGTTATTTAATATATCTGTGTCTTAGCTTCCCAAAAAGGAATAGTGATAAGAATCATCACATATTGTTTTTTGTTGGGATTAAATGAGGCGAAGTATTTAAAATGCTCAGAACAGTGCCTGCCACACAAAAAAGCCACTCATTAGAGCTTTGTTATTAAGAGTGTTGTAGCTGTTATTGTTGCTACCTTATTCTGAGCAAAGAGACAGGGATTGCACTTGCTGAGAAGGCAGCAAGATGGGCAACAGTGTAAAGGAGGGATGTAGTGAGGCCTCCACAGGCGGGAAGGACCCTGTAGGGTGGAGCAAAGTCAGCACTGAGAGACTGGCAGACTCTGTCCAACAAACCCTCTGGTGACGGGGCCTGCTCATCTCAAGAGAGTTGAGTTCAAACGATGTCTCTCTCTCTGTCTTTAGATTCTATTTTTCAATAATTGGCTTCAGGTGGACTGTCTCGATGTGGCAGCAAAGATGGCCCCCTATAGCCCTTGTGTGACGTGGTGCTCACAGTGTTTTTAAAAAATCAGGTACCTCTATAGTCATTGCTCCAGAAAAAGTCCTGTGGAGAACTCATTCCATACTTAATAGGAAATTATGTTGGATGTCATAGAAGGCTTTTCTTCTTAGTGATCTAAGGTGAAGACCTAGAGTCAGTCAGTTTGAGAAGCAATAACATACTGAATGGGGAAGCAATACAATAGTTCATTTAATTCTCACAGTATCCCTAGATGTGTGGACTATTATCCCTACTTGCAGATGAAGAAACTGAGATTCAAGGATGCTGAATCCCTTGCTCAAACATCATTTATTTAGGAATAGGCAAAATGAGTGTTCAGATTCATATACATTGGACCCTGCAGCTCGTATTTTCTTCTGTACTCATGTTTCAGTAATTAATTAATGGGAAGAGGTAAGTGGCTTTTATTATAAGAAATATGTTTTCATTCTTCCATTCCCCCTTTTTAAAAATTATGATTTATCTCATTCTTGGTGGCTGTAATTACTTAGATAAAGGGAGGACAAACATGCTAAACATTTAAGATGTGTTTACATGATGCATGTGAAAAAGTAAACACAGTGATACTGGTGATTGAGTTTTTCCTCACTCTTCTGGTCAGTATTCATTGTATAGATAGGAGAAAATCTTTGCCAAAGGCCCACAGACTACCTTCTTTCAGATACAAAATAAACCCAGAAACAAGTGGAAGTGGAAATACATTTTTGATTATTAACAAAATAGCTAGTTAAATGCTTTAAAAATGGATTGTCATGTATAAAAGACTTTAATCACAAAAGAATAATTCACATGACTTTCTGAAAGAAAATATGGAAAATACTTTATACTAAGCTATTTCTAAAATTACTTTTCTAACTTGCTTCAACACTCAGTACTTCTAAAACTGATTAGACAGTTTAGTTTATTTGGAGAAATGTTATGAAAATAGATCCTTTTGAAGAAGAAACACAGGGCTTCATATTTCAAATGCTTTATCTTGTGAAAATCAGATTCAAAGCCTTCTAGCATGCAGAGCCCAGAGTCATAGGCACCGAATGGCAAAGCTCTTTTAGTTACAGGAAGACCTGACCCAAACTTACTTTGCCTAACTGAAAAGTCTAAGAGTACACAGCTGGATGTAGGACGTGGTCTCAGGCTTCATGTGAGGGCAAGATGGCCAAAGCTGCCATAAGCCCTTATTCTTTCCGGTTTCAGGATATGAACTGCTTCTTCAACAACCCAAACAACATTTTCTGAATTGAACCTCAAAGGCTTTGATGGCCTTGACCAAATCCCCAAATCAGTCACTGTTACATCTCTGAAGCCAGTGTCAGCTTCAGGAGGATGCTATGGACCAAAAGTGATAATGATGGCAGTGGTCGGGCTCCCCCAAAGGAAACTGGGTCAGGCTACCAGAAGGAGTATAAATGTATCTTGGTTGGCAGGAATATTAGTTGTCTACCATAGGCACTGTGAAAATACCAGTAGACAGACTAATTATGGAGCCTTATACTCCATGTCGTCTTGGGGATTACTGTAGAAAACTGGCTAGAAGGCCTAATGGGATGTGCTGATGGTCTATAATTCTCCTGAGGTTAACTGACCACAGATGAAACCACTCTGGCCCATGGAGTCTTCCTTTGGTCACTGGTAAGTCTCTGCGGAATTTCCATACAGCAGTAATTATATATGGATTCAGATAATAGTGAGAAGGTACTCATTTAGAGAAAGCAAGTAGTTCTATGCAGAAATGTGAATGGGGAATGATAGTCACTGTGGACTCCACCTGGAGTATAGGGGCAGGTGCAAAGATTCTTGTTTTCAAAGACCCAAAACCTCTGCGGGAAAAGATAAATATCTCTGTCAACAGGGGACCAGGAATCATTTGCCTTTGTCTTAAGGCTTTTTTCTCCACCCATCAGCAACCTTGGTTGGTTTTGTTTGATAAAACTATAATGCATATCTCTTTCATTTAACTCAAGTAGATATAAAAAACTCCACAAGAAATACCCAATGAACTCCTTAATTCAGTAATACAACTACACCTCAGTGCCGCCCAGTGACTTGCTTGGTATTTAGAAAATACTGATAAAGAAAAGTAGGCAATGGATACTGGTCCCACTTTGCAGAGGAAGAAATTAAAGCAATACCAAATCACCCAATTAATTAAGATCCCTTATATTGTGCTAGCATTGAAGACAATGCCAGGTTATCAGATATTATTTTAAGTAAATATCACCCATAAAATTAGAAGTCTTAAATAGGATGGAGTGATAAAATAACACACCCAGTTGGTAGGTGTTTTCCATCTGAACTGCGAGGTGAGAGGCATCTTCATGTTGGCTAGGTTCATCCATATAAGACACTGTACTCAGAGAGCTAAAAGCAAGGAGAAAACAAATTTCAACAGTTACTATAACAATAATAGCAAAACACCATGTTGCTCTTAGCAAAGATGTGACAGAAGTTTTATGTTTTCTCTAAAAATATTTCAAGCAAGTCCTGTAAATATCCTGGTAATACATTTAAAGTCTAAAACATTTTAGAGATGGAAATATTACCAGTGTAGAGAAGTCACTTGGAGCAGGTCTCAATATAGTGGTTGAAGCCCAGCGCAGTGCCTGGGGCATTTGATTATCACGAAAGTATTCATGGGTTGTTCCATCTGTGGGCTAATGGAGTATGTACAGTCAGCCCTTCGCATCCAGGGATTCACCCAGTCACATATTTCAGTTGGTTAAATCCGCGGATGTGGAACCCATGGATATGGAGGACCAACTGTACTGCACCATTTTATATAAGGGACTTGCGCATCCACTGCTTTTGGTATCCATGGGGGGCTCCCGGAACCAATGCTCAGCAGATACCGAGGGCCAACTGTACACGTTTCAAAAGCTATTGTCAATTGCATCTCTACTGCAGGTGCAAAAGTCTCTCCTCAAAGTGGACAGAACTCACAAAAGGGACTGGGGATTACGTGAGGAAGCTTAAAATGTTGGGCAACAAGCTCTTTACATACATGGGGGATTATAAGGAGTTTATTATTAAATGTACCTCACAAAATCCCTTTAGTAGAAAAAAGAAAAATGAGAAACTCATCTACATGATGAGAGAAACCGCAATTCACCCAAACTATAGTAATCAATAAGCATCAATCACCCTTTTCAACATTAAGAAAGGGTTTTGGCTTGGTTACCAAGGCAATATAAGCTTATCCAGGTGCTGAACAGGAGACTCAAATGAAGAGTAACCCCTAAAGTCCCTCCAGCACTACTTAATCAGAGAAAATTCAGCTGTCACTAATGGCAGTCTCAGATCTCTACCCCAGTTCTCTCCACCTGTGAAACGGAGGTTAAGACAGATATCATTTCAAAGGAGATGATATAACAGTGTGTGTGTGCGTGTGTGCGTGTGTGTGTGTGTTTTCAGAGTGATTACTTTTATAAGCAGGCTAAGTTTTTGCTTTAATTAAATAAGAATGAGATATTTGTTCTTAATCTTTGGGGACTTTTTTTCTCTCTGCAAGGAGTTTTAAATACTTAGTTCTGAGCTGTTGGGAGTTAGTGAGCTTCCTGCAAATTGCTATTTTAAGAAAATCACGGATATTATATTTTAAAAATCATTTAATACAATTTAAACAATAAATTAAGGTTTACCCACCCAGCCCAAGAAAGTGATGTAAGACATTACGGCTGCTTTTCCACAATGGATTTCTGGATTAGTGAGTTAGTCTCCATTCTTATAACACCTGCTTTCCTCAATTTTCTGCTGCCCTTTGAAGTAGCAACCAACCTATTTAGCCACGTTGGCTGCAGGTGTTGTGAGCAGCGCCAAAGATGGTAGCTTCTGCTTAGAAAAACCAACGTTGCATAAGCCCCTTGATTTTAAGATAAGCCAGCCTGCCCCAATATTGTATATGCTACTTATTTTCTGCAAAATATTTTCCATCAATTGTCTCATTTTATCTTTAAAATACCCCCTTTAAGGAAGTAAAAGAGTCATTCTGCCCATTTCAGCGATAAAGGGAACTGGCAAAGTGCTTAACTGCATACACATATGAAAGGCAGACTTAGATTTCAAATACTCTATTTACTTCTGTAACAAAGTTTCATATATGATCATATCTGATAGAATGGAAATAGGGGCAATGACTACCTGAAATAATTAATTGCTGCAATTAAAAGTTACTTGCACAAACATAAGAAGATGTTAATAAAACCCTATTTCTTTTCTACTAAATGCCATATTAAAAACTCATAGAAGGAGAAGTAGAGTTTGTATAAAACTCAAATTAGCAGAGTTAGAAGTCTAACACAAAAAAGCAAGTAATGATTTTTTTGCTTTGGATACTATTGCTTTGTTATTGCCATGTTACTAAAAAAAATGATATCCAGTGCAGTTTGTAATATTATCAGTATGATATTGGTAACTGTCATAAGGGCAGCTTCAAAACCCCATTGGCTGAAGATTGCTGTGCAAATAGAAAGTTTTTTAGAGTGACTTTTTTTTGAAATACTGAAGGTGATTTCGTACAGTGCCTTTTTATTTCTACAGCAATCTGTAAACCGTGTATGCTCATTGTAAAAATTTCAAAGTGTACAGGAAAGTATAAAGAACAAAGTAAAGTTACACAAAAAAGTACTAACCTCAGTGATTATCTAACCACTCTTAATGTTAAAAAAACTTTTCAGACATGATTTTACATATGGGATCTATTATAGACGCTGGTTTTTTTTTTCACTCAGAAATATATAGCAGATAACTATGTCAATAAATAGTAATCTGCATCCATGTTTTAAATATCAAGACAGTATTTAATTTATGAACATACTGCATTTTAGTTAAACAGGCCATTTAGGTTGTTTTCAATATTCCATCATTATAAAGAAAACTATAATGACCATTGTGGCAGGGACTCATTTGCTTTCCAATGTTGTTCTCTTCTTCCTTGGTAGCAGTACCAGAAGTTTGGGGGAATATTTCTCTCCAAATTGAAGACAAATGCTTGGACTCTTTAGTGCTACTGGGGCCATGTGGCTTATGAGCCAATAAGATGTAAGTGGAAGTTATGGGTGAAAATTCTGAGAGAATTAATTCAACCAACTAAGTCAACCAGCAGGGGCCTGTTCATGACTGGACCGTGGATATGATGGCAAGAGCTCAGCAGCTATCTTGGATCTTGAGATGACGTTATGGATTGTAGATCAGAAGCTAGAACACTAGTCCTTCTAGACTTCTTTTATGTAAGAGAAAATATATTTCTATTTTGTTTAAGCCACTGTTTTTATTTTTTATAAAAAGATTTTTATAAGAAGCATTAGATATAACTGATACAAATTTTAACTGATACAGAGTTTGGAAGTGGGATGCTGCAAGTAATAGAGCACAAAACTTGTAGTTAATTTTGTGGAAGAGACGGGGCTTTGGGGAGTGAGATTTCAGATATTTCAGATATATTAACCTGGCTTCCCTTATCATGCAGAAGGAAAATATTTGGTTAGTCTATTGATTTCTGTACTTTGGAAATCTGACCATGTATCAACCAAGACTATAATTTCATGTAAGTTATAGAAAAATTTTACTTTTTTAAAAACCCTGTTTATGGTATTTTTTGAAACTGATATCTGATAGTTCCTATATTAGAATGAGATGCCTCGGAAGAAGGGAGAGAGAAAAGAGAATAAGTTGAACAGAAAAAATACAATATATATTGCATGAAAAAAGACAAAAAGAAGACATAAAATATTAAAAATGCTTGCAATTACCAATGTCAGTTCAGAATACTGACTTAGAAAAACATGTACATATTTTCTATTGATAAACAGCTTTATTCAAGCCCTTTGAAATTTTTAAAGATAAAAATGTGAGATGCTTCAAAGAACAAATTTATAATTTTAATTACCAGTGCTGTATTCACAGCACAACAAATTTATTGGGTATATTTCACATTACACGTGGATGAGTTTCTGTTGCCTATGACCAGGCCTTCCCTAGTTTATAATAATAATCCTTCTTAGATACATGATCTCACTGCGAATGGAACGCTGTAGTTGATTTTTTTAAATGTGAAAAATGTTCTTGCTGTCTATATGTTTCATCAGCTTGTTGGCATTTATGGAAGAAAAGGATTTCAACTGGCAAAATGTGCCCAAAGGAGTTGTAAAGTTTTAGGCAGGAAGGTCGTTTAAAAGTAAAAGCAGGAAAACTGAAAGTCTGGTGTAAACTGCTGGTGAAAACAGTGAACAAATGAACTAATGCTATTCTAGAGAGAAGAGTAACAATTTGTAACCAATATAAATTTCCATTAATACTTGGAATCACATGTACCATTGCTCAGGACAGACTTGAAATTAGCCTGGTTGTGGAAATAGCTGCATGAAATTGGTACACAATAACAAAAGTAACTCTCTTACATTGTGTCCCATGCTAACCCAACAGCCTGTGTTATGATTATGCAGAAAAGAGCCAAAAAATTAGCTAGGGAGTTGGAATATGTTTATTTTTCATGAAATTCACTTTTCCTGAAAACATCTTACACATTTGCATGCTGACCATTCCTTGAATTACACAGAATAAGTACAAGGCATGTCTTATTGTCATGATGGTTGGAGATAGAAACAATAATGTCAATTAAATCTCACCAGCCATAATACCATCTAATTATTATTAAGAATTCATTTCCAGACATTTTCACTGCCATTATGCCTTAGATGTTTTAAGCTGCAGTAAGAGATAATGTTTGAATAGATAGCTAGCCTTGAAGCCATTCATTTAGCAGCTTAAGAAGGTCACACTATCACCTCTTTCTTCGATTTGTAACTGTGAAATGCCTGGAACTACCGTATTTTGAATGGAATCATTTAAGCATGACCCTCTCTTATTTTTTAAAATCTGTTATTAAAGTCACGTGCTGCCTCCCAGTGGGGTTATTTCAGAGAGCACGGAGAAAAAGAGGGCTTCAGGGTATAAATTTGTACATTTGTTCTTTTCTTTTTGCTTCATTCTTTCAACAGCTATTTATTGCCCACCATGTGGCAGGCAAAGTGGGAAGTACTGGGAATACAAAGGAAAATAAGACTTCCTGTGCTGGAGACACAAGATGTAGAAAACAAAATATGCATCAAAACTCACTTGGGGGCTTCCCTGGTGGCGCAGTGGTGGGAGTCTGCCTGCCGATGCGGGGACGCGGGTTCGTGCCCCGGTCCGGGAGGATCCCACGTGCCGCGGAGCAGCTGGGCCCGTGGGCTATGGCCTCTGGGCCTGCGCGTCCGGAGCCTGTGCTCCGCGGCGGGAGAGGCCACAGCAGTGAGAGGCCCGCGTACTGCAAAAAAACCCTCACTTGGGAACTTTCCACCTCAAAATGTCTATGGACATTTTTATGACTATTATGCTTAAGATCAAAAGCGTACCAACTCTTCCCCCATCAGTGGAAGGTACAAGCTGTCTGTTAAGGTAATTTAGTTGTGTGTAGCCATTTAGTTTTATAGCAGTATTGCCGGATTTTTACATAGTTTTAAGATATTTTATTCACATTATGGGTCCCATCTTACAAGTAAGAGAAAGGTTGTAATGGAAACAAAAGTCAAGATATGTTTTCAAAAATGAAAGAGGAGAGAAAATGACATGATATGTGTTCTTGTGGGATACATTTTTAAGAGTAGGAATGATTCTGAAGGCCAAAGAATGAACCATGCAACCTGTGAAAAGTCTAGCTCTGAAGCGATTGAAGATAATCCAGGAAATGTGACTGACAAAGTAGAACAAATTTGAGCGGGTGAATAGAAAGTCAGAGTTAGTGTCTGAAGCCCACTGTTGGATCTCTTTATTCAAGAGAAGGTGAGGTTAAGGTCAAGAGCAGCTGATGAAACTTCTGTTGCAGCTCCTGGATGAATGCACAGTTCAAAGTCGCATTACCCTTGGCAATCATCAGAGAGGTGAGGCTGGGAGTGTGTGTGCCATGGTTACCTCCACAGTGCCATGGAGATCATCAAGGAGTGTCGTCTATCCCAACAGATGTTCAACACAAATGATAATGTTCTTCTTCTTTTTTAATAGGTGCACAATGGAATGTTTCAGCAAGAAGGTAAAGTATACCTTGTTTTAAAAATTTGAACAAACATTTTTCTTTTTGCTGTAAATGCATCTTTTGTCTGCAAGATGAAAGCCCTTAGTCACCCTGGACTTACATACTCGAACCTGTGAACCTAACCTGTTTGTGTTCAGGAATTAGGATAATGCAATAATTATTCATTCTACTGTCAAAAAATACTTATTGAGTGACTGCTATGTGCCAGGTGCTATTCTAGGCCCCTGGGATATAAAAAACAAAAAAACCCCCAAAACAACAACAAAAAACAAAAAAACCCAGAAAACAAAAACAAACTAAAATCTCTGCCCTCATGGAACCTAGTGAAAAGAGACAGAAAAAAGACAATAAAATACTAAACAAGTAAGTTATATGCTATGTTAGAAGATGATAAATGCTACATGGAAAAGGAGAGCTTAGTTAAGGGAGCTTGAAAGTGGATGGGAGAGAGGCAGTTGTGTGTAATTTTAAACAGAATAATCAAGATAGATCTCCCTGAGCAAAGAGTTGGAGGAGGTGAGGAAATGAGCCATGTGGATGTCGGAGGGAAGGGTGTGTCGGGGGAGAGGAAGGCACATGCATAGGCTTCGAGCAGAAGGCTGCCTGGTAGTTTTGAAGAAGTGCATAGAGGCCAGAGTAGCTGGAGGAGAGGCAGCAAGCAGGAGGGTGGAAGGAGATGAGGTTACCAGGGTGTCAGGTAGCTGGACCATGTAGAGTTTTGTGGGCCATCTTAAAATCTTGGCTTTTACTCTGATAAAGTGGAAGCCTTTATAGAATTTTGAGCAGAGGAATAGCAAGATCCATGTTATATTTTACAATGATAACTCCAAATGTTGTGCTGAGAATAGGCTGTAGGGCAGCATGTGTAAACACAGGGATTCCAGTTAGAAAGCTTTTATAGTAATCCAGGGGAGAGATGGCAGTAACTGCTAGGAACAAAATTGTGTCTCTTCAAAATTCATAGATTGAAGCCTTAACACCCCATGTGAGTATATTGGAGATAAGGCCTTTAAGGAGATCATTAAAGTGAAATGAAGTTGTAAGGGTGAAGCCCTGAACTGATAGAACTGGGCTCCTTACGTAAAAGAAAGAAACAGCAGCATTCTTTCCTCCATGCAAGGACACTGTGAAAAGATGGCCGTCTACAAGTCAGGAAGCGGGCCCTCACCAGAACCTAACCAAGCTGGCACCCTGATTTCAGACTTCCAGCCTCCAGGACTGTGAGAAAATAAATTCCTATTGTTAAAGCCACACAATCCGTGGTATTTTGTTATGGCAGCTCAAGCTAATACAGTGACCCAGACCAAGTCGGGGGGTAAGTGGTAAGTAGTTGGGTTCTTTTTTTAAAAAATTAATTAATTAATTAATTAATTAATTTTTAGTTGAGTTGGGTCTTTGTTGCTGTGTGCAGGCTTTCTCTAGTTGCAGCAAGTGGGGGTTACTCTTGGTGGCGGTGTGCGGGCTTCTCATTGAGGTGGCTACTCTCGTTGAGCACAGGCTCTAGGCATGCAGGTTTCAGTAGTTGTGGCGTGTGGCCTCAGCAGTTGTGGCTTGCAGGCTTGGTAGTTGTGGCGCATGGGCTTAGTTGCTCCACGGCATGTGGGATCTTCCCGGACCAGGGCTCAAACCCATGTCCCCTGCATTGGTGGGCAGACTCTTAACCACTGTGCCACCACGGAAGTCCCAGTAGTTGGGTTCTGAATATATTTTCAAAATTGATCCAACGGAATCTCCTCTTGAATGGGAAGGAAGGTAGTTAAAGATTTAAGTTGTGAGATGTTGAGTTTGCAATGTCTGCTAGGTACTGAAGTAAGGGGTCAATAGGCAGTTAGACCTATGAGTCTGGGGTTTGGGAGAGATGTGTGGGCCAGAGATATATATCTGGGGGCATAGCACCATGTCTCAGTCACTAGACTGGAGGAGATTCCCGAGGGGACAAGTGTAGGACAAGAGAAGAAGGGGAGAAAGGGACAAAGTGCTCCCTGAGGCACTCCTACATTAAAAAATTGGGGAGAAGAGGAGGGACCAGTGAAGAAGATTGAGAAGGACTGACCACTGCATCAGCAATGTGAAAGTCATTATGATCTTGACAAGGGCAATGCCACAAGTTCAGGGACAGTCTATTTTGTTCACCACTGCATCTTTGGCACATAGCACAATGCCAGTAACCCAGGCAACAAAAATGTGTTCAGTAAACAAAAGACATGATGCGGTGATGAAGTCATTGTTATTCTCATTTCATAGATAATATATTAAGACAAAGAATATTAAATAGTAGCTAGTTAACAGAAGATCAGGGATTCAAACTCAGGTCTAGTTTGATGCCAAAGTTCTATGTAACAATAATGATCAACACTTGCTCTGTTCTTTGATGTGCCAAGAACTATTCTAGTGCTTCCATGTATTATTTTAATAAATCCTCAACATGCCCGAACTGACAACTATTATTTTTATCCCATTTTGTACAGGAAGAAACTGAGGCAAAGAAGGCTTAATAACTTATGCAAGACCAGCAGCTTGTAAGTGCTCACACTGGAATTGACCCCAGCCAGCGGTGGCAGAGCAGGCCTCTGAGTCACCCGTTCGACTCCCCGACTAAGCTCATGCTATTCCATTCACTCCTTCAGAGATACAGTTGACAACGTGGGGGTTAGGGGTGTTGACCCTCTTTGCAGTGGAAAATCCAGTAGAAGTTATGGTCGGCCCTCAGTATCCATGGTTGCATTTCCTCAGTATCCTTGATTCCACATTCATAGCTCCAATCACAGATCGTGTAGTACTGCAGTATTTACTATTGAAAAAAAATCCACGTGTAAGTGGACCTGCACAGTTCACACTTGTGTTGTACAAGGGTCAGCTGCACTGCAATAGTTAGCCAGGGCTGCCATAATGAAGTGCCAAGTCTGGGAGGCTTAAACAACAGAAGTTTGCTGTCTGACACTTCTGGAGGTTAGAAGTCCGAGAACCAGGTGTTGGCTGGATTGGTTCCTTCTGAGAGCCATGAGGGAAGGATCTGTTCCAGGCCTCTCTCCTTGGCTTGTGGATGGCCATCTCCTCCCTGTGTATCTTCACATCACCTCCCTCCAGGCCTGTTGGTGTCCAAGTTTCCTTTTCTTATAAGGACACCAGTCACATTGGTTTAGAACCCACCCTAATGAACTCACTTAAACTTAATTACCTCTTTAAATAAGAGGTAATTAAGTTTACCTCTTATTTCAAATAAGGTCATATTCAGAGGTATTGGGGATTAGGACTTCAATGTATGAATCTGGCAGGGGTAGTGGGGTACAATTAGCTCGTAACGAATAAAAATACTTTCATGAGGTCTCTAAATTCTAGGGTCAGAGAACCACAGTTGATTTGCTCTGTCATCTGGGAACTGTGATATGCTGGCCAGTCACTTTACCACAGCAAGCCTCAGTGTCCTCAGTATATGGGGATAATAGGGCATGTATATCCCTATTTTTTCTAAATACTGTTAGATTTCTTTGCTGAATGCCTATATAAGCTATTATTCTCACTAGCCTTGCCAACATTTGGTGTTATTCTCCCTTCTTATGTTGTGCCATTCAGTTGGGTGTAATATGGTATCTTGTCTTAATTTGCATTTTTCTCTTTCCAAGTGAATTTAAGCATCTCTTCACATTCTGCTTTGCCATTTGGGCTTTGCTTCTGTAAATTGCTATTCATCTCTTTTGATTATTAAAAATTGTTTTCCTGCTTTTTAAAAAAATTGTTAATATGCATGAGTTTACAAATATATATCTTCTACTGGCCTACAAACTGTGTCTATTGTATTCTTTGTTGAACAGAGATACAAGTTTTACTGTAGTTGTATTTATCAAGTTTTTTTTTAATGGTTTTAGTTTTTCATTTTGGGATCTTATTTAATAAATCTTTCCCTCCCACAGAACACAAAGATATTCTATACTTTCTTCTATTAGCTTTATAGCTTTCCACATTTCAGTCTTCCATCTGGAGTCTACCATGCAAATGGTGTAAGAATCCAGCTTCATTTTTTTTTTCCTTCATATAGTAAGCCAGCTTTCTCCCAAAACAATCTATTAAAAACCCATCATTTCTCATGGAAGAAATCAAAGAGGAAATAAAATAATATCTAGAAACAAATGACAATGAAAACATGATGACCCAAAACTTATGGGATGCAGCAAAAGCAGTTCTAAGAGGGAAGTTTATAGCAATACAATCCTACCTCAAGAAACAAAAAACATCTCAAATAAACAACCTAAACTTACACCTAAAGCAATTAGAGAAAGAAGAACAAAAAAACCCCAGAGTTAGCAGGAGGAAAGAAATCATAAAGATCAGATCAGAAATAAATGAAGGAAACAATAGCAAAGATCAATAAAACTAAAAGCTGGTTCTTTGAGAAGATAAACAAAATTGATAAACCATTAGCCAGACTCATGAAGAAAAAAAGGGAGAAGACTCAAATCAATAGAATCAGAAATGAAAAAGAAGTAAAACTGAGACTGCAGAAATATAAAGGATCATGAGAGATTACTACACACAACTATATACCAATAAAATGGACAACCTGGAAGAAATGGACAATCCCTAGAAAAGCACCACCTTCGGAGACTGAACCAGGAAAGAATAGAAAATATAAACAGACCAATCACAAGCACTGAAATTGAGTCTGTGATTAAAAATCTTCCAACAACAGGGGCTTCCCTGGTGGCACAGTGGTTGAGGGTCCGCCTGCCAATGCAGGGGACACGGGTTCATGCCCCAGTCCGGGAAGATCCCACATGCTGCGGAGTGGCTGGGCCCGTGAGCCATGGCTGCTGAGGCTGCGCATCCAGAGCCTGTGCTCTGCAACGGGAGAGGCCACAACAGTGAGAGGCCCACGTACCATAAAAAAAAAAAAAATCTTCCAACAACAAAAGACCAGAACGAGATGGCTTCACAGGTGAATTCTATCAAACATTTGGAGAAGAGCTAACACCTATCCTTCTCAAACTCTTCCAAAATATAGCAGAGGGAGGAACACTCCCAAACCCATTCTATGAGGCCACCATCACCCTGATACCAAAACCAAACAAAGATGTCACAAAGAAAGAAAACTACAGGCCAGTATCACTGATGAACATAGTTGCAAATATCGTCAACAAAATACTAGCAAACAGAACCCAAGAGCACATTAAAAGGATCATACACCATGAACAAGTGGGGTTTATCCCAGGAATGCAAGGATTCTCCAATATATGCAAATCAATCAATGTGATACACCATATTAACAAACTGAAGGATAAAAACCATATGACAAACCCATAGCCAGCATCATTCTCAATGGTGAAAAACTGAAACCATTTCCACTAAGATCAGGAACAAGATAAGGATGTCCACTCTCACCACTATTATTCAACAAAGTTTTGGAAGTTTTAGCCACAGCAATCAGAGAAGTAAAAGAAATAAAGGGAATACAAATCAGAAAAGAAGTAAAGCTGTCACTGTTTGCAGATGACATGATAGTATACATAGAGAACCCTAACGATGCTACCAGAAAACTACTAGAGCTAATCAATGAATTTGGTAAAGTAGCAGGATACAAAATTAATGCACAGAAATCTCTTGCATTCCTATACACTAATGATGAAAAATCTGAAAGAAAAATTAACCATTTATTATTGCAACAAAAAGAATAAAATACCTAGGAATAAACCTATCTAAGGAGACAAAAGATCTGTATGCAGAACACTATAAGACATTGCTGAAAGAAATTAAAGATGATACAAACAGATGGAGAGATATACCATGTTCTTGGATTGGAAGAATCAACATTGTGAAAATGACTATACTACCCAAAGCAATCTACAGATTCAATGCAAGCCCTATCAAACTACCAAAGGCATTTTTCACAGAACTAGAACAAAAAATTTCACAATTTGTATGGAAACACAAAAGACCCCGAATAGCCAAAGCAATCTTGAGAAAGAAAAACGGAGCTGGAGGAATCAGACTACCTGACTTCAGACTATACTACAAAGCTACAGTAATCAAGACAGTATGGTACTGGCACAAAAACAGAAATATAGCTCAATGGAACAGGATAGAAAGCCCAGAAATAAACCCACGCACATATGGTCACCTTATTTTTGATAAAGGAGACAAGAATATACAATGGAGAAAAGACAGCCTCTTCAATAAGTGTTGCTGGGAAAACTGGACAGCTACATGTAAAAGAATGAAATTAGAACACTCCCTAACACCATACACAAAAATAAACTCAAAATGGATTAAAGACCTAAATGTAAGGCCAGACACTATCAAACTCTTAGAGGAAAACATAGGCAGAACACTCTGTGACATAAATCACAGCAAGATCCTTTTTGACTCACCTCCTAGAGAAATGGAAATAAAAACGAAAATAAACAAATGGGACTTAATGAAACTTCAAAGCTTTTTCACAGCAAAGGAAACCATAAACAAGACTAAAAGACAACCCTCAGAATGGGAGAAGATATTTGCAAATGAAGCAACTGACAAAGGATTAACCTACAAAATTTACAAGCAGCTCATGCAGCTCAATATCAAAAAAACAAACAACCCAATCCAAAAATGGGCAGAAGACCTAAATAGACATTTCTCCTAAGAAGATATACAGATTGCCAGCAAACTCATGAAAGGATGCTCAACATCACTAATCATCAGAGAAATGCAAATCAAAACTACAATGAGGTATCACCTCACACCAGTCAGAATGGCCATCATCAAAAAATCTACAAACAATAAATGCTGGAGAGGGTGTGGAGAAAAGGGAACCCTCTTGCACTGTTGGTGGGTATTTAAATTGATGGAGAAGAGTATAGAGGTTCCTTAAAAAACTACAAATAGAACTACCATACGACCCAGCAATCCCACTACTGGGCATATACCCTGAGAAAACCATAATTCAAAAACAGATATGTACCACAATGTTCACTACACCTCTATTTACGATAGCCAGGACATGGAAGTTACCTAAGTGTCCATCAACAGATGAATGGATAAAGAAGATGTGGCACATACATAAAATGGAATATTACTTAGCCATAAAAAGAAATGAAATTGCGTTACTTGTAGTGAGGTGGATGGACCTGGAGTCTGTCATACAGAATGAAGTAAGTCAGGAAGCGAAAACCAAATACTGTATGCTGACACATATATATGGAATCTAAAAAAATAAAAAGAAAAAACTGGTTCTGAAGAACCTAGGGGCAGGACAGGAATAGACACAGACATAGAGAATGGACTTGAGGACACAGGGAGGGAGAAGGGTAAGCTAGGAAGAAGTGAGAGAGTGGCATGGACATATATACACTACCAAATGTAAAATAGATAGCTAGTGGGAAGCAGCCGCATAGCACAGGGAGATCAGCTCGGTGCTTTGTGACCACCTAGAGGGGTGGGATAGGGAGGGTGGGAGGGAAACGCAAGAGGGAGGAGATATGGGGATATATGTATAGGTATAGCTGATTCACTTTGTTATAAAGCAGAGACTAATACACCATTGTAAACAATTATACTCCAATAAAGGTGTTAAAAGAAAAAGCCCATCATTTCCCCTTGCTCATATATTATGTTCTATACATTCATAGGTCTACTTCTAAAGTTTCTATGTATTCCATTGCTTTATTTGTCTATTTCTACACCTATTTGTTTATTCCTGTATTTATTATTATTTTTACTTACTACAGCTTTGTGGTATATCTTAATATCTGATAGAGTAAATTCCTCCTCAATGCTCACTCTTCAAAGTTTACTTACTCAGAATTCTTTCCCTATTTATAAAATTTAGAAATGGTTTGTTGAGTTTCTCAAAACATACAAATGGGTTTTGATTGAGATATGTGCATTTGTAGATTAATTTGAGAAATATTGATATGCTTTTGTGTTAAGCAGTTTCATCTATGAATTATTTCACTATTAATTCAAATCTTCCTTAACAGGAATGCTTTTACCTGGGATCACAGTCAAAGGGCACTTTTCACAAAGATGCCAATGAAGGGTTATGTACAAAGATGTTCCACATGGCACTGCATACCTTGGCAGGGAGGGAAAACCAATCTGGGTGTTCATCCCTAAGGGAATGGATAAGAGCACGAGTGATGGATGTATATTAAGGACTATTATGCAGCAGTAAGAAGCAAAGAGCTAGATATCCATAGTCACATGAGTAAACATAAAAAACTAAAACTATTGAATGAGATATGAGATTGAGCAAACAAAATGAGATTTATAGCACAGTACCATTCATGTAAGTCAAAAATGCATATCTTTAAGTACTTGTTCTGTAATTTTTTATGAGAGAGTCAGGTGAAGTCACAGAAGGAGTCAGAGGACGGGTTCATGAAAACAGTTTATTATACTCACAGGTCCTAGAGGCAAGAGACACAACATGCCACACAGGACCATGTGGAAAAATGCCAGTGTGGTCAAGAGGCAGAAGACGGGAGCAAGGGAGAGCCAGGGGCCTTTATTGGGGTTTCCCAGGGAAAGGCAAAGCGGTACAGGGGAAACAGCTCAGGACTGGCCTGGTCTGAATAATTTCAGTGGGTCCTAAGCTATAGGAGAGGCCCCTAGTTGCCTGGTACTTGGCCCTGGGATGATTAGGGCAGAGAAATACTGCCTCCTGGGATGTGTGGGGAGGCCAGAGAGAACGGGTCAGGATGCCAGTTGGTTAGTTTGCATATTAAAGGCATGCTCCCTGCTGAGTCCTTGACTATCTTTAATAACTGGCTACCCTGGTGCCGGGGGCAGCCTCTCCCCAGCCAGAAAGGTTTTTGAAGATGTCAAAACATCATAATACACAGAAAATTAAAAATATATATAATATAGTATTTAAGTATGTATATTCTTGTAGTATATTTAGTATTTTGTGCATCAGAGTGGGTGCCTATTGGGAGATGAGAGTGGGAGTGAGGATGGGGAAGAAGGGGGCAATCAGGCAAACAAGGGGTCCTACTCATATTAGCGATGACAATGTGCTACGAAATGAGGAATAGTTTCAACTCATCTCGGCTCCTGAGAGAAGTAAGATAATAAATGAGATGAATGGGGATAATAAAAGTACCTTCTCTACTTAACCCACAGGGTTTTTAAGAGATTCATATGGATATTGTATGGGATGTATCTATTAAGCACAACTTAATATTAGCTATTATTGTGGTTTAATTTAGGAACATGGCCAATGCAGTTTCTCAAGCTTCTCTCTCTTTGGAGGGGAGCTGTGTCTCATCCAGATCTTGTTGGGGGCTTTAGTTTGATTCAGATGGCAATAGAGCTTATCAAAAGGAGGAAACAGGCCAGGCAACATCATTTTTAACTGCACATAAGCGGCTCAAGTAGTATAGGTTGGAATCATTGAATAAATGCATCACATTTAAAATGACTTGTGCATTGCCATTCCCACCAGATTATTTCTGTGTGGTTCACCACCTACTCATTGGTCAATAAACATTTATTTCAAATGAAGCAATGAATGTAATCTTTTCCATTTTTTCCAAGAAAAGATTACCATGTGGCTTTAAGTTTACTTGAAAAATGAGATTCTCGAGAGAAGAACAACCCTACAGTTAGTCACCTTTATATGCCTTACATGTGGCACGAAGTGGAAGCTTAATAAACCTTGAATAAATGACTAAGTGGAAGAATATAATGTGGCCTAACTACCGCATTAGATGCCACCAGTGGGTTCAAGTGGAGAGCTCTAGGATCCATCAAAGTTCTGGTTCATGATATCACTGTAATTTTGGTTTGAGGCCAAAGAGAGACTCTACAGTCTTCAATCTTAGGCTTGACCTACCAGTTGAACTACTGGCCTCAGAGATAAGAAGCCTGGATATCATGTCACATTATCCTGGGAAAGTAATTTAATCTCAGGCTTCTATTTCCATTTTAAGGATATGAGAGCAGCACATCTGTTCAAATACTCTTTGAAAGCTGCCAAAGCCTGTTTCCAACAAGAAAGACGTCATTGTAAATACCTGCTCTTACCCATGGATGGGAAACAGAAGGTTCTGGTGAATGAGTAGAAGAGTTTCATTGATGCAAGTTACACGTAGATAGCCAATTTTCAGAGAATGAGAATTTTTGACTGTAAACAAAAGCCCGTTTTGCCACTTGCTGATTCTGTAGCTTTGGAGACTCAACCTCTCTAAGCATGTTTCTTCATTTGTAAGATGAAGATGCTAACAGCATCTCTCTTATAGAACAGGGGTCAGCAAATATTTCTGTAAAATGCCGTATAGCAGATATTTTCCACTTTGCAGACCCTGCACGTCTATTGCAACTACTCAACTCTGCCATTATGGTGTCAAAGCAGCCAGAGACAATACATACATGAATAAACATGGATGTGGTCCAGTAAAAACCTTATTTATTGAAGGTTTTACTGAAAGTTGAGTTTCTTATAATTTTCACATGACAAAAAGTATTATTCTCCTTTTGACTTTTTTCAATCATGGAAAAACCTTTATACAAAAACAGATGGCAGGTTGGAATTGGCCCTCGGGTCATAGTTTGCCAACTCCTGATACAGTGCGTCTCTGAAACAAAAATGAGGTCATAGTGAGGGCTCAGTAAAATTTAGCTTAGCACCCTTATTATTATCAATTATTTAACTGAAAAGCAACAAAATTCAAAATTATAGATAAAGTGTGATGACAACTAGGTAGCTATAGGAAGAAATATGCCAATGAGCTAACAGTTATGATGTTGGTATAGTAAAAACCAGCTTAAAATGTTTTTTTTTTAAAGAATAAAGCATAAAAATTACCTCATAATGAAAACATAATTTACATTAAAGAGACAAATCTAAAAACAATTAACAATAATTATATTGAATATAAATTCAATCTTCCTTTTACAATTCAGAAGGCATTTCAGGTATCCATTATGCCCAGGGATCAATGTTAAGCATTAGTTACTTCTATAGAAGACCACAGAGAAACCAAGAATGTGGATGATCTTATGCTGAGCTTATGCCACATCTAAGAAACTGTTTTCCAAGTAGGTCTACCTCCTATGCTTCTTTGCCCTCCTTATCAGAGTGTTTACTGTTATAAAGGCCAGTAAGTCCACAGTCTAACGAGAGAGATAGACAAGAAAACACCCAAATACAGTACCACGTAGAAGGCGAAAGCAGCAGGAGCAGAAAGGAAGAGCATCCGACCCAGTCGGAAGTGGAAGCGGTTGTAGTTGGGTAGTTATGAAACCGTGGGTTACATCCATTTCACCTGCCTTCGCTAATCAAGGTTGTTTTAAGACTTCCACGTCCTCCAAGCAGTGCATAACCTAAACAATAAGATGTTTGCCCAAGTTATTGTTTAGGAACTTGGAGTCAACTGCATCTAATTCGAGGTCAGCTGGTTAAGGCTGGATAGGACCACTGACCCTTCAACTGGGCAGACGCTAGTGTCCAATCAGTGACCTTTTAACATCAGAGGGCCCAAAACTCCACCCTCAGAATGTGCAGAGGGCTCTAGGCTAGAAACATCTGCACGGAACAACAATTACTGCATCTTTTCCCAATCACCTTTCCTCACCCTCCCCGCACTTCCCACGCCTCATACTACCCTGCTTCTTTATTCTTTGTCCCATAAACTCCCGATCCCCTTGGTTTTGAGGAGGTGAATTTGAGATTTGTTCTCCTATCTCCTCGCTTGGCTGCCTTGCGAATGAAAACTCTTTGCTGCAAACCTCAGCATATTAGCGTTTTGGCTTGTTGTGCGTCAGGCAAAATGAACCTGTTTTGGAAACTGTGATAGAGAGCTTCTTGGAGAGTTGGAGATGGAACTAAATTCTGAAGGAGGAAAAGAAGGAAGCCAGAGTGTAAGATGAGCATTCCAGACAAGGATACCCCATGGGAAAGCAACGTGAGGCAATGGCTGGAGGCAAGGCAGAGCACGGAGGGATTGTAAATATGGAAGGTGGGAATGGCCCAAGAGTAGGAGGCAAGCAGGATAGTGGGGAAGACGGAACTAGAGAAGGCAAGAGTCTGTGGGCCCTTTTGGCCATACTCATGATTTAGGACTGTATCCTAATCCTTAAATTGTTCCTTGACCTATAAGTCTCAGCTATTTCATAGCAAAATGGTAGGAATGATGTCTACCTAGTAGGATTAATGCTGGGGAGATTAAATGACATAATGTATTAGGTCCTCAATATACTTCAGCATATGCTTTATACTATTGAAATTAATCTAGTCAAAAAATTGTTTTGAGATAACTTTCAAGTGAAAGGCATATGTTTTTCCAAAAAAACACTGCAAATTCAAAACAATGCTGCATTTGATAGCCACTAAGTTTTCAGAGTTTTTCTACTAGTTGAAGACCCATTTCAGGAAGGAGAATCACCCATACATTCTGGTCCCTGGCAAGGATGAAGACGACGGAAAATAAGTGGGAGTTAGGGTTAGGAGACAGCCTCCTAAATGGCCTCTGCATTGCAAGCGTGCTTGGAATCTGTTCATTTGCTATTTAATAAAAAAGGCTCCAATAGAGGATACATTCTGAATATTTTGTTTGAGAGTCCCTGTTTCTAATTTTGAAATATATCAAGATAATTATCACTTAAATGTATTTGTTAGTAAAAAAAAAAACTTTCCTCATGTGTTGCTAAAACTATTTTCGTGTTCTTGTTACCTTTTAATTTGTTTTTATACTTCATCAATAAAATAAGAGTGATCTTTAATTCTTCAGATTGGGCCATGTTCTGATTCTATATACTTGACTTTCTTATTTGCTTTGAAAGGGAAGAAGTAAATGAAACTTATGCAAGTAGGGATGATAGCTTAGTTTTTGGATAAGAACAGTGCTTTTTAAATCATGGGACCAGGATTTATGTCAGATTATTATTATAATATTTGCTTCTAAAAAGTTGAATTTAAGCTAACAATTATTTTAAAATAATTAAAAAAAACTCTTACACTTAAATCTTGGAAATAGCAGTCAAAATGACTTAGGATCAGAAGCAAAAGCTATAGAGGTTAATTATTCTCCCAGTTTTACTTCTGATGTACACTGAGATTGCTACTCCTTTATATTTCCTATCTGTGAAAGAGAGCATTTGTACAGGACTTGTAATCCACAATCATCTAGGGTTGAAAAGTAGAATTTTGAGTAAGTGTATTAATACATTCTGAGAGCAGAACAATTTGGTTTCAGAATTCGAACGTAAATCTCTTCCAGTTCTTCTGGTCTCTGTTCCAACAGACACACCAGCTCCTGCTTCCCAATCATGGGGATTAATATGCTACATCTTTCTTTCTTTCTTTTAAATTTATTTATTTATTTTATTTACTTATTTTTGGCTGCACTGGGTCTTCGTTGCTGCGCGTGGGCTTTCTCTAGTTGTGGCGAGCGGGGGGCTACTCTTTATTGCGGTGCGTGGGCTTCTCATTGCGGTGGCTTTTCTTGTTGTGGAGCACAGGCTCTAGGCACGTGGGCTTCCGTAGTTGTGGTTTGCGGGCTCTAGAGCGCAGGCTCAGTAGTTGCAGCGCACGGCCTTCGTTGCTCCGCAGCATGTGGGAACTTCCTGGACCAGGGCTTGAACCCGTGTCCCCAGCATTGACAGGTGGATTCTTAATCACTGTGCCACCAGGGAAGCCCTGCTATATCTTTCAATCGTGTAGATACTTTTAAGAAGGAAAGTTTATAACACAAATTAATTGACCTCTGCATTGGATAATTTGTTTGGTTTTCCTCCCGATGGCAGTCAAAAAAAATGCCATGAAAGTATTAAAAATTAATTCATCTTTTTTAGGAGAGCAAATGCAATATGTAGCAAGAGCCAAAAAATGTACTTATTATCCTAATTATACTTCGGGGAAGAAAACAATCAGAGACTTCTTATATAGTAAAAAATATAAAAAGTGGAAACGAACTTAAAATGCTCAATGATTGGGGAATGGTTAGCTAACCCAGAATTATAAGCTGACAAAATATTGTATTATGCAACCATTTAAAAGGATATGCACAAAGACTATGAAAATACATTACAAAATTTGTTTAAAATAATGCTAAATGCATTGTATATGTATATATTGATTACAATAATGCAAAAACGATGTATTCATATAATATTGAGGAGAAGAATTCAGGAGTCAGTTAAGAAGTGGCTGGTCTACATTGCATATGACATTCTTTTCAGTAGGTGATTTTTTGGGGTAGTCTCTGAAATAGTAAAAAATGCTGCTGTGATCAACTTATCACTTAAATTTCCTTGTTCTTTTTCTCTGTTTTCTTTTTCTTGTTGCACAACACAGTGATTTAGTATTTCTGTACATTTCCAAATGATCACCACAATAAATCTAGTTACTATTTTTTCTCGTTCTTTTAAAAAATATGGCCCCCAAAGATGACCTAAACCTTGTACTTGCCCATTTTTCTCCCTTTTTATGTCCCAAAGGAAATGCATTTTTTTCCTCCTGATAAATATTATGAACCTGTTTATTCAGTAATTGAGTGTGTTAATGGACATCCAGTCACTCACTCTTTGGTGCGCCCACGAGGTTCCTTCCGCCGGAACTCATGACTACTTAAAGAAGACACACTGCCCCTCTTCTTCAGTAAATGAGCCGTTCTGTCTTTAGCAATGTCTGACATCATCATAACCTATGGAGGAAGACTTTTGTAAAATACTGAACAAAAGATCTGAAAATATTTTAGTATAACACAGAGACTCATTCTAAATAAAGTACACAGATCCTTTTTTTTTAAGCATTTTGGAATAGGGAAGTGGAGTTTCCTAAAGAGTGATTTTTAGTATATGTTGTTATTCTGGTCAGTATAAATGGAAATATGATAACTCTTTTGAAAAATATTTCAGAATTTATGAGAAGTAGAGACTTCCTTTTTTGTTTTATTTTTATTTTTTTGGCTGCACTGCGTGGTATGCGGGATCTTAGTTCCCTGACCAGGGATGGAACCCGCTCCCCCTGCAGTGGAAACACGGAGTCTTAACCACTGGACCACCAGGAAAGTACCATCTGATAACTTTTATTTATGCAATAGCATACTTAATTCACACAAGCATATATTAAGCTGCAACAAAAATACTTAACTGCAGAAGAGGTTAAAGTCACTGAGAAATGATAGCCATATGTAGAAGAACGATATTATCCTACACCAGAAAACAATATTTTTATTGCCTCCCCAAATTTAATTTCAATGATATTTTGCTAATTAACATCTGTTGTTGTTGCTATTACTTTAAAAATTAAGATGAGCTGCTTCTCCAAAGGGTATTTTTTTTTCAAGCAACAGTGATTTACTTTGTAAAGAGCAAACAGAACTTTTTTTTTTTTTTTTTTTTTTTTTTTTGCGGTACGCGGGCCTCTCACTGTTGTGGCCTCTCCCGTTGCGGAGCAACAGGCTCCGGACGTGCAGGCTCAGCGGCCATGCGTCGCGGGCACAGCCGCTCCGCGGCATGTGGGATCTTCCCGGATCGGGGCACGAACCCGTGTCCCCTGCATCGGCAGGCGGACTCTCAACCACTGCGCCACCAGGGAAGCTCAGAACTTTTAATGAGGTAATTTATTGGAAAACCTACCTCCTCTCACAAATGCTTGTGAAAAAGCTGATAGTAGGAATGGACTTCCCAGAACTTGGACTGTAACTCTACTGCCCTATTGCCTACATACAAGTTTAGACATTCATTGGAATTATTTTATAATCTGTAAATCTGAGAGCCCCAACAGGGAGACACGTGCTAGGCACTAAAATAGAACTAAAACAGTCCCTGCCTTCAAGGAGCTGGCAGTTGAAGTGGGTAGGGCAGACAAGAACACAACCTAAAACCCCAGTGTGATCAGTGTCAGGTCAGACAGAGGCAAAGGGTACTGAAGGGCACACAAATACAGCAGAGGTACTGTGTGTTAGGAAGCGAGGCAGTGTGTGTGGGGGGTGTGATTGTGGACCTGTGTGTGAGAGTGTGTGTACATGGGTGTGAGCATCTCTATGTGAGCATATATATGTCTCTGTGGGCATGTGCTTGTGTGTATGAGCATGAGTGTGTCCCCATGAGTGTGTGAGGCTGTGTGTATGAGTGAGTGTGTACATAAATGTGTGTGCCTGTGTGAGTGCCCATGTGAGCATCTCTTTGTGTATGTACCTGTGTGTATGAGTGATTATCTGTGTACCTGAGTGTGTGCCTTTGTATGTCGGTGTGTGCACCTTTGTGTGTGATGTGTCTGTGCACTGAATGCATGTGTGTTTGAGTGTGTCTGTGTACATGAGTGTGCCTGTGTGAGAGTGTATATGTGTGAACAAGACATACTGAGCCTGTTTAAGTGGGTCATTCAGGTTCCAACCTTAAAGTGACACTGACACACCTCGGTCTGCTCACCTGTTTCCAAAGCTGCCCCGCAGGCCAGAATTGGGACCTGGAGGTCCAGAGGGGCTGAGGCCGCCGGTGTCGCCAGACCTCAGGCAGACTGCTCAGAACTCATGCTGCTCCACGATCGGACCGGCTGGCCAGCTCTGCACTGGGCAACACTGTAAAGCCGAGACACACAGGCGGGCAGGAAACAAAAGGCCAGGACCTGCTTCCAGTTCCAAAAACTGGGGCCACTTTTTTCTTATTTCTTGGAGGGAGGAGGAATAAGGCATTAGAGAGAGAGGTCGTGGACAAGGCAGGCAGGCCATTTCTAACACAAGGCCCTCCCCGCTTAGCCCCCTCGATCCTCGAACTTGCCTTTTGCCTCGGTCAATCTTCTCTGCTCCTGCCCAGACGCGCTGCGGAGAGGGCGCACTTACCTAAAGCAGTGCTGGAGACGCAGACGCGACTCGGCGGGGGTCCTCCCGGACCACGGGCTCTTCCGCTGCCGGGACCAGCGCGGGGCGAGGCTCCCGGCTCCCAGGCTTCCCTCTGCCCGTGAATGCCCGCGCACTCCCCCTGGACTCCGCGGCCTGTCTCCAAGGTGACCTTCTCAAACAGAGTCCTTGGCCCGCCCCAGGCAGACATAGTAGTTGCGTAATCCTCTGAGCCGCCTGAGGATGTAGAGGATCTCCTCGTCACTGCCCAGAGGGGGCTGCCCTGAGCCTGGCTGTGCCTTGGGGTGGCCGTGAGCTGGAGAGAAGCCGAGTCATTCTGTAGCGAGGGGGACATCTGGGAACTCAAGGGGCAGCCCTGAGAGCCCTCATCAGTTTCCTTTTGCAGATGTCAGGGGCAGGAGTGGGAAATGCTGCCGGTTCCTAGGACGGGAAGTGCGAGGTACAGAGAGAAAGGAAAGCACCCCTTTCCCTTCCCCCGACCCCTGATCTGCCTTCCACCACCCCAAGGCACAGATGGTTGATAATAGAGCTCACATTTACCAGGTACTGGCAAACAGTTTTAGTTTTATCTAGTCCTCCCAATAACTCTTTCAAGAAAGCACTGTTGGGACTTCCCTGGTGGCACAGTGGTTAAGAATCTGCCTGACAATGCAGGGGACACGGGTTCGAGCCCTGGTCCGGGAAGATCCTACATGCCGAGGACCAACTAAGCCCGTGTGCCTAACTACTGAGCCCGCGGGCCACAACTACTGAGCCCATGTGCCACAACTACTGAAGCCTGAGCGCCTAGAGCCCAGGTTTCACTACAAGACAAGGCACCACAACGAAGAGTAGCTACCGCTCGCTGCAACTAGAGAAAGCCCACGTGCAGCAAGGAAGACCCAACACAGCCAAAAATAAATAAATAAATAAAGCAAATTAAAAAAGAAAAGCAGAAAGCGTTGTTAGTCTTTTACAGATTTAGAGAATTGAGATTCTGAGATATTGAATAATATGCCCAGGGCCGCTTGGAACTCATCGGCTTATCTTTTGGGCATTACAAACTTTCACGTTACACTTTCCTTGACACCACTCTCCCCAATCCTTAAAGTTTACGAAGATTTGAAATGGAGGCTGTTTGGGGTTGAGAACCCACCCGACATAAATAATAGGCCCTTCCTCCTTAATAACTATCCCTCTTCTAACCCCAGAGCCCTTCCCCCAACCCAAAGCAAACAAAACCAGACCCTGAAGGGACCTTCACATAGTGGGCAATCATTGGAAATAGAAAAAGATGGTGCCCTAAGCACCTAGCTTGGTGCATGTCCATTAATGAGTGCTCAGTGCAGCTAGAATTGGCTGTCAATAGCAATACATCTGCATAACGGTAGAGCGCATAAGGATTAGGATAGCATTGGAGAAAGAGCATTAACATTTTCTGGCCCATCTCAATCCCTATTCACATAAAAATAAGAACAGGAAAGGATGGTTGACTATTTACTATATAATAGTTAGGAACTGTTAGGTGACTGATAAATATTATCTCATTTAATCTGTTCAGTGACCCTAGGATAAGGGAATAGTAACTCTATTTTTTTTAAGATAAGGAAATGAAGAATCATTGAGTAACATGCTCAAGACTATAGTTAAATTATAGAATGAGATTTGTCCAACTCTATAGCCCTTGCACTGTGCCAGACCTTCTGCCCACCATGCCCACCCTAAATATGCAACGAAGTTTTCCAGAAATGTGGTAAAACTTTAAGAGGCTGGTAATAAAAGAGGTTCACAACTCAACTTATTTTTGTTTTTCATTTATTTTCCAGAAGAAAATCACATTTAAATAGTAACTTACTTATATATTTGATCTTGTTCTCAAGTATAATTAAACTTTGTCCTGCAATGGGAACCCTAGTGGCAGTAATGTGCCATGATAAATAATTGCATATTCAGGATTTTGTAAAATGGGTGATTGGGAAAATTATGAAGGAAAAAACACTTGTAAAAATCATTATTTACAAAAAATGATATCCACACCTTTTCTAATTTATAAGGCAAGTAACATTAAAATGTTCTCATGGTTATCTTCAAGAAGTCAATATTACACATTCATATCACCATTGTTCATCAGAGAGCTTTGGGCAGTTCTGTGAAGGAACAAATCCTTGCTTTTTTTTTGCTGTTTTTTTCTTGAGCACGGCACATAAGCAGTAAAGATTTCATCACAGCTACAAGAATTAAGTATTCTCTATTGAATTACACATGTAGGAAAAAGAGCCAGCCATCAATATTTTAACTAATTTTAAAAGTATATTTGAGTATTTTACCCCAGAGTTTTTTTTTTTAATAAACATTTTATGCTCAAGGTATTTTGTGAAAATATGTACTCCAACCAAGGTCATAAAGACATTGTTTACTTTTGCTACAAAGATCATGGAGCACTCTAAATAAAAGCTACCACCAACTCAAAATATACACTAACAGCATTTTCTTTAAGAAAGACAGATGACTGGATTTTATTACCTTTAGAAATACAACAAAATTTCTCTGAGATTCTTTTCCTAGTTTCTCTTATTGTTAAAAGTACAAAAAAAAAATCAATGCCTTCCATTGACATTTAGTAGGCAGAAAATTTAACATTTGATCATTACATTCATACAGATCTCTATGCAAAGTGAAAAAAAAAATCCTTTGTATATTGAAACCCAATACTCTTCAAACAGTTTAAAAAGCCAGCTCTACAAATGACTGCTTGGCCTGTAGTGAAGTCCTAATGAATTAAAAATTGAACTATATTTAGAGAAATGTAAAGTGATTCAGCTTTACTCTTTTCTGTCTGATAACAGACAGTTTACCCAGGAATTATTAAAGGAACTTTGTTGATTTTTTGTGAAAACGATTTGCAAAATAAAGCAAAGCAAAAAAGAACTGTTTAATGCTAATTAATAGAGTGTAGAGTCCTGCAAAATCTATACTAAAAAGTGTATTTTTCCTAGGTTTATCTGAAATGTTTTTCATATAATTTCTAACAAGATTATGTAAAAATGCAGTCAGCATCAATCCATCATGATTCAATTTCTTAAAGTGTTTAGATAAAGTATTACCAAAGATTGTTCACTAGTATTAATTCTACTCTGTAAAGAAATTTGGACCATCTTCAACAGACAGCAGCATGATGTGATGGTCGTAAGTGCAGATCCTAAAAATAATACTTAAAAATTTAAAATAGTAAAACAATTTTATTGTTTTGTTTTGAATACTTTAGGTGATAAAGTTAAATTCACTAAGATATACTTATGAAATTTAAAGTAGATACTAAATCATTTAAAGTGGCAGAAATTTTCTTTAGAGTTAAAACAAAAACCCAGAAGCATCTTTCCAAAGCATTCCTGGTTATATTATTTGAAATTGCTGAAAGATACGTAAACCGGTGTTAAAAAGAAAACTTTTCTAAAGTTTCTTCAAGATGTGTTTAGAAAGAAAAGTGTTTTTCTGATCCAAAACTTTCTTAAGCTTCATTAAGACACTAACATTTATTATCAATGTCTAAGGAGTGGGTTGGGACTATGGTCTAGGATCATTTATTCTCAGACCACAATGAACATTTGCCAGAAGCAGTAGTCCTGAACATGATTTGGAAAACACTGGAATACAGTGAATGAAGTAGAATTACCCTTTACTTATTTTCTTTTGCCAATTAAGGGACACATAAAAATATATTTGCTTTTCATTGAAACATCTTTTCCTATAAGGTTAAAGATGTATTTAGAACAGGCAATGTACTGCACTAGAAATAGAAGGAGATGATTAGAAATATTATAAATCAAAGGAAAAATAACATTAGAAGTTAAGCCTAGAGAATAAGTTATTATACCCATGGTGGATGTCAACAAGGAGGTGACTTTCTCTCCTAGCAATACTCATTTTGGATAGACATCAGATATTAAACATGAGGGACAGTCAAGAGGTCTGACCATGGTCAACTCAATAGACCCTAAAATTTGATCTTTCAAGAAGGATATCTGGTATTCAGTTAGATATTTAAAATGCAGCTCTAGCCTATAGAAGATTACAGAACATCAAAGAAATAGAAATGCTAGTGGGTTTTGTTGTTTGGTTTTAATATTTGGAGACTTAAACATTGCACTCCTATCTCATTTTTCCTCCATACATTCCACAGACAAAAAGTAATGTAATGGTAGCCATGTTTGATTCACAAATGAGCAAATGGCATTTAACTACTGTTTGCTGAATGAAAAAAAAAAATGGAAGGAGCAGGAAAATACAATAAAGCCTGAAGAGAGAAGTGCACATAGTAAAAGAGGTGGGGTGGGTCATCAGAACAGTCTCTTTAATCAGTGTAACAATGATTGACTTGTTCATTCATATCAACAATTTAATTTGACTCATTTTAAGGAAACATCATGTTGACAACTTTTAAAGCGATATTTAGAGATCACCCTAATTTTGATACCATAAAAAAATTATGCTTCCATTTAAAAAAAATTGCTGACCAGAAAACCATGTAGCAAAATGAACACATTTACACTGAATGGGATTTTGCTCAAATGCATAATCTTTTGGAAAAAAGAAAGTTAAAAACAAACAAACAAACAAGAAACCACAAATGCATCTCCTTAGTAGATACAGGCACATTTTACCGTGTCATTCAACTTTAACTGACAGACTGTGATTATTTTGAGAAAAAAAAAATGCAAAAATGAAAGCAATTGGTGCAACTGTTTTGGAATGATAGTAGTCCGTGCTTATAAAGCATCCAATTCAAAGGCCTACAAAATAAACAGTGTCAGCTCACAAGTTAGATGCCTGTGTCCCTTGCAGGAAGGGAGCCATGTTTTAGGACATTTTATTTGGAATGAATGACAGCTTGCAACCTACCTACTTCTCTTAATCTTTTAAGACACTGACAAGAAGGACAGAAAAATGACAATGAGAGAATGCATTTCAGGTCAGTTTGAGATAGCATAAAAGAACTCTAAGGAAACAAGGAATTTTCCTAGAAAAATCCCTCTACCTTTTTTTTTTCTTCAAGATTGTAGGAAGCTAAGTGGACTGAATGAAAAAATAAGCTCACTAGAAAAATGGTACTCAAATGATAATTGAATGTATAAAATCTGATGCAATGTCAGAGCTAAGAAGTATTTGAGAGATCTACTAGGGCAGTGATTCTCAAATTTTGGGTGCTGTCAAAATACATATTCTTAAACCCCACCCCTACAGATTTATTTATTCAATATCAATTTATTGATGCCCACTACGTTCTAGGCTCTGGGGATATAGTGGTAACTAAGCCAAAATCATTTCCCTTGTTAAATAAATGATAATACAAGTGGTCCACAAATCATGCTTTGAGAAACATATTCTTTTCCAAGAATTTTCCTTTTGGAATTATCCTTATTTTGGTATTAATTTTTCATAGCACCTTTTACCTGGGTATTTAGTGGAATATGTATAGTAAAATAAAACAGAAGAGTTCATTTCCCAGAATGAACAAGTAAAACAGGTCAAGGGCTCCCACTGCTGTCAAGATAACTGGGTTACTTCCAGCTGCTGTGTCACTTTGGGCAAATTATTAATTTGTTTAAGCCTCAATGTCACCATTTGTAACTTACTAATTAAAAAGAGTATCTACCATTTGGGGGTTGATATAAAGATTAAGTGAGCTAACATCTATAGTGACTGGTACATGGTAAGCACTCAAGAGAATATCTATTTTTACTGTATATCAATTACTATGATTGTACAAGTTTTTTTTAAAGCCCGCAAAGGTGGATGTCTCTGAGTCAACTAGAACCATGGAATTTCTGAGGTGAGAGAAGCTTTATAGATCATGGCTGTGTTATTATGGTATTTAAACAGTGCTCTGGAGGACCAGATTTAAACTGCTGGAGGAACTCCTTCATTGCTCTGAGCTGTTTTGCCTAACAGGATTCCATGTGCAATTTTAGCAGAAAAAAGTTTGGCTGTTAAGAAAAGCTTGGAAACCACTGTCAATCTCAACTCCTCATTCTAAAGGTGAGAAATTAAAGAGGGCTATGATTTGTCCAAGGTCACACAGCAAAAGTTAGTGGTAGAGCTAATGTAGTTACCAGGCTTCTTTGAAATGAATATTTGGAAATGGAAATATGAGTAATTATGGCCTCAAACACTTTGCAGATTGAGATTCAGTAAAAATACATAAAAACAATAATAAAACAACTGTAGTTTGACTTTCTGGAGGGGATGGTTCCTCTCTATTCACTTGAAACCATTTGAAATGTGGACATTCTTTCTTTACAGGTGAAATGTACTTCCAAATACTATGCAGTGAATATTCATTTTGGCTGTATGTGTAGAGAAGAATAGAGCTTTAAAAATAATTTAAAATTTAATTGTTTGGAATTGTATGTTTCAATTATGCTAAAATTCAGACTAATTCTTAAGAAAAAATATTTTTTAAAATAACATGAAAATATGGAATTTATTTGAAAAAAAATATTTCCCATGTTGCAAAATAAAGCATTCATACTTTCTATCTTGTTAGAGCAGAATCTTTTTTAATCATAGCGCTCAGGAAATGGTGTTCTGGTTAATGAGAGCCCTTTCTTTTTATTTGAACCCTTGGTATTGAAAATCTAAATATGTACTAGCCCATTTTGTTTTAGGAATTGATAATGAATCTGACTTAGTGTTTCTTTTATAATTACATTGTCTAGGATCATTTTTCCTAACACAAATTATTATTGTACAGTACTTTGGATACAGGAGTAACAGGAGATTATAAACTACAAGATTAAAAAAAACCACCAAAATCTAAATCCCTGATATGAGTTAATTGTGTTATTATATGACCTATTTTCTGAAAGAAGAAGGGATATATTCTCTATGAAGTTTCTGGTATTCAATAATAATAATAAAAATATTTCAAAATTAATAATTTTCAAATCTCTGACTTTCATTCTGTTTCATAAAGACCAATTATGGAATCATAGGATATCTTCATAGTTTCAAATTTAGTGCCTAGAGACTTTTGAATAATGTAGAGATCATTGTAATCTGTTTTAAATTACATTATATATCAACCAAATTATTCTATGAAAAGAAAACCCTGTGTTTAATTACTAATTCACTCTAGAAAGATATAAAATAAAATAAGATATAATGAGCAAGACATGAGAACCAATAATATTTATACACTTTTAATATGCCTTTGTGTTAATATGCAATGTGTTTTCTCATGAACTGATTTCTTGAAAACACATTTTTATATTCATATGCTGGATAATTCTCAATTTTCTGTTACTTACTCTCCATTGGTTTCAGTGTCTGAAATTTCCCCATGATTCATGGGATTTAAAAGTTTGCATTTACTATTTTGGTTACAAAATCAAATTGAATATCTTTGCTTAAAGTGAGTTTATTACTTACTTGTTCAAAAAACTTCAACACCAGAGATTGCTTGTCGAGCCAATTGAGAGTTGTTTGAACAGTAAGATTTCTTCTAAGGTAAAACAGGTCATTTTGAACATTCTCTTGGTAGCAAGCACTGATTGAGAAGTACAAATATTAATTTAAAAAGTTTCACTATTAACAATTGCCAGTCACAATCTCATTTTAAATGTAAGACTTACAAAATTTAATTTGATTCTAAAATTTAAAGGGGCTAAAGTTTCTTTGTCAAGCATGAATGAATGTAAAATAAAATTTATCAACTAATGATGAATATAACAACTTAATAATTATAGTTATTTAATAGTATAACCTAGAGTAGGAATTGGTTTATGTTTAAAATAGGTTCTATGACTTAAAGGAAAATTCATGTTTTCAGATTGTAATGAAGGAAAGTTTTACAACTGGGACCCCTGAAGAAGAGCTTCTTCATCCCGAATTCCCATATTATGAGGCCAGACTGAGTAATTACAGTTTTTATTATACCTTGCAACAATGAAATCATAACATACATTTTTGATAACTCTCTTTTTGATTCCCCAAGAATGGCAAAGATTTATAGTTACATACAATGAATCTTATCCAAAAGGAAATTTATTGCACAATAATGTGGTTAGAATTTGATTTATAAAGCTTATTTTTTCCTTCCCAAATGATATAAATGATGACAATTAAAATTCTCCTTCTGGATTTAAGTAGGGGACTAAAATCTTTTTTTTCTGGGATATTTAGACTCAATGTTTTGGTTCCTATTGGTAAAGAGGAAGATGCTTGGTACCATTCCCCATGCTGGATGGGAGGCACTCTGTATAGAGTTATTGTGCAAAAGTTGTTAACCAGTTCAACTATGGAAATTCTTGAAATTTTAAAATCACAATTTTTGTTTTAGTCTGATTATTCAGTAATCTCCACATCTGCTAAACTGTGGAGAGAGGGGGAAGTAGTTAAGACTTCGACATCTTCTTTACTCTTGATTATAATTTCATAAACTTTAAATATGAATTGCTTTCCCTTTTTACACAAGTTATAAAAATAAGAGGGCCTGTTTACACAGTTTGCATTTTTATGAAATTTGCAGTTTGAAAAAAAAGCTTTTTAAAAAGTGGTAATTAATGCTTTTCTTTGAATATGCACATGTACCTTAGAATTTTTTTTTTCTGAAATAGTTTCTGACTTTAACCCACTAAATATTTGAAGATACAATTTTTATTTAGCACTAGAGTAAAACATACTAAGGACCGAAGAAAAGGAAGTTTTTTTCTGGTTCCACTGAATTTTCTTTGTGTGTGGCACCCCCTTAGGACAGCTATCAATATTATATTTAAATTTTATATACTGACAAAATGCAATCTACCTCTGTAAGCATTGTGCCATTCAACAGTACTACTATTAAATTTACATACCACAGTTTAAATTACATCCATTTCAGGAATGGTAAAATGCTAAAACTCAAGTATAACTGCCTTACTGGAATGAGTACAATTTACAAATACAATAATTACATTTTAAAACCATTAACAATATTACACCTAGAAGTAAATACTGTAGGACTGGTCATCATGGTATTGTGTGAGGGAAATCATTGCTGAAAGTCATTGACATTTCCAGCAGATATACCCCAAGTGCAGATTTTGGTTTGTTTTCATCAAACCAAAATTAAAACCTGTTTCTCATACAGTAGTTCTCCATTATATGAATCCTCCAAATCCTTGCATAAGATTTTATTAGTTATCTGCCAAGTATTTTCCTGCAAAATAAAACAACATATCAACAGTTACCTGTTAGTTCCATAATGTGGTTATTATGTGGGTAACATTTCTATTCTTCCTGCCCTACTCCTAGAAGCCAATACTATGTAATTGAAGGGTCCAATACTAACATAAAATACATAAAGTTTATTAAGTTTTCAACTTTCCAGACCAGCTAGTTGCCTTTTCACATTTCCATATAGGAATACTTTGCAGAGGTTTGGGTTGCCCAGAATAGCTTGGAAGATTTGTTCCTGGATGGGAGAATCCAACTTCTTATAGAAAGAGTAACCATATAATTTCCACCCTGGGCCATTTTTGAGAACAAAATGGGTGCAGTTAATAATTACGTCAATAAGGCAGACATAAAAACCAGGATGTATTCCAACAAATCATTGACCAAGATAATCACCTTAATATTGGGGAATCCCCACCAATAAACTCTCGTGTGTGCCAAAAACCTGTCTCATTATCACATTTCAGCTCTAGGCAACCACTTCTGATCTCTGGTCTAGACTTTTTAAGGTGCTATTAAAGTGAAGATGGATCTTCTTAGATCTCAGCTAAGCCTAGACAAGTCTAAAATCTATGAAGACCTGCTGAAGAAGAAAAGTTTTCAGGTAAGAGATAAATTCAAAATTAACATTCATCTTGCTTGTCAATGTAACAAAAGTAGGATTTACCTCCATTAACCTCAGTGTACACACCTATATAATGGGAATGACAGGTCAGTCCCATATAAGAAATAGCCAGAGCCATGATAAGTATCCAGGACCTTCCTGATTTCTGATTCCCAGTTTCATTGTCCTATTTTTACTTCATTCAACAGTTGGTTTGCTTTCTGATTGTGATGGGAAATGGGGATTGGGAGTGGGGAAGAAGAGGAGGAAGATGATCAGAAAATCACAACCTATTCCTTCTTAAGGAAGAGTAGCTAAGGCAACATTATTGTTTGCAGATGAAACTCACAAGATACCCACTTACCTGCAGCAAACCTTTTCTTGATGAGTGAAAATCTATACCCTGCTCCAACAAGTTCAATGTCACAGCCAGAAAGGGTGCTTCCTTCACTTGTAAACTGCACAACCAACGGGGAAGGTTTGCTTGGGCCTTCAGATAACTGAAATCTTGCCAATAAAGAGCCCACTCCTACAAAAAGAGTATTATTACAAGATAGTCAACACAACATTCTGGATATAACTTTGGAAATTGTATTCAAAGTTAATGGGCAAAATCGAACTTACTAGAAAATAGTATATGTTTCAGTATAAATAGAATAAAATTTATCATTAAATATTATTCATGACGTTTTTTGAACGCTGATAAAAATGTAATTCAGCCAAATGGTACTTCAAAATTTGGAAGCATGCTGCTTGGAAGGCAATGTATTTTCCAGGTTATGATTAATATCAGAGGAAAGTGAAAAATATGTAACTATCAGGGAGTGTGAGATCTGATACAGAATGGAAATATGCCTCATTAAAAGCTCTTCTCTGCTTAAAGTATGGTCTGTTTGATGTGGGGTCTTGGGCAGAAAAGAGGTAGCAGAGGATTCATTGAAGAACTATTTTCTTTTATTGGTTAAAATAAGTATATACCAGAGTGAACTGAAATATTTTGCTTACTTTTAGTGCTAAATGTATTTTGGTTAATAAGTTTCTAATATCTGAAAGTTATTTCAGCTTTATATATTAAATAAAATAAGCCTGTGATTACATTACCTCCATTTTCTGACTTCTGAGAAATATCAGGAATCTTCCACAATATTCTGTGCTGTTCAGCATTCCTAAAAATAAAGTAGGTAAAAGACTTTTTCATATGCAAGGGTTTCTGTTTAATGGATGTCGTATTTTTCCAGATAGTGTTAATTAATAAAAATGATCTTAAAAATTTTAGCTACAATTAAAGCATTATCTATCTATCATCTATCTATCCATCCCTTCCTCTTTCCCTCCTTCCATCTATCTATCTATCTACCTATCTATCCCTTCCTCCTTCCCTCCCTCCTTCCATCTATCTATCTATCTATCTATCTATCTATCTATCTATCTATCTATCTATCTATGTATCCCTTCCTCCTTCCATCCCTCCTTCCATCTATCTATCTATCTATCTATCTATCTATCTATCTATCTATCTCTCTATCTATGTATCCCTTCCTCTTTCCATCCCTCCTTCCATCTATCTATCTATCTATCTACCTATCTATCCCTTCCTCCTTCCCTCCCTCATTCCATCTATCTATCTATCTATCTATCTATTTATCTATCTATCCATCTATCTGTCTATCCCTTCCTCCTTCACTCCCTCCTTCCATCTGTCTACCCATCCATCCATGAATCCATTCATCCATACATAAATACTCTCCTTTCTCTTTCCTTATTGTAACTAGTCACAACACTGTCAGAGAGATAAACATTTAGAGGACAATGCAGTTAATTTTTTTTTAACACATCTACTGAATAAATAGATGGGAAGTGTTACTTGATCAATTAATTCAGGTAATTTAAATTGGAGCTGTCACATGGCTGACATTCTTTTTTTTTTTGTTTTTTTTTTTTCTACTTTTTTTTTAATGTTCTACTTTTTGCTTCTAACAATCATATGGAAAAACTGGAGTATTTTTCCTTAGGAGAAAAGGCTTTTTTTAACATCTGCTATTGGTACTCAGTGTCTATTCTGTTTCTGTTCCCATACCTTCTCTAGTGTGCCTTTTAATAGTCCAGAGGCTGCAAAATGAAACTCAGATTCCCTTGTAATTAGGGTCCTAGATGCAGATTAGGGTCCATCAATTATAGGTACTACTTGAGATCTGGCGGGTAGAAGGGAGGCAGAGGCCATTTTCCTGATGCTTTTTGGGCTGTTTTCTGCTGGTCAGCAGCCTAACTGAGATGTGGGGATCTTGTTAAACAGTGCTCCAGTCCAGTCTCAGTTTTGTAGTTGTTGAGAAGCAGTTTAGGCAGTGCCAGTAGGAGCTTTCTTATCCTTGGATTCTCATGAGGGTGGTGGGTTCTTGAATTCAATGGCTCCACTGACAGCCTTCTAATTTCTCTCCTTCCTGGTTGTAGCAGAGGTAGCAGCTCCCCTGGTGGACCATTTCTGCAATCTTCTGGGAAATATTCTTGGAGATCCAGTCTAAAGCTTGTTCCTCTTTTTTTGTGTGAACATCTAAATCCCTGTGTTAAATCATTTTCTGCTTGAAATTAGCTATAGCAGCTTCTGTTTAATGCCCTGAACCCTGACACCCAGGCCTGCTGTGATCTCTTCCTGTAGGAAACACAAATGCTAAAAAGTCTGTGATCCCTTTGCCCAGGAGCCCTTTGGTGAAGAGGAAGGGGACTAACGGCTCCTTACCAGACTGCTGGTGGGAGCACAGCCTGGAGCTTGGTTACCCCTCCATCTATGGGGACCAGGAACTGCACATTGTTGAGGGCCACGGCCGTTGTCATTGCATCCGTATTGTATTTGTAATCTATGCGCAGGTCTGTGCTTGCCGGCTCACATCGCCAGTTCACTGCCAGGTTCAGAGGTGTGGACTGAATGCCCTGGGCTGACACCTTGCCAAAGACAGGAAGGAGAACACTTAAGGCTTGAATATTAATCTGAAACAAACCCAGAAGCTATTATTATCTCCCAATGGAATATTCTTAGATATCAAAAAGTCATAATGTTGTTTGTGCCGCTCACAAATGAGCACTCAGTAAAAAAATCACCATGAAGGGTGCCGTACGAGTGAGTGCTGGGTGCTTCAGGTGAACTGTTACAGATTAAAAATATAAAATCAATTATTAAAGTTTCTATAGCACTTTAGAGTTTACAATGCACTTTATGTCAGATAGGGAGCTGGTAGCACACTGGTTAGGAGCTGAGGCCAAGAAGGCAGCCAATCCTGGGTGTGAGGTCGTTTTTCCTTTCTTTCTTTCTTTCTCTTTCTTTCTTTCCCTTTCTTTCTTTCTTTTAATTGAAATAGAGTTGCTATACAATATTATATAAGTTACAGGTGCACAATATAGTGACTCATAATTTTAAAGGTTATACTCCATTTATAGTTATTATAAAGTATTGGCTATATTCCCCATGTTGTACAATATATCCTTGTACCTTATTTTATACCTAATAGTTTGTACCTCTTAATCCCTTACTATTGCCTCTTCCCCTTTCCCTCTCCCCACTAGTAACCACTAGTTTGTTCTCTATATCTGTGAGTCTGCTTCTTTTTTGTTATATTCACTAGTTTGTTGAATTTTTTGATTCCACATATTAGTGGTATCATACAGTATTTGTCCTTCTCTGTCTGACTTGTTTCACTTAGCATAATGCCCTTCAAGTCCATCCATGTTGCTGCAAATAGCAAACTTTCATTCTTTTTTATGGCTGAGTAGTATTCTATTGTATACATATACCCCACATCTTCTTTAACCATTCATCTATTGATGGACACGTAGGTTGCTTCCATATCTTGGCAAATTGTAAATAATGCTCCTGTGAACATGTATCTTTTCGAATTAGTGTTTTTGGTTTTTTCAGATATATTTGGGTGTGAGTTCTGATTGTCACTTCCAAGCTGAGTGATCTTTGACTAGTCACTAAAAACTTCTCTGTGCCTCAGTTATTTCCTCATCTGCCAAATGGGAATGATAATATATATTTTTTAATTTTTAAAAAAGTTTTTGGCTGTACCGTGTGGCATACGGGATCTTAGTTCCCATACCATACTCATGCCCCCTGCACTGGAAGGGTGGACTCTTAACCACTGGACTGCCAGGGAAGTCCCAGAAATGATAATAATATTTACGCCTAGAGATGTTAGGAAGATTGAAGAAGAAGTTTTATATGAAACACTCGGCCTAGTGCCTCATATAGAGTAAGGAGTTAACATTTTAATACATGTTACCTATTAATATTCTTATCATATTTGCTCTTCACAAACCAGTGAGTTAGACAAAGGTGAATCTGACTAAGGAAAAGCCAGGTTTGAAGAAGCAACAAAAAGTTATAAGACAATAGTATCAACTAGAATCCTGGGCCCACAGTGAAAAATTTGCAAGGTTATTATTTCTATGTACCTTTTATAAGTACACACGCACAGCAGGGGCTGTGTGGGTGGTGTCTGTGCCCTTGCAGTTTTACTCATGGAGTATGAGTTTTGCTGATTTTAAAGAATATAAACAGCTCTTTATTGGCCTAGTAATGCCTGCACATATGGACACCACGTGGACCTGAAAGCAGGCTGTGCTTAAAAGTCAGGCATGGTTTTGCTGCAGAAACAAACCCAGACATGGATTCTTTTATAAAATGACAGACATGGCTTTTGACGACATAATTTTAGTTTGATGACCATTATAATAAAAGCTTTAAAACTTTATAATAATCTCTATGATAAGCTTTATAATAAGTTTTTAAACTTTAAATATTTTTAGCAGCCCAATCCTCTGCAAATGCACTTTTATTTAGAAATCTGTTATTTAAGATAAGCTCAAAAGCAGAGCAGACCCACTCTCCTGACCCATTTCTATACTCTGTCCTTGGCAGGAGTTCTCAACTTCTTAGTAGTTCCTCTACCTGGGGAGGTGCTTTATGGCTATGTGATTGTCCCAGTTACTGGGAGGGTGCTACTGGTGGCCAGAAAGTAAACATGATGTGATTTGATCTCACAAAATGCTAATTATGCTTCCCAGCCAATCCCTTGCATTGTTGAAAAACAATAACAACAACACAACTAAACCACAACAAAAGGGATTCCTCAGAGCACCTTTAAAACAAAATGTCAGGCCTATGGCTACTTACATTTCACAAAGTACTTTGAAATGTGTTAGGGTGTGAGTGTCTCACAGCCTATAAAATACCTAGGTAGGAATCATTTTTTCCTAATTTGCAGATGAGGAAACTGAGGCTCAGGGACATTAAGTGCCCAAGGTCAGTGGACAGTAGGAAGCTGACTTAATTCCAGAATTCAGTCTCTTGCCTTCATTATAGTACTTTACACCACGCTCATATTACAATAGGTGAATTCTGTCTACTTTCTACATTTTGTTATAATGTCCAAAGCTTCAATGATATTATTCTTAGTAGAAAACCATTATATTCATTTGTACTTTTGTGAAATGTACAATTACATAGATGCTTCACGTTCAATGGTTCCCTTAGAACATGTGGTTTTCAATCCACAGCGTGCATTATAATCATTTGGAGGACTTGTAAAAATATATACACCTACGTCACATCCTGAACCAATTAAATAAAAATCTCTTGGAGTGTCAGGGCCCAGTAGATGTCTCTGTCTCTGTCTCTATCTTTATCCCTCTCCCTTCCCCCCTCCCCATCTCCATCTTTATTTATCTATAAATAGATTTTTATATAGACATCTATCTATCTTTATATCTGTGTCTGTCTATAATTAGCACCAGTTCAGAATCAGCACTTTGTTTATAACCTCCCTGGTGATTGTAAAGTACACTCATGTTTGAGATGCACTGATTTCTATTAAAGTACAACTTTCAAAAGAGATCAAGTGGCTAGGAATAAGTGGGATACTCAAGCTCTATAGAATCCTGGTTTGAAACAGGCTTATTTATTAAATCAGTAATATTTTGGGGTAAAGGGAAATCCTAAATACAAAAAGAAAGTTCTCATATCCTGTAATGTGTTGTATCAAATACTCTCATTAAATTATTTCTTAACATAAGTTTCATCAGAATTTATTTCATAGACTATCACATTATGAAAAAACACCAAATTACTTACACTTAATCATTTAAAGTAAGAGATTTTAGTACGGTAATATTCTTAACAAACTTACAGTGAACTATTTTGTCAATATTTGTAATCTTAATTGATGTAGTTTTCTGAAAATTCATTTTTTGGCATGTTTCCTTAAATTTGAATGAAATTTTTTACTTGCAGGTTTCAACTAATAAGAATATGTATGAATGTTCTTGACACTATATAGCCTCCAAATAGCCTTTTAAGGTTTCTATTTTCTTATAAATTGTAGCTTTTAAATAATATTGAAAGAAATATTACTTTGTCTACTTTTATTTAATGTTAGGTATGTTAGAATATACATTTGTAATGTGAAAGAGACACCTTGACCATATAAATAGGCTTACCTGATATTTGAGCATATCCACGTTATAATATGTAGCCTGGGGCTTTTGTTCCGACACTTTCTTTAGATGAATCATCAAATTTGGCATGTTTACCCAGAATTCCTTGGTATTGGCATCATTTTGGGTATTATCACTATTCAATTGGGAAGAAAAAATGAGTAGCATTTTGTAACAAACATAAACCACACAAAAAAGCATCTTCGCAAATTGTCATCTGATTTCTATCTCCATCTTTGACAATTTGTAGAGATTATATTATTGACAATAGTATAGTTTTAGTATAATTGCAGTCCTGAATGGTATTATGTTAATAGATTAATACCCATAGGGAAGCATTATTGTATTGCTATAAATTTCAGTGATTTATACCCAGTAATATTACCCAGTAATATTAACCAATCATGATGATAACTGGTTGCTTTAAACACTGAATTATTTATTAGCCCAAATTTAATAGCCCTTTCTACATCGCCACCATTTCCTATGAATTAGTCGGTTAATGCAATCAAAGAGCCGAGTACATTGATTTTCTTTTGAATTTACTTGAAGAGTAGGGTCTCAGAAATTACTTAGTAAATATTTGTAAGCAAACATTTGTAAACAAATGTGTAAACAAATATCTGTAAACACGGTCTTTATCTCCAACTGAGGAGAAAAGGGTGATACTAAAATTATCATGCTCCTTTTTTAGCATTCACAACAGTTCCTCTAAGAGTATTTAAATCATAAAAAGTCACCTCACTTATAAGATGATCCTGGAATTTAAATGATAATAACCATGGTAATTACACTAGAGAGTGCAGTCTTGGTGAATTAAGGAGTTTTGTATTCCTATGAGGGTCATCAGTGTTACTCTGCGGCCTCTCCCCTCATGTCTTGTGAAAATGTTTGTCTCAATGGCAAAAAGAATCAGGCTAGAGTGTGAAAAGCATCTGCTCACTTCTCACATGATGAAAAAACTGGGGCCCAAGTGGCTCAGTAACTTACTGACATTTCACTTTCAGAATATCCTATGTAATACAATAATAGTAGCTAGAAGTTTTTGAGCCTCTATTATGTGCTAGGCACTCTGTTAGATACATTATAAACTATATCATTAAAATCTGCCCTGCAAAAGAAGAATTATCTTCCTTTTTAAAAATAAGCATATGTTATAAAAAGAGAAAATTAGAGGTCACAGAGACAGAAGGGTGTGATACAGTGATAAAGGCAGGTCGAAAGTAAGTTCCTATGGTTCAGCCTCCAGAAGCCAAACATATCAAGAGCTGAGTCAAAAAAAAAACATCAGGGCCTTGAAACTGCTTCTGATCAGTTAGGAACAAGTGGTCGTGGGCACCAAGTCTCAGCAGGACCCCTGTGGTTCTGTTGTGCCTGCTATAGGTTGTTGAGGACAGAGAAAACCCTGTGCCTCTGGGCAGGAGGAAGTGAAGGGAAAAGACTCCTGGCCCCTCGTCCTTGCCCCTGGCCCAGCTAAGCTAAGGATACTGATAAGTGTTGTCTAAACTGTTATTATCTAAAACATCCAAGTTACCCAGAGCCTCCAGAGTGGTAACTACACAAGGAGGCTGGAGCTAAGAACAATAGAGGTTCAGCAAAATTAAGTAATTTACTTAAGGTTGAACAGTTAATAAGTAAGAGAGTCAAGATTCCAGCCCAGGTCAGTCTTACTGCAGGTCATACTTTCCCACTATACCAAAAGAGGTGTGGAATTAATATCCAGCAATATTTTATTAATTTGCGCTAAGTAAATCCAAATAACTGAGAAAATCCCGATTATATGTTTAATAACAAAATAAGCTAAGTCATATGTCTATGATAATTCCTCAGAGAACTTGCTTTAATAGTCAAGAAAGGTTTGTCAATCAAAAGCTTGCACAGAGATGCAATTCTTGAATACTCATAAAGCCTTGAGAATTCTTCAGACTCAATTGGTTTAGCGATTGTTCCTGAACATCCTTTGTAAGCCAATCCCTTTCATAAGGGAAAAGTAGAAGTAAATTTCAATTTGGTCCCTGTCACAGGGATTGCAAACCCAAATGTCTCCAGGGGCCAAGCTGCTAACCTAAATAAGTCTTTCAGTAAGGATAACTGAGAAGATTGGCTGGGTGTAAGATAACAGATGAAGAAAGGCTTGAACAGCATTTGAGAATAATGCTTGGTTCCATGACCTTTTGAAAAGTAGGGGTGGCAGCAGGGGTGGTGGAGTGGAGCTACATACCAAAACCAAATAGTCTCTAGGACTGATGGGTCACCAATCACAGCCCTGACACAATCATCAAATACTTAGAGTTAATAAAGTCCAAATTAATAAGAATTTTTTTGTTTTTGCTTTTGTTTTGTTTAAAAAACAACTTACGGGTCCATATAATGTTTTGTCACACAAAACATTCTCAGACTGATATTTAGTTCAATTCATAAGACTGATATATTAATATAAGTATAAAACTCTGACACATATGCCTAAGAACTTGGCAACATAACTGCCTAAAAGTGCAACAAAAGCTATAACTATCACACCAGTGATATTTACAGACAAACTGGTGAGATGGTGGCACGTAATTCCTAATTTCAGATGGAGGAACCTAGAAAAATAAAATTAACTCGCTGTGCACATCAAAAACACGGAGGGAAACTGAAATAAGAAGTTCCCAATTTCCAATCTTGATCATTTCACATTTATTTTTCATTTAAAGGGTGAGCATTTCTTTTGTATTTTTAAGCCTGGAATCAAGTTTGCCAATTAAACCATCGCAAGGACCAAAGAGAAGGAGGTGATCTTGGTCATCACCTGAAACACCTGTGACTGTTTTTTCATCACGGGAGCGAAAGAGTCTCATTCGGGCAAGAGAAAGAGAGTGACTGTATTGGTCCTCAGATTCCAAATAACCTTTAGTTATTTCTACATAAATATCCAGCTTGACAAAATTCTCTAAGTTATAGTTGAATTGTTCATTCATTCAACAAAGACTACTCAAGTCCTTATTAGGCATAGTGGAAGGTACTGAGAATACGGTGGTGAACTAATAGATGTGTTCTATTCCCTCATGGATTTTACAGTCTAGTGGGGGAGATGGATGGATGAAGAAAACAAATACATATGTAATTATTAGTTTTAGTAAGTGTGATGAAGGGAAGAATAGGGAAGATTGAGAGAGAATAACAAGGCAATGTGATTTAGTGTGGGAATGGGGAGGAGAGTGGGGAGGTCAGGGGAGCCTGAGTGGAGCTGAGATCTGAAGGATGAGTAAGAGTCCGGTGAAGAAGGGTGGAAATCCTGTTGGAGGCAGAGGAAACAAGCATACAAAGTCTTGATGTGGGAAAGGACTCAGCAATTCCCAAGACTGGCAGGTCTGGCTGGAGCTACAAGGATTCTGAGGAGGATGGTGGGAGATGAGGACAGACAGACAGGCAAGAGTGGATGACTCAGGGTCTTGAAGGCAATGGCAACAAGTTTGGATTCTGGTACAGATGCAATGGGAAGCCATCAGAGGACTATGAGCGAGGATAACCTGATTTACCTCAAAAAAGGTCATCTGGTTATTGTGTGTAAGAGTGGGGCAAGACTGGATGCAGGGAGGGAAAGAGGAAAGCAGTTGCTGTGGTCCAGGGAAATGACAGTCATCATTTGGATAGAAGAAGTGATGATAACAGGGAAAAAATGGCCATTTTAGAAAGAGAATTTTGGATGGAATATCAGGACATATTGATGGAAAAAACTGTCAAGAATGACTTTTTTTTGTCTCATCCATTGTCAATAATTAACTTGTAGAGTGGATCATTTTTTAGTAGCATGTATATATGTGTGTGTTGTGTGAATGTGCATGTGCATATATATATATATATATATATATGATAAAGACATCAAATTCAGATTTAATAGGAAATGTGAAGAAGTGTATTTATGTAAACAAATTCACATAAGCTTCTTTGATGCCATACATGTAAAGTTCCATCAAAACAATCATCATTACAGTACAATGAAATTACATGTTTAACAAAGAGATTTTCAAGCTTATGTGAAGAGTAGCTCACAGTTCAGATATCATTTGATTTTAGAAGATGCTAATACAACCAATGGACTTTATTCCTTTTATTGGGCTCATTTTCCACCATCCTCATCCATTGTCTACCAGTGATAAGCAAAACAGACAATGACTAAATTGTCACTAATGCAGATTTCATTACTCTAAATGTCTCTTTAGCCACTTGAGATAGTTGGCCATTAAAATACATATATGCACACACACACAATCACCCACCAACAATTTTTACAGCTGGTAAAAGTTCTGGGATTGAATCTATAAACATATCTGAGTAGCGGTAATTTCAGTACAGTGTATCTCTCTCGCTAAAGTACATCCCTCATCTAAGAATAAGGTGCTAAGCCACACACATCTCTAAAAAATTTGTGCAAAATATATTTACCAGCAGAGAAGTTGGGGATTTGGCAGGACGTGTTCTAACCTGCTGAAATTTGTCACCCGAAAAGTCAGGGCAGCTGGCGATGGGTTGTTGGCAAAGTGTCTGGTGATGCCGGCAGGAAAGGACAACACCATTTCTCCAGTAATCTTCACGATACATCTGGCATATCACAACACGTGAGAGGAAAGAGAGGAAACCTAGGTCAACATGTGAATCAAAGCAGTTGTGAAAAGCAAAGATTTCTGTAACAATATGACACAGCAGAAGAGAGGAAAAGTAAGCTCTTACAATATCTAAAGAACTGAGGACTCAAAGGTTTATTTTAACACGTCTCCAAAAAAGGTGGCTATTTTGTTGAAGGTGTTTTTGCACCGTTAGAAGAAAAGTGCAGCTTTTTTCTTTCTGTAGAAAAGTCTGTATGTTCACCTCACAAACAGAATCATTTATTCTGGTGATTCTCTCTCTTTGACTGCTGAATTGATGGCAGCATATTTGACGATACTAAATTGCACAATGTTATCACACTATTCACTGAGACTTATTTTAGTTCTCTGAGTAATGTGATTGATGCCTTGAGTGTGTTCTTTTATGGACACATGGGGTAAACTTCCTGCTTCCCACTTAATTAGATCTTTATTCCATTAACTTGTCTATCTGGTTGAAATTATAAAATCAGTCATATATACAAGTTAACACAGTTGGATGATAATTTGGAAGGAATAATAATCCTTTCTAAAAAAGGGCTTTATTGAAGTATAGTCGATATATAATAACTGGTGCTTATTTATAGTGTAAATTTCCATCATTTTTGACATAATCTACATCTATGAAACCATCACACAATCAAGATAATCAAGATATCCAACGTCCCTAAGAGTCTCCCCCTGTGTTTTTGTTTTCCTCTCTCCTGCCCTTCTCCATCCTTTCCCTCTATGTGCCTTGGTAATTACTAATATATTTTCTGACATTACATATTAGTTTGGACTTTCTAAAATTTTAGATAAACAGAATTGTAAGGTGTGTGATTTTTTTTTTGGTCTGATTTTTTCCACTTAGCATAATTATTTTGAGATTCATCCATGTAGTGTGTGAATCAATAGCTCATGTCTTTTTATTGCTGGGTGGAATATGGATATACCACAGGTTTGTTTTGAAAATTCATTCACTTGTTGAAGAACATTTGGATTCTTTCTGTCTTTTGCCTATTACAAATAAACCTGTGATAAATATGCGTGTACAAGCCTGTGTATGGGCACATGCTCTTATTTCTCTTGGATAAATATATGACTGGATGACATGATAGGTGTACCTTTAACTTTTTAAGAAACTGCCAAACTGTCTTGTGAAGTGGAAAATACAGCTGAGCGTGAGAGTTTCAGTTCCTCTCCATCCTCACCAACATTTGGTAGGATCTGTCTTTTTATTTGTCATTCTCATAGGTGAGTAACAGTATCTTACTGTTTTTTTTATTTTATTTTATTTTTTTGCGGTACGCGGGCCTCTCACTGCTGTGGCCTCTCCCATTGCGGAGCACAGGCTCCGGACGCGCAGGCTCAGCAGCCATGGCTCACGGGCCCAGCCGCTCCGCGGCACGTGGGATCTTCCCGGACCGGGGCACGAACCCGCGTCCCCTGCATCGGCAGGCGGACTCTCAACCACTGTGCCACCGGGGAAGCCCTCATTGTTGTTTTAATCTGCATTTCCCTAATGGCTAAGGATCTTAGCACCTTTTCACGTGCTTATTTGTCATCAGTTATTTACTCAGGTGAAGTGTCTGCTCAGATTTTCTGCCAGGTTTTAAAACTGAGTTTTCTGTTCTCTTATTAATTTGGTTTTTTTTTTTTTTTGGTACATTCTGGATGTAAGTAATTTATCAAATACATGCTTTGCAAAGATTTTTTTCCCCCAGTCGGTGACTTGTTTTTTTTTCTCTTTCTCTTAAGAGTAATTTGAAGGGCAGAAATTTTAAATTCATCAATTTATTCTTTTATGGGTTGTAGCTAATCACTTTATTCTTTTGGAGTCTTATCTGAGAAATCTTTGCTAAATCCAAGGTCACAAACATTTCACCTATGTTTTATTCTAGAAATTTTTAATTTTTAGTTTTACATTTAGCTTTATGATCTATTTTTGGTTAATTTCTGTATATTTTCTGTGCGGTATGCATCCAAGTTCATTTTTTAGTGTGTGGATATGGGTATCTAAATGTTCTATCACCATCTGTTGAATTTATCCACTTGGTAATTTTGTTGAAATTCAGTTGTCCATATATGTGTGGGCCTATTTCTAAATTCTCTATTCTGTTCCATGACCTATTTTGTCTGTCTTTACACCAATCTCACACTGTCTTGATTGCTGTAGCTTTAAAGTTATTCTGGGATCAAGTAGTATTAGTCTACCAACTTTGTTCTCTTTCAAAATAGTTTTGGCTATTTTAAGTTCTTTGTATTTCCACATGAAACTTAGGATCACTGTGTCAATTTCCACATAAAATCAGTGGAGTTCCAATTCACCCCTTACTGTCTGCTCTGAGACAATTAGTATTGGGCCGTTAATATATTTTTTCTTTGCCAACGTAACAGGCACTATCTTACTTTTTGTCAGTAGAGGGCACTAGATAGACATTGCAGGAAGAAAAGACGTTCCCCTTCCTGGTTCCAGTGCGCTTGCTAGGCAGTCCTCTGCAGTACTCAAGGTTTTTCTAGAGCTAGGCTCCTGCAGTGCAGGAGGCACGTGGCACCCAAGAGTGTGGGTACTGCAACCCGTGTGGCTTTGCTAGTGCCAGTGACACTGGCAGCTTCCACAGCCTCTGGCTCCTGAGGTACGTGTGGCTGGGCTGTCCCAGTGCCCAGCTCTTTTAATGCAGATGGGGTCCCTGGTTCCAGGCTCCTATCATATGCATACCTTCTCCATAGCCAGCTTCTGCAGTGCACGGTGGTCTGCGGTACCCACGGGCCATTAGCTTCCTCGGGCACCCTCCTCAGCCAGTTTTGAAGTGGAGTGTGCCTCAGTGAGACACCTCCCACGAACACCTGTGAGTCTGCTGGGCTCTCCCTATGCCATGGCCTGGAAACTCTCCAGGAAGTCAGTTGGGGCAATCATAATCTCACCTCTCAGGGGTCACTGTCCTTCACCTGAGGTCCTGTGTCTTGCAAATCATTGTTTCATATATTTTGTCTGTTTCTGCAGTGTTTTCAGGTAGAAGGGTAAATTGGTCCCTGTTATTCCACCTTAACCAGAAGCAGAAATCTCAAAAAGATTTTTCTTCTTTGGGAAATGGTAAATATTTAAAATGAGTGAACTTCTTTATAACTTTCCTGTACATCTGGATAATTGACCCTTGTACCATTTCTGCAACTTTAAGTTCAGGAGTGTACTTTCTAGGGAAATTGAGGTTAATAAATGAAAATTTCGCTCACACTTGAATATAGGAAACTCTATTTGCCCCATAGTCACCTTCTATGCTGTGTAATTGTGATTGACGAGGCACAGTGGCTCAGCTGAGATGGTCCTTGGCACACATTCAAAACAGCTTGTGTGGAGAACTGCTATAGCCTTGTATGTGTAAGGCTGGGTTTGGGGTAGAGGTGGAGGGCAGGTGAGCTTCCTAAAGTTGCCATGTGCCCCTCCTCCCACTCAGATAATATCATCCCTGACTCTGAACTGCTCTGAATGAGAATTCTGGTTTCTGGAAGTTTGCCCCTCCATCTCTGCTGCAGAATATTGCTGAGCTCTCAGTTTGGTGCCAACTCTGCTATCTTCCTTCTCTATCTTTCAGACCCATAAGGCTTGCTTGATTTACTGGTGATGCATTGGTGCTAAGCCTGGACTTCCCCTTAAGCTGAGTCTACTCTTTATGTTTTTCAATATGTGGGCAAGAAAAATTTTATTTGACGACTCTAGAAGAAAATAATAACTACTCAGAGCGCTTGTTAAACTAGACTTCAGCACCTACCATCACTCAGTCCACTGTTAGCAGCGGTTGCTCAAATGTTTTTTTAATGGGTAAGGAATCTGCTCAGTTTCTTTTCCAGGTTGCTCAACATGAGCTCTAGGTGGTGTCTTGGTGGAGGATAAAGTTTCTCTTTTGAAAGAAAGTCAGCAAGGGGAGGAGGTGGAATTTATTAAGTCAATAAACATTTATGGACGCCTAACTATGTAAGCTGGGGTTGTTTGTTTCTGTTGTGAGTGGGGAGGCAATTAAAAAATGAGCAAAAGACATATATACACTAATATGTATAAAATAGATAACTAATAAGAACCTACTGTATAAAAAATAAATAAAATAAAATTCAAAAAAAATGAGCAAAAGAGCCCCTGCCTTCAAAGGGCTTACAGTGTCAGATGGACTATGAGAGAAGTAGTCAGTATAAGCCAATAGGTGAAGCACCCAGGCTCGTCAGTTACATTACATTTCTTTCTCTTTTTTTTTTTGCGGTACGCGGGCTTCTCACTGTTGTGGCCTCTCCCGTTGCGGAGCACAGGCTCCGGACGCGCAGGCTCAGCGGTCATGGCTCACGAGCCCAGCCGCTCCGTGGCATGTGGGATCTTCCCGGACCGGGGCACGAACCTGTGTCCCCTGCATCGGCAGGCGGACTCTCAACCACTGCGCCACCAGGGAAGCCCTACATTACATTTCTGAACTGCATCTCAATTGTCAGAGTCAGACCTTTGGTGATTTATTAATCCATCCAGTGTCTAAGTCGATCTGAAATTTTCTATATAAAAATTAATATTTTCAACCAATGCTCACTCACTAAAGGAAAGTCTTTGTTCAACAGTAATGATTGTTCCTATCAGTGTGTGATGTGGCTACATTTCATGTGAGTTTAAATCATGGAAATCCGAAATACTGCAATATGGAAATATTGACACAGGTACTTTATGAAGTAAATTTAAAACCATATGAATCCCCACAAATGAAACATCTGTCTAGAATGGCAAGATTTCCAAGTCAACTGGTCTAGAGCCTTGTAAACTGGGTTCTCCCTGTTACCGCAGGCAGCATCATGTTAGCTGGTCAGCAGAAACACTGGCCAAATTTGGTCAGGAAATGTGTGGATTTGATTTATGTGAGGTCATCAGAAATATATTCCTCTCATAAAGTGTAAGTTCTACTGCTTTGATAACTAAGCTCATGGTTTTCTGTTCAAGCGTACACACTTCTGCACATAGGCTGCTTCCCTTCCTTTATTTATCATCCCCTTTTATTGACTTGGGTACCAGGCAAAAACTCCTTTTCATATTCAAGACTCAGTTCAAAGGCAGGCCTTTCCAAGGTCTTCCTTAGTATCTTCTCCATTCAGCCCTCTTTAGTTTTTCCTTTCTTTAGTTTCCTTGGACAAATGGACAGTTTTTTTTTTTTTTTTTTGCGTTATGCGGGCCCCTCACTATTGTGGCCTCTCCCGCTGCGGAGCACAGGCTCTAGACGCACAGGCTCAGTGGCTATGGTTCACGGGCCCAGCCGCTCCGTGGCATGTGGGATCCTCCCAGACCGGGGCACAAACCCGCGTCCCCTGCATCGGCAGGCAGACTCTCAACCACTGAGCCACCAGGGAAGCCCAAGGACAGAATAAAAAAAAAAAACTGCTTTGTAGTTTATTGCACATATTTACTACTGTGAAGGCAGGTACTGTGTCTTAGGTTCTGGGAAGGCAAAGGTATAAAACACAGAACCCAGTGCAGAGTAGGAACTCAATAAAGTATTTTAAAAATAAATTCATACATTTAACAATTATATATTGGCTGCCTAATCAATGTACCAGGCATTGTGTAATGCACTAGAATGGGCAGCGAGAAACAGGACAAATGTGGTCTTGAGCAAACTTCTAGTTTAAGCAGGGAGATATACACTTGAATAACTAATTGAAATATGGTGATAAGGGAAGGATAGACTATAACTGAGAAGCCTAAGGTTTTCTTGGGAATTAGAGAATTCGTTCCTAGCACAAGAGTTGTTCAAATAGGAGCTAATAACGGGAAATATGTTTCCCCCAGGTGGCAGCAAAGTCAAGGAGTTCTCTGCCTTTGAGCTACTGAGAAAGACTCAGATGCCAGAATACCAGTAGTAGATTTCTGTTTCCAGTGTATGGTCTGAAAACAAATGGGGAAGTCTTTGATACAGGATGAGAGAGAACCACAGGCAAAGCAAAGCCACGTGCGTTTTCTGCATCATTTCTCTATGTGGCGCTGTGTTTGGCTTTATCCTCCTCCCCACCTCTCCCCATGATGGAACTTTTGAACTTGAGTTCTTTCTTTGAGAGTGAATAACAAAGGAACAGCAATTAAAGTGATTCACTGCTTGGAGATGAAATTAAATTTAGAAGAATGTCACTTCATGATCTGTTCATAAATTTCAGATCTCATAATTTCAGTGAAATATACTAAATCTCCCATCTACCAATATACAGTATACACTACAGCTACTTATGGCAATATAATTGAAAAAAGACTCAATATGTGCAGTCATCCACAGATCAAAGGCTCAGTTAATTTGGAAGGGCATAGGAAAAGCACTAGTATTAATTTGGCTCAAGTACCACATCACTGGAATGCTAAAGTCATGGACACCAGGCTCACTGGTATAGACCTCCGCAGACACTTGTCAGAGTGTGCTGGGGAAACCGAAACAAGATGAAGGACCCAGCTTGTATAGGGACAGGTTCGCAGGTGACTGATAGGCTGCTATACCACTACTTGGGATTTAAAAAAGATTATTATTAAGGACTTCTTAACTCCCATTGCCCCATATCTACACCTCTCCTATAGTGGACTTTGCATTATATTTATGTACAAGTTTTATTTTCCATATCAGTTGTCTTCACCACCAATATATCCCTGTCTAGCACAATGGCAGCCACATAATAGACATTCTGTAAATGTTAGGTGAGTAATTCAACTCAACTTGTTCAGCAAATATGCACTGGGTTCTCCATGCCAGGCCCTGTTTTAGGTACTGAGGATATAACAATGAACGAAATACTTAAAGTCCTAGCTCTCATGAAGCTTACACTCTAGTGGGGGAAGGGACAGACAGTGGACACTGAAAACATGGAACATGTTAATTAGCATGTTCATTAACTAGAAAATAGGAAGTATGTTAACTACGAGGGAAGAGAAAGTGAAGTAGGGAGAAAGGAAGTGTTGACAGCGGAGAGGGCAGGAGAATTGCTATTTTACATAGAAGGTCTCTGATAAATCTGCTGAAGAATCATGAAGGAAGTGAGGGGGCAAGTCACTCAGATAGTTGCGAGAAGATTTCATTAAGGCGGAAGGAGCAACAAATGTAGAGACCCTGAGGTGCAGGTGGGGTTGGGCTGATGAAAGAAAAACAGCCATGAAGCCAGAGTGGCTAGAGGGGAGTGATTAAGGACGAGGGTGACGGAGGCAAGATCAGAGAGGTGGCAACTGGGATGGGTCGTGAAGGACAAATCTTATAGACCATTATGAAGCATTTGGCTTTAACTTTGAACAAGTTAGGAAGATTTTGAGCTGAGGAGTGACATGTTACATTGAAAATAGATTTCAGGGGGGACCAGAAGTCGAAGTACCCCTACTACAATTGGATCTCTCTGAATAAATGAATGAATAATGAATGAATGAAAGACAATTAGTAAGCAGACAAAAAAGCATTCATTCTCGTGTGATCCTTAGTGTTTTTCACTCCATTATAGACACCTCTCCACATTTTCGACTACTCATTTTTTTTAGGGTGTGTTTCTACCTGCAATTCAGGCAAGCCTGAGCTTTCTAAGGTCTAGGTCAGTCAGTAATAAGTAGTCTTTAAAACTGGTGTGACAGAAAGTCATGTAAATTCTTTACTCAAAGAAGGGTCTACAGAAGAAACATGTATGTATGTATACAAAGTCTGTATACAACCTAAGCTAATGATGCTTACTTTTCTCTAACAGTTCAAATGCATATTCTGTATGAGGAGCTTTTAGTTGCTGTTGATGCATGGTCACGGCAAATGATCTTTCTGCTCTGAAGATGAAAAAGAAGAGATGTGGGAGAAACCAGAACGCTATAGCCTGAATGCTTGTGTTCTCCCAAAATTTATGTATTTAAACCTAATCCCTGATGTGATGATATTTGGGACGTGATTAGGTTATGAGGATAGGGCGCTCAAGAATGAGATTAGTGCCTTTATAAAAGAGACCCACAAAGTTCCTTAGCTCTTTCCAGTATGTAAGATTCCGATGAACCAGGAAGCTGGCTCTCATCAGATACCGAATCTGCCGGGGCCTTGGTTTTGGACTTTCCAGCCTCCAGAATTTTGAGAAATAAATTTCTGTTATTTATAAGCCAGCTAGTCTGTTATAGCAGAGCAAATGAACCAAGACACCAGCGTCCACAGTATTTGTTTCTCTGCAAAACTCTGGGCCCAGAATAAAACCTAAATGCTGTTTCAAAGGATATTTAGGGAGATTGATAGATCTCAGTGGCTAGAACGGAGTGCAGTTACTAATTATATTAGTTTTCCAGCATAATGTTGTTAGATTTAGACTTAAAAAAAAAAAGCTAGTGTTTCTGAAATGTAAAGAGGGTTAACAATTAGTCATGTAGATTTTCACTTAAAATAGAGTTCCAAGTTCTAATTATACTTATCACTATTTCAAAAATTTTTATAAAACAGTCTAGTGTTCTATATGCACATTTAATTTTTTCTCTCATCTTTATTTCCATGGCTACCAAGGTTTTCTAAGCTCTAGTCCCTGCAAGTAAAAAATAAAAAGCAATTCTTTCCTCACCTAGGTTTGTCGTTTGTTTATACATCAGATTCAGATCTGGAATTGTATTAGTGACACACTTGAAAACCAGTTTGACTTAGGTGTTTAGTTTTCAGTGTAGACTAATAATCGCCCTTAACTTTTTTTTTGAATCTGAACCCCTTTGTGAAATTGATGAACACTGTAGAGTGTCTATGGACAAATGTGCATGTGCACACACACATTAGATATGAAATATAATTTCAGGGGATCCATAGACTTCCTGAACCCCATCCATGGGACACCTTATAGAGAAGCATGTACATTCAGGTAAAGCCCATTGTCAAGTTGTACTGATATAAGTGTAATCAGGCTCACGTAAATAGAGAGTGGTACATTTTTACCTAAAATTTTTACTTTGCTGTGATTATTTTTTTGGCTAGTTTTTCCTTACTTAACAAGGGTAACACATAACTTGTCCTCTTACATATCTGCATGTTATAGAAAGGTGGTTTTATTCCAGGTTCTCATTCCAATGCACCATTGTTTCAGTTTATATGTGGGTGACTCCCACCCAGGAAAGACTAAGACAATAAAGACATGATCTAGACATTTCCTTTTGTGAGATAATACATTTTCTCATTGCTGATGGAGTTGGTTGGGTTTTCTGTAACCTGCAACCAAAACTGAATCAGAGATTTCTGTATTAGATTAGATTACTGGACCTTTTGGCATATTTTTTTAAAAAGCAGTGAATTAATATTCCTAATCAAATTAATTCTAGGTATGCCACCTGTTACTGTTGACTGGATTTTTTGTTTGTTTGTTTTAGGATATGGAATGAAATAATTATATGTAGGGTGTCCCCACTGAATTGGATAGAGTTTGGAGAATACAATGGACCAAGCCCCAGGCTTACTTGCTCGGATCTGCTCCTTTGAAGTAGGCATTGACCGTTTCTGTAAATGCTGCTGCAACAGGGAGGGTGTCCTGGGCTCCCATGGTTAGGGGGCTGGGTCCCCTGGAAGAACCTGCATGAAATGAAAAATCTTCATTTAATATGGATCGGAGCCATCTTAGTACATGTGGAACTAAAAGCCCATTAAAGGATTAGAGGATGAAATCTAATTACTGAAAAAAAAAGCAATGTGCTAAGAGCCATAACTGTATATTCAACATAGAGCTCAAGTATTTAAAAGGAAATATTTGGCTGGTTTACAGACAAACACACTCGAAATTAATACAATGATGTATTTTACTACAGAAAAAAATCCAAGCAGAAGAATAAAGTCATAGGGGGTTTCAATGTTTTACATAAAGCATAAGGCAGTATTTGCATGACAGTTTGTACAGCAGGTAGTTAGTAAGAAAATTATTAGCTTCCTATTTGAGCCTTCACCTTATACAATTGCCCACACACTCAAAACTGTTTGCATTTCTTCATTTTAAAGAGACAAACAGCCATGGAGCACAGTGTTACACATTGTCCTTCTCTGAGGTGTTTCCATTTCAAAAAGTCCAATTACCCTCAGATCAAGTAGGCTCAAGTGTACATGTCCCCAAACATACACAACCCAAACGTCCACCTTGACTTAGCACAAACCCATCAATGCATCAATTCACATTATTAAAAATAACAGTTTACTGACCATCTACTACATACCAGGCACTACACTGGATACCTTACAAGAATTACCACATTCAAGCCCCACATCACCCCTGTGGGATAGGCATTATTATTCCCATTTTACAGAAAGAAAACTGAAGCTCAAAGAGCTAAGTGACTTACCCAAGATACAGTTAGTTAAGTGGCAAAACTAAAATTCAAACCTAGGTTTGCCAGCCTATAAGGCTCATGATTTTCCCTATGCTGTTTTTACCATATTGTTTGTCTAAATGAAACATTTTCCTGTATGTTTTTGATACAACTTGAGGTTTCCAAAAGGAGCGAAGTTTAGGACTGTTGTCTTCATTAACAATCTCTAGACATGGTACTGAAGAGTCAAGTTTTATAAGGACAAAGTATTTAATTATGTCACACATTCACTGCTTCTCCTTCTTATCACACAAAACACATTTACTCTTCTCCACCTCATCACAGACTACGTGTTATGCTTTTTATCTTTTACGCTTTCATATGCTTCTCTGATTATGAAAAGATCTACCTTTGTATATTTCCCTCCTCAATAAAGTTTTCCTTGATAATTCTAGTTCATCCTAGTGTCTATGTTTTCTATCTTCCCTTGTCTTTCAATATCTTGGATGTAGTAATGGATCACCAACAAACATTGGCTTATTAGCTGCTATGTATCAGGCATTATGGTAGGTGCCAGGGATTCAGAGATAATTAAACATAATCCTTGTCCTCAGGAAATAGGTTTTTGTTGCTTACGAGCCATGCCTCGAGTGGTATTTTGTTACAGCAGTCAGAATGGACTGAGGCACACAGTCTGGCCCAGATCTATCCTTCCTCACCTCTTCCCTCTCTGTCCAACAATGCTATACCCTAGCTGTGTTCACCTCTGGGCACTACAGTCCTTACTGTGGGTTTAATCAATAATGCCAGAGAAGGAAAAAACATCAAGATTTTACAAAGAACCCTTTTACCTTAAAGGATCCACAGTTTACAATTCTAATTTCTTCACATCCCTATACATTGCAATTAATATGCCATCTTCTATTTTACTTTTTTCATTTATTACACAATTTTCCTTATTGCTATCTGGTCTACATATCATTTCCATGAGTATATATTATTCTACAAAAATTCTCCAAATGTTGGGTCATTTCTAGGTATAAATTATTCTAAATCCATCTTCGTATAAATTGGTCTTTTTCTTTTAATTATTTTTTTAAGATATAGTTTTATTACTACAAAGTGGGATGGCCCAACCATAAGGCAGATAAATTTTTGATTGCTAAGAATGCCAGATTATTTTATCTTATTTTTAAAAATAAATTTATTTATTTTATTTATTTATTTTTGGCTGTGTTGGGTCTTCGTTGTTGCACGCGGGCTTTCTCTAGTTGCGGTGAGCAGGGCTATTTCTTTGTTGCGGTACGCGGGCTTCTCATTGCAGTGGCTTCTCTTGTTGCGGAGCACGGGCTCTAGAGCACAGGCTCAGTAGTTGTGGTACATGGGCTTAGTTGCTCCGTGGCACGTGGGATCTTCCCGGACCAGGGATCGAACCTGTGTCCCCTGCTTTGGCAGGCAGACTCTTAACCACCACGCCACCAGGGAAGTCCCCCAGAATATTTTACGTAAAGATTACACTCAGTGAAAATGCTATTAGTAATAAATGAATGCTTCTGTTCCCCTGCAGTTCCTTAGAGAGTCTTTGTTACTATGATTATTGGAAAACTGGGCTAAAACCAGGAGAGTGTCTAAGATGCTGAGAAATTCAAACCTTATGGCCTAAGGTGACTAAGAGGGGCCTCAAAACTATTTTCAAATATCTGAAATAATATTACCAGACAGTGACTCTAGGGACCAGAATTCATGGTCATGGATCTGCAAGTTAATAGCTTTGTGACCTCGGGCAAATGAATTATCTTTAGGTTTTCTCAACCATAAAATGAAGGCAATAGATCACATCATCCCTGTGTGTTAGGATTCTATAGTTTTAAGTTGTTTATAGGAATTTAAGGAGTTTTAAACAGTAGGAACAATTTTCTCACACAGAAATAAGCTGCTTTGAAAACTGTATCCCTTCACTGGTGGTTTTAGTGAACCTGCCAAATATTTACTGGGTATCTACTATGTGTAAGATAGTGGTGGGAACACAGATATGTAAACTTTCAGGAAATAAGATACAAGCATATAGGAAACCCAGTAACCATATAATATACAAACAAGAGCTTAAGACAATAGCTCAAGTGACAGCACTATGAGTTTTTTTCACTACAAGATTAATTGTCCAATGAGCAGAACAGGAAATTCTGCTCCTTGATTTAATAAAAAGAAGCTCAGACTCTGGTGTCACATAGACTTGTGTGTGAATCCCAACGCCTCCACTTACAATCTGCTGTGACCAGGAGCAAGCTATTTAATCTGTCTGTGACTCAGTTTCATCTTTAAAATAAAATATCAATAGATAATAATATCTATATTAAAGGTTTGTGGTGGACATCAAATGGGATATCCTTAGCGTGGTATATACTTGAACGAACAACTTCTTCTTGTTTTTGTTGCTGTTATTTTGTCAGGGTGAGTTTTACTAAGGTTGTTGAATTAGAGTTGGTTCTTTGAATTTGAATAGTTATTGAGGTAGAGAATGAAGGGAGGTACCACAAATGGTACTCCTCACTGAGCAAGGAGATAGACCAACATTTTCAGGTTCCTTCCAACCCCAAATTTCTTTTATCATAAGAGCAATGAATTCTATAATGCATGTTTAATTTTTTGTGTATTACATGGGTGGCTCTCATATCTATTCAAGTCGCTTGATATAATGCTTGGACTCATAGGAGATGAAAGTTGGTTGAGTGCATATTTGTCTGTTGATTCATTCGAATGTGAGTTCCTGCAATAAGTAGGCATTGTGCTAGTTGCTGAGAGATTCACAGAAATGTATGAGATGTACCCCTCCCTTCATGGAGCTTGTAGGATAAAAGGGGACTATAATATTAAATACAAATGACAGACAAAGCACTACATGAAGTTAGATAATATTGATAGCTAAGTATTATAATTATTATATTATTAATGATTATTTTTAAAGAATTAAATGTCGAAATAGTAATTATTATGTCTGTCCTACAATAAAATAAAATATCAAACACTAATATGGCTTTTTGTTCTTTATACATTGAGGGGATAAACAGGTTCAGTATAATTATCTCTGTTGCACTAGCCCAAGTTCACTCTGCTAGTAAGTGGTAAAGATGAAATTCAATCCTAGGTCTCCTAGTGCTAACAAAAACAGTAGTAGCAACAACGAAAACTTTGTACCTCTTATCACATACTAAGAACTATTTCTGTATTACCTCTTAATCCTGATAATACCCCTATTAGGGAACTACCATTGTTATCCCTGTTTTCCAGAGGAGAAAACTGAGGTTACAAATCATTCAGTAGCCTTGCCCACAGTCACCCAGTTAGTAAGCGGTAAGCACAGCATTGGGGTGCAAACCTAGTACTTCCTGACTCTGGATCCTGAGCTCTTACCTACACTGCTCATGGAACATGTAAGTCAGAACAAAATTATGTTAGACAACTGAGGGTGCATATGTGGTCCCCCAAGAAGGACAAGTTGCTGCCATTACCTTGTCGAGTTCTGACAAAATAGCAATTCCAGGGTCCTGGAAAGCAATTGCCAAGCACACTTAGGGAGTTCTGAGAAATGGAAGAAGGCACATAGAGTCACTATCATGTGATGAAATTTTCTGAAAGGCAGTTTTCTGTGACTCTCATTACCAAGCAAGGTTATACACACACACACACACACACACACACACACTAAGGCTAAAGAAAAATTAGTATGACATCTTTAAAAGAAGAGGTCATCCTACTATATAGCACAGGGAACTATACTCAATATTTTGTAATAACCTATAAGGGAAAAGAATCTGAGAAAGAATATATACATATATATATATATATATATACACATATATATATGTAAAACTGAATCACTGTGCTGTACACCTGAAATGAACACAGCATTGTAAATCAACTAAAAGAAATCAATAAAAAACGAAAAAGATAAGGTTGTTAATTTGTGAAAGCATTTCCTGAGTAGTCAACTGAAATATGAATGTGAGTATGGGGTAGGGGCTGTATAGGTAAAAATATGAAAGGAGAAAGGGAAAAGGGAGAGCGATTTTAGAAGAGAAAGGGAAAGATACAAATAAAAAAGGGGGAGAAAAGGAAGCGAAATACCCAGGTACAGAACTTGAGTAAGAGTACAAGGTTTACTTGATAAATAAATGGCTGTTCGAGTCCCGGTTTCCACAGAGACGCCTGGTACTACACCACTGCCAGTCTTTTGTGTGGAGGGGAAGTGTGTCCTCACGGTGTGCCCAGAGCAAGCCTGTCCGGTCCCCCTGCCCCCTTGTTCGGTACAATTTACTCCATTTTCTGTATAATGTTTTCCACTTTGCAAAGTTGAAATTTAGAACTTTTTTCATATCAAACCAGCTCATGAAGAAGACTTCTTTTGAGTTGTTTTAAATATAATATGAATTTATGTCAGAGTAGTGCTTCCCTCTGGGGTGTTTGTAGCGTTTGTCACTATAGGCTTAATAAATGGTAATAGCTGTTATTTATTGTGTCCTAACTCTGTGTGCTGCTTCATATGCATTACCTCCTTTAATTCACACAAACACCTCACCAAGTAGGTGCTATTTTTAACAACCTTTTCTTACAGATGAGAAAACTTTGGAGGTGTAAGTAGGTCAAACTCAGACAGCAAGTGATCTATACTTTTAGCTGTTATGCTTTGCTGTTACAGTAAAGAATCTAGAACCTCTTCGGAGGCTGTGGGCTTCAGTAGTGATTGTGCTTCTTAGTTAACATCTGCCCTTGGGCAGGTCACTGATTCTAGCTGCATCCCTATTAAATTGGGACATCAATGTCAGTGCCGCCAACTTTATCTGACTGTAAAGAGGATTTGCACTTACAAATATCAGGAGTCAAAAGAGCTGCAAATTTTACTCTCTTTTCATCTGGGTTTGGAAACAGTCACTCTGAAAGTACAACATGAAGAATGGACAGCTGGAGAGGGCAGTGTTCTTTGTTTAGAAGACCATTACCAGCCTTGCAGCCTACCAACCCGAACACCTGCTGCTCCACCAGGCCCGCTGTACACGCAGGGCAAATGACCCTTATGTCCAGGAGTGAGAACACAGGAGACAACCAACAGATGGAAGCAATAGACAGCATCAGAATGTATGAAAGAAGAGAGGAGAAATTCCAGGAGTTGTATGAAGAAGCAGAGAGTGGGAACTGGATTAGCTTTTTCTAAAACAAAGCAAATCATATTAGTAGAATTAGTAAAAAAAAAAAAATTATAGTCAATTCAACTATAATTTATAGAGTATATTCTGTATAATGTGATAAAGACAAAAATGTTGGAATCAGATTGAATTAAATTTGAATCCTGACTTTATCACTTATTGCGTTACCTTGGGAAAGTTACTTAACCTCTCTCATGTCCACCTTCATCATTTTGTAAAATGGAGATAGTACCTTCTACAGATACTGTGAAGATTACATATGATGATATAGAATGTCTTTGTTATCTGAGGATAGTCAGTATCAGAAAAAAAAGTCACTTAGAAATGAATGCATTTAAATGGTTTCCAAAATTTCATAGGATATAGTAATAAAAAGGCTTGACTTGCACTCTAAATTGTCATAAACTAAATTTGTGAAAACAATCTTTTATTAACACACTGCAATCAAATAATCAATGAGTTCTTAGAATGAACAAAAATGATTTGTGTTGATATTTTGAGGAAAGGCATAGTTTTCTGATAAATTGTATTATAGCTTCATACAACAATCTAGTTTCAGATTTGGTTTTCTTTCATGATTATAAAGTGATCCTACATTGCAGGGTTAATTGAGAGTTTTATACATTTTCCTAAGGTTCTCTCAATTTCTTGATTTTCTTTTGAAGTGGCTACGATGTAAGCTTCCTTTATTTCTTCTTTTTCAATCATTAATAGTATTATTTCTGCTAAACCCTCAATTGATGATGACTTTGAATATAACCTAAGGAGCTTTACACCATCACTTTCCTTGACTTCATGGAATCCTGTATCCTTTCTAAGATTGGCAATTTCATTTTGCAATAAATGTGCACTGCACCTGCATTGTGTGTCCATTATTTGTTTCAGACATTTATGGAAAAACTGACTACATCTGCATATTATGTGATGAATGGTGATAGATGCTAGGGTTAATCTGGTAAACTGATTTTAGAATGGGGACTAATGTTCTAGATTAATACTTTCATGTCGAGTTGGTCTTTACTTTCCTACCAAATCCAGTAACTGCAAAGACACCCATAAGGACACTAAAGTAAGGAGTTTCGCGAGTATATGTAAATGTGAGTGCCTCCGCATAGTAAATACTCAATAAGTAATAGCCATTATCATTAACAGAGAAGGAGAATTTGCTGGGCAGTTACAATATGTAATATATTGTTTCAGGCTGCCCTCAACACCATATGCATTTAGCATACAAAGTAAGATAAAGAGACGATTAGAAGCTTTTCTTAGCCCAGTAGAAAGAATTTTATCGTGAGAGCTTAACTTGAGAAGGTGAGTTGTACTTTTGTGACCCTGTGAATCTTAGCTAGCTGAAGTGATGGTTAATAAAGTAATATTACTTTTTTAAAAATCACGGCAACTTTGTTTAAAAATTTTTAGGATAGATTTGTAAGAAAAGGAGTCAAAGAAAAGTTATTACATATAAAATTTTCTATTTTTTTTTCTCTGCATCTTGGAATGTTACAGCTTTACATAAACTAGTTGACTTAAATTATTTGAAATTTATCTTATATGTGTATGTTGTATGTGTGTGTATATGCTGCATATAAAAATGTACATGTAAAATATTTTGTGTATTTCAGTATATTTGTATATTTTTGTCTCTTTTAGAATTCTAGGTCTAAAAATTCTGTATCTAATGAATGCTGTAGGTTAATCTCATAAATAACAATGCTGTGATGATAGCTAAACTGAACATATACTTTTTGTATCCCAGGACTATTCTAAAAGTTTCACATGCATTACCTTACTGAATCCTCACATTAAAAAAAATATTATTATTACTATTTTGCAGATGACAAAACTGAGGCTTAAGAAAGTCTGAAAGATTCCCTAAGTGCTAGTTTCGTTCCTCACATCCTGAAGTAAGTGGCATCAATTGACTTGCTAAGTGCCAGGTGCCAGTACAGAGGAAAAAGGGCAAACCTCAAATGAGGAGTCACCAACATTACTGAGTACTTGCTATGGGCTACACACTCTCGTTTATGCTTTACACATGCTGCATCATTTAATTATCACCACAGTCCTGTGCCCACATGGGCACTACTACATATTACAGATCAAGAAACTGAGTCTGAAAGAAGATAGTCTTTTGCTCACATTCTCACCGTAAGCAGTGGAGTTCGTTAGGATTCAAACGAAGGTCCACTTAACTCCACGCTCCTTCCACATAAGGAGCCCCATAGGCTTGTCTCGACTCACAGTGGCTTTGGGTGAGTTATACTTGTTACATGCTTTTCAGTGTGCAAGGCATACACCTTCAGGAAAATGAAGAAGGCATACTTAAAGTCAGTTGTCATAGAGTAGAATTAAGGACACTGAATTTCTGGGTAGGTAAATAGGATTAGAGTTGTTTTCAGTCTTCCTCTTCAAAAGTCCCTGCTCACCTGCCTTGGAGAGATATACATATATGTAAAATATATAAATATATAAAAATATACTTTATGTGTAAAATGTATATATACACATATAATATATATATTTCATGTGCATATAATTGTTGCTTTTCAAATTCCACTTAGTCCATAAACATGTGATTGGTCAACGTTTTTGTTGTATTTTATAGAGAATTTTCTTCAAACTGGGTCTTTGCTTACAGTTCTCAAACCATCATCCAACATTAATTAATGCCGTATTTAATTAACTTCCTAAAACAATATGGTTGACTCAGAAAATGGGAAAATTATATTTCCTTTTCATCAACAAAGTCACATCAAGCATATTCAACACAAGGACTATTATTAGACATGGACATAAGGCAGGAGACAAAGCCATAATGAAAACGTCTTCAGGATGAGGACTCACATGACCAAAACCTATACAACTTCATACAGACAATACTGAGAGTGATTAAGCATCTGAAGCTAAGCCAGCTAGAGCGTGGTATGACAAAGAATGTGGAGAATACATGAAGAGCTACTCTATGTAGAACACTTATATGGGATGGCCATTGTGCCGAATACTTTACATGCATTATGTCTTCTACTTTCCAAACATCTCTTTGAGGTACATACCATTATTAGGCATGTGTTACCATCGAGGAGATTGAAGCTTAGTGAGATTAAATAATTTGCTCAAGGTAACTTGCTCTATAGTAAGTAGAAAGGTGCTGTGACTGAAACGAGATCTAACTTCAATTGTATTTTCAGTGTTGGCCTGTTCATGTTCAAAAGCTTTGCTCCAACATCCAGCTGGATGCACAGTATGCATTCTCAATGGGGCAGCTTCTCCCCAAAAGGGGTAGAAATTGGTTCTTAGGGGAAGGTGAAGGAAATCTTTACCTTTTTATGTATGAAGCACACAGATATTCATACAGTACATAACCAGGTGTACCGTACATCTGTGATATTAAAATTGTACTGGGGAGCAATGAGGGGGAAACAAAGGTCTAAAAAGACTCTGTGGGTAAGGGAAGGGGGAAAATGAAAAAACAGTTTGAGAAGATCTGGTTTACAGCTTTAAAAGGGTCATTGGTTGTGAATGTCCTTTACACCTCATCAACTCTCTTGGGAAAAACTTTACGGGACTGGTTTTGCTAAAGGATAATAATGGTTTATTTCTTTCTTCAAACTTACAGAGTGAATAATATCTATGGGGCTGAAATTATGGGTGGGCTAATCAAGATCATTGGGAAAATATCCAGTAAGGACCCCACAGAGGAACCATAAATGGCTAAAAATTTGAAAACAAGATCAGCCTCTCTAGTAATCAAAGAAATACAACAAGAAGAGAGAAATAATTTTTTATCTTTTCAGATTAGAAAAGATCTGAAAAAACAATACTTCATGCATGTGAGAATATAATGAAATAGGCACTGTAATATAATGTTGATGGAAGTAAAAGTTGGTATAACCTTTCTAGAAAACTGCTTGGCAATGTGTATCATGAGCCTTTAAAGGTGTCATAAATTTAGCCCATAATTCCAATTTTAAGGATCTATTCTAAGAAAATGTCTTAAGGCCAAAGAATTATGTGCAAAGATGTTCATGGCATGTGGGAGAACTTGAAGCAATTTAAATGCCTAATAACTGAAGTGAAATAAATCACAATTCATGACAGAATAAAATGCTATGCAGATATTAAAAGGTTTTCAGTAATTAAAAATAGAGCTAAAAACAATCACATATCACATTTTACCTATTAGATTGGAAAATATGAGAAATATTGACATAACTCAGTGTTGCTAAGTGCATGGAGAAAATGTTAATCATAATGCTGGTATAAATTTTTGGATGGACATTTGGCAATATGTAGTATTATTTTAGATGTGCATACCCTTTAACACGGTGATTCCAGTTTTAGCAGTTTATCTTTTGGAAAAATTCACACAAGTACGTGAGGACATAGGTTTAAGGCTGCTCACTGCACCATTTCACACAATAGCAAAAAAAAAAAAAGAAAAAGAAAAGAAAAAGCCAACCTAAATATCCATTAATAAAAGAAAGGTACATGCATACAATATAATACTATGGAAACATTAACATGATTATATAGATGTATATGTATATAATACACACACATATATATCCCAAACACTCCATATCATAAATTTAAATGGCTACTATTGAATGCAGGTTATAGAGCAGAGTCTATCTTCTATTTGCATAAAACCGTACATACTTCCTTGATTGTTAAGAAACATACTTTTGAAAACATGAAAATATTAAAATTTCTGAAATTGAGATGCATCTTGTAATCAATGTCAAAAGAAAACTGGCAGCTGCTAACAGAACATGTTCCAGAGTTGTCTTTGCTTGTACTTGTGGGAATGTAACCTTGATTAGAAGTGATCAGCTCATCTCGAGGTCCCCTCAGTTGAGTTATTTGAATTGACAGCCTCTCATGTGATTAAATTTGGACCCTTATTTTCTCTTAAGAATTGTTTTTAAAGATTCCACCTGATGCAGTAATAAAGTGAAAAGTTATTTGTACACAGAAGATAAACTGTCACACACCAAGCTATGCAACGGCAGGCAGGAGAAACTGACAGATTCTTTGAAAAGTAAACCATGGAATTTCGAAAGATGGGACAAGTAGGTTATGACTGAATTATGCATCATGAAAGAATATATAATTCAGGTGCTAAAACTGTATCTGTCAACAACTTCTGGCTGACTTTCAAGAAAGTTACCTTTTGGCAATTTATAAATAAACTTAGGAATACGAATGCAGAAAAAACCTTGGAATTTTTGATGTGCCCCCAAATGAAACCATAAACATCAAAGAGAATAAAAAGATCCAGATTATGAACATGCTGTATAAAAAGCATCAAGTCACTGTGATATTAAATATAACTGCTGATGGCCAGAGTGACTTAGGTGTATTTTTAATTCTGAAATTGAAATAAGTTTAGATTCAATTTCTGATGGTTATACTGAAGATAGTGGCTTGCAATTTGTCTGTTATTGTTAGTTAGGAAAAAAATGCCTTTATACTTTTAATGAAGCTTATTTTGCACCTGAAGTGTTGTTAAACCAATGGAGCACATCCCAATGGACGGCTTTTTGGAATCAAGTAAAGGCAGCACGCGCATACACACACACACACACACACACACACACACGTGTGATTTCAGCATTGTATTTACTCTTTTTTTTTCAGTTCCAGGATCTTTTTTCTTTAACTTTATTGAGGTACAATTGAGAAATAAAATTGTCAGATATATAATGTGTACGTGTGATGATTTGATCTACATTTACATTATGGAAGATTCCTCCCATCTAGTTAATTCACACGTCCATCACCTCACATATTTTTCTCCCTTCCTTCCTTCCCTTCCTTTCCTTCTTTCCTTCTTTATTTCTTTTCTCTTAGCAAATTTCACTTGTATCAATACAATACAGTGCCATCAACTATAGTCACTACGTTATACATTAGATCGTCAGACCTTATTCATCTTATAGTTGAAAATTTGTACCCTTTTACCAGCCTCTCCATATTTCCCCCACATCCAGCCCCTGGCAACCACTTTTCTACTCTCTGTTTCTATGAGTCTGACTTTCTCTTTTCTAGATTCCACATATAAGTGATACCATGTAGTATTTGTCTTCCTCAAGATCCATCCACGTGGTTGCAAATAGCAGGATTTCCTTCTTTCTCTGTATTTACTCTTTTATCTATACTTCTCCATATTGTTTGAAGTTTTAAAAAGTAATGTGCTTACATCAATTTCACAATCAGAATAAAACAATGAGCTATGTTCAAATACAGTTTAATGGCATGGAGGACATTATCATACATTAAAGTAAGAGAATGCATACTTATATACTGTATGAAAATATAAACTACACACACACACACACACACACACACACACACACACACACACGAGTCACCTACACAAGAAAAATCTTAGAAATAAAATACACTAAAACAGTGGTTATCTATGGTTATTAGATTATAGATTATTTCATTTTTTATAGCTTTCTGTTTTTCTAAATTTTATATAATGAGCATGATTAGGGATAGTGTGGCAAAAAATATTATAAATAGAAGATGTGGTACATATATACAATGGAGTATTACTCAGCCATTAAAAAGAATGAAATAATGCCATTTGCAGCAATATGGATGGACTTGGAGATTATCATGCTCAGTGAAGTAAGTCAGACAGAAAGACGAATATCATTTGATATCGCTTATATGCAGAATCTAAAAAAAATGATACAAATGAACTTATTTACAAAACAGAAACAGATTTATAGGCTTAGATAACGAACTTATGGTTACGGGGAGGGGAAGTGGGGGAGGGATAGATTGGGAGTTTGGGATTGACATGTACACACTGTTATGTTTAAAATAGATAACCAACAAGGACCTACTGTATAGCACAGGGAACTCTACTCAATACTCTGTAATAACCTATGGGAAAAGAATTTGAAAAAGAATAGATACATGTACATGTATTGATATAAGTGAATCACTTTGCTGTACACATGAAACTAACACAACATTGTTAATCAACTATACTCCAATATAACATAAAAATCTAAAAAGAAAGAAATTGAGAGTTATACTAGGATCTTAAATAACTCTGAAGCTTCTACATTTCTCCTTTATTTCTTGAATGGTTTCTGTTCTTACAGTCAAAAAGTAGATGCTGGTAATTTTGAATTTTATGATATTTGATATTTATGAATGGAGAGGCATAAAGAATGCTGTCGGTCCTAGTCTGACTGCCTGAAAGCCTGCTATTTCCCCAGTTTCCTGGGGAATGGGCTGTGAGCAGAGTCCAAAAAAGGCAAAATCTAGGAAAGGAGTAATCAACACTAAGTAACTCATTCTTCCCCTTCCTGGACTCACCCGTTACAATGATGACTGCAACTCCGGAAAGTCACCAAAACATCTTTGAAAAATTAACCTCACCCTTGCTCCTTTGTGATACTTCTCCAGAAAAACCTTTCGTGTTTCTCAAAGGCATAGTTCAATGAGCCTCTAAATCAAATCTTGAAGCAATGTTGCAGTTACTCTGAATATAAGACTGAGCAACACAATTGTAAGTCGCACACACTGTCTGTGTGAATATGTGCCAGCAGGAAAAGAAGCCCCAAGGCCATATTTACTAATATCCTGGTGACTCAGTACAGCAGAGCCAGCAGAAAAGGAACACGTCCATGAAAATTCCTGTCTGCTGAAATTCTACACTCTAGCAGAGATTATTGCCACATACATGTTGCAAAATAGTTGAAGATACAAAAGGGTTAAAATCTTAAGGGCAATGACTTATCTTAATGCCTTATTTTGATGACCCCAAATCAATCTTTGATTTAATAAATAAAGCAATGAATGTAAAATTCTTAACACATATTAAGTATTCATTAATGTTAATTATTTTAAGAAATGATTATATTTGTATAGTACTTTATAGTTTACAAAGGCCTTTCACAAGTAATTGACTAAAGTCTATTAGGAGTATGTTTGATATTGATGAAATATATACATTCCACATACATAAAAGGGCTTAGAAATGGGAGATTCTCCCGAGTCTTGACATCACCTCTTTGAATCCCTTTTTCATTCACTGTGTCAGCTCTCCTCTCTCTAGTGGGTAATCAAAGGTCCTTTTCTCTGTCTGGGGGAGTCAGAGTCAGGAGTACAATGTATGGGCTGTCTCCATCTGCGGACAGCTCTTCTTAGAAGACACATAATAAAAAACTATTGTACAAACTAGTATGTGTAAAATAAGTTACAGGGATATATTGTACAACACAAGGAATATAGCTAACATTTTATAATAACTTGAAATGGAGTATAACCTTTAGAAATTGTGAATCACTATATTTCACACCTGTAACATATAATATTGTACATCAACCACACTTTAGTTAAAAAAAAGCTATGTATGATGAAGGCTCACAACTATGCAAAGGTAAAATAGATCCTTCTGGTGATTCTCAGCTTCTCCACTCTTTTCTCAGGAAGTTTGAAGTTATTTGTCAAATTTGCTGAAATACCTTGATTTACAAATTCCTTAATAAAAGAAATGGTAACAGATTTTCGTCCAACATCTCCCATCAGCATGAACACAGCATCCCGAGGAGTGTATCACCAGGCAGATCATTAGCCTCAGCGAGGTAGCTTTAATGATTGGCTCTGGTGGAGGCTGGTGGTAGGAGGTGAGTGTAGAGCAGGAGGACACATCCTGCTTCCATGGGATTCTCCTGCTCTATAAGCAGCCAGAAAAGAGGGCCCGTTGTTCCTGCTGACAAAGAGCAGGGGGCCATGTAGCAGCTCACAGCAGATTGAGTTGCCAGATTCTTTATGTGGAAGACTAGAATGCAGCAACCCGACCTTCTTCAAAGCAGGCAATAACTAAACAAAGCAGTCCAGGGATATGGGAAGGTGGACAACAGTGGTAATAGCTAATCATTATTGAGCACTTTGCATGCACTGACCTCGTACTTGACTATTTAATCTTTACTACAACCACTACAACACTATGAAATAGGTTACTATTTCCTAGTAATACCATAACTATTCCAATTTCCAGAGAAGAAAACCAGGACTTAGGTTAAGTAGCTTCCCTAAAGTCACATCATGCTTAGACTATAATTTAGACCCCGAAGGCTAATTCCAAAGCCAACGCACGCACATACACACACACACACACACACACACACACACACACACACACACACACTTTCTCCCTCTCTCTAAATATATATATATTACATATCTTTTTTCTCTATCTCTATGGATATATGTGTGAGTGCATTCATGTGTGTACACTGAAAGTAAACTAATATAAATTAAATGGGGACTTCGTTTATTTCTAATATCTAGGATAATACCCAATATGCCTTTAGATTAACATTTATACATTATGTAAGATTTTTATTAGAACTCTAACTCAGCAAAACATTTTATCTTTCTTTAAAGCGGACTCTGTGTAGACTTAAAAGTCATGCCTGTCTCTTCTTCTGGAAGCTCTCCCTAAGTTCTAGGCCAGGTTGTCTTTCTGCTCGGTGCCTCCCAAAACACCCTATCTCCTGAATTATAACCATCTCTGCACGTTATTGTAACAACTTGTTTAATGTCTTTTCTATGCTCCATGAAGGTAGAAACATGCTTCTCTTGTTCCCGACTGTAACCCCAGTATCTTTCATAGTGCTGAGCACATAGTAGAGGCTCAGTAATTACTTGCTGACTGAATGAATACAGACACAACAATATTTGTCCTTATAGCAATATTATCAAGGCCGTGTTCTACAAATTTGTTCATTGTTTTCCCTATCAGATACCTACTTATTGTAGAATTAGTAAACATGGTAAACCTTAGCATTTTAATCAATTTTGTGCACATACATATAAACATATGTAGACAGTCCTAATTCCTGCTAGAGAATATTAACTGCGAGCATGTCTAGACACATTGCCGCTACCATGAGGAGGAGTTTAGAAACTCTGTAATGTCATAAGAAGCAACTAATTGCTCCTTTTGAACATGACTTATATAAGTTTACCGTGGGGATAGGCAGGGAACTTTAAAATTTATTGCAAGAGCTCCTATTTCATGGAAAAATAAAAATGAAGTGCCCTATTAAAAGAAACAATTTTCTTTCTATTTATAAGCCAAGAAATACAAAATTTATTACTCAATTATTTGTAAGGTTTATACAAGTCACTACGTTTTTGTTTGATGTACTCAACAAATATTAAAGATTCCTTCAGTCTCAAATGATGGTCAGTTTTGAGTGTTCATGTCTGTGGGTCAGAAGGAAGAGATAGAAGCTTACAAGACAGATGAGAAGGACACACGCCCAAGAGAGGACGAAAGGCGTGGACAGGTAGCGGTCAGGGAAAAGAGGCAGGATGTCACCTCTATGCTAACTTGTATTTGCAATAATGGCCTTCTAGAAGCTGGTATCCTCCTTCTAGGCTTCGTGTCAGCAATTTTCCTATCTGTTACTTAGGTGAACGGTCATACTCAGAGTGCAGCCGGGTGAGCCGGTTAGGCGCTCTCCCCCGAACACAAGTGGCCGAGAGACAACAGATGAGCAAAAGATCTAGGCACTTAATATATACCACAAAAACCTGTCCATTAAATATCCTGCATTCAAAATTAACCATTAATACTTGTGTGGCTATTTAAAGAAAAGATACAATGGGGCAAGTTCCAGGCTACAATGCATTCCTTTTCCCATATGGTTTCAGATACAGGCTTGCCCCAAGGTTAAACTCTTACCTCCCTGGATTCAGTCCTCACCTCTAAGCAAATAACTCCCACGTTTCCACAGTCTGTTTACTCCTGGACTTAAACTATATAGATGGTGTGCAGGACTTCAAAGCTGAGACATCTCCAAAGAAACTCATTTTTTCTGACCAAATCTAGTGCTCTTGGAGTCTCCTTTCTCCTGGTTTACAACAGTACCCTTCTCCCTGTGTCTCAGAATGGAAGTGTTCACTTATTTTCCACAACCTACTAGATGTCAGATGTTTCTACCCCAATGGTGTTTTCCAAAGCTCTCTGTGAAAACGGTACCGTCGGTTCTTTCCTACTTCTCCCGAACTGCTTCAGTAAATCCCCAAATTTCTCTGTGCCTCTAATCCTAAAAGTCAAAGATGATCCTACCAATTTCTTTCTCCAAAATTTCTCAAAGTTCCACCTTGCATAAAGATTGTAATCAAATTCCTTCTCTCAGTATTGAAAGCCTTTTGGAATATGATCTCTACTTACTTTTCAAGATCATTTCTTAAAACATTCCTAGCCTCTCCCAGTGTTTACTGAATATAATGTGGATATCATTCCTGGGTATGATGTGGATATCACACCCTAACGCCTTTGCTCAAGTCATTCTTCAAACTGGAACAATCTTAGGTTTCTGAAGTCCTCCTTGTACCTTACTGTCAGTCATGTCAAAGTCCCTGTGTCTCTAAAAAGCTTTCCCAGATTCCTCCCAGTTAAAAAAAATCTATCCATTACTCATACATTTCCAGCGTGTTTTTAAAATTCTTTATGACATTCACTACAGTATGCCTTTTATAGAAAATCCTAACTCTTCTATTTCTTGTGAATTCCTACAAGGCAGAAGCCATATTGTTTTACCTCCATAACTCCTTCACAGGGAAGTGTGATAGCTCTCTGATAGCTAAGAGCAGCTCAGGGAATGCTTGTTAACCACTGAAAGAAGAAATACAAGAATGAACAGTCTTTAGCTTTTCTATTCCATTCATTACTAACCCTAGTTCCCTTTTCCTGATCTAGGGAACTATTTAACTTACGCTTCAGGTTTTGAAATTGTCTACACATAACAACTCTTCTTTGTGGGGCTTAAGGCTTTGTGCTGTTCTTATTTGTTCTTCATTTGGTAACCCCAATCAGATGAGAAACACTACGATTTAATCTACTTTTGCACCCAGACAAGTGTGACTGAAACTCAGGGTTCATTTCCTTTGTTGGGGAATAAAAGACTTCAATCTTGAGCAAAGCAAAGGCTGTCCAACATTTACATATTTTAAAATTATTGAATTATCTTCATTTTCTTTTGCATGAGGGACACATTCAGAAAGAACTGTGTATTTTGGACCATATTAGAAGAAAATACACCATCAGTGAGTCTGATGGGGATACGAAAGGAAGCTCCTGGCCTTAGTCACTACCAGAGACCCAAGAGGTCACTTTAGAGACCAGGAAAATACCAGAAATAAACAAATGCATCTTAGCTACAGAACCTTCTTGGCCCCTTCCCTTAATTCTCCTTATTCAGTTTGAATGAAAAATCAAAGTATGAAAAATAAAAACATTTCAGAGCTACGAGTAATAAAAAGACATGGAGGAATCTTAAATTCATATTATTAAGTGAAAGAAGCCAATCTGAAAAAGGCTACACCTTGTATAATTCCAACTATATGAGATTGTGGAGAAAGAAAAACTAGGGAACCAGTAAAAAGATCAGTGCTTGCCAGTGGTTGGGGGACTGGGAAAGAATGAATAAGTAGAGCACAGAGGACTAGGGCAGTGAAAAAACTATGTAGGATATCATAATTACAGATACATGTCATTACACATTTTTCCAAACCAATAGAATATAAAACACCAAGAGTGAACCCTAATGTAAACTATGGACTTTAGGTGACTACCCTGTGTCAATGTAGGTTCATCAATTGTAACAAATGTCCCGCTCGGATGAGGAAGGTTGTGCATGTGTGAGGGCAGGGGGTGAATGGGAAATCTCTGTACCTTCCCCTCAATTTTACTTTGAACCTAAAACTGCTCTAAAACATAAAGTCTATAAAAAACCAAAACCAAACCAAAAAGCCTTTCATATCGTGTAGTATGTTAGTAAACCAAACACACACACACACACACACACACACACACAAACTATCTTAACTTGATTTTCCTAATTATCCTACCAGGTGGGTATTACACCTTCCACTTTAAAAATTACAAAACAGAAAACTCAGAACCATTAAATTCTCAAGATCACATAGTTATTGAGTGGCACAGTGAAGATCTGAATATTATAGTGGTTAGGAGCATTTATAACATAACACTAACTCCCTCTGAACCGATTTACCCACTGACTAGCTGTGTTATTTTGGGGAAGTAACCTGAATCAGTGCCTCTGTTTACTCATCTGTAAAGTGTGAATAACGATAGTGCCCACTTCACACAGTTGCTGTGTAGATTACACGAGTTTGTGGCCAGGGAGTAATTAGCAGAAGATGAGAGCCATGGTAAGGGTTTATTGGTGATATTGCATCAGCAGTATTGGTATAAGCAGCAGTACTCTGGATATGCTGAATCCAAATAAAATCACCTTTTCACTAAAGGGTACCCTTTGCTTGGTGACTTGGGATAGAAACTGCCACCTACTCTTAAGCTTTCCCACAAGTATTTAATTGGATAGAATTCTGATATGAATTCTGTACATTCACATCATCCCTAGCAACCCATTCATAATTTGGCCTGGACATCAGGGCTAAAACGGGGAGCACTTTGCTGACTACGATGTTAAGAAACACATATTAGGTCTTTGTCCCAGTTCCTGGCACAGAGCTCCTCAAATCCTTGTCATTCCTTGAGTGAGAGGGTTAGTGGGGGCTTCGGGGTTTTCATAAAAAGTCTCTTTTAACCATACCTGAGTCCATACTAAGGAGGTGACTCTTGGAGGATGGGGGCTGGTTGGTTAAAGGGTTGAACTTTCTGTTCCATCTCCCAACCTCTGGAAGAGGAGAGAGCCTGGACATTGACTTAATCACCAGTAGTCAATGATTCACACAACTGTGCCTACATAATGAGCCTCCCATAAACCCCCTAAACAATGAGGTTTGGAGAGCGTCCGGGTTGGTGAGCACATCAAGGTACTGACGGCGGCACACCCAGAGAGGGCATGGGAGATCCGTGCCTCTACCCCCATACCTCCTCCTAGTCATTTCTTTCATTTGCCTGTGCCTGCGCTGTATCCTCTAGAATAAACGGGTGATAGAACGTAAAGCTCTTTCCTGAGTTCTGTGAGCTGTGCTAGCAAGTTATCAAAACCCAGGAGGTGGCTGTGGAGAGCCCTCAATTTACAGGCAGTCAATGAGAAGTACAGGTGACTTGTGGGACTTGTGACTGGTGGGTAAAGCGGGGGGCAGCCTTGTGGGACTGAGCCGTGGGGTGTGCCTAACTCCAGGTAGTTACGTCAGAATTGTTCAGTGTGAAGGGAAACACCCCACATGTTTGGTGTCAGGAGTGAGTGGAATAAAGAGAGAGGCTTCTCTTTTACTGACTTTCTTGTCTATCTCCAGCCTGACAGTCATACACAAAACATGTGAGCCAAGGAACCTGCCTCAAAGAACAGGAACAAGTGAAATATCAGCATGTTGGTCAATCCCAGAGATTTTCAGAACCAGGTCATTAATTTCTTGTGAAGAGGTCGAGTGAATTCTGAAACCCTCAGCAGATCTGCCTGGTAGAACATTTTGCAGGTTCAGCTCCACTTGAATCTTCTTCACAGGTTTAGGCTATTTTAAAAACTGTGACCTTCAGTTATGAATAGAAAGCGCTTTACATTTTATATTGACAATGTACTTTACATAGAAAAATTCAGAATAGCTAGGAAGTACGATTTTAATATTTTTAATGAAGACAGTCTTGTATCACTGTTTTTTATGTTTCTATATTGTTTCCCCAACTTAGTTGTACTTAACACTGTGACTTGCAGAGTTGGGTATTCGATAACTTTACTGCATTATCGATTGAAAAGGGCCTACAGTGGGGTAGGGGCAATTAGTGGACACTTCCCACTTGAAGAATATTGTGAATTTAGCAAAACAGCTGCTTCCCAGAAAATTGGTTATGCCTTTCAATTTTTCTTTCTTTAGTGACTCTCAGATGAATGAATTACTATCCTCCTGGTCATATGTGAAAAATTTGACCTGTTTGCTTCTTACAGGATGCTATTACTATTGTCAGGGCAAAGAAAGTTGAGTGGTCCATGACTATGATTATGTCTTACCAAGTTTTAAGCAGGGATATTTAATAACCTACTGAAGGAGGTCAGAAGTTAAAAATATCCAAGTGTTACTTTTTTCACATGGACTACATAATTCCAAAGAGGAAAATGTAGATCCCACTGTATAGAGACATACTTTTCCTCTGTGGGATCTAACCTGGATAAAGAAGAAAACTTGAATGTAGGCTTGGCTAGTGGACTGAACGAGAGTGGGGTGGACATGAGACTAGAGGTTTCAACAAGGTCAAAGATAAGGTGTAGTCAGGGGACCAGGAAGCTGGAATGTTAGGAGAGTTGGAAAAACCTGCGAGCATCACCTATCTCAAGGGGCTGTTGCGAAGGCTGAATGAGATCATGGACGCGGAGCAGAGCATCAGCCTTGGTCTCCAGCTAGGAGCCTGGTTTCAATCCCTTCTCTGCCTCTTCTTGGCTGAGTGATCTTGCAAAAGTGACTTATGTTAGCTGAATCTGAATTGCCTCATCAGTGAGTTGTGCAGATAAAATGAGATAGTAGATGAAATGTACGTTTTGCATAGTAAGAACTCAGGTGTTAGTTATTATTATTCATTACTTTTATTACCTCAGGTCCTCTTATTTATTTGTTTTCACCCCCAATATGTTCCATTCTCCTTCCCTATTTTATTTTTTTTTTCTGTAGAACTTAGGCTGTAAATTTTACTTGTTTATCTTTTTACTTTTGATTCTCCACATTAAAATGTAAGCTCCATGATGACAGGGAATTTTTCCTGTTTTGTTCCCTACAGGGGAGTGCCTAGGACAGTGCTGGCACACAGTAGTACTCACCAAATATTTGTTGAATGAAAGAATCATTGTATAGGAGTATAGGAAGGGGGACACATGGTTAGTTCTGAGATAGCCAAAATGACACTTGTCAGTAGGGACCATTTCCAAGATGTGGCCAGAGGTGTGGGTTAATGAGTGGAGGGAAAGTTTATTGGAACTGAAGAAGTCAAGAGGCCCTGGAGCGAGGGTGTTGGGTGGATCATCCCCATCGAATCTATGACACAAAATGAAGCTAGGGAGTGAGGTGGAGAAGAGGGTGAAAAGGGGTTGCCAGCATCCCTAAGCCTGTAGATGAACGCAGAGGAATGCTCCGTAGTCAGTGGTGGACGGCCGTAAGTAAAAGGTAGAATGAGCAGATGGCTGCTTTACATTATGGGGAGTGGGAGTTGGAAGTAGAAATGGGGAGTTGGGAGAGCTCGTAGTCCCATGACATAGGGCCCACAGAAGACTAAGGAACTTTCCGTGGAGAGAGCTAGAGGAGAAGAGATGGCCCCTGGAGAGAGCTGGGATGCAGTTAAGGAAACAGGTGGGCGAGTGTGGCAGAAAGCCTGGGAATGCAGAGAAGGGTGTTGCTAAGGACATGACAGTCCCACAGGTTGGTGGGAGTGAGACTAGTAAACAGGAGCACGGAGCTGTCTTGAGAGGAGAGTGCAAGTGGCTGTATGCACAGAGGAGAGGTGACACTCAAGAATGTATGGCTGTAGGTCGTCTTTTTTTCCATTACCAGATACAAGATGATTTTGTAGTTAAATAAGTTAAACAAAGAGAGGGACAGCACATTTCTGGAAACATCTTGATGTTCAAATGCTCTACAGAATTATTCAAATATCTAACAGTCACATCTTCTACTTGTTATGGAAATATCTTTCCCTTCCTTCCATCTCAGAAGAATACTTGATAGTTTCAGTTGGATATACTCCTGGATGAATGAATTTAAACAGTTACCACCTTTCGTAACCTTCACCATTTTTTTCAGCTCAACTTAAATAGGTTAAAATTTCAGTGAAGTTTTTTAAAAATGAAATTGTTTATAAAAGTAAACCACTAAGACAAGCTTTGGAACTCTTCTGAGTTAGAACTATCATCTAATGCTTTTCTATCTCTCTTGTTAAGTTAAATTTGGAGGTGTGAAGCATCTCAAGCTATCTCCAAATAAGTTCATAAGGCAAAGTTCATTAGTGAGTTGGTTGATTGGTCAGTGACTCAAACACTCACTGGGTAACCACAATGCCTAGAGCACTGTAAGAACAAAGCAATGGATAAGACAGGCTAAGGTTTTGAACATGATAGAAACACTATTTAGATGCCAACAAATAATAATTTCAAAGCTATTTGGAACAAGTGAATATTTTGAGCTGGGAATCTTTCTTCCTCTTCTGCATTCCCTGAATAAAGAATTGAAGATAAAGATAATTAACATTAATAATAACAAATGTGGGTAAAGCCAGAGTGCCCTAGAAGAATATACTAAAAGTGCTACTCAATAAAACATGTTGAATGACAGTCTTTTGGGAGTTTAAAATTTGGGTAGGGGCACTGTTCTCAAGGCATTTTAACATGTCACTGTTTCTATGCCATTTTATCATCACAGCAGAAAATTTAAAAATCATTCCAGGTTGCACTAGCTAAAACTACCTGAGACGAATGTACATAAATGATGAAAACAAAGTTTTCCATTCTTAAAATGTAGCCATCCTTGTGTCATTTTTAGTTCCGGGGGTAAGGTGTCATTTTTAGTTTCTCTTAAGTCTTCTCTTGAAGTTCACTGTAACGTATTTTCATCTGCATGAGCGTTTCTTGATGAGAAGACTAGGGACAAATTTATGAAACAGCTGCTCCTATAGTCCCTTAAGAAGCCTTGTCTATACTTTCCAGCCTTGAGCAAACTCCAAGATGAAGCGAACACAGAACTAGAGATTCCAATTAATTTCTATTCAACCTCTTTCTTGTATGACTTCTCTTGGCTTAAATTGAGATGCTTAAGGAATTTGGATCTTACTAATTAAAATGGCAATGTTACCAACTTTAGATACCCCAAAATCTACTAACAAATATTTTTTTCCTAAAAAGAAAAAAAGGGGCTCACATTGTTATTCCATATGTTTATTAATACTTATATTTGATTGATGATGTGGATTTTAAAAACAAACAAACCAACAACCAAAAGTTCTCTTTAGATTGGTATCTTCAGAAAAAGTCTACCTCTCTCTGGTTAAAGAAATCCAACCCAAAACACAAGCAAACCAACCAACAGATACTCTAAAGCCAAAACAAACCACATCAACAAAAAATTATGAAATATATTTTTTGGAGCCCCAGATGTTACTTGAAGGTTGCCGGTAGCATATGGCTTAATTTCCTGGTTAAAGCAGAGTAAACTACAACTTCTAGTGTGGCCAGACTGAACCAGAGAAAGGGCCTTTATGTATGCAGGTATTGGCTATAAGTCAGGATCACCAACCTATTCAACCGTAGCTTCTGCTCTGAGATGTGCTGATCAGTAAAAAGACACGACACTTTTTAATTCCATCTGATTCGAAGAGAAAGTTTAGCAGGTCATAAATTTGTGGATTTTGCATCTTGGTTATCACAAAATTAATGGCCTGAGGCAACGAAGTTTTCCGACATCATGTGGAAAATATGCATCTTGCCTTAAAGACTGCCTATCCACCTGTTCTCTCCCTGACCCAGGATAGACATCAAGTATTTGGGAAGCTTTAAATCATACAATATTTCCTGTTGCTACCCAAGCTACTCCAAGCTAAGGACTTCCATCTCTGGGACCATCTTGCAAGGAAAAGTCACTGTTAAGAGAAAAAAGCCACACCACAAAAACTACTTCAAAATCTGTATCAGTCATTCTGATTTTTTACAATTGTGCTAAAACACACACTTAAGTTAAGAAAGTTCTTTTTGTTGTCATGAAATATAAGATGTTTAATATTTAGGTTCAATTCTAGAGTAGAATATTTTTTGGCCAACTTTTTATCCCAAGATAAACTTAGCTATTTAAAATCATAGAAAGCAGAGTTTTAAGTGATATGTGTAAGATAGTCCATTAATTAAGTTGAACTACTTAATTTTTCCTATACAATAGTTTAAACAGGCCATTTTATCAAATGTCTGGCCTGTTAAAATGATTTAGAATTTAAATATAAAACAGAAGAATGCTAATCCTTAATACAGAATATAACAAATTATCCAACATTGAGGTTAGATACCTCACATTATATTTATGTATATTTTCTTTCATCTTCTAAAATGGCAAGTCCAGTGGTAGCTGTACATTTTACTAGTCATTCCAGTTGTAATTTCCATTTCAGAAGATGTAAATAGAACTTACTAAAATACTTTTTTTCTTTTCCTCACTTTTCTGACCTCCTATGCAGCATTCCTTGTCATAAGAATATTTACACATTTACATTTTACAATAATGGATGTTGTATCTGAAATATTAATTATCCAAAGCAAAGTTAAATTCCAATTCCAACCAAAAATGTCCTTATATTTGTTGCATTGCATTTGCAAAAGAGTTAAGAAAGAGCCCTGGTTGACAGAGTTAAGTTCCTTGCCCAAAAAAGGTGTTTGTTTTTTTTCAATTTAACACAGTTAATTAAGTAACCAATATTAACTGCAAATTAGCTTTAATTTTTTAATATGAAAAAATCGAAGATCCCGTACAAACCAAATTCATGGAATATTTTCTTTAGTATTTAATATTTTCGAAGTAGCCATAGCATTTTTATATAGAAAGTGAGACCAGGTCTTTTGAAGAGAATTGGGATTTAAAAATGTGAATGGGGAAAAGGCACGAGGGGAGGATAAATTAGAATCTGGTATGCTATGCACTACTTACCTTCAAAAGTCAAATAAAACTTTCCTCTGTCAAACCAAACGAGGGAAGGCTGTTCATTCTCTGCATGGCCAGGAGTTGAAGCGGGTTGGGAAAGGTTAAGGAGAGGGAGAGAGAAGGACACAGTATGAGTTACAGAGCAGGTCATTCATCTCACTAGGGGGGAGGGCAGAGGCACTGCATGCCGTTAGCGTGCAGGAAAAAGGAAAGGCTGGCAATCTATTATTATTGTTATTTTGTTTTCAGTTCGGGAAACAGAAAGCAAAAGCAAAGCTATGGAGGCCTAAAGGGATGGGCACGTGTTGCTGGTAGCTTGGTACTCGGTGCTGGTGCGCATGGAGCAGAAGTCTTCCTGGCCATGCAGGGGCGTCAGCATATTTTAACTGCACGAGTTTGGCCAAACTGTCATTCAGCAATTGCTGTATTTATTTCATCTTCAATGTCATCCCCTTCTATGTTTTCAAAAAGATGAACTCGGAGTTATAGGTTATATAAAACTTAGCTGAGGTTTTCAATGACAACAGCATTGCATATCAACTGAAAGTTCATGGAAGATGTCATATTTCTTCCATCCCCTCCCCTGGAATCACCTTAGGCATCCAGACACAAAACACCCTTTACCTACGTACCAAAGAGAAAACAAGATTACTAACGGTGCTCTACTATATTTTTAATTAAAAAGCCGTCACTGGACACATAATTCTGAGCAGTTAAATTATTCCTCCTTCTGTAAATTCACAAAGCAATAGCATCTCACCTTTTTGGAATCTTTTCACTGAGAAACTGTCATGCAACCTGCGGCTTTATAAAATGTGCACTCAAAAAACATTTCAGTGGCATGAGTTACACGATGAACAGTAAATAGACGGTGCATCTGATCGGCACTGGACACTCATGAGGCGAGGAGCATGTCCATGAAGTTGAGCATTCAGATGGCATAAGGGCTTGGATTTTTAAAGTCTAGATATCTAGAGATCACTCGGCTAGCACCATACCTGCAGGCGTTTCACAGCGCCTTTCAAACGAGGGCAGTTTGTCATAAAAAACATCATCTTCTGACACTACGAACCAAAGAAATATAAAGGAATGGAAAACAAAAACACAAATACAAATCTCAAATGAAATCAAGCAACACACTTTACTGATCGAAACACAGGAATGATTTTAATGGAAAAGGAAACAAAACCTAAGACACTGAGATTATGGAAAGGGTATAAAAAAGTGATGAGCTTATTTCATGATGAGCCTATGAGAAGAAATGGAAATCTAAAAAATGCCAGATGTTAGCATCTGTGAATTCACTGAAGTCAGCTCCATGGAAGAAATCACACCCCCACCTTTTCAGGAAGTTGTTAAAAGCACTATCATTAAATTGACTCGTGCAGGTGTATTTCACTCAGACACAATTCTCAAGTGGCTGGACATATATCCATCAACAGAACCTCTGGACAGAGTGCTGACAGCTCAACGGGATCACCCAGCATGCACCTTCCTCCCCATGGGGAAAGAGGAAGCTTTTAATGAGACCATAAAAATGCAACAGTATGAATCTGAGGTCCCTGAATGAAGTATCCCATTTCAACTTCATCAATATCCAAATTCAATTTGCCTTGCACTGTACTTGGTAGTTATGGATTGTTAATTTTGAACAGCATTATTGTAATTCCATCTTTGGCTAAGGTATCAGGCATGGCCATATGTCTTTGTAAACTGGTCACAACAGTTGCTCTGAATCCCAACCGTTCTGGATCTCTGTACACGGTCTCCCTCCTCACCAACAAACAAATGTAGACAATTGAAGTTTTATTCTATGTGATTTAGATCAATCAGTGCCACACGTCTGAAGGGTATTATTATAACTTTAATAGAAAATTGAATAAATTCTGTACAAAGACCGGTAAGGGAGAATCTTCCCTAGAACGCAGAGAAGTAAGATAAGGAAATGGATGAGGGTAGTAAAATTATTTCAAAAACTCTGCTTCTTGGAAAATATTCTACTAGCTTGCCTCCTTAGACTTAGTGAATAAGGCAGGGAAACTATTTCTTTGTCAATTCTTAAGGCTCTAGGATAGCACCTGTCAATCAGCTTTTAATATACATGTGGCTTCCTTGGTGGCTAGAATAAGCGAATGCAACTCCTATAATATCTGTAGGAGAGGAAAAAGAACTGGCCCTAAGAAGGCTACCCCATAATATCTCCAGAAAATAGGACACAAAAAAGTTACATTGGCAGAAACTGAATGTAACAGTGCCTTTTCATACCTATTAGTGGGGAATGGTGGAGAATATTCCTTTCTTTTGAAGAACTAATTTTCTGTTCACAATCTCCTTAAAATGAGGAGCCTCCAATACTGTCATTTGTTCTTTGAGCTGAAGTTACAAAAGAATGGTTCGTAAGGGCTGAACAGGGTGGCTATCATTTTTTATTGTGGTTGTAGACATTGACGCTTAGAAGAAAACATACTAAATAAATCAGAGAACTTAAAAATTGGGTGGTTGCATAGCTCTGTGCTTAATTTAAATAAGGGCAACACTCAAATCAAGTACAGAAGAAAAATTTCCTTAAGAACTAACCATGGAAATTGCCTCAGATTGATCTGAGATAGGGAAGTCAGTACTGGAGACAGGCTTTTCCAAAAAAAAAAAAAAAAGGCAGAAGGAAAAAAATACTAAAGTGTGAGAATTTAAAATTGGGATCAAGAATATCCACCTCCAAAGGTCTTTCTTTTTGTCCAGAATAATTGATGTTAATATAGTTATATATTTTAAAAAAGCTTATCTAAGTCAGAATTGCCACACAGCTTAGAGAGACAAAGACTTGGAGGAAATATTTTAAGTTTTAAATGCTATGACTAATATTCCTGTACTGAATACAAATCACTTTTGCTCAAAGATCTACACCAAAGGAAGCATCAAAGTCCATCTGATGCTTCCTTTGGTGCCCGTAAATGATCACCTTTCATTCATTACAGATTCCTGGGATGTTAAAGATGTAATTTAAAAATGCATAATTAACAGTGAAGGAATATAATTCACAGTGAATTTAACAATGAAGAAAAATTATCTTCATGGTGGTCTTTTTGCATTGGGGTACCAAAGGAAGGTTTTGCAAACATCGAAAAAAATGACTATCACCTATAGAAATAAGAAACAAATAATAAATTGGATATATACAATTAGAGATAACTCCCTGTTTATCTCTATCTCTAAATGTCTAGGAATTTGTTTCTTACAATAGAATAACTTTAAACACTTTCTTTATTCACATAATATTAATAGGATTCTTCCCCCCAAATCAAATAGTGAAGGTCCTGTGAGCTTTGTTCAGTACAAAAGGAGTTTATTGTATTTCATTGATTCTACTATGTGTACTTTTTAACCTCTCTGGAATTGGGATGGGTCTTAAAATCAATATGATAAGGAAGTATTGCACCTTACCTCAACTGGCAGCTTTCTCCGCCCTTTCTCAGTCATATAGAAAATAATAGTGCATCTTCTGATCGAAGGTAACTTAAATTCAGTGACATATAGTTGCAAAGGGACTCTTCATTATTTGAATGTGACAATGCACAGAAAGTTCTGTTTTCCATTTGGCATCAGATTTACTACTTTATAATCACAGGTCTCATGAAAAAGGTTTTACGCCTGAAGTCTGGCAGGAGCAAATTCTTACTTGAATTGTTGTGTAGGAAGACCAGACATGCTCTTAAAAATTTAATCCTTGAATTATATTAAAGTTTGCAATAAGCAAGTACAAATAATAAGTATCCAGTTTCTACCACACATGTCCCAATTTTGGCACAAGTGTCACAGGAAATGTCAGAAAAGTATCTTGGTGGAGGGAGGGAAATATTGAGCCATCGGTGTCAGGAATTTGCTGCTGAAATTCTATCTCCCCCAAGCCATCTGATTACATTAAGTTGATGTTCCAAGGCAGTCATGAACAGTCAGCACCTTAGTGCTGAACAGCCAAAGCACATCCTCTCCAAAAAGAGATAAACAACGCTACACAAGGTGCTGCTGGGCGGTCGTTGACAATGTATTTACTTCAGAGAGAAACGGCTGTCAGGTGACCCACAGCAGCAGGAAATAAAGAACAAGAGAGTGAGGAAGATGAAAACCAAACAAAAATAACAGACCCAAACAGATAAAATCAGAATGCTCCTCAGCAATGAAGCAATGTGACCAGCCTCTAAGGTGGCTTTTTTCTCTTTTTAGCCCCTCTGTGGTTCATCTTAAAAGAATGCATACTAGCTGTGTTAAGAATCAGAGTCACTGGCCAGGATTTGAGATTTCTGCAGCAGGGAGCATGAGAACACATGGTACAAAACGTGGCCACAGGTCAAATGCTCTGTGTGTGCCATTTTCTCTATGAATCTCAATTAGTTGAAGGAATAGGTTAGATGGTCATCTGAGGTCACTTGAGGTCTGCTTTCTGAGTGACAGTTTATTATCCTTACTTTCCTCTCTGGACCACCAGGAAAATCACAGAGAGTGAGTGGAACAAATGACCTTGAGGAAAAAACAACAGAAAAACAACAAAGCAGGAGTGGGGGAAATGGCTGTAGCAATCAAGAGTGTTAAAGAGAGTTCAAAAATAAGGTCAGAAGTTACAGAAAAGACAAAACAAAACAGCGACAACAACAAAACCCAGAGAGAAACTAGCTAATAGGCATCTAAAATTAGGGAGCCCTGAATTGCCCCAGCTGATGATGCAGGTAAAGAATAGACATGGTTATATAAATGATGTTAAATATCTGTCTGTTAACGAATCATATGAAATTGGATAACTGGCTATATTTTCACCAAATTTGAAGAATTCTTTGGGGCTGATCTGATTAAAAATGTAGAGCACGTGATATGGTCGAAATTCTCTTTGGGGGCCTAAGAGGCACACCTTAACTTATTTCCCTGGGAAAAGAGGGATTTCTTCTCCAGAAGAGCTTCAGGCTTTGATCAAATTACTCCTCCCATGGGCAACTCTGTAGTGTGCTCTTTTTTGGCAAGTAGCAGCAGGAATTTATTTAGCTTTGGTTAATGATTCTCCCAAGCAATGCAGCATGAGCCAGCTGGTTTATAATATGGGAGACTTGGAGGGCATTCAGACAATAAAGGAAGACAATGGGAAAAAATGGAATGGGAAAGCTCAGGTCAGAGATACCATGCAAACATGAGAGAGGCAACAGGAGCTATGGAAGGTGAGTAAAGAGGTGTAGACAGAGACCGGCCTTGGGAAGAGGGAAGACACTCCAGGCAAAAGAGGCATTTAAACCTGGGAAAACCATCCAGCTGAGCAGCCATTCTCAACTCTTCACTTTCATCACACCATAAGGAAAGAGGCACAAAGGCATTTACTGAAAATGCCAGCAATGACTTATTTCTTGGGGAAAATTGACCGCACATCACTGAAAAGCACTACAAAAAATGTCGAAAAGTTTTCTCACGTCCCACAGTGCCCATGTTTATACCATCTGTCAACATAAGGAGAACCAAAGTGATGAAGAAACGAAAGCTTCAAGAAAATAAAAGTTCTAAATTTTGTGATTTCTGATGCGTTACACGGTTGGAATTTAAAAAAACATTCCCCCCTCAATGGAGACTATTTTCATTATGAGAAATAATATCTAAATTATAGGATCTTATTTGACGATTTCTTCTTTACTTTTATGAATAGCTCTGCATGGAAATAGCATAAGAGAATTCCTGCAAAACACAGGTGTTCACATTCTTTTATTTGCTTATTTGCTTACTTAAAGCACTTTGCCTTCTTTGCTGAGAAGGTGCTTTTAAAAGAAGAGTCAGATGATAGTAGCAAAACACACAGCAAAACAACTTTGATCAGAAACATTGGGCGTTAGGGTTTTCAGATCATAAATAATAGCCAGTCAAAACCACAAACAGATTAGAAGAGAGGAGATAATGTTTACCAACTGTCGGGGTGGTGGCTGCACTCAAGGAATTGGTGGACGATATTGAAGAAGTACTTTCAGCTCGGGCTAGGGGTGCTATCGGAGGAGGGCTGGAAGAATGGATGGGAGGGCTGAAAGGTCGGGGCTGCAGGGAGAAGAAAAGAAATGGAAAGTTAGATTCACAGGTCTGCCCTCCATATTTTTAGGGTCTCCTGGCCCCAGATATGACAACTCAGGTTCTTAAAAGAGAACAGGTGGCACCATTTTTACACTGAAGTTGATTATATCTGTACAGGAGCTTGTGGATGGAGCTAGAGGAACCATCAACCGTAATGCGCTGCACTCAAAAGGAACATCACATTTAGAGAAGCTGAGGTCTGGGGTGTGGTCAGTGATGTTTCAGAAGGATGGCCTCTTATGCCCCCGGGAACTAAGCAAGTAACATAATGTGAGAGCTTATACCCACTGAAAGATACTTGAATACAGAATATTGTACTGTGCTAGCTAAACTAGGTATCAGGGACATCACCAGTCTGTGACTCCTGTGTGCAGATACCAAAGAAATTTACCTCTGCCAGAAGTCTCTTAATTGTTCACACAGAATGTTTGCCACCCCTCAGCCTTAAAACATGATGCAAGAAATGTCAGAAAAAACTCATCGGGTCATACCACCGTCCTTTATATTCACATAGTGTGCCTACCACCAGTAACTTCTCTGTAGTCTGGGGACAGAAATCAGGACTTGCCCTCCCTTGGAATCTTCCAAAATCAGATAAATATGGTGAAAGGAAACACCTCCCATTCTAAAGGATTTAGAACAATTGAGCATTATTATCTTAATTTTCATCAAACCCACTGTAGAAGAACTAAGGGCCCCAGGATCCTATTCCTACTATTTTCGACCTTGGCTTGAAGGATGTTAGAGATTTGAGGGCAACTGAAACGTACACTGATTGCAGTGACTGTCTTTCAGATGTCACCTGTCAGGGCCATTTGTACAAGCACTGTAAGTAAGACTTAGACCTGAAGTTGAGATGACCCGCATTCAGGCACTTGGACTCCTGTTTGTCATTCCCACTGGATGTTTCTGAGCAGGCCAGGGCAGAAGGGAACATACCACATCTCCGACTCCAGGCTTCCCTGGAGGTAGCTTTGGCCGAGACGGAGGCCGGGGAGGAGGTGGAGGTGGGGTCGTGGTGCTGCAAAGAACCAAGGGGGTGGCTGGCCGAGCAGGGGATGATGCACCTGAAAAACAAGCTGGTGTTAAAAATGACTAGGAACGCAGGTGGCCAAAAGTGCTGTCATCACTGGACCGCCTTCCCCATTCCCCAACACAGTGTCAATCACAGCCATTTTTTTCACCTCAGCAGTTAGTACAGTCAACTCTGTAGCACATGGGGTTTGGGTTTGTTTTTTTTTTCAATAAAGAAAAAAAATCACTAGGTTGATGGCAGAAGCTGAAGCTCATTGCCTTTTGTTGTCATGTGACACCCAGTGAAAGGTAAATCCTTTTATTACTCCCTGTGACAGAAAACATATTCTTAAGACTCTTTTGGCTGGGTGGGTGGGTATCCTTCATTTTGACCATGGTACACACCAAACTTATGATAAATTCTCTTGATTTTTGCATATTCAGAATTTATTTATGTCCAAGGTGAAAATGGAGGTTAGAACTTGAAAAAAAAGACTTTTCATATTATATGTATATATACATATATATACATATGTGTGTATATGTATATATATATAAATATTTATGTATATAAAACACAGAAGAGAAGTATCCTTCTTACTGTGCTTCAAGATATGAGTGCTAACTTCATAAATGTAAGCAAACACTTGATGGTAAGCAAAGGACAAAATGTAAGGAAGTAAATTAGATGGTACGTGCATACTTTGTGTGTAGAATCTTAACAGAAACACATTGAATTTAGAGGATTTTATTTTTCAAACGTGGCTAGGTAGGAATCTGTCTGTGTAGAGGTTGCCTGCGATGATTTTTGTGATGATTTTTAAAAGAGCCCTTGGATTTACTTTTCTGGCTGTCAATGACAAGCATGTGAAACACAGAGGACACACAGAGGTTGGCATGCACGCTGATGAGCACACCAGAGAGGTCTCTAGACTCAGGGGTCTGCCTGTCTTCAGTCATCTGTCCAGGATACACGGGTAAACTACTTGGCTAACAACCTTAAGAAAGTCAAATCAATATTCCAAACTGTTCTTGTTCAGTCAGAGAACTTCCAACTACTCCTGAGGTTTTTTTCACTTTGATTAGAAGCACAGGTATCAAATCACTCCAAGAAAAGTCTAAGAAATTGTGCCCCAGGAAAATATCTCTCCCCACCTAGCCTCCCCTCCAACATGTCACAAAACTCTGTTCTCTGGAGAATCCTAGACCAGCACCTCCATGTCCAGTTTTCAGATTCTCAAGGAGCTTTGGAGTTAAGCAGCAAAACCCATCACCTCAGCATCTGCTCCCATCTTAGGCATGTCCTGGAGGTGAAAATCTTGCTCCTTTGTTTAAACAATTTGAAATGTTGAGTGCATTGTGTTTCTCTGTGTTGCTTATTCTAAGTGTAGTTTCATCGGTGCGAAACCCTAATAATTATTACCACCATCCTTACCGATACCTCCTCTCCACCACTACCAACTTTTTATTGTATACTCACTTTTTATTTTATTGGGTCAGCATCTATGTTAGGCATTTTACATGCATTATCTTATTTTATCCCCACAATAAGCTTTGGAGGAAGGTACTTCTACTATCTCAGTGGAAAGTAAAGCTCAGAGATATTCAGTAACTTGCTCAAGGTCACGTAGCTCAAATGGTCTATGTAACTACAAAGCCTGAGCTTTTAAATGCAGTGTCTTGTAGCTTTAGGTGGACCTTAGCCCCATATTTTGCACAAAGGTCTTCTTTTTGCATGGATAGACTGCATACTTTTCTCTCAATATAAATATTCTTAGTCTTTGGCTAATCTTCTCTGAATAAAAGAATAGGGTATATTTTGACAGGTCCCACTACAAAGTTTTCTTTATACCCAGGATGTTTTCAGAAAACAAAAGTGACAGCAAAGAGATGGGAAATAAATCTTTACATAGCAAAGTCTTTGTCAGGAAGTTTTATGGAGCTTTTTTGAGGGTTCTACTTTGCTGGAAAACCATGCTATAGGAGTGGGTCAAAATGTCTATCCATGGGTCTATTTCCAAGAAATAGTCTTCTGAGTCAATCTCGGGAAGAGGTCAGCTGTGGGATCTTGACTTCTCTGAGCCTCAGCTTCCTGTTTTAAAAAAATAAGACATGTTTCTACTTTGCAAAGGGGTTGTCACAATTGGAATGGACAATGCTTATTAAAGTATTTACTAAACTATAAACTACTACACAAATGGAAGGCAGTTGATGATGGTAAAGATTGTTTTTTGATACAGGTACAACTAGAAGCAAGGAAAAAAGTGGCTAGTTAACTGGTTTCCTTTTCCTTTTGTGGCACGTTTTCTTTACTGTTTTACTCACTTTTTCTTTACTGAATTGATGTCATTGATTCGTTGTGCAGTTAGAAGATACTAAGGGAGTGTTTAAGAAGCAAAACCTGCTTGACAGAACACACACATTCAGCAGAGAGTAGTCAGGCCCTAAGGAGTATTTCACAACTGTACTAACGTTTCACACGATTTTGTGAGATTACACAATTATTTTGTATTGCAAGAATATAGAGGGTTATTATTTGTACATCTCTATCCTCATTCTTCTACCTTCAATTATACTTTCATTTTCCCTTCAAGAAGTGTTTATTCCCAAGAACAATGCTGGAAAATAATTGGACAACATCGTTTAACTAAAAATCACATGTACATCATTTGAGTTTTGTGAGTTCAGAAAAGTTGGCAACCATTGACATGCTCTCAATCCATCTGCTGCTCTCAACCTGGAGTTCGATCATAGCTTTGGTATGAGAACCACATAAGGATGACTTCAACTTTCATCTCTCTTTTTGTGTGTGTGTTCTCGTGGGTGGGGGAGGGGAGTGGGGGGGAGAAGTGGTAAATCGAATCCAACAGACCTGAGGTCAGACAGATACTGGCTTTGCTATTTATTGTTTTGTAACGGTGGCAAGTTCTATCTTTCAGCATCCGTTTCCCTACCTGTAAAATGAGGCTAATACATCACAATGTTGTGGAGGAGAATCAAATGAATTAAAATATATGCACTTCAAAATATGTGAAGAATCAGTCTTTCCCAACTTGTGTTCTTTAGGACACAATTATACCATTGCTTTGAGGAAAGTATTAAACATATGTGGGAATGGTTTCACACTGCATTTCTTTTTTGGTGACCAGCACATTAAAAGCCCTAAAACAATACTGTCCAACAGAGCTTTCTGCAATGATGACAATGTTCTGGAACAAGTGCTGTCCAATAAGATAGGCGTTAGCCACATGTGACCACTGAGCACTGAATTGTGCCTACTGCATCTAAATAACTGATTTTTAATTTTAATTAATTAATTGCCATTAAGATTAAAATAGCCCCACGTGCCTAGTGGCTTCCATATTGGACATGTAGTTAGGAAATTTATTTGTTTAATTCAACCCCAGGTAGCTCAAAGTTATTTGCTTATGGGGGGTTGTATGTGTGTGTCTGTTTGTGTTTAACATGCTTTACTATTGCTTTAGTTTCCCCAGTCGGGAAACGTTGCACTGAACGTTCTATCTTTACGGACACCTCTCTTTCCCTGGCCTCCAAACTTGCTGCAGGCCAAGAAAACACTTTCCCCATTCCATCCCCTGGGCACACACAGCCCACATAGGAGAAGAGATAGCCTTTGCCAAGAATCAGTGTCTGCATTCCAATAAAGCAATGTGTTGGCCAAACTATGTATTTTGAACTTTTGCCATAAGGAAATTAAAGTTCTTGGAGCAAATTCTTAACTTCCAACTTTTTCAATAGCAGGTAACTCTTCTGATTCACGAGGCCTGAGTACTGTCTAAACTTGGTCATTGGCAGTCATCTCAGTGTGAATGAAATTTTTAAAGTAGGCATAATGGTATCTAATTAAATATAGTTTGAGGTATACAAGATAAGTTATTCCCATCAGGTTAAGTTTTAAGAAGCAAGTAGTGATAAGCACTACGAATCTTTAAAACATGAGACCGTATCCTATTCTTTTAATCCTAAATTTACATTTCTTCCAGTCTGTGTATATTTCATCAATAAAAGATTTACAAGCAAATAAACTGGGACTTAATTAAGGAGATAATGGTGCACAGTTTTATTTATTCATGAGCTTCATTGGCCCAGTTCGGTCTTCTATTTAGAAATTCAATCCTTTAATACCAGCAAAGTATAGTTTTTTTCCAGCACAGTTATTAAGAATTGATAGTCTTTACTGGTAACATTTTCAAGTAATTTTAAATAAGAATATGGAAACTAAACACTAAAACAACAAAACTCCCAAGGATTCTAGAAAGAAAGCTAGAGCTTCTCTTGTCACTCATTAGCTCAGTGGTCAATTCAACCAAACAAGCATCTCCCAGAGCCTTGTGGAAGGTGTTGGAGGAGCTGGGTGAGTAACAAAGCTCCCCTCCCCCAACAAAAGGAGTTTACTTTGAGGAGAGCATAGTGGCCGGGCCACTGGAGAGAAGGCATTATTCCTTGAAAAGTTCTTTCGGAAGACTCAGAGCCTGGCCCAGGAAAGAGAGTCCCATCCAAGGCAATGGAAACATGCCCCTCTTTGACAGAGGACAACTAGCTTCTTTGGGGTTGAGGTCTGAACTGAAGGTTTTACCTAGGGGCCCTTTATTATCTTTACAGTTAAGTAAGAACCCCAAAGACCTAAAAAGGAATAGAGGGTGGAAGTGAGGCTCTAACCCTCCAGAATTATAGAAAGGAACACAGAGGAGTAGGTTTGGAGAGAAGACTTTTGGTGATCTTGATGACACTGTGCAGTACAGGTGTGTGTCAGTCTCAAATAAGTTTGGGATGCTTTGTCACTAAACCTTACAAGAGTGCCTGGAGGGCATAGTGGTTGAGAACACAGGCTTGAGATCAGAGAGACCCGAGGATGAATCCCAAGTCTACCACCTGCAGCTGTGTAAACTTGGGCAAATTACTAAATATCCAAGAGCCTTGGTTTTTCGATCTGTAAAATGGGGGAAATAAGAGTATTCACCTCATGGGGTTGTTGTAAGGATGAAATGATGTGCATAAAGTTCTTGGCATGAAGCCAGGACAAGAAACTATAGCTGTTGCTCTTATTGGCAAAATAATGGCTCAGAGGTCCTATAGTAAAGCAGCCTGCCGATTTTGTTTTAACATACTTTCCCAAACTTAAATTTTAGTACTGCATTCTTTTTCCTTCTTGGTGGAGGAAGGGCACAGCTAATGGTATAAAACACTGATTTTATGGGCAGTGCATGTGACTCTCCAGTCCTCTCCTTGATCGGCTTGGATGCTCTCACTTTAAAGCACAGAGCAGTTTGCAAACCAGAGCAAGCACTGAAAGATACTCCATTGAAAGCAGAAGCAATGATGACTATTAGAATAGAGACAGACGTCTTTCCTTTCTGTCTCTTACTGGATCTAAATAACTTAGACTCGGTCGCCTCTTTCAAAGAAAATAAAAAACAAATAGTCCTTGACACCCCTGCAAAGGAACCTAAACCAAACCCACAGGAACAGTTGGGAAGGCACTGGAGAATCTTGTCAGACAAACATGAGCACCAATAGAATGAATAATACAGAAGCTGCATTGGAAAAATCTTGGTCTTTCTTGGATATACTTGGTAGTTCCCATCCTTTCATAATTAGAGAGCACAAAATGAAGCTTCGAATAAGGGAAACCAAAATATCAGATTCAATGTCAACATGTGCATTTAGAATCCCAAAATGTACATTTCTGATAAACTGCTCCATCACCTGTCACTATACTTAGAGTTGACCTCATAGGCTGATGAGCATGTCAAATGATGACATCAGAGAGCAGTTTGTTTCAGTGGCAGCTTGATTAGGCTGGGGATGCAATAAGGCAGCCTCTTTTTTTGCTGTCCTCTAAAATCTCTTTTTCAAACCCTAATTCTTTTTCTCTGAAGTAATTAGAGGAGTTAACATAGTTCTCCCACCATAAGGAAAATAAACAAAAAAAATAGAAGAAAACGCATTGATCTACAAAAACTAGGACTCTTGAAAAAAAATACAAACAGATTTATAAGCTTGTAAGTTGAATAATGTCTGAGGATCTAATGTATAACGTGGTGACTATAGTTGATAACACTGTATTGAATGACTGAAATTTGCTAAGAGAGTAGAACTTAAATTTCTCACCAAAAAAAGAAAAAAAAGGTAAATATGTGAGGTGATGGACTGTGTTAATTAACTTGGTGGGAGGAATCCTTCACAGTGTATGTGTATATCAAATTATCAAATCGTACACTTTAAATATCTTACAATTTTGTCAGTTGTATCTCAATAAAGCGGAAAAAACCGAAAAAAACCCAAACAAACTAGGGATCTCGTGGAGGCATCTGATGAGGAAATCAGACATTAAACATGAAACTCATTTGCTGTGAAACCTGTCTTTCTAGAACTTTTCCTGAATTCTAAAGCTTTCTTTAAAAAATATACACCTTATCTGCAGGGTGGAAGGCAGGGCACTCCTAAGGGCTGCGAGTGCAGGGCAGGACACATCCACAGACTTGCACTATGACCGTGAGCATTCGATGCACTAGTACATGCCACAGGGCACAGGACACCCACGCCAAAGGAGGGATGGCTGAAGCTCTAAAGCCAACTGCCAGGCAGGAGGAGGGCGTTGCTCACACTGCAGTAGCCACGGCCATTCCCCGTCACACGAAGCACACTCAAACATTAGACGTACCACTGGTGGTCCCCGTACCACTGCCCGAGCCAGGTCCGGGGGATGAAACCACAGTCCTGTAGGTGGGTGGTGGTGGGGCAGGCGGAGTTGCTCTCTGCCCCAGACCCAAATCTTTAGGAGATGAGATTGTTTCTAAGTAATCATCTTTAATGAAGGCCTGCTCAGCGACTTTCTTCTGGACTTCTTCTAAGTTGAGTGGCGATGGTACATTGCGAGGGGGACTTGGAGGTCCTGGGGGGCCAGCAGGGCCCGGGGGGCCCAGAGGCGGGGAGTCAGCTGGGTTGTCTGAGGCAGCTGGTGGGGACACCACCTTTTCCCTTGGAGTCAACTCTGGAGTAACACGTTCCGGGGATGTATCAGAAAAATGGACCCACTTTTCTTCAGCATTAACAGCAACAGACTTGGGGGACAACACAGGGCCAAAAATGCTGTCCAAGTCATTGATTGATGGTAGTTTTTCAATTTTGACCTCTGTGGCTGCCTGGTCATTTCCTGTGGTTAAAGTAGTTGATTTTAAAATTTAATTGACTTTGTTAAAATTATTTGTATGGGAAGTGGGAGGGGTGAGGCAAAGCCTGGTAAATAGATTGTCTTGTGAGGTGCCTAGGTAGGCATATTTCACAATGGAAAATCTTGGTTGGAGTTGAAGGGAAGGGAAGAGTTCCTTGCGTCTACAATATGAGTATCGCCTTTTTTGCTATTATTTACCCTCGTGTGGGGTGACCCGAGTTGGCTACTTCTACCATCATGGAAAGCACTTGAGCACGCGACTGCCCTCCAAGGCTGCTTACAGGCATGCAAAGTGTGGTCACTCTGAGAAGGCAGTGTTAGGTTCACAGAAGTGTACAAGCTCTGGAACTGGAAATTCCAAAAGGGAGGTCCCTTTGGAAAATCTGGCCTACTGAAATACAGAGGACACAACCAAAAAAGAACTGACAGCTGGAAATGACCCTCATTTGATAAAGATTGTCTACTCTGGCATATTAAATGAAAATGTTTCATGAAACTAATGACAATATCTGTTAGTTAAAAAAAATGATCACATCATAATTAGTTGTATAGCCTCCACCTTGAACACACCAGAAACACAGCACAAAGATTATTTAAAGAGATATCCCCACATGAATATTTACAAACATACACATACACACTCCACACACCACACACACATAGGATAATGAGAATACATTTACTACTTATTAGAACTGTTACATACATACCTGTTTAATAGGGAAGAAAATTATAAAAACATCTTTATAATTTCTTTTCTCAAGTCTAACCTGTTAACATCGAAGGCATAACTGATATATATCTATCTGAAGTCGCAAAACAAAAAAGTTTGTTTTGCTTAAGTATTAGCATTAGTTATTCTTTTTAATTCTTTTCAGTAATAAGAGAAAAAATTAAAACTATCTTCTACAGCTTGGCAGGAAATACTTGATAACAATTGAAATGTGAGGAAGTGTACCTTTTACTAAACCGAGGTTATTTAAATTAGAAATTGTTACCTAAATAATTGCAAGGCATGAGCAGAAGCCACTTTACCTTTAAATAACCTTCTAGCTATAAGAGCCCGCTTAATATTTCCATATTTTGCATTTGAAAAGAGTTAACTTTCAAGGTTCCAAGGCTACAGATAAATGGGCCACAATATTTATAATTTTGTTGCTGGTAGATTTATTTATCTCTAACACATTCATGGGAATCCAAGGGGCCAAAATGATTTGAACTTGCAAACACCTTTACCTGTGACACTCTGGATGACTGTTGGGTCTGAATCAATGTAAATTTCATAAATGACTATGTCTTGCATTTGCTCTTGTTGATAAATACCCCACTCTGTAGCTATCAAACTCACCAGGCTGCATAAATAGCTAAGGATGAAGCTGCAATAGAATTCCAAAGGTGATGAAGAACTGCATTCTAAGGACGCAGGCACATAAAATAACTACTATTGTCTTTTTTTTTTTTTTTTTTTTTTTTTACGGTACGCGGGCCTCTCCCGTTGCGGAGCACAGGCTCCGGACGCGCAGGCTTAGCGGCCATGGCTCACGGGCCCAGCTGCTCCGCGGCATGTGGGCTCTTCCTGGACCGGGGCACGAAACCGTGTCCCCTGCATCGGCAGGCGGACTCTCAACCACTGCGCCACCAGGGAAGCCCACTACTACTGCTTTTGACTTGCTAGTCCAGTAAGATTAGGTAGATTATAAACTGTAGGAATACATAGTATTGATTTTAATAGACGGTAAAGATGTGCCTTAGAAATTATCTGTCTAAAGGCATGCAGCAATTCCTTGCCATATTTTCTCATCCTTACACATCTCTTTGCCGTGGGATAATAAATACTTTAATAACTACTGGGAAAAATTCCCACCACCCAAGCTTACCTGTATGCTACATATCCCGGGAACCATTCTATTATCATTGTGGACGATACAGTTTTAATTCTAGAAAGAAACTTATTGGTTCTTGGAACAATACAAATTATGCCTTTTAATTTGTAAATCATTACAGTGAGATCCAATGAAATGAGATGTCAATTGAACAATGACTTTTGATATTGAGTTTGTTTTCTTCCATCTCACAAGTAAATGTGGCCTTTGTTCAACAACATTATACAGAGAAAACATGAGTTAGGAAAGTGAACCCTTTTGTGAAACCTGGGAGTGATACTTTAAAAGAAGTCTACATAGTAAAATGTAATGGCAATAAAACTAAACGCAAACAGTTTCATGTTTAGTCTAGCCTATAGCTGCCAACACATCAAGAGCATGTTGAGGTACGGGGCCACTGCTGATTGCCACGTCATCCCAGAGCAGAAAAAATAAAGCTTACCTGGTCCAGTTGTTAAGGGGGAGCCTGTTCGGGGTGGAGTGGCTGGTACTTGTTTTGGAGGCAGTGGTGGAGGTGCTGCCAGGAGATAAGAAGCCAAGCATTGCTGATCACACTCTCCCTAAGTTACACAGTATTCCCTAGGTAGGCAGGATTGGGGCTTTCGCTCATACTTCTGCTATTGGAAAAGGAATAGCCATTAACAATCCATCTTCTTTAAAATTCAAAGCTAAGGGATTGAAGCAGGACTCATTCAGATTCTTCCATTTTATGATAAGAATTTGTCAAGAGAAAGTCAGATAGTAACAACAATAACACCATCATTTCATTCATTCGTTCCTTTGTTCAATATGCCTCAAGTACCAATGAGGTCCCATGTCCTGTACTAGGAATGAAGGACGTGGGTTTGACTACAACGAGCCTCTGGCCTCAAGGAATTTACTACTGAATGAATGAAGATCGTGGTCACAGGCAATTACTGTCCAGAGTATGATCAAGTACAATGAGGGGCTCAGGGGAGGGTTTTTTTTAATAGAGTCAGGATATGATGGCTTGGATGGAGTCTGGAAAGATTTCTCAAAGTTATATGTCTTAAATTTTGAGTATATTTTTGAAAGACTGGAGCAAAATGATTTGGATCAAGGAAGAATGAACAGATTCCTTTGATGAAATTATAGCTAAAAAAAATCCATGAGATAGAAAAAGTATTGTATTATAGCCCCAACCCAGAGACTCATCCTTCTGAACCGGGCTTGTCACTTTGTGGGCCAAAGTTAAGAATTTCAACAGGTACGCTGTTTTCTTATTCTTTCTTTAAATGTATGTTTTCCTCTCACTGCTATATTCGGTAGATTTGATGAGCTCACTTTTTTCTTCAGGACTTCTTTCCCCAGCCACCTGGAGTAAGGGTTGGGGGCATTCTGGAATAAGTGGAGATGATGGCTCTCTTTGCTTTGAGATGAAATTGCCCTGATCTCCTATCTCAGCTTCTCTCTACCATATGGTATCATTTCTTTTGTTCTCCAATTATCACTCTTTCCTCTCAATGTGTCCTCTCTGTTCTCTGTAGCCTCAGTTGTTCTGTAGGCCTAGCAGAGACCTTATCTGATTTGGTTACCTCTGTGTTGTGCGCTAGCCCATGCCTGGAGAATAGCAGCGTCTTTAGTTCACTTGCTTATCACTCCTACATAAACCTATTGAACGAATGAATGAGCCTGTGGGACGTCAGAAGAAGCTATAGATTCCAAGTTACTTATTCTGCTTTATTTATTACATTATTCCTGTCTCAACCAACTGTCCTAGGTCCCTGTAACTCTAAAGCTTATCAGGATAACATCTCTTCTTAATGTTAAACAGTCCAAATGTGGCTTATGTAGACTTTGTAAGGGTTGCCTAATTTCACTATGCAGGCAGACAGTAAAATGAGTCACTTATTTTTCCAGACAGAGCAGACCCATAACTTACTTCCAGTGGGAAAAGGCCTTGTTAACTTTGGCGACTCCGTGCTTGGATTAATTGGTTGGCCTGGACCCCATATCTCAGGCTGATCTAAAAGAACTGGAAACATAAAAAGAAAATTTCCCAGGGTGAGTTCAAAAAAGAAACGTCCTGAGTTTAGAACTTAAAATTTCAATTTAAAGTTGAGTTTCACAAAATTACTTCTGTCTTCCCTCAGTCCTAGCAAATTAATTTAGAGATGTGTTGTTCCTCATTCTTTTCAAGCAGAGAATGGACATAGGAGCAGAGTGTGTGTGTGTGTGTGTGTGTGCGCGCGCACACACACACACATGTGCGCAGGGGGTGTCTGTGTGTGCACATATAGCTAAATAAAAACTTGCAAAACAGAGCGTCTGCATTCTTTTCCTGGTTGGTCACTTAAGGACATTCTAAATGTCAATACATGTACTGGCTCCTTTCTGGCACCCACTTGAAAATCCAGGCATTACTCCATGGACATTTGTTTTAAGTTGGTTTATTTAAAGTTTGCTATGAATAGGCTTCAAGAATGAAGATGCCTGAATTCTGTACAGCGGTTCCCACCTTTAAAGCATCTTACGGGGTCTTTAAACAATCCTTTTACAGTATGATAAAGAGAAATTAAATTATTCAAAAAATATTTGGTGAACATATTAAGAGAACCAGAAAAATAAATAAGTCCTTAGGCATCTAAAGTAAATCAGGGCAATTAGGTATTAGGCCTAAGGGCACTGAATCTAATATTTCTTCTTTTTTGGTTGTTGCCATGGTAACAATGTAATGAACTATCTCTTCTCAGCACCTATCATGTGCCAGGGTCTGTGTAAGTACTGCTTGTAATTCATTAGGTTGTAAAACAGGCTGGGAAGTCAGTTGGATGTGGATTTGAATCCAGCCTCTATGCTTACTCTAGGACCTTGGGCAATTCGTGTAACCTCTGAACTTCCCTTCCTTCAGTGTAGAGATAATAAGAGCAATCTCAAAGAGTTACTAAAAGGATTAAAGGAGGTAATGTATATAAATATAATGTATATAAAATACATGTAAAACACTTATCACAAGGCCAGTAGCTACTATGATATATTTTAGTCCTCACCTCACCACCATGTGGTTGATATTGAGGAAACCAAAGATTACAGTGATTAAACAACTTGCTCAATCACATACATGGTGAAAGTAGCAGAGCTAAGATCTGATCCCAGGCGTGCATTCCTAACTCCAAAAATATCCACTTTCCTCTCAGGCCTTGTAAACTAGTGATAGAAGAATCAATAAAGAAAGTAAGAGTGAGTAGATAAGAAAAGTAGGTGCAGATATTGGAAGAGCTAGTATGTTCGGTGCAAATGTTGGAACTTTACAGAACTTCAGGGGCTGAAACCACCTAAAGAACAATCAAGACAGGCTCATTGACAAGTTCAGGTGTGTATCTCCTCTCCACCACAAACCTCAATGATGGTCTTAGCTCTGTTTTCTTTTAACATGAAAGCATACATTCTCCAAAGATGTGATGTAGCATTTGGTTTTTTGTAGATGCAGTGTGGGACACCACTTTGATTTTTACGAACTGTTTTCTATTTTGTCTATCAGGTTTATATAATGTTATGGGATTTTTTAATAGGTAGATTCAAATGCAACAAATCAAACCCCACCTTCAGTCACTACACATGACTTTATGTCATGAAAAGTGAGACTGATCACAGATCGGTTAATAAGATAACTGAGAACCTCACCGCAGGGCCACCTTTATTTATGGATTCTAAGTTGTAGACATTTAAATCACTGAAGGACTATTTAGGGATGTTCTTTATACACTTTGCTAACTACATTGTTGAAAAACATTCAGCTGTGGCTGGCTGCTAGCTGTCTTCCAGGATCCATTCTCCATTTCTTCTACAGTTAAAGTTAAGCAGGCCATATGGCACTAAATTCTTTCTGATGGGCTCTGGTTGGAAGTGATGTGTCTCTCTTCCAGGTTTTGCTCTTACAAGAACTGACAGTGAGTTCCATGGGTCCTCCCCTGCCCCCCTTTCTTCTGATGGTGAGAGCTGGAGCAGCCCCCTTGCACCCAGAGATGAAGGCCACATGCGGAGGATAGAGGAGCCACCCAACCAGTCCTACATTGTGTACTTCGAGGCTGTTTACATGAAACAGAAATAAAATTCTATCTTGTTTAATTCACTGTACTTTGGAGTCTCTTTGTCACTGTATCTTAGCCTATTTACTATGCTTTCAAGTCTTGTTGTCCTTAACATTTATATCTAATTTCCTTCACCAATTGGTCCTAGAAAAATCATCTTTGATTGTACATAACCATAGGGGTCTTAAATCAAATGATTTCTATAAAAACATCCCATATTATCAAATATATAGCTGCTGGAGATCCATGCATTGGACATAAATACATTTTAGGAATAGATGAGATCCCTTTCATAAAGAGTTTCTTTTATGTCAGCAAGGTATACATTACTCACAGCCATCCAAAAATGGTTAATGTTTAAAAGTTAAAATATTTAATTTTAGGAATAAATATTTAATAGGTAAACCCAGCAATAACAGCCAAAATGATATTTCTCCCATAACATTTTATTTCTAAGTTGCTAAATGATTTAAGGTCATTCCTGGGTCTTGAACCTGCAAACAGTGTCTATTGTGTGAGTAAGACAATTGACACCTTCACTGATGAGGTCGACAAGAGAGAAAACGTGGTCAAAGAGGCTATATCACAATGACAGTGACTATGATGGGGAATTTGAAGGTCTGGCTCCATAATAATGGCTGTTTGGCTAATAGAACATTTATTCCCCATCCAGTGAGTTGTAGAGATTTGCAGTAATTCTTATTGACCTCTTTTGAAGAGTGAACTTGTTAGCTCTTAGCTACTTCTGGAAGTAAAGTTTCAAATCCTGAAATGCTAGAGGTCTGCAAAGCAAATTCCCATGCTGAGAGCACACCTAGATCAAAACTATCCTTTCATATGAAGATCTGGTGATACATTACAAACATGCCTCAAAACACATTTACTCTAGGTAAGTTATACTTCATTGAAAGGAAAAACAAATCTACAGATATACAGAGTTTTTCCTACCTTCTGTCTTCTGTTCATCAAAAGCTGATTCTAATGGTGGGCCAAAGAGGGGAGCAAGTGCCATGGTGTCATCTGGAGGTTTTCTGCTGAATCACACACATTACAGCAAAACATAGAGAAAGGAAATATTAATGTTAAAAAAGATATAAAGCTTTCAAATATTTTCCACAGTAAGGCCGATGTATGTGTGTGCACTTATGTACATATATATGTATGTACTCAAGCTCCTGAGGGGCTAAAAAGTATATTTATGAAGAGGTCAAATGTTTATGGACAAAAGGATCAGTAGGAGGTAAGATCCCTCATTCTCAACGGGGGCCCAAGGGGCCGGTCCAACAGAAATAAGATGAAGAGAGAAACTCTTTCAAAGCATCTGAGTCTCTATACCTAGAAGAGATTATTAAAGATAACAGTTTATTGCAAAGCACCTTCTTCTCTTAAGATCTCCAAAACCATTTATATCTGTCTTCACCACATCTCTGTGTTGTAGTTAATGTGGGTTTATGATTAGTGAAAGTCAGGCACAGGGAAGTTAAGAAACAAGCCACCAGGAAGTTTGTGTTTGAATAAGAAACTGAGTCTACCAGCTTCTAACTTCCATCCTCCCCTGACCACCCCACACAGTTGACTAATTATAACTTCCTAATACCTTAATACTGCACATTAGAAAAAGAAGAGCATTGAGAAATCAGGGGGGAAAGACAGGTAGTAAGTTAGACGCTCATCCTGTCTACTAATTATTACTTAAACTGATTATTAAAGAAAAGCTGCATAATTATCTCTATTTCTTCCCCAGACCTGATTCCCTTCATTGATCCTCATGAGTTCTGTGTGTGTTGGGGCATAAGAGGTGAAGAGGAGAGGGGAGGGGTTAGAGAAGGAGGGAAAGTTAAAAGGATCCAGCCTTTAGATAGAAATAGGAGTCTTTGGGGGAAACATTGCTTATGTGCACAATACTTACTTATCCCAAGGATTACACAGTGTAAAACACAATGCTTTGCCAAAAACAAAAAACAAAATAGAAGATTCCTTTGGTGTGTGACAGGTAGAACGTATCACAAAATTGTAGCCAGCTAAACAGGCTACTCTTTGTAAGGCAATATAATCATATTTCAGATCAGCATTCCAGACACCAAATGACGTCTTCATGTAGACGTTTAATCCTCTCATTAGTGAGGGGCTCCATATTCTGATAGATGTTACTTTAGATGACTACAGGGTACTTTCCTAAAGATCTCCCTCAGGCTGCACTTAGGAGAAATGATAACATATTTGAAACTGCTGTGACATACACATATGGGCAGGCCCTTTGTTATTAGATGCTGAGACCTTAGCCCAAAGGAGATTTGTTTCATTGTTAACAGTGCATGATGCCTTGCATAAAACACAACTAGTGTTTTTCATGCTCACCTTATGAGTTCTGGAGTTGGTGTGGAACGCCTGGGTCTCGCTATTTCTTCACCTGACGCACAGGACAAAGGGAATTTTTAGGCATATTTTTACCATGTTTTTTCTTTTATGTCTTATGAGCTATGTTTGGAAACACTTAGAGATTTAAGTCCCATCAATAAGCAACTCCATGTGAAAACTTTGCAAAACAAACCCAGAAAACAAACCTTCTCCCCTGGCAATGCAACAGCCATATATTAGGCATATGTAGTAGCATTTTCTTTGGCATTTATAAAACTAGTTAACCAGGGAATTACCATGATAAGCCAGCAAATGGAAGATGTGTACACTGTAGAGCTTAGTAGAATAGCACACCATTCTTTCAATGCCTGCTGCCTTGATCAGTTCTGCTTTTCAATTACCATAAGAGAATACTAAGCCAGGCCATATGTACATAGTGCATGAATCCAGCATTCTCTGCCTGTTCTTTTCTTGAAATGCCAAGAAAATGTTATACCTTTAACTAGGAACCATTCATTTAAAATTTCCTAGAACGTGCTGTATGCAGCAGAAGAAAATCATGCCACATGTATATTATTTCATATCGCTTTGGTTTACTAAGATTTTCACATCAAATAACACAAAAATGGGTAAGTTGCATCTACCTTCAGTTCCTTCAGCCCTCCTCCTCTCCCTACCCCAATCAGCAAACACACACTTGATTAAATTCATTTCTAAAGTCAAATGATACAGTAAGAGTTGACAAATATAGGAAGAAAATAGCAATGTTTACCCCAAAACATATTCACTTTCAGGATCTAAACATTAGTCATTCAGAACCCACAGAGCCCTTTTATCATTACAAGATTTCTTTTATCATTACAAGATTTCTTTGCTGTAAGAGTAAGACATTTGTAAGCCTTAAAAATCAAGCCCAAGAGTGTATAAGTCGAATGTATATATGCTCCAAGATCCAAGGAACTGTTCCTTCTTTTAAATCGTACTCTATTTCTGGTAGCTAAGATATACTTACTGGATAAGTTCCTTTTAATTGCACCCTAGAATTAGAAATAGACACTATAAGGTTTAAGACCACATATATGTTATGTACAATATGTATATTTCTGTCATTTCAATTAAACTGAACTCAAAGAAATGCAGTTGGGGAAAAATGAATTTTTTGTCAGAATTGCATTCAAGTTGGAAATTGTAGACACACACATATAAATCAATTTTTCATTTTATTCAAAGATTACAGAGAGGAAAGAGAGTAAACAATAAGTCTTCCAAACCAGAAGAAAACCCTTACCTGGGTAGATTTGGTAAATTAAAGCAAATATTGAATAGTCTATTTTAAAAAAACCCTTGAAATCTAGCAGTCAAGAAAGTAAATCCATGTTTAACTTATGTTTAATGTTTAAAAATTACAGACTGTATGAGGAGTACTCTCTGCTCTTATCAGATGGGGTCCATAAATTGCTTGTAGAAACAGTCATTAGTTACGAATGCAATTTTTAAAGATACACGTGGGAAATGTTAAAAAGAAGGAAAATTTGAAGGTATTACCACTGAGTGCGCTGCTCTATTCAGGGAACCAGAGAATTCCATTCTTTCCCACCTGCCCTTCCTACCCCAATTTCTTTCACTTGCCTGCCATGGGGGCACCAACCTATCAATTGGGTGTCAATCGGGTGTCATTCCTTTAGCTCAAGGCACTGTGATTCTATAGGAATGACAATTTCCCTGTCAGGAATAATCTGAGAAGGTCATTTTCAGATTTATAAGGCCCTAGGAGAAAATTATTTTGACAACAGAAGATTGATTCAAGTTTTGATTCAAAACTGCTGTGAAAGGTCCTTAGCATGTGATGCTTCCAGAAAAGCAGACCACTAGAAGTGTGGCCTCATAAGATGGGACATGGCTTGGCTGGGCCTCCTTAGGAGAATGACAGGGGCAGAGTTCAGGTTGGGGAAGTGGAAGTATAATAAAGTTTTCAAAAGGGTATGACTATGAGTTTGGTGGGTGATAATCAAACACATTTTTTTATACTTTCCTACTTTGGTGAAGGCTCAACATGGTGGTCACAGATGTTTTCTTCTCTCAAATGATAACATAAACAACTCAGGACAAGATGTAGCACCTCTGTAACAGACCTATATAAGAAGGTTCTTTCCCTCTTTCCTAAGGATTTATCAGAATTTTGTCTCATTTTGAACTCATTTACAATTGAGGAGCAGTTTCAGACTGAATAAGATCCACTAGATGTTTTTTAGTGACTTGCATGTATGTGCTATATAGAGATTATTATACATTATTAGTAAAAACTTTTTAATAAATATTTTATTTATTTTAATAGATAAACACTTTAAATCAGTACGTGTAAGTTAACATGTTCATTTAAATTAATAAATATTTAAAGCAAATATGATCATTTAAATCAGTTATGGTCATTATAGGAGTTTTGATGTGGGTTGGCTTTTGGAAAATAAGACTCTGTAGACAAAATAATAAGAGAACAAATTGTTTAAATGGAGTTAAAATGTTTTTCTAGGTTGGAGAGCCTCAGATTGTCAGATTTTTATTAATAAAGTCTGAAGGAAAAGATCAGGTGGAAGCGTTAGGTCCAAGTAGTCAATCACGAAGTTGACACTGAGGGAATAGGACCTACCTAGTATAGTGAGACCTGAAATTCAGGAGTTAGGGGACCCCAGAAGCTGTATTGAAGACCTTTTGGTCTCTGTCTTACCCCTTTATTTATAATGTAATATTCATGAAACCAAGAAAGATACAAAGCTTCTTTGGTGTTCATTGGTATTCATCATTTCCCGGTGTATCAATTCATTTGATAGATGTTTATTGTTGAGAGGCACTAGACAAGAAGCCTCTGTAATATTTTATTAAATATTCCGTATGAATGAACAATCATCAGTGAAGAGGAAGAAAGACATGGCAGAAATATGCAAGAAAACCGTTGTTTAGAAATTAGAAAGAATAAAATCATATCAATTTAGAAAGGAACAGATGTTCAAACAATAAGCAGGAAACCATTAGCAACAGAAAAGAAAGTCCCGTTGTCCCATGATCCGGCATACAGATTTTGATGGCCTTGCTATCGAAACAGGACAACGCTAGAACAAGGTTAAGGTGAAGTCGACCACATAAAGCACATTCAGGAAAAAAGCCTATTGAATCCTGAAACCTTCTCCTCCCCAAGCGACCACATTTTCTTCCTTTCAAGGACTGTCTTTATAGGTAGACTGTGAATAGACTTCCTGCATTTTGCCTTAGTTAATTCACTCTTTTTCTTTTTTTTAAAAAAGGAGTAACTTGTCATAATCTGAGCTGTGACCCCACTGCTGGATTGGAATCAGCCACATAGTCCCTGTAGGTGTTATCTTTGATCATCAACTACATGGCTTAAACAGAGAACCACAGCTTGTCAGCTGGCGCAGAGTATTTGTCTCAAGTAGTAATTGACTGATCAAATTGGCATAGGCCTACTTTCTGACAGCATTGTTTCAGTTCCATTTCCTCTCTCAAGAGACTGACTGGGCAGGTCCAGGTCATTTCAAACATAGCAAAGTCTCTTCTTCTTGCTGCCGCAAATTTATCACACTGAGGAAAATAACAGATTTACTTTGAGCAATGCAAACTAATACTGATTTGCCTTCAGTGATGAATATATATGTGACAGCCTAGAAAGATTGACTTGAAAGTACGTCTCTTCCTCCCAAGATAGAAATTATGATTGTGTATGACTGTATATCAGTACACTGAACAATTTGAGTTATGGTCCAGGGACTTATGTTAAATTCAGGCTTAAAAACAATGTGGTTTACAAATTCTTTCCTTACTTGCCTTACAGTTTTCTTATTCTTTATTATCACCTTGCTATAAATTTCTATGGTGATTTCTGGACAATCTCCAGCCCTTGTACACACACACACACACACACACACACACACACACACACCACGTTTTTTACATTTAGCACTAGGAGTTGGGGTACCTATGTATTAGTTTAATTTGTTATGGAAAAGTGCTCTGATGATCCTAAAACATGCTCTTGAGACATATAAGACCAGAGACTTTCAGCCACTAAACCTAATTCATCTGCCTCGTTCATACTGGGTTATCATAAATTTAACAAGAAGCCAACCTGGCCACCTTGCCTAAGCAAGAATTATCTCTATACATGTTTAAGGTAAAAATGTTGAGGATTCTTACCGGGCTGCGCCTCTGTGATCAGCAAAAAGGAAGAGAGAACAGACACCTAGTCAGAGAATGATGGATCAGTCAACAGGCTTGGGTAATAGAAGATTTCATAAACAGCTAACTAAACACACACTCCAGGTAATCAGGCCAAAGGAAGACAGGCAGTCATTGTGTTTGTGGCTTATTTAAACCATAATGAGGTTTTGGAGAACCTTAAGGAGAATCTATCCATTGCATAATATAGCTTTGCTAATGAGGATGTACTGGTTTCAGTTATGGGTACATACAGACAAAGCAGAAACATACAAGAAAATTTTACTGATAGATTTAAATGTCTTGTCATACGGAGTTTTTCTTCATATTGTTTGAAGAGGGGAGTTTTAGAAACTGGGTAGTACAGAGAAAACTGTTTCCCCACACAAAAGGGTGTTAGCAAACATCATAGACATGATGCATTTCCCACATAATTCAGGCTTTAATCGGAGCCTCCAAAAATCAGAGAGCAGGATTAGAGACACCTCTTCTTTGCCTGGCTCTTCTCTTTAGTGTTCTGTGGAATGAGTGCGGATGAGGACTTTTTTAAAGTATATGTTCTTGGCCTGGTGTGATTTGGGCAGCCTCACCCAATGGGTAGAATGTGGTGGGGAAGATAAGGAGCTCCTGACAAGCACAGGTGTGAATGATGAAAATTGTCCAGCACCAATAAAACACTGGTGGACCAGATGATGCCTGGAAAAACACAAAATGCTGACCTACGACTTTTTTCTTTCACTCCTCAAACCTTGATCATGGCTGCTATCAATTTACCCCAACAATCTCTGGTTGCTCTCCCTCTTTGGGCTTTTTCTGTAGCAACAAGAGTGACTATGATGTGAGTAGGGAAAGAGCTGTTGCTCAGTTTCTCTTTCAGGATATGGGCTAGCTTGTGAATTCACCAGAGGCTACCTGGGAGGGACCCAGTATCAGCCAAATTCCAAAATCCAAGCAAGAAGCACAAACACAAAAGTATCTAGCAGGTTGCTTAAATGAAAAAGATGATTCTACCCTCCATAACATAGACAAGAAACAAAAACCTATAGTCTTTTATACCTACTCCAGTCTATTTTACTTGTAATATTTTAGATATTATTATTTGCCATATTTTTCCAGTTCTGTTCCATACGGATCCCATCTTTCTTATAAATCTGTCTATATGCATGGATGCAATTTAAATGAAATTAGAAAAAGGACACATTAATATGTATTTCTGGGCTTACATTCTTTTACTGACGAATTCATACTGTGTTTTGAGAGAAATCCAAGCACTCTTTTATATATTTAGACTTTATAATTCTTTAATGACCAGGCTAAAGTTCTTCACTAAAGAAGATGTGGGCATTTATGATTTTGCTTTAATTGCATGTCAAACATTTCCTTCTTAAAAGCAGCATAAAATACAGCAAAGAGGGGATTAAAAGTGACACAATTTCCCCCAAGATGATTATGAGAAATAATGCAAAATAAAATGTGTATTGCAACCATATAGAGGCAGAACCTTAAATTCAATAAACTTTGTTAAGATTATAGAGAACAACACTGTTCAAAATAATTTCAATTATATAAATTCACCCAAATTAAGTCCAGTGAATTAAAAACCTATATATTTTAATCAATAGTTCCTGTTTGTATTTTTTCTAGTAAAAGATAACATGAAAAAAAGGAACATCAAGGAACATCTGTTGAAATTCATGTAGTCACAGGCTTATTAACCAAAAGCCAGAAGACCCAGCTAAAAGCTATGGAAAGGTCAGACCCAGAAAACCTCAAGGTCCACAATTAAAAGTGATCTGAAACCTGCAAAATAAAAGGAATTCCAGAAGTCAAATTGAAGGGCTTTCTATACACTAATTATCACCATTAAGGAGTATAAAGCAGTTGTAGGTTCTGCTGAACACGGACAGCAAAATCATTATCCGCCAGGAGGGGAGAGCCTTTCCTTTTAAAAGTTTTATTTTACTCTTTCTCCTGTCATTTCCCAGGAACTTTGAGGCCTTTAGCATTCTATCTTTGTTCTACCAATGTATAGAATTTGCTTCAAAGGCGGAAGGAAACATTCAGTATCTGATCTTGATATATTCTGTAAGCTGAACACTCTCCATGTTAAATCACAAACTCAAAAGCTTGCAGGGCAAGGAGCAGGGGTGCTGTGCACGAGGGAATGAGAGTTTCACAAAGCTTTGGTGAAATGGCCACAACTTAGGGGCCCCATGCTTGCAGCACAAAAATATGGGCCTAATGCTGCCAGATCTTCAGTGTTGTCAGAGAAGACGCATATCTTGATTTTTTTTTAACTTCAAAGATTCTGGCTTTTAAATGGCATTAAAATTGTTTTTAACTGCATGACCAAACAAAACATCTATTCAGTTGTTCAGAATCTGCAGGTGGCCAATTTGTCTCTGATTGCAGACATTTGTATCACACATAATAAGCTCTCAGCAAGTTTTTTTTAATCTACTGTTATTATTATTTCACCTGATTACTCAAACAGGGATTTTGCAATTGGTCTATTTGTTTTCTGAACAAATTTCTTGTGTTCCTAATTAAACATTAATTGCTCAATTCCTTGACTTCTCTTGACCTTCTGATGCATTCTGGACAAGGTATTGAAAAATATTTTATTTTCCCCTCTATTTTTATCTTGATGTTCAACTTAGAGATAAGTCTTAGCTTGTATTTTGAGGCTATTTTCAAAGTGGGTATGATTTGGTCACTAGAATGAAGATCTTCGGTCAGAACATTTTGCATTTCTAAAATTTATATACTTGGCTATATGAATACGCCTTCCTAAAAGAAAATACTTCAGTAAATGTCCTCACAGCACCCACAGTGTCCTTACCCACACCAGCTTTGTTTTGTTATTTTTCTGCACAAAGGATTAATTTAAATTCAGCTAAGTAGGCTAACTTAGTCTTTGCCAATGCGGGTAAGTGTTTTAAGATATTTATAAAAAGAAGTAACCAAACACAATCTGTCCGGCTTGTCAAAGTCACTAAATAACCAACCTCAGGTTTTGAAGCTTTACAACATCCTCATTTGCTAAAATTCAGTGCAATAGGGAAACAGAGGAAAATACGTGTAAAGCCACAAAGCACCCAACAAATATTATTTTTATACAGTCTAGTCATAGCAAATTCAGTCATTCATGGTAGTGAATTTTCTAGGAAAGAATTAGAATATATGATGATTATGTTTATTATTATGGTTCTAACCAGTTTCTTATTTGCTTTCAAATGTTTCAGGGTGAAGATAACCTCTCTGGCAAGCACCTATTTGATGTCCCCACCCCCGCCAACTTTTGTGTTTGTCTATATTTAAATTTGTTCCCATATCTATTACAAGTCAGATGACTGTGAATGCCTGCCAGATCCAATAGGACTTGGTAGAGATGATCTTCCGAAATTCCATTTAGGAAGAGACACAAAGAGCCTATTACTAACCAAGATATCACTAAAAGTTGACTGGTTTGAATGCAACAATGTGGGCATTGCCAAAGAAAAACGAGGCAGGGGAGCAGGAGAAGAACTCATCCTTAGAGGCACAGCTAACAATGCAAAGGAGTACTTGTAGTTGAAACTGCTGTAAGAACAACAGGAGGAAAACCAATGAGGAACAAAGAGTTTTTAAAGCACCAAGGATAAATTTCAGACTACGTAGTCCTGTCAATATTTGAAGTGGCCAAATCTGGATAATTCAGAGAAAGATTCAGGGTCAAAGAGAATAAATGAAATGGGCAAAATACTGTTGACTGAAGAAAAAAAAGCACAACGCGAGAGTTGTGAGTTAAGTTTTATTTGGGGCAAAGTGAGGACTATAGCCTGGGAGACAGCATTTCCGATAGCTCTGAGAAACTGCTCCAAAGAGGTAGGGGGGCAGGTCAGTGTACATGTGATTTTGGTGAAGGGGGAGCACATGCAGTCAGGCACATAGTTTTTGCAGAAGGTTGCTGCTAGTCATGAGGAGCAGCCATCACCATGAAGGATTTTAGTGCTTTTCTATATATGAAGAGATGCAACAGTTGGGCTCATAAAATCTTCTCCTGAAAATATCTAACCATCTGAAGTTCTGCCAGTTTTTCCCAGAGCACGGATTGCCTCATTCCTGATCTCCACCCTGAACTCCTTTCAGGGAGTGTTGAAGGTCAGCAGCTGCAGTGGCTCATAATTTAATCCTTGTAGAGGTAGATGGAAAGTACCAATTTATAGTTGGCAATACAAAGAAAGGTTGCTGAAGCGCACCAACGATATGTATGTCACATAGCATGTGGCCCAGAGTTGACTCGCAGTTACACAGAAGTGGGCCATTCAATTTAGTAATAGTAATAGTTACAATTGTACTAATTTTATTTTTGGAAGCAATGTCATTGGGTCCATATTTTGACAAGTTGTAATATTTTGATTCTGTCTTTTGTTCTTCCTGTGTCTTCTGTTCTTCCTTCCTCAAAAAATCACATGAAATTGTTACCAGTACATTTCCTGCATGTGGTACAGAGACTGCCAGGCTTGGGTCAATGGGCAGGATGGGAGGTTTAGCAATAATTACAGCATCCACTTAGGTGAGGTCAACAGACAACCAACTACTTCTCGGTGTGTGTTAACATGGAAACACAATATTTTCATATTTTCCACTGGAGAGGTCACGTGTGTCAGCCACGCATTAGCATCCTGTTCCCATAAATTAGGCAGCTGAGACAAGAACAGTGCATTTTTTTTTTTTTTTAGTAGATCTGTTTCATTGCTGCTCTTAAAAAAAAAAAAAAAGATGTAGGTACACCCTAACAGATCTGTACTGCCACTGAAAATCACCCTGGTGTTTAAAAGGACAATATAAGAGGTATTTTGCACTTTATAAAGATCTTCTTTTTCTGTCTCTGACAACTTCAGAAGGGGATAATTTTTCTGATTAATTGAAAAAAAAAAAAGAAGAAAACAAGACAACTTCCCTTTCCTAGGCCAGCTTCACAAGCATCACTCAGGATGCTATCATGTTGTACATTCAAAGAAAATTTAACAAAGAAATGTTTGCCTAGCTCATGGTAAATATATGTAGCTTGACTAGCCCAAGTGGAAGCTGCAATAAATGAAACTTACTACTAAAATATTTGAACATATGCCTGTGATTGAGGCAGAGGTGAATCTTTACAAAATTACCCTGTGGCCCTTAATAACAGGTTTGGAAAATCACTTAGCAACCAGCTTCCTTTTATCCCCATGGGGCATAATTAGACTGTGTCCTGGTTCACAAAGGTTTGTTTTTAAAATTCAGAATCTTGTTTAGGTGTTAAACACAGTCAGTCATTAGATATGCAGATGATGAAAATGAACAGAGTAAACAATGTTTGGCCAAGATGTAGAAAGGATTTGTTGTTTCTTACCGGACTTTTCCTCTAAAAGCGTAGGCATGAGGAGGAAAAATAAAGAGAAAATGAAAGAGGTGAAATATTCAAGAAGATACCACTCAAGGCTCAGAATAACCTTACTTAAAGCAGCTCTCTAAGGCATGGCTTTTGTAAATGCTTCCTGTGTATGTCTGATATAGTCATACCCAGGCTGCCAGCTTTATACCACCCCAAAACATGCCGCTTGGCCATACTGATTGTTTTGAGCTGTAGGCACTTGAAAACAGCAAAATCAGGAGAGACTTTCTATGAACAACCCTAATCTGCCTAAACATAAATCTTCCAATTGTCATAAGGGTTTCACCAACCAGGAAGGATGGACTCAACATAGGAGTGGAGACCAGAAATCAACACCATACCCAGACAAACTCTGTCACAAACTATCATATTTCCCATCTATGCTTCCAAGGGTCCATTCATCTTCCCTAAATTACTCTCCCTTAAGAAGCCTCCATCCCTCTCCCTTTTCCCTGTTAAGACGGTATTTAATCCTGAATTCTGAAGACATCTCTTCGAGTTACTCAATTTTCCTGAGTGTTTGCCAGGTATACAGGAAGAGACATGTTAATAAACTTATGTTCGTTTTCCTCTTGTTAATTCTGTCTTTTTGCTGAAGAGTCCCAGCTGAAAACCTAAGACGGGTTGAGGTAGTTTTGCCTCCTGTCCAAGCTCAAGTGATAGAGGACATAGGTGTGGTCTCCATTTGAGCACATTCTAAGCTCTCTTTTGAATGGTTTACTTTTATCAAATAGATTTGTACTTTCAAAATAGAGAATTATGCTTTGTAATATTGAAATGAGCGGGAAAATTCCATGAATGCATTGCAGCCAAGCATGAAACTAAAATGTGAGATTTTCCCAAAATTCTAACCTTGTCAGGGAACCTGGTACCTAGTATCTTCTCCCAAGATACTCTGGCTAGAACCATCAGTTTTTCCATCCCATCCTTCATTTGTCCCCACCCCGCATTGGGCAATGACAAATTATTTTCCTGGTGAGTGGTCCCTGGCCCCTGGGAATGCTCTTTTCTTTCCTCCACAACTGCCTTAATGAGGACTTCATTTCTTGCTGACAGTAGTACTCTACCAAGCTCCTCCATATTTCATCTCCTAAATCCATCCTTTGTACCATCCCTAGAATTATTTTCCAAAAATAGTGAAGTCAAGGTATTACTCTGCCCTGCAAAAACCGCTCTATTATTCAGAAAATAGAATGCAACCTCCATTCTGTAATTTAATGCCTTTGTGATGGGCTTCATCTTACCTTCACTCCCTCGTCTTCCACTGTTGTCTGTATGAAGCCTACACTTATCTGCAGACACTCCTTCTCGTCTCCTGAACTTGTACACTCACACTTCCCTGCCTTCTGCTCAAGCTGCTTCTTCAGCCTTGATGCCTTTTCCCTCCCTCTCAATTACCATCTTACTTATTCTTCAGGGCCAGTAACATTTCCTCTATGAGGGCCTTGCCCAAGGGCCTTTCCAATGAGAATAAATTGTTCCCTGGCATTTATTAGCCTCAGAGAAAACAGAGGTACAAATGGGTAGTATATATTTTTGCAGTTCTTATTTTGTTCTGTATTATTTAGATGTCTGCATTCGATTATTAGCTCCCAGTAATGGTTATGAATAACCTCTGTCTAGCCCCAAACAGAGTGCAAGTCACACTGTAGGCACTCAAAGCATGTCTATGAATTTTATTTTTGTGGTCATTAAAACATTATACAAATGTTTGAAGCATAGTGTCTTTTAAAATATAGAAAGATGGGGGGCTTCCCTGGTGGCGCAGTGGTTGGGAGTCCGCCTGCCGATGCAGGGGACACGGGTTCGTGCCCCGGTCCGGGAAGATCCCACATGCCGCAGAGCGGCTGGGCCCGTGAGCCATGGCTGCTGAGCCTGCGCGTCCGGAGCCTGTGCTCCGCAACGAGAGAGGCCACAGCAGTGAGAGGCCCGCGTACCGCAAAAAAAAGAAAAAGAAAAAGAAAATATAGAAAGACGAATTGCTCTCTGAAATAAGGCTGAATTGTATATAATATATAGCCCAAGGGATATGGCCCCAGTTGTAATGGTTCCTTCACCAGCTCCTATAAATGTGTCACTTAGCTCCTATTTAACTGCTGATCTTTCTGCCCATTAGTGACCTCAGGGGCTGATATGTGTTACCAAGGCTCCAAGGAATTGGCACAGCTTTGCACAAACACTGGTGTAAAGCTATGTGACCAGCTCTCAATGCTCTCCTATAGCAAAAAGAAAACGAGTGTTTCAGCATAACTGAGGCTCAAGATAGGGCCCACATCCTAGGTGCTGCTTTCAGACCCAGACCCTTGCGAAGTAGCACAGAAAAATGAAAATGCTTAAGGTCCAGGTCCTCGATTTACAAACAGAAAGAATTTTGGGGTTAAAATCAAATAGCTTCAAAGAAGTTGTCATGGAAGGAGGTGCAAAAGTTTTTATATATTCAAATTAGCTTAACCCCTTATTTTCTGCTTGCTTTTGCGTAAGACATACTGTTCTTCAGTTCCTTAGTTTGTAAAGTAGGGATGATTGCTATCTTATAGAACAGTTGTGAGGATTAAAAGATATGGATGATAGTGACAGATAAAATTCACTGAGAATTTCCTATTATTGTTTTACCTTATGAGGTTGGTGTCATTATTATTTCTAATTTACCGGTGAGGAAAAGGAAGGTCAGTTGCGTTCCAAGGTCACGCGGTTACAAAGGATGAGAGTGGGACTAGATCCCAGCTTGTCTAACTCCAGAAAGCCTGGGCAGGGGTGGGCTCATGGCACAACCCAACTCCCCTGGCCCTTATCAGCACTGGGATTTAGAAACAACAGAGCTAATAGCTTGCAGATCACAGAGCCTGGAAAATAATCTTGGAGTTTTCCAATGGAAGGAGTTAAATAGGTCATGCCTGTCTATCATAGCAGGTCACAGGGAATGAACTTTTCAGAGAGTGAGCTTGTATTTTTAGGCATGGTGTCAGATCTTAGAATTAAACTCTGATTATATAGGTAAATTTCTCAGCCTCTTTCTAGAATTAAGTTCATTTTATTAAATTAGAATCAGAAGAATAAACATGAACACATGAGTGATAAGGGCCCTCCCCTCCTGCCCACTCCAGGCTAGATGATGATTAAACCATCTTTATTCAATATGTTGTTTTAATTGTTAGCAGCTATCAACACCTAGGCTATGGCCGTTTGGCTTAAGGGTTTCTTCAGAATGTTAAACAACCAAAGATAAAACATGACAAGACAATTCTCCTTTGGGGAAAGCAAAGATATTTCTTGATTTAAAATGAACTAATAGCATCAGAGTGATTTTTAATTATGGAAAAGATAATAAAAGAAACAAAAAAGACATGTATACCTCCAGGTACTCGTGTTCACAGAAACAAAGTCAGTGAATTTTTGGATTGAACAATATATATACCTAAAATATAACCACTGTCTCTAAGTGCAGGGATGTTCCTGTCCTATGGCCTGAGATAATATAATTCTCCAATTTGCAAGCCTTGTTGAAAGGTAGCTCATCCTTATGATCCAGGAAGCTTTCCAAGGAGCACACAGACCCCTGCCCTCTGCGGATGGAGTCTCTCTCTGGCTGCACTATCCTAAATCACTTTCTAATGCAAGTAGTCATTCAAGTTAGGGCTTGTTGAAGCCTTCATTCTGCATGAAATCTGCAGCATTTAAAACTGAATTCTGTTGGAGACCCAGACCAAAGCTAACTGAGGTGAATAGAGAAAATATACAGCAGAGTTTCAATGATCCTTACATGGAGATTTTGTGCTCTAAATACACCCCTGTCCTCTGAACAAGGAACTGAGCTGCCATGGGAATTTTTGGCATCAAGTTTCACAGAGTGGGATCAAGACACAAAAAGCCAGATCTAATTTAGAAGCTTTTTAAGAGTCCACAATTGTTTAACCTTAAAAATAGGATAGCTATATTTTGAGTCTATATTTTAGCTAATGAGATTTTTTATAGATATAACCACTTCCTATCAGTTATGTATGAATAGTCAGGTATTCACAAGGAGCAAAAGGATTATTTATTCATTTATTAAACCATTAACTGATATTTATTGGGTACCTAATAAAGACCAGACACTATTCTTAGTACCTTGGTGAACAAAACCATAGGAACAACAAACAAAAAACTTCAATGAGCTTTTTCGGGGGCAGGGGAGGAAATAGATAATAAATAATAAATATAATAAGTAAGCAAAGTATTTAGTATTTTAGAAGATGATAAATGCAATTTTAAAAAGTAGAAAAAATATAAGGGTTTGGGAATACCAGGGTAGAGAGTTTTGTGATTTTAAATAAGATGGTCAGGACAGGCCTCATTGAGAAGATGACTTGAACAAGCATCGGAAGCTGAGAGGGAGGTGGCAGTGCCAGTATCTAGAGGAAGAGGGCACAGCCAGGGAGCTGGGAGGGGTGGTGTGAGAAGGAAGAGTGGCAGGTGTTAGTCTGGGGTCGTGGTGTCCCCACCGCGAGGGTCTTGAAGGCCAATGTGAAGCCTGGCTTCGCTCTGCTCCCAATCAGGAGTTCTCAGCATGGACGTTTAGTCACTCTTGGTTGCTGAGAAGAGGCATTGATGAAACAGATGAAACAAGACCAGAAAATGCCTGGATGTGACATATGTTGTTTTTCACTACTGTTTGGAAGCTTCTTTTGATTCCCCATGTACCATGCTAAAAATAAAATAAAATAAAGATGGGCTTCACACAGGCTGGGAGGTAGAAAGAGAGTTTCAACTGGGCAAAACAGAATGAGACCAGTCCATGTTGCCTTCCCTCTGTGTTGGCCACTTCAGGACAAGTAGCTCAGACTGGCGTGCACAGCTCTGTACCACAGCTGTGCTGGTGGCTGATTTGAAACAGTAGTTCTTAAGGTCCAGTTAGTGGCTGTCCTTTAGATAATATAGACAGAAGGAAACTTCACCTTCATTCTGTTTAGAAATGAAATTTCCCCCAGTCTTTGAGGAAACATTTTCTGACATAATTAATATGGGTGATTCGCACTCTAAGATTTTTTTTTCTAAAACAATGAAAAAGTACATTCATTGCTGTAGATTATTTCTGGCACTAAAAAAAAAAAAATTCTCCTTTAAAGAACAAAGAGATAGATCCTTTTTTCTTATACTGTTATACTTATTTTTATACTATTATTCATACATTTATAGAAACTCTTTAGTATGAAAATAAATATAACAGTGTGAAAAGATAACACATTTTCTCTCTTTATAAAATAATGCGAGGGATATAAGTTGTCTTATATCCCAGTGAAACACCAAGTTCCGTATACTTCCCACAGTGAAGAGCATCCTTCTGTTCAATCAACTAACACATTTTGTTTTGTTTTGTTTTGTTTTTGGCTGCACTGCGTGGCTTGTGAGATCTTAGCTCCCCAACCAGGGACTGAACCGGGGCCCTGGCAGTGAAAGCGCCTACTGGACTGCCAAGGAATTCCCAGCCAACAGGTATTTTCTAAGTACCTATTACATGACATTCAATGTCCTAGACTCTAGAGGAAAGGCCCCATTAAGGCAGGAGTAAGAACCTATAACTTCTGGGTGCAGGATGAGTTGTCATTAACCCAACACTTGCTGAATTGTTCACAAGTTATGTTTCTGTTACAAACTTATTTTCCAAAATGATTGCTTCTTTACAGGGCCCATTCTATCCCGAATACACCATTAGCTAATAAAAATGGTTTTAAATTCAACTCTACACTGGTAGGACTAACACAACCAAAGCAGAAGACCTTAAAGATAGAAAAATTAGCCTTTTGGATTACAATTAGCATTGTAATTAAAAGATTAAAAGCATATAATTCAAGAATTTGCTACCTCTGGTTGAGGACATCCTAACATTTTTATGTGCGTCAATATTGTTTCATTCAATTAGATTTTAAGTTGGTAACAGAAATTGAGGGTTAAGGTCTCTGACCCTGGTGTTCATGTTTCTGGAACCCCCAATCAGATTAGGTTGTCTGAGATAGAACACAGTGAAAGAATCTGCAGTTATGCAAGGAAACTCTAACTCTTACATCTCACAAAGGGAAGCAAAATACCAGGTACTCAGAGGGTACAACCAGTATTAGTTGGAGAAATAATAAGAGAGGCAATCCAGATTGAATTAATATTCTGCTCATTTTCAAGGAGATCAGAACATACAACAGCTCAGGGATTTCTTCTTACCATCGTAGGCTGGGCATAAGGGTTTGAAAAAATGATATTTTAATTTTAAATGTCAGGGAATGGAAGCAACAGAGAATTCCCTAAGGAAAAATAGTTAGTAATGAAGGAAAGAACATACACATATCAGATATGAAACAAATTCTTCTGCGAGTAAGTCGCACGGCTTACTATAATGCAGGAAAGAGAAGAATATATTTTGAAAAAGGAAGATCCCACCCCCACCCATCTCCCCATCTATCCTTCTCTATAAGGCCTGGAAAAAAAGAGATACATCTCATGTGCCAACTCCAGAAGATTTTGGCTAGGCTGCTTGCAGCTCTGTCTAGAGGGGGCTTCTCAGACTACGTCTGGGATGTGGGATCTAGTCGCAATGTCTGCTGAGGGTTTGGAAGGGGAGTGGCAGTTTATATGCTTCATGCTTGACATCCCTGATCTAATCCCAACCCAAATCATGTTTGATGCGTTGAAGCCAAGCTGAGCCTCTCCCCTCCAACTCGTTGCACTGGAGGTCTGGGCTGAGCGCTTAGCATTAGAATGCATGCAATCTTTACCTTCCCCTTGCACCGTGCTGAGTTTCTACCAGGAGTGAATGCCAGTGTGTAGGAGACTGGAGCTCTCCTCCCTCACCGATGACTCTTTGTTTTATACTGAACTCAATGGGGTGCTGAACCTTCTGCCCAAGTGAGGACAGGAAAGGGGGTGGTGTTACCAAGCAGCAGCAAATTCAGGGATTTTGCTCGCTGGCAGGCTAATTTGGGGGTCGGGGTGGGGGCACCTGGAATAGGCAAACAGCACCAGACAGTGCTCAATTAAAAGCTATCTCCCCCTCCCCAGATTTTTTGATTAAATAACTCCATTATGCATGGCAAATCTCCAGGAACAAGATTAAACTAATTGCCCCTTCATAACTCCATGTCAAATTCTTTAATTCCTTGTATCACTGAATTTTGCAGGGGAAAGAGAGGAGGCAGTAGCACACATGCCAGGCTAGGTCAACTCCTACTCTCTCATCATTTCTATCAACCCTCTTCTCCTTGACTTTGTTCAAGTCCTCCCTCGCTATTTTTATTCTCTTTCTTCCTCCCACAAGTCTCTGAACTTAAGGAAGAGAGAAATGGAGCTGAAAAGGGAACTGATACTTATAGAGCCCCTTCCTAGGTGATAGGCACCGAAGTGGGCATTTTGCAACATTATCTCATGTCATCTTTACATCAGTCCTGAGAAGGTAGGCATTACTGTTCCCATTTTACAGACTTGGGAACTGAGATGCTGAGTTAAGGAGCTTGCCCATGGACACAGAGATAATAAGATACGGACTCAAAAGCCTGTGTTCTCTCTACTTAACCAATGGGCTTCAAGGAAGTGCTCTCTTTCTTGGTCCCCTTGCTATATCATCAACCTGCCCCTAAAACAGAGCACTTCCCGTAGAGATTCTTGGGCCAGAATATGCACAGCAGAGTATTAAACTTGAGAAGAATTTTAAAATAATTGAATCACAGACCCTGATTCAATGTAGATGAGAAAATATACTGTGGTGGTTTTTATTTGTTATTTTTTTTTTAATATACTGTGTTTTTAATTTGGCAGAAAGGAGGCAGATGCTGGAGTTCAAGTCCTGGCCCTCAAAACTTCAGCTGCCTCTTGATCTTTCGGAGTTGATGTCTTCCGTAAAATAAGGTGAGCACCACCTCCCTGCCTACTTAACAGTGTAGCTGGCTCATTACATCTTTCTGATCATGACAGCTTTTGTAAAACATGAACCATTATTATAATGAACCATCCATATAAAAAATGCTTGCTGATTGATTGATTAGGGGAACTGAAATATATGAGTCATATAAAAACAAGGTGTCTTTCTTTAACATTTAAAACAAAGGTGACACAGAAGCAATTAAGCCTGACTGACCTATCAGCTCAGCCTTGCTCTCTTGTCACGTGTAACACAGGAGAGAGTGTATGTAGAGTGACACGGGCTCTTTAGGCACCATTATAGTGATAGCCTTCAAAGGGTTTGTGAGTAATCAGAAATTATTTGTAAAATGTTTTGTATGAGTTATTGAAATTTTAATTTTTTCCTCTGGAAAGAGAAACAGTAGCTTTCATCAAAAGTAGTATAATATAGTGGGTAAAATTTTTGAATTGGAAACCAGAACTTCTGAGTTTAAATCTCAGCAACTTCACTTACTAGCTGTGACACCTTGGGTGAATTAATTAATTCTTCTATGCCTCAGTTTTCTCATCTGTAAAATGAGGGTAATAATAGTACCTATCTCATAGGGTGGTTGTGTGGATACATTAATGAACATATGTGAAGCAGCTGAAACACAATCAGTAAGCAAATTTTCATAGCTGCCAACCAGCAACACCATCGCCATCGTAAGTTCTCTAAGTGGTCTCTGACCTTAAGGATGTTTATGAGTAGTCACCATGAGATACACTCCATTGTTCTGATTAAAAATAGCTATCATATACTAAGCAACTCCTTTGGGCCTTACATAAATATACTTACAAAGTACTAACTACTTTACATGCACTACTTCCTTAATTTTTATAAGGATACTATGAGATGAATAGTACTATTAAAATGATTTTACACCTGATTAAGCCTTGACTGGGGCTTAAAGGTTTAAGTAACTTACCCAGGATCATGTGGATAATGAGTGCAGAGCCAGAATGCAAACTTAGTTCTGACTTGTCCCAGAGCAAAAATTTGTAATCAGTATAGAACTAAATGCTTCTAGTTAAGGACAACTTCTCAAGGTAAGTCAGCAGTGATCCTCGACTCACCAAAGGACAAAAGTAAAGGAATCAACGGCAGCTCATGACACAAGGAAAAGATGATATTGCACCAAGAATTAAAATATAGCATCTGTCTTTTCAATTCCAGGAAAGCTATGAGAGCCACAAGATTCAAAGCACCTAGGGAGCAAAGCATGTCGCTGAAGATGTGTCCCTGTGGGTTCTGGAAGAAACGGAGATGTCTACCTCTGAGATCCTGAGAGGGGTGAGGAAGTCAGGAGACTGTGAAATGGAGGCCAGAGGGGAAGCTGACCACATAGGCCCACATATTCAATCAGGACTGAGTGAAGACAAGACCACAAGGGGAAGTTCAACCTCTATGTACTGCTTGTGACATCAGCTGTACATTGTTTTCTGATAAGCTTGTAGTTAGTTAGCACGAAGGTTGGACCAAGTGTGTCCAATATTTCTGATGCTAGCTCTCAGTGCCTGCTACATAGAAGGTGCTTACCAAATATTCGGTGAATTGATTCGAAGAGGGCTGGAATATTATGTCATTTCTCCATGAAATAAATTTGGTGGGGATGCACAATGTAGGATCCCATTAGGAATGCTAGCCTTCAGTACGGTCTCCTGAAGAAGCACCACACTTATTCAAGGGATTTTGTTAAAACAAAATTAGGAATGCTAAAACAGGAATGCTTCTGGAATGAGCTTCAAAACCAATCCACAGGCATCACAAAATAAGTTATTTTATTAACACATTTTCCCAGTTTGATACTCAGAGTAATTGCTGGTCTTGGCTTTAAATGACTTTTGGTCATTTGGGATTTCTGGTTTATCACCATTAATGATATTCTTAAAAATATGCCCCAGGCTCTGCAGACAATTCTAATAACAACAATCAAATAATCCCTAAATGTAGCATCTGAGTGCTTTCTATATTAACTCATGCCACCCTTACAATAGCCCTGTGAAGTAGGTATGGGAGTTATCTTCACCTACTAATGAAGAAACCATGACTCAGATTTTGTAACTTGCGCAAAGCAACCCCAGGTAAGAGGCAGAGCCCAGTTATTTGAGTAATTGTGACATCGTTGGAATAAGTGTCTATTTGTATCTCCCCCAAATTATCTTAAAGGGAATTAATGGTATTCCATTGTGTATTGAATTTTCATTTTGTTGTTTTTATAAAGGCATATTTCCTTATAGTCCAATCTTGCACCCGTTAATTTATTTAGCCCCTTTGAGAAATTTTTACTTTTTAAGGACAAAACCACTCATGGAAGATATAATAGAGGTTTGCTTCTACCCTGAATGTAGGGAGTGTGGTATCAAGGGAAGCAGATAGCAGAACTCTTTATCTCATATCTCTGCTTCCATCTTCTCCTTTAAAGGAAAGATCTTTACATTTTATTAGCAGAAAGAGATGGACTACCGTGTAAGGTAGGTGTTCATTTATTCCCATTTTAGACATGAAGAAACTGAGACTCACATAGGTTTAAGAAACTTGCCTAAGTTTGCAAGAGGTTGAGTTCAGGTCTAACAGATTCTAATATCTTTCCTGTAAAATAAGCTGGCACTGTATGCTAGGTCCTTCAGGGGTTAAGTACAAAGTTTCTATTTGTGTTTAAAGAAATATCAATCACAAATGTCCAGTATGGAAAAAATTGATTTAAAAGTAGTTCCTCTAAAAGGTGGAGATTTGGTTCAAAATTAAAGTCTGAGATAGGCAAGAGACTGCCCAAACCTCTTTAACTGAATTCAAGACTTGAGATACAGATACATTATAATCCAGGATATGAAAAGACAGAATGCTTTTAGGGCAGGGGACTAGAAATGGGGGAGCAAAGCCATGACTCTCAATAAAGGGTCAAGAGTTAGATTAAAAAATTATGTATATACAGATATAGATAAATACATACATACATACATACATATTAGTGTGATGGTTAATTTTATGTGTCAACTTGATTGGCTATCAAGTACCCAGATTAAACATTATTTCTGAGTGTGTTGTGAGGGTGTTTCCACATAAGATTAGCATTTGAATTGGTGACCCTCCCCTATGTACGTCAGCATTATCTAATCTATTGAGGGTCTAAATAGAAAAGAGGTGGACAAAGGAGGAATTCACCCCCCTTTTCTGCCTCATTGTTTGTGCTGGGACACACCTTGTCATCTTCTGCCCTCAGACTGGAATTTGCACCATCAAGTCTTCTGGTTCTCCGGGTTGAGGCTCAGATTGAATTATTTCACCAGCTTTCCTGGGTCTCCAGTTTGTGGACAGCATGTTGTGGGACTTTTCAGCCTCCATAATCACGTGAAGCCAATTTCTTATAATAAATCTATCATCATCATCTCTCTCTCTCTCTCATCTATCTATACACATATATACATATATCCTGTTAGTTCTGTTTCTCTGGAGAACCCTGAACAATACAACCAGGAATAAAGAAACAAACAACTGCAAAGTACTATGTACACATCAGGTACTGTTACTAGGATATTCTGTGTGCTTTCTTCATTCACTCATTTATTGAATAACTATCTATACGCCCAACGTATGCCATGTACTGTGCTAAGCACAGGGAACAAAAAGTCAAAGAAGATTTGATTCTTCCAGAGACCAACCATAATCTACAGAAAAATTCCATAAGGACCATTATTACCCTCACTTTACAGAAAAGGAAATAGAAGCTCAGAAGAATTATAGGACTTATCTAAGGTTACATAGGTAGAACATGGCAGACCTGGGTATTATTATATGGCTACCTCCTATTAACTCAAGATTCTAGAAGAAATTATTTATACAAATGGCCAGAAAGCACTTGGAAAAGAATGTGGTAACAAGAGGTGCCAAAATATGCCATGTAGATTTGTCTTCAGAAGGGTTTCTCCCACAGCTGTTAGGAGTGCTATTGGCAGACAGCCTTCAACTGTCAACACTTCAGGATCTGACTCAGCTGCAGAGAGCCACCTTGGCGAAGGTCATGCCCCTTTCTTAGCCTGCCCATATTGGAGCACTAGCTGTATAAAGGTTATCGATCTCAGCTAAACCCAGGACAACCCGGAAGGGTCATTCTAGCTCACAAGTTCCCCATGTGATTAGCTTAGGCTGTTGTTGGATGTGCAAAACAGCTTAACTTCTCCCTCTGCCCACCCTACCCCACAGGTATTGAGCCCAACATCCTGCACACTAAACTTGGAATTGGAGTTGGCATGCTGCATGGAAAACCTGTTGAGAAAAGGAGGGACTCTGTCCTTTTTTCATCCTCCAAAGAGCACAACTATAACATGAACAAAAGTTACACAGAGACAGCATTTGGGTTTAATAAATTTCTTTCAACAATGAAACAGCCTTCCTCAAAAAGCAGTGAACTTTGTAAGATAGAAGGAGCACTATTACTGTTGGAGGCATCTCTATCAACCAGATAAGTTGGTATTTTACTTAAGTTTGTTTCTTTTCATCCTTCTGCTGGCTAACACATAGCATGACATAACTGGTATTTAGAAATTAGTGATTAGAATTCTCTAAAAGGAAACTTCCTAGTTTCAATAGGTTCTGGGAATAATTTTAAGAGAGATGGGGAGGAAATCCCATTTTCCAATAACTCCCCAAATTTATCTGATTATGTAAGATATAGTGGCACAGAAACTGTGTCAATATCTACCAATATCCTTTCACTCCTTTATCTTTTAGTAACAGAACTCTGAATTTTAGCTGGTTATATGTGTATCCAGCCAAAAACTACATTTCCCAGAATCCCTTCCAGCTAATATGGCCATATGACTAAATTATGGCCAGTGGGATCTGGGGGGCAGTGATGGGTACAACTTCTGAATTCAACACTTAAAAGAAACCACTTGCCTTTTTTTTTTTTTTGCGATATGCGGGTCTCTCATTGTTGTGGCCTCTCCCATTGCGGAGCACAGGCTCCGAACGTGCAGGCTCAGTGGCCATGGCTCATGGGCCCAGCCGCTCCGCGGCATGTGGGATCTTCCCGGACCAGGGCACGAACCCGTGTCCCCTGCATCGGCAGGCGGACTCTCAGCCATTGGGAAGCCCCACCACTTGCCTTTTATTTTCCCTTTCCTCCATCCCAAGGCTGGAACATGGAGGTGTTTCGTGATGGTAAGGCACCAGCATCCTTGAAAAGGTAGAGCAATAATACAGAAAGTTCCTGGGTTCTTGAATGACCCCTGGAGCAAGACTCTATTACCCATCTGGACTGCCTACCAGCTTTGACTCTTTTGTGGGATAGAAATAAATCATCCATTTTTTTAAAGCCATGACTATTTTGGTTTCTGTTAAAGCAGCTCTACCAATATTCTAACTCATACAGATCCCAAATCAACAACTAAAACCTGGGTGATTTTCCTTCTTTACCATATCAGCATGATATCTTACTAGGAGACCACAGCATGATAAGAATAGAAATTAACATCTTTTGCCTGTGAGTTGACCTCTGCATCCTCCTGTCTTCTTTTTTGGTGCTTGGCCTTGTCCTGGTCCATACTATACTTGATTTCTATATAAAAATCAAGGGCCCAGGTGAGATCTGGACTGGAATTATGTTCATTTGTCTGTAGAGTAGGATTTTTGCCAGTAGCTAAAACCCTGATTTTCTATGTTGCTGAAGCTTTGTTTTGGGGAGGAGTAATTTTCAGATAGGTTTGTTTATACTGTATATACACATAGATATATATGACACATTCATCCATCCATTCATTCATTTCATTCATTTATCGAGTCATTTGACCATGATGTGTATACAGGAAACCTATCCAAATAAAATGAAAATCAATTCATGATAAGAGATATCAAATGGGTTACAATTCATTAATACATATTCACAGATAGATGAAAAGAACAAGTGAAACACAACTTTATCTTAAAATTCTTCAAAAGAAATAGAAATCAGAAATTCAACATAAGACATTGTTATGAATAGCTTACCATTTGGAATTTTCTTTATTTCTAGCAGTGTAACAATTGATGCTTTTGTAGCGTAAGAACCATAGCCTAAATGAAATATTCTGATATATCATTAACTGGTATAGGTCCTATTTCTCTTTTTGTACCTGAATTAAGTGTAGCTGTGTGAACGTCTGATTGCTTGGATGGAAACATCTAAAGCTGTGCAAAGCATTCCTCATTTTTATCACGGCACTAACTGGATTTCAGAAGGTTATTTCTATTTATCCAGTTCTGGAGTTCTACCTATGTCATTGGTGAAATACACCTATATTTAGTTATGGGTTATCTAGAAGAGGGCATGGATTCTAAAGCCAAGAATATGTTTCCAGTCCAATCGCTCTTTACTCTTATGTTTATCCAGAAACGTGCCTACCTTTCCCTAAAGCAACAATCACAGCTCATTTTCTTACAGTAAATGTCAAAAATCACAACTCTTTGGGAATCATAGTAATGAGAGAGCCAGGTTCTCACATTAGAGGGAACCAGCTGGGAGTGTGGAGGCAGTAGTGGCGGAGGGGATCCCTTGGTTTGTGGGGCTGCAGGGCTGCAGGAATTGCCTAACCCTGGGATTACTTCTCTGGGTGTCTCCATCTAGTTTTAACATTGTTTCCCTAACATCTTTTTGTCAGTCTCAGCCACGTCATGTCAATATACCACTTTAAAAACTGGTGTTGGGAAGAGCTCAGAGTGACAACCACTCTCCTTGCTGTACCCTCATTATCTGGTAGGAGGAATGACTTGGGCAGGCATATCCGTTTTGATAGAAGGGACTTCCCCTTTCCAAGAGTCAACTAGCTTTCAGCAAATATATCCCACACATGTCTGGGATCATTCTAATAAGTTTTCTTTCACAGAAATTTGTTCACTGAACCCCATGAACTTGCCTTCTTACACTTATCCTGGTAGCTTTCAAATGACCACTAGGTTTATTACACTCTATAGAGAAGTGGATATAAACTGGTTTCAGGCATTGAAATAAACTTTTACAATTGATAAAAAATGATTTAGTAAGTAAAAAATGATTTGAAAGATGTTAACTGAAAAGTGAAAGTGTGTACAGTTAAAATGCCCCTATTACTAGAAATCACCTGTATTGTAGACCAACATGTGAATTTAAAATCTGTACCCACCATGGCAGAAGGGAAAGAAAACTAATACATGTTATGTCTCCCTTTTCAAGAAAACATCTTAAGATGGCAAGTGAGTATGATTAAAAATTACCTGAAATATCATTTGCTGTGGTTGACTACTATTAGCAATCATGTTAGTTGACCCTAACCGTAGTGGTAAAGGCCATTATAAGCACTAAGCACTAAAGAAGGCATCTTTATAGACTTTATTCATCCCAGTCAGGCAAACATTTATTCCCAAAGGATGGGTGATTACAACTCCTTTAGAAAGGTTAGTCGAGATATTCCAGAAGCATCTCAAAAATGGTTCAGCATTTATTAATTACCTCGTTCATGGGAAATGCTGCAGGGAGAGCACATTTCTCTAAAGAAGATGCCAAGAAGCCAAGAACATCTTAGCTCCTAGTATGAGAGCCTTCATCTGCTCTTCACAGCTATTTTTAGAAAACAATTGCAGCATTTATCAAGTACTACAGAGAAAACACTGTAAATGTTGGAACTCAGAATGCAGCAATTAGAGAAATTTAGTAGATGAGAATTGGAGAAGGAAGTACAACTTGTAGAAAAATACGAATTTGATTAATATAAATAAGGCATACCTGTATCTGAGGTGCCTAAATGATGAGATTATTTAAGACAATTTGATAATAAAATATAATGAAGCTTATGAGTTTTAATATCTTTTTAGACTATGATCTATGATGTTAGATTAATATTTCTTTTTGAAGCATTAGCAATGAAAAGGGTTTTTATTTTCCTAAAAAAAAGCAATTTTCTTGGTTTTCTTTCCATGAGTTTTTATGTTTTATATCATAAGAGATGACATTAAGATGTGTTTTTAAAAATCGCTATTAGTAAATTTGTATACTTCATATTGTTTTTAATTGTTGCAGGAGTAAGTCTGGATAATCTTTATGTTATTCTTTCCTTCTTTGAAAAATGATTGCAGGAAAACATCAAAAGGAAATGTGATCTCGTGCATTTTTACCATTTTGAAAAGCACAGAAACTGCAATATAGAATGAGCATAACTTTCCATGGCTAGAACGAGCTGCTTCAGGTTTACAGACTTCATAAAATGGTGACCATATGCAGCCTTCAGTTTAAGAAGTTTCTGATCTACTTAACGTGTATGGGCAGAGCACAGCTCTCTGTCCAACCTCACCAAAGCTTGAAATAAAATCCACTCACCACTGGTGATGGGGAAAGTGCAATGTTGCCTATTGATGCCTTCAGTTCATCTACAGTTGCAGCGTTCTTAAGAATGTCTTTAGCTTGCAATGGCTTAATCTTGATATTAAACTTCTTGTGTGATTCTTCTTCCTCTTCCGATTCGCTTGAAGAATAAAAGTGCTTTCCTTTGGTAGGTAGAACACAGTTAAAGATACATAACTCTTTTTTTCTACTGGGAGGCAATGATGAGTATAAGACATGAGTGACTGCACATAGAGGCAGCAGAAGTATCCTTAGATGGTAGAAAATCAAAGCAAAACAAACAAAAATCAAAGGGTAAAGAAGGAAAGAGTTAGAATTTATTCACCTTTCCTTGGAGCAGGATTAAGGATGGTGAATTTCAAGGAGCAATGGTTACAAAGTTGGCCATTTGTGTCTCACTCAGCACACACAGTGACAGGCGTGACAGGCCCACGGGAACTTCCTCTTACTGTGGAGACAGGAAGGCCTCTCTACTGATGATTTGTGATGATTTTTAACTGCTTCAGAGTGTGACCTGCTCTTACCAGAGATGGTTTGCAGGCAAAGCACAAGTCAGAGCTATTTTCCAGCCACCATTAGTGACGTTGTCACATAGGATTTCAGCAGACAACCCAGTACCCGCAATTTGTACAACTGTTTTTCAGCACAACTTTTCTCTTTCTCCTCACTCTCTCTTTTCTATGAATAGAGCAAGGCAAAATGCCTGCTTGTTAGTGATCAGGCTGTTCTCTGTGCTGTTTATTCATCATTCATTCATTTATTCATTTCAATACAAAATTTATCACCCTGCTGAGAGCAAATGAAAATGAAAATGAAAATATAAAGAAAGGATATAGCCGGGTTCCTCAGGTCTGATGCTGTAGCCTTCTTCATCCAGCTCAGGAGAGTTCTATAAAATACAAGTGCACATTAAGCAATTATTATCCTGACAATGATAAAGGAATTATTCATTTTCCTTCAAGGGTCTTCCAGTTAAGGGTATAGACTTGTCTCTTGTTTTGGAGGTGAGTGCTGGGCCCTATATGTTTAGATATTTACTCACGGATATTTGGAGACTCTTCCTATTGGGAAAATAAACTAGGAATCAACTGTCAATGAAAGAAAACATTCAAACAGAATTTATCATGCATTTCCTGTAAGCTAAAGACTATGCTGAGCAACATGGCAGGGATACAAAATGCAAATTATCTTTCGACTGTATTCTGGTAAGCAAAAGTTCAAAAAAATGCGAAACACAAAACATCAGTGATAGGAGTTTGAAAGGAGAGGAAATTTGTGAGGTTTGGAAGAATTAGAGAGTCTGTGTGTGCCTTTCGGGCCAGATGGAGAGGAGAGGGGAGTCAGTGGTGAGGAAGAGCCTGTACCGAGACACCAAGGCAGGAATGGACAGTATGATTCCTGTAGGGAAAGGGAGAGGCAATGGTGACAATGACAGGACTGGAAAGGAAGCTGTATGGTGGGAGACCATGGAAAAGAAGACCATGGCTGGGGGCTGGGGAGCAACATGCTGGGGGAAGAGTCTAAACTTGATATGGCTACTGCAGCTTCTCAATTAAGGTAGGACACGCTGAAAGCAGAATCTTAAGGAAATATGCTTCAGGATATATTGGGGACAGAAGAAACTGGAGAAAGGAAAACTAATTTAAGATGCTTGCATCAATTCAGGTGAGATGTGCTAAGTAAATGACCAAGTTGTTCGTGGTGGGAAGGGAAGAATCAAGGACATTTGGAAGGACAATTTGTTAGTTCTTAGTAACAGACTGGTCATAGGAGAAAAAGAAGATGGAAGGTTCAAGAAGACTCCGAGATTGCTATCCTCAAATTCTGGGAGTACTCCTGGCTGAACTCATTCTAACAGAAGGCAAGTAACATTTTGAGGAAAAAGACAGGAAAGATAAAAGATAGTTTGCATGACTGGGATTAGAATTATCATATTTTAGTTCCTATTATGTGATAAGTACTGTGACCCATGCTTTATTTTACTGTCCCTTCATAACAATCATATGCAGAAAGAATTATCCCATTCACCAAGGAGGAAACTAAGAGGAATTAGACGCCATTTCTCAAGGAAACACACCCAGCAAATGGTAGACCTGGGCCTTGATCCCAGGTATTTTTAGGCTCAACTCTATGCCTGAGAGAGGAAAAGGGTACAGAGTTCAAGGGCAGCCTCTTGTAGTTGAGGTCATAGGCCTGGAAGTAAAGAAGACACAGCTGGAGAGAGAGATTTTGGAGTCACTGAAGCAAAAGACATACCATGACCATGGTGAGAGAAGAGGGCCTGAACGCCATGGAAAAGCTGCCATTTATTGGGCATTTATTGTCTCCCTCTGTCCTTTCAGTACTCAAAGCTACTTTTAAAATGCAAGTGTATTAAGGTTACTTTCCTGCTAAAAACCTGTCCCTGGCTTCTCACTGCACTTAGAATTATAGTTAGCACCACTGTGCAGCCCACAAGGCCCTGCCTGATTCTCACAAGGCCTTCTTCCCACTATTAACGTTTATGATTTGATTGCTGCAAGCTCTTTCCCACTTCAGGGTCCTCATAAATGTCCTCCTCTCTGCCTGGAAGTCTCCTCCCTCAAATGTGCAGTCAGTTAAACCCTACTTAAACTTTAGGGCTTTGCCTGAAGGCCACATCCTTCCCTAGGCCTTCCCTGCCAAAAACACGATGATATAATCTATTAAGAATAAAACCTTTATTATTACTTAGAGAAAGTGGAGTCTAGTGTATAATTACAAACACAATTCCTGTGACCCGAGTATTTTTTAGGACCAAGCAAATTCGAGGGAAATTCTGCTTCATTTAAACTCTTACATGTTGACAGGACAGCACTAGGGTTTAGAGTTTAGATGGGGTAGCAGAAGTACTTGATGAGTAATTTCGTATTTTAATTATCATGCTTCTTGTTTGCTTAGAGTATCCCATTCCTGCGTATTAAAGAATTCTACAAAACATACCAAAAATCTTTCTGGGTGAAAAAGTGTTAATTTTGAGAAAAGAAATCATCCTTCCTTAATATCTTTAGTAACTTCCTTTATAACATTATTTGTGAACAATTTGGATGTAGGATAACATAGGGGCTATCATAGATCTAGGGAATTAAACTGCTAAAAATATCAAAAGATCTCAATTCTGGGAAACAAATATAAGAGAGGACCAGGTAATGAGGTTGACAGAATGACATATTTTGGACTGCACGGGTGGCATGAAGAATTTAACCTTTCTGAGCTTCAGTTTTCTTTTCTCTAAAATGCAGATAATGTAGTATTTACCTTCTAAGGTGGTAAGAATTCAGTAGCATATAATATTATAAATGGTGGTTGTTATTATAAAAATAAAATTCTTCTTATTAACAAATGTGCAAAAGCATTAACATCAATCTTAATTCTTATGAAAGGGGAGGCTGGGCCAGACAGTCACCTAAGGTATAAGTACAAAGGCATTCTGTAGGGATTGTGAATTTGGGCACTTACTATGCAATAGAAATTATTTTGGATGTGAATATGGTCTACACGTTTTCTATGATTAGAAATCTAAGAGTCATTGTGTCCATTTTGTTGTGGTTGGTGAAGTGTGTGGTGATGAGGTTAATTGCTTTTTGGGGGAATTATGAGGAGAATTTAGGTCTCAGCTGGGATTCACCTTCGCTCCTTGAGAAGCAACAAGTGATTGTCATTTGACCTAAGAAAAATCTGTACCACGAGGCTATAATAATTATCATGAGCTATGGTATGAAGGTTTGTATTCTCCCCAAACTTATATGTTGAAATCCAAACCCCAAGGTGATGGTATTAGGAGGTGGGGCCTTTGGAGGTGATTAGGTCACGAGGCAGGAGTCCTCATGGTTGGGGTTAGTGACCTTATAAAAAAGACCCCAGTGAGGTTACAGCTAGAAGGTGCCTTCTATGAACCGGAAAGTGGGCACTCAACCAGACACCAAATCTGCTGGTACCATGATCTTGGACTTCCAGGCTCCAGAACTGTTAGAAATAAATATCTGTTGTTTACAAGCCATTCAATTTTTAGTATTTTTGTTAGAGCCTCCCGAATGGACTAGGACATTATGAAATCAAGGCCCAATACTGAAAGCTGCTTAGAAATATAACCAGGACTGAAACATCTGGAATTAATATTTTAAAAAGCATTTTTTGAACACATATTACAGGCTAGGCAGCCTACTGAAATATTCTGCAAATAATTAGCTCAATGAATCCTCGCGACAGTTCTATAAAATAACTACTGACTTCATTTTTGCTGGCCAGCAAATAACCAAAGCCACACATAGGTGATATATGGAGGGGCCAAGTCTTGAACCCAGGTCTAATAGACTCTAGTGCTCTTAACTGCTACCTGTGCTGGCATGCTAACTGTGCCGGCACTTCCTAATGAGGTGTTTCACTTATTTCTGTGTCCTATTTTAAATACAAGAATGCCTCGACTCGTTTTCACATTCTGAAATATTTATAAAGACAAACAATCTTCTGATACTCACGTATCTTTCCCAATCAATTTCCGCATAAAATCCATTTGGTGCCCCATTGCTTTTCTTCTGTAATAAATTTGAAAATACGTTTAGAAGAGAAACAATTGAATGAAAAAAAAAGGAACAAAGAACACTTCACTCTTATCTGTATTTAGCAAGAGCTATCCAAATCCAACACTAGAAAGACAAATTAGAGCAGCCTATTAAGCAGCCATATTGGTGTAACTGAATGGTAAATCGAGCTGCTGTGACACTGCATAAAAGAACTTACACACTTATTTCACAAAAGACTGTAGGATACCTAAGCATAGAGATATTAACAACTAGCTGTTCAAATTTTATTCAGTTACTAGAGAGGCAGCAGCACCTACGTTATAATTTAATCCTCTATACCTTAGGGGATATACCCAGATGTATATATATATTTAAATGGAAATATTTTGACTTCTACATTACTCTCATATACAATTAGTTCCAACAGATCCAAAGAGTATTCATCCAAGCCATTAACTAGTCTTCTTTTAACTTTTCTGACACTGACTCAACTTTTTCCTAACCACCCCCTTGACAAAATATAAAGGAAATCAGCTCCAAATTAGTTAATTCAGCCTGTAAGTATTAAAAATAGTGCTGATATTCTTTTCAAGTGGCTTTTCTTACCAAATTATTAATATAGAATTTGAGGATTAAGAGTGGATTTCTATCATCCGTGCATCCTAAGCCTCCATGAGCACACATCATTACAAGTGACTGGGTATCAGCATTGTCCTCTCAGGGTTGTCTTAAAGTTCTATTTTGGCCCCTAGTACAACCATGACATGTATGGCCATAAGAACTTGAGCAAGGATGTGGCATCATCCAAATTGAAATTCCTGGGATTCTCTACTTCTTGTGAGCAAAGGACAAAAACGCAAATGAGGTTGGTAATGGACAGTCCATTCAACAACATTCCTGTAGTTGGCACATGGAGCAACAGTATGTCACAGAGCACTCGCAGATCTCACAACAACACGCATCAGATGCTGACGTGACACACGGGGCTTGAGGACAGGACACGGAATTTCGCAGTCACAAATGAAGGCCAGTTGAAATAAAATGTGAACAGCTGACACTTAATTTGACAAATAGGCAGGAGAAGAAAGCTTTGCATCTATGCATATAGGATCACTAGAAAACCAAATCAGAGGTAACCTAGTAACCATCATCACTGAGTAATACTTACTGCGTGTTGAGTGGGCACTCTAAGAACTAACAGTAGTTTAGTAAGGGTGAAGTGCCTAGGGAATAATGTGTTCATTATCTTCCTCTCTCTTCCTGTACACTAACACTGCACTGGAATTTACAAATGCACCAACTCTGCCCCACCTCCACCAACCAGCGCCCCAGAATACAGGGCTGGTACCCCTCTTCGTCTGTGTCTTGCTCCTGACAAAGATAATGTACTTCGTCAGACTACATCATTTTAACCTTCTCACAGAATTGCCTTCATTGAATTAGTGCTTCAATGACATTCTTTCTTCTTTGAACAAAGGTTGCTTTAAAAACCTGCCACATCAACTCTGCACCTGTATGAGCTATGAAGCTGCTTTTGAGGACATGGTCCATTAAATAATGTGCCGTCTAATAATAAAAAAAAATCTCTCTCATAGTGAATGGACATGGTTCCTATTTTCTTTTCGTCATATTTGCTTTCTTTTAAAATTTCTACTTTACCAATCTGTTTGCATATGTCCTCTTTGCAAAATTCTCCAAATCCTTCTTAGATAGTATGTATAATAAATTCAAAATACAAATGTAATGTATAATAATGAGAAATCAAATAAACTAAGCTGATCTCAAAGAACTAAACTGATGAATTTTGTGATCAGTATAGTACTATTAATAGACCTTTTAGTTATCAAACAATTCTTCAATACAAAGAATTGTTATCTGAAAACTAAAGAGATTAGATAAACTACTGAGTTCAAAATTTTCAAAGTTCTACAGTTGTTTGCTTCCATGATAAGCTCATCTCCATAATCAAAGCCTTTCAAAACCAAGATAGTTGATATGTTCAGCTAAACAAAAACAAAATAAATATATGTGTGTGTATGTTTCTTTCCTGACAACATATACCCGACATTATGACTGAAAAAGTTCCTCGATTTTTTGAATTTTCTAGATCTGGGCTGAGTGAAAATTTCCCAGTTTCCATGGAAACCAGTGGAAGATTGAGATAAAGAGAAAGCAAAGCCTATAAAAAGAAATTTTCCTTTAAAATAGGAACATTTTAAACATAAGTACTAAACACAAACAACAAATCATAAAAATACATTCTTTGGGGCAGACATTCAAAACATATGCAAACATACACACACACACACACACACACACACACACACACAGATTCATTAGAGAAATTGGCAATTTGGCCTCATTCATACTAGTGAATTCTTACAAATATATTTGGTTTTGCAAGTGGATATTATCAAGTTAAAGCTAATCCAGAACCTGGCTGAAATTCTTCTGGTCAAACTCCAAGGAAGAAACAATTCTCCTGGTTTAACCATTTAAGCAGCTCATAGTGGTAATATGGAGGTAATGACTCTATTGATTTTCAATTGGAAAACAGTGAAAAAGCAAGGAAGTATGTAAGTTAAGTGGGGAAATATTATTTAAAAACTAAGCTTACTATTTAAAGCAATGTTGGCTATTCATCAACATATAAACAGTGATTTTTCTCTTGGAGTATAATTATTTATTCTTTTAATTCTTTTCTGTATTTTCTAAAATTCCACAATTAGCATAAATAACTTCTACAACTTGAATATATGACTGTTATTCAAAGATAATTGAGGCTTACAGCAATGTTGATCATGTTTTAATAGGTATTTTACTTTGGTCAGGTTTATTATATTATCTGCTCTCAGATAATATCATGGTTTAAATCAATAAACGTAGTAACAATTGTGTTCAATTACACATTCATCAAAGTTCTTAATTTCCTTCGTGAATGCTCTTCTTTTCCAAGGTCAGATCATGGCCACATAGCTTTCCTTGGTGAGAAGTATTAAAGGCACATGATACACTGCCTAAATATAATCTTTTTGCCATTGAGACAGACTTGACTCACTTTGTATAGAACAGCAGTATCCAATAGAACTGTCTGTGAAGAAGTAAATGTTCTGTATGTGTGCTGTCCAATATGGTAGCCACTAGCCACAAGTAGCTGTGGAGTACGTGAAATGTGACAAGTGTGACTGAGGAACTGAATTTTATTTTTGAATTAAAAAATTATTTACTTAATTAAAGTATAGTTGATTTATAATGTTTCAGGTGCATAGCAAAGTGATTCAGTTATATATATATTATATATATATATATATATATATATATATATATTCTTTTTCAGATTGTCTTCCATTATAGGCTATTACAAGACAATGAATATAGTTCCCTGGCTCTACAGTAGGCCCTTGTTGTTTATCTAGTTTTATATATAGTAGTGTGTATCTTTTAATCCCAAATTCCCAGTTTATCCCCCCCTTTCCTTTGGTAACCGTAACTTTGTTTTCTATGTCTGTCAGTCTATTTCTGTTTTGTAAATAGGATTTGTGTCATTATGTTTTTTTTTAAGATTCCACATATAACTGATATCATATTATATGATATTTGTCTTTCTCTGTCTGGCTTACTTCACTTAGTACGATAATCTCTAGGCCCATCCATGTTGCTGCAAATGGCATTATTTCATTCTTTTTTATAGTTGAGTAATATTCCATGGTGGAATATTCCATGGTGGAATTCCAAGATGTGGTGTATATATGCACCACACCTTTATCCATTCAGCTGTCGATGGACATTTAGTGAGCACTGAATTTTAAACAGCCACATGTGGCCACCGTGTTGGACAACACAGTTATAGTTGTTGCATAGTCTAGGACAGGATCAGCATCCCAAGTCCATTGTCAAGTACATTAGATCCCACAGGCCAAGGTCCTGCCAAATTCCTGATGTTACTGAGATGGTGCTTATCCTAATAAACAACTACTCGATTTGTATGGTGGTGTTTATATTACAGCCAAGGCTTTCTTAGAGATAGCATATTCTTTTTAATATTTGAATCCCTATCCTTTGTGTAAGACATAGGAATCACACGTCTCTTATGCCTGATCACTTTTTAAAAGTATATTTGGATGTCAACATACAGATTCTATTTGGTTGATTTAAAAATTGGCCCTGGGTATTCAGGAAGTAATTGGGAAATATTATCTAAGAAAGAGTCTTCTTAAATGCTACTGTTGTTTTTTTTCAAATTTCAAATTGGGATTTTACTCACTGTTTCTACAACCCCTTGGATATCTTAAACTAAAATCTGTTTCCTTACCGAAACTTTTTTTCCTCCTTCACGTGCGCACTCTGCTTTGCTATTGTAGGGTGGTTCATGTGGGCTGGGCTGCTGGAATTGATTGTTTTCATGTAGAAAAAAGTTGTTAAAGGATCTTGTTTGTTCTTCAAGACACATATAAAGAATCACATGGAGTCAGCAAGCATACCATAGAAGAAATAATGTCTAGGCCAAATTGTAGGGCCTACCAATCTTGGCAGGGTTCTTGAAGCAAAGAGTGGACTTTGGGGCCCATAATGAGGCTCTATTCAGCAGGCCGGTGTGGCTAGGCCAGGAGAAGAAGGGAAGGAGGAAGAGGCACCCCAGGGACTAGGGATGACGTGGATCGAGTCCTCACTCAGCCGGCACTTAATTTACAGGTAGAGAACAGACACCGGGACACACCAAAGAGACTTAATAAAAATGGTTGCATTTCTAATGGACGTCTGAAAAGGCTAGCTCCATCATATATTCCCCTGGATCAAAGCCTTCCTGGGAGACATCAATACACACAGCACACACAGTTGACAGCTCCAAATCCGGACCCTTTCTTGCACACGTGTTCAGGATGAGCAGAGATCTCCTCACAGCAACGGCCGTGACCCCCAGTGCCCCCAGTCTAGGTGTGGATGGAAATCTGAACTGCTTAGGAAAAACTTAGAGTGTATCCTGCACAAAACAGAGTTTGTCTCTGGGTTAGACTGCATCATCACACACAGTTGCCTGAAGCTTCAGACATCGAGACAGACAGCTCGGCCGAGGGTAGGCATTTTCAGCCAGTGGGGAGCAAGGTAAGCCCATCTTGATACGTGCAGCCTGGCCACAGAGGCTCTGTAGATAAAACCTCAAAAGCAGTGTCACCAGAGATGGGCTTCACTGGATTTTTGAGAAACTGAATTTAAATAGTTAAATCTGTCGTGTGGCCCCTGCATTGACAAAGTCGTCTATAAGCATTAAATGGGCACACCACAACCTGTAGTTTGTAGAACCACATTAGTGAAACCATAAATTTCAACTTCAGATATTCAAAAAGCAATAATTTGAAAGCTAACTCAGCCACATAAACGTGGACTGGCTCCACAGACACGAGGTCTTAAAGATATCAGTCTGAGTTTGAAAGAAAATCAGGTTGAGATTTCCAGGGACTGAATGCGAACAGAAACTTGGACCCCTACAGCACTGGTCTCATAAGATGTTCTCAAAATTTGGTGACCATAGTATGTGGAGAAAACTTAAGGTACATTTCCAAATAGTAAAATTAGCAGCTGGCCAATAATTTCCAGTTACCTAGGAAGCTGTACACCCTGTTTCTGAGAACCTGCATTTATTTCGAATGCAGCCTGTTTTCCAAACAGGTCTGTGTTATTTCCTGAGAAATCGAAATTAAATAATTCTTCCTTCCTAAAATCATGACCATTCATGGCATTTCCAATTAAGGAACAAAGAAGGCACATCTGCTGATAAATAACTTGATGTGACTGAGAATGGTGACAGTGAAGGAGGGTCGGGGAACTCAGGGATGAAGCCCTGACTTAGGGTGGGCAAGTCCGCAGAATCATGGCTGGGCTTATTGACTCAGCACATACTCAGAGTTGCCTGCTACACGCCCGCCAGGACTGTGCCAAGCACTGGGATGCATGTTCTGCTCGAGATTTAAACTCGTGGTCCCTAGAAGACCAGAGAACTCTGAGATAGCAGTGGGGCCTTGGGAGACAATGAACAGCAGGGTGGGAGGAGCTTTAGAGAAAGGAAAAAGGACAAGACTGAGGGTGCCACAGGGAGAGAAGCAAGAAACAGCAAACCAGCCTGGAAGCAGCAGGGAGGGAAAGCAGAGACTATCTCACAGAGCCTTGCAAGGGTCAGAATGAAGGGAACAAGAGAACTCAGGGAGGGGACCAAGACAGAAGCAAAGAGAAGACACAGAAGCAGAGAGTACCTGAGACAGAGTTAACGAGAGGGCTCTGAGCCAGAAGCAAGAGGTGAGGAGAAGCTGAGTCTTCTGGGTCTTTTTTTTCCCCTGCTGAATAGAGCCTTGATTATAGTGTTACCCAATGTCTGATAAATTTCAGTCTACTTTCTTAACATTTCATGGCGAGAACTACATGAATGCAAAAGGCGTCCCAAAGCTAAGAACCTTGAGTCAAAAATGGGAGAAAAACTCCTACCATAGCTGCAATTAACACCCCAGTTTAGGTCTAATATCATAAAGGGTGATTTTTCAAGAAAATATTTTTAACTATCTGGTTTATTTTCATTCCCACTTCAGCCCAATGAGCCTAATGCGAGTCCCTTTTTTTTTTTTTTCCTTCAGTAACAGCTGTTCTTTTGAACCTTCTGAATAGGCATCTGATTTAGATTTGAAGGAAGTCATTTTAGAAGCTGGTGCAGACTCGCATAAGCACAACTCAGATAAATCCAAGCCCATGCACCACAGATTTCTTTAAAAAGCAAGAAATCTGGTGACCAGCAAGGAATCAGAGTTACTGTTGAATCTAAACCCAGTGGACACATTTTCCTCCTCCAGGCTGTAAATTCAGGCATAAATGGTTTCAAGACTATTCCCTACTTATGAATTTAACATAGAAAATATATCTGCAGCTCAACTACGAAAGAGGAAGAGCTTCTTTCAATTTTATTGGATCTCAGATCCATTATGACTTTGTGGCCTCTGCTGGAGAAAAACATTCTCATATAAGGAGCTCTTATATCATTAAATAGGAAACGAAATAACAGTTGATGGTAGCAGCCCCTGCAGGAACTGTCTGGCTTCTGACCCACCATATTGATGACTGGTTTGCTTGCCTACTCTGGGGCAGGGTTTTTGGTGAATGCAATAAATAGGCTTAACTTGACCAAGACTGCATTTATGTCCCATGCAATGACTACAAAATTTACAACAAAAAAGTTGTAATTGAAAAGTCATTTAAGCTAATTTTTTTCCCCTTGCAGAAAAAAAAAAAAGAAGAAGAAATGGGGCTTTAAGAAATTTAAACTAGCATAGGTTGAAGTGCAAACCTACTAATAATGGTCATTTAAATACTTACAATTCCATCTCTATCTGGTGAACCTCTGTAACAAAAAGAAATTGGTAGCTATTAGGAAAATGAATCATTCTTGCTACATAGTCTCAAGTATGACAATAAGAATCATTAACCACCTTTCTCCCCCCTCTCACGAGTTCCAACCCCAGTAAACCTGGCTAATGAAAGCCAAATCAAAACGGATTGGTTGAGTGATATTTGAGTGTGGGGTGTGTGTATGTGTGCGTGGGAGGGAGAGTCTCATTAAAAACTGGAATCCAAAAGGCACAAGTTGCTGGTGCAGTGTCTTGAGAGGAGAATTCATTAAGAGCTGTCCCACTCAGCAGCCTTCTATTTAAAACTACCACCAGGAATGCAAACCCATTTGTTCTCTCTCATCTTCTCCCCATAAGTGGTCTTGAATTTCCCCTTATAAGAAGGAACTTCTTATACTTATAAGAAGAACTTATAAAAGTACAAAGTAGTTTTCAACTTACTTTAAGGATCTATATTTTCTTCCATATTTCTAGAGTTACTGCTCCTTTGATTACAGAACAGGAAATGGAGGGCAATTTTGCTAAATGGCTTGCTTTGATGACTAAAGTCCAGGGTATTTAATCCATGGTGAAGCTAGGCTGCAGTGCTTAAGAATAAGGGCTTTAGAGTAGGCTGAAGCCAGGTGTCCGGACTCTACCACTTATTAGCTCTCTCACCTTGAACATATTGATTATTACTTAGTTCTCTAAGCCAGCTTAAATATGATAAGGTATATAAAGAACTTATAATGGTTCCTGACACATACTAAGTATTCAAAAATGTTTGTTTGTTTGTTACAGGTTTTTTCCTCTTCTGTGATGTCTCTACCCTAGGAACACAAAACTGTTCACTTGCAGCCATGTTAGACTTTATAGCAATAGAGGAAGGGTATTATTATTGTTACTTTGGAAAACTGAGCTGGAGGAATCAGAGAACGAGAGAAGAAAAAGAGTAGTCACTTTATAACTTCTTGTATTAATTAATTCTGTAAGGAGCTAGAAAAATATTATTCTATTAACATGGAGACCAGAATTATGCTTAGATGGGGACCTGCATTGTTTGGAAGAAAACCTTAGTAAGTGCTTGGGTGGACTATGAAATCTTGAAGAGTTTGGTGTGGTTGGAACTGTTCCTTAGCAGGTGGGACCAAGTGACAAAATTGTTTATTGCTTCATAGGGTGGGACAGAGGAGAGAGAGAGAAATGCAGAGTTGGTGGGACATCTTCTTGGCTTCAAGATGTGATTCCCCTTCCCCACCAACACCCCCTTCAAAATTAGCAGAATATTCTACTTGTATTACAAAACACTTGATCGGAGAGCATCATTTTCCATAATCATTTCTGTGTCCATGTGGATACAGGGATGAATCAGTGATACAGGGGCTAGAAGCAGAGAGGACCCTGATATTGAAAGACCATGGGAGTTGACAGAAATCTTAGGATCTTTGGACATTCGCTGGCTATGGGAAAAAGTTGGTTCAAAGAAATTTCATCTAAGATAGAAAGATAGGAAGAGTCTTAGCCAATAAAAGTTATATATAATTCATTGAACAACTATTGAGTGCTTATAATAGGCCAGGCACTAGGCTAGGGTCAGGAGATAAAATAATGAAGAAGACATGCTCATCATAGAGAGAATGAGACAGGAAAGTAAATCCAGTGGGTTATTATGGCCGCAGTAAACCCAGGTGGTAGGAAAGTACAGAGGAAAGGTACCAACCCATACTCATCAAAGTCAATTTTCCCTAGATTTGTACACTGCAAAAAGTGAGCATTTCTTACTAGGATTTCAGCCTCTGCTGAAGGAACTGATAGAGAGGAGATTGCATCAAATTTTGCATAGGACACATCCAGAGGCACTGATCCTCGTGGGGTTGTCTTTCGGGGCAGGTGATAGATGTGGAGAAGACAAGGCTCTGGAGATAGTCCTGGCTGTGGTGTTGCCCACTATTGGTCCAGTTAGAAGGGCATAGCTATAGGGGATCTTAAATGGGAGGCCACTTGGTCTCATGCATATTACAGCTCTAGGGATGGCACTTCAAAAATCTTAATCAGAATAATTGTAATTGTACATAGCAGCGTTGGTGTCTATTCTGATCCTTTGTCTTATCCACTGATGGAAATGGCGCTGCTGCTTCCCCGTATGACAGCAGTAAGCATGGTGGTATCGTGCACTAGCTATAGTGCCCAACTGCCCAGGTTCAATCAACTTAGATTTCCTAGTTGCATAACCTTGGACCAGTACTTCACTCCTTTGTGTCTCAGTTTCCTCAGCTATATAACAGCCGTGATAACAGCATATAGCTCATAGGGCTGTTAAAGGATTCAATAAGTTAATATAAATGAAGAGCCCGGAATAGTACCTAGAACATAGTAAATACTCATTAAATGCTACCTAGAATAAAGTTATTATACAAGCTGACCTAGGATGGGGAGTAGAGAGAGAGATTTTAGCAGCCTCAGACAATGGGGTATGTGTCCTCAGTTTATTTCTTAACCCCCTTTTATTAAGTTTTATACATTTTTAAATAATTTTTTTTTCTTTTTAAGAGCAGACCCATTATATTTACTGATTCTGTTTTAAAACTGATCATCTACCAGGAACGCTTTGCCTCTATTTTAAAAAGTGACAGTCACCTCTTGCCACTGCTGCCTTTTCTCTTTTACCCTCCTATTGGTCTTGAATATAATTTTGCCCATCTATTCTTTTTTTTTTCTGAGTAATCAAAGAATAGGCACTTGACTCTGGACTAGAATACTGGCTCCATGTCTTATTTTTCTGGGTAGCCTTCAGCAAGTTACTTAATTCCTTTTGGCACTGATTTCTCATCTCCAAAATTGAGATATTATTTCTAACCTTGTTGAATTACTATGAGGATTAAAAAGGATATCAATACATACAAAATACCCTGCACAGGGCCTGCCACTTAGCACAGGCTCCTCTCTCCCTTCCTCTTTCTATCAGCCATTGTAACGTTGATCAAATCAGGAAGCTCTGGTTCTAACCCCACTCTATCTAAGGACACTCAATCAACTGAAGTTGGAACTGGCAGCTACTATAGCAGGTTACTTGTCAACCCTCACGGAGTTGCAACGGCCCTGAAAACAGTTTGTATCAACAAGGTTTCAGTGACTGCAGACTAACATAAGCATTACCTAAATCTGAAGGGACAGCACATTGCCAGAACATTTCTCCAGCCTTCTGCAAGAATGATATATGACCCAATTAGAGAGCAGGGGCTCATGAAAAGCAAAGGCTTACACTAAACGTCTTGTCCTTTGACCATTACTGCTGGTGGAACCAGTTTATAGCTAATTTGCTATCACCTTAGTAAACTGGGGTGCTCAGATGATAAGAAGTAAAGGACAGATGCTTGGGATTTTACAAGAAAATGTCTTGTTAGAGTATTTCAGAGAGATATTGGGCAGCTACACAAAGCCATGAAGAGTAACTTCCTCATTTTCATGTTTTTAGAAGTGGTGATGGAAGAGTGGTACTTTGGCCACCTGCAAATGAGCTCAGTCTGCCCTGGGGAGGTTGTTTGACCTCTTTTTCCTTTTGAGGGAGCTTCTTTCCTTTCTAATTTTCTTCACACACCAAAGATTATGTAGAGTCAGTTACAGAAACCATCTCAAAGAAAAATGGATTTGTTTTCTGCTAATGATGTTCTCCTGAGATATGTCTAATAGTGTCCCCCACAACACACGGCACATTGTAGGTGGCAAAGGATTCTGTTGACAGACGGACTGCTACAGTGTCTGGCCTTTTATGGAAATTCAATTCCATCTAGTGCAAACTGAGGCCCATTAGAGGAAAGTGTATTCTAAGTCCGTGGAGCTATTGGCAATGCTGAAACCAGAGCCCAGGTCTTCCGACTCTGGTGAACGAACCATCTCCTATTCTGGTTAATGTTTCAAAGTTGGCAATTTCTTAAGAAATAATGAAAATTATATAATGCTCAGAAAAATTTTTTTCTAATTTAATCATTTAGAAAAATTGGCAAGACTAGAGTAAATACAGCTTCCATGAAATAATTATTTACCAAAAGAAAAAACACAAAGAAAAGGTAAGAACAGGGGACTTAAAACTTGATATCTGGACAAAAAATAGCTTTTTACCCCCCAATCCTTTACAGTCTCTGGTTTAAAAGCCTTCAAGGCTTCAAGGTCGCCCACTGCCTAAGGAAGGAAGCCCAGACACCTCAGCCTGGCTGGTATTTAAAGCCCCTCCTATCTGGCCCTGATCTCCTTTGCAGCCTTGCCTCCCACTATTACATTTACGTGTGGCCGACAAGTAGACAGACTGCTCTGTTTAGCTTGTCCCGAATACCTACTTGGCTTTTCCACATCTCTGCTTTGGCTGTTGTCCCTTGGCATGAAACGCATGTCCTCATCTTCTTGAAGGCCAAAATCAAGGCTCCTCCCTCTTTGAAGCTTCACTGATCATGTATTCAAATATGAGCTTTCCCACCCTCCAATTCCCTGGAAATTCCAATTCTAATCGCTCCTAAGGAACTTACCACGTATTAATTTGTATTAGTGATAACAGGAGTAGTGGCTGCTACCATTCACTGAGCGTTTACTAAGTACGTGTTACCACGGTAGTCATAACAAATGTTAGCTCTTTTAGTTATATGAAAGATACTTCAATTTGCGTGATAGATATTCTATTCCATGAATTATAAATTCTCAGAGGACAAGCCCAATTCTCAGAACCCTGTGATAAAATTAATGCACGATAAAAATGTACAGAATGAAAAGCTAAAGGTGCGAGATCAACATCGCCTTTTTTCTTTTCACCTGTGCCTAAACAACTATTGATTTTTGCATTTTCTAACTTTCTTTCAGGGATTCTTGTCAAATAAGGGGTTTTATAGGTTCATTATTCTGCTATACAGCAGATCACAGCAGATCTGCATTTCCACACGGTCACAGCCAGCTGATGCTGAGCAGTGGTGCTCTCCTTAAGTACATACGTAGAATCAGTGTCCTTTTCTTTCTTCCGTATTCCAAAGGCCTTCCTTGTACGTTTTTTCAATCCTGTGGGAAAACAACAAAAGGTCAAAAAATCTATTTTCTATTTGAATGTTCCTAGCAACATGCAAGTGAACATATTTTTAAAGTTGCAATATATTAGTTAAATTTGAACGTTCAAAAACCCGTGAAAGTTTCTTCATGTGATGCATGTGTGTGTGTGCATGTGCATAGGATTCATTATTGTTTTTCAACAGATGTTTATCAAGGACATGGCACTGTAAGTTCTTAGCCCTATGAGCAATGTAAGAATATTAAAAAAAAAATGGAAAGGAGATCAGGACAAAGTACAGTAAAGTAGGCAAGCTTTTCTTAGACTATTGTTAGCCATCGCCCAAATTGGCGCTGTGCCAAGAAACCCCATCACAGACTTAGAAGAACAGTAATTTCCAGGGTAGGCGGATTCTTAACACTAGGATAGTTCCAAGACAGAGATTATGTAAACCATACGAAAGAGCCACATTGGCCTGACACTTCTTTGTATCCCGTATTCCCAGTTCATCTTTTTCTACTTCCTCAATTCGGTGGCTATACTGGATTCTCTGAACATCCCCAGTATCTGTTCTCCTGTATCTCTTTTCTCTTTATGTGGTCCTTGCCACTGGCTGAAATGCTTTTCCTGTTTTGTTGATATTTACAACTTCCATATGTGCCTTCACAGCCCAGTCAAATGCCCCCTCCTCTGTGAGGGCCTCTCAATCTTAGTGCTGTCAGAACTGACTATCCTGTGCTCCCCCAAATGTTGCTGTTATATGTATTACAATATATCAAAGCATTCCACTTATTAGTTCCTACGTCAGTTTCCCTCATAGACTGTAAGGCTTTCTAGGACAGAGGCCAAGGATACCCTTGGTATGTCCTCTACGCCAAGTAGAGGAACCAGATAATATTTGTTGATTTAAGATGTTTTCCAGGAAGCATCATTAAGGTGGTATTGGGGTAAGAAGTCTCCTTTTCTTCCATCCTGGACAAACCAAGCCTACTCTTGTATCTTCTATTCTTCTCCTGTCAAGGCTCTGTCAGGGATTCCTATCTCCCACGTGTCCTGTAATTACATATGTGGCTTGTGTGTTTCTCATGTTAGTCAGTATTATTCAAATACACCAATGCCTATATATTCAAAACCTTAGACTTGTTACTGGTGGTTTGGAACTTCATCCTGACAAATTAGAGCTGGAAAAGTCACTGACCTTCAGGATTTGTTTGGCACTACCAGGTGGATCAAGGGGAAAAACACTGACAAAATCAGAGATTTGATGACATCTTTTTTTAAAACATGTGAGTCAGCCCAGACCACTCAGATGATCTGAGTCATTCATTATCTGGCTCTTAGGATACTACTCAAATATAATCTCCAAAATGCCTCTGTTTGTCTAATTTTGTATTTGAATAGTCATTCCATTTAAGATGTTTAGGTCTTTAAAATGTCAATGTTTGTTTAAAAAAAAATCTCCTCCCACATTAAGCTATTCTCCATTACCCTCCACGTGAAGAGTTTATAGAACACTTATTGACATTTAAAACTACCCACCCATAATATTTAGGAACACCTTCTCTCTGTTCATTTTTAATTTTGATTGTGAAAAACGTCTTTCTTCTCACCTGTAATTGCCTTATCTCCTTATAGGGACAAAATATTGTAGTTAAAATCATTTTCCTCCTATAATTTTTCTTGGGCTTCAAGTCTCTTAATTGGCTTCTCCATGCTTCTAATTCAGCTTTGGAGTCACAATGAATGCTATATTCCCCAGTCACTACTGGCTTTTATAGAATTATAAACCAAATGCTATTATTATCTTATGTTTTCAAATTACACTATTTTCTGCAACTTGACCATGAGACAAGAGAGAGCATGCCCTACCAAACAGATGAGAAAATACAGACAAATTCCAGTAATTCTTGTATTAAATTAGTAACAGAGCAGGCAATAGTAATTTTCCATAGACTCTGTCCTGTTTTTGACCACCAAACTTGGATAATAGCCAACATGAACTAGGTCATGAACGTCACGAGTTGTCCATTTTCCAGTGAAAAGTGCCCTGGATCAGGCTTCAGGAGACAGAGTCCATTCCCAGCATCATTTCTAATTGTGTAGATGAGTATGAGTTACATTCTTTTTGTATTTCCATCTCTCAGTGTACAACAAATCAGCCAGTAATAAGGAATGAAAGAATTTGCATATGTTTACAAAATGCAATGCCATTCTGTAGTTTTAGTTTCACTGAAAGTCATATTTCCCATATGTAAAATACATTCCCATATATGGAATATAAATAGGAATACACTAGAGATGTGACATTCCAGAAAAACAAAACTAATCGAATTATTGCATAAGAAAAAATACTGAAGACTTTTCCCCCTTGAAAAGTGGAAAGATGTGAGAAGTTTATAAGAGTATGAAGAAAACTCTGAAAGACTAAAACAAAGTTATGAAATATAAAAGTTATTCATATCTTAACAGCTTTTTGAGAAGACCCAGGAAGAAACAGTCATACCAACCATGTTAAAAGTGAATGGAGAGGTGTGGTCAAGTCTTTTGAGGGTTTATTTAAAAATATTCAAAGAAATTCTTCAGAAGAGAGCAAGGACAGTCAAAAATCTTACAGGAGTAACAAGTTTAAGACAATGTGTCTGGTAAAATGATAAGCTTAAAAAACAGTATATCCAATGATTTTTCACTTCTGACTCCAATATAGTGTAATTGTTTTTAGGCTGGGTCATAAATTTTTGTCAACTATTTCTTTACCAAAAATGGGAGGGGAAAAATAATCAAGTGTCTTTGAGAAATGAAGTAAATAACTTTTCCCTTGCCAATATCAAAACAAAGAGATCTAAAGAGAAAGAATTTTAAGGTCCTGATGATCTGGGGCTAGAACAGTTTTCTTCCAAGCTATGGAATTGAGAACATCCTCCTGTGTGCATGCAGAACTGGGTCGGAAGTCTGGCCTGTGCCTCTTAGCATCTCTTCACCTAATTTAGATTCTTTTAGCTTCCATCGGTATTATGGGAGAAGCTAGCAAAGTCTGGGAACAACAACAACAACAAAATTAAAAACAGACTGAGCTTTAAGAGGGTAGGAGAGCTTATTTCAAAATAGGTAGTCCTGGATATGATATTACAAGATAGTGAAATAAAGAAACATGCAGAAACTGACAATAGTGACAGCACAAATATATATAGTAATATTTGTAGCTATCATTACTGAGGTCCTACCTATGGGCCAGGTACCAGCTGCTTTGCATATGTTGACTCATTTAATTTTCTTACAAACCTTGTGAAAAAGTAGGAGATGTTTTCTTTGCAAATGATGAGCCTGAGGGTTCACCTGAGTTAGGTTTTATTTATCATCATCTCTAGGGAGGAAATTAGAGGCTCCTTCTCCCTCCATGGATCCCCAAAGTACCTCTGGACTCTGTCCTAAGTTCCTTTACACTCTCTCCCTGGGGCAATTTCATTCACTCACATGGTATTATTTTCCATCTGTATGCAGATGAACCCTAAATCCATAGGTCAGATCCAGTACTATCTCATGAGCTTCTGGATATACAGCACTTCTTCTCATGCTCAAACTTCTACAAATAGACATCAGGTTTCTTTGAAAGCCTTTAGGTGCCTATATATATACATATATATATATATACATATATATATATATATACATATATGTAATCAAACCTCTAAAGGTATGTCCAATTGATTAGTTTACAATTATTTTCTGAATAAAATCCCCCTTAAAATGAAATAGTTCTCCATGAACTAATGAATGGATAAACAAAATGTGATGTACCCATACAATGGCATATTATGCAGTCATTAAAAGGAATGTGATACTGACACATGCTACAACATGCATGAACCTTGAAAACATTATGCTAAGTGAAAGAAGCCAGATGCAAAGAACCACCTACTGCATGAGTCCATTTATGTGAAATATCTGGAGTAAGCAAATTCACTGATACAGAAAGCAGAGTAGAGGTTGCCAGGGGTGGAGTAGAGGGGAAATGAGGAGTGACTGCCTAATTGGTACAGAGTTTCCTTTTGGGATGATATAAAAGTTCTGGAACTGGATGGTGGTGATGGTTGCCCAACACTGAGAATGTACTGAATACACTTAAACATAGCCAAAATGGTAAATTTTGTCGTGTGTATTTTATCACAATAAAAAAGAAACAGAATAGCTCAAGCCAGATTATTCTGTGACCAGAGGGAAGAAAGATAGGAGGGAGTGAAAAAGAAAAGAAAGAGACAAGGAAGATTGGCTTAAAAGTTCAGAATCTTTTTTTTCCTTTTTATTTATTCTTTTGTAAAGTTGTCAAATATTTAGTTAAGAAACTGGGAGCTATATAGTCACAAATCTGTGTTCATGATGACCTTCACCATCGCGAAAGTGATATGTCCGCAAGAATTTACAACTACAACAACCCTCCAGCTTTTCTCTCTCACATAATAGCTGTTTACAAAAAGCTTGTCATAAACACATATTTATGTAATGTTCCTTTCAGCTTTTCTCATCAGATCACAATGTTATGTTAATCCCTACTAGACGGTAAGCTCTGTGAAGTCAGCCACTCTACTATGTAGATGCCTGTCTTTATTTTCACTGCCCCATAGTGTTTCACGAATAGAACATTCCTTAAAATGATTTACTCAATTGTGTTAAAACAGAGGCATTATTTCTCAACTTCTTTTCAGACTGCAAGTCAAGCCATTGGAAGCTTATGAAATCAATTTGTTAGGGTGAAACTTCCATTCGAAAATAAAGTAGAAGAGAAAAACTAAGTGTGCATTGCCTGTAGAAAGGATGGGATGAAGACTGCATCATGAAATTCTTGGCCTCAGCTGTGTGGGTGGTGAGTGTCTGCAAACTGGGTGACCATGTAAAATATATTTCTTATAACTTCAAAAAGTTTGAAAGTCTTTTAAAAAAATAAAGCTTTCTTTTAAAAGTCTTTTAAATTTAAAACACAAATTACTGTGTTCACTATGTTTTTCTCTGAAATGTCTCCTAACTATTAAAAAATAAAGATACCTTCCTGACTTTGAGTATACAACTCCACAGGTGAGGAAGAAATAATACAGCAAAAATTTACCTTTATCAATTTCCTTCTCTCCCAAGTGTAACTGTTCTATAGGGATTCACTAAGCAAACACTAAATTCTAAATTTGAGCCTTTAAATGTTACAATGAAAACAGAATTTGTCAGAGGGATCCTCCAAAACAGAAAATTTAGCCTCTATACTATATACTAATTTTAGGTAAAACATCAAAATCTGATACTCAAAAGAAATACAGAGTTTTTGCCTGGTTGGTTTCACATCTTCTATTTCTTAAAATTACAATTGAAATATTTTTCCCTAAAAATGAAGGCTAGTTCTATAGATGGACAGATTGAGATAACAGTCCTGGAGTTGAGTCCAAAACAGGAGAAATCAAGGTGTGAGCATCCTGTAGGCAGGAGCTGAGGACCAAACTCACAGAAGATTCTGCTGGCCTTCACAAGACGCTCTCCTGCCACATAGGAGTGAATGTGGAGAGTCCTGCCAATACCTCCTCTTCTCTCTCCTTGTCCTGAATTCCTACCATTCCACTGCTAGCTGGTAAGACAACAAGAAGAGGTCAAAGGTAGAGTGGTCACCATCCTATCAGCATGTTGGCAGCAAACTGGTTTATCTCCAAGATAACTTAAAGGGACTGGGATGGGAAGAGATGTGGCACTATATTTTATTACCTTCCTCACTCATGTCACAGTCTTACACACTGCTTTCACTAACAGCTCTTTATTATGGTGTTAAACCCCCCATATAAGCATTTTGCATTTAAAATTGATGAAAAGGTGTCACTTTTGCAGATCATGTTCCTGGGGTGTACTTGATCCTTCTTCTTCCCACTCCTCTACAAACAGTGCTTTTGAGCAGAGCTTGGACCAGTCATGGCCTGGGCACAGAGCTGGCTCTAAGAGTGACCTAGAGCTTTGGAAGAAAGAGGAGAGGGTGGCAGTGACAGCTGTTTAGGGTCAGTATGTAAGACACAGTTCACAGAGGAATGCAAACCATCTTCTCGTGTATCTCCTCCAGAAGCATGAGGATGCCCCTCCCAGATACAGAGCAGGAGACGTGGTGGAAGGGAGCAGAAGGACTGCTTTCTTTGGAATCCAAAGATCTGGAATCAAATCTTTTTTTTTTTTTTTTTTTTTTTTTGCGGTACGCGGGCCTCTCACTGTTGTGGCCTCTCCCGTTGCGGAGCACAGGCTCCGGACGCGCAGGCTCAGCGGCCATGGTTCACGGGCCCAGCTGCTCCGCGGCATGTGGGATCTTCCCGGACCGGGGCACGAACCCGTGTCCCCTGAATCGGCAGGCAGACTCTCAACGACTGCGCCACCAGGGAAGCCCTGGAATCAAATCTTAATTGGACCTCTTACTGGCTGTCATTTGCAGCAAAACGTATAGAGAATCTGAGAGGCACTGCGTTACTTTCAATATAAGATTCATGTCCTCCCAGGACATGAGGTTTGGAGAAATAGCCTCAGTTTTTCTCTCTGTAATCCCTAGGAGTGAGGGGAAGGCAGCGCTGGTTCACTGAGTCCCTCATACGTGTCACGCACTATGCTAAGCATTTTCACAAACTAACACTTTCAACAAGCCCAGACGGTATCACTAACCCCTACTTTATGGATTAAGAAATAAACTCAAAGTGATTAAGTTCCTTTTCCAAGATCACCAAACAAACAAGTTAGATAAGACCAAGATTTTGAGCCAGGTCTGTATGCCTCCAAGCCAAGCGACTTATCGGGTAGTCCCGATGCTTCTCTCGGTACCCAGGGCCATGCCTAGTACACGGTGGACACACCTTCCATGTTTGTCTTAACACCTTTTTAAAAAGCCACTGAATGTTTGTATAATAATTAAAAGAAAAACCAAATGACTTTTCTGGATGTTTGCAATCTACATTCCATTGATGTTTAGTGTTTGAATATTTATTTGTATATATGGAGGTATCAGGGAAAGAGAAGGAGCCCTAAGCTGCATGGGGTGGACCTGTCTGATAGCATGTGCATTGGGGGAGGGGTGTGGGGTGACCTCACCACATTTTTAGGTGAAGAATGTATACAGTGGCACATTGAAAAGCTAAATTTAGCCCAAAACACACATCATGAATAAAAACCAATAGATGTAATTTGTTAAGTACTTAAGATGTTTCAGGAAATTCATCAGGAACTTCATTATCTTAGCTCAACACAACCTTATAAAGTGGGAGCTATTATTATTGTATTGATTACATACCATGGGGCATGAGGAGTGACTGGTGTCAGGTCATACAGGTGGCAATTGACGGACCACATTTCTTTTGTTTATATTCATGGTTATAGTTTATTAAAGAAAGGCTTATTACAAATTAAAATCAGCAAAGGAAAAAGGATGCTTAGAGCAGATTTCAGGAAAAAAACAAGTGCAAGCTTCCAGTTGTTCTCTCCTACTTTTGCATGGGTAGTGCTTAATTCTCCCCGTAGCAATGTATGACAACACATGTGAAGTGTTGCCAACCAGGAAAGCTCACCTAAGTTCAGAGTTTTTACTGGGGGTCAGCTCACATAGGCATGGAACACCTGCATGACTGACCTGAGGTTTTCAGTCTACAGTCCCCTAGATGTCGACTGATAAACCCAAAGCTTCAGGCATACAAAGACAGATGCTCACCACAAATCACACTGTTAGCCTAAACTATCTGCTATGGCTGAAGGTTTCAGATATACAATGCCACTCTTATCAGGCAGGGTATTCCAAGGGCTCCCTCGGAGTTTAGTTCCCAGCAGTTGGGACAGACCACATTTCAAAGTCCCCTCTGCCTAACTCCAGAGTCTATGCGCTTCAAGTCTTTGGAATATCTTTCTGTTGGTTGACAATTCGTCTTGCCTTCTTATCAAAAAACCCAAAAACCAAAAAAACCAAAACCTTGATTTTTTTTTTAATTGAGAAACATTTTTAGGGAAATTAGGCAGTACATTTGTTAAACACAAAGACTGTGTTTTGCATGTTTAAATCTTTTTGTGCTGCCCAGTGAACATAAGGAGACCCAATAAATGTTTGCTAAATGGATTATTTCTGTAATAAATGTAAATTTTCAAGCTTGAGTCTTCGTCAGCTTGGAGGGTTACTCAAAGGTGAATCACATGTAATGGAATTACTTATTTTCTGCAGGAACCCAGGCCGAACATTTGGTCTCAATAATAAAAAACAGGCAAATTTAATTGCCCTGGGCGTAATGCCACATATTGACAGCAACTCTCACTGGCAATGTCCATTAATTATAATGGCCACTGTATTTCTGTCAGGAAAGATTAAAATGCTTTGCGTATTAGCTCTTCCCCTAAGTTTTAAATATAGGTACTATAATCCCATTCAGATTCTTTGTCCTAAGAAGGTCTTACAGAAAAATGTAAGACCAGTTAAGATGAAGGCCACTCTCTCCCAAGATTTTTATGATATTTATGATTTCCAGTGCCTAGACTATTGCCTAAGATATGGGGACGCTTAATAGAGGTGAGTACCAGGGAATATGAAAAGTCAAGTTCAGTGTCGAGCAGTACCTGGCACAGGGTAGTCACTTAACAAAAGTTTATTGGTTGCTCTACACATTTCCAGATTGTTCAAAATTGGTATGCATGTGGTCTGAATGCTTTACTTTCATTTTTATGTGACTCAAAGGAAATCCAGGTGATCTTTGTACGTAGCACAGAGCCTCTTTACAATATGGTACCCCTTTATTCTGAGCTGAGCCTATTGGGGGAAATATGCATCTTAATGACACATTCCATTGGTGCTGGATTGCAAAAGAGGCTGATGTGGATGCCACGTTGAAATTCAGATTTGATATACAGGAGTTCAGGTTAGTGCGCTGAAATGGAGATGACTGTAAGACAATTAAGACTTCAAGGGCTAAAAATAGTAACAACTTTTTTTGTGTGTGTGGTATGCGGGCCTCTCACTGTTGTGGCCTCTCCCCTTGCGGAGCACAGGCTCCGGACGCGCAGGCTCAGCGGCCATGGCTCACGGGCCCAGCCGCTCCGCGGCATGTGGGATCTTCCCAGACCGGGGCACGAACCCGCGTCTCCTGCATCGGCAGGTGGACTCTCAACCACTGCGCCACCAGGGAAGCCCAAATAGTGACACCTTTTAAAGAAATATTTGATCTTTTGGAGACATGGAAGAAATGTTGAAAAGAAAATGGTCATGGAACAGGTTTGCCACAAACGAACTTAGTATTTGCTATGCCAATATCAGTGCAATGAAGGAGTTGAGTGGGAATGGGAAGAATTTTAAGCAGGTGAACAACTTCTATTAAGCTTTAAATACAGTAACAAGATCCATGGGAAACATGCAGTTGTAAAAAAACGTAGGAGCTTTGAGCTCTGAAAAACTTTTGTTCAAATCCCATCTTCACTACCTCCTGGGGTAAGTTACATAACTTCTCTGACTCTCAGTTTTTTCAGCTATCTTAAAAGGTTTTTGTAAAGTTTAAATGGGTGTAAAAGCTTCGTATCATACATAAAATATATTGTGCATCATTTTATGCATATTTTTCTTGCTTTTCTTGCAGTTTTGATAGTTACAAAGCAACTAGAAATCAGCTATTTTAACAGATTACATAAAAGTAACTAAATGCCTGATTTCAGCACTTACAGCATCTCCCTAGCTCTATTCCTTTAGAAATAAAAATACAACATCAAAATTTGAAAATAATCAAATTTTCAAAATCTCAAGCTTCTCCTGGTTACAGCTATAAAAACAAAACCAAGATCAAGAAATGTAATTTACTAACATCTATCATAAAATATAAGTGGGGATTTAAAAACTCACAGTAAGAAATACAACAATCTCCTGAAGCAGGAAAATACATCATTGATGAAGCCTTTACTGTGTGCAAATCTATTCCAAACTTTAATCAGCTGGTCATCCCAGCATGATTTGAAAGTAAGCCAGTGTTACTTTTACTTGGGTTAGTGGTATATAGAATTTGTTTTCTGCTCCTACCAGGTAGGGAGAATAACACTTCAAACACTAGTGAAATTAATTTGACGTGTTCCTTGGGAACCTTGTTCTGTAAAATGGTTTTCCTCTTATTCTCTATTTCTCTCTCTCATTCTCTTTCCCCACATTCATTGATTCTCTTCTCTCCCCTCCATCTCCAGTCCCTCCCCAGCCTGACACTGACACGTAAACAGAACTGAAGTTAACCATCCTGCACAGAAGGATTCTGGTTTTCAGGCATAAACAAATCACCAAATCTCATTTCAGGCATAAACAGAAAAATTCACCAAATCTCATTTTCCAAACACTCCATTTTCAACAAGAAAATAAATCCAAAAGAAAGCAAACTGCACAACGACAGAAATGCTTTTCGTATGCTCTTGTCTTTTTATATTTCATCTGGAGAGGAAGGAGCAAGTCCTTTGGTCAAATTTCTAAATTGTTACGACATGTGGCATTTAGCACTGTGAATTAAATTCTTCAAATGTGAATTTTAACAAAAAAGCTGGAACATGTCCTACAAAGAATCATTTTGGTTTAATTCTAACCTACTACATGGAGGCAGAGAGGTGAACAAAGGAAAGGAGATTTACATGGCATGGCTGACTCAATACATCACAGGTTATTAGCCAACCTTATTTACTGGGAATCCATGAAGTCTACTTCTGAAATGGAATGGAAATGGTTTAAAAAGTTAAAAACATATAAACATTAAGTTGTTTTTTTTAAAAAGAAGATCAGTTATCAGAGAAACATACACAAAATAAGGGTTTAAAGGAACTAAATACAGAATTCGCGTCTAAGTCCTTTTGAGAGGTCTCTGGAATGCCTGTGGATTGATTCTGTTTGTAAGATTTATAATCATCATCATCATCATCATCCATCTATCTAGTCACCTGTCCTCTATACATTTGCCTGCCCACCCACTCACCCATCTATCCTTTGGCTATACATTTCAATAGGTAACAAAGTTCAATGTCATGAAATTATGCCTGTTGTATAATATAAATCTACCAAGTTGCAATGAAAATCTACTCTCCTTTAGTCTATTCTCATTGGAGGTAGAAAATATCAAGTTCACCCTCTTGGAAAATTAACCCTTGGTAGCCTTCTTGATTTATTAAGCCATGCCCTCAGCATCTTGGTAGACTAAACAGCCATGTTACTCTTCCCTTGCTTCATTTACCAATGTTATATTCCAATCACTTAAATTCATGTTTGTTACTCTACAAATGATCTCTGATTCTAGGTCTGCATATTTACCTAGGAAGCTCAGATGGCAATTTTCCCCATTACTGGTCAGTATTCTCTTCATCAGTTTCTCAGTGTTGGGCAGGGAGATAACTCTAGTCTTTTATTCAATGCCCAGAGTCATGCAAGCTCCTGTATTTGGGATCACTATCAGAAGATCTCATCTTCTCATTTGATGGTTGATAGAACAGGAACGTATTGGACGTCTATCATGTGCCAGGGGCTCTTCTGGACTAGAGATACAGTGTCTAATATGACTCTTGAATTATGTGAAATCAAAGATAAGTTACTGGGCTTCCCTGGTGGCGCAGTGGTTGGGAGTCCACCTGCTGATGCAGGGGACACGGGTTCGTGCCCCGGTCCGGGAAGATCCCACATGCCGTGGAGTGGCTGGGCCCGTGAGCCATGGCCGCTGAGCCTGCGTGTCTGGAGCCTGTGCTCCGCAACGGGAGAGGCCACAGCAGTGAGAGGTCCGCGTACCGCAAAAAAAAAAAAAAAAAAAAAAAAGTAAAGTATCCAATCCAGTGTAAATGGTAAGGTCTCTCTCTTCCCTTGTTTGCATGAAAACGGGAGGAAAATCCATTTTCCCTAGCAAAACATCTAAGAGCATATTTTCCAATTTCTTCCTTTGGGTAGCATTAACTCTAAAATTCTATAAAATCTTGCTTATTTGCTTTTCAACAATCTACTAAGATAAGGACAAGTGTTTACACGAGGCATGGATAATCTAAACTGGAACTTCCTCCTTAGCCAGTTCCTTTGCCAGAGGTTCCCTCTCCATGGAAAATAGTACCATCATCCCTCAAGATGCTCCATCCAGAAATCTAAGAAGCTATCTTTGACTCCTTTCCCTCCCTCTCCACAGCCAATCGATCAGAGAGTGCTGTTAGCTTCTTATGTACATCCAGTCTGTTCACACAGGCTCCTTCCATCTCTGTCACCTTCAAGACATGGCCCCTAAGATTGTCGTGGAAGGGAAAGAAAGCATGAGGAAGTTACCTGGGATACTTTACTACCTCAGCCAGGAGGGACAGAGTTATGCTTATATACCACTGACCAGAAGGGTTTGGGCTTTTATACCATCTGGTCTCACCTAGATGTAAGAGATGCTGGAAGACAAAGTCCCTGGCTGTGAAGTCACTCCCCAGCAACAGCTCTGCGCTGTGGAAAGCAAGCTTGGCTCTTTGGGAGTCAGCTAGCTGTCTCTTCCAATCCCTATACACAAAAGCCTCACCTCCCATTTCACTTCTCTGCAGCTGAGAGCTCTAGTCCCACATAATTAATTGATTCTGCCACTTGCTACTTGTGTTACTGTCAATAAATTTATCCTTCTCTCAACCCCAGTATTCTCATCCACAAAATGGATCTTATCTCATAGGGTTGCTACGAAAACTAAATGAATCATGCATGTAAATTGTTTAGCAAATCAATGGCTTATCACAATCAATATTTTCTAGAAACTGAGTCTGGATATAAAATTCTTAAAATAATTCTTAAAATTGTTGGAATAAAAAAAAATCTATACTATGGTTTACTGAATTATCTTTTCACCATAAAGGTAATGGTTGAAGAAGACTTCGGAGATTTTTGTTTCCTTTTTTCCCCCTTAAAATCCCAATTTAAGCAAAACATTCTTGTTCTTTGAAGCAGCTTTTAATAAGCCTCCATTAAAAGATTAAAAAGGGGAAATAACATGGCACAACTGATAGGCAGTTAAATCACAGAATATCAGGGTACAGATTAACTAATAGATAAGCAAAACTGAAGTGCTGGGAGACTAAAGCAACATGCCTCCAGCCACACAGAAAATTATAGAGAAGGCTGGATTCAAACCTTTGTCCCTTTACTTTAGTTCAATATACTTTACCATATTGCTTCATTATGTATGAGTGGGCATAGGTATGTGTGTGTATAAAAAATAGCCTGGCATTCCCTGGTGTTCCAGAGGTTAAGACTTCACACTTCCACTGCAGGTGGCACCAGTTCGATCCCCGGTGGGGGAACTAAGATCCCACATGCTGTGCAGTGCAGCCAAAAAGTTAAAATATATATATATATATATATATATATATATATATTTTATATTTATATAAAAAATATATAAAATAAAAAATATATATTTTATATATACATATATATAAAAAGAGAGAGAAAGTACACAAACTATCTCCCATAGTGCTCTAGAATGCCAAGTAGTTTTAGGTTTGAATATAGTTTTTGTTTCTACTTCTATGCTAAATATATCTCATTACTTTCTAAATGTCTAGAACCGTGTCATGAATCCCTATTTGGCTGAACAGCATTCCCCCAACAATCTGGGTCACAATTCCAGTGACACTAATACCATTTTAAGTGGACATTTGGCATAGTGTTTTGACTAAATTTTCTGTTAAGTACTCTAAAAAGACTTTTCATTTCATGAGACTATAACCTCAAAGGCAGAAGGAAGTAAAAGGTGACTTTTATAATGATAAAAACAAAGCAAAACAGAAAAAAGTCATTAGAAATGGGGTTTGTAGAAACACCAAGATCCAAATGCTGAGTCTGAATTAAGCTAATTATGTGGTACTTTCCGCAAATGTATGTTTTTCTTCCTGGAACAGTCATGCTACCAAGAGTAATTCTATGCGAAATTCAAAAGTTTGCTAGCATCCTAGTCAGGCTGCCCCAGATATTTCTCCTCTGCAATGCATTTGAAAACCCCAAGTGACTGTAGTTCCTTCTTTTTTACAGCCACCTAAATACATGCCCACACTTGGTTCACCTCCGCCATTTTGTTTAATTAGAGCCCTCTCAGTGATTTCAGCGGAATTCAGTCTGCTCTGAAGTTACCAGAAGACAGATCTCCTTGCTTAGGTTGGCATTTCAGACATGGTCTATCATATTTCTCTAGTTTCATCTCTCACTATTACTTGTAAACACTCTGCTCTGCAACCGAATGAAAATTCTCCTCATTCCCTAAACAAGTGTGCACGTCTGTGGCGTATGTATTAGCTTCTATTTTGAGGACTCTCTCTTTGGACCACCTTCTCTTTAGCAGATAACCACAGGAACCCACCTATGCTCCAGCTGGTTCATAAATACCCCACCACACCTGCAGGAGGGTCTCCTTCAGAACTGATTTTTTTCTCTTGGGTTCTTCCAAAACTTAAGACTCCACAATAGAAGTTATCAAATTTTGCCTCATATGTCAGTTTACAGTGTCTTTGCTCTTTTGGATCTTAGGCTGCATGAGGACAGGACTCACTTCTCATTCATCTTGGGCCCCATCAGTGAAGCTAATTCAGTGCCCTGCAATAATGTCAACTAAGCTAACTTTGATTGAATTGAGAAAAGGGTTCTAAGCCAAGCCAAGGCTCAGGTGTCAAAAATGACCTTCTCTATCCCTGCTGGATATAAGCAAACAAATCAGGAGCTTTCAAGTTAAGGCTTCTTCCATCACTGAGAAAAGGAACTCCACTAAATGCTTGCTAATCTTCACGTATACAAGTGTACGTATCATAAGTACAGCCAACATCCTAAAAAGCCAGCAGAGTTAATGAAGAAGTGAAACAAAGGTGAAAGAAGGTATACTAGTGTGTGTACACAAATGAGATGTACTAACACTTGTGTATACAGCACAGAAGAGATCCTCAGTTTTTCTCATTGTCTGTTCCCTCCTGTTTTAAGGACAGAGACAACAATCTTACTAATCTTCTTTTCCAGACCAGAAGGGCAGCAGCTAATTAGAAGGGGTCAAAGAGGCAAAGTTAAGCATAGGTAGCAATGGCAGCTGCCAGAGAGGAAATGGCCCATCACACTCTTCAGAAAACGAGAGGGCTTTTATCATCAGGCTACCAGCCTGGCTTGTAACAACAGCACCTGATAGCTTTGTTGAATTATAGCATAGGGCATTCCGTGGTATTCTGAACAATGATAAATATAAAAAGCACTTTTTAGTTGTTGTAAGTAGTTACAAAACTGTTACTTCTCACCATCAAAAATGGGTTAAATGATGTTTGATGATCTTTGCTTAAGAAATATAAGCAATATAAGAATATCGATATATCAGAATATATGTTACATATGTTAAATATATATTTATATATCTATAATATGCAAACATATTAAAATTTCACTTTTGAGATCTCTAAAATGTAATATATATTACACATAAAATATATAATATTTTTCTCTCAGAAAATTAATTTCTGTGGGGTAAGACTGGCTAGTCTTAGGGTAGCATTTATTAAATGCCTGCCAGGTACTTTCATGCATTATCTCATTAAAATGCACAACACCACACTGTGCTGTAGGTCTAATCATCTCTGCTTGGCAGACAAGGAACACTTCTTCGAGGAGTTCCACAACTTGCTGACACGGCATGGATTGGAAGTGATGGGCTGCGGTCTCATTTAGGCTTGTCGGAACCCAAGGCCTGTGCTCTTGACCCATATGTACGTGTCTGCTGGGTGACTGGGGAGAGAGAGCAGGGTGCACACAGTGCCCTGACCGTGCACTTGCTGAAGGCACTCGGGAGACCCGGTGATTCTCCTCTCGCTCCCCCAGTTTCCTCTGCCAGCACTCCTGGGAATATCTGCTCTAGATGGTCTGCTACATTCTTTTGCTACCATTATTACAGAAAAAGATGCGTACATTCAGGAAAATGAAAAGCAATAGCAAGAACTAAGTCGGTGGTTGGTATGTAGGGATGAAACACTTCCCTTGCCACCAAGTCCTAATGTTTTGAGTAGGCTTCCCCTCCGAAGAAATTGAAGAGATTGATCAGGCATCTCTGTGACGGGGTGTCCCCTAGTGGGGGAGCATCCCTCTGGGCCTTTCAGGACTCCCCCATGATAGAACAGGTTCAGCTACACAATCAGAAGGCAAGGGAAAAAGAAGGGACCGGTTCTCTCTCTCGGAATTACCAGCTTTTATTTTAGCGATAGAGACAGTAACTTACTTTCTTCACTTACTCTCAGCCATCAAGTGCCGGCAAAACGTACCCTGCCACTGTGGTGCACCCTCCTTCACTCAGCTCTACCCAGCGGTAGACCGTGCTCGAAACAATCAGTCTGCTGCTTCACTGCTTAAGGGTACTCTCTAGGACTTAGCAGGTTTTATCTATAAGTAATGCATAGTCAAGGATGCTAGGCTACCTGGTCACTGTGTGTAATAAAACTACAAGCCTTGGTCCCTCATCCTAAAGGAAATTGTCATTGGAGATAACCAAACAGTTAGTATTTTGTTTTGAAATATTGGAAATATGAGGAAATATGGGGAAAGTTCATGGTTAAAGGAAGGGTATTATAGACTCAAGCATGTTTCTTAAACAATTAAAACAGACCTTGGAATATCTGTTTGAATTCTGTTGAGGAAAAAATGTGATAAAAACCCCATAATAAGATAGTACAGTTCACAGAAACAATGCATGGCTCCAATCCTGTTTTCATCAGGGAGTATATTTTAGAATTCCAGGAAAAACGTATTCATGAAAACGGTCTCTCTAGCTATAAAGAAATTTGGTCTTTTACTATGTAGCAGTGGCTCTTCACTTCTTTTTGGTCGCAGACTCCATTGAGAATCTAATAAAAGACAGGGATCCTCTCCACATAAGATATTGGCATAGACATATATCTACCAACCTGTGCATATTATTCCTGCATTATAAACTGGCTAAATGTATCACGGACCTCAGGTTAAGCCCCTTCCTCTGTAGGAACTCATTTTCTTTTTGCATTAATGTGTAACAATAGCATATACTAAATGATCGTGGCCAAGACAACCCAGCAATGCCAAGCATTATGGTGATTCTTTGTCAGAAATTAAATGTTACTTAACACTTCAGAAGGAATCAGGGACTGAGTCAGGCTTAGAATTCAGTGTCTGTCCCTGGACCCATGATGATGGATGCTCTAAATTACAGTCCCTCAGCTGAGTCCTTTGTCATGTCTCACTCATGGAGCCTCCCTATTTTTCTTCTGGCTGGTCTAGTCATCCATCTGTTTCTATTACAAACAGCCACAGTGCTTTGGCTGGACCTGCAGCTTTCAAAACTGAGTAGAAGGAGGAAAGAAAACCCCAGAAGCTAAAGAGCTTGGTTATTAGCAATGATAAGGGAAGAAAAAAATAAACATAGTTCCTACTGTGTGTTAATTACAATGCTAGGCTCTCTCACATATTTCATCTCATTTAATCTGTAAATCATTCCTGCTGAGTAGGTATTATCAATCCACTTTTTACATGCAGGTAAAAATCTAAGAGATTATGTGACTTGTGTAAGACACCATGGTTAATAAATTGCACTAATATTTAAATATATTTGTGTCTGACTCCAAGTCTAGTATTTTTCTACTATATAATGCTTTTAAAAGTACTTATTAAAAACATCTGAGATCTAACTCCATGCTTCCAGTATCTTGAAATTATCTATGTCTGAGAGACCTCAAAGCTTCCTCAGATGAAAAGTTATGCATGGAGGAAAAGGTGACATACACCTCCTAGAACATTCAGGTGAATTCCAACACTAAGGTCACATGGTTTTCACTGAGACAAAGCAGTCGAAACCTTACCTGGAGGACTGGGTTTCCATCCAGGAGCATTCAGACTCATAATGCTTTTTCTCCCAAGACGTGGCTAATTGAACCACAGAGACAATCAGAGGTATCAGGCAGTCATGATAAACTTCGTATCCTCTTTCCATTCACCCTCAGACACCAAATTAGCCTTCACCTGTATTTCCTTCTAGATTAAGAGTCAAAGCTTTTATGGACTGTCATGGCAAGAATATCAGCTTGTTTTGGGCTATAAAGGGGTCATGAGTCATTGTTTTGCTCTATTTGTTAAGAACTCTGGGACACACCAGATAACACAGTAGTTTTGTAATATCTAGACTGATTGCCTCCCCCCACATCCCATTAAGAGACAGTCTGGTATAATGACTGTGTCCCTACTCTCCTTAAATTCATTTCAAGTGTCTAGGTTGAAAACAAAGCCACATTACAATTCTTTAGAGAGATGTCTTACAGAGGTGTCCCATCTCTTCACCTTCTTTGACAGCTTCCCATTTCTACGTCTCCTTTCATTTCTCTACCTCTTGGGCAAGGTAACTGAGATGAGGTAAGCAGACAGTCTGGGGGGGCCAATGTTTCCAGAAAGTCCTGCTCATGGAGTTCTACCTGGGGAACTACTGCCATAGAGCAACTGAATAGTCAGATAAGAAAGCCTTCAGATGATGTCTTCCAAAGCCATGCTTAGAATGGACCCTGGCTTCTCCCTTGGTATCAGCCTCCTGTGACTCACCTGAAAACATCTGGCAAATGCTTATTGAGCACCTACTATATTCTGGACATCATTCTAGATATTGTTCTATGGAGATAAATAAGATAGAGCTTCTGCCTTTGTGGAGTACTGCTGAGTTAGAAAAAGCGATTCACAAGTATAAAATTTCAATAGAGCATATTTGGGTATGCTTATGTGCAGTAGTTAGAGTCTATGAGAGCAAATAAGAAAGGCACCCACCCCAACCTGGGGATTTAGAGAAGAGTTCCATCTGACATGCATAACATGAGTATCAAAAGATGAGTAAGAGTTATTCTGGTGGAAACAAAAAAGTGGGATGAGCAAAAAATGTGGTCTGGACTGAGGAAACCACATAAACATAGGCACAGAAGGATGAAACAGATGACATGCATGGACAAGTAACAACAATTTGCTATTTGTTACTAAAACTAAGTAAAAAGGAGACAGTGACAGGAGATGCGGCTGGAAAGGCAGGTAGGGATCTGGTCATAGAGAGTCCTCTATGCCATACCAGGTAACTTGGACTTCATTCTGTAGGTTATTATGAAGCAAATGCAGGCTTTTAGCAATGCAGTTACATGCTTAGACTTGTATGTGGTGGAGAAGATGGATTAAGAAGGCAAGACCAGAAGTAGGGCGACCAGTTTAAAGATCTTTGCAACAATCTAGTCAAGAGATGTGATAGGCACCTGGGATTGAGCAGTGGTACAGGAATGAAGACCACAAAAGTGGATTAAAGAATTTATTTAGGAGATAAAATAGGAAAAACTTAGTGAATGACTGGATATTGGATTGAGGGGTGGGAAGAGCCCAAGATGACTCTAGTTAGAAATAAGGGGCTAAAGGTTGACTAGGGAAAACTCAAATGTCTCAAGAGTATATAAACAATCAGCTAACCCGTGGCTAATCCAATGCAAAAATTTATACCTAGTTACATAGCAGCGATTGTTTATGAATTAGATATTCATCACATCATTTTGATCCTCCCAACTGTCCCATGAGAAAAACACTACTTTGTTACAGATGAGGAAATGGGTTCAGGGAAAGTTAAATGGACTTGGTCAAGATCATATAACAAAGCAGTGGTTGAGAGAGACTCAGACTTTCTAGATTTATACCAGTAACCTAGAAAATGATTTTCTTTTTAAGTTAAACTGTATAAAATTGTCCATATTTTACCATTTTGACTATTTGGGCAATTTCATATGGTTCGACCCAACACTCTGGTACATTCTTCAGTGGAAGAATCTTGTGGTCTGAAACCTCCATGACAGAAATGCAGGCTTTTTCTTCAGTCATCCCACCAGAATCTTTCTGTTTCTGTACTTTAGTTGTTTTCCTCCACAGACTATTCTGTTACATTATGAGATGAAATTCAGAACCCTGGGAATAAGTCCAAGGAGTAAGCTTTGGAGTCCTAGTACCTTCTCTGATCTGGAGAAGAATGGCTTTTTCCCCTTGCACTTGCCCTTCTCAGAAATCTCATCATATTTAGATCACCATCGAGTTTTCCGGAGACAGACTCTAGGTAACTCACGGGGTTCCCATGAAGGCCAAATAAGAGAATACATGTGAAGGGGATTCATAAACTATAAAGTGCTGTTTAACTCATAGCACTCTGTTGTTATTCTCTTGTCATAATGAAATAAAAGGGAGGAAGACAAAAATTTTAGTCAGTATCCTTCAGACTCCTTTCTGATTCTGAGTATACGCACCTCAGCACATTCCAACATTCATCTGAGGTTCAAGCAGCTAGGCGATGATTATATCTAGCTACAGAAAATTAAAAAAGAAATACTCCATAGATACTTTTTTTATTAAGATACTGGAGGAGAGTTGGAAAGTGATTGTTTTTTCTATTTTATTTTTCTTTCCTTTCTAGACCTTACCTAAAATATTTTGCCTGAAGAGATTGGGTTTTCCTACCTTAAAAATTTATATCATCTTTTAGTAAAGGGTTTCTCAATGTGTTTCACAGCTCCAGTACCACGAGGTCTGTGTGACTGGTTCTTCTTATTCTTTTTCATGCATAGCTTTATACTTCAAATGCTCTATCAGAAGCCATACAAGTGAATATTCTAATTCCACTGCTTTCCTTTCAGTTTTTAAAATCTCCTTATTATGTCTTAAACCACTGAGAAAACATTAATTGCTCATTTTTAAAATGGAAATTGAACTCTTGTAGGCCACTAAGCAGAGACAGTCTCCGAATTCACTCACCCAGAGACTGTGGGGTTTGATATATAAATCCTGCACAGGATGTGATTTTATATATCATTCCTATTATTTATCCTATATTAATAAATAAAAATCTTTACTTGAGAAGTACCATGAAAGAACTAAAAGTTTTTCCACAGTTAGACTGAAAAACCTTTAATACCCTCTCCTTAAAGGCTGAACACTCTATTCTCACCTCATTTTCTAAGACAGACTGTTGTCAAATAGCATGAGCTTAAAATTTATCATGTATTTTAGGACTGATTCATTTAGGCTCCACCTACAATAAGGTGAATTTTCTCATATGTTTCTTCTGATATACATGTTTGTAAAAAGGGAGAAAACAAGTACACACACAAACAAATCCTACTGCTTTCCACAGACAGTAACTATAGCTCATCATGTTATTTTATTTCAGAGAGGTCAGTTTTAATTTAGGACTTAATTTAATTATGTAACACTTTAAAACATTTATGTGAAACTTTTTTTAAGATTTTTTTTTGATGTGGATCATTTTTAAAATCTTTATTGAATTTGTTACAATATTGCTTTTGTTTTATGTTTTGGGTTTTTTGGCTGCAAGGCATGTGGGATCTTAGCTCCCTGACCAGGGATCAAACCTGCACCCCTGCATTGGAAGGCAAAGTCTTAACCATTGGACCGCCAGGGGAGTTCCTATGTGAAACTTTTTTTTTAAGTTCTAGGAAATTTCCGATGTTACTATAAGCAAAATATTCAAATGCATTACAAGAAAATAATCTTTTTTTTTCACATCGTTATAATTAATCATTTTTAAGGTGAGCAAGGAGAGGACATGCAAATTAGGAGATAATCTGATGCTGCTTTCTGTTCTACACTTTGGCCATTTGGGTTTATTAGTTATGCTCAGTCTAAACACTGCAGTTGACTCTGGAATTTCAAAATTCAGAAAATCATTGATAATTTGCCCAGATTGGCAGGGAAAGCTGGGAGACCTCTATATTGGTGTCTTGCACCTAGAGGGCTTTTGGCTGTTTGGGGGGTTCTTACACACACTGTTTCATTTGTCCCCCATCACAACCACGACAAGGAGGCAGATCACAGACTCCTCTGGAGCAAGAACCTGGGGTTCATAAAGCCCAAATCAGAGAGTTCCAGTCATGTTCACACATGTGGGTCATGCAGGGAGATTTTAAAATGTTTACTTTACCAGATCTGGCTTCAGCGCTCAGGAATCTGGGGTTGAAGCCCACAGGAATTTATACATTAAAATATTTCCCAGGTGATTCTGCTGCAGTGAGTCCAAGGCTCAGTGTCTGGGAGGTTCAGGTCACAGGAGCAAAATCTAGGAACTCTCAAATCCTAAGGCAAGTTTCTGCACCCCACCAGTGACCCAGCTTTGACTTTAAGTCCCTCTAGTAGAAAATCCCTGTGGTATGAGATGCAGAGATTCCAGTTTCTCCAGACCACTGCTTCTCAGCTCAGCCAAGTCTCCTCTATGTTCACCCGACGCCAGGAGCTCCTTGGTCTGTACATAAAAGAATTACACGGGGGCTTCCCTGGTGGCGCAGTGGTTGAGAGTCCGCCTGCCGATGCAGGGGACACGGGTTCGTGCCCCGGTCCGGGAAGATCCCAGATGCCGCGGAGCGGCTGGGCCCGTGAGCCATGGCCGCTGAGCCTGCGCGTCCGGAGCCTGTGCTCCGCAACGAGAGAGGCCACAGCAGTGAGAGGCCCGAGTACCGCAAAAAAAAAAAAAAAAAAAAAAAAAAGAATTACACAGATACGCTTGGGACATGGCATCAGGAAGGTGAGATTTATAGAGGAAGGTGAGATTTACATATAATTAAAAATATTGTTTTACTAATATGACTATTATAAGGAAAGGCTCTATACATCAGAACGGAAGTTGAACTAGATCAGTATTTTTCAAACATCAAGCAATCATTCATTAGCGGGTCAGGAAATCAATTTACCAGGTTTTGACAAGCATTTAAAAAATGAAATAGAGTAGAAAATAGAGTGACTCTCACACAGAAAAAAATAGGGTTTTTTGTTTGCAAAATACTATACTTTTAATCTGTGTACATACATCCGTGTATAAATCTGGATGTAACATGTTTTTATTACTGTAGGGGTCAGGGTAAAGTGTTGTTTTGAAAACACTAGACTAGATCATTTAGCTTCATTCCAATTATAGATACACACACACACACACACACAATCAAAAAAACAAGCCAAAAAAAAAAAAAACTGACAAAAATAGTGGAAAGAGAACTCTGTATGAGTTTTACTAAAGAAGTATAAAAGTTGCTTTTACTTCTTTTGCACAGGACCAACATTGGTGCTCTTGAAGCCCAAGCACCCCCTTTGTGTTCATGTTGGGGAGACTTTTTCTCTGCCAGGGAAAGGTGGGACACTAAATCACCATGAATTGTCAACAGTAAGAGTCTCAGGGAATAAGCCTTCACATGCAAATAGTGTTTGCTGTGCACTATTCCAGGACGCTAGGTACTGCAGAAGGGCTTTAGAAAGTCATCCGGCCTAAATAATTCCTGCTTCAAAAAACAAAGAAAGAAAGAAAAACATCAAGAAAATATCAGTGGAATTAACAATCAAAATGACAGTCAGTTCAAGAAGCATTTAAGTGAGGATCTGTCCTTGCTGCCTGGGCTTGGGAAGGCAAAAAGACAGATAGCAGGAGATCTTGACACGTCATATTGTATTGACAATACCGATACCACATACTGATATCATCAAATGTGTTGTTTGATAGAAAACTCTATCAAATTGACCAAGTGTAGGAAGGAATTGAGGGGGGAAAGACCAGAGGCCTGAGGACCAAATGGAAGGGATTTTACAATGATCCAAGTAAGAGACAATGATGCCAATGACAGGTGGAATGGGGCAGCGAAAATTGCCAGGACCTTATCATTGAATGCAGGCAGAGGATGGACTTTTAGATTTCTATTATAGTGCCTAGAATAAATAATGATACCATGTGTTGTCCATGTGTTTAAGAAGAAAACAAGAGAATAAGTTTAAGGAGAAGTTGAGATTATAAACCTGTTAACTTTCAGATGCCAGAGGGATATGCAAATTGAAATATCCAGTTGGCATCTGGGCATAGCACTCTGAGCTCAGGGATAAGAATGTCAGAATATAAGTAGTGCTTGGACCATCATGGTAGCTGACAGCCAATCCTGAAACCCTGCTAGTCTTCACAACAACCATGGGAGATAGGCCATATAATCCTTAATTAAGAAATGAAAAATCTGAGGCCCAGAGAGGTACAATAGCTTGCCAAGGTCCCACAGTAGTGGCGGAGTAGAACTCCAATCCAAGTCTGACTTCCAAACCTAAACTCTTTCCACTATGCCATGATGCCTCTTGAGAAGAAAGTTAGGGAAAGATCTGAGCCCTGGGGGATATTTATATTTGAAAGGTTGAAATAGAAGGAAGAGCTGTTTGCTCTGTCACAGTGAAAAACTGATGTTTCTGCAGCCCTTCTGCTACAAAAAGAAAGTTACAAATGTGACAATGTCCGCCTGGATTTCTTAATATAATATCTGAAACATTTTTGCAGTAAAATGTAAGAATGAAACTAACTCTCTTTGAGCAGCTACTATACACTAAGCATTGTTCTCTATACGAGATTAAGTAATCTCAGCTAATTCTTAACCCTCTCTAAAATATGACATTATTAACGATCTTTTATAGATGAGAAAATCAAAGCTTAGGGGAATTAAAAAGCTCACTGAAAAAAAAAGACACAGATAGATGGTATTCTAGCTCATGACTGTCAGGCTCTAATGGCCATGCACTTTCCACTTTCCACCATACCTTGCGGACTTCCAAATGAGGCATTAGTAAAATCATGAGATCAGTCACGTGAGCAAGTTCAAGTTGGGGAAGTTGGTCCTTAATGCGTTTTTTTTTTTTTTTAGATGTTGGGGGTAGGAGTATATTAATTCATTTATTTATTTTTGCTGTGTTGCGTCTTCGTTACTGTGCGAGGGCTTTCTCTAGTTGTGGCAAACGGGGGCCACTCCTCATTGCGGTGCGCAGGCCTATCACTATCGCGGCCTCTCTTATTGCGGAGCACAGGATCCAGACGCGCAGGCTCAGGAGCTGTGGCTCACGGGGCCTAGTTGCTCCGCGGCATGTGGGATCTTCCCAGACCAGGGCTCGAACCCGTGTCCCCTGCATTAGCAGGCAGATTCTCAACCACTGTGCCACCAGGGAAGCCCCTTAATGCCTTTTTAAAAATTACTTTTAATAACATTTAAATTCTTCTCACTGATTTACTTTAAAATGCAATTTCCAGTTAGGTCCTAATATAAATCCAGCCCACTTATTACTGTCCTATTCAGTGACAGTTAGCATTCATAGTTATCCCCCTGAAGGGCAGCAAGATTCTGGAGTAGGTCTTCCTGTGTCGGGCTTCTTATCTATTCTAAACTATTCTCTACACTATGGGCAGAGAGGTTTTTCAAGTCTGCAAATCTGATTATGGCTTCCCCCAGGCTAAAATCTGTCGGTGCTTTACCCCACAAATCCATCCCCTTGCATGGTGTACAAGACCATTTGCCATGACAATCTCATCTACTCACTGGCTTTCTCTCCTGCTGCCCTCTCTGAGCCACGCCACAGCCCAGAATACTAAACTACTTGCCTCCTCCCTAACAATGTGCTATTTCAGCCCCTGGTTTCTGAGCACACTCTTCTTTCTGCTTTGAATTCTCTTTCTCAACATGTTCATGCAGCAAGACTCCTACTAGAGCTTCAGGTTAAAACCTAATCATACCTCCTCTGTAAAGGTTGCCTTGGTAGCATCATCTCGACAGAACCAATAACTCTTTTCTTGCTGCAACCATCAGAACTTGTGAATGCCTATTATTATTATTGCCTTATGATTAATGTCTTATTATTGCAACTACCTCATGAGTATGAGTTTCCATTTTTATGACTTCCATTTATAGGACGGGGTCTCACGCTTGCTTTGCCTTTGCATCTCCAGTTTCTAGCAGAATGATTGGCACATAATATATATTTGATAAATATCTGAGCAAATGAAAGCTATCCAAATCAAAGGAAGATTAAATCTTAGATAGAAATTTCTTGTCTAGATGTGAGTCATAGTCACACCACTTTGTAAGGAATCTATTTTAGAAAATTAAGCTTCTGTAAGTTTATTGAAGTGCGCCCAAGGCACAAAGACTGACTGTTTAACATGCTGCTCATAAGGCTGCATGTTAAATGCCACTAAACAAAAAGCAAAGCAAAAGCTCACCGAAGCTCGCTAAAGCTGTGTTTTAAAATACCCATTACAATAGACATCAATGTGTCAAATCTTGTAAAAGTTCTAGCATTCATTGGACCTTGGGTTTTAATACTGCCTGCCCCTCTGGGCTAAAAAGATGGTATCAGGGATAATTTCTGTGAGGGCTGATGGGAAAATCCAGACTCTCTTCAGTGTTAAATTGGAGCTCGGCAGGTTGAAAATAGATCCCAAGTGTCCAATTCCCTGAAAGACAGAATCAACCATTTAGCTACAGGAAACCCGAGGAGAGGACATCATCCTCTGAAAGACCTCAGGGTCTCCTTGGTAACAGGAGCTGAAAGTTGTTTTAATATTGTTTTAGTGTTTATTCAGACCAAACTCAAATCCTCATGCCATAATACCGTGTACATTTTCCTCACAGACTCAAAATCAAGTGGGGCAGTGATTAAATCAGCACACATATTCCTGTCGTTAAATAAGACATGGAGAATGGAAGTCTACCTCTTTATTCCGTAAATTCAAACCTGGAAGGAAGAAGACAAATGAGGATAGGGAGAGAAAGCATGGCTTTGTGAAAGGCGTCCTGGGAGGAGAATCAGGACACCAGGATTTTGTTTCAGTTTTGTCTCTAATTTCCTATGAATTTTCAGGCAAATCACTTAGCTCTGCAGCCTTAGTCACTTACCAGCCATTTAGATGGACAAGTCCCCCAAACTCCGTTAAGTCTCAATTACTTTGGGTGTAAAATTAGGCTGATTATACCTACCTTATGAGATTTCATGAGGAATAAACAAGAGAACATGGATGAAGTATGTTTCCCAATGCCCAAGTTCATTTGATGTCTAAGTAATATTTTCACAAAATAGAAATACCTAACAGCTCTGTTCATTAGTAGTTAGGTACAAATAACTTGATGAGTATTTTCAGGTCCTTAGCAACTTAGTATTTGTTTGAAAAAAAGATACGTATACACTGAAAGAAAAAAATTAACAATTTTATTATATTTGTAAATAACCACAATTACTTACTAACGGAATGTGTGCTCTTGCTGGAACACTGCCTCCTTCATTTCCTGTTCCACAAAGATATTCATTCTTTACTTTCTTTTTGTCACAGTAACTATCTAAAACCCAGCTTTCCGAAGATATGAAGTCATCTGAAGGAAGGTAGCATGGTCTAAGGTTGAAAATGTGAAGTACCTTATGCTCATTCAGCATCTGACAGATATTATTGTGCTCCCCTTGAAAATTTAAAGTTCCCGTGGCAGCATGGTACCCTGGGGCACCTTGGCACAAATTCTGGGAACTATGGCCCTAGCACATAGTAGTTACTCAGGAGAAATCTGAACTAGATGAATTGACTCTTTCCGGTAAATAATTCTATGATTTGTTAGTTTTTTTTATTGCTTTTCATATACTAGTGTGGATAGAGTTCATGTAAAGAAAATAAATTTAAATCACCTATTTGCCCTTTTCTCCTCGATTAAAAGATACCTTTATCTTCAAAATAAGTCACTGGTGTCAGCAGCTAGAAACTGATCATCTCTGACACTGAAGGTTGCCAGTATATATTAATCATTGCAAAAGGGGTACATATCTTTAAAAATATGCACATGCCCAAGAGAACTTACTTTCCCCTACACGGGCCAGTTGTGATCATTTTCTGCTTGAACTATGAATAAATTAAATAAAACCTGTTCACAATTTACCAGCTGCATATGGCATTATTTTTAAAGGAATGTTGCATTTAAATGCAAAAACACTCAATTTGGGGAATATTTATTTATGAACAATAAAGGCATTTCAGCCAGCATGTGAATCATGCTTAAATGAGGTGAAACTGGGGGAGGAAACAAAAAGTTAATGCATAAAATCCTTTTTATTTGGCGTGGACAGGAGGATAGAGTACACTAGAAAAATCTCATTCTCTGGAAAGGAGAAACAGCATATAAATGCTGACTCTGGGGCTCCATCTTGTGTCAATGGCAATTTACTGTTAACATCTCTCTGAAGTGTTATGTTAAGAAGGATTCTGAGGAAAAATTCAGGCTTCTAAAAATTTAAGTGCCATGATCCACTAGTGATGATTGGAAGCATATATGCTGCATGTTTGCCATTTCTGGCTGAAATACATAGAAATCCAGAACACTCCCCCTTCACATTTTTAAGGAAGAAAAAAATCTCATTTTTGCTTACTTATTTTACCGTCTTATATTAAAAATAGAAAATAAAACAAATAATTATAAACCAATACTCTCAAGTTTTAAATAAAGTTCTCAGGTTGACATATTGTTTGATCAATAGCTTTCTGCTATAATATAGACTCAGGTCAGATGAGGGAGCAAATGTATCTTTGAGAACAGTCCCCAAAGTAGTAACATTATAATAATAGTAGGAAATATTAAGAACACAGCCATGTTAGGGTTGAAAACACCTGAACATCATCATTCTCTGCTACTATTCTGAAGGAATAATTCTCTTTATTTGATACCAAATTGCTATAAAATGCAGTTGCAATTCCCAAGATCCTTATCACAGATCTTTTAAAACTCTTTTGAGATAATGCTAGATTCACATGCAGTTGTAAGAAATAAGAGAGAGCCATCTACCCTTCACCCAGTTTCCCATTCCAGTGATAAGTCTTATATGACCATAGTACAATGTCACATCCAGGAAACTGACATTTATACAATCCACCCAATTATTCAGATTTTATCAGTCTTCCATGCATTCATATGTGTTGTGTGTGTGTATTTGCGTGTTTTTATAATGCAGTTTTATAACATATGTAGATTCTTGTGACTGCCACTATAGTCAAGCTACAGAACAGTTCTATTACAAGGACCCCTTGAACTACTCTTTTTTTTTTTTTTAATTTAAGCAACAGAATTTTATTTTCTCACAATTCTGAAGGCTAGAAGTCCAAGGCTAAGACTTAGGCAGGTTGGGTTTCTCCCAAAACCTCTTTCCCTGTCCTACCCTTTAAGAGCCACAGCCAACCTCCCTTTCTCCCCTCTTCCAAAGCCCTGGTAACTACTAGTTTCTTTTCCCTCTCTATAATTTTGTCATTTCAAGAATATTATATAAATGGACTCATACAACATGTAACCTTTTGAGATTAGCTTTTGCAACACAGCATAATTCCCCTGAGACCCATCCAGTCTGTTGTATACGTCATTAGTTCATTCTTTTTGTCACCGAGTAGTATTCTATAGTATGGATTCCATAATCAGTTTAACCATTTGCCCTTATCGTAAAATTTATGAATAGGTTAAGAAAGTCAGTGAATGGAAATGCCAAAAGTACAAACTCTTTTACAGGCATAATGTCTGACAGAGGAACTCAGGAGTTCCCCAGTATAACTTTTGCCTTTATGCTCTGATATTTTGTGAGGCTGTGGAAGGTATTTGGAGGGTACCCCAAGACCCCTTAGCATGGGGACAATCTGATTAATGGAAACAGCATTCAGTGATAAGAAATAGTCTGTTTTTAAGCTAAAAGCAGGGACTGGTGATTTCACAGTGACCTATTCCCAGGATGGCAAATACATTTCATTTCCAGTAAAAATTATGAGCCATTGATAGTGGCGGCCTGGAGGGCAGTGATGAGAATTCAGAGCGTGAGTCCAGGCTCAGCAGGAACAGAAACTAGATGGTTCTTGATGTCTGCCCCAGGCATTGGTGGAGATATTGCCACATCTGTGCTAGCTGTTTGTCACCAGTTAGAACTAAAGAAAAACTGCATCAACTGAAAGGTCAATGACCAGCATGAAGTATATAAAAACAATGTTAAGAAAATCAAACCTGACCCATGTGTCTCTAGTACTGTTTGGGCAAGGAGCTCCCAGCAAGCAAAGTGTCATTGGAAAGCTTATCTCAGTGGTGGGAAGGGACGGCTCAAGCCAGGAACGCCTTCACTGTAATCTCCTGTTCCCTTTTCTTCCCTCTCTACACACTTCAACAAACTAGCTCATTCTGAGAGAGAAAGCACTGACCAGAACAGCTGAAAGTTTCCCCTTTCCCTAATATTTGAGTGTTTGGTAAGTGACAAATAGGGTGCTAATGCATTTTATATACATTACCTCATTAATTCTCACACAATCTTGTGAAATTGGGTCCTATTATTTCCTCATTCACAGATAAAGACTGAGGCTTAGAGAAGTTTGGTACCCACCCAAGCCAGGAAAAGGAGGCCCTTAGTGTCTGTCTCCACTGCCTCCCCTGCCCCATAGCCTTTCCTTTCTCATTTTAAGGTAATAAACTAGAGGTATTTTTAATATACAAATCTCTGGTGAGTCTGAGTCACATGGTTTCCACAATCCCAGAGTCTGCTCACCTCTGGGCGCTGGCAAAATCAAGTGCCTGGATCCCCAAGTTTAAGGACCAGACCTTGCAAATGGAGACTCAAGTGAGTTTTCTGAAGCCACTTTGCTTAGTCCTGAGCCAGCCTTCCTAAGCCACACCCTTCATCACCCTAATACACCTCAACATAGGTCTTATCACAAAAGACAGAATTACTGGGAAAAAATTGCTGTTTTTTTTTTTAGCACCTACAGGGCGAGAAATTATGTTTATGTTAATAATAACAGGTCTAATAGATTGAGAGTTTCCCAATGAGACCTACAAGGGGGTAGAAAGAAATAATTTTGAGGACTAAATAAGTGTTAGGAGTTTATTGGGTACAAACCTTTTACATTTAAGCAAAAAAAACTTGTTTCCATTTTTTTCTTTCACATATGTTGTTTATTCCCATTAGATCATCCCACGAATACTCTTCATTCTCACTTCTAGATTTGATAGATATAGAAGTATTTTTAAATTTCTAAATTTATACTCACATTGCACTTTATTACTTTATGTTGTGAAGAAGAAAAACACATTCTTGTTATTGGGTAACGAAGGATAAGATTCTTTTATTTCACCTCTTATGATGTTATTCTTTAAGAAACTTGCAAAGTTTATCAGAATATTTGTTATATTCTTTAATTTAAGAATATGATTAGATAAATAGTCTTTAAAATATGTTGGTATCTATTAACCTTATTTAGAAGAATAGGAAACCTAAGCATATGAGAGATTAAAAAAATACTTGGCAAATTGCATAGCAAATGAGGAACAGAACTGGGTCTCACTTAGGTCTGTTTTTGACCTCAAGTGGAATTCATGATGCCTTAGAGCTCAAATTAATATTCCATTTTCCAAAATAACTAGAAGACAGTCTTAATAAGGGAACCGTGTGCTTAATCAGCTACTTACACTAGTAAGTACTATGAGTCAAGTGACCCCACCAACCCATGTGAAAAGTGAACATAACTGTGGGCCTAGAGAAACTCTCATTCATTGTTGGTGGGAATGCAAAATGATACAGCCACTTGGAGACAGGTTAGCAGTTTCTTATAAAACCAAATGTACTCTTACCATGCAATCTAACAACTGAGCTACATGGTATTTACTCAGAGGAGTTGAAAACTTATGTCCACGCCCAAACTTGCACATGAATGTTTATAGCAGCCTTATTCATAGCTGCCATAACTTGGAAACAATCAAGATGTCCTTCAGTAGATGAATGGATAAATAAACTGTGGTACCTCCAGATAAGGGAATATTATTCAGTGCTCAAATGAAATGAGCTATCAAGCTGTGAAGACGTGGAGGAACCTTAAATGCATATCATTAAGAGAAAGATGCCCATCTGAAAAGGCTTCATACTGTATGATTACAACTATGTGACATTCTGGAAAAGGGAAAACTAAGGAGATGGTAAAAAGATTAGTGGTTTCCAGGGTTCGTGGAGGTTAGAGGGGTGAAAAGGCTGAACCCAGAGGATTTTTAGGGCAGTGGAACTATTCTGTATGAGACTACAATGGTGGATCCATGTCATTACACACTTGTCCAGATTCATAGAGTATACAACACTAAGAATGATCCATAATGTAAACTGTGGACTTTGGTGATGATGTGTCAATGCTGGTTCATCATTTATAACAAATGCACCACTCTGCTGGGGGATGTTGATAGTGCGAGGTTATACGTGTGTGCAGGTTTGGAGGATATGTAAATTCTCTGCACTTTCCACTCAATTCTTCTGCAGACCTAAAACTTCTCTTAAAAAAGTCTATTAGAAGGAAAAAAAGTGAACACAACTGGCAAAGGAAGGGACTTTCTCAAAATGGAGGTCAAGGAGAAAGTGTCCATCACCCACATATGATCATTCTCACAGGCTTACTTTGAGCCTAAGGATCATATTCTTGGCTTAAATGAGGTAAAATTATCTGAGAAAATTTTATTGTTTAACAATTGGGTCAAGATTCCCTGTAAGAAGAAATCTAGCATTGTCTGGGAAATGGCTTGATAAGACGCTTTGGACTTTGGTCCTAAATCCGGAATGTGGAGTGAGGGTGTAGGATAGAGAGAACCTCTTCTCCCTCCCTGAAGTAGCGTGGCCAATGCTCAACTTTAGAGAAAAATCAATGAACACCAAAGATTTCAAGTTTACTGTACGTGCATGATATTAAAATGCCTTTATCACCTCTAAACAATATTTAGCAAATTTTACATTGCCCATTAATGCAGAAGCATTGATAAGAGTAGATTTTTCTGTTGGGGCAGTTTGAAAAGGAGGATGTCTGAGCTACAGAAGTAGAATGTTTCCCTTATTTTAAAAAAATTCATATATATAGAACATACACTTAAAGCCAATAATTCAGAAGAAAATTATTTTCTAATGTGTCCTCTAATTTTATAGAGATTTACTACAGGACTCTGTTAATCAAACTAACAGATGTTGACAGAATCCAATTATTCTTAGGAACATACAAGGAGGATAATATTTATTTTTATCTTCAAATAGATTAGGATTACTCAAGAGGCCATCTATGCATTTGCTTAGTGCGCCAAAAACAGGAAAAAAAGTTAAAGAATAACATTTCCCAAAACAAGTATAGAAAATTCTGAAATTTGCTAGACTTTCTTATCCTTATTTGACTGAATAACATCATTTTTATTTTGAATTAGATGTGGTAGTGGAGGAGATGCCAAAAGTTTTTTCAGTACCTAGGGTCTATTGAGATCTTAATCTAATCTCTGTCCTCAAGTAATTTAAAAACTCGATGGGGAGGTAAAACACACAGGAAACAAAAAGAGAAAACACAGCATTATATCATCGTGTGGCAACTGTGTGTTTCTGTCTATGAGCACAATAGAAATTTTATGAGACATAGAGACATATAGATGAGATGAGACTTAGGTAAGGCCAGAAGGACTGGATAGGCCAGTCCTTGATATTCAGAAGAAGATATTCAGAAGGAGATGTGGAATTTTTATATTCAGAGGATAGTTTAAATAACCCACAGTTTCCATGACTTCTGAAGATGATTCCTTTAAAAAGTCTTGACTTACAGGTAATGTTTTAGGAATATGTTGTCAAACACCCTCACTTGTTGAGTCTTCAGGGCTTAGAGTCATTAGACATAAGAAATGTAGCATCAGGGGAGTGATTTCCATGGGTTTCTGAATTTTCACCACAGGTATCCTTTGGACGCTAAAAGGTGGGGAGGCATACATTCCCATCACAAGCTCAAGATCTCCTGGGAAAACTCATCTTTGTAAAATTCATGGGCTAAAAAGGCCAACAGTTTGAATTTGCTTTAAGGACTCCTGACCTTCTAGCCTAATGTTTAGGGAATTTGTTACGTATTGTTTTAAGAAAAGAAGAGAAACTGGGGTTAATGACAGAGGATATTTTTTATGTCTAAATGATTTAAGAAAACAAAGTCTAAAATAGGCATGTCTTAGCCTCTTCAGCAAACACTAAATAAATTCATTCTGTTTCCTTCCAGTCATGAGAAATCCCTGAACCCTTCACCTTCTCTTTATCCTCAAGTTACTATGTAGGTACTGGGAATCTAAATGAAGAAAACTAATGATGACATATTTAGATGCTAAATAAAACGTAAGACATGAGTTCCTATTGATTAAAGCAGGCCTGTGTTTTATTGCTGGGAAAAAAATAAAGAAGATAAGGGTCCTGCTTCCGTTTCTTGTGTTAGATAGAAGCATTTTTTTCTTTTCTTCATTGCGTTTCTACCAATTTTACTCTTTTAACTGCCAGAACCTGGGAGGCAGTATAATTCTCTTATTTTACAAACTTAAAGAACATTTGATAATAATAGTGTTTGGGTTACTTCTGAGAAAATGTTCAACTGAGAATCTATTGCTAATGGTCTGCAAAGAATAAAACACAGATTAAATAAGAAATCAGAAGGGAGGTAAGAATGAAGAATGAGAATGGGACATTGTGAAGGTTATCTGCACTCTTAATTGTACTTAGAGCTTTCTAGATCACAGACAAAGTGAAATGGAAAATACAGGAAGGAAGATCCACTAGAAAGAGTGAAAAATTAACTGTTCAATTGATTATTCTTTCTTTTCTTTTATGGTAAAATCAAATTACCATATATTATTAGACTGAATATATCTCTGCCTTGGATCACTTGGCCTCAAATATTCACAAATCCTGCATATTAATAAATCTGTCCTTCATAAATGAAGAAAACACAAAACACCACTGCTTCACTTTCTCTTTCAACAGTTCAATGAAGTAGGGTAGAGTCTAACCTTTTCACATTTTGCAGGTGAAGGCACCAAAGGAGAGAGAGGGTAAGTGCCTTCTAAGAGGCTGTACAGTGAGTCAGGGTCAACCTGGGGTATGAGCGATAGGACTTGCATATTATTTTACTATCGTACTTGAATGCTTCAAGGGGACACATACCTATGCAGTGATTCCATTTGCCTTTAGTTAGTGGTAATAAAAGATGATGTCCTAGCAATCATTTCTCTTCTTTCATGGGGATTGTAGTGATGCAGACAGGAGCTAGCCATGAAAACAAATGTTAACACCATGTGACAAAGGAATATGCAGAAGAAAAAGACACCACTAATCTCTGCTTGTTGGGAGATAGGAGGTCATAAGCAAGGATGTAAAACAAAATGAGGCTGAAACAGCATGGGGTTTGCTCTTTAGTTCACCTAATGAAAGGGTGTTCGGGCTCAGAGAATTATGCTTTATATGTATTTAATCACAAACTGAGGAGCTTGGATTTTTATTTTAAAATAAAAATTAGGATCAACAATTTCTACAAAGGTGAAACCCAGCCTCTAAGCGAATAGTCAGTCCCAATGGTTGACAACCTTTAGGGTGCATCAGAACAAACTAAGGAACTCATTCAATGCAATTATTGAGACCCGCTCCCTGAGATTCAGTAGAATGGGGTTAATCTGAATTTAGAATAAGCACGTTAAGGGCTTCTAGTGCAAGTAGTTCATGGACCACACTTGGAGAATACTCCCAACTTTTCTGCTGCTTTCCAGAGCTGATGGGTCACCTATTGAATAAATCCATCTTCAGGTCTCATCCAAACCACTTAGACTTTTCTGGCATCCCATTATAGCTGGATGTTTTATTTGAAAAACCATATATAATTCAAAATACTTATAGGCATACGTGTCTCACCCTCTCCTTGAGAACCATTTTTTAGGCAGGGTGTAAAAAGCCATGTGTAATTCAGATATTTACAAACCAATGGATGTCAAACACATCAGAGACTTGATATATTAGAGAATTTTATAAAGGTATGGAAAATAAAATCACTCCCTATCTATATTTTTTCATAAATCTGAATTTAAGTTGGGCTTACTTTAAAGTAAGATGTACCTATATGTTAATACTCATTTTTTCTAGCATAGTACAGGTGGTTGTCACTCTATTAAGGTAAACAAAGACCTGAGGGTTTAAGAATGAGATCTGGGGGCTAACTTATTTTAACATAATCTTAGATTACTCAAAGTTGATCATCTTTTTAGCTTATTTTATGCAACAATAACTCTAATTGCTTCCTATGTTTTTGATTGGAAAGAATTAACTGCTTTTCCACTAATATAAATTGGCAAAGCCCTTCAAAAAAAAAACCAAAAAAAAACTCGTGCTCAGTCTGTGAAGTGTGTTTTCCCCTCATTTAACCAAAGACTCAGAGGTAACTGCCTTTCCCCAGATCTCCCACAGAACAATGACTCTCCATTCATATTTGTAGGCCTGACCCGGTTTCACACAAAGTATGCCTGCAAGGGATGCTGGACAGGAAAGTCCTTCTATCTTCACTTGCCAGCTCATCTGGCCACTTCCCCTGAGAAAAAAATACCTCAGAGCAAAGCCATTCATTTTCAAAGGCAACGTTTCACAATAAGTGGTGTTTTATATTATCCATACTGTTACTTTGAGTCCACTTACTCTCATTCAGAATTTATGAGCCCTTTTAAAATCAAGATGACCTTTTCCCAGATTTCTAGATAGCTCATAACCTCCTTTACCTGCCCTATGAGCACAGGAACGTGGAGGGAGTACTGAATGGACTTGGGGAAACAGTGATTCCAGTCCTGTTGTCACCACTAAATAGACTGTCTCTTCTTTCTGTGAGGTGAGATTCAGAATCCATCACCTTGCTCTCTGGGCTATATTTCAATGTTTCTCTTTTTCTTTTTGTATAATTATGATGGCAAAGTAGCTGGTGACCTGGCCTTGTTTCTAGTAAGACCCCGGTTAATTGGAATGCTGCAGCTCATTGAGATACACACTGGTTATCAGGTCCCATGTCAAGCATTTCAAATACAGAATGAGGGATTATCTCTTGTGATCTCACAAGGACCCTCAGGTGGTATGCGGGCAATGGATACTTTGTGAGGTAAATTAGATTACACTACAGAAGAATTAACCAAATTATAATCTACTTGCTTGTCTCTAATGATCATCTTGTGTCTTTCTTCATTTGATGAAGTAAAATTGGGTAAAAGTCTCCAGTCTTCCTATTTTAATGTTAAAGTGTTAACTGTGTCAGGACCAAACTTACGTCTGATGCCATGTTGTTACTATGACAATCATTCTTCAGTCTTCAGTGAGGAACACAAAATGAAACTCCGCTAACTTGGAGTTTTCTCATGAAGAATGTAAAGTAACTTGGTTTGGGCTAAGCTGAGGATGTGCCAGGCGAAGCATTTTAAACTTAGGAAAATGTATGGGTCCTAATAGAGGAACTACTTTTATAGAAATAGATGTTCATCATTAATAGTTTTTATTTATTCTTTGAGTCAAGACTGGCAGGACCTACTAGGAAATACCCTGTTGACAGTTATTATGTGCAATTAAAAGTAATAAGAACTATATTCTGGAATAATGGTAACAAAAGATAAGATCAAGATTTTCCTGTTTATAAGGCACTGTTTTAAGAGTTTTATGAATATATGCCATTAAATCCTCTCATGAACATGATGAAGTGATACATTATTAACCCCATTTATATACAAGGACCAGAGATGATAAGTACTTTTCCAAGGTCACACAACTAGAAAATGTTCAAGGTAGAATTTGAAAAGACACAGCCTTGACCCTTAAACCACTGCCTTAAATGAACAAACTGGCAGTTTAAACAGATTGGGCTTTGTTAGTCTAAAGTAATAATGAGGTTTCATTATTTACTCTCACATCTTAGCGTGAGAAGGTCTTGAGGTTTTGCCCACTAATAAAACAAGTAATTGTGTCAAGAAAAAAGTTACAAAATAAGATTTCTCCAATTTTTTCCATACCTTTTTTTAAGTTTTGGTATCTATGACGGCTTTTCTCCAGGTCACAGTTGGCAGATCAAAAGACATGTACCAAGCACTAAACTAAATGTTCAAGACACAGTAACGACAACAACAAATTACTGCTGTATATGGAAAGATAGATGATGAACAAATAAATAATATATCTTGTGTCAGGTGGAGAGAAATGCTATGCATAAGAAAAAGACAGGTTCAGGTGGTAGGGAGTTTTGAGGTCGTGGTTGCTATTTTATGTGGTATGCTCAAGAGAGGCCTCTCTGGCTAGGTGCTATCTGAGCAAAGACCTAAAGGAGGTAAAGGAATATATATATACCATGTGGTTATCAGGGGATGAGGGTTCCAGGCAAAGCAGAGCAAGTGCAAAGATTCTGAGGCAGGAGCAATGCCTGAAGGTACAGGAGACAACAAGGACACTAATGTGGTGGAAAAAGGTAGAAGAGATGGTGGAGCTCTAGGTTACACAGGGTCTTGTGGGCACTGTTAGGAGTTTGGCTCTTTCTCTGAGTAAAATGGAAAGCATTCAAGTGTATTAAAGAGTTGTGATATGATCCACCTTACATTTTTAAAGGATTTGCTCTCACTGCCATGTAGAGAATAGATACAAATGGGGCTAAATGAAAACAGAAATGATAATCAGGAGGCTATTAAAATAAAGCATCTGAAGGCTGACTGTGGCTTAGATCAAGGTGAAACCTTTGCAGATGGTGAGGAGTGACTGTATTTGGGACATATTCTGACAGCAGAGATAATAGGATAGTTAGTTGATTGGATGTGGTATGTGAGAAAGAGAGGATTCTGGTGTGACTCAAGATTTTTGGTGAGAGCAACTGTAAGAACAAGGTCCACATTTACTACGATGGGGAAGAGGAAAGAATGGCCAGTTGTATTTGGGTGAGGATGTTGCCCAAAAAGGCTTTGTGGGAAAAAATAACCTTTGAACCCAATTTTGAACAGGTCTTATAACGTTAGGGAAAGATATCCCAGTAACATGAACAGATGATTTTTATTTTTGTCAGAATGGGCGCTGTGAGCCAAGGCAAAGGCAGATAAGGAAGCAAGAATGTTGGGCTTCCCTGGTGGCGCAGTGGCTGAGAGTCCGCCTGCCGATGCAGGGGACACGGGTTCGTGCCCCGGTCCAGGAAGATCCCACATGCCATGGAGCGGCTGGGCCCGTGAGCCATGGCCGCTGAGCCTGTGCGTCCGGAGCCTGTGCTCCACAACGGGAGAGGCCACACAGTGAGAGGCCCGTGTACCGAGGCCTGCCCCCGCCAAAAAAGAAAGGACGCAAGAATGTTGTGAGAACCACAGGTAGCCTGGTAGGCCTGGAACAGAAGGTGTGAGACTGGGGAGGTCAGCAGGGCCCAACGAATGAAGAGCCTCTCAGACGTGCACTTTATTCTATAGGTCCCTTGTCACGTGCACAGGATTTGAGAACCATGGTCTGTCTACATAGCTTTAAAGTTCTTCTTAATCCCATTTGGATCTCTTTTCTATCCTATATATTTGCTCTAATTCCATATTGATCTCTCTTTCTATTCTGTGAAATGGCTATGTCTATCATTTTATAAAACCTTACAAAAACTCTGACATTGGACAGCCCCATGTCCACCATCTTATGCCTATTATCTTATACCTCAATGAATGTCCCCAAGGACTCTGACATAAAGGGCTGGGCTAGTGAAAAACGTGTGAAGCTAAACAGAGGTAGCCTTGAGAAAGGGCATATCGGGTATAGGCATAGTGGGAAGACAGGGTAGTCATGGCTTCTCTCTCTCTTCTGCCTATAAAATTCAGTTTATTGATTTTTTCTTTTATAGACTGTTCTTTTAAACATTATCAATTGAAGTATAGCTGATTTACAATACAATGTTGTCTTCACTTTACCTTCTTAAAAGAGAATGACAGTAAACGGCAACAACGAAGTTTGGTTAATCCCTACAAGTAAACATGTATACGGTTTTAGGAACCCCAAAATAGACAAAAGTGAGACCACACACACTGGAATACTTAAAGAGGAGGAGAAAAAAGTTCTGCTCTTTTTCTTTCATTAGACTTTTATCCAGAAACCGCATGCTTACTGATGCGTCTCTGGATGAGCAGTGTCACCTGTAGATGCCCCCCCAAATTCTCTCTGCTTGCTGAGCTAGATATTCATTCACCATGAACAAATTCCTTGGACCACTGAATTCATATGTTGAGTAAAGGGCATGAGATACGCAGTGTTTGAATCTGGGCTTGGCCAGGACTTTGGGTTTCTAGGCAGGTCAGTTGATGTCTTTGTCTCGATACCCATTTAAAAAAATAGAATAAAAACAACTGCTTTACCAATGTTTCAGAAAGTATGAAGTATATGAGAGCACTTTATAAGATGCTTCACAAATGGTACAGTGCTTTAAACACGTAAATTATATATTTCATAACATAATTAAAGTTTGTGATTGTGTTTTCGTATGTCTACTGGGCAGGACCCAATCTTTTTACCTCAGTGGTTCCCACATCAGTTGTTCCTTTGCTGCCTTTGGGAAGCTTTTTTTAAAGATACACATTCCCAGCACCTGACCCATCCCAGATATCCTGACTCAGAACTCCAGGGATGGGCTCAGGTATAGGAGCTCTCATGTGACTCGGGCGGTCAGCTAGATTGGGGAGCTATCGTTACATGGTACTGGATATTCTCCAACCCCCGCTCAACATAAGTACATAGCAGGAACTTAAATCTGATAATGGAGAAAGATTAAAATCTAAATGTCTCTGCAAGACATAAGATCTTGAAAAAGTCATACTAATTTATAAAGGACAATGTGATATTTTGGTTAGAGTAGATCTTAATAGGAGAATAATTCCTAGAAAGCAAACTTGAAGCTAAAAATCATCTGTTCTTGAATCTTGACTTCATACAGGAAGGGAAAATGCAAAAGAAATAAAGAAAAAATTTCAAAATGTAATCTAGGATTGAGCCTGCTGTCACTGTGTCCTTCCTATTCCTCCTTTCTGTCTTTTGTCTCTCAGAATGCAGCACACACACATACAGAGGACTGGATTCATACCATTTTTCTAGATTGCTAAGTAAATTAGTTCATCAGATTCAAATTATTAATCATTTGAGCACCTGCTATGTTCAAAGCCTGATTTTATGTAGAAAAACAAGTCCCTGGAATCTTACTTATGAAAGAGAAACAAGTACAACTGTCACTACAGTAAAAATGAGGGAAGGTAACACCCACCAGTTAAAATAGCCTCGTAACCTCTCTCCTCTGTGTACTTCACTGTGACCAGCTTCCCCCATGGTCAGAATCAGAAGCCAGAGGCCATCAAATTAATTAGCTAATTTAAGCATCAGGGATAGAGTGAATTCAAAGTAGAGAATGGTTATCAAACCAAGATACACATAGACTAAAATAAATTGTTCAGGGTCAGTCTATGAATGAGAAGCGTTCTCCAAGGGGTTCCTTTACGTGAGGAGATGCTGGACTGCATCACCAGATTAGCCAAGGATACTCGCAAGTGTAAACCTCTGCTGTAAACACGTGCTCTGAGCTGAGAGGGAAAGGGAGAGGAGAGGCCAAGAAAGGACTTTATGGAGGAACTGATGTTTGAAATGGACTTTGAAGAATGGAAAAAGCATTTAATAAGCAGAGAGTGGAGGAAGGTGGTGCCAGGAGAAGCTTGAGCTTTATCCGGGAGAAAACCTCCCTTGCTAGTGCACAGCAGTTCAGTAGTTATTCAGGTCCCTACATGCTGACAGTTACCCTTCCCCAAAAATAAGACAGAGCTTTTGCAACTCTAACTGCGGCAGCTGCACTCCAAGCCCCAGGCACGACCCCGCTGATGCTGCAGCCCTGAGCAGGCAGCCGGTCTGCCTGGGAAGGAGGTGGGAGGGAAAATGAGACAGTCACTGCCCTTGTCTATTCTGTACTCCCTGAAGGAGAACTCCCAGAGCCCAGACTTCAGGTGACGCATGGATACTCTTTCAAGAACAGTTTGGCGTATGCCACTGCCCATCCCTACCAACTCTGAGAAGACGGATGAGAAAAAAGGAGGAGAGGAAGAAGATGAGAAACGAGACCACAGGTAAGTTTCAGAAAATTTAGACAGATGGATTTTTGGAGCTAAACTAGTAAAGACAGAAGAGGTTGGTCCAGGATATCTCGGGATGTGTGTTAAAGTTTGGTGTAGTAATAAAATTAGCTATCAGTTCTTTGAGTGCTTACCATGTGCACTGGGATCATTACCTCTTTACATCTTTACCATGACCCTATATTCTCATCTCTATTTTACAGATAAGGACACTGAGGTTTGCAAAAGTAAATACTTGCATAGATTCATAAAGCTTTTTAAAGTGGCTGAATTAAAAAAAAAAAAAAAGAGACTGAACCCCGTTCACTGACTCCAGAAACCCAGGCTCCTAGCCCACATCATAATGGGCTTAACCACTTAGGTTCAGCAGTGGGAAGCAATTCGGTTACAATTATTTCAGTTTACCTAACAGAAAGGTTTTCTCCTTCTTCCTCATCTTCAGTGATTCCGAATTGATACATTCTCCATTAGCACCTCCTTTTCAAGAGGAAAAATGTTAATGCTAATACAGTACTCCTTCCTTGTTGACAACCTGAAAACAGTAATTATCTTTATGACTCCAGGATGACCCAATCCCAGGTCCCATCTCCATATTGTTACCACCCATTCTCGTATTTTGACCTCTTGCTGCAATACATGAATCAATACTGATTCCCTCTGGATTTTTGCACCTTCACTCCCAGCTCCAGTGTCCACATGTTCCCAGGAAGAAAAGTTCTGAAGTCAAATAAGTTGCACATTGCTCCTGATGTAAGGACAAAGCTGCCACTGTCAGGGGAAGCCTGGATCCATTTGGAGGCCACCTGATAACAAAGGCAAACTCTGTCTCTAGTTTTCTTTCCAAGACACCCAGAGGACAGGTGGTTTCCATTTAAGCTATAAACACACAACACATATTTTATTCACTTTGAAGTTTGTCAAAATCTAACCACAGATAGAAAATAAAGCCCTTGATATGATTTTACCACCGAGTACATATGTACCAAGCATGAATCATTCAGTTTCTACAGCGTTCGAAATGAAGAGACATTAGGAATCAGACTGGCCCCCTTTTCCACTTTTCTGTTGGTGAAAAGGCCTGGCATGACTTGCATGAGGACCCACACTGAGCCATGTGCAGGATGTCTCAACACATGGGTTTGAGAGAATAGATATTTACTAAATTTGTACTATGGCTATCTGCATCCAGTTTTGAGGTTTTGGACTGTTATTTTTAAGTGGCTCATTTCTAAACAGCAAGTAGAGAAAATTTGAGGGTGTATCTCCAAGTAAATGTAAGGCCAACTTGAATCTAAGAATGAGAAAGTTGGTCAAGTGAAATGGGGTGCTTTAAATGCACGTTATGGACTTGAAGGGTTCAGAATGTGCCACCCAAAATATGTTGCTTTGGCATTTTGATTATTTTGAGCTGAAGGCACTTGAGAAAGAGCAGATTCAGGAAGAGGTCTCTGACTTCTCCCTTTCTACCTAAAAGCAGGTCGAAAAATTTCCCATGAGAAAGGTGCACTCCCTGTACCAGGGAGAGAAGAGCATTCTTATCACCAGACACTGCAAGCTGACTCTAAAATGGACCTGTACAAACAAGCCTACTAAAATAACCCTTATCTTACATAGTCTCCCCCATATATTTCCTAGTCACTGTCCCACAATTTACTGCCCCTAGCCCAAGCCCCTTTGTCTCGTCATATCCTCATAATTTATTGTTCTCTTTGTAAAAAGGTTTATAAGTTTTGGTGCCTAACAGCTTCTTCGGGTCTTCATTTTCCTTCTGAAGACCCTTGTGTACATGTAAAAATATTTTAAAAATTTTATGCTTCTCTCCTCTTAATCTGCCTTATGTCAGTTTAATTCTTAGGCCAGCCACAGGACTACCCCTAAAGGGGTAGAAGGAAGTTTTTCCTCCTCTGCAGACAATAGTTAAGACCGTGGGCTGTTCTTCCATCACTATCAATCTTATAGGAAATTCACACATGACCTAGTACAAGTCCTCTCACCCTCTTTACAACACTCCCTAAATTCCCAGAAGATTCTTCACTCTTATCCCCATGAACCATGCATAGACATGAGCCTTCTAAGCAGAAGGTCAAAACTACACATCATGTGATCAGAACTACAGAGAGGATGTACCTTCCAAGTGTTCTGTGAGTGGCAACGCGATAAAGTTTTCTCTCAAAAGACATCTCTTCAAAAAGCTCTATAGCTCTCAAAGTACATGTTTGCCCACATTTTGACAAAAAGTATAAGGTTAAATCTATTTTAGAATAGAAAGACATTTAAAATAAACAACACCATGGCTTCACGAAAGAAAAAATTTTCATACCCCAGAGATTGGAAGGACATAATCTCTAAATAAATTTCTTGAACAAGGGCTGTTGGCAACCTTACACACACACACACACACACACACACACACACACACACACACACACCCCCACACACACAGACAACATTGTCTTTATTTTGATCACTTCACCATGGACTAGCAGCAGTCTACAGCCTGGTATTTGAAAACTGTATCTGTAAGCAATGGGGAGCCACTGAACGTTCTAAATGGGGAGTACTAAGAATAGATTTGTTAAAGAAAATACGGTGATGACAAAGACTATAAATTAAGGGGCTGCCCTGGTGGCGCAGTGGTTGAGAGTCCGCCTGCCGATTCAGGGGACACGGGTTCGTGCCCCGGTCCGGGAAGATCCCACGTGCCGCAGAGCGGCTTGACCCGTGAGCCATGGCTGCTGAGCCTGCGCGTCCGGAGCCTGTGCTCCGCAACGGGGGAGGCCACAACAGTGAGAGCCCCGCGTACCGAAAAAAAAAAAAAAAAAAAAGACTATAAATTAAGGAGCGAAAGGACAAGGTGATAACTCCCCATGTGCTGCATATGAAGCAAACCATACTCTCCTTCCACTTAAAGAATTAAAAACAATCTAGTTGTTTTCATAGATGTACACTATATGTGCCTAACTAAAGACTGAAAATGTATATAATACAGAATTGTATTAGGTGATGAGTAAAATATGAGAAAGAATTGGAGATAAGCACACATAAGTTGGGAAGGAGGGAAAAGAGAGAGTGGATGGAGAGATGTGGGCAGGGTGGGAACATTACATCAGAGACTGGATAGCCATTTGCTATCCAGTTTCCTCTTCTTCCTGGACCACAACTGAGTTACATTTCCAAGAGTCCCTTGCAATTAGATGCGCTATGTGACACAATGAAACTTGAGTGGAAGTGATACTGGGTACTCCCAAGCTGAGAGGGCAGAGAAATGGATGTGCCTCTCTCTGCTCCCTTTCCTTATCTACCAGCTGTATACAGAGGACTCTGAAGATCTAGAGACATAAGATGGAAAGAACTTAGGTCTCTGAGTGAATGCATGGGAGACTCTTTGGCTACCAGGAATACCCGTTATGGGAATGAGAAAACAAATTTGCTAATGTGAAGCCACCATAATGTTTGAGTGTCTTTGTTACACCAGCCAGCACTACCCTAAAAAATAATGTATCCAATTCTCATGCCTAAGTTTTAAAGAAAAGTAACAGCTTTATTGAGATATAACTTATATACAATAAATTTACAATTCAATGATTTTTAGTATGTTCCCAGAGTTGTGGAGCCATCACTGCTACCTAATTCCAGAGCATTTTCATCACTTCACAAAGAAACCCTATACCCATTAGCAGTCTCCCCCATTTCCCTCCAACCCTCCCAGCCCTAGACAACTACTTATCTTCTTGTCTCTATAGATTTGCCTAGTCTGGACACTTTCTATAAATGGAACAATAAAATATACGGCCTTTTGTGACTATCTCCTCTCACTTAGCACAACGTTTTCAAGGTTCATCAACATAGCGTGTATCAGTACTTCATTCCTTTTCATTGCTGAATAATATCTCATGGTATGGATATACCATATTGTACACTTCCATCCATTAACCAAGCTTTTCTTATCTTTGCTGTAGGAGCTTTAAAATATCCTATCACCATACTGAAGAGGCGATTCACTCATCTGGAGAATGCACACACACATTCAAAGTCTTATGGGTTACAGCTATCAATACCTTACAAAAAAATGGCTTGACTTAAAAGCATTCAGAAAACTTGAAATTCCTGTTAGAGTGATAACATACAAGGTACCCCAAAGTGAAAAAAACAAGAGGAAAGCACATGGTTTCATACGTTTTAATTCAAGAATATAAGGAAAAATAATGCATTGCAGCCAAACAGTCTGGCAGCAGCCTCCATGAAGATACATTCTGGGGAGGAACCCAAATAACTAAACCAAGTGTCAACAGAAAGCAATTAAGTAGAAACTAGGTATTGCTGGGTCAGGAAGAAAAGTTCATTAAAGGAATTAAATCTCAGTGTTTTCCTAAAGATAAATCCCAGCTAGTCTGAAAATCATTAAATCTTAATGACAGAGTCAATTTGTTGGTGTTGTTTACAATTGAAATATTAACATATTTCTGTAGCCTGGAAGTTTAGAATTGTGATTGCCTTTCCATGGTAGAGAAGTTAAATTTCTGGAAAGATTTACAACACAGGAGAAAAATGCTGTAAGACAGGAAAAAATGCTGCTTCTGTATTCACTCTCTTTAGGTCATCAGGAGGACATTCACAAAGAAAGAACTGACTCTGCAAGCATTACATTCATTTGATAGGCACTTATCAAGCTCCCCTTGTTTCCTGGGCACTATGGTGATGCTGGGAATACAGAGATATAGAGACATTGGCTTGGTAATTACAGCAGAATGTAGTAAGATCTGTAAGAGAGTCGTGGATAAAGGGGAAACTGGGAGAGAAAGACTAATCCTGACTGAACTCCTGATCTCAACAGAAAACATATTGTGTAGGGTCTTGGGGATGAGTAATTTACTATGTGAGAAGGACAGCAAGGAAATTCTGGATAGTGGGAATGGGATCCACAAAGATTTGGAGTCATGACAGGCTTAGAAAAAATGGAGTTATGCAAGGCAGAATTATAGAGAATGCAGAAGTAGGTTGATAACTATTTTGGGTTCAGTCTATAAAGGGACCTGTATGGCAAGCTCATGAGTTTAGATTTTGTTCTTTAGTCATCAGGGAATTAGCAGATTTTTTTTTTTAACGAGTTCCATGGTTGGATTATTTTTTAAGTTTTACTATGAAAACTTATACACCCACAAAAGAATAAGATGCAAATTACCATATGCATATCAACCACTCAGCAATTGTCAAGATTTTTCCACTTTTGCTTTATTTTACTTAAATGAAGGATTTTAAAGTAAACTTCCCACCTGATTTCATTTCACCCCTACATCTCTACATGCGGATATGTTCTTATCAAACCACAATCCACTTTCACATCTAACTAAATTAATAATATTGTATTGGCATAATTTAATCATTGAGGACTGAAATGTTGTGAATCATCTCATAAATATCTTTTTTATAGTAGGTTTGCTCAATTAATTTCCCATGTTGCCCTAAGTTGCAATGATTCTTAAAAAAATTTAGAGCACTTCCTTTTCATCCCACCCTCTTTTATCTCCATGCCATTGACTTACTGAAGAAACCTGGTATGTTCTGGAGTCCGTCCCACACATTGCATTTATCTGTTTGCTTCCTTGTTGGTAATAACTTAACCTTTTTTTTTTTTTTTTACATTTTTCCTGTTTTCTATAACTGGTAGTTTACTCTGAAAGGCTTAGTTACATTCACCCTCAATTATTTTTTTTAAGGCAAGAGTACTTCATAGGAGGTATTACATAATTTATATTGCATCCCATTAAGAAGCATTTAATATCTGGTTGTCCCACTCACAGTGATGCTAACATTGATGATCAGATTTTCTTCCAAGATGACTTTGCTAGTACAATGTGGAAGATGGACTATGGTGAAGCCACTTTTGTAGCAGGGAGATCAGGCATTGCAGCATAATAGGAGCAATGAAGTGATGTGAGGCAGGAACCGTAGATAAACAGAGAGACTGACATGATAATAATTCTGGAGTAGAAGTATTGGAAGATTGGAAATTTATTATAAGTTTGGATGGGGGATGGAAATCAGGGCAGGTGAGCATGTGATGAGGACAAAAGAATGTAAGCTCCATGATAGCAAAGAACTATGTGTATGTTGCTCAGTACTAAACCCTTAATGCTTAGTTCTGTGCCTAGCACACAGTAGATATTTGATAAATATGTGTTAAATCCATATATGAATGTATTGTTGGATGGGTGGATGGGTGGATAGGTGGATGGATGGTGCTGAAGCTACTAAAATAAAAAACTAGTTGGGTGTTCACACTACTGCTAGTAGCTGGGGAGATAATATGAAATGTCCTTCAAATTTGACTTGCCTCCAAGATATTTGTCTATTAGTACCTCAGGAAAATGCTTAACATTGTAAGGTATATTCCAAATCATACAGCCCAGAGATGTAAAAAAAGATCCAAGTGAGTCTAAATTTATTCCTTGGAATGCATATCTAGATTTTAGAAATGTAGGAAAGAACTTTGTGGTTTTGGAGGGCCTCAAATCATACAAGAGATTCAGGAAATTCCTAGGATGATGACAATGTGAGAATTTATGCATGCCCACCAGGAGGCATTTCACATAGTAAAGTCAAGAAACATTAAAAATAATAATAGATCAACAAAAGCAGAATCTGGTTCCTTGAAAAGATCAATAAAATCAATAAGCCTCAGCCAGGCTATCTAAGATAAAAAGAGAGAGATGACACAAATTACTAATATAAAAAATAAAAGCGGGGACATTACTACAGATCTCACAGACATTAAAAAGATAATAAACAAATATTATGCCTACAGATCTGATAACCTTAAATGTACCAATTCCTTGAAAGGCACAATCTACCAAAACTCACACAAAATAAATAGAAAATCTGATAGACCTGTATCTATTAAGGAATTTGAATTAATAAATTAATAGCCTTCCAAAACAACATCAGGCTTAGACAGGCTCACTGGTGAATTCTACCCAACATTTAAGGAAGAAATCATACAAATTATCTATAATTTCTTCCAGAAGGAAGAACTATATGGAATACTTCCTAACTCATTCTATGAGACCAGCATTACCCTAGTACTAAAACCAGACAAAGGCATTACATAAAAAGAAAACTACAGACCAATATCTCTTGTGGACATAGATGTAAAAATTGTTAACCAAATATTAGCAAATTGAATCCAACAATGTATATACAGAATTATACACCATGACCAAGTGGGATTTATCTCAGTTATGCAAGTTTGGTTCAACATTCAAAAATTAATTAATGCAATCACATCAAAAGACTAAAGAGAAGAATCACATGGTCATATCAATAGATGCAGAAAAAGTATTTGACAAAAGCCAACACCCATTCATGATAAAACCCTCAGCAGACTAAGAATATAGGAGAAATTCCTCAACTTATAAAGAACACCTATAAAAAACCAATAGCTAACATAAGACTTATTGATAAGAAACAGGAGACTTTCTCACTAAGATCAGGAGCAAGACGAGGATGTCCTCTGTCAACAGTGCTTTTCAATATTGTACTGGAAATCTTAGCTAATGCAATAAGGCAAGAAAAGGAAATAAAAGGTATATAGATTGTGAAGGAAGAAATGAAACTGTCTTTGTTAGCAGATGACATGATCATCTTTGTAGAAAATCTGAAAGAATCAACACAAATCTCCTGGAACTAATAAGTGATTATAGCGAGTTTACAGAATGTAAAGTTGATACACAAATATCAATCACTTTCCTATATGCTAACAATGAAAAAGTGGAAATTAAACACAGTGTCATTTCCAAAAATAAAATACTTAGGTATAAATCTAATAAGCCAGGTATAAGAACCACATGAGGGGAATTATGCTCTAATAAAGACATCAAAGAGAAGGACCTTCAAGATGGTGGAGGAGTAAGATGTGGAGATCACCTTCCTCCCCACAAATACATCAAAAATATATCTACATGTGGAACAACTCCTACAGAACACCTACTGAACACTGGCAGAAGACCTCAGACTTCCCAAAAGGCAAAAAACTCCCCACATATCTGGGTAGGGCAAAAGAAAAAAGAAAAAACAGAGACAAAAGAATAGGGACAGAACCTGCACCTCTGGGAGGGAGACGGGAAGGAGGAAAAGTTTCCACACACTAGGAAGCCCCTTCCCTGGTGGAAATGGGGGATGGGCAGGAGGAAGCTTCAGAGCCACGGAGGAGAGTGCAGCAACAGGGGTGCAGAGGGCAAAGTTGAGAGATTCCCACACAGAGGACTGGTGCCTGAGAGGTTTGTCTGCTCACCCGCTGGGGCGGGTAGGGGTTGGGAGCTGAGGCTTGGGCTTCGGAGGTCAGATCCCAGGGAGAGGACTGGTGCTGGCTGTGTGAACACAGCTTGAAGGGGGATAGTGCACCACAGCTAGCTGGGAAGCAGTATGGGAAAAAGTCTGGACTTACTTAAGAGGCAAGAGACCTTTGTTTCAGGGTGTGCGAGGAGAGGGGATTCAGGGCACCACCTAAACGAGCTTCAAAGATGGGTGTGAGCCGCGGCTGCTCCTGCAGCCACCAAGAATCTGTGTAAGCATAGGTCACTATCCACACCTCCCCTCCCAGGAGACTGTGCAGCCTGCCACTGCCAGGGTCCCGTGATCCAGAGACAACTTCCTTGGGAGAACACACAGCATGCATCAGGCTCTTGCAATGTCATGGTGACCTCTGCTGCCACAGTCTCGCCCCACCTTCTGTACCCCTCCCACCCCCCGGCCTGAGTGAGCCACAGCACACTAATCAGCCGCTACTTTAACCCCCTCCTGTCTGGGCAAAGAACAGACGCCAGAAGGTGTCCTACATGCAGAGGCAGGACCAAATCCAAAGCTGAACCCCAGGAGCTGTGCGAAAAAAGAAGAGAAAGGGAAATTTCTCCGTGCAGTCTCAGGAGCAACAGATTAAATCTCCACAAACAACTTGATGTACCCTGCATCTGTGAAATACCTGAATAGACAACGAATCATCCCAAAATTGAGGTGATGGACCTTGAGAGTAACTGTAGACTTGGGGTTTGCTGTATGTGACTGCCTAGTTTCTGATTTTTATGTTTATCTTCGTATACTTTTTAGCACTTGTTATCATTAGTGGATTTGTTTATTGGTTTGGTTGCTCTCTTCTTTTTTATTACTTTTTAAATTTTTTAAAAAATAATTTTTAAAATTTTAATAACTTTTTAATTTAATTTTGTTTTATTTAATTTTATTTATTTATTTATTTATTTTTCTCCCTTTTCTTCTAAGCCGTGGGGCTGACAGGGTCTTGGTGCTCCGGCTGGGTGCCAGGCCTGAGCCTCTGAGGTGGGAAAGCCGAGTTCAGGACATTGGACTACCAGCGAACTCCCGGCACCACGTAATATCAATCGGTGAGAGCTCTCCCAGAGACCTCCGTCTTAACGCTAAGACCCAGCTCCATTCAAGAACCAGCAAGCTCCAGTGCTGGACACCCCATGCCAAACAACTAGCAAGGCAGGAACACAACCCCACCCATTAGCAGAGAGGCTGCCTAAAATCTTAAGTTCACAGACACCCCAAAACATACCACCAGACGTGGCCCTGCCTACCATAAAGACAAGATCAAGCCTCATCCACCAGAACACAGGCACCAGTCCCATCCACCAGGAAGCCTACACAACTCACTGAACCAACCCTACCCACTGGGGGCAGACGCCGAAAACAACAGGAACTATGAACCTGCAGCCTGTGAAAAGGAGACCCCAAACACAGTAAGTTAAGCAAAATGAGAAGACAGAGAAATATGCAGCAGATGAAGAAGCAAAGTAAAAACCCACCAGACCAAACAAATGAAGAGGAAATAGGCAGTCTACCAGAAAAAGAATTCAGAGTAATGACAGTAAAGATGTCCAAAATCTTGGAAAATGAATGGAGAAAATAAAAGAAACGTTTAACAAGGACATAGAAGAACTAAAGAGCAAACAAACTATGAAGAACAACACAATAAATGAAAGTAAAAATTCTCTAGAAGGGATCAATAGCAGAATAACTGAGGCAGAAGAACGGATAAGTGACCTGGAAGATAAAATACTGGAAATGACTACCGACGAGGAGAATAATGAAAAAAGGAATGGAAAGAATAGAGGACAGTCTCAGAGACCTGTGGGACAACATTAAATGCACCAACTTTCAAATTATAGGGGTCCCAGAAGAAGAAGAGAAAAAGAAAGGGACTGAGAAAATATTGGAAGAGATTATTGTCAAAAACTTCCCTAATATGGGAAAAGAAATAGTCAATCAAGTCCAGGAAGGGCAGAGAGTCCCATACAGCATAAATCCAAGGAGGAACATGCCAAGGCACATATTAATCAAGCTATCAAAAATTAAATACAAAGAAAAAATATTAAAAGCAGCAAGGGAAAAGCAACAAATAACATACAAGGGAATCCCCATAAGGTTAACAGCTGATCTGTCAGCAGAAACTCTGCAAGCCAGAAGGGAGTGGCATGACATATTTAAAGTGATGAAAGGGAAAAACCTAAAACCAATATTACTCTACCCAACAACAATCTAATTCAGATTCAAAAGAGAAATTAAAACTGTTACAGACAAACAAAAGCTAAGTGAATTCAGCACCACCAAATGAGCTTTACAACAAATGCTAAAGGAAATTCTCTAGGCAGGAAACACATGAGAAGGAAAACACCTACATTAACAAATCCAAAACAATTAAGAAAATGGTAATAGGAACATACATATCAAGAATTACCTTAAATGTAAATGGATTAAATGCTCCAAACAAAATATATAGATTGGCTGAATGGATACAAAAACAAGACCCATAAATATGCTGCCTACAAGAGACCTATTTCAGACCTAGGGACACATACAGACTGAAAGTGAGGGGATGGAAAAGATATTCCAAGCAAATGGGAATCAAAAGAAACCTGGAGTGCAATTCTCATTTCAGACGAAATAGAGTTTAAAATAAAGACTATTACAAGAGACAAAGAAGGAAACTACATAATGATCAAGGGATCAATCCAAGAAGAAGATATAACAATTGAAAATATTTATGCACCCAACATAGGAGCACCTCAATACATAAGGCAAATACTAACAGCCATAAAAGGGGAAATCGACAGTAACACAATCATAGTAGGGGACATTAACACCCCACTTTCACTAATGGACAGATCATTCAAAATGAAAATTAATTAGGAAATACAAGCTTTAAATGATACATTAAACAAGATGGACTTAATTGATATTTATATGGCATTCCATCCAAAAACAACAGAATACACTTTCTTCTCAAGGGCTCATGGAATATTCTCCAGGATAGATCCTATCTTGGGTCACAAATCAAGCTTTGGTAAATTTAAGAAAATTGAAATCATATCAAGTATCTTTTCCAAGCACAATGCTATGAGACTAGATATCAATTACAGGAAAAAAAAAACTGTGAAAAATACAAACACAAGGAGGCTAAACAATACACTACTAATTAACCAAGAGATCACTGAAGAAATCAAAGAGGAAATCAAAAAATACCTCGAAACAAATGACAGTGAAAACACGATGACCCAAAACCTATGGGATGCAGCAAAAGCTGTTCTAAGAGGGAATTTTATAGCAATACAATCCTACACCAAGAAACATCTCTAATAAACAACCTAACCTTACATCTAAAGCAATTTGAGAAAGAAGAAAGAAAAACACCAAAATCAGCAGAAGGAAATAAGTCATAAAGATCAGATCAGAAATGAAAAAGAAATGAAGGAAACGATAGCAAAGAGCAATAAAACTAAAAGCTGCTTCTTTGAGAAGATAAACAAAATTGATAAACCATTAGCCAGACTCATCAGGAAAAAATGGGAAAACACTCAAGTCCACAGAATTAGAAATGAAAAAGGAGAAGTAACAACTGTCACTGCAGAAATACAAAGGATCATGAGAGATTGCTACAAGCAACTATGTGCCAATAAAATGGACAACCTGGAAGAAATGGACAAATTCTTAGAAAAACACAACCTTCGGAGACTGAACCAGGAAGAAATAGAAAATATAAACAGACCAATCACAAGCACTGAAATTGAGACTGTGATTAAAAATCTTCCAACAAACAAAAGCCCAGGACGAGATGGTTTCACAGGCGAATTCTATCAAAAATTTAGAGAAGAGCTAACACTAATCCTTCTCAAACTCTTCCAAAATATAGCAGAGGGAGGAACACTCCCAATCTCATTCTATGAGGCCACCATCACCCTGATATCAAAACCAGACACAGATGTCACAAAGAAAGAAAACTACAGGCCAATATCACTGATGAACATAGGTGCAAAAATCCTCAACAAAATACTAGCAAACAGAATCCAACAGCACATTAAGAGGATCACACACCATGATCAAGTGGGGCTTATCCCAGGAATGCAAGGATTCTTCAATATAAGTAAATCAATCTATGTTATATACCATATTAACAAATTGAAAGATAAAAACCATATGATAATCTCAATAGATGCAGGAAAAGCTTTTGACAAAATTCAACACCCATTTATGATAAAAACCCTCCAGAAAGTAGGCATAGAGGGAACTTACCTTAAAATAATAGAGGCCATATATGGCAAACCCACAGCCAACATCGTCCTCAATGGTGAAAAATTGAAACCGTTTCCTCTAAATTCAGGAACAATACAAGGTTGTCCATTCTCACCACTATTATTCAACATAGTTTTAGAAGTTTTAGCCACAGCAATCAGAGAAGAAAATGAAATAAAAGGAATCCCAAGTTGGAAAAGAAGAAGTAAAACTGTCACTGTTTGCAGATAACATGATACTATACACAGAGAATCCCAAAGATGCTACCAGCAAACTACTAGAGCTAACCAATGAATTTGGTAAAGTGACAGGATACAAAATTAATGCACAGAAATCTCTTGCCTTCTATACACTAATGATGAAAAATCTGAAAGAGAAATTAAGGAAACACTCCCATTTACCATTGCAAAAAAAGAATAAAATGTCTAGGAATAAACCTACCTAAGGAGACAAAAGACCAGTATGCAGAAAACTGTAAGACACTGATGAAAGAAATTAATGGTGATACAGGCAGATGGAGAGATATACCATGTTTCTGGATTGGAAGTATCAACATTGTGAAAATGACAACCCTGTCAAACTACCAGTGGCATTGTTCACAGAACTAGAACAAAAAATTTCACAATTTGTATGGAAACACAAAAGACCCCAAATAACAAAAGTAATCTTGAGAAAGAAAAACAGAGCTGGAGGAATCAGGCTCCCTGACCTCAGACTATACTACAAAGCTACAGTAATCAAGACAGTATGCTACTGGCACAAAAACAGAACTGTAGATCAATGGAACTGGATAGAAACCCCAGAGATAAACCCATGCACATATGGTCATCTTACCTTTGATAAAGGAGGCAAGAATATACAGTGGAGAAAAGACAGCCCCTTCAAAAAGTGGTGCTGGGAAAACTGGACAGCTACATACAAAAGAATGAAATTAGAACACTCCCTAACACCATACACAAAAATAAACTCAAAATACATTAAAGACCTAATTGTAAGGCCAGACACTATCAAACTCTTAGAGGAAAACATAGGCAGAACACGTTATGACATAAATCACTCAAGATCCTTTTTGACCCATCTCCTAGAGAAATGGAAATAAAAACCAAAATTAAACAAATGGGACCTAATGGAACTTAAAGCTTTTACACAGCAAAGGAAACCATAAACAAGACAAAAAGACAACCCTCAGAATGGGAGAAAGTATTTGCAAGTGAAGCAACTAACAAAGGATTAATCTCCAAAATTTACATGCAGCCCATGTAGCTCAATATCAAAAAAACAAACAACCCAATCCAAAAGTGGGCAGAAGACCTAAACAGACATTTCTCCAAAGAACAGATACAGATTGCCAACAAACACATGAAAAGATGCTCAACATCACTAATCATTAGAGAAATGAAAATCAAAACTACAGTGAGATATCATCTCATACCAGTCAGAATGGCCATCATCAAAAAATCGACAAACAATAAATGCTGGAGAGGGTGTGGAGAAAAGCGAACCCCCCTGCACTGTTGTTGGGAATGTAAATTGATACAGCCACTATGGAGAACAGTATGGAGTTTCCTTAAAAAAAACTAAAAATAGAACTACCGTACGACCCAGCACCCATTACTGGGCATATACCCTGAGAAAACCATAATTCAAAAAGAGTCATGTACCACAATGTTCACTGCAGCTCTATTTACAATAGCCAGGACATGGAAGCAACTGAAGGGTCCATCAACAGATGAATGGATAAAGAAGATGTGGCACATATATACAATGGAATATTACTCAGCCATAAGAATAAACGAAATTGAGTTATTTGTAGTGAGGCGGATGGACCTATAGTCTGTCATACAGAGTGAAGTCAGTCAGAAAGAGGAAAGCAAGTACCGCATGCTAACACATATATATGGAATCTAAAAAACAATGGTTCTGATGAACCTAGGGGCAGGACAGGAATAAAGATGGAGACGTAGAGAATGGACTTGAGGGCACGGGGAGGGGGAAGGGGAAGCTGGGGCAAAGTGAGAGAGTAGCATTGACATATACACACTACCAAATGTAAAATAGATAGCTAGTGGGAAGCAGCTGCATAGCACAGGGAGATCTGCTTGGTGCTTTGTGAGCACCTAGAGGGGAGGGATAGGGAGGGTGGGAGGGAGACGAAAGAGGGAGGGGATATGGTGATATATGTATGCATATAGCTGGTTCACTTTGTTATACAGCAGAAACTAACACTACATTGTAAAGCAATTATACTCCAATAAAGGTGTTAAAAAAAAAGAGAGATTGTAATTATGTGATGTGACTGAGATGTTAACAAACCCTGCTGCAGTAATCATTTCACAATATACACATATATCAAAATCATCACATTTTACACCCTAAACTTACCCAATGTTATATGTCAACTATATCTCAAAAACACTGGAAAAAAATAAAGTTAATTAAAAACCTAATAATATATAATGAAAATGATGCTTACAAAAATAAAACTTAAAAGACTTAAAATAGGTCACTAAGGCAAAGCCTTTGGTCTTTAATGATGGTATTTTCCCCTTTTCTTTCTTCAAATAACATCTTTTTAAATTTTATAGATTACTGTCTGCCCTCCTTATCCTCAGATTCTGTATCCATGGACTCAACAAACTGCAGGATCATGTGGTACTATATTTACAGTCCTTGGTTTGTTGAATCCATGGATGCAGAACCCACGGATATGGAGAGCCAACTATGTGACTTGAGCATCTGTGGATTTTGGTATCTGCAGCAGGTCCTGAAACCAGTTCCCCGTGAATACCAGTGGATGACTGTATTATCTCTTCTGTTCTGAATGTTTGAAAATATCTGGTGGCGTTCTTCCTAGTAAGATAAGAAAGTCTGTGTTATCATATTCCTTCCTTACTACCAGATTGGTATCAGTCATGCCATTAATAGTTACCTTTCAATGGCTTAATAAGTGAAAGGTTCATATATGTTTTACCAATTTTTAAAAAAATATAATCTGATTCAAACAGCTTTAGTGAAAATGGGGGATTTATCAGTTCACCTAAGTGAAAGTTCAGGAATGGCACGCCTTTAGACCTAGGCTGCTCCAGGGACTCGAACCACACCATCAGGGCACCATGACCTTGAGTACTCAATTCTCCTTTTTCTGAAGGGACGTCCTTCTTAATCTCCACTATTTAGAGACTAGCTACAGGCCCACATCCTCCTGGGTTTAATTTCAAGAGAACAGAGAGAGTACCACCAGTAGCTCCCATATAACTCCCGGAATTCATTTCTGATTCAACCAGTTTGGATAATTTGTCCATCCCTGATCCAAATCTCTGTGGTTATTTTATAAGCATCGTCAATTAGTGTTCTGATTTGCTAGGTCTGTGTCACATGCTCTGTGTCAGATAGAGGAATGGCTAGTTCCCAGAAGAGATTTTGTATACTAGAAAAAGAGTAGATGCATTCTAGCAAGGCAAAAACTCTAAAACATTGTTTTGTACTTTGCTTTCATATTATTTTGTTGTGAATATCATCCCCACCTCACAAACGAGAAACTGAAACTCACTGAGTGGTGTCGTTTGGACTGCAGCTCAGGTCTCCCCTTTCTTAGCTTGGTGTCATCCTGCTGGACTAGATTGTGCTGCATACTAGAGTAAATATTCATTACTCCAAAAATGAATAATGGAACTCTCCCCCCAGAAAAGGTGTACTTTTTTGTTGCTAGATAAAGAAAAAGATTTTGGAGGCAAATGTAAAAATTCCTCTTTCCAAATTTTCAGTTGTTATTCAATTGTTATTCCAATTGATTCTCTGAAATCAAAATCATGGATGGAATAAGAATTAGCTCCTAAGAAAGTTGACGGCCCTAAGAGAAAACAATTGCTCATTAATTCACACTGACCTTAAAAAGATCCCATGATTCAAATAGCAAAGTTGCTGGCAGAGAGCGCTGAGGTGGGTTGCTTACCACTAAAGAAATCACCCTAGTGTCCTTTTAATAAGATTTACATAGACTCTTGCGCAGTTTCAATGTACTCGAGTCTGAATGATTAATTTTCCCCAATAAAAGAAAGACATTAAAATGAATACATCTTTCACTCAGTGTAGTGACTGGCCTGGGTTGACCCTAACTGGAGCCATAACAGCTTAAAATGATATACTGAAAATTTGCTTTTTAATTAAATGGGCTGGCAAATGGATGAACACTTAAAGTTCAGACTAGACTGTTCTGTATCAATACCTCCTGCTCTTTGCTTTCTCCTAGAAGTAGGACATGGTAGAACTAAAGAAGTTTTTCTTGACAAACTAGACTTTAAATTCTACAAGAGCAAAGACCTTTGCCTGTTGGACTCACTGCCTGGCACATACACAGACACTAGTACAGGAGAGATAAATAAAGTTTGTTGAATAAATTAGTAAGCAAACAATTCATTTAACTTTCTTAGAGGAGCAAGAGTCTTCCAGTTTGGGATTCCACTGTGACATACTTGTTTTCTAGAACTCTAAGCCCAAATTTTGGAGTTTCAATTTATCACCCTCCCATTTAGAAATCTCTCCTTTTCTTCAGAACTCTCTTGTATTTTCTCTTCATATCTCTATCACTTGGAATTTATTTACTGTCTTTTCGTTTTCATATGTGTATGTTTTTGTCCTCAATTTATGTTTCTAGATTTCAGACACCTAGGTTTATCCTTTTTATACCCCGTACCACCTCCTACATCCCTCAAATATTTAAGTTTGCATTTCCACTTGTTTCTGATAACCTGGACAGTTTTCAAAAAGACATACCCCCAAAGAAATACAGTACTCTGTTTAAAACAAAACGTAAATAAAAACCAGGCCACAGAAAATAAGAGTCCATGTCAACAGAAGGAAGGGATAAATTCTTTCAGAGCTAGACAATTATACTTGGGCAATAAATTTGGTTTCAAGTTTTCCAGTCCAAAAAGCAAAAGGGGGATGCCCAAATTACATGTCAGATGACTATGCCTTGGCAGAAACATTTCCCCCAAGAAATTAAACCCAAGTAAAAATTTATGAGGGGTCTTTGTAATAGAAAGCAAATGGGCATTGGAGTCAGGTTGTCCTGGTTTTACATCCATTTTCTCCCCGTTTCCTAACTGTGTGACTTTGGACAAGGCATTTAAACTCTCCAGACCTCAGTTTCTTCATCTGGAAAATGAGGACTTTGATAATGATAAGCTCCACAGGGTTACTGTAAGGAGTGTTATTATTAAGCTACTTACATAATAGTAATAATACTTACTACTACTTCATGCTTACTATACCAGGCACTGTGCCAAGGTCTCTATGTGTAGTATCTCACTTCCCTCTCATTCCCACCTTGTGAGAGAGGTGACTGAAGTAGCGGGATGAAGTAACTGGCTTAAGGTCCCACAGCTAGCTCACTCTGTGACTCAGCATTCGATCAAAGTTAATTCCCTTTCCCTTGCATGGCCTGGTAAATATCTCCCGCCATCACATTTTTACAAAAAGAATAACCAGTGCAGCATGATTTCCTATCACTTCCTCAGGACTGCAAGCCATCCTGGGATAGTATTGGGACCTACGTAAGGAGAAAAGGGCAGATGACACAGAATCTCAAGTCTTGATAATTACACTAAATAAATTTCTGTGTGCCTTCTTTGCATGTTTATATGCATTAAGTTTAGATCAGTTAGGTCCAACCATAGTTTCCTCCGCCCCTACCTCACTGAATTTTCCCTGCTTATAGGACACAGTAACCTAGTGCCTGTCCAGCCTCATCCCATCACTCTCTGTCTCCAAGGAGACCTTAGTTCCAGGTGAGAAAGAAGTCAAAAGACCATTTACCACTTAAGTGAGTTACAGGAGAGTCAATGGACTGAGCTCAATTCCAGGCCCGCTACTCATTAGCCACAGGACCTTAGGAAGGTCACTCTGAAACGTGAGTGTCACTATGTATAGAGAGAATAAGTTGGACAAGCTTAGTAACAGTTATTGAATTACTAACTCGATAGGGAGCTGTCTCGGGGACTGCTACTCCAGGGCAAGGAGGAGATTAAAATGTTCTCAACCCCTAACTTCAACCTGGGGAGCTCCAGTTTTATTGGTTTTTTATTTACTGGGTGTTGACTTTAGTTTGGTTTAATAAAGGGCTTCTGATAGATTGAACTAAATGATTGCTAAAGGTCCTGGTTTAACAATCTGGTTTAACAATCTCAATATACATCTATTCCTGGCTGGACTGACTGCCCTAGGTGGGACTTCTATGTTACAATTTGCCACTAGTAGTAGACATGGCAGGTTTACTAAGAGAAGAGTTAGGAAGAAGCCTTTTTCCTTTTCTTTGCTAACTTCTGAAAAGAAGTAAAATATTCCAGATGATATTCTTTCTCTGAAACTAGCAAATAGATGATGGCCAGAGGAAGACACTGGTTGCAAGTGAGACCAGATGAACTGGGAAATTACTTACTGCTTTCAGCAAATTAACTGGAGGAAGAAAAAAGAACGCTTTCTCCCCTTTAGCACTGTGGGGCGGAAGTAAACAAAACATTCCATTCGATGTGATTCAGAATTTCCCAGATGCTAAGCCAATCGGCCCATTGCAGAGTTCTAAATCAGTAGGACTTTCCCAGAGCATCCTCAAAGCAAAGAATCGTCTCTTATGAAAGAGGCAGGGGCAGAGGGGACTGTCCGTAGGCTCCCACTCAAGAGATCTGGTCCTTCCGGTCTCTCCTCTGTCTCTGTTTGTTTGGAGCTGGGCAAGTCGCTTTCTTCTCTGCTCTTGGTTTCCAAATCTGTCAAAGGAAGATTCTGGACTAGGTATGTGTTACTAAAGTCTCTTCTTGCTACAACATAGTGTGTTCCTCCAAATAACCCAGGAGTCAGCCAAATGGACAGCCCCAAGTCACCTGGCCTCCGTAACACTTCTCAATACTGAAGTAGAAATGCTTCAAGCCCCAACCCTGCAGACAATGATACACCCACTGACCCTCTCCTCAGTACCTTCAAGGTTTACTGGGTGGGTTATATTCCTTTTAGGCATATCTCATTCAGATGGTCTATTTACACTGAATTCTTGATGTGTTTTTTCTTTCTTTTTTCTTTTTTTTTGCGGTACGTGGGCCTCTCACTGCTGTGGCCTCTCCTGTTGCAGAGCACAGGCTCCGGACGCACAGGCTCAGCGGCCATGGCTCACGGGCCCAGCTGCTCTGCGGCATGTGGGATCTTCCGGGACCGGGGCACGAACCCGTGTCCCCTGCATCGGCAGGCGGATTCTCAACCACTGCGCCACCAGGGAAGCCCGTGTTTTTTCTTTTATAGCTGATTTTTATTTCCTCTGTACTTCATGCTGATGTTTCAGGACAATGCCTCCTGTTTTTTTTCCCCACAATTTCCCCTAAATATCACATATTAAAGAGTAGTGGGTAATAGACTTTAACAACAACAAATAGGCAATAATAAAGGAAATGTTACATTATAGAAAAGTAGGTTACTTAAAACTAAATTTTAAATATTTCTGTTCTTAAAAATCACAAGTCATTATTATCACAGAGAACCTTCCTTCTGCCAAATTTCTTCATCGTCCCTCAGCCCCTCACTCTGTTACAGATCCTAGCTCACTGCCATTCATTCTAAGTCCTCTCCTTGGCAATTCCTGGATATTTGAAATTTTTTTCAACTTCATTTTATAGAGCAGTTCAGCTCTCTCTCTCTTTTCTAATGATGCTCCTTGGCCATGCCCTGGGGTTAGTTCTCCACATCTAAAAATAACAAAGTATTTTTTCTAATTGATTTCTCTGTGCAGTTTCACATCTCCGTTTCCTTAGCTGTAAAAAGGGGAAATCCTATTTCTGTGAGTTATTGTGAGGCTTCAATGAGATGATACCTGCTTGGCCTGCTTGGTACCCCAAATAGTGCCTGGTAGAGTCATAGTCGGTGCTCAATTAATGTTAGCTATTGTTAGCTCTTGGTACTTGCAATACTATAATCTTTCAGGATTGCTTTGAGGATTAGAGATAAAGCGAATACAGGGCCTGCCTCATGGAAGGCAGATAAAAGCATGTAAATGTGTTAAAACTTAAAGAGGGCTTACTCAAGGCCAAGCACCCTTCTATTTAAGCACATTTAATATTCACAACAGCCCAGAGAGGTAGAGTATAGATATTCTTATCTTCACTTTACATATGAGGAAACTGAAACATAAAGAGGTTAGGTAACTGACCTAAGGTCACACAGCTAATTAGTGGCATAACTAAGATTTAAACTCAGGCAATTGAACTTCAGAGTCTGTGCTTTGACCCACCATGTTGTTCTGCCTTTTAACTTTTTTTTAGTAGCATTCATAAATAAATGAGGACAGAAGGTTCATTTAATGCATACTCTAACTATAGGAATCTGTATCAAGGAACAAATTCTCTTAAAACACTTTTAAAAGAAGCTTTTAGCAGTTCACTAGGTCTTCCAGGAATGTTGTCAAGAAGTCTGGTTGTTTTTTCATTGTTTACTGTACAATGCATCCAGTGTCTAAACAGAAGAACCATAGTACACAATACTGGCAAAAATCATGAGATTTCAACAACTGGATTGGCAAAGTGTTAGACTTCAGAGTTTCCTGTATTTGTTTAGGGGTATGACCTACAAAGATGACCTTAACTCATGAAACTTACAAGCCTGAAAAACATTTGGTATTTCAATCAAATAAAGCCAACAACAATATCAATCCGGTACTTATTTCATAGTCACACAATTGTTCCCGTCCTACAATGTAATTAAGCATCAGTGGTCATCCGCCCAGTCAAAAGCTGCAGTTCAAATTATTTTCCTAAAATCAAACCAAACATTTTCGAAGTCAGCTTCAGGGATGGCTAATCCGCTGAAGGAAAAGAGAGTGTTTGGACCTTCAGGCTTCCCTGCAGGAGATCTGTGATGAGATGAGATGGTCTATTGCCCTTCCTGAAATGAAGGCCTTTTGTTGGGAAGTGTGTGCGAGTAGCCCTTGGTTGGTTGTCAACCCAGTACCCATCTCCTCCTTCCCCAGTCATAGCACATTTCCTCTTTCCAACATTACCTGGCCTTTTTTCAGTTATCCACTCCCCCACGCATCCATGTGCTTCAAGGGACTTAACCCCCTCCTCTCTGGCTCCAGCAAGGGGACCCTGATTATCCTGATAAATCTAAACTGATCACAGTCATCTCATTTCTCTGGCTAAACCACTGGGTTAGGAATAGACCCAAGACGTGAAACATGAGACGTTTGCTTGGGGCTTCTGGGAAATGTATCTGGGCTCTAAACAGAGACACTCTAGAGACAGCTCCCTCTGCCCAGGACATTGTTTTATCCAAAGGTAATGCCTGTGACAGTCATAGCCATTTTGCAATGCTGAGAATGGCAGCATGGAGAAAAGCCTGGATCTTTGATGACACTATGGAATCATGGACTCTGCTGCTCCTGGAGCCTGTTTTGACTCTCTCTGCTCTTTCAATTGTGTAAACTAATAAATCTCATGGTTGAAGACAGTTTGAGTCAAAGTCAAACTTTCCCTTTATTTGAAGCTCTAAGGATTCTAAGTCCCAGCATGCATGCATGCATTTGTGCAGGCTTGTATCACTCTAAGTATTAGGAAGATAGGGTAAACCAGACTGCTTTTAGGGAAAGGTGGTAGCTCCACTGTAAGCCAAGATGAAACAGAAACTCAGGATCTGACCAAAATGCCAAACACGGCAAACCTGTCAGCTTGCTACCCAAAGTGTGGTCCATAGACCAGCACTACCAGCCTCACCCATGAGCTTATTAGAAACGCAGAATGTCAAGCGCCGCACCTCCCAACCCCACCACCTGACCTGCTGTGTCAGAATATGCATTTTAACAAGATTGGTAGGTGTTTCCTGTACACAGTAAAGTTGGAGAAGCATTATCTTAGGATCCTTGAGTCCTGGAAGAAAAGCGGAAGAAATGGGCCCAGCGATATGGTTCCCCAGGGATCTCTCGAGGAATTTTCAGGACTCAGCCTACGTTCCCTTTCCCTTGTCTCTAGCTGGAGGGAAGGGCCTGGACATCATGCACCCTTGTTAGCCCCTCTCCAGGTCCTGTCCTCTAAAGATTTTTCTCTTTGACTCTTTGAAATCAAATGATAACACCTGCATGGCAGGACTGTAGCTCTAGTCCTTTGCAGCCAGGTGAGAAGGAATGCGTCTCCCTGATATGATGGTTGCTGGAGAGGGCTCTCATTAAACAAAGGGCACCACACATCACAAACCCAGCCATTACTTGTGCATTCAACTTGGGGCAAGAAGAGCCAAATTGGAAAGACAGGCTATTCTACAGCTGCCAGTCTAGCCCACTGTGTACGTTAGGTGTTCAGGGAGGACCTGGTACATAATTTGTGGGGCTTGGTGCAACATGAAAATGTAGGATTCCTTGCTCAAAAATTATTAAGAATTTTGAGCAAGTAACAGCAGGGCACTAAGCCAATTGCATGGCCCTTCTAAGCCTTATGCAACAGGACAGGTTGCACAAACATGAAGCCAGGCCTGCTCTCAGGATAAAATGAGCGGGAGAGAATATGAATGTAGTTGTCTCTGCTTTCGGAAAACCTTTTGCAATAAAAAGATATTGTCAGTGGAAGAGGTCTAAGATTGGCTCATGGTGAATAAGACTCCATGATGAAACCATTCATACTAAATATCATCTACTGTAATTATTTCTTCATTCAGACTCACCACATGCAAGGCACATTGCTAGTTTCTTGGATACAAATTTTAGAAAGAGACATCCTCCATCTTCATGGGGCTCACACTCCAGTGGGCAAACTAACATGAAAACAGGCCTATAATCTGAGGCTGCAGATTGTTATAATGGAGGAATCCAAAAATATTAAGTATTGGAAGCTGAATCACTGATCCATAAAATCTAAGGGTGTTCTATAAATTAGTAGATTTCCCCTTCTAACGAAAGGGGGGCTTTAATTTTGTGTGTGGCAAACTTTTCAAATGAAGCCAAGAAGCAGGCTGATTTAGGGGACCACAAGTTGAATTTCTTTCTTTTTTTTTTTTGCAATACGCGGGCCTCTCACTGTTGTGGCCTCTCCCGTTGCGGAGCACAGGCTCCGGACCCGCAGGCTCAGAGGCCATGGCTCACGGGCCCAGCCACTCCGTGGCATGTGGGATCCTCCCAGACCGGGGCACGAACCCGTGTCCCCCGCATCGGCAGGCGGACTCTCAGCCACTGCGCCACCAGGGAAGCCCTGAATTTCTTTTTGAGGGACGAGGCACATCATTTTGCCTATGTGGAAATTTTGTCTAGTGTGTACCTACTTATTTTTCACCTTCATGAAATCTTGCCCCTACTCCTCCTTTCTTCACTATATCCTCCTAAAACATCTATCCCAATCCCATTGCCAGAGGTGGGCAGATCAAGTAAAGTGACCCATTTTCCTGAGGTTTTTGGAGAATGTTTGTCAAGGGGATAACAGAGAGATCTGCATTTAATGTCAGGCTGAAATTAAAAAGAGGAAGAAAAGAGCCAGCTTATTTTAGACCTTCCAAATCCCAACAATAGTGAGCAATTTTCACATCTTCAAGCACCAAAGCCAGTTAACCTTTTGTGGAGGATTCTGATGCAGGCTGCATCTGGCCAGGGCGGTTGATGGATGAGCAATGTTGGCCATGGGTGTGGAGTGGGAAAGTTCCGAAAGCCTTATGGGAAAACCATTGGTACAAAAACCTAGTCATTTCACTGATTCAGAAGTAGAGTTTACCCTTCACATTTGGACAAGAATCTCCAAATTATAATTACTACTCCAGAGGCTCCAGAGATGTGGATGCTGGATGCATAGCTGGGTATATTCTCTCACTGACCCTCACCTAAGCCCCTGCATCCCTACCTGGGTGATTCATAGTCACATCTTAGGACCTACACATTATTTCTTGCTGTGAGTCTAAAATGCATGGTATGAATACTGGAAACTTGAATGCTAAAGTTGTAAATATCAAGATACAACAGTTGTCTGCCAAGCATGGACTCTGAAAACATAATTTAACCAGGTTGATATTCTCTTAAAGAACTGGGATTCACATGATTAGGCTTCTCTGAGGAAAAAGCTTTCAAGGAGAGCAAAAATATTAAGCTTGAAAATCCAATAAGGGAACCATTTGAGACATCTTGTGTTACAGATCATTTTATCCATGATGGATCACTCACCCTTTAAAAAACACTTTCTGATCTCCACACTCATTTGAACAGGGTTCAGCTGGCATCAGAAGTAGGGCATCGTGCATAAACCATCCCGTGACTTGTGGGTGGAGGGGAGAAAGTTCTGGAGCCTTGGTTTTAAAGGGTACCAGTGACACATATCCAATGCCATGCTTTGCAAGGAAGCTGGGCACACAGCCTGCCTTCCTCCATCTCCATTGCAAGCCTGGAAGCAAGCCTGTCTGTGCTTTTGTGAATGCGAACCTACATCAGGTTGAGCCAACTCCATCAGTGGGGAAATACAAATGCCCACTTCATTTTTATTCAGCGATCAGAGGCTTGCAGTGCAGAGCTTCCTAGGATAGCATGCCAGAGAAACTTTAGGAAGCAGAGCTTCCTTAAATAAGGCGCATCCTGCCGTTATCCATGTAGCATTTTCAGAGGGCCAGAGAAGACCCTTAAAAGGAAAAAGAGGAGCTCGAGCTAGGGTAAGCTTGTTATTATTTAATGCCAAAACACAAGGATAAATCTATTTATAAATAGCTAGGAGAGCATCTCACTGGGGATTCTGAATACACAAGAACTGAATCAAAAGGGCCATTCATACCTAATAAGATCATATAGTGCTTCGTTGATTGTAGAGTCTGCCTTACGAGATTATTTTTATTTTGGGGGTTAGTCTGATAATATATTCACTATTTTCCTATGACTTGCAATGGTGTGAGGATTAGCACAGTATAATGCTGACAATTGCATACTCTGTAACCCCTGGGTTTGAATCCAGGTTGAACCGTGTTCTAGCTTTCTTATCTTAGGCAAGTTACTTAATCTCTCTGGACCTCAGTTTTCACATCAATAAACTGGGAATAATAAAGCACCTAACTTCACAATGTTAATGTAATGGTTCAGTGAGTAAAGCATTGACAAAGCACTCAGAACAGGGCCTGACACATAGGAAGAGCTTCCTCCTTCTCCGGTCTGTAAGAGAAATGACTATGGCCAGATTTTGGCCAATTTAAAATCCTTCTTTGATTTCACTGATTTCATTCTTCATTAAGTGTATGAAAGCAAAGCAACTCTCTAACACTAAGACCACAGAGCTATAAATTAGTACCACTGGGGTTTAAAGAATCCTGACATGAATGTAGGATAAAGTAGTCAAGGATACCCTCGTGGAAGGGAGTCATATACTCATTCAACTAACGCTTACTAAGTTCTCCTTATGTGCCTGGCCTTGTGCATGTGCTCAGGATACAGCTTTCTTGATGAACAAGAGGGACAGGGCTCTTCTTTGTACTTGGGCTGGACCTTGAAGGACTTGGAAGAATTCAGTGAAGAGAGTTGCAGAAAACAGTCTTGGCAAAGGTTCAGAGATAAGATAAAGATGGTGGCCATGGGAGTACAGAAAGCTTATTTGGGACAGTTTCTGCTTATGGAAGCAAGAGAACTTGATATTGCAAGTGACAGGGAAGGAACAATTGAGGTTTCAGACAAGAATAAGAAGTAAGCAAATATGTATACACACAAGAAGGATTGGGAGGAAAACTGGGTAGCGCCTGGGAGTATGGACAGCTTGCAATGTATTTCAGGATTCCAGGAGTGAAATAAGATTTATAGTAGAGGGTGACAAAAATAGGAAAGAAGAATACAGAGAGGCATGTTGAGAAGAGAAGTGATGGTACTTGGTGATTGAACCTATGAGATAGGGAGAAAGAAGAAAAAAAGGCAATTCCACGTCCGACTCCTAACCAGTTGAGATGACTAAAGTATAAACATGGCTTAAGATAAAATAGAATCTCTTAAGATTACTTAATTTAAAGATAATCAGTTTTATAGATTGATTTTATAGATGAAGAATATCTTAATCAAAGCAGCAAATGAAAAATTAGTAGCAGAGCTGGAATGAAATTTCCAATCTAGTGCCTCTTTCTACTACGAAACCAAAAGAAAGATCACAGTATTGTACAAAAAATATAAGCAGACTCAAATTTGAATTCTCTGCACAAGCTTTGGGGCCTCATTCTGTCTGAGCCTTGGAGAAAGTAACTAATCTCATAAGATTGTGAAAAACAAAGCAAAAGATATTTAACTCAGGAGAGCTCAACGGTTGTTGGGTTCTCTCTCTTCTATACCCTGATTAGACTCTGCAGAGCATCATTTCTTCCGAAATTGTATGAACTTGTGCATCATGGCAGCATACATGCAGGAACTACCAGAAGTGAATTCTTGAAGCCCTATTGGATGCCTTAGAAGATTTGCTCAATGGTAATGGAACAAGGGGTGTTTGGTCGGTACGGGAAACACGGTAATGGACTCTGTCATGTGATTCAGAGACAGAGTCATAGACAGATGCAGCATAAACCAAGCAGCAATGAGCAAATGAGGTCAGTCCACACACCTCCAGATGGATGCTCAAGAGGGGGACCACCGGCAACGGTGCTTCTAAATTCAGATACCGACCCAGAGTGCTAGAATGTCAGAGCTGGAGGAAACTCTCAATCATTTTACAGATGAGAAAACTGAGGCCAGGAGAGGGCAGTGTAGGAAGGAGGGTGTGCAGCAAAGTGAAGGGAGCAAGATGGTGAGGTGTTAAGAGCACAGATACTGGAATCACATCACGTAGACCTGAGACAAATTACTTAACTTCTCTTGGCATCACTGTTGATGACCTTATTTTTAAAATGGAAAACATAATATCATCCGTAAGAGGAGGTTTCAAATAAAATGCTTCGTGAAAAGTACGAGGCAGAGATGGCTCTGAGCATCTTCTGAATTCTTTACACTCGCCCCTCCGCACCTGCACACGAGTTATCATATGTGCACTGATGCATGACTGTTGCAGGCAAGTGAACAGAAAGCCATTGTTCCCCCAGTTTTCTGCCCAGCCTCCTAAGACCACAAGATCCAAACTATGGAGCTATTGCCAACACCCCCCTGCACTAGAAATATGGGAGGCATATGGTAAGACAGGAATTGCAAGAGTTAAGAGAAAAACAACACTTGGCTGATGTATTGGTCCCTGTGGCAGTAGGCCAACGTGCTTTGTGGCCAAGGGGAACTTGAAAAGGAAGGAATGGGAAGCACCTTAAAGGGAGAACTTGTCTTGTATTCTTCCTGGGGGAAGGGTTTTCCTTAGAGTGGTTAAAGTCATTTCTCTCTCAACGAAATGATGGGATTTCCTGATATAAATTATTCACCACTGAAAAATTTATAAAAAAATGTTATTAGGCAAGTGATTGCTAAGCTTAGGCACTAACCTAAGCACTTTATGTATATTAGCTCATGTATTCCTTATAATAACCCTCTGAGATAGGTATTAGTATTGTAATGTTGATTTTAAAGCCAAAAAAACAGAACGCCAAGGCATAGAGAAGTAAATTAGCTGAGGTTTCAGAACTTGTAAGTGAAGGGGGAGGGATCTGAAGCCCAGCAGCCGAGCTCAAAAGGCTGCTGTCTTGTCAAATGTGACTGCAGGAGGGGAGCAGGAAGCGGGGAGATCACAGAACGGGAACACAGGAAGCAGCAGCACGATGCAAGCCAGGTAAGAGAACACAAAAAGAAATGAGGAGAGAAGAGAGAAGAGGCAGCATTGGAACAGTGTGAAATAGCACACAGAGCAGAAAAGAAGGGCCAAGTGAAGCGGCCAAGCATAGCGCAGCTCCGGAAACTGTGTTGCTAAATGAATTTGACAAAGTCAGTAAAGACTCATTAAAATACGTAGCCAGCAAAACAGGCACACTCAAGAGCTCAGACGGGATGATGAGTGGTGATAAAGAAGTCCCAGGTGAAGTCTTCGACTGCTCCTGACAGTGGATGAGAGCTTCACCAGCCCAACTTCCTCTAACAAGCCCGCGATGATGGCAGACATTAAACACAGAGATGACAGGATCTGGGCTCAGCAGTCCCATCCTGCTCTACCATTTCCTAGCAGCGCATGTGACCTTGGGCCTCATTTCCCTCATTTATCAAGTGTGATTAAGAATAATCCTCACTGAATGTGAATTGGTGCAGCTACTGTGGAAAACAGTATGGAGGTTCCTTAAAAAACTAAAAATGGAGCTACCATATGATCCAGCAATCCCACTCCTGGACATATATCTGGAAAAGATGAAAACTCTAATTCGAAAAGCTACATGCACCCCAATGTTCATAGCAGCACTATTTATAATAGCCAAGACATGGAAACAACCCAAGTGCCCATCAACAGATTATTGGCTTAAGAAGATGTGGTACATATATATAACAGAATATCACTCAGCCAGAAACAAGAATGATACATTGCCTTTTGCCACAACATGGATGAACTAAGTGAAGTAAGTCAGACATAGAAAGACAATAATTATATGCTATCACTTATATGTGGAATCTAAAAAATAATACAAATGAATTTATTTACAAAACAGAATAGACTCACAGACATAGAAAACAAATTTACGGTTACCAAAGGGGGAGTGGGGGAAGAGGGATAAATTAGGAGTATAGGATTAACAGATATACACTACTGTGTATAAAATTAGATAAGCAGCAAGTATTTATTGTATAGCACAGGGAGCTGTATTCAATATCTTGTAATAACCTATAACAGAATAATCAGAAGAAATATATACATATATAACTGAATCACTCTGCTGTACAACTAACACATTATTGTAAATCAACTATACTTAAATTAAAAAGAAAAGAATAACCCTCATAGAGTTATGGTGAGAAATAGGTGATCCACCATTTATACAGTCACTAACTCAGAGCCCTGCACACATAATTACTATTATGCATAGTACTAATAATGGCTATCGTTACTACCGGCCTTGGGTGCTCTGACCAATTTTGCCCTCAGAGAATCTACATGGTTTTGGACTATTGCATGCTTTAGGGGCATGTGCGTTATATAGGCACTTCAACTATGCTGTTGTTTTTCCTGCTCTGCCTAAAGAGCTTGTAATGACAACAAGAAACACAGTGCACAGGGGGAAAAAAGGCAATACCTAGGGCTCTATTTATATTTACTGCAGAATAAATAGCATAAATGCTCTATTTTGGTTTATAAATAAACTTGGAGAGGATCTGCATATTTTTACACATTTCTAAAATATGCATTTTATTATAGTTATTGAGGACTGAGCATCTGTTAGGAATATTAAAATCAAAAGCAGTGTTAAGTCTTAACTACAGTGAAGCTATTAATATGGAATTGGGAACTATAACCTTTTCCAAACCACACGGTCAGAAGAACTTTATTTCTCATATTAAACAAAAGTGAACTGGTGATTGAACTGCCTCTGAAATTCTATAAAGTAAAAATTGTATGATGTGCCCAATAGATTATTAAGCAAAAGGTGGAAATAGATTTCTCATTCTAGCATAGAAGAAGTGCTTTAAGTACTGAAAAGGCATTGCAAATTCCTCTGAAACATCCAATATAGTTTATTAAAGTTTGCTTTACCATACAGTGCCACAGAAACCTATAAAGTAAACGTGAGAAACTGCAAACCAATCTGATTAAGAACAATCAGAATAAGGACATCCTGGACAATGTTTTTCTACCTCTACCATTATCTACTCATTTTTTTATTAGCCAGAAAATTTTATGTGAGGTATTATAGACGTTTTATAATATATGCAGGAATTGAACAGCAATCTCCTCAAATTCACAATTTATCTGGTGGGAAGAAATAGGTAAGCATGCTGTAATTGTCAGTTGTGATGATGTCGCTGTTTTTCTTGATATGGGAATATATTAACATAATTTCTCCAAGGTTAAAACGTTGAGACACAATATTACTTAGTGATTCAAACATAAGTTTGAGAGTCAGATCAGTGTTCAAGTCCTAAATATTTAGGCAAGTCATAAACTCCCTCATCCTCAGTTTTCTTATCTATATAATGGGAATAATTATCATAGTATCAACCTCAGAGAATTGTTGTGAAGGTTAAATGAGATAAATGCTTATAAAGAATTTAAGAACAGTTTATGGCATATATCAGGGGCTCGACAAATGGTAGCTAGTTTTACATTAATAAATCTGAGCTCTAGCCGAACATTCCCTCCTCCTGGGGAGGGCAGTTGTTATAGCTGTAGTTACTTGTTAAGAGCAATTGTGGAATATTTCAGGGATAATGTTAGTCTTAGTCTTTCTTACATCTGGAGATCTAGTGTTGTTCTGGGGCAGCTATCTTTCTATAAGGTATAATTAGAGAATAGGAAGAAAGGAAGGGAGAACTAAAGTCAGTTATGAGCAACTTCAGAAGAAGAGGTGATTCGGAGCTAATGGCTATAAAAAGCTATCCCTCTCACCCATCAGCTGGAAAAATCAACAATTTACCATGCATAGATGTATGCATCACATATGCACAGACAATATAAAAAATTAAAACCATAGTTTCACAGCCTTTGGTATGAAGAAATGGAAAAGTTTGAGGATTCAATTGATGGCATAGGCTCTAAGGCAGTAATGAACAGGAAAGACTTGCTGGAAATCAGTGGGAAAAAATATTACCTCAGGCTCATAATTCAGCCAGAACAGGTGCTTATGGTGTCGAGTGGGTGTAGCCATAGGCTCTTCAAAGAGGCTTAAACAGAGAAGGAGGCATCCTCCTTTTCTTTTGGAAAATCTCCTAAAAGGTTCCTCTTCCCTTCTGGAACAGCATAGCAACAAGGCAGTTGTCATGTTGGGATCTGGATGACATGCATTTAGGAGATAAAGCAATAAGATCAGGAGATCAGGAGCTTTCTAAGGAATCCAGGTGAGTCAGGCATGGCTGGAACTCAGAGTGTGAGTGGCTAGTCCCAGAAACTACTCAGAAAGCAGGTCAGAAATTAGGTAAACTGGCAGGCGTCAGGGAGCACAGATGCAGAGCAGCTCCAGGCAAATAACCAAGAATGCAGTCAACAGACATTTTTGGAGCACCCTGTAGCAAGTTCTGGGAAAGCTCACTGAATCAAGGATACACACATACACATGGTGTGTCCATACATGTGTATCCATACACACATACACATACTACATGCACACACATGGTGTGCATGTAGCATTAACAATGACAATAGCAATGATGATATAACAATAACAACGATGATCCACTGAATGCAAAGGTCACAGGAAATGTGTTATAGGTACAGTGTCAGTTAATGTTTGCAACAACTTTGACTCATCCCCACCTTACCAGGTTAGACCCCATAGTTAAAAAGCTCTGTGACATAGAAAACAAACTTATGGTTACCAAATCAGAAAGGGAATCGGGGAGGGATAAATTAGGAGTTTGGGGTTAGCAGATATAAACTCTTATATATAAAATACATAAACAACAAGGTCCTACTGTATTGCACGGGGAACTATATTCACTATCCTGTAATAAACCATAATGGAAAAGAACACACACATATATATATATGAATCACTTTGCTGTATACCAGAAACTAACAACACTGTAAATCAACTATACTTCAATAATAAAAATAAATAAATAAAGAGCTCTGTGAGAATCCCATTCAGTACTTCCTTCACAGCACTTTGCTTGCTTGCAATCATTTCATCATCTGTATTAATGTTTTTTTATTAAAAAAGACATTTATTTTCTTTTGGATATATTTCATATATATATATTAGGTACTTAACAATACTTGCAGAATAAATATCTGAAAATTTAAAATGTCAATGTGTCTTTTTTTTTTAACACCTTTATTGGGGTATAATTGCTTTACAATGGTGTGTTAGTTTCTGCTTTATAACAAAGTGAATCAGTTATACATACACATATGTTCCCATATCTCTTCCCTCTTGCGTCTCCCTCCCTCCCACCCTCCCTATCCTACCCCTCTAGGTGGTCACAAAGCACCAAGCTCATCTCCCTATGCTATGCGGCCACTTCCCACTAGCTATCTGTTTTACGTTTAGTAGTGTATATATGTCCATGCCACTCTCTTACTTTGTCCCAGCTTACCCTTCCACCTCCCCATATCTTCAAGTCCATTCACTAGTAGGTCTGTGTCTTTATTCCCATCTTGCCCCTAGGTTCTTCATGACTTTTTTTTTTTTTTAGATTCCATATATATGTGTTAGCATACGGTATTTGTTTTCCTCTTTCTGACTTACTTCATTCTGTATGACAGACTCTAGGTCCATCCACCTCACTACAAATAACTCAATTTCATTCCTTGTTATGGCTGAGTAACATTCCCTTGTATACATGTGCCACATCTTCTTTATCCATTCATCTGTTGATGGACACTTAGGTTGCTTCCATGTCCTGGCTATTGTAAATAGAGCTGCAATGAACATTGTGGTACAAGACACTTTTTGAATTATGGTTTTCTCAGGGTATATGCCCAGTAGTGGGATTGCTGGGTCATATGTTTTTTAAGGAACCTCCATACTGTTTTCCATAGAGGCTAAATCAATTTACATTCCCACCAACAGTGCAAGAGGGTTCCCTTTACTCCACACCCTCTCCAGCATTTATTGTTTGTAGATTTTTTGATGATGGCCATTCTGACCAGTACGAGATGATATCTCACTGTAGTTTTGATTTCCATTTCTCTAATGATTAGTGATGTTGAGCATTCTTTCATGTCTTTGTTGGCAATCTGTATATCTCTTTGGAGAAATGTCTATTTAGGTCTTTTGCCCATTTTAGGATTGGGTTGTTTGTTTTTGATATTGAGCTGCATGAGCTGCTTGTAAATTTTGGAGATTAATCCTTTGTCAGTTGCTTCATTTGCAAATATTTTCTGCCATTCTGAGGGTTGTCTTTTAGTCTTGTTTATGGTTTCCTTTGCTGTGTAAAAGCTTTAAGTTTCATTAGGTCCCATTTGTTTATTTTTGTTTTTATTTCCATTTTTCTAGGAGGTGGGTCAAAAAGGATCTTGCTGTGATTTATGTCATAGAGTGTTCTGCCTATCTTTTCCTCTAAGAGTTTCATAGTGTCTGGCCTTTCATTTAGGTCTTTAATCTATTTTGAGTTCATTTTTGTGTAGGGTGTTAGGGAGTGTTCTAATTTCATTCTTTTACATGTAGCTGTCCAGTTTTCCCAGCACCACTTATTGAAGAGGCTGTCTTTTCTCCACTGTATATTCTTGCCTCCTTTATCAAAGATAAGATGACCATATGTGTGTGGGTCTATCTCTGGGCTTTCTATCCTGTTCCATTGATCTATATTTCTGTTTTTGTGCCAGTACCATACTGTCTTGATTACTGTAGCTTTGTAGTATAGTCTAAAGTCTGGAAGCCTGATTCCTCCAGCTCCGTTTTTCTTTCTCAAGATTGCTTTGGCTCTTCGGGGTCCTTTGTGTTTCCATACAAATTGTGAAATATTTTGTTCTAGTTCTGTGAAAAATGACAGTGGTAGTTTGGTAGGGATTGCACTGAACCTGTAGATTGCTTTGGGTAGTATAGTCATTTTCACAATGTTGATTCTTCCAATCCAAGAACATGGTATATCTCTCCATCTATTTGTATCATCTTTAATTTCTTTCATCAGTGTCTTATAATTCTCTGCATACAGGTCTTTTGTCTCCTTAGGTAGGTTTATTCCTAGGTATTTTATTCTCTTTGTTGCAATGGTAAATGGGAGTGTTTCCTTAATTTCACTTCCAGATTTTTCATCATTAGTGTATAGGAATGCAAGAGTTTTCTGTGCATTAATTTTGTATCCTGCTACTTTCCCAAATTCATTGATTAGCTCTAGTAGTTTTCTGGTAGCATCTTTAGGATTCTCTATGTATAGTATCATGTCATCTGCAAATAGTGACCACTTTACTTCTTCTTTTCCGATAATCCCAATCTCCCAATTCATCATACCACCACTACCACCCCTGCCACTTTCCCCCCTTGGTGTCCATACATTTGTTCTCTACATCTGTGTCTCTATTTCTGCCCTGCAAATCGGTTCATCTGTACCATTTTTTAGGTTCCACATATATGCGTTAACATACAATATTTGTTTTTCTCTTTCTGACTTATTTCACTCTGTATGACAGTCTCTAGATCCATCCACATCTCTACAAATGACCCAGTTTCATTCCTTTTTATGGCTGAGTAATATTCCATTGTATATATGTACCACATCTTCTTTATCCATTTGTCTGTCAATGGGCATTTAAGTTGCTTCCATGACCTGGCTATTGTAAATAATGCTGCAATGAACACTGGGGTGCATGTGTCTTTTGAATTATGGTTCATCTGTACTAATTTGTATTAATTTAATGTCTTTGTCACTATACTATAAATTCCAGAAGGCCTGACGTTTGCTCACCACAGACACCTAGTCCTGAGCACAGTATTTGGAACCTCAATAAATACTTGCTGACAATCTTGTGAATTTGTGATAGATTAAAAACCTGAGAAAGACACACAAAAAACCCCTCAAGTTTAGGCTTGCCCAAAGGCACACAGTAAGTTGCAGAGGCAGGATTTGAACCCAGGTCTGTTTTGACTTCCAAGCCTGTGTAATTCCCTGCTGTGAATACTTAGAAAAGAACACCAGAGTCCTAAGTATCAAGAAGATTGGAATAGGAGCACGTGCCACCATCAGGAAGAGGACAAATGCATACAGCATTGGCAGTTTTGGCACCTGCAGGTAGGCAGGCAGAGCTGTATAGCCAGAGGTGTGCACAGGTGAATCTATTTAATGGAAGCAATAGGGACTCAGGCAATGAAATTCAGAAAGGACACAAGAGGTTTTAATGGAAACATTTGTGGAGAAAATGGAACACCGAGAGGTCAACCTCTATCAACAGCAAGGTCTCTTAAGTACTTCCATCTTTCTGATCTGGCCTAGAGAGAAAGAGCCTCAGTGATGAAAGCCAGCCTAATACACTAACTGATTCAGTATCAAAATGACTATCAAACAATTGAAGTGCTTTGAAGCCATTTAAAAATAAGTACATAGGGGCTTTCTTGATGGTGCAGTGGTTAGGAATCTGCCTGCCAGTGCAGGGGACATGGGTTCGAGCCCTGGTCCGGGAAGATCCCACATGCCACGAAGCAACTAAGTCCAGGTGCCACAACTAATTAGCCTGCACTCTAGAGCCCACAAGCCACAACTACTGAGCGCACGTGCCACAACTACTGAAGCCCATGCACGTAGAACCCGTGCTCTGCAACAAGAGAAGCCACCGCCATGAGAAGCCCGCACACCATAACAAAGAGCTGCCCCCGCTCACCACAACTAGAGAAAGCCCATGTGCAGCAACAAAGACCCAACACAGCCAAAAATAAATAAATAAATAAGTTAAAAAACAAAACAAAACAAAAAAACAAGTACATAACACAAACACATATTAATATACTTTAATATCTTCAATTTTTTCACCTGTCAACATGCCTCTGAAAAAAATCTAATGCCAGAACATTTGGGTTAGACAAAGAATTGATTGAATAAAGTCGAATTAAACCTCACTTTGAGCCCTCAGACCTCAGCACAGATGGTGCTGAGTAGTTGGGGGAAGGGCAGCACAATTCCTTCCAATTTCTCTTAGCTTTCCCAAAATTGAACATACAATTTAAATAAAATCAGAGTATTTATTACTCAAACACAGGTTCAAGACAATCTCCTCTCAGAAAAACAAACAAAAAAACCCAAAAAAACCCACTCAAAAAACCATAATGCTATCTCTAGCCACTCAAGTTCATCCAACATCCACAGTAATTGTTTAAAGACAAATGGAAGCATGACCTTCTGCTAAAACGCCTCCAGTGGCTTTCCATTGCCTCAGAATGAAGTTTAGATCCACCTCCATTCCTCGTAAAGACATCCCTGACGTGAATCTTGCCTTCGTTCTTTCTTGCCTCCTTCCCCCTCCTTCACTGGTCTCCAGTCACCCTGGCTTTCCTTTTGTTCCTTGAGCTTACCAAGTTCCAGGCCTTTGACCCTTGCAATCCTCACTCCTGCAGTATCTTCACATGTCACAGTGTGAAGAAGTCTCAGCTCAAATACTTTCCCAGACCCCCTAAAGTAGGATTCACCACCACTCTCCATTCTCTTCCATACGATTCTTTTTTTAAAATTGATTTTACCACCATCTGAAATTCTCTCGTTTATTCATTTGGTTTGTTAGTCTTGTCTTCTCATAGTAGAATGCAAGCTCCATGAGAGCAAGGACTCTCTGTGTCTTGCTCACAGGTATCCCACACCTAGAACCATGGGTAGCTCAAAGCACTCCACTGCCACCAAAAACTTCCTCTGTATCTTAGTCAAAGTTTATCAAGAAAGCAACAAGCTCTATCCTTCAATATGCCAACTTGAAGTGGGTTGCCGTGAAGATAGAAGACACCAGAAAACTCTAGAAAAGAAATCCAGATTAAGTAATTTGATCTGGCAATTAGATTGACCAGATTAGACTTTGCTGAGATTATATATTTGGTTTTGTAACTATGCCAAGATAGATTTTAGTTGGACACACTTTTAAATGTATTTTAAATTGTCCCACTACAAATTCATCATTAGAAACAATATTTTTACCCAGTTTAACAAAATGATATACTATACTGTTCAAATAAATAATTCACCAAATTAGGAAAGGTGTTGGTCTCCTGGTATCCAAAAATGAAGAAAACCATTTGTATGCATGAAAGGTGGGAGGTATGGGGAGAGGGGTTAACTATAGCAGGGACACAGCCCGAAATCCTAGTACCAGATCACAGAACCTTAAAACTAGTTAGCGCCTCCCAAATTACCTAGCCTAACCTTTCACTTGAAAACAGAGTTTCCTAGATACTAAATGTAATTATTATAGCCCTAATACTATACTACATTTATATAAAAATTTAGAGCTTTCAAAATGCTTTCTCATTATATTTTGTGCTTTGATATTTATAACCTAGTGAGAAAGGCAGGAAAGTTCATATCATTTACCATCCTACAGATGGGAAAATAAAGAGATAGTGACTTGCCCAAGATACACAGCCAGAACCTTCAAATAAGACATAAAACATCGATTCCTACCCACCTGGCAAATTCTTGGCCTCATACCCACAGCTAATAAAGAATGGTGCCAGGAGATGCTAGAATTTTTTGAATTACAATCAATTTCTCTTTCTACTCTTTGCTTTCTCTTCTCAGTGTTATGTGGCTGTCCAAGGTCCCTCTGCTGGCTGGGGCAGTGCCAGGACTAGAACCCAATACAGAGCTTGCACCACCTCACCAAGCTATCATATTAAATGAAAACCAAGAATTCATACTATTCCATGAGACTCAATGTGAGCCATTCTAGCTCAAAATGCAAATCAAGCTCCAGCTAACAGTATAAATGTGTAACACCAAGGAAATTGTAAAATAACGTATGATGTTATGGAATATTATGCAGCCTGCAAAAATAAGGTTTTGGGAGATTATTTCGTGAGTATGATAATGACAGCTAACATTTCTTTTTGTTGTTGTTGTTGGCTGAGTTGGGTCTTCGTTGTTGTGTGCGGGCTTCCTCTAGTTGTGGTGAGCAGGGGCTACTCTTTGTTGTGGTACATGGGCTTCTCATTGTGGTGGCTTCTCTTGCTGTGGAGCATGGGTTCTAGGCTGTGTGGGCTTCAGTAGTTGTGGAGCGTGGGCTCAGTAGTTGTGGTGCACAGGCTCAGTAGCTGTGGCTCGTGGGCTGTTGAGTGCCCAGGCTCAGTAATTGTGACACTTAGCTGCTCTGCGGCATGTGGAATCTTCCCGGACCAGGGGTCGAACCCATGTTCCCTGCATTGGCAGGCGGATTCTTAACCACTGCGCCACCAGGGAATTCCCAACAGCTAACATTTCTTTTTTTTTTTTTCAACGTTTTTATTGGAGTATAATTGCTTTACAATGTTGTGTTAGTTTCTGTTTTACAACGAAGTGAATCAGTTATACATACGCATAGATCACCATATTGCTTCTCTCTTGTGTCTCCCACCCTGCCACCCTCCCCATTCTACCCTTCTAGCTTGTCACAAAGCACTGAGCTGATCTCCCTGTGCTATGTGACTGCTTCCCACTACCTAGTTATTTTACATTTGGTACTGTATATATGTCCATATATACACTATCACTCTCTCACTTTGTCCCAGTTTACCCTTCCCCCTCCCCATATCCTCAAGTCCATTTTCTAGTAGGTCTGCATCTTTATTCCCATCTTGTCCCTACGTTCTTCCTGACCATTTTTTTTTTTTTAGATTCCATATATATGTGTTAGCATACAGTATTTGTTTTCCTCTTCCTGACTTCATTCTGTATGACAGACTCTAGGTCCATCCACCTCGCTACAAATAACTCAATTTCATTCCTTTTTATGGCTGAGTAATATTCCATTGTATATATGGGCCACATCTTCTTTATACAGTCTTCTGTTGATGGACACTTAGGTTCCTTCCATGTCCTGGCTATTGTAAATGGAGCTGCAATGAACATTGTGGTACATGACTCTTTTTGAATTATGGTTTTCTCAGGGTATACGCCCAGTAGTGGATTGCTGGGTCATATGGCAGTTCTATTTTTAGTTTTTTTGGAACCTCCATACTGTTCTCCATAGTGGCTGTATCAATTTACATTCCCACCAACAGTGTATTAGGGTTCCCTTTTCTCCATACCCTCTCCAGCATTTATTGTTTGATTTTTTGATGATGGCCATTCTGACTGGTGTGAGATGATATGGCATTGTAGTTTTGATTTCCATTTCTCTAATGATTCATGATGATGAGCATTCTTTCATGTGTTTGTTGGCAATCTGTATATCTCCTTTGGAGAATTGTCTGTTTAGGTCTTCTGCCTATTTTTGGATTGGGTTGTTTGTTTTTTTAATATTGAGCTGCATGAGCTGCTTGTAAATTTTGGAGATTTATCCTTTGTCAGTTGCTTCATTTGCAAATATCTTCTCCCATTCTGAGGGTTGTCTTTCCACCTCGTTTATGGTTTCCTTTGCTGTGCAAAAGCTTTTAAGCTTCATTAGGTCCCATTTATTTATTTTTGTTTTTATTTTCATTTCTCTAGGAGGTGGGTCAAAAGGATCTTTCTGTGATTTATGTCATAGAGTGTTCTGCTTATGTTTTCCTCTAAGAGTTTGATAGTGTCTGGCCTTTCATTTAGGTCTTTAATCTATTTGGAGTTTATTTTTGTGTATGGTGTTAGAGAGTGTTCTAATTTCATTCTTTTACATTCAGCTGTCCCGTTTTCCCAGCACCACTTATTGAAGAGGCTCTCTTTTCTCCACTGTATATGCTTGCCTCCTTTGTCAAAGATAAAGTGACCATATGTGCATGGGTTTATCTCTGGGCTTTCTATCCATTAATCTGTTAGTTCTATTAATCTGTATTTCTGCTTTTGTGCTAGTACCATACTGTCAATTACTGTAGCTTTGTAGTATAGTCTGAAGTCCAGGAGCCTGATTCCTCCAGCACTGTTGTTTTTTCTCAAGAATGCTTTGGCTATTTGGGGTCTTATATGTTTCCATACAAATTGTGAAATATTTTGTTCTAGTTCTGTGAAAAATGCCAGTGGTAGTTTGGTAGGGATTGCATTGAACCTGTAGATTGCTTTGGGTAGTAGAGTCATTTTCACAATGTTGATTCTTCCAATCCAAGAACATGGTATATCTCTCCATCAATTTGTATCATCTTTAATTTCTTTCATCACTGTCTTATAATTTTCTGCATACAGATCTTTTGTCTCCTTAGGTAGGTTTATTCCTAGGTATTTTATTCTCTTTGTTGCAATGGTAGATGGGAGTGTTTTCTTAATTTCACTTTCAGATTTTTCATCATTAGTTTATAGCAATGCAAGAGATTTCTGTGCATTAAATTTGTATCCTGCTACTTTACCAAATTCATTGATTAGCTCTAGTAGTTTTCTGGTAGCATCTTTAGGATTCTCTATGTATAGTATCATGTCATCTGCAAATAGTGACCACTTTACTTCTTTTCTGATTTGGATTCCTTTTATTTCTTTTTCTTCTCTGATTGCTGTGGCTAAAACTTCCAAAACTATGTTGAATAACAGTGATGAGAGTGGGCAACCTTGTCTTATTCCTGATCTTAGTGGAAGTGGTTTCATTTTTTCACCATTGAGAACAATGTTGGCTGTGGGTTTGTCATATATGGCCTTTATTGTGTTGAAGTAAGTTCCCTCTATGCTTACTTTCTGGAGGGTTTTTATCATAACTGGGAGTTGAATTTTGTCAAAAGCTTTCTCTGCATCTATTGAGATGATCATATGGTTTTTCTCCTTCAGTTTGTTAATATGGTGTATCACATTGATTGATTTGCGTATATTGAAGAATCCTGTATTCCTGGGATAAACCCCACTTGTTCATGGTGTATGATCCTTTTAATGTGCTGTTGGCTTCTGTTTGCTCATATTTTGTTAAGGATTTTTGCATCTATGTTCATCAGTGTTATTGGTCTGTAGTTTTCTTTTTTTCTGACATCTTTGTCTGCTTTTGGTATCAGGGTGATGGTGGCCTCAAAGAATGGGTTTGGGAGTGTTCTTCCCTCTGCTGTATTTTGGAAGAGTTTGAGAAGGATAGGTGTTAGCTCTTCTCTAAATGTTTGATAGAATTCACCTGTGAAGCCATCCGGTCCTGGGGTTTTGTTTGTTGGAAGAGTTTTAATCACAGTTTCAATTTCCGTGCTTGTGATTGGTCTGTTTATATTTTCTATTTCTTCCTGGTTCAGTCTCCGAAGGTTGTGCATTTCTAAGAATTTGTCTATTTCTTCCAGGTTGTCCATTTTATTGGCATATAGTTGCTTGTAGTAATCTCTCATGATCCTTTGTATTTCTGCCGTGTCAGTTATTACTTCCCTGTTTTCATTTCTAATTCTATTGATTTGAGTTTTCTCCCTTTTTTTCTTGATGAGTCTGGCTAATGGTTTATCAATTTTGTTTATCTTCTCAAAGAAGAAGCTTTTAGTTTTATTGATCTTTGCTATCGTTTCCTTCATTTCTTTTTCATTTATTTCTGATCTGAGCTTGATGATTTCTTTTTTTCTGCTGATTTTGGGGTTTTTTTGTTCTTCTTTCTCTAATTGCTTTAGGTATAAGCTTAGGTTGTTTATTTGAGATCTTTCTTGTTTCTTAAGGTAGGATTGTATTGCTATAAACTTCCCTCTTAGAACTGCTTTTGCTGCATCCCACCGACAGCTAACATTTCTTGATGGAGCATTTACTCTGTACCAAATGTTCTTTAAGTATATTATATATGACATATATTAGAATAAAATAATAATAACTATATTAAACTCATTTAATCCTTATATTAACCTTTTCATTGGGGATTATTTCATATAGAAGAAGGAACTGAGGCACAGGGGGTTAAATAACTTGCCTAAGCTAGCATAGTTGGCAAAGGTAGAGAGATCAGAATTTGTGTCTGGGAAGTTTATCTCCAGTTCCCCTGTGCTTAACAAATATACAGGCTGCTTAGTATAGTGGTTACAATCTAATGTAAACTGGAAAAGTCATGTGTATGAATATACACACAAATATGTGTAAATATGAACATATTTATAATGATAAAATTGGGTTCTTTGACATAAATATATATTTTGAACATAAAGCTATTAAGAGCTAGCATGTATTCCGTGCTTACTTAATGCGCCAGGTAAGTTCCAAGTGCAGTCTGTACATTATCTTATTTTATTTCCCCACCGTCTTGTGGTAGGTGTTATGTCAACTCACTTTACTGATAAGATTGCTGAGGTTTAAAGAGTTTCAGATTGTCCATTCCCAAAACCCATATTCTACACTCAACAAGTTGTAACTGTGTTTGGTTATTTTATTGATATAACAATGAGATTACTGGTGATTTCAATTTCTTCTTCACATCTTCTTTGTATCTTTTAAGTTTTCTACAATGAAACCTAGTCTTCCTTAAAATGAGAGGAACACAATTAAAAGAGTCAGGAGGAATGTGTGAGATACTAGATTAACTGCATGCTCCTGGAACCAGAGTGTGGCTTTTGGCCTGAGTGAGCCTACACAGCAGACGGGTGCTTTGGGGAGAGCAGAGAGAACACAGTCCCCCGGGGTACTGCCTGGCATCCAGAAACCATGCTGGAGCCTTCTATGTGCCCAACAGAGTAAATTGAGTAAGTCTTTCCTATGGAGCAAATACTCTTCTAAATGTTTTATGTATATTAACTCATTTAATTCTCATGATAGCCATAGACTGGGTGGCTTGAATATCCTCCAAAGAGTCTGTTATCCCTCGACAGGATTCATTCATTCACTTGATATTTACTTAGCACTTATACAGGCCACACAGTGATAATACAAAAATGAGTAAGACATGGTCCTGGCTCTAGCCGAGTCCTTAGGTTTTTGGGGGAGACACAAAGAAAGTAGGTGTAAGAACAAAAAATAGCAGCTAATATTTATTGAGAGCTTAACATTTTGCCTCAAGACTGCAACATCAACCCCACCTAAGTTTCTAGCCTGCCAGTCTGTTCTGTGGACTTTGGACTTGCCAGTCCTCACAATCAAGTGACCCATTTCCTTAAAAATCTCTCTCTCTCTCCCTCTCTCTCTCTCTCTCTCACCTATTGGTTCTGTATCTCCAGAGAACTCTGAGTGCAAAAGTGTACTTTCTGATTTAATCCTCAAGAACTTTATGTGATTAAATTACCCATGAGAAAGATACTGTTATTATCACTCTCATTTTCCAGATGAGAAAACAGGTTCACTAGCTTCTCAAGGTCACACACATGAGGTCTAACCTAGGTCAGTCTGACTCCAAAGCCAGAGCTCTTAAACCTTCTGCTACTTGGCCTTGGAGAGTGGGAATTGAGAATTAAGCACAAGGAAGGGAGCACCTCACCATCAACCTGGGAGACTGTAGGAAGGCTTCCTTGAAGGGGTTGCTTTTGTTTGACCTTGAATGATCAGAACAGACCGTTACCACACAGAGAAGGGGAGGGACAGCATATACAAGGGAAAGAGAAGGCAAGGCACTTCTGTTTGGCAGGGGCAGTGAGACATGAAGGCATAACATGGCCCATGTGTGAAAGTGTTGCACAGCACACGAATGCATTTGGACCTTATCTTAGAAGCATGAGGAACAATCAAAGGCAGCTGAGGAAAGGGATCTCTGATGGCTGTGAGGAGGATGGATTGGAAGATAGAGGCAGCAATGCCTTGTCAGGTGTGATAGCAGGGGATGAAAGAGAGAGAACAGAGTCAGGAGCTCTTCAGTAAGGATAATCAACAGCTCTTGAGGACCTACTGACACAAGGCAGGCAGGAAGGAGGAGTCAGGAACAAATCCCAACAAGGACTCTGGCTTGGTTACTTGGTAGACACAGTTCTTCGCATTCAGGGCGCAAGGAGGCTAAGAGAAACTTGATGGTTAAGGTCAACAGCACAGGAGTAGGGTCCTACCTGTTACAAGGCTTACAGACCACTTCCTATTATTACTACCATAACCAGGGCTGTGAGCAATTTTTCACATGTTGTTTTTCAGTGACTCACTAAGGGCATTTGTAAAGGCTGGGTGCACAGCTAGACCACCAGTATTCTAGTTTTATGCATTGTATTTCAACTTACAGAAACTGCCCGTGGTAGGGAGAGAAAAGTGATATCATCTCATGTGCCAACTTCAATCAACTGGCAGAGGTGGCCTGGAATGTGATGTTGAGATAGGTGCTGAGGCCGGACAGGAAGATGACTATGATTGATTAGTGATGTCTGCCATGTTCAAGAAAGGGGCAGCATAGCACACGGACACTGAGAATAGAGGATGATAGAATATGCTAGTAACTAACAGTATGAAGAGAAGAGGGAAATCTATAAGCCTTCTCTGCAAAAGAGATGCAGCAATAATCTACTTGAAAAGCAAAATAGCAAGCAGTAGTGCCTAGCCACCAAATGCTAAGAGACCCACATGTAACAAACAAGCTGAGAGAGAGCCATCTGAGAAAGTAACTGGCATTTGTATCACACCCTTTCAGATGTTTTCATATTGATGACCTCATTTGATTTTCACAATGACTCTGAGGGAGGGAACCAGCATTATTGCTACCTTACAAATGGGGAGGGTGAGGCCAAAGCAGGTCCAGAACTCACTCAAGGTCACATAGCTACTCAGGAGGTACAGCCTCTTCAGGTCCTGGTCCTTCCCTCCACATGGCCCTGACTCACCAACAGCAGATGCAGGAGCCATGGCAGCCCAGGAGGCAGCTATAAATGGCCCCATTGTATGCGCACTCAGTAGAGCGACGGCCCTGGGGACACATTCATTTGTGTGTCTTTGGGCAGTCACCCAATCAGCCCCAGCACCTTTGAACGTGAAAGACACCACAGGTTCCAAGTCTTTGTCTATTCACATTTTTGGAATCATTACTAAAATAAACTTTGACTTGCCCTCTTACAGAAAGAATAAAAATCCTTGGGAAGGTTGTTTCATTTGGTTTTGGTTTCCTCAATGCAAAATGAGGTTGGACTAGATTGGTTAATCTTCCAGGGTAGCACACACCATCACGCTTTTATGATAATGGTCAAGGCTTTCACGGAATGTCAGTGAACACCGAGCTGTCCTTCTCAGAGAGAAAGGGCTTTTGTTCATAGTGGGAGCCAGGCTTTCTGATAAAGTGTTTTGTAGAATGTAAGCTGTGAAAGTTTAGAGTCCACTGGCTTAGTGATATCACATGTCCCTTCCCGTCATAAAATTCGAGGAACCAGTCAGTGTCATTGAAAGGAGCCCATTGGGCTAAAACACTCCTGCATTAGGTAGCCTTCTTCAGGATGGTGGCTGTTCTAAAGGCTCATGACCTGATAATAAAATTAACTTGCTTAGTTTTGAAGAAGGCTCTTGAAATACCGTGTCAAATTTAGACAATCTGCTGTTGGCTTGTCAGCCAGAGACCCAGGCCAAACAATTTCAGATTTGAGCAGGATGTTCCAATCACAGCATTAAACAAACAAAGAACACTTGACTAGGATTCAAGTTTGGCTAATAGATGCTGGCTCTGCCTTTTGGTAGGGTGGTCACCTTGAACAAGTCACTTAACATCACTGACCCCTGGTTGCCTCCTGTTTGAAATGAAGATAGTAATGCCTATTCCTACCACACAGAGATAGTGTAGAATAAAATATGTACAGAGTATGTGATAATATATACTAGACTCTGAGTTTCTGAGGATGGCAACTACAGCTGCCCCTTTTTGCTATCATATTCACTGGACCTAGAATTGCACATGAGACTAAGGAAAAAGTTCCAGATATACCTGTTAAATGAATGAAACATTTTGGAAACTTTGAAGTATGTTCAAGTGCCACATAATTTTAGGACAATGTCCTAAGCTAGATAGGACATGTTAGATAACATCCTTATACTGTTTGTAAAGATATGAGACATGGGTCACTCTGGGCCTTTTAAAAAATTCCTAAAATACTAGCCCTGGTACATAATAGAAATGTATATGAACCAAATAAAAATAAAAGCCTCTGATACATAGTCAAAATATTTGTGAATTGATTGTGAATTCTGATTCTGATATCACCTTATCATGAAGCTCTATCTTTTGTGTGGAAATGTTCGAGACTAGAATTGCAGCTGAACTCTCAGCTCTAACTTTGGGCTTGAAACCATAAGCCAAGGCAAGAGCATGATATGCATCCACTTACTGAAATACAGGGGAAGAATGGGTCTGAGAGGAACCATCAAAAGACAGTCACAGAACTAGGATCAGAATACCAGGCTTCTGAATGCCCACCTGTTGCTTGACACATGGATAACACAGGCCCATGTAGAGTGACTTCTGCAAAAGGAAACTGGCTTTCCTACCATTGGAAAGGATCCAGCGATTCCACTCCTGGGTATTTGTCTGAAGAAAACAAAAATACTAACTCCAAAAGATACATGCATCCCAATGTTCATCACAGCATTATTTACAATAGTCAAAGATATGGAAGCAACCTAAGTGTCCCTCAGCAGATGAATGGATAAAGAAGACATGATAATATGTTTATATATGCATGTATATATATATATATGTGTGTGTGTGTGTACATATATATATATATATGTACACACACACACACACACACACACACACGCATGCAATGGAATATTACTCAGCCATAAAAGAGGATGAAATCTTGCCATTTGCAACAACATGGATGGACTTGGAGGGTACTGTGCTAAGTGGAATAAGTCAGACAGAGAAAGACAAATACTGTTTGTTTTCACTTATATGTGGAATCTAGAAAACAAAACTAATAACCAAATATAAGAAAACAGAAAACAGACTCACAGATAGTGGTTGCCAGAGGGAAGGGTTGTGGGGGTATTGGTGATATAGGTGAAGGTACAAACTACCAATTATACAATATAAATAATAGGAATGTAATGTACAACACAGGGAATATAGTCAATAATATTACAATAACTTTGTATGGTGAGTAATCTATAAAAATATTGAATCACCACGTTGTACACCAGAAACTAATATGATATTGTAAGTCAACTATATTTCAACCAAAAAAAAGAAAAAAAAAAGAAAGGGGGCTTCCCTGGTTGCGCAGTGGTTAAGAATCCGCCTGCCAATGCACGGCACACGGGTTCGATCCCTGGTCCGGGAAGATCCCACATGCCGCGGAGCACCTAAGCCCGTGCGCCACAACTACTGAGCCTGCTCTCTAGAGCCCGCGAGCCACAACTACTGAAGCCCTCACGCCTAGAGCCTGTGCTCCGCAACAAGAGAAGCCACCTCAATGAGAAGCCTGCACACCACAACGAAGAGTAGCCCCCGCTCGCCACAACTAGAGAAAACCATGCACAGCAACAAAGAACCAAAGCAGCCAAAAGTAAATAAGTAAAATAAATAAATTTTTTAAAAAAGAGAGAGAGAAAGGGGCTCATAGGTGTCTATTTGCTCTTACCTCTCTGAGTACCTCTCTTGAACATTCCCCCGACCTTTGCTCCAGACCCACGGGCCTCCTTGCTGTTCCGCCCACACTCTGAGCCTTTCACTGGCTCTTCCCCCTGCTCCTTTAGACTGCTCCTCCAGCTAATTACTTGGCTGCTCACTCCCTTCACTCCCTCAAGTCTTTGCTCAAATGTCTTCTCAGCAAGGCTTTCCATCAACACCCTATTTAATAACTGCAACCCCATCTGCCCCAATCCTTCCACTACTTCCTCTATCCCCTTTCTCCACTCGTCTCTTCTCCAAAGCCCTTACCCTCATCCAATGTACTCTGCATTTTATTTTATTTTTTTCATGTCTCTCTTGCACCAAACAGGAAGCTCCGTGCAGGCAGGAATCTGTTTTATTCACTATTGAGCCTCTAGCACCTAGAACCATGCCTAACACCTAGTATTCATTCAATATACAATTTTTAATGGACACATAAATAGTTCTATGCTAAAAGCTACATAAGAGGCTTGCATAGATGCACTTTTGTCTTCTAGCACAGCAAAGATGCAAGACAAACTTGTAGCATAAGTGCAAAAGGACAGCAGAGGAAGAATAAACCAATAAAAGTAGAGAGTAATATATTTGAATCGTTTTTTGTGTCAGCAAAGGTATGTTCTGAGGTAGGATGAAGAGGAGTCAATCATTAGAATTTAAACCTTGGAGGGAGTGAATATGTGGAATCCAAATCATTCAGCAAATGCCAGAGACTCTTAGAGCTGGAAGTTCTAGAGGGATGACAGATCAATGCTCGTATTTTGTTTGCAAGGAAACAGAACCCCGGGAAGGTAAAGTAATCCTCTCAAGACACGTAGCCAAGAAGTTACAACACTTAGTCTCAAACCTAAGTCTGACTTCTGAGTCCATGCTCTTTCACCCCAAAAAATCCAGTCTGCACAAATTCAGAGAACGCATTGAGTTTCTAAAATTCATAGATTCTCCAATCAAGAATAATTGGGCATCTGAAAAACCTCACATACCAACACATTGCCACTGCATGCACAAATACATTGTACAACAGTACGCTAGTTTACATACCTTAATTTATTTAAAAACACTTTCCCAAATTCCAAGTCAAACTTTCTAGCTCTGTAATCTATTATTTTCAGATCTGGTCATAAACCAGAGAAAAGGAAAGAAAGCCCCGGAATGAAAAGGAGGAATGGAAGAATGAGAAAAATGGAGAAAGGAAGGCAGAAATACAAGGAAAGCAGAAGGAAGAGAAAAAAAAATAGGTACAGGATATTGACAACAATGCCTCTGGGAATGTCTTTGAACAGCTCTGCTATAACTTGTCTTTTTCCAGTATGAAATCATTTCCTTGGAGCTAATCACCAAAATAATTTAAGCTCGAGTACATATTTTCAAATGGACTATTTCTTTTCTTTTGCTTCTCAAAAGGTATTATCTGTATCTTACAATTAGTACTCCATAACACATATCTTTTCCCTAGTTATCTCATGTTTATAGATTTTGTTTCTCCAGTAAGAACATAAATTTGAGCAATTTATTTTTCTTATATCCACCATAATGCCCCAAATAATACCTTATAATGTAAACTATGAAGTCATCAGAGTCATTTACATCAGGTTTTACTCACTTAGTCAATAAACAAACATCTAAGCACCCACTCTGCATTAAGAGCTAAGGATACAGAGGGGAGATGACAGACCAGATTCCTGCCCTCATGGAGCTTACCTCTGAGTGAGAGATTTAGCCGATACACCATTAAACAACCATGAATAATAAATACAGCTCTTAGGAGAGAGAGGACACTGAGATGGACTCAGGGCCCAGGGTGTGTGTCTGGGAGCTTGGGATGACAAGGATGGTAGGGAAGGCCTCCTGATGAGGTGGCAGTATTGCTGGGATCACAAGAGAATCAGTTTACTCCATGAGCTGTCAAAAGAGTGTTCTAGGCGGGGCAAAAGCCCTGAGACAGGAAAGTATTCGTTCTAGACACTCTGAGACAGGCAGCAAGGCTGTCGGTGTTAAGTGCCACGTGAGATGAGCTTGAAGAAGCACAGAAGGCCAGAGCGTGCCGGCTCCTGTATGCTCTAGATTTTAAGAGAAATGAGAAGGTATTGAAGTTTTTTTAAATAAGGAAGCAACATGATAGAAAATATTAAATAGAGATACTGAATATCTTTCTAACACCCTGTAGGTACAATTAAATGGCATACATGTTCCAAGAATGGAGATTCGTTCCTCCCCAAGTCTACACCTCCTTCCCCAAAGCTCTTCCGCTGGTGAGCAAGCCATCCTAAGCCCATAGAAATATTAGGCAGTCAGTGCACAAACCCATTAGATCCAATACCTCTGCCCCACACCCTACTTTCTCCTCAAAGGAATCCTGCACTTAGCATGCTCCCTAATTCCCTTCTACCTATGATCTCTTCTCCAGTTAATTTCTCCTCAGAGACTTTTGTAGACGCGTGAGCTCACATCCATTATAATCCCTTAACTTTTTCAACTCCTTTACAATTATCTTTCTCTCTTTCTTAATTCCACTTGTGAGTTTCCATAAAGTGATCACAATTAAACAGCATTAGATATGATAAAACTGAATTGCAAATAGGTAAGCCACAAGTATGGACGTAAAATTGAACATAATTGAAAAATCCAGTGTTGAGTCTCTAAAACTTCTAAAAATATTTTTTTAAAAAACCCCTTCAAAATTTCTCTCCATCTCCTCATTGTCCTCTAAGTAAACCTTCTTCCCCTCAAGTAGCAACATTAGAAACTGAAAATACATTTAATGCCATTGTTCTCTTTTGGCTAACTACTATAGTAACTGTCATGTTCTTTATACATTTCATGGCAAATAGTTAGTTTCAGGTAGATAACAGGTTAACAGCCTTTGATGGATTACTGAAAGAATGCAACCATCATTTATATCATCATTTCTACAGGAAAACTTGTTTCAAGTGACCAGATCCCAAACAAACCCAGGAACATAAAAATTGAGTTGCTGACTTCCTGCAACTTGTTTATTTGAAACATGGAAAGTGTATGTGCCAAATCCAACAGAAAGAATTATCCACAGTCTTCTAGCATGGTTTATCTAAGTTAATTTTTTTAAAAAAGACTACATGTTCTTTTTAGAGATTTAAAGTTGGCCTTGGGAATTGGATGGGAATTTATACATAACAGGAGGCTGTTTCCAGCCCTGAGCCCCTTAGGAAGGAGAGAAATTACATAAGGGATGGAATATATATTATAATCTCATAGGCATGCTTAAGATTTTCCAAAATATCATCACCATTTCTGGGAAGGGAACTGGTAGAAGAGTGAGAAGCATTCGCTTTAAAACTTCTTAGCTAACTAGAAAATGAACAGTTCCAGCTTCAAAAATGCTTCGTTCCTTTTTGATTACAGCAAAGAAATTTCCAAATAAATAAACTTCGTTTCTAGATAGGGGAAAGAAAAGCCTTTACTGTTACAAGGTTCACTGCCACAACAGAAGATCCGTTAATCTAGAATTGTTTAAATTTTTCTAAATATTGATTTTGGAGGTAAAAGGTATTAACAAGGAATTGAGAGGTATGATTCTGTGAGTACTCACATTTAAAAGAGAGACAGATGCAACCAAAGAAACTTAAGGCCTAGCTTTCAATCAGGTTAATATACCCACCTTGATACAAAGTAAAAAGAAAAAGTTCATATTTAAAACGTTATGAGGGATCAAAAATAGGAGCTTTCTTGTTAAATGAACTTGGGTCCGAAATCCATCCTCCCATTTTTCTGCCTCAATGTATTAGTTTTTATTTTTACAATTTAGAAAAAGTACTGCAGAAGCACTCAGTGCAGAATACATTTACTTGCAGGTTATTGTGAATAGTAAAAATAATAAAATTAATTAAATTACTCTGCACATTGCAATTAAACCCTTAAAATATGCTTGTTAACTTCAAAAATTATTTATAGGATGAAACTACTGGCCGCCCCTAAACTTTTCTTTCCAGTAAAACACCTAAGAGCCTGAATAGGGAACTGAAAACATGAGCACTTCCAGTCCAGTTCCTCCACGCAAGGGAAAATTTCCCAGACTGCCTTACAAATTAATAAATGTCCCTGGAAACCCTGACTTAGTTTCACTTATCTTAAAAAAAAGTAGCTAAAAGGTCATTTTCAAACTTTAATAATAATAATATACGAAAAACAACAGAATCCCTGAATAGTTGCCCTAATCACACAGACTGCACTGTAAGCTTGGCCAACATCTATGCCGTTTAGCAAATAATTCCCTCTGCTCATCCGCTTTCCCTTCACAGTCATACTACATAAGGCTCCACATCACAGGGCATTCTTTAGGAAAGACCCAATACTAACCACTGCCAAAAAATAAAGAATGCAGGAATCAACAAATCGAGTCCCTTAAAATATACTTTTTAAAAGAAAAATATTTGAAAGGAGTCACGGAGCCACAAACTACCGATAACGTGCTTAAGGTCCCTGCAGAAGTACTTCACTGCCTTCTGTGATACTTGAATCACTGGGGAGGTAGTAACAGTTCTCTTCTATGGCCAGAATTTCCAATAGGCATTGAATGAATGGAGCTTATACCCTGTTCCATCAAAATGAGAACACAAAATTAAACCATAAGCCATTCTGATGAATATTTGTTTACTCTTGTTTTACACAAAGTAGAGAAGTAGCTTTGAAAAGTTGCCGTGGCCATGCTTTTCCTGAGCACTGGACTAAAACACTTCAGTAAATACAGAAATATATACACACACAAATGCAAATGTGGGTTCACTCCCTTTCTAAAATACTGTATATGTGTGGATGACATATGCGTGTGCAACTCTGTGTTTGTGTGTGTGTGTGTGTGTGTGTGTGGCATATGAACTAATTGAGAAGACAGCATGTTACCTATCTGGATGTTTGGTGACACATTCTCAGAGCCCACTGACGTTTTGGCAGACGGCTGCCATGACAGGATTTCAGGGTGCTTTTTAGGGGCTTTCTTATCTTTCCAAGGCTATCATGATAGATGGAAGCCTAGCTTCCTCTAGGGAAGAGTTAAGTGGGAATGACAACTGCTATAACACACTTTCAGAGTAAGAGCAATTCAGAGGTGAAATTCTGAGATGCAATATCAGAAATATGCATATATTGCCAAAAAGGCTGGCAACTAAGTTGGAAGGCCATTGATAGGCAAACTGATTCCTGATTAAGGTTCCCACCAGCCTTTCTAAAGTCCCTGAACCATGAAGATAATAAGTCTTGAATAATATTTAAGTAGGAGCTATAGGTAGATAAAAATTATTAGTTTCATTTAAATGTTTAAGCCACTGGAAACACCTATCCAATTTCTTTTGCAAGGATCTGATGGATGGCCACCGCACCCCTAGTGTCACCTTTAATTCATAACAGTGCTCAGATAGCATCCTTCATTAGATAAATTTGGTCAACGCAGAGCAATAGTGTTAATTCAGCTCCAACACATGTCTTTGTTACAGTTCTCATTTCAGTGTAGGCAGCTCAGATAAGCTTATCACAGGGCTTCGAACTGACATTCTGGGGTGGCACAATAGACAATATTACCAAGAGAATCATTAATAAGCATCAAAAAATATTACTTCCTTCAAAGATACTTTAAGTCCATAGTTTATAAGGCAAGAAGTAAAAGGAAAGCTCTTCCACTTCCCCGTGTAAGATTAAAATCTAATCAGAACGTGTGCAGATTTATTCTCAAGAAATGCTACGTGAAATTTAGCTGGAGAAACCTAGTACCTCTATAGACACAAATTTTTTCTGAAGAGGGTAATCCATGTGAGCTTCTAATTGAAAAGTTCATCAGTAATGCTCTTTCTTGTTTGTTTTGCCTTGTTACTCAAAGGTTAAATCCATTTTGGATTTCATTTTGAATTAATGAAAATAATTTAATCTTAGAGCATTAGTAATCTCACTTTATTTAGGCCTATATTTAAAAAACGAGCTTGAGAGCCCTTTGCAAACAAGACCAGTCTCCACAGCAAAATGATACCCAATCTCTCTTTTCAGGCTATTTTCTAAAATCTGTGGGCCATGACTGTAGAATTCTTCACTCCCCAAATCACATTAACAATGTTTGACATGATGACAGAGAAAGCAAAAAGAATTCATTTCTGCCAAATAAGTACAGGCAACGCTTCTGTTTTTTGCAACCATTCTCCTCTTATTCCATTTTGGTAAATTTCTAAGGAATGTTTAAAATCTGTAAGACAGACCTTGGCTTAAGAGGTGGCCTCTCTGCCATTTTCATGGCTGATTTGAGACCCATTATGCACTCGATTCCGCATTGTGAAATCCAGGCTGGGGACAAATTTCTGCCTGTCATCTTAGGAAAGGCCAGGAGTTTTGCACCATCCTGTAGTGTGAAAACAGAAAATCAAAGCCAGGGTAGGGCTGCCTGCTTCTTTCCTAATCAGCTTGCTGCTTTTCTGAGGCACTCTTGGTTGTCACCATCTCAAGCTTAGAAGGGTAATTTAGTAGAATAAAATAGAGTTTAAACAATATCTCCCCAGGGAAAGTTCCTCCTTACACTTAAAATTGAATGCAAAAAGGTAATCAGTTAAGTAATCATTTGATGCTTGGCTAAGAACCATTGCATGGAGAACACATTTAGGAAGCACAAAATTTTTTTTTTTTTAACCTGATAAGACCCCTAATCAGAAGCCAAGAGTCCCAGATATCTTCCTCCTATTGCTCATTCTGTTGCAGTGACAGCCCCATAAAACTATAGCTTATGGACTAAATTTGTTGCACCTCTCACCCCAACAGTATGATGTAAATTGCAGAGATAAAAATATCTTACAAGAATTTTTAAACAGTTCACCGAAAATGACAGCATGCATAACTCTGTCAATGACCTCTCCTAATGTTAATTTCAGAAGACAAGTTTCCGTTGTAAATGTTTAATCAGTGTAGTCCCAGGAACCCAGAGCAGAAAACCTTATCTTCTCTCCCAACTTCTTTGCTTTGCAAGCTCTTTGCTAGCTCTGTCTCAGCTCCTTGCAAGCACTTTAGGCAAGCTCTGTAGGTTCTGAGCTAAACAAGAAGCCCTGTGGTTTGATTCCATTAGTCTGAGCCCTGGTCCACTGCAAGCAAACTGCAGAATTTCTGCTTGCAAATCCTGGCAACCAGGTTCTAGACCAGCCACAAACACAGACTGTACACATAATTCAACACTGTTCTGCCCAAACCTTGCCTGAAGCCAGTCAACCACAGCAGAAAGCATCCTACCTTCCATCATGGTGGCAGAATTGCATTCCTTAATTTCCAAAGAGTCTGAAAAAATACAGGAGGATACGATTCCAGGTCCCAGCTAAGTCCTCACAACGCTGCTGCTGCTGTCGAGAGATCTGCTCTGTCCGATGCTGAAGCCAAAGGAGACAAGTGTTAACCCCAAAGATAGGCCATGGATGCTTGTGGTGCTGCTTCACCTACAGGCTCCCAGGAAGATGCTGCGAGAGAAAGGGAGAGGAACAGCAAGCCGGCCAAGCTGCACCGCCTGCGCTGCCTCGGCCAATCCCTTCAGCTCTGGACCGCGTCACATGGTAGCCAGCCTGCATCTCCTGACACAATACCCCCGGAGAGCACACAGAACCTATTTCCCGTCCCCATTCCCCTCCACCCCCATCCCCTCCTCTTGTCACCAAATGCACAGCCCCTTCCCCACCTGGTGACGCACTTCCCCCGCCCCTCCTCTTCGTCTTCTTAAGCCTATTGCAGCGTCTGGGTACCCGAGATTAATTATCAGACGCTGCCACCTTAACCGGGGACGCTGGCATGAAACGAGCACCTAAGTGGCTCGCTGCGGAGGAGACTTTCTTTTCTTTTTTCTTTTCTTTCTTTTTTTTTTTTTTAAGAAAAACTTCTTAATTATTCCGTGCAGCCTGAAGTCTTGGCTGCACACTTTCAAGCTCCCATTGCTATCTCCCTTTGCCCTGAAGGAATTCCAAATGTCAGTTATCTGTGGCCTCCGCACACATCTGTGACCCTCTCTCGCGCTCTGTCTCTGCCTCTCTCTCTCTCTCTCTCTCTCATTCAGGAGAGAAAAATCAATCCGGCTGACGTCACATCATAAACAATTATCCCCAAAAGGATGATGCAGAAGAAATATCACCCCAGTTGCCTTCAAAAGAGCCAGAGAATTAATCGCGCATGACACGCCGAAGGGCTGGGAACTGTCATTAAAACAAAGAAACAAAAGAACCCACCCGAGTGGGGCTCTGGAATCGCACTGGCAACGCTTGAGATAATTTCTGGGGCGGGAGGCGGGAGAGAGGGGAGCAGGCGGGGAGGGAGGCCTCAGCCCGACGGAAGCCAGCTGTGCGCGCCGCTTCCTCCCACTCGGACCTGGGCCGCCGGCCGCCGACCAGACCGCGGGGCGCAGCTCCGCTCGGCGTTCGAATCCCGCCGCCGGCGCGTCCTCGGGCCCAGCGCACACGTGAGCCACCGCGCCGCCCACGGCAGTCCCTGTAGAAACCAACTTTCTTCTCAATGACACCTTTCTCGCCAAGCGCCTCTAGCATCCGTAGTCGCCGTTAAGCCCATTCGTTCATTCCTGTGGGAATCCGGCGGGAGACAAACGTGCCGGGTTCCGGCCCGAGGGGTGGGTGGAGCCCAGGGTTACGCAGCTTCCAGGGATGGGGTCGGGGCGCCGTGCTGCTATTTAAGTGGAAAGGGTTATGACACCCCAGCTGCTTGGGTTGAGACTGTCACCCGACTGGTCCTTAGGGATCCAGGAGCCGTTAAGAGGGCTCCAAGCCCCGGGGTCTGGCTGTCCTCGTTTCCTTTCAAGCAGGCTTAGCCCTCAGGGGGCCAAGGAAGGAGAGGGCAGGAGGAGTTTAGGAGGCAAGAGGAGAAAGAAAGGAGATGGGCAGGGGAGGAAAGTCCTCTCTAGAACCCTAGGCGACAACATCCGGCAACGTGACTGAAAGGCCACTACATCACAGAACAATTCTGAGCAGCGAATGAAATAATTTTAAGAAGTATGATGCATTAGACCATCAAGGCTGAGTCTCTAATACTATTATTAATAATTTATAGTATAAATATACCCATGAACTTTTGATATTGCCCAGCCCTTGTCATAGTCTAGTTCTTTCTATGAGAGCAACTATGAGGTATTGGTGGCTGAGAACTACTGAAGAAAATATAACTAAAGGAGCTAACTGAAGTACCATATTAACAGATGAAAAAAATTCAGTTCCTTAGCAACTTAGAAGTTTTGAAAAACTCATTGTTCTCCCTACGGACACATACTTCAATGGCCTTGAAATTTCAAAATGAAACTCTCCAGGGAGATACATGCTTGTGCCTTATTCTGTATATCTATGAGGTAGTTGAATTTTAAAAGAGGAAAGAATTCCAAAGTAAAACCTGTCTTGAGTATAACTTACACTGCTCTGAAGACTACAAGGGTATTATAGCAAAAATCAGATTGATTAGTGTGGGAGAATTTAGCCAAATGTTTTGTAATGGTTAAGAACATGGATAGATATTGGTGTCAAACAGACTGGGGTCAAGTTCTGTCTCTGCCACTTCATGAGCTCTAGTGACCCTGTACAAGTTATGTAATTCTCTGTGACTCACAGCTCCCTTATCTGCGAAATGAAGATAATAGTACCAAGTTCATAGGACTATAAATAGTACTAATAACAAATCTTTATTAATGGCTTACTGTGTGCTAAGCAGTGTTCTAAATACTTTGCCAGTAAATTACTTAGCATTGTGTCTGGAGCATAATATACCCTCCATGTTGGCTTTTTAACATTAGTATTATTACCACCAAAGGGCTTCCAGAGGCATCAAAGAAGTCTGCAGCCAACTCAGAGTTATACCACATGCACAGAGAACAGCTCAGTGAAAGATTAGGTGATGCATCCAGAGGTGTAACATGTCAGAGACTGCTCTGTAAAAGAGTGGTTACTAAATAAGATGGGAGCTCTAAAGTAAAAAATTGGCTCAATATAAAATCTGGAGGTAAGTGTAAGCACTGAAGTGTAGGGCTAGGCAACATTGTCAAAGGTGTAAGGGGAGAGAAGAGCCAGGGAAACCCAGGCTGCCTGGCTTCTCTCACCCAATGTAAGTTTTACAGTATGTTAGAGCAAACCTCTCAAATAGATTCAATGTGGGCACACATCAGTTTTGTTTTCGACTTGGAGCAAAGCAACTAGCCAGAGACAGAAAGATGGTTCAAAGATTCTTTTGGTCACTGGGGTGGTTATAGAAAAAAGAAAAGTGTCTCATTAGGATTGTTAGAGAAGGAACATGAAAGGGATGTGTAGTTAAAGGTTATAAGGCCAGTATCAAGACTGGTTGAACTTTATGCAACTTTATCAAAAAAAAGTTATCAATTATAAAAGCATCCGATGAACAAAGTTCTGCTTCAAATAAAAAACTGCTCAAGTATGTTATCAGAAAAGTTTAAGCATTCTAATTTTTTCTCATAGGTTTTTTTGGGGAAAAAAATTGTTTTCTCAAGAAAAAACACAGTACTTTAGATTGTAACTGCAATTTCATCCCTTCCTAGGATAGTTTTTACTTACCAGCAAGAAGGAGAATTTATAGCTGCTATAATAATGGAATACTTTTTTCAAGTCTTAAATGGAAGTCAAAGGATCTGTGGAAAAGATCAGTCAAATTACTGACTTGCACCAAAGTACAGGGACTTCCCAGGAGTCTAATCCAGGATAGCGAGTGTGTGCCCAGATCACACCAGGCTCTCAGAGAGTGCCTGAGATTTGTCCAAGACCAAAAACTTAACTGCTGAAGTCACTAGACATTTAATTTTTTTTCTGAGGTATTTGTATGCTAATGATGCCCTATTACACATTGTTTTTTTTACAAATCCTATTATATTTGACTATGCACATTGAATTTCTTCACTATATCCCGATTGTCATGTGTGTGTGGAAAATCAGCTCATATCTCAGAAGGAGGAAGAAAATAATGAGAACTGAGTCACAAATGAAGAAGGAAACAAAATTAACACAGAAGGAAAGTTTAAAAAATGGATCCAGATATGTATCTCCAAGACAGTGATCTCAGCACGACATTGACTCTGTCCCTCTTGCTATCCCTGCTGAGGCAGTTCCATGAATGTAGAAAGGAAAATATTGTCCAAGCCCTGGAAATCAGCAAGGGTCCCACTTAGAGAATTAGATTTCCATAGGATGAAATTGGTGAGGAGCAGAAAATATATATACCCATGCTCAGAATGTTTATACTCTTTGTTAAAAGGAAAAACTCCAACTGGAACTGACATGGGCAAAGAAAGGGTCTATTTGGGTAGCTCACAATATGTGAAGCACTGCACAGCTGAGGGAAAGCAGGAATTCAATCCTCCAGGAAATGTTGTGACCAGAACCAAGTACTTACAAGTCTGTTTCTCCCAGCACATCAGCTTCTTTTTGCTGCCTAGGTTTTCTCCCTGTGATCAGAGAGCTGGCCATTTAAATCCTTTAAGCTCACAGCTTGACTATCTAAGATCTACTTCAAAAAACTCTGATTGACTCTGGCTTGGATCACTGTTCCACCTTTGAACCCATTAACGAGGCCAGGTTGATGAGGTCTCATGATAGATTTATTCAAACCAAAATTTACATTGGACTTAGTCACATGCCCACTACTGAGACTACACATGGGAGAGAGATAGGCAAGTTTCTGTGACAAACAACCTTTAATAATATGAACCCCTAATATGGTTGGAGGGGTAGAAGAGACATTGGTGAAGAAAGAGAGGAAACGATTACCAGAACAAATATGGGGAGAGCAACTATGAAACAAAAGCTGTCCATCATGTAGACATTACTCAGTACACCTAAGATAAAATTTACAGAAGGATTCATGGTGGCAGAGGGACTCAGAATGCTATACTCAATCCCATTAGGTATATCGGAGAGGTTATTTGTATATTCTCACTCACTATATCCAGAGAGAAACTTGCACACCCTATAGCCATCCTCTTCCTAACTGTGGGGAAGGAGGGCAGAAAAGGGGAGAGCTGACCCTACATGTTGACCCACGGACACCAAAGACATGCCCTGAAATGTTTGCCACCCATTGGTGCAACACTGCCCCGAGAACTAATACTGCAGGAACCTCAACCAGTACTGCAGGAACTTCTATCAGCCGGGAGTACTGCTTTATCTAGACCTACCTTGACAAAGGTAAGTGGTAAAGATTGAATACACTAGTAGAATCAGCAGTTTCAAACGAGGGAGAAGGTAAACAATTATAGCTCACTGAAGCAGAGGAAACACCCTCACTGAGAGCAGGGGAAATGTAGAAAACTGGAGAGGCATTTATTAAAAAATCAATTTTTTACTTTTGATACAATTTCAGGGATATAGTGGCAGTAAGCAAGAGCAGACTGCTATGATAAAAGAGCATACTGAGGGCCAGAAAGAGAGCATGGAAGTAATAAGAATATTCTTATTAAAATTTTTAAATGTTATAGTTATAATCAAAGATATGATGGATACTGCCGGCAGGGAATATTGACAGGCCCGGTGGTAATGTGCTTGAAATATAGACCCACAACAGCATTAACTGGCCCAAGCACAATGGTATTCTTTTTCTCTTTGCAGAATCATTTAACTTAGGTATAACTTTAACAGTTCAAGAAACTAGCGAAAGAGATAAAGCTCTGAAAGTCACTTATGAATTACGAAATCTGACAAAAATAGTTAAAAAGTAGCCCAATCTTGCTTCTGAATATCGATGCAAATCTCTTAAATAAAATAACAGCAGACAGAATCCACCTTTTCAAAAACATTATATGTATTTATATATAATTATATATTTAATGTTAGACTTTATTCTAGAAGAAAAAGTCATTCAACATTAAGAAATCTAATAAATCTTATTCACAATTAAGCTATTGAAAAGAAAATAATGTTATTATCCCCACAGTTGCTGAGAAGATATCTGATAAATTTCAACTTGTATCACTCATTAAATAAACAAAAACCTATTAACAAAGAAAGAGATAAAAAGTTCTGTACTATGATGAGATAAACAAATCTCTTCCCCACATCTGTCATCTTGTTAAATGGAGACATGTTGAAAACAATCTTCATTAAAATCAGAAACAAGACTTAGATCATGCTTGTTATTTAATACTGTTCTATGGATGCTAGCCAAAAAATTAGCAATAAAAGGTATAAAACTGTGTCAGAGATAGTGATATGTATTCATCACAGCATTTTCTCTATCTAGATACACAGGAAGACTGCATTTGTTGGCTTTCCTTGCATCTGGTGGAGTTATATGACTGAATAAGGCCACGGAAAATTCCAGGCCTGGCCTTTACAGACATCCTACATAATCTCCATACCTTATTTTCCCAAATGGGAGAGACCTACTTGATCCTCATTAGACTTCTTTTTTTAATTATTACTTTTTTTTAACATCTTTATTGAAGTATAACTGCTTTACAGTGGTGTGTTAGTTTCTGCTTTATAACAAAGTGAATCAGTTACACATATACATATATCCCCATATCTCCTCCCTCTTGCGTCTTCCTCCCTCCCACCCTCCTTATCCCACCCCTCTTGGTGGTCACAAAGCACCGAGCTGATCTCCCTGTGCTATGTGGCTGCTTCCCACTAGCTATCTATTTTACATTTGGTAGTGTATATATGTCCATGCCACTCTCTCACTTTGTCACAGCTTACCCTTCCCCCTCCCCACATCCTCAAGTCCATTCTCTAGTAGGTCTGTGTCTTTATTCCCGTCTTGCTCCTATGTTCTTCATGACTTTTTTTTTCCCTTAGATTCCATATATATGTGTTAGCGTACAGTATTTGTTTTTCTCTTTCTGACTTACTTCACTCTATATGACAGACTCTAGGTCCATCCACCTCACTACAAATAACTCAATTTCGTTTCTTTTTATGGCTGAGTAATATTCCATTGTATATATGTGCCACATCTTCTTTATCCATTCATCTGTTGATGGGCACTTAGGTTGGTTCCATGTCCTGGCTATTGTAAATAGAGCTGCAATGAACATCGTGGTACATTACTCTTTTTGAATTATGGTTTCCTCAGGGTATATGCCCAGTAGTGGGATTGCTGGGTCGTTTGGTAGTTCTATTTTCAGTTTTTTAAGGAACCTCCATACTGTTCCCCATAGTGCTGCATCAATTTATGTTCCCACCAACAGTGCAAGAGGGTTCCCTTTTCTCCACACCCTCTCCAGCATTTATTGTTTGTAGATTTTTTGATAGTGGCCATTCTGACCGGTGTGAGATGATATCTCATTGTAGTTTTGATTTGCATTTCTCTAATGATTCATGATGTTGAGCATTCTTTCATGTCTTTGTTGGCAATCTGTATATCTTCTTTGGAGAAATGTCTATTTAGGTCTTCTGCCCATTTTAGGATTGGGTTGTTTGTTTTTGATATTGAGCTGCATGAGCGGCTTGTAAATTTTGGAGATTAACCCTTTGTCCGTTGCTTCATTTGCTAATATTTTCTCCCATTCTGAGGATTGTCTTTCTGCCTTGTTTATGCTTTCCTTTGCTGTGCAAAACTTTTAAGTTTCATTAGGTCACATTTGTTTATTTTTGTTTTTATTTCCATTTCTCTAGGAGGTGGGTCAAAAAGGATCTTTCTGTGATTTAAGTCATAGAGTGTTCTGCCTAAGTTTTCCTCTAAGAGTTTGATAGTGTCTGGTCTTACATTTAGATCTTTAATCCATTTTGAGTTTATTTTTGTGTATGGTGTTAGAGAGTGTTCTAATTTCATTCTTTTACATGAAGCTGTCCAGTTTTTAAGCACCACTTATTGAAGAGGCTGTCTTTTCTCCACTGTATATTCTTGCCTCCTTTATCAAAGATAAGGTGACCATATGTGTGTGGGTTTATCTCTGGGCTTTCTACCCTGTTCCATTGATCTATATTTCTGTTTTTGTGCCAGTACCATACTGTCTTGATTACTGTAGCTTTGTAGTATAGTCTGAAGTCCAGGAGCCTGATTCCTCCAGCACTGTTTTTCTGTCTCAAGATTGCTTTGTCTATTCGGGTCCTTCATGTTTCTATACAAATTGTGAAATTTTTCGTTCTAGTTCTGTGAAAAATGCCAGTGGTAGTTTGATAGGGATTGCATTGAACCTGTAGATTGCTTTGGGTAGTAGAGTCATTTTCACAATGTTGATTCTTCCAATCCAAGAACATGGTATATCTCTCCATCAATTTGTATCATCCTTAATTTCTTCCATCAGTGTCTTATAATTTTCTGTATACAGGTGTTTTGTCTCCTTTGATAGGTTTATTCCTAGCTATTTTATTCTTTTTGTTGCAATGGTAAATGGGAGTTTCTTTCTTAATTTCACTTTCAGATTTTTCATCATTAGTTTATAGGAATGCAAGAGTTTTCTGTGCATTAATTTTGTATCCTGCTACTTTACCAAATTCATTGATTAGCTCTAGTAGTTTTCTGGTAGCATCCTTAGGATTCTCTATGTATAGTGTCATATCATCTGCAAACAGTGACTGCTTAACTTCTTCTTTTCTGATTTGGATTCCTTTTATTTCTTTTTCTTCTCTGATTGCTGTGGCTAAAACTTCCAAACCTATGTTGAATAATAGTCGTGAGAGTGGGCAACCTTGTCTTGTTCCTGATCCTAGTGTAAATGGTTTCAGTTTTTCACAATTGAGAACAATGTTGGCTGTGGGTTTGTCGTATATGGCCTTTACTATGTTGAGGTATGTTCCCTCTATGCCTACTTTCTGCAGGGTTTTTATCATAAATGGGTGTTGAATTTTGTCAGAAGCTTTCTCTGCAGCTATTGAGATGATCATATGGTTTTTCTCCTTCAATTTTTTAATATGGTGTATCACATTGATTGATTTGCGTATAATGAAGAATCCTGTATTCCTGGGATAAACCCCACTTGATCATGGTGTATGATCCTTTTAATGTGCTGTTGGATTCTGTTTGCTAGTATTTTGTTGAGGATTTGTGCATCTATGTTCATCAGTGATATTGGTCTGTAGTTTTCTTTTTTTGTGACATCTTTGTCTGGTTTTGGTATCAGGGTGATGGTGGCCTCGTAGAATGGATTTGGGAGTGTTCCTCCTTCGGTTATATTTTGGAAGAGTTTGAGAATGATAGGTGTTAGCTCTTCTCTAAATGTTTGATAGAATTCGCCTGTGAAGCCATCTTGTCCTGGGCTTTTGTTTGTTGGAAGATTTTTAATCACAGTTTCAATTTCAGTGCTTGTGATTGGCCTGTTCATATTTCCTATTTCTTCCTGGTTCAGTCTCGGAAGGTTGTGCATTTCTAAGGATTTGTCTATTTCTTCCAGGTTGTCCATTTTATTGGCATATAGCTGCTTGAAGTAATCTCTCATGATCCTTGTTTTTCTGCAGTGTCAGTTGTTACTTCCCCTTTTTCATTTCTCATTCTATTGATTTGAGTCCTCTCCCTTTTTTTCTTGATGATTCTGGCTAATGGTTTATCAATCTTGTTTATCTTCTCAAAGAATAAGCTTTTAGTTTTATTGATCTTTGCTGTCATTTCCTTCATTTCTTTTTCGTATATTTCTGATCTGAGTTTTATGATTTCTTTTTTTCTGATGACTTTGGGGTCTTCTTGTTCTTCTTTCCCTAATTGTTTTAGGTGTAAGGTTACATTGTTTATTTGAGATGTTTCTTGTTACTTAAGGTAGGATTGTATTGCTATAAACTTCCCTCTTAGAACTGCTTTTGCTGCATCCCATATGTTTTGGGTTGTTGTGTTTTCCTTGTCATTTGTTTCTAAGTATTTTTTGATTTCCTCTTTGATTTCTTCAGTAATCTCTTGGTTATTAAGTAGTGCATTGTTTAGCCTCCATGTGTTTGTATTTTTTACAGATTTATTCCTGTAATTGATATCTAGTCTCATAGCGTTGTGGTCGGAAAAGATACTTGATGCGATTTCAATTAACTTAAATTTACCAGTACTTGATTTGTGACCCAAGATATGATCTATCCTGGAGAATGTTCCATGAGCACTTGAGAAGAAAGTATATTCTGTTGTTTTTGGATGGAATGTCCTATAAATATCAATTAAGCCCATCTTGATTAATGCATCATTTAAAGCTTGTGTTTCCTCATTTATTTTCATTTTGGATGATCTGTCCATTGGTGAAAGTAGGGTGTTAAAATCACCTACTATGATTGTGTTACTGTCGATTTCCCCTTTTATGGCTGTTAGTATTTGCCTTATGTATTGAGGTGCTCCTGTGTTGGGTGTATAAATATTTACAATTGTTATATCTTCTTCTTGGATTGATCCCTTGATCATTATGTAGTGTCCTACTTTGTCTCTTGTAATAATCTTTGTTTTAAAGTCTATTTTGCCTGATATGAGAATTGCTACTCCAGCTTTCTTTTGATTTCCATTTTCATGGAATATATTTTTCCATCCCCTCACTTTCAGTCTGTATGTATCCCTAGGTCTGAAATGGGTCTCTTGTAGGCAGCATATATACAGATCTTGTTTTGGTATCTATTCAGCCAGTCTATGTCTTTTGGTTGGAGCATTTAATCCATTTACATTTAAGGTAATTATGGATATGTATGTTCCTATTACCATTTTCTTAATTGTTTTGGGTTTTTTATTGTATGTCTTTCCCTTCTCTCGTGTTTCCTGCCTAGAGAATTTCCTTTAGCATTTGTTGTAAAGCTGGTTTGGTAGTGCTGGATTCTCTTAGCTTTTGCTTTTCTGTAAAGGTTTTAATTTCTCCATCAAATCTGAATGAGATCCTCGGTGTGTAGAGTAATCTTGGTTGTAGGTTTTTCCTTTTCATCACTTTAAATATGTCCTGCCACTCCCTTCTGGCTTGCAGAGTTTCTGCTGAAAGATCAGCTGTTAACCTTATGGGGGTTCCCTTGTGTGTTATTTGTTGTTTTTCCCTTGCTGCTTTTAATATTTTTTCTTTGTATTTAATTTTGATAGTTTGGTTAATATGTGTCTTGGCATGTTTATCCTTGGATTTATCCTGTATGGGACTGTCTGTGCTTCCTGGACTTGATTAACTATTTCCTTTCCCATATTAGGGAAGTTTTCAACTATAATCTCTTCAAATATTTTCTCAGTCCCTTTCTTTTTCTCTTCTTCTACTGGGACCCCTATGATTTGAATGTTGGTGCATTTAATGTTGTCTCAGAGGTCTCTGAGACTGTCCTCAATTCTTTTCATTCTGTTTTCTTTATTCTGCTCTGCAGTAGTTATTTCCACTATTTTATCTTTCAGGTCACTTATCCATTCTTCTGCCTCAGTTATTCTGCTATTGATCCCTTCTAGAGAATTTTTAATTTCATTTATTTTGTTGTTCATAACTGTTTGTTTGCTCTTTAGTTCTTCTAGGTCCTTGCTAAACATTTCTTTTATTTTCTCCATTCTATTTCCCAGATTTTGGATCATCTTTACTATCATTATTCTAAATTCTTTTTCAGGTAGACTGCCTATTTCCTCTTCATTTGTTAGGTCTGGTGGGTTTTTATCTTGCTTCTTCATCCGCTGTGTGTTTCTCTGTCTTCTCATTTTGCTTAACTTACTGTGTTTGGGGTCTCCTTTTTGCAGGCTGCAGGTTTGTAGTTCCTGTTGTTTTTGGTGTCTTCCCCCAGTGGTTAAGTTTGGTTCAATGAGTTGTGTAAGCTTCCTGGTGGAGGAGACTAGTGCCTGTGTTCTGGTGGATGAGGCTGGATCTTGTCTTTCTGGTGGGCAGGTCCACGTCTGGTGATGTGTTTTGGGGTTTCTGTGGCCTTATTATGATTTTAGGCAGCCTCTCTGCTAATGGGTGGGGTTGTGTTCCTGTCTTGCTAGATGTTTGGCATAGGGTGTCCAGCACTGTAGCTTGCTCATTGTTCAGTGGGGCTGGGTCTTGGTGTTGAAACAGAGATTTCTGGGAGATTTTCACCATTTAATATTATGTGGAGCTCGGAGGTCTCTTGTGGACCAATGTCCTGAACTTGGCTCTCCCATCTCAGAGGCACAGCCCTGATGCCTGGCTGGAGCATCAAGAGCCTGTGATCCACATGGCTCAGAATAAAAAGGAGGAAAAGAAAAAGAAAGAAGGAAGAAGATTAAGTAAAATAAAAAGTTATTAGAATAAAAAAAGAATTATTAAATTTTTTTAAGTAATTAAAGAAAAAAAAAAGAAAGAAAGAAGAGAGCAACCAAACCAAAGAACAAATCCACCAATGATAACAAGTGCTAAAAACTATACTAAAACAATAACAACAAATGGACAGAGAGAACCCTAGGACAAATGGGAAAAGCAAAGCTATACAGACAAAATCACACACAGAAGCATACACATACACACTCACAAAAAGAGGAAAAGGGAAATATATACATATGTTGTTGCTTCCAAAGTCCACATCCTCAATTTGGGATGATTCGTTGTCTATTCAGGTATTCCACAGATGCAGGGTATCAGGTTTCTTGTGGAGATTTAATCCGCTGCTCCTGAGGCTGCTGGGAGAAATTTCCCTTTCTCTTCTTTGTTCGCACAGATCCCGTGGCTCATCATTAGATTTGGCCCCGTCTCTGTGTGTAGGTTGCCTGAGGGCATCTGTTCTTCGCTCAGACAGGAGGGGGTTAAAGGAGCAGCTGATTCAGGGGCTCTGACTCACTCAGGCTGGGGGGAGGGAGGGGTACGGAATGCGGGGCGAGCCTGCGGTCGCAGAGACTGGAGTGACATTGCACCAGCCTGAGGCGGGCCGTGTGTTCTTCATTAGACTTTGAATGTGCAAGAAATAAACTTGCATTATGTTAATTTCTATACTATGAATATACATTATATATATGTGAATATTTACATATTATTTGCACATTATATGTGTGAATAATCTTTTATCAATGATTTATCCAAAAGTATATATTTTTAAAAGAGCTAGAGGAAGAGTAATCCAAGCAGAGGACCCTCCAGGTGTAGAGGCCATCAGAAGGGAGAGAACACTGAGCAGCGCTATGGCAGTCGGCCAGAATAAGCACGTTACACAAGGTGGCCAAAGGGGGCAAGAAGAAAGTGGTTGGCCCATTTTCTAAGAAAGATTGGTATGATGTGAAAGCACCAGCTATGTTCAATATAAGAAATATTGGGAAAACACTAATCATGAGAACTCAAGCAACCAAAATTGCATCTGACGACCTCAAGGGTCATGTTTTTGAAGTGAGCCTTGCTGATCTGCAGAGTGATGAAGTTGCATTTAGAAAATTCAAGCTAATTATTGAGGATGTTCAGGGCAAAAACTGCCTAACTAATTTCCATTGCATGGGTCTTACCTGTGACAAAATGTGCTCCATGGTCAAAAAATGGCAGAACATGATTGAAGTTCATGTTGATATGAAGACTACCCATGGTTATTTGCTTCATCTATTCTGTGTGCATTTTACTAAAAAATGCAACAATCAGATTCAGAAGAACTCTTATGCCCAGCACCGACAGTTCCTCCTAATCTGGAAGAAGATGATGGAAATCATGACCCAAGAGGAGCAGACAAATAAATGACTTGAAAGAGGTAGTCAATAAATTGATTCCAGACAGCACTGGAAAAGGCATAGGAAAAGCTTGCCAATATATTTATCTGCTCCATGATTCTTTGTTAGAAAAGTAAAAATGCTGAAGAAGCCCAAATTTGAATTGGGAAAACTCTGGAGCTTCATGGTGAAGGTGATAGTTCTTGGAAAAGCTACTGGAGATGAGACAGGTGTTAAGGTCGAATGAGCTGATGGATATGAGTCACCAGTCCAAGAATCTGTTTAAAATTCAGACTTTTAATGGTCACAACTAAAAGAGCTTATTTGTGATTTTTTTTCATAAAAGGGAAAGAACTAGGTATGTTCTAGAATCTAAAACTGCTCTGTCTAATACAGTAGTCACTACTACATGTGCCTCTTTCACAATTGAAATGTGTCTAGTCTGATAGAAAACAAACTTACGGTTACCAAATGGGAAAGCTGGTGGGGGGAGGAGGGATAAATTAGGGCTTTGAGATTAACATATACACACTACTATATATATAATAGATAACCAACAAGGACCCACTGTATAACATAGGGAACTATACTCAATATCTTGTAATAACCTATAATGGAAAAGAATCTAAAAAGGAATATATATGTAAATATATAGAGAGAATATATATATTTTATGTTCATATATATAAAACAATGTACATATATATATAAAACACTGAATCACCTTGCTGTACACCTGAAACTAATACAACATTGTAAATCAACTATATTTCAAAAAAAATTAAAAATAAATGTGCCTTGTGTGAATTGAGATGTGATGTAAGTGTAAAATGTACACCAGATTTTAAAGAGAGTACAAAACAAAGAGAAACTAAAATATCTCATTAATAATTTTTATAGTAATTATATGTTGAAATGATAATATTTTTATACATTTGGTTAAATAAAATATTAGTAAATTAATTTCACTTGTTTCTCCATAGTGTGTGAACTTGAAAATTTTAAATTATACCTGTGCTTCAGTTTTGTGGCTCACATTATATTTCTATTGGACAGGGCTCTCTTCTAGAGACTGACAGAAAGTCAGGCTAACAAACATTGGCATAAGCAGGAGATGGGTTAATTTAAGAGGTTATGTGTTAAGGGTGTATGTCACTACCATATTCACATTTCTTCATTTCTTCATCCAACAAAGAAATGTTAAAAATTATCTATGCCCAGGCACTGTGTCAAGTTTGGGGACACAAAGATGAAAGAGGCATAAACCTTTCAAGAAACCTCTAGCACAGGGGAGGAGACAGATGAGCAAACCAAGAATTACAATATATCCATTTATGAATGTTCAGCGCTAAGGAGACATGAGGAAGGACAACTGGGGTAGAGGAGAGGCAGAGAAAGCTCTCAAGAAGAGTTACCGCTTGAGCTGTCTTTCAAGGGCAAGTAAGATACTCTTACAGACCCACCCTTATCCAGCCCTATCCCATCCTTTCTCTCCAACTTCAATTTCTCCTCTGATAGCCCTTTCAGTGTTCTGTCTAGATGTTCTGTTCAATGGTTGACAAAAATGCCCATAGTCAAACTTCAGCATCAACTTGCTTAAACTCAACCCTAGTTTTCCTTTAGTGACATATTTTCTCTTTCCTCCATGTCCACTCTACTGGAGACTATCTCCCTCTCCCATGCCCTACCCTTCATCCCCAACTCACTAGGTGAAGAGGGGTTGGCATTTTCTTAGTTCCCCATTTTGGCTTCGTGTCAATTATTTGCTGCCATTGCCAAAAATAGCTTCTAGGTCCATCCTGCCTGCCTGCCCCCACTTTAGTTGTTTTTCTTTTTGTCAACCCCAGATCAACTCCAGGTCAAACTTTCCTCTATGTCTTCAGCAACTGTGTCACAGTCCTCCTCTTTATCTCACTACCTGTCCTTATTATTCATGACTTCAGCATCCCTTCCATCATCCAGCATACCTATTTCACAGTTCCTTGACTTTCTCAAGTCCGATGACCTTAATTCCCTTAATTTCCATTGTATCTTAGTCACTAAAAGTATAGCCATATTTTGGACCTCATCTTTTGTTTATTTTTATTCTTTCACACTGTATATTTCCCTAACCCCTAAACTATGTATCTACCCTTTCCCACCCTCCACATACCATACGTATGCCTTAACACCTCCTGAATCTGCTTTTGTTTCTTATTGTGATCCCTAGGCCTGTGATGCTTCCTTATTCACTTCTCATAGTCTTGGGAGCAAAATCTGTGGTGAGGTAAGAGGAGGGTTTCTAGAAAGCAATCCCTCCCTCAAAACTCAATAATATCTCCTCTAGTCATTTTCCACTGGCACTCACCTGTAATGCCTACTTTTATCTTGATAAATGTCATCCTTTCTTCAAGGTCAAACTCAAATTCCCTCCAGGAAACAAAGCACATGGATCTTTTCTTCTTTAACTCCTACTACATGAACCAAATCAACTTTTGATTATATAGCTTAAGTCATCTCCAGATTATTTCTTATCTATTAGTCATTGCCCCAACAGAAATCTATAAGAAAAGGACCATACATTCTATCTCTTTGGCATTTCCTACCCAAAGAACACAATGCTGGATGTATATTTGTTGCTTAGATAATTATTTGATAAACAAATATATCATTTTTTATTTTGCTATGTAAATCCAGTAACAAAACATTCTGCTTATTCTCATAATTTCTTTGGCAGTGAAAAAATTGAGGAGAAAATAAAACTTTCTTGTGTAATCTCCTCAGAGAGGTCCCACTGAAAATCCCAGTGGGAATATAAGCCTGGCAACTACTTCCCAGATTGGATCCAGAAGCCATACCTGGTTATGTGGGGTTGTTATTAGAGCAATCAGAAGCAGAAACCACAGAGCACCATGATAAAGCCAGAGTTTATGAAGCATCTCATAGCATTCTATATTTTATTAAGTATTCTATAGGCAGTCTACTAAATACTTTCTGATTATTATTTCATACAATTCCTCCAAACCTATGAGTTAGGTATTCTATTCCCATTTTACAGATGAGGAAATAAAGGCTCAGAAGTAGTAAATGACTTGTCCAAGAGAACAGCAAGTATCAGAGTTGGGGTTTGAACTCACATCTGTCTGACTCTAAAGCCTATGACTTACCCTTAAAATTCAATGAGTATAATTTTGTTTTGTGAATATTAATTCGTTTGGGAGGAGGTCTAATATTCCTTATTTCCTCTGGTAATACAACTCCCTTCTTTGGGGAGAAATTCCCTTCTTCTTTCCACCATGCTCCATCATGAAGAAGAAATGGTTACTGTCATCTCTCAACATGACAATACCTCCCTACCCATAATGTTTAGTCAAGGGAGAGGTATCTGCCCAAGCTGAGCCAACAATACCTGATTTCCCAGATCAGAACCCAAGCTGCCCCAATTAGAATTCTTCCCCCAAATTCAGGAAACTAAACCTGTGAGTGAGGAGTGTTTCCTGTTAGGTACTCAAACTATACGAATGTAAACCTGAAGCCATGGCATGTCCTTCACCTCCTGGAAGAAGACTGTGTGCAGGAGAGAATAAAACTGACATGGAGAGAGAGGGAGAGAGAGCCAGCCCTACTGCTTGTGAAACGTCCCCAATCACCTTTTCTCCCTTGCTGCTTCTGACCTTCCCATGGTGAGTGGAACCAATAACTTCCCCATTTTGCCCAAGCAAGTGCTTTCTGTCACTTGTAAAGGAGTCCTAAATGATTCAGCCCAACCCAGGAAGTGCTGAAGGTCAAAAATCAGTAAAAGTAAGACTTATTAGCATAATGAAGAAGTAAATGAAATATTGGAAGCAAGAGACAAAGCCAAGAGGTTGCAAATCAGACAGCACGGAGAGTGGATTAGGGGTGAGAGACAATGGAGTTAAAGCCACCTAAGATCATCTATCCTGGAAGAGCTCTGTGAGACCTGAAACTATTTTCTTTTTAAAGGTCACTAGCCAAAATAAGAGTCAGCAGTTCAGCTTAGTTCAAAAACATGGATGGAGTAAGAGCAATAATCAGAATTTCATAAGATAAAATTATTCCTTTTAAGAATTAAGCCCAAATAAAGCTATCTCCATCTTAAAAGAGCGTTTTTTACTGGTATTCACTACCTTCTTTTTAATGACAATTACAAACTAAATAAATCATATGTTAGACCCAAGGAAGGAATTAAAAGGAAATCAAAGACATTTGAATATGTAATATGTCATATTGGCTAAGAACTAAAGTTATACAGAATTTACTCATAGAAGAAAAAGAGGCTTGGCTCTTGGTAGACTTAATTTCACCAGGATGATGTGTTGAGGTTTAGAGTAGGTGAGAATCAGTCTTTGACAATGGACCAGACAGCCACACTAATATGGCTGAAAAAATAAGCTTTCTCAGTCTGCATTTTCATTTCAAAAATGTAGGTGCATGAGCTTAATTTCCTTACTGGGTTTACCTGGAGATCAGTGTCAAGGAGCAAGCTCTAAAATGTAAATAATTCATTGGTTCACCGAGTGGTTTTCCAAGCTACCACGGACTTTAGTGCCCTGACCTCTGGGAGAAAGGGGTGAAGGCTTGGATTGAAGCTTTTTTTAGCAAATCCTTTCCATTCAAAACCCATAAGCTTCTTGTCCTTGTCAGCAAGTGTCCAGAAGGTGCCTTGTCAACAGATCCCATTCGAGGTAGCACAGCTGGGAGCTGACAGAAGTGGGAGGAGCCTTGGGAGCTTTTGCTACAATCTGGCCTGTGACATGAATTGAAAACTGCTTTGGTTTTTCAGCTGGAAGTAAATTACATTCCTTTGACTCACTTTCTGTTTTGTGATGTGCCTGTATGTGTACACAATATGTGTGGTTTGGACATGTACATGCACACATACAAGTGTGTTTATCAGTTGAAACTGGGCAGTGTTTTCACATAGTGCATAGTCCAATAAAAATTGTTGAATCTCCAATTGCTTCCTGTGGGTTTTGTGATCATTGCCCAGAATAAGAGCCGGATCCAATCCAACTCGTTGCAGAATCTGCCACCAATACAGTCAAGTAGTATGATGAAAAATTGTTGAGGGCTGCTAATTTAAATGGATAAATGTGCACCCAAGGTCTAATATTAATCTTTCAACTTTTTTTTTGCTGAAGTCTTTAAAATTAGGGCATGGCTTAGGATTTACACACAAAAAAGAGATGCTTATACAATTGCTTTTTTTTTCTCTTTAAGAAAATCATTGTGCCTCCACTTAGTCACATCATTGGAAATAGGCCATGGTGAAGTGTTTCTACCATAAAAAGGACAGATTACTAAGTTCTCTAAATCCTATCACTTTTACAGTTGACAATTAAACCAAATTATTACACCCATAAAACGGAACAAGAGAAGATCCTTGCTAAATAAATCATTTCAGTTTCAGCATTGCTTGATAAATAGTGATAGGGATATAAATTCTATTAAGTGAGAAACTCTACACTCTAAATTGGATACACATGGTGGACTTGAGAAATGAATTTGAGATGAGAAATATATTTGCTTTGTGAACCAAAGTAATATAGTGGTTGCTAAATTCATTAAAGCATTAGCTGATTATAATTCAGTGTGTTAATTTAATATTATGGGTGATAAGCTTTGCCCTAGTTCTAGTTATGATCTGTAATAAACCTGGATGTATATTTGTACCCCATTTTCAGGCTGTGCCTTTTTCAGTCCCTTTGAACTAACACTGTTGATACCTTTTATCTGTAGCCTCAACTGCACTTCTTATGAACCTCTTCTGACAAAAGCTGGAAAGAATGTTAGTAATTGCATTCATTCCTCCCAGCAGGTGAAGCCAAGAAGCATTTGTGTTTGCAGTGTGGTATCAGTGTACTGAGGGTCAACTCTGGATGCTTGAGTGCCCTCCATCATTTTATTCTGGTCCATATCCCTTATCTCCCTTTAGTTTTCCTCCCAGCTTCTTCAGAGGACCTGCTTATCAGGGGCTCTGGCACCTTTTCTGGTTTTACCAAACAATTTCTATGGTATCCATCTTCCACTTGCAGTTTTACATCACTGGACATAACTGCCACAGAGGCTGAGAGTACTGAATACAAACTGGCAATAGAGGATCACTCATTGTCTCAGTCTGAGTTTGTTCAAAAACATTGAGACATTGCAAGTATTGATGGGTGTAATTGATGTTTAATAATGAAGACAGGGCTTACACAAATATGGAAAGAGCCGCAGGATTATCAATCTGGATGGCTGAAGCTAGAGAATCAAGAAAGAGTCACAAATATCAGACTGAGGCAAAGGAATAAAGAAAGAAGCAGACCTCTTATGGGGGGAGTTTTCAAACCAGTATGACCGCTAGGTGAAAGCTCTTGAAGAAGTCTTGAAGCCTACCACATGGGATTATAATAACTTTCCAAAAATTCATTTGCTTTACTTTACCTTCCAAATCTCAAGAAAGTTGTTTTCATTGGAAAACTCTAATCCAGAACCATGTATGGAAGGAGATTTTAGGAAACATACTTTCCAGGCCTAAAAGGCGATTTTGAAGATACTGCTAAATTGACAACAAACAATCTAACAGAGTCAACCCCTTTGGAAATTTGACAACTATGCCCCATTCCATTTAACTGCATTTAACTCAATACGTAATATAAGGACATCATGCTTTTAATTAGCACAATGCAACCATCCTTTGACAACCAAAGACCAAAAAACTCTCTTCCCAAAGAGTAGACTCAAGTCTCGTATATCATTTTAACTATCTTTAAATGATGTTTAACCCTCTTTAGCTAAGTTATACTTGCCCCATTGAAATCCTGTAATGCAAATGCTAATGCTGTATTAAAATATCTAATGTTAGGGCTTCCCTGGTGACGCAGTGGTTGAGAGTCTGCCTGCCGACACAGGGGACACGGGTTCGTGCCCCGGTCCGGGAAGATCCCACATGCCGCAGAGCGGCTACGCCCGTGAGCCATGGCCGCTGAGCCTGTGTGTCCGGAGCCTGTGCTCTGCAACGGGAAAGGCCACAGCAGTGAGAGGCCCGCGTACCGCCAAAAAAAAAAAAAATCTAATGTTAGATAATACAACATTAAGAGACAGAACAGATAAGAATAATTCATTAACGTATGTAAATATAAACAAATCAAAGCAATAAGGAAGACGAGTGTAATCATTACAGTTATTATTTCTACAAGTGATGATTTGGCCATAATTGGTATTTATATCTTTCTTATTCCACTAAACTTTCCTTAGCCTCTTTGTTTTCAATAAGTGGTTCAGTTGGTTGTGGTTCTTTGCTCAATGGAATTACTCAAATCCTCCTGAAGGATCTGTCATCAGCAGTCTTGTCTGTATTGAGTTTCTGTAGTTTCTCATTATCTTTTGCTAGAGGACATAAGAGTACTACGAAACACACCCATAGAATATTCTGGGTTATAGTCATGTCCTCTTTACTCCCATTTTGTAGTAGTAACATAATTTCCCCTTTATAATCAGAATGAATTACCCCACCTATTAGAGTAACACCCTCCTTTGCTATTGGTTCAGTGGCATGAGGTACCCATAGTGGCCAGATGGCACTGGTAGTTTCTACTTCATAATAACTATGTTGTGTCCCCTGATTCTAGGAATTAAGACCTTAAAGCAGCAAGTCCAAGTTATAATATTGGGAATAGAAAATTTGCTAGTGGATTTTTAGGGGTAATAATGAGAGAATCCAGTTCCATTTCCACCCTGTAGTTCTTAAATCCATACATCCTGGCTATGGGTGAAATAACATCATATACTGATTGCTGATTCAAAGCATGTACAATACACTGAGGACATTTTCCCAGCCTTGCAAAGTTTGTCAAGCACCTAAAGCCCTCCATCTATAACCTATAGAGGGTTATATTGTCCCTCTGATCATTGAAACTCTCCTCTGTTGTGGTAGCCCTTTCATGAACATTTATATGACACAAAAAATTCCTAATATTCTATGCCAATTTGGAGAATTACATCTACTTATCTCTTCTCCAGACCTCCTTGTCTACCGTTTTCCAATTTTGTGTCTTCTCACTCCATGATCATCTAGCTAAACTGTTAGCAACTGCCCACAAAACCATATAGATCCATACCTTTGTCTACATTTCCTTCCAAGAGAAATGAATAACAAGGGGCATTCCTCAAAGTTCTTTGTACTGGGAGGATTTCTCTTTACTACCATTCTTTAGGATCACCCCTGTGTGGTGCTACAGTGTTGAAGCTGCCCACTTTAAATTGTTACTGGGATATAATACAGAATCATCTTGTAAACAAGCTCTGTGTTTGTCCATGAGCTGATCATAGAGGACTCACCATGAAGCTAGAGGTGCCGATTGAGGAAAAGAAGTCTGGTAACAGGAGTAGGGACCTCAGGAGTCTTGAGTAATTCATCTGGGCAAATTGCTTGTGCCTCCAAGAGCTGCTTGGGCCCCATACTTGATGATGAAGTGCTGTTGTACACATCCAAATTTATAACTTCATGAGCCAGGCAGCACACATGCTATGAGAAAAGCTTGTCATTTTATCATGAAAAGCTTAGGTCACATGGTAACTCGATGGCCCATTATCACACATTCAGTCTCTTTTAGGACCCAGGAGCAAGCTGAAAGCTGTTTCTCAAAAGGGCAATAGTTATCTGCAAAAGACAATATAACTTTACTCCAAAATTCAAAAGGTCTTCATTGTTATTTATCTATAGGACTTGCCAAAGACTCCATATAGCATTCATATCTGTCATAGATACTTCACCACCATTGGTATGCAGGCTTATACGGCTCAAGTGGCAAAACAGCTTGAAGAGCAAGAAACCTGGACCTGTTGCATAGCTTTTCCTTGTCCTGTTTCCACTCAAAACTGGCAGTCTTAACAGATTACTCAGTAAATGGATCAAATCCATGTTCCTAAATGAAGAATAGATTGCTTCAATACCCAAAGAGGTACCCTAGGTGTTATACATTTTCCTTACTGGTTGAAGCCACTTGTCCTTCACTTTGTAGTGATTATCTCAATGTATCCCAGAAATTCCTAGAATTCCTAGAAATTTCACTGAGTTTTCAAGCCCTGAATTTTGTGGTCTTACCCCCTGGCATGCATGAGTTTTATTAAGGTATACAAGGATATTAGCTACTTCCTGCTCACTAATTTCAATCAGCCTGATACCATCAATGCAGTAGGCCAGAATAATGTCCCATGGAATCACTAGATAATCAAGGTCCTTGAGCACTGGAGTATTGAAGGGGTCTGAGGTAAGGCCACCTAGTGAAGGTATATTGTAACTCCCCCTATATTAAAGAACACTTGTTCTGATTGTGCTTACTAACAAGTGTAGGGGAAAAAAAGCACCAGCTAGATCAACAGCTACTTACAAGATATCCGGAGCTGTGTTGATTTGTTCAGTAAAAATCCACATCTGGTCAATAGCTTCAACTGAAGTCACTATCTAATTAAGTTTATGATAATTCACTGTCATTTCCAAGATTTATATTTTCTCTGTCCTGGCCAAGTATGTAGGTAGTAGGTAGGTTGAATGGGTAAAGTGGTAGAGACCAATATCTCTCCATATTTCAAGTCTTTGATCAGTATTACTTTTGGTTTTCAATTTCAGTAGTAAGAGTACTGAAGAGCATTTCCCACCATAATACCTCCCACTGCACGGATCAAGGTGTTAATATGACAAGTCTGCATATACCTATCCTACCTATGTATTCAGAACTAAGAAACAGCCAGAAGTTTGGACTTATAGGCAGGCATGAGCCAAAACTCCATTAACCACCTGTTCTCCATAAGTTCCTACTTTTGGCTAGTGGACCACAGTGGCATTTGTGTCTCCAGGGATGAGCATCAATTCAGAGTCAGTTTCTATTAATCCCTGGAAGATTTGGCTACCTTCCTTTCCGGGGTGCATTCACCCCGGTAAATGGAAACAAGTCCCTTTGGGAAGGTTGGGAGGTAGACTTACAGCGCAATTTTTGTAAGTATAGCAGATCCTTTACTTAAAGTGACCTTTAATATAGCATATTAGTTTCCTATGGCTGCTGTAATAAATCATCACAAATGTAGTGTCTTAAAGCAACACAAATACAAGTTTACTAACTTACAGTTTTGGAGGTCAAAAGTCCAAAATGGCCTAAAATGAAGGTGTTTGTAGAGTTATGTTCCTTTCTAGAGGCTTTAGGGGACAACTTATTTTCTTGCCTTTTCCAGATTCTAGAGGCTACTTGCACTGGCTCATCACCCCCTTATATCTTCAAAACCAGTAGGGACCGGGTATTTTAAAATGGCTCATTTCCCTTCTGCTTCTGGGAAGCCTGAGGGGATCCTTCTCTGATATTTACTGAGAGGTCCTGTAGGTAAATCTCACAAAATTGTGGGGGCCCTTATGCTTGGATGCCCCTGGAGTTTTTAAATCTCAGAGTTGTCCAGACTGAGTCTCCAGCAAGTGATTGATTACAGCTCAAGTTTTTCTACCCCAGCACTGGTTCCTGAGGAGGTTTCCACTGCTGACAACTCTTCAGGGACAACGACTGAACCCTGTGGGTTGAAGGAAAAAAATAACAGATTTCCAGATAGACTAAAAAACAACTTAGCACTCAGCAAGAAAAGAAGTGAGAACTCAAGTTGAAACAAACTGTGCAGACAATGTCACCACAGCACTTCCAGATATTAAGAATGGTGGAAACCTGGACAGACCACAAGCCATCTCCACCAGTGCATGGAAAAAGGAAAGAGCTTACCTGAAACAAGAAAAAACAGAGCGAGGAGGACGAGAGAAACATCTCTGATGACTTTTGGAGCAGCAGGACTCGGTAGTGCCTGAAACCATTTAACTGAATTGAAAATTTTTCTTTTACCTTTCAAAGAAAGTTTGGAGTTTTTATAATTTACAGCTATAAGACTGAAGAAATGCTGTTGTTAAACATCTGATTGAGCAGAAGCAAGAAGAACTACAATCCTGCAGCCTGTGGAACAAAAACCACATTCACAGAAAGATAGACAAGATGAAAAGGCAGAGGGCTATGTACCAGATGAAGGAACAAGATAAAACACCAGAAAAACAACTAGATGAAGTGGAGATAGGCAACCTTCCAGAAAAAGAATTCAGAATAATGATAGTGAAGATGACCCAAGATCTCGGAAAAAGAATGGAGGCAAAGATCGAGAAGATGCAAGAAATGTTTAACAAAGACTGAGAAGAATTAAAGAACAAACAAACAGATATGAACAATACAATAACTGAAATGAAAACTACACTAGAAGGAATCAATCGCAGAATAACTAAGGCAGAAGAACAGATAAATGACCTGGAATACAGAATGGTGGAATTCACTGCTGCAGAACAGAATAAAGAAAAAACAATGAAAAGAAATGAGGACTGCCTAAGAGACCTCTGGGACAACATTAAATGCAACAACATTCACATTACAGGGATCCCAGAAGGAGAAGAGACAGAGAAAGGACCCGAGAAAATATTTGAAGAGATTAGAGTCGAAAACTTCCTTAACATGGGAAAGGAAATAGTCACCCAAGTCCAGGAAGCACAGAGAGTCCCATAAGCATAAACCCAAGGAGAAACACACTGAGACACATAGTAATCAAATTGGAAAAAATCAAAGACAAAGAAAAATTATTGAAAGCAGCAAGGGAAAAATGACAAATAACATACAAGGGAACTCCCATAAGGTTAACAGCTGATCTTTCAGCAGAAACTCTACAAGCCAGAAAGGAGTGGCATGATATACTTAAAGTGATACAAGGGAAGAACCTATAACCAAGGTTACTCTACCCAGCAAGGATCTCATTCAGATTTGATGGAGAAATCAAAAGCTTTACAGACAAGCAAAAGCTAAGAGAATTCAGCACCACAAAACCAGCTCTACAACAAATGCTAAAGGAACTTCTCTGAGTGGGAAACACAAGAGAAGAAAAGGACCTACAAAAACAAACCCAAAACAATTAAGAAAATGGTCATAGGAACATAGATATCGATAATTACCTTAAACGTGAATAGATTAAATGTTCCAACCAAAAGACACAGGCTTGCTGAATGGATACAAAAACAAGACCCATATATATGCTGCCTACAAGACACCCACTTCAGACCTAGGGACACACACAGACTGAAATTGAGGGGATGGAAAAATATTCCATGCAAATGGAAATCAAAAGAAAGCTGGGGGCTTCCCCAGTGACGCAGTGGTTGAGAGTCCGCCTGCCAACGCAGGGGACACGGGTTCGTGCCCTGGTCCGGGAAGATCCCACATGCCGCGGAGCGACTGGGCCCGTGAGCCATGGCTGCTGAGCCTGCGTGTCCAAAGCCTGTGCTCCGCAACAGGAGTAGGCCACAACAGTGAGAGGCCCGCGTAAAGCAAAAAAAAAAAAAAAAAAAAAAAAAAAAGCTGGAGTAGCAATACTCATATCAGATAAAATAGACTTTAAAATAAAGAATGTTACAAGAGACAAGGAAAGACACTACATAATGATCAAGGGACCAATCCAAGAAGAAGATATAACAATTATAAATATATATGCACCCAACATAGGAGCACCTCAATACATAAGGCAACTGCTAACAGCTCTAAAAGAGGAAATCGACAGTAACACAATAGTAGTGGGGGACTTTAACACTTCACTTACAACAATAGACAGATCAGTCAAAATGAAAACAAATAAGGAAACAGAAGCTTTAAATGACACAATAGACCGGATATATTTAATTGATATTTTTAGGACATTCCATCCAAAAACAGCAGATTACACTTCTTCTCAAGTGAGCACGAACATTATCCAGAATAGATCACATCTTGGGTGACAAATCAAGCCTCAGCAAATTTAAGAAAATTGAAATCATATCCAGCATCGTTTCTGACCACAGCGCTATGAGATTAGAAATGAATTACAGTGAAAAAAACGTAAAAAACACAAACACATGGAGTCTAAACAATATGTTACTAAATAACCAAGAGATCACTGAAGAAATCAAAGAGGAAATCAAAAAATACCTAGAGACAAATGACAATGAAAGTGCGATGACCCCAAACCTATGGGATGCCACAAAAGCAGTTTAAGAGGGAAGTTTATAGTTATACAAGCCTACCTCAAGAAACAAGAAAAATCTCAAATAAACAATCTAACCTTACACCTAAGGAACTAGAGAAAGAAGAACAAACAAAACCCAAAGTTAGCAGAAGGAAAGAAATCAGAAATTTCAGAGCAGAAATAAATGAAATAGAAACAAAGAAAACAATAGCAAAGATCAATAAAGCTAAAAGCTGGTTCTTTGAGAAGATAAACAAAATTGATAAACCACTAGCCACACTCAACAAGAAAAAGAGGGAGAGGATTCAAATCAATAAAGTTAGAAATGAAAAAGAAGTTACAACAGACACCACAGAAATACAAAGCACCCTAAGAGACTACTACAAGCAACTCTATGCCAATAAAATGGAAGACCTGGAAAAAATGGACAAATTCTTAGAAAGGTATAACCTTCCAAGACTGAACCTGGAAGAAATAGAAAATATGAACAGACCAGTCACAAGTATTGAAATTGAAACTGTGATTAAAAATTTTCCAACAAACAAAACTCCAGTACCAGATGGATTCACAGGTGAATTCTATCAAACAACTAGAGAAGAGCTAAGGCCCATTCTTCTCAAACTCTTCCAAAAAATTGCGGAGGAAGGAGCATTCCCAAACTCATTCTATGAGGCCACCATCACCCTGATACTAAAACCAGACAAAGATACTACAAAAAAAGAAAATTACAGACCAATATCACTGATGAACATACATGCAAAATCCTCAACAAAATACTAGCAACAGATTCCAACAACACATTAAAAGGATCATACACCATGATCAAGTGGGATTTATCCCAGGGATGCAAGGATTCTTCAATACACACAAATCAATCAATGTGATACACCATATTAACAAATTGAAGATTAAAAACCATATGATCATATCAATAGATGCAGAAAAAGCTTTTGACAAAATTCAACACCATTTAAGATAAAAACTCTCCAGAAAGTGGGCATAGAGGGAACCTACCTCAACATAATAAAGGCCATATACAACAAACCCACAGCAAACATTCTTAATGGTGAAAAAGTGAAAGCATTTTCTCTAAGATCAGGAACAAGGCAAGGATGTCCACTCTCACCACTATTATTCAACATAGCTTTGGAAGTCCTAGCCATGGCAATCAGAGAAGAAAAAGAAATAAAAGGAATACAAATTGGAAAAGAAGAAGTAAAACTGTCACTGTTTGCAGATGACATGATACTATACCTAGAGAATCCTAAAGATGCCACCAGAAAACTACTAAAGCTAATCAATGAATCTGGTAAAGTAGCAAGATACAAAATTAATACACAGAACTCTCTTGCATTCCTATATATTAATGATAAAAAATCTGAAAGAGAAATTAAGGCAACATTCCCATTTACCATTGCAACAAAAAGAATAAAATACCTAGGAATAAACTTACCCAGGGAGACAAAACACCTGTATGCAGAAAACTATAAGACACTGATGAAAGAAATTAAAGATGATACCAACAGATGGAGAGATATACCATGTTCTTGGATTGAAAGAATCAATAATGTGAAAATGACTCTACTACCCAAAGCAATCTACAGATTCAGTGAAATCCCTATCAAATTACCAATGGCATTGTTTACAGAACTAGAACAAAAAATCTTAAAATTTGTATGGAGACACAAAAGACCCCGAATAGCCAAAGCAGTCTTGAGAGAAAAAAAACGGAGCTGGAGGAATCAGACTCCCTGACTTCAGACTAGACTACAAAGCTACAGTAATCAAGACAATATGGTACTGGCACAAAAACAGAAACATAGATCAATGGAACAAGATAGAAAGCCCAGAGATAAACCCACGCACCTATGGTCAACTAATCTATGACAAAGGAGGCAAGGATATACAATGGAGAAAAGACAGTCTCTTCAATAAGTGGTGCTGGGAAAAGTGGACAGCTACATGTAAAGGATGAAATTAGAACACTCCCTAACACCATACATAAAAATAAACTCAAAATGGATTTGAGACCTAAATGTTAGACCGGACACTCTAAAACTCTTAGAGGAAAACATAGGAAGAACACTCTTTGACATAAATCACAGCAAGATCTTTTTTGATCCACCTCCTAGAGTAATGGAAATAAAAACAAAAATAAACAAACGGGACCTAATGAAGCTTTTGCACAGCAAACGAAACCATAAACAAGATGAAAAGACAACCCTCAGAATTGGAGAAAATATTTGCAAACAAATCAACAAAGTATTAATCTCCAAAATATATAAACAGCTCATGCAGCTCAATATTAAAAAAACAAACAACCCAATCCAAAAATGGGCAGAAGACCTAAATAGACATTTCTCCAAAGAAGACATACAGATGACCAAGAAGCACATGAAAAGCTGCTCAACATCATTAATTATTAGAGAAATGCAAATCAAAACTACAATGAGGTATCACCTCACACCAGTTAGGATGGGCATCCTCAGAAAATCTACAATCAACAAATGCTGGAGAGGGTGTGGAGAAAAGGGAACCCTCTTGCACTGTTGATGGGAATTGTAAATTGATACAGCCACTATGGAGAGCAGTATAGAGGTTCCTTAAAAAACTAAAAATAAAATTACCATATGATCTAGCAATCTCCCACTACTGGGCATATACCCAGAGAAAACCATAATTCAAAAAGACACATGCACCCCAATGTTCATTGCAGCACTCTTTACCATAGCCACATCATGGAAGCAACCTAAATGCCCATCGACAGAGGAATGGGTAAAGAAGGTGTGGTACATATATACAATGAAATATTACTCAGCCATAAAGAGGAACGAAATTGGGTCATTTGTTGAGACGTAGATGGATCTAGAGACTGTCATACAGAGTGAAGTAAGTCAGAAAGAGAAAAACAAATATTGTACATTAACTCACATATGTGGAACCTAGAAAATGGTACAGATGAACCGGTTTGCAGGGCAGAAACTGAGACACAGATGTAGAGAACAAATGTATGGACACCAAGGGGGGAAAGCGGCCAGGGGGTGGGCGTGGTGGTGTGATGAATTGGGCGATTGGGATTGACATGTATACACTGATGTGTATAAAATTGATGAGTAATAAGAACCTGCTGTATAAATAAATAAATAAAATTAAAAAATTTTAAAAAAACCAAGAAAACCAAAATACCATCTGATTAGGTTGATTTGATTAAAGGTATTATAAATCATTCAAGAGTCTTTTGAAGTAGCTTTAAATAATATGAATTTGTAGTAAATGATTCTTGATTTATTGTATAAAAAGTAATTTAAGTAAGTATAATCCTCAAAATAGTTATAGCAGAAATATACATTTAACAAATGTTCTATTTTGTTTAATCATTTTTGTTTGTAAAACTTTGTACTTTAATTTTTCATTAATTTAGACTTTGTTTTATATTATTTTATTTATTTTAAATTAATGGTATCTTTAATAACATGCCTAGGTTATTTTTTTAGATGTAGAAAATATGCAATCATTATCTCCCTCCAAACCCTGCCCAGTTCCTCTCCATCAACAAGTGACAGGCTGCTAAGTAGATTTCCATATGTAGATCTTTATGCATATTTATTATGTGTAATTCCAAAGATTTTTATTCATATGCAAGTTAGTATGATTATATATCGCCCCCTTTGTTTTTACACAACAGGCAGCATAATATACACAGCAATCTTTCCCTTATTCATTGCATTTAACATCTAGACTGATAACTCCCAGGTTTATAGGCCAGACCTCTCCCCCTGATTCTAAACCTACATGTCTAACCACCTAATTGGCAACTGCACTTGGATATATAATAGTCATCTGAAAATGTACTTGTCTAAAATTGAACTCGAGACCTCTCTCCACACCAGCTGTATTTCTAGTTTTCTTCATCTCAAGTCACTAACATTTCCATTCTACCTGTTCAGGCAAGTGATGTCACCCTTTCATTTCCCCCTATTTCTCTCACAACAGTTCCAACAATAAATCCAATTGGCCCTACTTCAAAATACATCCAGAAGTCAACTGTGGCTCACCATTTCTGTTTTGCCACCATCCTCTCTCCCCTGGATTATTGCATTAACATTTCAGCTGGTTTTCCTCTCTATTTCCCTGAAGCCCACTCTCAATGCAGCAGCCAAAGTCTGCTGTATCACCTGCATGACCCTATGTGATGGGTACCTCCTATTCTTTGGACTCATCTTTTCTGATCTCCTTCTTATTCTCACTGCTTCAGCCTCATGGCTTTTCTTTCTGTTCCTCTAACATTTCTTTCTGTTCTGTTCCTCAGCCTACTGCTTCTAGGCCTCAAATTACCTGCTTTAGTTTTTCTGTTGTCATATTCATTAAATTCTGTCTTAATAATTTTAATAGTCTTTAAAATTTTTGTTTTGTTCTTTATTTAAAAATTTTAAAATATGAGTCAGTATTAAATAGTTTGCCATTTTCTGTTTGCATATTTCTCTAGGTATTGAAAGCTATTTATTTTCCACCAAGCACTGCCTTAGAGAAATCTCATAAATTCTTCAATATAGTGTTTTCATATTCATTATCTTTATTTTCTAGATATGCTATGGTGTTGTTTTACATCTGCTTCATGAACTGGGACTTATTTTAAAATATAGTATTAAAATTTATAGTTAGAATGAAAAAAAAATCAAAACCCAGCAGGGACCATTAGAATCATTCTCACAATGACATCTCTTTGGTTCTGACTCTTTGGTCTCCCTCTTCCATCTTTTAAGGATCCTTTGATTACATTGGGCTCACTCAGATAATCCAGGATAATCTCTTTATTTTAAGTCAAGTAAGTAGAAACCTTAATTCTGCAATCTGGTTTCCCCTTTGCCATGTAACAAGACACATTCACCGATTCTGGGAGTTAGGACATGGACATGTTTGGGAAGCCATTATTCTCCCTCCACACCTGTTCTCTCCCTTTTAAAAAGGACTCTAGGACTGTGATTTGGCTCAAGTATGGGAATTTGTTAAGGAAATATGACCATCTATTATATCAGCTCATGTCAAACCTCTGTGATCACATCAAGTTTTGGTTTTTGTTTGTCTTGCTTATACAAATGAAGTAGGTGGCTCACCACGGTCCTAGGGACCCCATCATAAAGATCTAAAGATCTCTACAGACAAAATCATTCTAATTACTTCTTGTATCTTGTCACTCAGGGATTTTACCACCCATTGAATTCAGAGTACCTAATTCCATGGCAGCATCTTTTGCTTTCTTTGCAGACAACTACCACTACAGAGCCTTTCTAGGATGCTGACACTGCCTTCACCAAATTATTTCTCAAAGCCTTGATGAAGGGTATGTACTCTGGACTCTCCTAGGTGATATAACCAGTAGGCCATTCATAATAAATCTACTCCAGGTTTCATATCTCCATAAGCCTCCGGATACCTTCTTCTATAGCAATTGTTCTCAAGTGGAGCCAATTTTGCTTCCCCCTATGGACATTTGACAATGTCTAGAGACATTTTTTCTTGTCATAAATTGGGGGAGGTGCTAATGGCATCCAGTAGGTAGTGGCTAGGGATACATCTAAACATTCTACAATCCAGTCTCCCTCAACCTCCAACAAAGAATTATCTGGCTCCAAAATATCAATAGTGGTAAGACTGAAAAAACACTGCCCTACAGTGTACCACAGGAATTCTGATATCTTAGCTTCATTGATTATAGACCACTATTGAGCCCAGATTTTAGTCAACAAATCTAGAAACTAAGTCATTCCCAGCTTCTTGAGCTAATGCATTGTATTCAGAATCTCTAGTTGATGCATCCATATTTAGAAATTCAGTCTAATCAAATGTTATATTCCTCTCACCCTGGTCTAACATATTTAAGATCTCTTTTTTTAATTTTATTTGTACCATTTTACCAACCTCTCCCTATTTCCCCCATATTCCAGTCCCTGGAAACCACTTTTCTATTCTCTGTTTTAAAGTTTAACTTAAAAGAAAATTAGATTCCACGTATAAGTGATATCATGTGGTAATTTTCTTTCTCTGTCTGGCTTATTTCACTGAGTATAATGCCCTCAGTGTCCATCTATTTGTAGCAAATTGCAGTATTTCTCATTTTTCATGTCTGAATACTATTCTGTTATAAATATACACTTCACTTTCCTTATCTATCCATCCCTTGATGAACACTTAGGTTGTTTCTATGCCTTGGCTATTGTGAATAATGCTGCAATAAGCAAGGGAATTCAGATATCTCTTCAATATCCTGTTTTCATTTCCTTTGGATATATACCCAGAAGTAAGATTGCTGGATTTTATAGTAGTTCTATTTTTACTTTTTTGAGGAACCCTCATATTGTTTTCCACAGTGGCTGCAACAATTTATGTTCTCACCAACAGTGTATAAGTGTTCTCTTTTCTCCACATCCTCACCAACACTTGTTATTTCTTGCCTTTTGATAATAGCTATTCTAACAGAAGTGAAATGATATCTCATTGCGGTTTTGATTTGCATCTCCTTGATGATTAGTGATGTTGAGCACCTTTTTATGTACCTGTTGGCCATTTGTATATCTTCTTTGGAAAAACATCTTTTCAGTTCCTTAGCCCATTTTTTAACTGGATTGGTTTTGCTATTGAGCTGTAAGAGTTCTTTATATATCTTGAGATTAACTCCTTATCAGATATAATTTTCAAGTATTTTCTCTTATTCCGTAGGTTGCCTTTTCATTTCATTGATGGTTTCCTTTGCTGTGCAGAAGATTTTGAGGTAGCCCCACCTGTTTATTTTTGCTTTTGTTGCCTTCCTTAAGATCTCTTCTTATCCATACTCCCCAAATTTCTACTGATATGAATTGATAAACCTTATATTCTGTGCCTGTGCATCTGGGTTATACTCAGTGCTGAGCTGTAGTACAGGCCTAAAATCAATAGAGGTGGTGGGAGTTGGTCTTTGTTTTTAATTGAATAAAGTTGATTTACAATGTTGTGCCAACTCTGCTGTACAGCAAAGTGACTCAGTTATATATATATATGTATGTGTATATCTATATGTATATATATGTATGTGTGTGTGTGTGTGTGTATATATATATATATATATATATATATATATATATATATATATACACACACATTCTTTTTAAAATATTCTCTTCTATTACGGTTTATCTCAGGAGACTGGATATAGTTCCCTGTGCTATACATTAGGACTTTGTTGTTTATTCATTCTAAGTGTTGTAGTTTGCATTTACCAACCCCAAACTCCCAGTCCATCCCTCTCCCTTCCCCCAACCCCTTGGCAACCACAAGTCTGATCTCTACGTCTGTGAGTCTGTTTCTGTTTTGTAGATAGTTTCATATGTGCCATATTTTAGATTCCACATATAAGTGATATCATATGGTATTTGTCTTTCTCTTTCTGACTTACTTCACTTAGTATGATCATCTTGAGTTGCATCCATGTTGCTGCAAATGGCATTATTTTGTTCTTTTTATGGCTGAGTAGTATTCCATTGTATATATGTACCACATCTTCTTTATCCATTCATCTGTTGATGGACATTTGGGTTGCTTCCATGTCTTGGCTATTGTGAATAGTGCTGCTATGAACATAGGGGTGCCTGAATTATAGTTTTGTCTGGATATATGCTCAGGAGTGGGATTGCTGGATCCTACAGTAATTCTGTTTTTAGTTTTCTGAGGAACTTCATACTGTTTGGTGGGGGGTGGTCTTAAGGATCAGCATTCACCTACAAGAAAGATATCTCTGAAACAGTCATTACAGATTCTGCAGGCAAGAAGAATGTAACTCTCTTACATAGGGAAGGAAAAGTGCTTCCACTGGCAAGGGAGGCTCAGGGGAATCTGGAAGTTCCAGGTCCTCAGTTTAATTAAAATATAGCCAGATCTTCTCATTCCAACTTTAAAGGTCCAACTCTTTCCCAATCAGTGGCCTAAATTTAACATGAGAGAATAAAACTTTGGATTTGGTTGTCATAAATTTCAACTCTGAGGCTATAGGAAATAGGATTTCCTTTTGGACAGTCATGGAAGTCTTCTGATTATTTATCTACCTTTGAGCTGGAATATTAGAGCCCTAAGTGCAGCTCCTCACCCTCCCTATGTTCTCTATTACATTTAGAAGCAACCAATCCATCTGACAGTACATTATTTCCATTACAGTATTCTATTGCAGCAACTTACAGCCTTGACTCCTATAGGTACTTGGCTCCAGGTGACTACAGTGCTCATTTAAGTAACTGTTTTGCTACCATCAGCAATAAACTACTAATGATTCATTACTACTGAAAATGATGGTTATTAAGACCTTTAAATCTAATCAGGTCAGAGAACCAATGCAAGACTCCCATCCACAAATTTCTGTGCCCTTAAGACTACTTTAAATAACAAAAGTTGCATTAGTTTGGGTTTGGTTGAGAAAACAGAGCTATAAGTTTTATGAAAATAAGTACTTTAATACAGGAATTAGAGCTTACAAAATGGAAGGACCTAGGGAATCTGGGATATCTGGCATGCCAAAGCAGAAGAATTGGAGAAACTTTCACTGTGACATCAATGAAAGCCCTGGAACAGAGAAAGAAAGCTGCCACTTGAGAAGTCTGGAAACCCTGTAACTTAAAAGTAAAAACTTCAAAAGGTGTTTGAAAGCCTGCCACGTATGTCTGCTAGACCACTCCAAATATAATAGCTTCTGCTTCACTTCTGCTTTCCGGGATCTCATGCAAGTACCTTCATTGGCAAATTCTAACCCAGAGACTTACAGATAAGGGAATCCTGGGTAATGTCATTCTTGGATTTAAAGGGACTGGTGGTGACGGTGCAAAGTTGACAACAAATGCAGCACATTCACCCATTTTACAAATACTCTTGAATCTCTGTTGTTAAACTTTGCCACATGTAACAACCCTGGTATTTCAATTCTTGCTTGTTTGACCACAATTTGCTTTTGAATATCCTTCCTAGCATTAATGAATCAGATTCTAAAAGTGACTGTTCAGCGTTTGATCTCGTTTTAACTCTGCTTTTTGGAACACTACCCTGGCATGGAGAACCACGTTTCTGGATTGAACTAGGTGGTTTATGTGTTTGAACTTGATTTTGCTTTGTTAATCCTTTGGGCTTTTGAAAACCAAGTCTTCATGGTAGCTGCAGATAGAAGTCTTTCTGCGTTTCTTTTGCTCTGTGATCCCGCCACCCCGATTTTAGTTCAAACATCACATCCTTGGAGAAGTTTAGCCTGACTTCCCATAGATCTAATCTACCCTATCGAATCAGATGGATTACATTCTCACAGCAGTACTTTGTAGTGCCTTACAGCACTTATCATAGTGTGTATTTTATACTTGTGCCATTATTTGATAAAGAGCTCTAACTCCCACTGAACTATAAGTCACAGGAGGACAGAGACTATGACTGTTTTGCTTACCGTTACGTCACAGTGCCTGACACATAATAGGCGCTCAGTAAATATTTGATGATGTGTCATCTGATAGCCTCATGCCATCCCTTGCAAAAGTGACAGCATGATATAAAGAAAGGAGTGCTAATAGACCATCCGGAGAGCTCGGTTCTAGTTCCACCTCACTTGCTACCTTGTTAGATGAGCTTGGGCAGGTGACTTAAACTTCCTGAGTTTCAGTTTACTCATTGGGAAATGAAGCAGTTGAACTGAAGAGAGGTCCATTTCAGTTCTGAGCCTATGACTTTTTTGTATGACTGAATCTTGTACATAGAATTTTCTTAAAATAGGATATACTATCACATACTCGCATTGAATATGGGGGGTATGGGAGATGGGGCATTCTGAGATGACCCCCCAATTTTTAGCTTAGATGACTGTTTTTTTTTAATATATCAATGAAAGCAATCAAAGTTTGTAGCATGAGTCATGGATGTTTCTTTGGATTCAAGGTTAACAATATCTTCCTTATTTTTACTTATTTTTATTAATTTGGGTCAGTTTTATTGGACTGCACTCACACTACTATTTTTCCTGAAAGGTAGCAGTGTGCTTTAGAGGCAAATGCATGGTCTGGGAATCATATAGATTTAGTTTTTGATCCTGATTCCTCACTTGCTGGTCATCTGATCATATGAAGTAACTTCATCTCCGTGAACCACAGGTTTCTTTTCTTTAAAATGAGAATAAGGGACTTCCCTGATGGTTCAGCGATAAAGAATCCACCTTCCAATGCAGGGGATGTGGGTTCAATCCCTGGTCAGGGAACTAAGATCCCACATGCTGCAGGGCAACTAAGCCCATGCACCACAACTACTGAGCTCTTGCACCTCAATAAGAGAGCCTGTGTGCTGCAACTAGAGAGAAGCCTGCATGCTGTGACTGGAGAGAAGCCTGTGCACCTCAACGAAGACCTGACATAGCCAAAAGATAAATAAAATTTATGTATCCTAAATTATTCAAAAATAAAATAAAATAAAATGAGAATGACTACACTATAGAATTATTATGTAAATGAAATAGATCATAACTGTGACTATCTAAGCCCAGTTGATGGAATAAAAGTGGCACTCAAAAACTTAATTGAGTTTACAAATAAGTAAATTGAGGCAACAATTTCATGTGTGTGTATGTTGCCTAAGCTCATGTGACTGGAGCACCTGTTTCTCAAACCTTCCTGGATCTCAGGTCTGCCTGGCAATCCTGTGGAAAAGGAAGATAATAAAGGATGAAAAAGGATAGTTCAGAAAGGAAGCCATGTGAATAAAACTAGTAGGCACATACATGGTATAAACAGTTCTCAGTATCTAAAAGAACATTAAGCACTTTGTTTTTTATTTCTTTAATCTCCTTTAATGTTTATCTTGGAACTGCATTGAGCACAATGAACAGCATTTTTACATTATAAGACTTTCAAAAGGGTAAATCAAAATGCTATTTTTAATTAACCAAAATGCTCAGAGAAGAGCAGGATTTTGGTTACCTGAGAAAGAAGTCCAACAAGCATTTTTTTCTACTTTAAACTTGAAAACCTTTCAAGAATAATCTTTTAAAAGTTTCTAGCTATAGTCTATAAAATATGTACATTCTCGGGAATTATTTCATTGTTGATGTCTAAGGATCTATTGAGAGGTGTGTTATCATTGATTATCAATGATTCATTTAATCTATTATATTTTCTTAGTGTCTAACAGAACTTGCTAGATGCTAGGAATACAAAGACAATAGGTATAATTTCTTTACTCAAGATTCTTATAGTGTAGTGCTATGAATAGTAAAAGTAAGAAATTACTAAACATAACTAAAAAGTGATTGTTTTAGTTATCGTTGTTGTTATTTAATTATAGAAGCTTTTGGACACCACTGACAGGCACAGAGGAGAGGCGAGGGGCCCTGGGAAAAATGAGAAGGGTGGCCCAGTTCACCATGAATGTCCATTGGGTGTGGACTAGGCCTGGCCCCGGTGAGCCAGACGTCACCATATCCACCAATCACCCTCAAAGATAGAGAGAATTTTGTCATCTCCAGTGGAACTGAAGATAAGAAAGAAGATAAAGGGAAGAAGAGGACTCCAGGAAAAGCGAGTAAAGAGTGCTGAGAGAGGGCAGACAGCAGAAGCAAGAAGAACTACAATCCCACAGCCTGTGGAACAAAAACCACATTCACAGAAAAATAGACAAGATGAAAAGGCAGAGGGTTATGTACCAGATGAAGGAACAAGATAAAACACCAGAAAAACAACTAGATGAAGTAGAGATAGGCAACATTCCAGAAAAAGAATTCAGAATAATGATAGTGAAGATGATCCAGGACCTTGGAAAAATAATTGAGGCAAAGATCGAGAAGATGCAAGAAATGTTTAACAAAGACTGAGAAGAATTAAAGAACAAACAGAGTTGAACAATACAATAACTGAAATGAAAATTACACTCGAAGGAATCAATAGCAGAATAACTGAGGCAGAAGAACAGATAAGTGACCTGGAATACAGAATGGTGGAATTCACTGCTGCAGAACAGACTAAAGAAAAAAGAATGAAAAGAAATGAAGACATCCTAAGAGACCTCTGGGACATTAAATGCAAAAACATTCACATTATAGGGGTCCCAGAAGGAGAAGAGAGAGAGAAAAGACCCGAGAAAATATTTGAAGAGATTAGAGTCGAAAACTTCCCTAACTTGGGAAAGGAAATAGCCATCCAAGTCCAGGAAGTGCAGAGAGTCCCATACAGGATAAACCCAAGGAGAAACACACTGAGACACATAGTAATCAAATTGGAAAAAATCAAAGACAAAGAAAAAATATTGAAAGCAGCAAGGGAAAAATGACAAATAACATACAAGGAAACTCCCATAAGGTTAACAGCTGATTTCTCAGCAGAAACTCTACAAGCCAGAAGGGAGTGGCATGATATACTTAAAGTGATACAAGGGAAGAACCTATAACTAAGATTGCTCTACCTGGCAAGGATCTCGTTCAGATTCTATGGAGAAATCAAAAGCTTTACAGACAAGCAAAAGCTAAGAGAATTCAGCACCACCAAACCAGCTCTACAACAAATGCTAAAGGAATTTCTCTAAGTGGGAAACACAAGAGAAGAAAAGGACCTACAAAAACAAACCCAAAACAATTAGGAGAATGGTCATAGGAATATAGATATTGATAATTACCTTAAACGTGAATGGATTAAATGTTCCAACCAAAAGACACAGGCTTGCCGAATGGATACAAAAACAAGACCCATATATATGCTGTCTACAAGAGACCCACTTCAGACCTAGGGACACACACAGACTGAAATTGAGGGGATGGAAAAAGATATTCCATGCAAATGGAAATCAAAAGAAAGCTAGAGGGCTTCCTTGGTGGCGCAGTGGTTGAGAGTCCGCCTGCCAATGCAGGGGACACGGGTTCTTGTCCCAGTCCAGGAGGATCCCACATGCTGCAGAGCTGCTGGGCCCGTGAGCCATGGCCGCTGAGCCTGCACATCCAGAGCCTGTGCTCTGCAATGGGAGAGGCCACAACAGTGAGAGGCCCACGCCAAAAAATAAATAAATAAATAAAGCTGGAGTAGCAATACTCATATCAGATAAAATAGACTTTAAAATAAAGAATGTTACAAGAGACAAGGAAGGACACTACATAATTATCAAGGGATCAATCCAAGAAGAAGATATAACAATTATAAATATATATGCACCCAACTTAGGAGCACCTCAATACATAAGGCAACTGCTAACAGCTCTAAAAGAGGAAATCGACAGTAACACAATAGTAGTGGGGGACTTTAACACTTCACTTACAACAATGGACAGATCAGTCAAAATGAAAACAAATAAGGAAACAGAAGCTTTAAATGACACAATAGACCGGATAAATTTAATTGATATTTTTAGGACATTCCATCCAAAAACAGCAGATTACACTTCTTCTCAAGTGAGCACGAACATTATCCAGAAAGGATCACATCTTGGGTGACAAATCAAGCCTCAGCAAATTTAAGAAAATTGAAATCATATCAAGCATCTTTTCTGACCAGAACGCTATGAGGTTAGAAATGAATTACAGTGAAAAAAACGTAAAAAACACAAACACATGTAGTCTAAGCAATACATTACTAAGCAACCAAGAGATCACTGAAGAAATCCAAGAGGAAACCAAAAAATACCTAGAGACAAATGACAATGAAAACACGATGATCCAAAACCTATGGGATGCAGCAAAAGCAGTTCTAAGAGGGAAGTTTATAGCTATACGAGCCTACCTCAAGAAACAAGAAAAATCTCAAGTAAACAATCTAACATTACACCTATAGGAACTAGAGAAAGAAGAACAAACAAAACCCAAAGTTAGCAGAAGGAAAAATATCACAAAGGTCAGAGCAGAAATAAATGTAATAGAAACAAAGAAAACAATAGCAAAGATCAATAAAGCTAAAAGCTGGTTCTTTGAGAAGATAAACAAAATTGATAAACCATTAGCCAGACTCATCAAGAAAAAGAGAGGACTCAAATCAATAAAATTAGAAATGAAACAGGAAAAGTTACAACAGACACTGCAGAAATACAAAACATCCTAAGAGACTACTACAAGCAACTCTATGCCAATAAAATGGACAACCTGAAGAAATGGACAAATTCTTAGAATGGTAAAGCCTTCCAAGACAGAACCAAGAAGAAACAGAAAATATGAACAGACCAATCACAAGGAATGAAATTGAAACCATGATCAAAATTCTTCCAACAGGTAAAAGTCCAGGACCAGATGGCTTCACAGGTGAATTCTATCAAACATTTAGAGGAGAGCTCACACCCATCCTTCTCAAACTCTTCCAAAAAATTGCAGAGGAAGGAACACTCCCAAACTCATTCTATGAGGCCACCATCACCCTGATATCAAAACCAAGCAAAAATACTACAAAAAAAGAAAATTACAGACCAATATCACTGATGAATATAGATGCAAAAGTCCTCAACAAAACACTGGCAAACAGAATCCAACAACACATTAAAAGGTACATACACCACGATCAAGTGGGATTTATCCCACGGATGCAAGGATTCTTCAATATACACAAATCAATGAATGTGATACACCATATTAACAAATTGAAGATTAAAAATCATATGACCATCTCAATAGATGCAGAAACACTTTTGACAAAATTCAACACCGATTTATAATAAAAACTCTCCAGAAAGTAGGCATAGAGGGAACCTACCTCAACATAATAAAGTCCATATATGACAAACCCACAGCAAACATATTCTCAATGATGAAAAACTGAAAACATTTCCTCTAAGATCAGGAACAAGACAAGGATGTCCACTCTCAGCACTATTATTCAACATAGTTTCAGAAGTCCTAGCCAAGGCAATCAGAGAAGAAAAAGAAATAAAAGGAATACAAATTGGAGAAGAAGTTAAACTGTCAGTGTTCGCAGATGACATGATACTATACATATAGAATCCTAAAGATGCCACCAGAAAACTACTAGAGCTAATCAATGAATTTGGTAAAGTGGCAGGATACAAAATTAATGCACAGAAATCTCTTGCATTCCTATATACTAATGATGAAAAATCTGAGAGAGAAATAAAGGAAACACTCCCATTTACCATTGCAACAAAAAGAATAAAATACCTAGGAATAAACCTTCCTAGGGAGACAAAAGACCTGTATGCAGAAAACTATAAGACACTGATGAAAGGAATTAAAGATGATACCAACAGATGGAGAGATATACCATGTTCTTGGATTGGAAGAATCAATACTGTGAAAATGACTATACTACCCAAAGCAATCTACAGATTCAATTCAATCCCTATCAAACTACCAGTGGCATTTTTTATGGAACCAGAACAAATCATCTTAAAATTTATATGGAGACACAAAAGACCCTGAATAGCCAAAGCAGTCTTGAGGGAAAAAAACAGAGCTGGAAGAATCAAACTAGACTACAAAGCTACAGTAATCAAGACAATATGGTATTGGCACAAAAACAGAAACATAGATCAATGGAACAAGATAGAAAGCCCAGAGATAAACCCACGCACCTATGGTCAACTAATCTATGACAAAGGAGGCAAAGATATACAATGGAGAAAAGACAGTCTCTTCAATAAGTGGTGCTGGGAAAAGCAGACAGCTACATGTAAAAGAATGAAATTAGAACACTCCCTAACACCATACACAAAAATAAACTCAAAATGGATTCGAGACCTAAATGTAAGACCGGACACTATAAAACTCTTAGAGGAAAATATAGGAAGAACACCCTTTGACATAAATCACAGCAAGATCTTTTTTGATCCACCTCCTAGAGTAATGGAAATAAAAACAAAAATAAACAAATGGGACCTAATGAAGCTTTTGCACAGCAAACGAAACCATAAACAAGATGAAAAGACAACCCTCAGAATTGGAGAAAATATTTGCGAACAAATCAACAGACAAAGTATTAATCTCCAAAATATATAAACAGCTCATGCAGCTCAATATTAAAAAAACAAACAACCCAATCCAAAAATGGGCAGAAGACCTAAATAGACATTTCTCCAAAGAAGACATACAGATGGCCAAGAGGCACATGAAAAGCACTAATTATTAGAGAAATGCAAATCAAAACTACAATGAGGTATCACCTCACACCAGTTAGAATGGGCATCCTCAGAAAATCTACAATCAACAAATGCTGGAGAGGGTACGGAGAAAAGGGAACCCTCTTGCACTGTTGGTGGGAATGTAAACTGATACAGCCACTATGGAGAATAGTATGGAGGTTCCTTAAAAAACTAAAAATAAAATTACCATATGATCCAGCAATCCCACTACTGGGCATATACCCAGAGAAAACCATAATTCAAAAAGACACATGCACCCCAATGTTCATTGCAGCACTCTTTACCATAGCCACATCATGGAAGCAACCTAAATGCCCATCGACAGACGAATGGGTAAAGAAGGTGTGGTACATATATACAATGGAATATTACTCAGCCATAAAGAGGAACGAAATTGGGTCATTTGTTGAGACGTGGATGAGTCTAGAGACTGTCATACAGAGTGAAGTAAGTCAGAAAGGGAAAAACAAATATCGTGCATTAACGCATATATGTGGAACCTATAAAAATGGTACATATGAACTGGTTTGCGGGGCAGAAATTGAGACACAGATGTAGAGAACAAATGTATGGACACCAAGGGGGGAAAGCGGCCGGGGGGTGGGGGTGGGGGTGTGATGAATTGGGCGATTGGGATTGACAGGTATACACTGATGTGTATAAAATTGATGAGTAATAAGAACCTGCTGTATAAAAAAATTTTTTTAATTAAAAAAGTAAAAAAAACCTAAAGAAATAAAGTTTTAGAAATAAATATTAAAAAAAAGAAGCTTTACGTTTTAAAAATATAAATCAGGTTAGTTTCCAAAGGCTATTTCTGAACCCACTTGTTTATAACTTTAGAATGTTGGAAGAGGTTTTTACATGTATTTCCTTGATGCAGTTTTAACTAAAGTGAGGTATGATTTGTCCCTTCACAGTTTTAAAGCCACGTTCAAATTGGATGTTGTCTCAGGGAACTTTTCCCAAAATAGATCAGTTTCATCTACATTAAAAATTAGCAAAGCCTGTTGATCACCAAACCTCCCTCATACACCCACAACCCCCCCCACACACACACCCACACACACACACCCACACCCACACAGACGCCACACCCTGATAATCTCCAAGGCAACCACAAAATGCCCCAGTGTTTGTTTGCTTCCTCATCACTCCTTTGATATTTAGAGTCCAGTAGTTGTTGAACCATTGCACATTCAAGAGCTGCACTAGAACTTTCCATCAAGAGCCTTTTCACCTTGTTTAGGCTTTACTCTTGTAACAAACTTTGAATCTTCTCCTGAATGAATATTAGACTAGTGGGCTTCCAGCATGGATGCTGACTCTCTAGCCACACATGTAGAAGGTTATCCGTTTTGCTCATAACCTTCTTCATATCTTGCTGAAGCACCGTATTTGTTATCAATGGCATGATCTAATCTCTGTCCTTTCAGAAGCTTTCCTTCTCATTATACTGCAAATTCATCCATTTGCAATATTCATAATCTTTTGACTACTTTCTAATTTTAAATATTCATCTTGTTTTTTATACATTGTACATATACACCTCTTACTACTAGCATTTACCACACATTGCTCATGGTAACTAGAGAGATATAGGGCAATTATCTGGAAGCATGAAGGACACACTTGAGGTTCTTGGTCAATATTTTAAGGTGATTTCTGTCAGCACGGTTGAATGTTTTCCCCTAGGCACCTCCAGCTGAGATGTGGGTATGGAATAGAGGAGAATTGGATTTAGCCAGGGTTGTAGTTTTGCCTGCAGGTAAGAGGATGAGAGAGATGGCCAAGAGATTTGATTTGTGCAAGTGACTACACACATTGACCTTGGAGTTTTGAGCTGGATAGGAAGAAAGAGAATATATTGAGCCATGAGAAATAGGGATAAGATAGAATGATCAATTGATTGGAGATGAAGAGTCAAAGATCATTGGAACCAGTTGTGAGGGTAGGGAAAATGAGCTAAAAAGATGAAAGATGATGATCAGAGTGGAATGGTATGATGGCTGGGTTGCAGGTAACAATCTTGACAAGGACTACAGTTTGACTTGGGGAGTGAGGAGGCTGAGGTAGGGTGGACAGCAAGATCATGGGGAGAAAAGACATTAAGGTTGTGAGCAGCCATACTGTGAAAGCGTCATATATACATATACTGAGATCACCAAGAGTTAAGATATAAGTAGTATGGAGAGCACGAGAGTGAGCCAGGGACTGCAATTGCCAAAAAAAATGAGGAGATGGGGTGATAACCTGGGAGTCAGTAGATAACAGCCAGGATTCCACTAGATACAACAGTAATATTACTAAAAACCTCAGAACTGAGCATAAAGACCAATACTCACATTTTAGCCCATAGGTCTAGGCCAGTAAAGCACTAGAACCATGAATAAATCAAGCCCATTGACAAATTTTTATCTGAGGGACAATACACTTTGTAAAAGTTTGGATTAGTTGTCAGATGAAAACGGAAGGAATCGCATAAAAGTCCAATTTCCACCTTCTCTTGAAAAATGGAAAGTTTTGTCAATATTGGACTCAAACTGACATACAGGAATAATACAGTGAAGTTGAGTGCTGACTGCCCCATCAAACAGGACACACTCGCTCCAGTTTACCACAGTCCCCTCCACTCCTTCGTGTCTCACTTGGCCTCTTTTACCAAGTTACTTATCAGTTTACCTATAGGCATTTGAGTTTTTAATCCTGTGTCAAATCAATAGACAATATTTTGGCCAAATGACTGTAAAAGATTGCTAAAGCTATGCTTAAAAGTGAATCTCATAGAAGGAAAAGTATTTACGTGTTGGAGAGCTCGTTTCAGTTGGAATTTAAATTTACTGAAGTTTTACCACCTTGCCCCACCACTTCACAAGCAATTATCCTCATTGAATCAACATTCCTAAATTACAATGCATTTCAAATTATATTCCAAATATATTCTTTGTGTCATAGAGATAAAGATTAAGAGCCTTTATTAAGGCCCTTAAACACAACCTTCTTAACTTATAAGAAGAGAATGGAAGGAAGCGTAGGGAGTTAAGGTAAGATGTTCAAGGTCATGAACCATGCTGCATGGCATAACTGGATTTAAATTCTTGTCTTAACTCCTCCAAATTAAATTTAAAAATAATCATTTATCTGGTTTAGGATCTTTTGGAAATACTTTTGTTGTAAAATATTGCAAAAATTATTGCAAAAGCTTACAGAATTTAATACATTAATATATGTGTACTTATCACCCAGCTTTATTAAAATTTCAAATACCTTTAGATTTGGGAAAGAAATATTTTAGATAGAGTTGAAGCCCTTCCCACATGTTCACTCCAAGTCTCTTCACTTCCCTTCCTCCTCAGAGGCAGCCATTATGGCAAATTTGTTATCTTTCATTTAGGAAGGCATTTAAAAGGAAATAAATTCTAAAAGTAATTATATTTATGGAGATTTTTATTCCTACTAAGATGTGTGAACGTACAGTGCTAAAAGGAGAATGCATATAGAGTTTATTTACAGACCAAAATCACCCTACAAAGGGAAATGGAGCCATTCCAAATGTGCCTCCAAGCAAAGTCCCAAATTGAAACTAAGTATTACTGACTCAAGACAATACATGAGGCTCATTGATTTCAATAATAAGAACTAAATCCTGTTTCTCCAAGAGTAAAAGTGAGGAGAGATGCTTCTAGGCAAGGCCAGGTTCATGGGCATGCAACCTGTGCGGTCACACAGAGCCCTACAGCTCAAAGGGTCCCACACTTGGTTTAATGCTCTGTTATTGCTGTCTTGAAATTCTGGATAATTTTTGAACAAGGGGCGCCACATTTTCATGCTGCACTAGGCCCTTCTTATTACGTAGCTGGTTCTGGTCTCAGGGCAAGTGAGAGCCAAACTGAACCTTCATCCCCAACTCTGTCTCCCTAAGATGTAGCTGTCTTCGAGTGACTCCTGAGCTGACAGTGGCTGCCAGATTTGCTTTTTCCTCAGGAGGGTGCTGTTCTACCTTTAATACTCAGTTCTAATCTTAGATGCAGACTTCTTGCCTAGTTTCCCATGCACAGCTGTATATAAAAGAGGGAATGTTTAAGTAGGGTTTTAAAGGCCAAGTTACTTCAAAAGGGAAATGGACATGGAAATACAGATAGGTAAGAATTACAGTCATTTGTTGAGCTCTTACCTTGTGCCAGGTGCTATGCTAAGCAGAGTAAATGCAGTATTTCTTTTTTCTGTACAACACCTTATGAGATAGATGTTATTATCTCCATTTTACAGGTAACAAAACTGAGGACCAGAGAGTTTAAGTACCTTCCCAATGGCAGATAGCTAGTGAGAGGAAGAATTAGAATTTGAGCCTTGTCCTGTCTGCCTCCAGAGACCATGAATGGGAGGCTTTTGTTTTTTTGTTTTAATCTCTCTAATAGATAGATCTTACTTAATCTAATCATTCATCCTTTGAATAAATCATTTCCTTTCGGTATTTCAAAAATATCTCTAGAGCAAAACATCAGAGTAAGAGGGATCAATTAGTCTCACTGGATCAATGGCTTTCTAAGCTTAGTAAATCTTTCCCAGGTCATCATTCAAACAAGTGCTCCAGGAAAATTCCTTGTTTCTCCATGTTAGAGGCCCTTGAGGCATCTCACAAATGATTTAAATCGTGAATAATCTGTGAGTGTTAAGGTGCTATTTTTGCCAATAGCTTTAATGAATGTTTAATACATTCTAGATGCCATTTTAAGTATTTCGCATACATTGTCTCTTTTAATTCCCACTATCAGCCCTATGAAAGTGGTATGATTGCCATTATCCCCCTTTTGCCAATGAAGAAACTGAGGTCCACAAATATATATATATCAGTGAAAAGAATGAAGGTTGCATTGATAACTTAACTTGTCCCCAAATGCCTGGTAATATTTCCTCTACTCTCACTTTAACTCATTGTATAATGTGTGTGGTTTTATATCAGGAGGTACTGAAATTTGGAGGATTACGTTATTCTGTGCTGTGAATAGGGTGTTCTGTAAAACCTGATTCAAGTAATATTCTTCTGAAACAAGCTTGGGCTGCTACATTGCCAGTCTTTTGTTAGATCTTTGGTGATCCCAGCCAAATTGGCCTTTTGCTTATTTTAAATTAATCTAGGATCTTAAAGAGTTATACATTCTAAAAGAAGAGAGGGCGTATTAATACTGACAGTGAAGAGACACAGAGAGCAACGTTTCTTTGCTACTAAAAGTACCTACTCATACAGCGCATAGTCACAGACCCAAATTCAGGCTTTCTTTTCAGGTTGCATCCTTACGCAGCTCCAGGTCTGCTTCCTTTTGGAAGGAGGCACTTTTCTCTGCCACCTCCATCACTACTGGGACTACTCTAATTATCCTCAACATGTACATGTCTCAGAGTACGCTTAGTTACGTGGCAAACAGGTAAGATCTCTCTCAGCAACAGAAAGATGCTGTCCAAAGGCAAGATCTCTATCAGCAAAAGAAAGATGCTCTCCAAACAATTCAGAAGGCCACTGAACCCTTCCTGCTTGCCCTAGAATAGACTTCTTTTAAGATGATTGAACATGGGGACAATTATTCCATTTGTGTGAAACTCTTATACAGAAGTGTGGTCCTGTTCAGAATTTTATCTTTAGTTACTTTCATTCATGAAACATTTCATAGATCACTCTCTCCATTGTATTTTCCTAAAAGAAAAATATTTTAACATTTTAAAAAATATCCAGAATAAATCTTTATAGAATTATTTTTCTTAATTGAGCTATTCTTATAAGTGTTAGCATAAGAACATTTCTTAATCTCTGACCCCAAATCCTGAAATTCAAAAACAAATTTTAAAATGAAAACATTTTTCCAAATTAGCAACAAACATATGTGATTTGTAAACCTGTCCAAAATTAATATCTGTTCAACTGCTTGTCAAATGACATAAATATATTACACATTTTGATAAATACTAAGCATAAACATTAAAATTCCATTGGCACTGAATCTCTTAACATAAAGGATAGTGCCTTTTTAAAAAGTTAGTTTAAAAATTTGTGGAAAATACTAATTTTTGCTAGAATGAGTCAAGAACAAGCATCAATTCTATTGCAATTTTTTTCATTTTTAAAGATTTAGATGCTTGAGGAATCTTTCCTGTAAGTAAGTAGATGGAAATGGAAGGAGTTTTACTATAGAAATGTCACTCAGTTCTTGTAATTCTTTATGAATTATGTGCTAAAAATTATATAATGATTCTTTATCAGGCTTTGTTTTATAGTCAGTTTCCAATTTGAGTTCTCTTAATTTCTTCGTCTATGTTTGCAAACAAGGAACATGGAACCCACCAAAATTGGAATAGAATTTTTTATCCACTCATTAAATATACTCACTTTCTCCATATCCACACTAGTACTCCAAATTGTTCTTTTTGTGTGGTACCCTGAAGGTGTTTATAACCTAGGGAATTTCCCATAGCAATTTAGGGTAAGCATGATGTTTGGCTATTTTAGGGAAAGTAGAAAGAAGGAAAGTGTTGAAAGGGATTCTAGCCATGGGTGCCTTTTCATATTTCAGGAAAGAGTATGAATGGAAGTTAGATATCTGGAAATCAATTCTTCAGAACTACACTTGGAATGTTTCAATTATCCATAGGAATATATATATCTTGCCACAAGCTATGGGAAACCATTAATAACATTAATCAAGGTAGTGATATGTTCAGGTTTGAGCGTTAGAAAGATCACTGTGGCTGCAGAGGAGAGAGATCAACAGGTTGGGGGTGAAATGAAGGGACAGGTACCAGTGGCTAAAGGAGTAAAACCAAGACATTGTGACATTGTCGCAATGTGACATTTAGACATTGTGAGCCACAGAAAGAACTTGGAGTTAGGGAAGTGCTAAAATTTGGCTACGAGTGGCTCAGAACTACAGACTGGCACTATTAACTCATGATCTCCTTGAGATTTTATATCCATCTAGATCATAGGCATTATGTAGAATGAATCCTAGGGAACAATGGAATAGGAGATATATATATATATTACCTTGAGAGTTCTTTTTTTTTTAATACACCTTTATTGGAGTAGATTTGCTTCACAAAACTGTGTTAGTTTCTCTTGTACAGAAAAGTGAATCAGCCATATGCATACATATATCACCATATCCCCTCCATCTTGAGCCTCCCTCCCACCATCCCTATCCCACCCCTCTAGGTTGTCACAAAGCACTGAGCTGATCTCCCTGTGCTATGCGGCTGCTTCCCACCAGCTATCTATTTTACATTTGGTAGTCTATATATGTCCATGCCACTCTCTCACTTTGTCCTAGCTTACCCTTCCCCCTCCCTGTATCCTCAAGTCCATTCTCTATGTCTACGTCTTTATTCCTACCCTGCCACTAGGTTCATTAGTACCATTTTGTTGTTGTTGTTAGATTCCATATATATGCGTTAGCATACAGTATTTGTTTTTCTCTTTCTGACTTACTTCACTCTGTATGACAGACTCTAGGTCCATCCACCTCACTACAAGTAACTCAATTTCGTTTATTTTTATGGCTGAGTAATATTCCATTTTGTATATGTGTCACATCTTCTTTATCCATTCACTTGTTGATGGACATTTAGGTTGCTTCCATGTCCTGGCTATTGAGTCTTCAGTAATCTCAATTCAAAAAGAAAATATCACAAATTGAATAATTTCCTAGATTTCTGTATGTTTTGGAAGCTAGTAAAATAAATCAACTTCTATTCCCATTAACAAATTCTTTACTTGGGGTAAACTGGCCTAAGTAATATGCTGTAAACTATTCTACCTAAATCCTATGCATTCTTTAAGGATTCTCTCGTATCTGATCTAAGTTCTGAAACCTCAAACGAAACCAATTTACAGCAATCTCCACTTTGTACTAATTTGTTTACAAGTTAATTTCTACTACCCTGTATTTTTCCATTCCATCTATATTGTCTTGAGACTTCTCTTTGGGGGTTGTAATAGACTGTTATAAATTATGGACACTTAGTATTTAGTCTTAAAGATGTTTGTATCTTGTACAACCTATGATATATTTTTTTTAGTTGGGGTATAGGTGCTTTACAATGTTGTGTTGGTTTCTGCTGTACAACAAAGTGAATCAGCTATATGTATACACATATCCCTTTCCTCTTGGACCTCCCTCCCACCCCACTCCCGATCCTACCCATCTAGGTCACCACAGAGCACCGAGCTGAGCTCCTTGTGCTATACAGCAGGTTCCCACTAGCTATCTGTTTTACACATGGTAGTGTATATGTGTCAATCCCAATCTCCCAATTCATCCCACTCTGCTTCCTGCCACCTGTCCACATGTCTGTTCTCTATGTCCAAATCTCTATTCCTGCCTTGCAAATAGGTTCATCTGTACCATTTTTCCAGATTCCACATATATGTGTTAATATACAATATTTGTTTTTCTCTTTCTGACTTACTTACTTCACTCTGTATGATAGACTCTAGGTCTATCCATGTCTCTACAAATGACCCAATTTTCATTCCTCTTTATGGCTGAGTAATATTCCATTATATATATGCACTACATCTTCTTTATCCATTCATCAGTCAGTGGACAGACATTTAGGTTGCTTCCATGTCCTGGCTATTGTAAATAGTGCTGCAATGAACATTGGGATGCATGTATCTTTTTGAATTATGATTCTCTCAGGGTATATGCCCAGTAGTGGGATTTCTGGGTCGTATGGTAATTCTATTTTTAGTTTTTTAAGGAAGCTCCATACTGTTCTCCACAGTGGCTGCATCAATTTACATTCCCACCAACAGGGCAGGAAGGATCTCTTTTCTCCACACCCTCTCCAGCATTTATTGTTTGTAGAGTTTTTGATGATGGCCATTCTGACCAGTGTGAGGTGATACCTCATTGTAGTTTGGCTCTGCATTTCTCTAATAATTAGTAATGTTGAGCATCTTTTCATGTGCCTCTTGGCCATCTGTATGTCTTCGTTGGAGAAATGTCTATTTAGGTCTTCCGCCCATTTTTGGATTGTGTTGTTCATTTTTTTTTTTTTGATATTGACCTGCATAAGCTGCTTATATATTTTGGAGATTAATCCTTTGTCAGTTGCTTCCTTTGCAAATATTTTCTCCCATTCTGAGGGTTGTCTTATCTCATTTATGGTTTTCTTTGCTGTGCAAAAGTTTTAAGTTTAATTAAGTCCCACTTGTTTATTTTTGTTTTTATTTTCATTACTCTAGGAGGTGGGTCAAAAAAGATGTTGCTGTGGTTTATGTCAAAGAGTGTTCTTCCTATGTTTTCCTCTAAGTGTTTTATAGTGTCCAGTCTTACATTTAGGTCTTTAATCCATTTGGAGTTTATTTTTGTGTATGGTGTTAGAAAGTGTTCTAATTTCATTCTTTTACATGTAGCTGTCCAGTTTTCCCAGCAACACTTATTGAAGAGACTGTCTTTTCTCCATTGTATATTCTTGCCTCCTTTATTATAGATTAGGTGACCATATGTGCATGGGTTTATCTCTGGGCTTTCTATCCTGTTCCATTGATCTATCTTTCTGTTTTTGTGCCAGTACCATACTGTCTTGATTACTGTAGCTTTGTAGTATAGTTTGAGGTCAGGGAGCCTGATTCCTCCAGCTCCATTTTTCTTTCTCAAGATTTCTTTGGCTATTCTGGGTCTTTTGTGTTTCCATACAAATTGTAAAATTTTTGTTCTAATTCTGAAAAATGCCATTGGTAATTTGATAGGGATTGTATTGAATCTGTAGATTGCTTTGGGTAGTATAGTCATTTTCACAATATTGATTCTTCCAATCCAAGAACATGGTATATCTCCCATCTGTTTGTGTCATCTTTAATTTCTTTCTTCAGTGTCTTATAGTTTTCTGAGTACAGGTCTTTTACCTCTATGAGATTTTAATTTACAAGTATTGTAGGCTTCTGAAGATGGGACCAAACTCTAAGTCTTTTCTGAGGCATCCAGAGTATCCAACACAGTGTCACACAAAATGGATCCCATAAATGCCTATTAACTGTTTCAATTATATCTCTTGGGCAGCATCCCTGTCTTTATGACCATTTAAAGAGGCTATCCTCTTTCTCCAAGTTCTCTTTTAAACATTAGTTTCTATGTTTCCATAAAACCATGGACTAATCAAGTAAACATGAAGAGAAAGTTGTCAGCTAGGTCACTTCATTATAAGGCTCATTTTATAGGCACCTCTATTTAACACCATTAAAAACAGGGTTTCTGCACCACCCCAAACTTTATTATTTGATTCTAAAACTACACTGGGACTTATAAGTCCAAGGATGAAAAGAGATACAGGAAGAGAACACCTATTTAATGCCTACTCTGCAATGGAAAATTTATGCACCCTGTCCTATCACACCAGCAGTCTCTTGGGAAAGGCTGGGATGACAAAACACAGGAGAATTAAAAGCCTCTGCTCTCAGCAATCCTGTCTTGACAGCTCTTTCTAATCCTCAGGAATATTCCAATATTTGATATCTTCAATTAACCCAGACCCTGGGCACTCACCTAAGCTTTTATAAGGAGTTTTTTATGGGAAGCCCCAGAATAAGATCAAGGGAGTGAACATCTTGCCCCAGTTTCCCAAAGATCATTCAAACTATCAAATTCTTTCTAGTAGCAGAAGAAGGAAAGTTAGCAAGAATAGCAGCTCCAAAAACTTTGGCTAAAGTTGTAGGTGTAGTTGAGACCTCAGGCCAGCTTTAAAGAAGAAGACTATAGTAGCTTCACAGTCTCTGGGGCCAAGGCCAGTGGCTTTCAATGTAGATAGACTCTAATAATGGTTTTCAAGCTGAGTGTGGGGCTGTATCTAGAGAAAGGTTGTATAAGGCTGAGGCAACTTGGCTTTGGGAACCAAATGATCTGTATGTAGCAACCTGCATCTTGGCTTCTTGGAATCTAGCTGAGGGTAGTCTTAGAGAAGCATGGAAAAGAGGAAAGAAAGAATACTACTAGCAAATGGTATTACTAGAAGAGGAAAGAATACTATTGGACATTTTTGGAAAAGTTGAATTTGAATCTTGATTCTGTGTCTTTTTGATTTTGAGTTAGGCACTTAAGCTCTCTGAACCTAAATATCCTATTTTTGCAAAAAAAAAAAAAGAGAATAATGATACCCTGCATATACCAAAGAACCATCATGAAGATCAAATTTATTTCATCAATTCTTTAAGCAAATATTTATCACGTACTTTCTATGTGTCAGGCACTCTGCTACATGCTGGGGATACACTGGTGAGCACAGATGTGCTTCTTGGCCTGATGAAGCTTTAGTCTAACACAAGTTTCTCAACCTCAGCACTAATATTTTGTATTGAATAATGCTTTGTTGTGGGAGGTTACCCTGTGCCTATCCTGTAGCAGTAGCCTCCCTACCCACTAGATGCTAGTAATGCCTCTCCTTCCTGTCATAACAACCAAGAATGTCTCCAGACACTGCCAAATTTCCTTTGGGAGGAATAATTATTGCCAGTTGAGAACCACTAGTCTAATGGGAAACAGGTGGCTTCTGAGAAAGGGAAAACAAGTTTCTTTCTTCTTCTGGATGTTAATTAGGAAGCATTTCCTGGTGGCGGACATCTTATGACCAAAAGGGGAATTGGCTGATGCTGTAGTGGCAAAATGAAACGATGGAAGAAAACTTGGGGTCCTGGTAACACAATAAAAACTTAATCCCTGGAGTTTGCCCTATCTCTGGACCTCTGGATTTGCTGCTAATTGAGATATTGCATTTCCATATTGTTTAAGTAAAAGAGTTTCTGTTGCTTGCAACTGTAAGAATCCTAATTCATATGGTCTTTCTTCATCTCTTCTTTCTTCATCCATAAAATGGGGATAATAAAACATTTTTTGTTTTGCAGTGAGGATAAAATGTTTATAAAATATATTGCCCACTGTCGGGCATCAAGTAACCAGTATTATTATAATGACTAGATTTATTTTTGATCTTTTAAGACACTCATCATCATTTGCATATGTCTCTGTTTAATGCCTATCCTTAATATGTGCATCAAATATTAATTTTCCTCATGGATTTCCTCAGAGAATCTTCCTTCAAACATACAGTGCAACTTACCAGTCACTAATATTTGTTAACCCAATAATAATGAATGTCTATAATACTTAAAGCTGCAGCATTCTTGGTAACCTGACTGTTCTCACCTCTCTATATGTGTGTTCACTCTTCAAGTTGTATATCTTCACTATAGTGTATTATTGCATGTCTGTCCCTTTGGTGAGAAGAGTCACTTCCCAAGAGAGACCTGAGCTAAAACTTATCTCCAGCCAGGAAGGATCATGGACATTATGACCCTTCCAGTGATGTAACATTAAATGTCCTTCTTAACCACACTGCAGTAGCCATTCAGGAAGTTTATGATGGAGATAATTAGTGCTCACCATATCCAGCTTTCCTTTCTTTCCTGGGCACAAAGGAACATGTCCCAGGCAGTTACAGTTAAGTGGATCCATATGACTAATTCTGGACAGTAGTCTGTGTAGTCTGTGACACAGCAGTATTTGAGAGTGGGTGTCATCTCTGCAATTCTCCCTTTTGCATCTTTGGAAGCTATTTTTTCCGGATGATGTAGCCACAAATTGGAAAGGGCCTGGATCCCCGCTTGGAAGGGAACAGCCTTGAAAAGCTATCTGACCTAAAGGAGACGTGAGTGAGAAATAAACTTTTATGTGTAAGACCACTAAGGTTTCTGGGGTTATTTGTTACCTAAAAAATAGCCAATCCTGGGGCTTCCCTGGTGGCGCAGTGGTTGGGAGTCCGCCTGCCGATGCAGGGGACACAGGTTCGTGCCCTGGTCTGGGAAGATCCCACATGCAGCAGAGCAGCTGGGCTCGTGAACCATGGCCGCTGAGCCTGCGCGTCCGGAGCCTGTGCTCCGCAATGGGAGAGGCCATGGCAGTGAGAGGCCCATGTACCACAGGGAAAAAAAAAAAAAAGCCAATCCTGTTTTAATACAAGGGTGTTCCTAGTCATTCATTTCATGTCACACATCCTGGAGCTACACGAAATCCCTTCTATCTGGAATCATTTGGGAGGCAAGTGCTCCACATTAGTGAATTTTCCAAATACCTGAATGGAACCAGTATGGAGGGGAGGTGAGATAAGGGGTTTGGAAAGTTTTTATTTGGCTGTGTATCTTTTTGTCCTATGGCCCTGGAACATGGTTAAATTGGGCCTGACAGCTAATTTAGGTTAACTTTCTCTTGGAGTGCTTTTGTGGGCTCTATGAACGTGCTGTGCTGATAGCACCCTCTTCCATTTTTTTTGACCTAGGAAGATTCATCCTTATTCTAGATGGTAAGACTTGTGATTAATTTCTCAGTTTCCAGGTATCTTCTTACTCCTCCAGGTCACTCTATTGAGTAGGGCCCAAGAAGATGCCGTACTGATACTGTCCTATGTGGCCCCCACCATCTATGGAAAACATTCCTGCATTGTTTGCCCTGATAAACACTGGAATAAAAGCTGATCCCAACGTAGCAGTGCTCTCCTGATTCTGGGTCCCTACACTAATCAGTCAACCTCTTTCCTACCTTCTACTTAGCCCACAGTTCTCTTTTGCTTTCTTAGACATGGGTTTTCTCCATGACATCTTCTGACTGCAAAGGACACATAAAATATCTCCAAGTGGTGCCCTGGAAGATTCCCTCACTAGGATTGAGGTAAGAAGATTGTAACTGTACTTCTACTTCATAGGAGGCCAGGTAGAGACTCACAGCAAGGCAAATGCACTCCTCAAAGGTATCTCCTTTCCCATTTTTTCTGTCTGACCCCACATTTATCTTTGATTTGACTGAGGGTTTAAAGAGACCTGGACTAGTTTCTAAATCTGCACATGGTAACATACGGAGGGAAAATTCTATCTCAGGCTCATTTTGTCATTCTGATATGTACAGTACAAGTGCTTTAATTGATACTAAGATACAGCAAACAAGCCCCATGGCAACATCTTGTTACCTGAAGCTTACCTTTTTAAAGCAGTGGATTCTTTCTATTTTAATAATTTTTCAGTGACACATATTTTAAGTGTGTGCTTAAATTATTTATAGATAACTAAAAATTTTTATTATGCATGTTAGTTATCATGCCTAAAAATTCATGCCTTTCAGGAGTACTGACATGTGTGAATTTGCTTATTTCTATATCAAATGGCCCCAAATGACTATGCTTTAATAGTTATGTCACATGAAGAAATTTGGGGTATATGTATGGAAGAAAAAGAAGACATATGAGAGGCTTCCGGGAAGATGGCGTTAGAGTAAGACACAGAGATCACCTTCCTCCCCACAGATACACCAGAAATACATCTACACGTGGAACAACTCCTACAGAACACCTACTGAACGCAGGCAGAAGACCTCAGACCTCCCAAAAGGCAAGAAACCTCCCACGTACCTGGGTAGGGCAAAAGAAAAAAGAAACAACAGAGACAAAGGAATAGGGACGGGACCCGCACCAGTGGGAGGGAGTTGTGAAGGAGGAAAGGTTTCCACACACTAGGAAGCCCCTTCGCGGGCGGAGACTGCGGGTAGCGGAGGCGGGAAGCTTCGGAGCCGCGAAGGAGAGCAAAGCAACAGGGGTGCGGAGGGCAAAGTGGAAAGATTCCCGCACAGAGGATCAGGGCCGACCAGCACTCACCAGTCCGAGAGGCTTGTCTGCTCACCCGCTGGGGTGGGCGGGGCTGGGAGTTGAGGCTCGGGCTTCGGTTGGAGCACCGGGAGAGGACTGGGATTGGCGGCGTGAACACAGCCTGCAGGAGGTTAGTGTGCCATGGCTAGCCGAGAGGGAGTCCGGGGAAAAGTCTGGACCTGCCGAAGAGGCAAGAGACTTTTTCTTCCCTCTTTGTTTCCTGGGGTGCGAGGAGAGGGGATTAAGAGCGCTGCTTAAAGGAGTTCCAGAGACGGGCACGAGCCGCGGCTAAAAGCGCGGACCCCAGAGACGGGCATGAGACGCTAAGGCTGCTGCTGCCGCCACCAAGAAGCCTGTGTGTGAGCACAGGTCACTATCCACACCCCACTTCCGGGGAGCCTGTGCAGCCCGCCACTGCCAGGGTCCCGGAATCCAGGGACAACTTCCCGGGGAGAACGCATGGCGCGCCTCAGGCTGGTGCAACTTCACGCCGGCCTCTGCCGCCGCAGGCTCTCCCTGCACTCTGTGCCCATCCCTCCCCCCGGCCTGAGTGAGCCAGAGCCCCTGAGTCAGCGGCTCCTTTAACCCCGTCCTGTCTGAGCGAAGAACAGACGCCCTCCGGCGACCTACATGCAGAGGCGGGGCCAAATCCAAAGCTGAGCCCCTGGGAGCTGTGAGAACAAAGAAGAGAAAGGGAAATCCCTCCCAGCAGCCTCAGAAGCAGCAGATTAAAGGTTCACAATCAACTTGATGTACCCTGCATCTGTGGAATACATGAATAGACAATGAATCATCCCAAATTGAGGAGGTGGACTTTGAGAGCAAGATTTATGATTTTTTCCCCTTTTCCTCTTTTTGTGAGTGTGTATGTGTATGCTTCTGTGTGAGATTTTGTCTGTATAGCTTTGCTTCCACCATTTGTCCTAGGGTTCTGTCTGTTTTGTTTTGTTTTTTTCTTAATAATTATTTTTTATTTTAATAACTTTATTTTATTTTACTTTATCTTCATTCTTTCTTTTTTCCTTCCTTCCCTTCTTCCTTCCTTCCTCCCTCCCACCCTCCCTCCCTCCATCCATCTTTTCTTTCTTTCTTTCTACTTCTACTAATTCTTTCTTTCTACTTTTTCTCCCATTTATTCTGAACCATGTGGATGAAAGGCTCTCAGTGCTGCAGCCAGGAGTCAGTGCTGTGCCTCTGAGGTGGGAGAGCCAACTTCAGGACACTGGTCCACAAGACACCTCCCAGCTCCACAAAATATCAAATGGCGAAAGTCTCCCAGAGATCTCCATCTCAAAGCCAGCACCCAGCTTCACTCAACAACCAGCAAGCTACAGTGCTGGACATCCAATGTCAAACAACTAGCAAGACAAGAACACAACCCCACCCATTAGCAGAGAGGCTGCCTAAAATCATAACAAGTCCACAGACTTGTGTCATAACAAGTTCACAGACTTGTGTCCATAACACACCACCAGTCATGGACCTGCCCACCAGAAAGACAAGATCCAGCCTCATCCACCAGAACACAGGTGCTAGTCCCCTCCACCAGGAAGCCTACACAACCCACTGAACCAACCTTAGCCACTGGGAACAGACACCAAAAACAACGGGAACTACGAACCTGCAGCCTGTGAAAAGGAGACCCCAAGCACAGTAAGATAAGAAAAATGAGAAGACAGAAAAACACACAGCAGATGAAGGAGCAAGATAAAAACCCACCAGACCTAAAAAATGAAGAGGAAATAGGCAGTCTACCTGAGAAAGAATTCAGAATAATGATAGTAAAGATGATCCAAAATCTTGGAAATAGAATAGACAAAATACAAGAAACATTTAACAAGGACCTAGGAGAACTAAAGATGAAACAAACGATGATGAACAACACAATAAATGAAATTAAAAATACTCTAGATGGGATCAATAGCAGAATAACTGAGGCAGAAGTACAGATAAGTGACCTGGAATATAAAATACTGGAAATAACTACTGCAGAGCAGAATAAAGAAAAAAGAATGAAAAGAACTGAGGACAGTCTCAGAGACCTCTGGGACAACATTAAACGCACCAACATTCAAATTATAGGGGTTCCAGAAGAAGAAGAGAAAAACAAAGGGACTAAAAATATTTGAACAGATTATAGTTGAAAACTTCCCTAATATGGGAAAGGAAATAGTTAATCAAGTCCAGGAAGCACAGAGAGTCCCATACACGATAAATCCAAGGAGAAATATGCCAAGACACATATTTATCAAACTGTCAAAAATTAAAAACAAAGAAAGAAAATTAAAAGCAGCAAGGGAAAAACAACAAATAACACACAAGGGAATCCCCATAAGGTCAACAGCTGACCTTTCAGCAGAAACTCTGCAAGCCAGAAGGGACTGGCAGGACATATTTAAAGTGATGAAGGAGAAAAACCTGCAACCAAGATTACTCTACCCAGCAAGGATCTCATTCAGATTTGGTGGAGAAATTAAAACCTTTACAGACAAGCAAAAGCTGAGAGAATTCAGCACCACCAAACCAGCTTTACAACAACTGCTAAAGGAACTTCTCTAGGCAAGAAACACAAGAGAAGGTAAAGACCTACAATAACAAACCCAAAACAATTAAGAAAATGGGAAAAAGAACATACATACCGATAATTACCTTAAATGTAAATGGACTAAATGCTCCCACCAAAAGACACAGATTGGCTGAATGGATACAAAAACAAGACCCATATATTTGCTGTCTACAAGAGACCCACTTCACACCTAGAGACACATACAGACTGACAGTAAGGGGATGGAAAAAATATTTCATGCAAATGGAAACCAAAAGAAAGCTGGAGTAGCAATTCTCATATCAGACAAAATAGACTTTAAAATAAAGACTATTAGAAGAGACAAAGAAGGACACTACATAATGATAAAGGGATTGATCCAAGAAGAAGATATAACAATTGTAAATATTTATGCACCCAACATAGGAGCACCTCAATACATAAGGCAAATACTAACAGCCATACAAGGGGAAATCAACAGTAACACATTCATAGTAGGGGATTTTAACATCCCCACTTTCACCAATGGACAGATCATCCAAAATGAAAATAAATGAGGAAACACAAGCTTTAAATGATACATTAAACAAGATGGACTTAATTGATATTTATAGGACATTCCATCCAAAAACAACAGAATACACATGTTTCTCAAGTGCTCATGGAACATTCTCCAGGATAGATCATATCTAGGGTCACAAATCAAGCCTTGGTAAATTTAAGAAAATTGAAATTGTATCAAGTATCTTTTCCAACCACAATGCTATGAGACTAGATATCAATTACCGGAAAACATCTGTAAAAAATACAAACACATGGAGGCTAAACAATACACAACTTAATAACGAAGTGATCACTGAAGAAATCAAAGAGGAAATCAAAAAATACCTAGATACAAATGACAATGGAGACACGACGACCCAAAATCTGTGGGATGCAGCAAAAGCAGTTCTGAGAGGGAAGTTTATAGCAATACAATCCTACCTTAAGAAACAGGAAACATTTCGAGTAAACAACCTAACCTTGCACCTAAAGCAATTAGAGAAAGAAGAACAAAAAAACCCCAAAGTTAGCAGAAGGAAAGAAATCATAAAAATCAGATCAGAAATAAATGAAAAAGAAATGAAGGAAACGAAAGCAAAGATCAATAAAACTAAATGCTGGTTCTCTGAGATAAACAAAATTGATAAACCATTAGCCAGACTCATCAAGAAAAAAAGGGAGAAGACTCAAATCAATAGAATTAGAAATGAAAAAGGAGGAGTAACAACTGACACTGCAGAAATACAAAAGATCATGAGAGATTACTACAAGCAACTCTATGCCAATAAAATGGACAACCTGGAAGAAATGGACAAATTCTTAGAAATGCACAACCTGCCAAGACTGAATCAGGAAGAAATAGAAAATATAAACAGACCAATCACAAGCACTGAAATTGAAACTGTGATTAAAAATCTTCCAACAAACAAAAGCCCAGGACCAGATGGCTTCACAGGCGAATTCTATCAAACATTTAGAGAAGAGCTAATACCTATCCTTCTCAAACTCTTCCAAAATACACCAGAGGTAGGAACATTCCCAAACTCATTCTATGAGGCCACCATCACCCTGACACCAAAACTAGACAAGGGTGTCACAAAGAAAGAAACCTACAGGCCAATATCACTGATGAACATAGTTGCAAAAATCCTCAACAAAATACTAGCAAACAGAATCCAACAGCACATTAAAAGGATCATACACCTTGATCAAGTGGGGTTTATTCCAGGAATGCAAGGATTCTTCAATATACGCAAATCAATCAATCTGATACACCATATTAACAAACTGAAGGAGAAAAACCATATGATCATCTCAATAGATGCAGAGAAAGCTTTTGACAAAATTCAACACCATTTATGATAAAAACCCTGCAGAACGTAGGCATAGAGGGAACTTTCCTCAACATAATAAAGGCCATATATGACAAACCCACAGCCAACATCGTCCTCAATGGTGAAAAACTGAAAGCATTTCCACTAGGATCAGGAACAAGACAAGGTTGCCCACTCTCACCACTCTTATTCAATATAGTTTTGGAAGTTTTAGCCACAGCAATCAGAGAAGAAAAGGAAATAAAAGGAATCCAAATCGGAAAAGAAGAAGTAAAGCTGTCACTGTTTGCAGATGACATGATACTCTACATAGAGACTCCTAAAGATGCTACCAGAAAACTACTAGAGCTAATCAATGAATTTGGTAAAGTAGCAGGATACAAAATTAATGCAAAGAAATCTTTTGCATTGCTATACAATAATGATGAAAAATCTGAATGTGAAATTAAGAAAACACTCCCATTTACCATTGCAACAAAGAGAATAAAATACCTAGGAATAAACCTACCTAAGGAGACAAAAGACCTATATGCAGAAAATTATAAGACACTGATGAAAGAAATTAAAGATGATACAAATAGATGGAGAGATATACCATCTTCTTGGATTGGAAGAATCAACATTGTGAAAATGACTCTACTACCCAAAGCAATCTGCAGATTCAATGCAATCCCTATCAAACTACCACTGGCATTTTCCACAGAACTAGAACAAAATATTTCACAATTTGTATGGAAACACAAAAGACCCCAAATAACCAAAGCAATCTTGAGAACGAAAAACGGAGCTGGGGGAATCAGGCTCCCTGACTTCAGACTACACTACAAAGCTACAGTAATCAAGACAGTATGGTACTGGCACAAAAACAGAAAGATAGATCAATGGAACAGGTTAGAAAGCCCAGAGATAAACCCATGCACATATGGTCACCTTATCTTTGATAAAGGAGGCAGGAATGTACAGTGGAGAAAAGACAGCCTCTTCAATAAGTGGTGCTGGGTAAACTGGACAGCTACATGTAAAAGTATGAGATTAGATCACTCCCTAACACCACACACAAAAATAAGCTCAAAATAGATTAAAGACCTAAATGTAAGGCCAGAAACTATCAAACTCTTAGAGGAAGACATAGGCAGAACACTCTATGACATAAATCACAGCAAGATCCTTTTTGACCCACCTCCTAGAGTAATGGAAATAAAAACAAAAATAAACAAATGGGACCTAATGAAACTTGAAAGCTTTTGCACAGCAAAGGAAACCATAAACAAGACCAAAAGACAACCGTCAGAATGGGAGAAAACAGTTGCAAATGAAGCAACTGACAAAGGAGTAATCTCCAAAATTTATAAGCAGCTCATGCAGCTCAATAACAAAAAAACAAACAATCCAATCCAAAAATGGGCAGAAGATCTAAATAGACATGTCTCCAAAGAAGATATACAGACTGCCAACAAACACATGAAAGAATGCTCAACATCACTAATCATTAGAGAAATGCAAATCAAAACTACAATGAGATATCATCTCACACCAGTCAGAATGGCCATCATCAAAAAATCTACAAACAATACATGCTGGAGAGAGTGTGGAGAAAAGGGAACCCTCTTGCACTGTTGGTGGGAATGTAAATTGATACAGCTACTGTGGAGAACAGTATGGAGGTTCCTTAAAAAACTACAAATTGAACTACCATATGACCCAGGAATCCCACTCCTGGGCATATACCCTGAGAAAACCATAATTCAAAAAGAGTCATGTACCAAAATGTTCATTGCAGCTCTATTCACAATAGCCAGGAGATGAGCAACCTAAGTGTCCATCAACAGATGAATGGATAAAGAAGATGTGGCACATATATACAATGGAATGTTACTCAGCCATAAAAAGAAACGAAATTGAGTTATTTGTAGTGAGGTGGATGGACCTAGAGTCTGTCATACAGAGTGAAGAAAGTCAGAAAGAGAAAGACAAATACCATATGCTAACACCTATATATGGAATCTAAGAAAAAAAAATGTCATGAAGAACCTAGGGGTAAGACAGGAATGAAGACACAGACCTACTAGAGAATGGACTTGAGCATCTGGGGAGGGGGAAAGGTAAGCTGTGACAAAGCGAGAGAGAGGCATGGGCATAAATACACTACCAAACGTAAGGTAGATAGCTAGTGGGAAGCAGCCGCATAGCACAGGGAGATCAGCTCGGTGCTTTGTGACCGCCTGGAGGGGTGGGATAGGGAGGGTGGGAGGGAGGGAGACGCAAGAGGGAAGAGATATGGGAACATATGTATATGTGTAACTGATTCATTTTGTTATAAAGCAGAAACTAACCCACCATTGTAAAGCAATTATACTCCAATAAAGATGTAAAAAAAAAAAAGGAAGAAGACATATGAGAGATATAAAACCATTCTTTAAACATTTGAAGGGTTATCTGTAGAAGAGAGATTAGAATTATTTTATGTTGACCTGGGGGCAGAATCAGAACCAATCCATGTGGAATTTTGGCTCAACATGAGAATGAACTTTCTGATGAATAAAACTGTGGCATCAACTGGCTGGCCATTTACCAAACCTGTTTCTCCTCATCCTGGACATGTAGTTAGACAACATTTCCCAGCCTCCCTTGCAGTTATGTGTGTCCATGTGATCGAGTTCTGACCAATGGAATGTGATAGTTGTTGTTTCAGGCCTGGTCCATAAATACCCTTCTCATACAATCTTCCATGCTCTTTCTCCCTCCACCAGCTTGATGCTTGTGATTCTGAAAGTCTGAAAGTTAGATGTCAAAGACGAAAAAAGTCTGGGCCCTGAATCAGTGCTCAGAGGGGAGCCTGTTACCAATCAGGTAATCTACTTTGAACTTTACTAACTTTATTTGACTAGATTATTTGTTACAGATACTAGCACTGCCGTAACTAACTTAATAACTGTGAAAACGTAATGGGCTCCATTGGGAAATTCTTTTTGTGACCAAGGTATCCCTTCAGCAAGGGTGACTTAGAAGGAATTAAACATTTGCACAAGGGTTGAATTACATGTTCTGAGTTTCCCTCTAATCCTGAGATTTTTATTATTTTATTCACTCAAATATTTTTCGAACTTACTGTACTCTCAGACTTTCATTTAACAATTGAGAGCATGGCTCCTTTTAATGGTCCTCAAATTTCTCTTTTAATTTGCTGCTTCTAAACTGCTCTGAATATTTTAGACAACCAAACTTGTTAACTCTGGCCTTGAAATAACAATCAGTATGCAAAGGGCAGTATATGAATTTTTATATAGAGAGAATGATTCTCATTTTGCAATTTATTTACATGCATATGCACATAAAAGAAAAAAGATTAGAATGAAATACAGTAAGTCCCCTACATATGAACCTTCAAGTTGTGAACTTTCAAAGATGCAAACATGTGTTCGCATGTCCAATCATGTAAGTTAGTTCACGTGTCTGGCATACATTGTCACGTGCATGCATCCTCTGCAAGTGGTTGTGCTTTGGTGTACTTTACTGTACAGTAGTGTACAGAGTACAGTAGTAGAGTATCTTTATTTCAATCCCAGGAAGTCCAGAAGAAAGCGTAAAAACAGCAGTGATGTAGCTGGTACTGCTAAGAAGCACCAAGCGATAACGATGGAAAGAAAAGTGAAAACAATTGAGAGAGTGGAGCAAGGCGAAAAGATGGTAGACGTCGTTCATTCTTATAACATGAATCGTTCACCCATTGGCCCAATTCTAAGAAACAAGGACAAGATCATGGAACATGTGAAGTCTGCTGTGCTGATGAAGTCGACAATAATACTGAAAAAGTGAATAAGAAGAAGACAGTAATATGGAAGAAGAAAAATGATGGAGGAGATGGAGAAACTTCTCAGTGTGAGGATGCAGGATCAGCATCAGAGTCGAGTCCCACTCTGCTTAATGCTGATTCAAGAGAAAGCTAAAAGCCTTTATGAAGACTTGAAGAAGAAACACAGCAAAGAATCAGAGGGTGCATTTTTAATGCCAGCCATGGCTGGTTTCGTTGGTTCAAGGCTAGAGCCAAACTTCACAATGTAAAAGTAAGTGGCGAGGCAACGAGTCAGATACCATAGCTGTCTGGGAATTTCCTGAAATGCTTCAAGAAATTATTGATGAAGGCTCATATTTACCTGAGCAGGTTTTTAATGTGGATGAGACAGGAATGTACTGGAAGAGGATGACAGACCGAAATTATATCAGTAAGGAGGAAAAGTTGATTCCAAGCTATAAAGCAGCAAAAGACAGGCTAACTCTGTTGTTAGGTGGCAATGCTTCTGGTGATATGAATCTGAAGCCTCTCTTAGTTTATCATTCAGAGAACCCAGGAGCCCTTAAAAACATAGCCAAGGGCTCTCTTTCTGTTGTATGAAAGAGTAACCCCAAACCCTGGGTTACACAGGCCATTTTCCAGGACTGGTTTTTCCACCACTTTATCCCAGAGGTAGAGAAATTTTGCTTAGAGAAGGACATTCCATTCAACATTCTTTTGCTGCTCGACAGTGCTCTGGGCTACCTCCCATTCATGGACGACTTTCATCCCAACGTCGAAGTAGTGCATCTGCCACCGAATACTATGTCACTCATCCAACCTATGAACCAGGGAGTTGTAGTGACTTTCAAGAAATACTATTTACGATACACTTCTCATCAGACAGTAAAGGCAAGTGACGAATCAAGAACAACCTTGCAACAATTTTGGAAGACTGTAACATTTACAAGGCCATAAAAAATTTGACTTTGCTTGGCGTGAGTTTACAGCCATCACCATGAATGGGGTTTGGAAGAACCTTTGCCCACAGTTTGTTCACGATTTTCGTGGATTTGAGAAGGTGGATGAGGAGTCCAAAAAGGTCTTCAGCAGTTTAGTGACCCTCAGCGTGAAGCTGGAGCTAGATCTGCAAGAGGACGACTTCATTGAACTTGCTGTGCAACACGAGGAGCTTACTAATGAAGACCTGATGGAATTGGAGGCCCAGAGAAAGGATGAAGAGAGACAAGAGGAAGAAGAAGTAACTGAAGAACCGAAGAGATTCATGACACAGGAAATGGCAAGGGAATTTTCTTTATTTGAGGAGGCACTGTTAGTTTTGAGGAACAGGACCCGAACGTAGAATGGTACATGAACGTTGCAGCAGCTGTTCAGAATGCAGTCCAGTGCTACTGTATCATCTATGATGAGAAAAAAAGAGCTACTGCCCAGACATCACTGGATTGTTTTTTCAAGGGTGTAGGTAGAATTGAACCCAGCAAGGAACCAGAACCTGTGCCATCAACGTCAGGCATGAGTGAAAGTGCAGGTTGCGCTCCATTTCCTATTGCTGATGACCCTTCAGCTCTACCATCTCCCACCTCCTCTCCCTCCTCCAGTCAGTAACTCTTCTTGCCTGTTCACTCGATGCCAGCCCCTGTATGCCGGCTGTTGTACTGTACTACTGCACTTCTCAAGGTACTGTACTGTAAGATTAAAAGTGTTTTTGTGTGTTTTTTAATGTATTATTTGTGTGAAAATTATTGTAAATCTATTACAGTACAGTACTATATAGCCGATTGTGTTATTTGGGTACCTAGGCTTACTTTGTTGGACTTAACGAATAAATTGGACTTATGAACACACTCTTGGAACAGAACTCATTCATAGGTAGGGGACTTACTGTACACAAGATAGCAAAAGTGGTAATTTCTGTATTCTGGGATTACTGTTAATGTTTAACATTTTTCTTTAAACTTTCCTGTACTATATTTTATTTAAACTAAAAAAGAAAAACAGATTTTTTTTCATAATCTAAAAAAATCTAATAACTATTAAGGTTACTTTAAAAATTTAAAATAAATAGATTTTAAGTTAAACCTGTGAGGTATGACATAAGAATACAGCTCTAACTGTGGATTTTGTCATCAACATTATGTCCAGATGGTGAAACTCTAGAGTGAAGAGTTCAGGTGATCTGCGACATGACCTCCAGTTGAGGGATGCTGCTTTACCGTACACACACCTCAGTTTTAGCTTTATCCATCACCTGGCCTCCATTTCTCATTGCTCTATAAAAAGGAAGAGCAAGGGAGAAGCAGCTGACATTAGGACTATTTATCCCATTCTTTATGGCTCATTTCATTAACTGATTGTTTACATACTACCTATTGTGACCTCGTGGAAATCTTTGATTGGAACAATTATTCACAATTGCAGGCCTTAAATGAATGCCTTTTTTGATGGATAACTTGATGGGGTATTAATTTTTATTCCCCCAGAATTCTAATTGGATAACTCTCATTATAGCTCTCCTTTGTTTTATTACTCCCCAAGTTCCAATTTACCTTTCGATTACTTTTTGGTTTATTTGTTTTTCCCCTAAAATCTGCAGCTATCATTTTACATATGATGTTTCTCTGATCTATTTTATTTCTATCCTTAAAATGACTCAAAAACTAGCCATGGAAGAAAAGTCAATTTTTGCAATATAATTAGACAACGGAAAATCTGATTTGTTGTCTCCTCCTGCCTCTAATCACAGGGAAAGTCTATAGATTAACATACCTAACTTGGAGATGCCAAGTTAGTTGTGAGAAGAGCCAGCCTGGGGTTTACCCAAACTGTACTCAGTGCCATATCTCTGCCACTGGTGATGGACCACTGTTCTTTCCAAGTTCATATGTTTCCATAGACTGGGTTTTCATGGCTTTGGCCAAGTATGCTAAAGAGCCTTGGTATGTCTATGGTGAGCAGAGAGTTTTTAGCAATGAAATGATTCAAGCAGCTCTGACTCATTCTGAACACAGAGAACAAATGTTATAGGAGCCTTGAACCCGGTGTGTCTATGCTGTTCCTGCAATTGGTTGACAGTTAAGTCCAGATGGCTCAAAGGAGCCTTCCTGGATCTTGACTGAGACCAAACAGGTATATTATGCCTACACTTAGAAATATTTTTTAGACCAAAAATCAGCAACTGGCTCTGACAGCATAAGGAAGATAAAGGTATTCAACATAGATAATGATGATGATGGTGACAACTAATATTTGAGGGCACTGATCTTTTTTTTTTTTTTTTCGGTACGCGGGACACGCAGGCTCAGCAGCCATGGCTCACGGGCCCAGCCGCTCCGCGGCATGTGGGATCTTCCTGGACTGGGGCACGGACCCGTGTCCCCTGCATTGGGGGGCACTGTTTTTTACATGTATCAGTTATTTAATTCTCACAGCAATCCTGGGTTGTAAATACATAAACAATCAGTTAATTAAATGAGTGATGGGAAATAAAATAAACATCATTTTTTTTTACATCTAGAATAAACACAGTTTCTCCCTTGCATTCTCTTTTAATTGAGAAAGGAGAATTGGAGGCAAGTGAGGAATGTTAGTATTCCTATATCACAGATGAGAAAGCTGAAGCACAGAGAAATCAAATTGCCTGTCCAAAGTTATATTGAATATTTAACATTGGTGTTTAAATTAGGGGACATATTTGATACTGGAAACATGACGTGAGTGTAATGATAATAATTTTCCTTTTCATACATTACATCTAATCTTTGTAATAACCCTGGCAGGTAGGTATACCATCCCCATTTTACAGTGAGGAAACTGAGGCTCAGTTTTAGTGAGTTATTCATGGTTGCATAGCAAGAAATTGGTGGAGCCAGAGGAGATGCTCAGCTTTCTTTGACAAAAAAGCCTGCACTGTTTTACTAGATCACACCGCCAGACACATACTTCCTGAAGTTGGTCCCAGACCTTCTTTCTCTCTATTCCCTCCCTTTTCATAACTTGCCCAAATGTTAGTCAAGGATATAATTCAAGAAAATGAGAAAAATCGGATTTCAAGTAGATTAGAAAACAGGAAAATTGCCTTGTTTTTTTCTCTTCTGGATTTAGATATGGGGTTTAGAGTAGAATACTCTAGCTGTTTAAGAGTGAATAAATAGTAATAATGCTAGTCAAATAACATCACCAGGTAGATGAGAAAAGATGAAAAGAATAGAGGAAATGAAATGTAGCTTAATATGATTGAGGATAGGCTTGCAATAGGAGGAAATAGGTATTGATGGAATGGAAGTCTGGGAAGATTTAACAGAACAATTAATTGAAAATTAGACTCAAAGAGCATTGTGTAATATACATACAAGATCAGTTACACAATATATACAGTTTAAGGATCAGAGCCACTCCTTTATAAACACACATACACACACACACAAACACATGCACACATATCCTTATCTAATGAGGTAGGTCTCTCAAGGAAAGAGTCTTTTTCTGCATGTGTAGTCTTTCAGGAGAGAGAAATGAATGATAATAGCATAAATTGATAGCAATTATTAGTTCAAAGCACTACCCATCATGTTCATTTCAGATGTAATATTTCAGATTCAATAGTACAAATGCAGGATAGTATTTTAACATGATTTACAAGCATTTTCAATAAAAATAATTGAAAAACATTAGAAAAGTCTTTTGGTTTATTTTCCAATTACATCTTTCATGTAGGAATTTTGGCAAATAAAAAAAATAATGTGAAAGGAAAAATAATTTTTTTCATTAATCCTTTCCAGAAATAAGTAGTGCTAAATCTCTGGTACAAATATATACATGTATTTATTCAGCAGGTAGAAGAAATGCTATTAAAAATTAAAAACTGACTTCAATTGCTCCTGCCTTCTAGATTAATGGCAAAATTCTTATCCAGTTGATAGATTATTATTCTGGTTTATTTGCAGAGAAGGAGGAGGAAAAGCTGTTGATGGATCTTTTTGGTGACAATAGATAATGTTGTTACCATATACCACCAACACACTTAACACAGAACACAATTTAGATGGGCAAGTGCAGCACAAAGGAAGAGCTGTATGTTCAGGACAAAGGATGAGGAAAAGTAGAAGGAAATTCAGTAGCTCAGATTTCAGGGAGGTCTAGCAACATGGTGGGAGGCTGTGGGTACACAAAGCAACAGAGCCAGTCAGAAACTGAAAAGAAATGCAAGACTGATGGTTGCCAGATTTCTAGGTCTGGCAATATCTGCCTTTGAACTGGAAATTGCTTCCTGTCCTATATTTTATCTATTGATTCTTCTCCAACCCAATTTTCTATTAAAATTTCAGTAAAATTCCATTACACAAAAAAGCTTTGTATCTGTGATACTTTGGATGAAAATTATGTACAATGCATTTAAAAATCAAAATCATATTGTACATATAGAAATTTTTCTTATTGAAGAGCTAACTTTTAAATAATGAATCCTTTAGTTTTGGTATGTATTTTGATATGGACATAAATATATTTAGGCATATACCGTTGCATAGAATTCTATTTTCTTAATGACAAATGTCCAAAGTCAAGACACAGCTTGGCTGCCATTGACACATTTTGTTAAGAAAGAGTTATGGTTGTTATATCTTTATTCACACGTTTTATTCTCTTCCAGTTAATCAACTTGTACATGTAGTTATCAATCCTGGCAGTTTCACTCAAGTTTATTCATCCGTATGATAGCTAAAGTTGCCACCAAAGTAGCCCTAATCCTTCTGAGTTCTGAGTCCTTCTCAGACTTGGTCTGCTTAGAGATTTGAACATCCTTGCCTTTGACCTTGACCCCTTGAGTCTGCTAACCTCTAAACCTGGCAGTGGAGCAGGTTAGAGGAGCTGAGCAGCAAGGTCAGCAACAGTCAGCTGAACCAAAGTGGTTAAACATGGGGATCTTGCCCTCAGCTCCATTCATGCTGGTCATTGAGGTGCCTATGGAAGTCAGAAGGGTCTTGAGAAATGATATTTTTCCAGCTGTAAATACTACCTTATTTGGTCCTTGTATTATCTGTGAAATATAATTGTTATTATTATTCTCTCTATAAAGATGAAAAAACAGGCTCAGACCAGCTCCTGGTCATGAGCTAATATGTGGCAACCTAAGGTTCTGTTAGCTTGTTTTGCTCCTGTTCCTGCTCCCAAATTCTTGAAAATTCTGAAGAACAAACATAATATAGTTTGAATTATATCTCCCTGATTTTATCTCTCTCTTCCTCTTCTCACTCTGGTGCAGTTGTTAAGGGGATTTAGGCCAAAAGGAAGGGGGAGGAAAGGAAGGTGTCACAATGGGACTTTGTATCTAAGAGTTAACTACACCCACCTGGGAGCAGAACCGTCTGAAATGTCTGAAATCTTAGACTGTGAGTCTGATGCTTGTGGGAATTTTGTGGTCTCCTAAAATATTAATGACCCATCACCAAAATATAACAAAATAGAATAGAAGTACTCCGTGTGACTTCTAAGTTTGAGATGCACTCATCTCTACTTCCCCAGAGTCAAGTATTTCACAAACATTATCTTAGTCATCTAGCACAGTTTTATTCATTCTGCCTTGAAGAGGAAAAAATCTGAAATTCAAAAAGACTGCAAATTTGGGTCAAGGTCATACTAAAGCAAGACTATAATGAAAGCAGGCATAATTTAGATTAAGTTCTGATTCATCTGGGCAAATGCCTAAGGCTATAGACTGCTGTGTAGCAATAGCCTTCTATTTGCTCTACTTCTTCTTCCCTATCTCTCTACTTCCTCTTCCTTCCCTCTACTTCCATCCTTCCTATCTCTCTGAAGAGTAAATAGCATGTAGTTTAGCATGGTATTTCATGTTTGCCCCTAATCTAGCTTTTCAGCTTTCACCAAACACTTTCTAAGCTGTGCACATCCTGTGCATTTTTAGGTCTCCATGGCTTTCCAAACAATGTTCCTTCCTCCTTGAAGCCCTTCCATCCATCTCCAGTTTCCACAGGCCCTTTGCTTCAAGACTCACCTCCATGATTAGCCATTTAAGAAGCTTTCCCCAATCTCTGTTTCTCCCACTCCATAGTATTTTTTTCCTCTTTTACATCCCTTTCTACCATTGTAGGGGATATCTTTGTTTCGACTATCCTGAGACCTGGCTACACCAATTTTTGTTCCTTCAACATTTGCTATGATTTTTTCAATGGCAGTTCCTTTATTCTTATGGTTTCTTCTGGCCACATTTGACTGGTCTAGATGGGGCTCCCATCTACAGTCAGAAGTTTATTAATCAGTCTTAAGATTTTTTAAACCAGAATCGAGGAAAAAAATAGTCAGGTTCTCTCTGGTGGCCAAAGTTGTTGGGAGTCAGATTTGGGAAATGTAGGTAGCCTGCCATGTGCTTTCACAGAGAACAGTACTGCCTAAGCTGCTGAGCAATGAAAAATAAGGAGTTGGAGAAGAGAAATAAAATGCTGGCAACATCCAAGTCCTGCTTCCCGTGGTTTCTGAGTTGAGCCTTCCTTGCAGACCATGAGCAAATTTGCCAGTTTGTTACCTGTTGTCTCTTAGCTCCAACCTACATTTCTTTAGTCTATATACTGCATTTCCTAGACCCCTATACCAACAGGCTCTTTGATAGCTTGCAGGAGGCACTAGAGAAGGATAAGAAGGCCCCAGAAGAGCAGGGTCTTCTTTTCTGTTTTCTGGTTCTTATTATCAGTGTCTTCCCAGCAGTGACAGTTTGCTACAGCTTCCAGCTTCTTTGACACTCCCAGTAGCTGATTTATTGCACCCCCTCAGAGAGCTGGAGTGGGAATGACCCCTTCCTCAAAGTCTGAGCATCAACTCAACATTCACTGCTCTGAGATTCAGGGTTCTAGAAATGCACCCCTTCTGTTTTGGCCCCCTGTTCTGGAGGAGGTAGCTTCTTCTTGCAGTTATCATCTCTGTTCCATCTTTGCCCTTTCAGCTTTCCAACATCTGTGAAACTATTTCCTATATATTATTCCCTCAGATAGCTAATTGTGATTTCTGTCTTTCTGACACATCCATTAAAAAAAACTCCCCTTTGGCTATTTGGGGACTTTTGTGTTTCCATACAAATTGTAAAATTTTTTGTTCTACTTCTGTGAAAAATGCCATTGGTAATTTGATAGGGATTGCACTGAATCTGTAGATTGCTTTGGGTAGTACAGTCATTTTCACAGTGTTGATTCTTCCAATCCAAGAACATGGTATATCTCTCCATCTGTTGGTATCACCTTTGATTACTTGCATCAGTGTCATAGTTTTCTGAATACAGGTCTTTTGCCTCCTTAGGTAGGTTTATTCCTAGGTATTCTATTCTTTTTATTGCAATTGTAAATGGGAGTGTTTCCTTAATTTCTGTTTCTGATTTTTCATCATTAGTGTATAGGAATGCAAGAGATTTCTGTGCATTAAGTTTGCATCCTGCTACTTTACCAAATTCATTAATTAGCTCTAGTAGTTTTCTGGTGGCATCTTTAGGATTTTCTATGTATAGTATCAAATAGCCAAAGCAATCTTGAGAAAGAAAAATGGAGCTGGAGGAATCAGGCTCCCTGACTTCAGACTATACTACAAAGCTACAGTAAGCAAGACAGTATGGTATTGGCACAAAAACAGAAATATAGATCAATGGAACAGGATAGAAAGCCTAGAGATAAACCCATGCACATATGGTCACCTTATCTTTGATAAAGGAAGCAAAACTATACAATAGAGAAAAGACAGCCTCTTCAATGAGTGGTGCTGGGAAAACTGGACAGCTACATGTAAAAGAATGAAATTAGAACACTCCCTAACACCATACACAAAAATAAACTCAAAATGGATTAAAGACCTAAATGTAAGGCCAGACACTATAAAACTCTTAGAGGAAAACATAGGCAGAAGACTCTATGACATAAATCACAGCAAGATCCTTTTCGACCCCCTCCTAGAGTAATGGAAATAAAAACAAAAATAAACAAATGGGACCTAATGAAACTTCAAAGCTTTTGCACAGCAAAGGAAACCATACACAAGATGAAAAGGCAACCCTCAGAATGGGAGAAAATATTTGCAAACGAAGCAACTGGCAAAGGATTAATCTCCAAAATATACAAGCAGCTTATGCAGCTCAATAGCAAAAAAAAAAAAAAAAAAAAAAAAAGAACAACCCAATCCAAAAATGGGTGAAAGACCTAAATAGACATTTCTCCAAAGAAGACATACAGATGGCCAAGAGACACATGAAAGGGTGCTCAACATCACTAATCATTAGAGAAAAGCAGATCAAAACAACCGTGAGCTACCACCTCACACCAGTCAGAATGGCCATCATCAAAAAATCTACAAACAATAAATGTGGGAGAGGTTGTGGAGAAAAGAGAACCCTCCTGCACTGTTGGTGGGAAGGTAAATTGATAGAGCCACTGTGGAGAACAGTATGGAGCTTACTTAAAAAAACTAAAAGTAGAACTACCATATGGCCCAGCAATCCCATTACTGGGCATAAACCCTGAGAAAACCATAATTCAAAAAGAGTCATGTACCTCAAAGTTCGTTGCAGCACTATTTACAATAGCCAGGACATGGAAGCAACCCAAATGTCCATCGACAGATGAATGGATAAAGATGTGACACATATATACAATGGAATATTACTCAGCCCTAAAAAGGAACGAAATTGGGTTATTTGTAGTGACGTGCATGGACCTAGAGACTGTCATACTGAGTGAAGTAAGTCAGAAAGAGAAAATCAAACACTGTGTGCTAATGAATATATATGGAATCTAAAAATATGGTACTGATGAACCTAGGGGCCGGACGGGAATAAACACACAGACGTAGAGAACAGACTTGAGGACACACTGGGGATAGGGAAAACTAGGACGAAGTGAGAGAGTAGCATTGAAATATATACATTACCAAATGTAAAATAGATAGCTAGTGGGATAGCTAGCATAGCACAGGGAGATCAGCTCGATGCTTTGTGACCACCTAGAGGGGTGGGATAGGGAGGATGGGAGGGAGGCCCAAGAGGGAGGGGATATGGAGATACATGTATACATATAGCTGATTCATTTTGTAGTATAGCAGAAAGTAACACAACATTGTAAAGCAATTATTCTCCAATAAAGGTGTAAAAACAAAACAAAACAAAACAAAAAAAACTCCCCTTTTTTTTAAGGTGGTTCAAACTGAGGTTCTGTCACTTGCTATCATATCCTTCCTGACCAACACAAGCATGCTTTATGGTTACTGTTTAGAGTAGCAGCCACTCTGTCCTTAATGTTTACTATATGCAAAGCACTGTGTAACTACTTCATATGAATACTTTTATTTAATACTCTCATTGTTATGAGATAAGCATACTAACCAAAGAGGCCCCCTTCAGCACTCATCTGTTATCTTTACCCGACTCTGTACACACACACACAAACACACACACACAGGCTCACACACTGTGTTCCCACAGGTACCCAGAGGCACATAAACCCTTTCCCTTTCTCTATCAGCAGTTATATGGGCAGACTTCATACCTGTTATCAAGGAACTGGCTTATTTTTAATACCAAAGGAAAAAGGGTTTCTGCATGACTGAATGAAGTGCATCTGATATGTGAGTGATATTGTCAAAAATACCAGACCAACCATGTGAATACTCTCTACGGGTCCCTCCACCTGCCTGGTAACTGTGGAAGGCAGACCTGGAACAAGGGGCCCTGGGCTTTGAATAGACTATCTTTGCTTTCCAGAAACTTGTTTTAAAAATGAAGCCTTGCAAAGGAACTTTTGAATTTCCAAGGCCAGGGACAGAGGGCCTTGATCTCATCTAACATGTTAAAGGTCCAATTCTTTTATCTGGATACCTTCCTATAGATAGGAGGTAACCACGGTCCAGGAATAACTGCAGAACAAGTCCAATATAGAATCATTCACTGGGCGCCAGAACATTCTGTTTTGATTCCTGATTCTAATACAGCATCCTCACTGTGTTATATTCTTATTGTTCAATCTCGTAAAGCTTTTTGGATAAGGGGTGTGATTTATACATAATATTTGGAGATAATTGCCTAGCAGGGACCAGTAATAATTCGATGAAGGGCCAAGTCCCTCACTTGTTTTTTTTTCACATCTGAGAACACTGAGGCATAGTAAGGTTGATAAACTTACCAAAGACCACACTATTAAAAAGTGAAAGATCTAAGCTCTGAAACGATATGGCTCAAACCTCATGCTTTTAACCATTATATCTCACTGCTTATCTCTTCAAAACTGTGATCAATACATGATTTCTTTTTATCCCTTCTCCACTCTTTAATCTTGCCCTCAATTTATAGGGCAGTGCCTTGCACTGACCAGAAACTCAAAGATTAAATGTTGAATATCTTTTAAAAAAGCACAAAGAACCACCCTCCGTGAACTTAATCATCTTCCTCTTTGCTCTGAGGGCTTTGACGAAGGCCCAAGGATTCATCAGGCAATCACATCTCTGAGACCTCTGCCTCGTCTCATCCAGAGCTGTTCTTTTTTCTGTGTTGTATAGTATATCATCTGTTTTACATAAGATGTTGTCCAGGAAAAGGGCTTCTGCTGCCAAAACAACTTTAAAATCCTCTGATATAGAAGATTCTTCAAACTACCTAAACTCGTTCCTGTATATATATATATATATATATATATATATATATATATATATATATATAGTAGGAACAAGTAAAAGGGAGTGTCCATATATATATATATATATATATATATGTATAATTTCTTTTCCCAGACACTTACCCATCTATGGTACTTAAAAAGTTGAGCTGCTAAATCCTTAGGGACAGGCCACTAGTACTATAATACTGATGACAGTAGAAAGAGGTGAAAATTGGGTGGTAAAAAAGGTGGCAGAGTACACGGCAGAATAGGAGTGTTTCTCTTGCTGCACATCTTCAGAGAAAACATGATTCATGTGCCTGCACCTCCAAGTGGCATTGCTGGCAAGGATGAAACCTCTGGGACTGGCAGGACAGAGATCAATGGAATTGCTTAGAGGACCCTGCCCAGCTTGGCTTCTGCTAGGTTCACTTTCTCACTTTTTTCTGGTTGCTGTTCACCTGTCACCTCCATAGAAAGCCTGCCCCTGACATGCTATCTATCAAAACATCTTCTCCCATTAGTCTTCCAACCCTACTCTGCTGCATTTGTCTTAACTTTTTTATCTCTACCTGAATTATATTATATATTTGCATTTTTTATTTGTTTACTGTCGGTCTCCGTGCACTAGAATGTAAGCTCTGTGAGGGCAGGCACTTTGTCTCTTATATTCACTCGTTTCCCCAGTGCCATAGACACTCAATTCAACATTTTGTTGATGGATGGATAAATGAATTCCAGATCTTGTACTTGTCTTTGGCAGAGCTAAAGCTCTACAACTCTATGCATTTCAGAAAGGGTTTGGAACATACCCCTGGCCTATGGGGTTTTTTTCCTTCTTTGCCAAATTAAGCTAAAAATGACTTTTCCTATCACGATTATTAAGTTTACACTGTGCATCTATGTTCACATCTATCGGGGAGATAGAAATCCTTAGTAACTGTGAAGTTAACTTTGATTTACATTGAAAAACCCTGATATTCTCAAACACATTAATGTCTCATTTATTTAGCACCCATAAATTTGTAATGGTATGCGCATTACAAATTGGTCTGAAGTATATTTTCTCTATTATTTGAAGTAAGGTTTTGCTGTGTCAATTGATAGTCTGAACAACATTGCAGGGAAACTGATTAACTACTTAACAAAATAAATTCTCATACAAGTTTTTTTTAGAGTATTCAGCAATACCAGTATATCCATGTTCCAATGGTTTAAATGGTTCATCTCTACTGGGTAAAGCAGATCCAGTAGAACCTTGAATTGAAATGCTAACTTTGGATCTTGTTTGACCCTTAAAACAGTACAACTTTGCAGAGACTGGGAGATGAAATTTCTGTATTCCATTTTTGGCAACAAAATTTAAGAAGGAATTAACAAAAGAGATGCATGAAAAGATGGTCCCCTTGATGGCTGAGACACAGATTGCACCTCTAAATTCCTCAATTTCCTTTACTTGTTCATCTAGAACTTATGACATGATTGTCAGGCAAACTCATCTAGTTCCTAAGTCAGTCCTGACTAGGGCCAGAGACATATTAGCAATCTTTGCTCCTGTCTGTAAAAAAATAATTTAAATAATAATATTGACCATTTCCTGAATATTTACTACATGCCACACACTGAACTATGAACTAAAATAGTATTTCCATTAACCTTCTTGATAAAGCCCATGAGTTAGGCATTATCTCATTTTACAAATGGGGGAACTGAGGTTCAAAGAGGTTTATTAATTTATGCCATGAAGTCCCATAACTGGTAAACAGCAAAGCCAGGATTTAGAAGCAAATGCTTTTAACCCCCAAGTCACTGCTCTTATCCAGCGCACCAAAGGTAGGTGGCCTTTGGTGCCATAAACTCAGCCTCAGTGTGATGAATAAACCCTGTGTGCCCTGGTATCTTCCATGTTTTTTCCCTCCAACACTCTTGTGGCTATCCCAGTCCATAGGCCTACAGCTTTGCCTTGGTTTCTCTGCCTAGCCCTGTAGTTATTTCCAGTAACAGCTACTGGCTAGGCCCAATATGTAACTCAGATTTGGCATGTTTCCCTTTCCTAAGGCAACTCCCAGGGACATACTCCACCCCACTGATGAAAACCCTTTGATTCTCATGCCAGTCAGAATGACATCTGAGCTTGCTCAGTCCTTAACAATGCCCATTAGAGCCTTCTCCAGGCTCTGTAGACAACTTAACTTTCCCTCATCCCATCCTGAAGACCATGCCTGCCATCTTTTTTGTTAAGGTTCCATCATGTCTTGAGGTCTAATCCATTTTCCACAGTTTAGTCCAAAGACTTCTTTGGCAGAGGCTTTCTGCCCACATCATTATTTTCATTTCTTTCTTCTAGTGTAATGATTAAACTTGGTCAGTAGCAATTGTTTATCCAAGAACTTAGCAAAACAGCTATTGCTGATTGCAGTGCACCTGGAGATTCAGCCTTGTCAAATGGTGCATTCTTATTCCAGGTGGATAAACTAATAGGGACAGTTGGCTACCTGAAATAATTGAAAATCTTCTAAGCTGACATTCTAGGTAAATTAACTTCCTCCCTTTCCTTATCTCCATCTTTCTGCCCAAACCACTTGCTTCTCCCAGGCAAATTTACTCAATATTCTTTTCGTGTCATCATCTTAATCTTGCCATGAAGACTTCTTCATCAAGCCCTTGGCCCAGAACAATTCACTTCATCCATTTATTATGTGACCATCTTCTAAATGTATGATTATCCATAAAACTCCATCTGAAAAATTGGAAGGGAGGTTGCAATTATCTCCCAACTCTACCTTTTTTCTAAACAAACAACTATTCTTTCTCTTCCTGTCTTTCTATGTTACAAACACATTATCAGTTAACAGCAACTATCAAGATTTCTCTAATGCATTGGTTATGTCTCCAGTTGCAAAATAATACAAAATTAAACCGATAAATTGTATTTTAATAAAATACAACGAGTAGATTTAATTTGATTCATAAAGAGTTTTAGATTTCTATAATTAGGACCTATGGGGACCTTAAGAGTCAGGCAGTTGGTAATAAGCATTATGCTGGGCAGCCAAGATACTGGACTGGGTGTTAAGAGGACTGAATTTCAGTTCTATCTCTTCCACTAGTCCTCTGTTATATTGGACAATTCTTTCCATATTTTTGGATTCTCTGAAAATACAAAAACTTGGACTACATGATGTCCTAGGTTCTGAAACATCCCATGATTATAGCATATTACAAACCTGTTTAATGTTTTACTAAGGAACAGATGTTAACTTAAGATTTTTAAAAATTTCATTGCAATCTACCACATAATTTATTTCTACACCATTCAAAATTTCAAAAACAATTTCTTTAAATTAGACAATTGAGGCTCCTTGTACTCTATTTCCCCTTTATTATCCCGAAGTCTATAATAAAATTTCATTTGAGTGTTCTAGTCCTGCGTCATCTGGGATAAGAGATATGAAGAGAGAGGCCCAGTGTCCCTGCTTGGATAGGAGTGTGAAGGGGGTGTGGGTCAGGATGGAGATGTCAGGGACAATCAGTGACTGACCCCAAAGGAAAAGATGAATCTCTGGGACAGACTTGGGTTGATTCACCAGCCACCCATCACCACTGAAAGATTCTTCTTTTGGTTGCAACCTAGAAAGCTGCGGGTTTAATATTTACGAAGAAAGGAAGCTTTTCATTTATGTATTTAACTTTCATTCATTTTAATAGAGTAATTACTACATGCCAGGCAACAGGCTAGGAACCGGAGACACAGAGAGAGGAGAGCAGAGGAGCCCAGTGTGTAGAGACAAGCATTAGCCCAATAATACAATTACACCATGTGGTAAGTGCTATCATGGCTCTGGTGTAACAGGTTCCCCCTGTCCACACCGTTTGCTCCCCTGTGATGCTCTTTACTCTACTACATTGTAGCAAGTGAGTGTGTGTCTGTGTGTGTGTGTGCATGTGAAGATCTGTGCATGAGAACAAGGTCCCAGTCCTTTATCTTAGCTAACATCTTTGCCTAGTTACAAAAGGATTTCCGTAGCCCAGGATTTGATATCTCACAAATGGAAAGGGATGCATTTCTTATTCTGTGAGTGAGGAAGACTGTGGATTCTCTGCTTTCAGATTACTCTCTATATCAACAAGATCTGATTACATCACAAATCACCTACAAGCAAGCACTCTTCACCTAAGTAAATATTATTTTCTTCTAAGATAACTTACATCTCTTATGAGTTATGAGGCTAATGTATTTGTCCTATTAACATAACTTTTGACCTTGCTTCTTACAAAATAATAATCCTGGAAGGATACTGTTAAGAAACATCTGACCTCCTCCTAAACTTACTTATATTATAAAACCCACTATATTAGCTTGGAAAATCTGTGTCCAGACCAGATGGACCTGACCTAAAATACTCTTCTTGATCATATTATCTCTCCCAAGATAGAAGATTAAAATTGTATATGTAGAAGAGCTCCGTTCACCCAATTCATCCAACTAAATTATGAAGGAAGATAAACTGAAGAATCTGACTTTATCTAGGGCTTTTGTTATGGGAGTTGCTAATAAGCAATGGCAGCAAAAATCTAAAGACCATCTCATTGAGAGAGGATCTAGAGACCCCACCAGGAAACACCCAAACCTCATGATTCAAGCCGATGTCAACCATTTGTAGGTTTGATCCTGTTGGTTCATTTAGTTACTCATGAAAATGTGTACAGCATTATCTACAATGCGTGCAAGATGATGGTAAAGACAGAAGTATTCTGATGTTGTTTACAATCTAGCTGACTCTTTTATCTATCACAAACATATAAACAGTCCATGTTTATTAGCTGTGATATCCAAAAGATGTATTTTTCTTCTTATAACACATTGCTTCTGCACTAACAATGTAAGAGATCTGTGTTATTCAGTGTTGGCTGAAAATTTTCCAGCACTCTTGACTATTGAGAAGAACACAGAGAAACATGATTCTCTACCTAGTTACTGATTCTCCCTTGTGTGGGATAGGAGGGTCCAATAGGTGCTCTGGGAACCCATTAAAATAAAAGCACATTTGTGAAAAGTGAAGTCAAAGGAATAAACTAAATTTCTTAGCATATGACCCAGTCTGGAATTTGTGGTTCTATTACTCTCATGGCCTGGTTTCACTAACTGGAGTGTTCATAGAAATGGTATCAGAGGAAGACCTGTGCACATCTCAGCACAGATGCTGGCAAAAGTCCCACCAAATAGAACTTGGCTCTATAACTGATTGAACCAAAGTAACCCAGGGCTGAGAAGCTTGCAATTTCCTGAAAAGTCTTTAATGTTGGGACTTTGAGATCCAATTCAGCTGCATTTCACTGCATGTTAATAGTGTTCTAATGGGATGAATCTTAAATGTTGTTGGCTTAGTTTTTGAGAGTTTCTTGAGTGTTCTTAAGCCTTGTAGAGTGGTGCTCAGAAAAATATGTCTTTAGTGTGCTGGAATCTTGATGAAAAAGCCAGCAAACTTAGACTGCATTCATTGAAATTTAATATGAAGTTGAGAACAGATGACAAATGGAGTGTTGTGTTCTGTTCTGGGTGCTGGACTTCAACAGTGACATTGACAGTTATAAAATGTAAGGTACAAGAAGTGTCACTCAGGAAGGAGCCTAGGAAGAAAGTTTTACAAATAATAGTTGAGATCATACTGGATATTTTCCCTGAAGATATGAAGACTTGGTGTTGGTGAAGATGGCAGGAGCTTGGGAAAAATCGAGTTACAAAGAATTGGCTTGTTTAGGTTTACTCCAAAAGGATGCACAAAAACTCATGCAAGTTTCTGGTAGACAAATTTGGGGGTATAAAATCAGGGAAAAAAACCCAGAGATATTCAAATATAGAAACAACTGTCTCTTAAAACAGAATCCACCCCAGGCTGTGATATTCCAGGTGAAGCTGGGGACTCCACTCTCTGTAATCTGTGATTGGGGGAAGTAAATCTGATTTAGGTACAAAAGGTTAAGGTCTTGGAGTTGGGCACACCTGAGTGTGTATATCACGTCCATAACTTCTTGGCTATAAATATAAGTAAGGAATTTACTTTATCTGAACCTGAGTTCTGTCATTTTAAAAATGGAGGTAACACTTTCCTCCACATGTTTGTTTTGTAATGAATGAATAAGACATTGTATGTCAATGGTGTATTGAAATGCTTAACACATAGAAAGCACCCCTGAATCACTTGTAGGGCTCCTTTCAGTTTTAAGAATTCCAAATTCTGAGTATGGTGCAGGGAGTATATAATATTTTTTGCTAGGTAACTTTTTCTGTACTTTTCTATCTTTTCTTGTACATATTATGGTCCTGCCTAAACATGTCACTTATTAACTGGGAGTACCTTACATTAAAATCTGTGATCAGAGGTTCTGAAATCAATGAAAAGTTACTCAGGAGATGTTTGATATGTTTAGTATTTCCATTATGGAATCATGAGTGAGCTCAAGTTAAGATATTCTGTTTGACTATGCCTTCAGTATTGGGGGAAAAAATAATCCCATGACACTTTACTGCCTCTTGGGATTTCAGGATTTGTTTTTTGGATTTCCTATAAAGTAGCTCTATTGGAGAAGTCATTTCAACTCTGATGACCTCATATTCCTTATCACGGAAACAAAAATGTGGATTAGATAATCTTTAAAACCTTCCCATCTATAAAAATAACAGGATTTTACTATATGGTCAACTGTGTCAATATTTTTCTAGAAAGATTAGCACCTTGGAAAATGCAATTTGAATTCCAAAAAAATTTATGATGGCAGAGAAGTAGGAAGAAAAAGTGGGAAATTGTTCACTGGAAACTAATAAAGAGAAAAGTAAATTGTACTAATTCAAGGTTAGAAAAATACCAAATTTGGATTACATAAGAGACTTCAAATATACATGAGTCAGGAAGTAAATAAAGAATAATGAAAAGGGAGGCACAGGATGTCCTGGAAGACCCAAATCATGTATGAGTAGGTCAAGAAAATCTTCAAGGTCCCTCCTTGATAGAGGAGGAAGGGTTTGCCAGATGGACCAAGAGAGAAGACATTTGGGGCTCATATCCAAGTGTGTAAGAAAGGACATACTATATTTCAGGAGTAGCAAGTGGGACCAGTATGCCAAGAGTTCCAGGTGTATATAAAAAGGCAGCAAAACGTGAAGTGGGAGAAGGAATGGAGTCAGAACTTGAAAATGAGTGTTTATTATTCTCTTCTCAAAAAAAATTTAGGCATGTGTAGTTACGCAGGGGACTCGATAAGTACTGCACAAAAAGAACTAACCAACTGACTTCTTTCTTTCCTACCTGCCTTCCAAAAGCGTTGACCATGCCCCTGTAATAGGGAGGGCAGACCTTGCATGAGATACACCAGGTATTCAAATCCTCACTCAAGGCTGCAAGGCATCCTTTGTCTGCACAATTCCATGGTTTGGGAACCTCAGTCTATGTCCAATTTACTCAGACCCCCAACCCCCATAAAATGTGCTCCATCCTGCTTGGGCTATCTGATTCAGCAGACAGCCCAGGCTAATATCATTCTTGGTGCCATCCTCAGGAATCTCAGGTAAACTCAGGACATGCTGCTTCACTATGCTCCTTTTTCAGCTCTGCTGTTTTCTAGTTCTCTCTCCCCCTGTTCAGAGTGATAAAGGGTCAGATTAATAAGCCACTAGTCAAGCACGTTTCTGACTAGGGAATATATTCAGGTCTCCTCTTGCAAGCACCCCGAATCTGTATGAGCTATTCTCCCAGAGCCCCCTAAGGAGGAAGTGAAGCCACCAGCCACCCCTCCTTCACAGGTGATAGTGAGGAAGGAAACAGCCCCTCTTTGTGAGCTCTGCACTTTCTAAAGGGTTCACTACCTTTTACCTTCCTGGTTCTTCTTTTTTTTTAAATTTATTTATTTATTTTTTTTACATCTTTATTGGAGTATAATTGCTTTACAATGGTGTGTTACTTTCTGCTTTATGACAAAGTGAATCAGTTATACATATACATATGTTCCCATATCTCTTCCCTCTTGCGTCTCCCTCCCTCCCACCCTCCGTATCCCACCCCTCCAGGCAGTCACAAAGCACTGAGCTGATCTCCCTGTGCTATGCAGCTGCTTCCCACTAGCTATCTACCTTATGTTTGGTAGTGTAAGGTTCTTCTTATAACACCTAGAGTTTGGGCAGTTTTGCTGCCTCCCACAAAGCCCTTCAGGCAAACTTCTGGAGACCCTTTGTTCTTAAAATGTAACATAATTTGCAGAGTCTTTTGCCCTAAACTTTGGGCCTTAATTGCCCACCTGACATCTTATACTGTTTTGGAAACTTTGTGGTGCCTATAACTGTGCTTTGCCTTTTAGACTTGGAAGTTTAGGAAATCAGGACAATTTAGAGGATTACTATCCAATCCCTTAATTGTTCAATGGAAGAGCTGAGGTCCAAAGACATGAAGTGGTCTGTCTAAGATTACATATTTATTATTGGATACTGGAACCATATCAGTTAGGTTGCTCTTGGTTGTAAGAAACTATAACTCTAAACTGGTTTAAACAATAACAGAATGCATTGTATCATGTAACACGAAGTCCAGAGGTGGGACAGTCTACAAGGCACAATCAAGAGCTCTGACTGTATCACTTTGCTCTTTGCTCTGCCCTTCTACCAGGTGTCAGCTTTGGGTCAGGCTCTCATCCCTCATGCTTTCAACATGCCTGCTCACTATAATTGTAGCAAAAATTATTCCTTGTTCTTATCTAACCAGTGAAAGAGATTCTTCCCTCCAACCATACAATGGAAGTCCTTTGTAATCTGATTGAGCCAAATTGGACATGTGCTCAATCCTGCACCAATACAGCCCCTGGGGGATGCCTGTGCACTTATTAGCTTAAATCTGGGTCCCTGAATAAATCACTAGCTAGCGGATGGTATTACTCTAATTGGCTTAGTTGTTAGGATACATTTTTTGGAATGCAGATAAGTTCAGCTATTCCTGAGATACATATGACTGTCAAGGAGTGGTGAAGGATGGTTGGTTATGTAAACAAAATTAGGAAGGAGGAAATGGATACTGTATAAACAACAAACAGTATCAACTATAGGAACCCAGGGACCCCATATATTCCAGTCCTATGTTGATCGGCTGACAAGAAAGAAGAAAGATGAAGGACTCTGGAGCTTGTACTTGAGAGAGTACCACATTCAGAACAGACAGTGTGGAATCCTTCTTATGAGTAATGACGCTGAGCCAGTCCAAACAGAAAATAGCTAACTAAAGAGCAACAATTTTATTCTACTGCCAAGACAATGCCATCTTCTATGACATCACAGGTAGATACAGCAGCACGTTTTATCTTCTGAAGTTGCTAAGGCAACATAGTCTGACCATGACAGTAGAATCAGGTGGGCAGCGTAGAAACTGACTTTCTTTTTTTCAATACATTTTTTTCACTATGAAAAGCAATTTAGACTAAAACAAAACTTATTGTTGGAGAATATTTTAGATACCCGGAGATAGGTTAGCCAGAGAAAAGGTAATTAATTTTTTAATTCAATATTTTTTAGACATTCTTCAGTGGGTTAAAATGATCAATAAATTATTATGGGTTGGAGCCTTCTATGATGGGTCTCAGTTGTTTTGTTTTACTTCTTTGTCTAAGTCTTTTTGATTTTTTGAATTTCTTATCAATATGACACAGGTCTGTGCAGATATGGCTTTTTTTTTTCTCTTGAATTTTTTTCTCTATCAACTTCTGCCCAGCTCTCTTGAAGCTAACTGATGAGACTCATTCAATAGTTTTTTGTACTTATACTCCACAGTGCCTATGATAGAACTAGACAAATAGAATGTATTTAATTAGACTTGTTGGTGAATTGCTCTTTCCTTGTGTTTTCTTATTTTATTTTATATTCCACCACCAATTTTCTAAATTTATTTTTCTTACTTGCTTCTTTTTAGTAGAGATTTGTCCAAAACTAATAATGGATTGAAAATGCAGTTTACAAAACAGCATGAATCTCAGTAAAGAAGCATACTTACAATATCTGTTTACCAGCCTAAGGTGTAATTTGGTATACCTCTTTCATCTTTTCAGTTAGTGACTGAAACTTTCATAACCCTAATAAGCAACAGAAAGCCCAGCATCTCCTTCCTCAGGCTTCAGCACTAACTGTGTAAGAAAAATGGGGCTTTCTCATTCATTAATTTATTCATAGAAAAAAATAATTATGGCGTGACCATTATGTGCTAGGCACTGTTGCAGATGCTGGAGATACAACAGTGGAAGAGTTCTGCTCTCAGATACTTTTAGATAGAGAGAACTAGGAAATCTATGTGCTGTAGCACTAATGCTTTGATCATTTCTACATAGTTCACTGTTGAACACTCATTCTATACCATTAGGTTAAAACCTGTCCACAATTAGGTGTTACCTTTCCATGTCCAAATCCTTAACCAGTGTTGTATTAGCACCTCACCGTGAGGTCCAGAGTTATTTTACCTTTGTTTGAATTCATAGCCATTTCCTCCAAAGCTTATAATTGAATCAGGAAAAATAAATCTTGCAGGCATTGTATTTGTGTGAAATGATTTCCAGGTAACTTAAGTTTTTTAAAGTAACTTTCACCATGGCTTAAACTTTTTATAGTGATCATGCATCAAATTTGTAAACAAATAAACAAATGAACAAAAGAACAACTGAAAATAGTACATCTGGAGGCTTCTAGTCTCCATCTAGTATATAGAAAGCTGAAAAAAATGTTGCTTCTAACAACAGAAGATTCCAGAAAATTCAACAAAATTCTAAGTTTTCTTAGGAAAGCCTGGACAGGGGGAGAAACCACTGTTATGAGAAAAGCAAAAAATCCTGCCCAGACACTTCTCCCCTAAGGAACAAATACTTAGGTTGTCAGTGGAAGGGCAGCAAATACTTTTGTCCCCAGAGTACAGGTGAAGACTCATTTCGGCTGAGGGAAAGGAAAAAGAAAAAAACCTCTATGACTAGAGAATGGGCAGGGAACTGGACCTGGCTCAGACAAATTGAGGTCTCCTATTCTGGGGGAAGGGCAAGACCACCAAGTTTAAACTCTGAGATCCTTGGATATAGAGCCTGCCTAAGAATGAGGCAGAAGCAGGGCAACAGAGAATACCTCCCACATCCCACTACCACTACTGTGCTAGCAACCACCAAGTATCAAGTAATAGTAGTCTACTGCTGGTTGAAAGGCAAGAGTATAGGAGAGACAACTTCTCTGATATGCAGGTGAACAGGGAAGGTGTAAAGCTGAGAGTAGAGCAGGAACATTGACAAAACCATCTGGCAAACCAGCCCCCACCTTAAGCACAATGTAATACTAGGGGAATGAAACTGGTGAGACACTAAAGCAACAACAAAGTTGAAACCAGCTGAATTTCTGATCACGTTGACTCAAACCCCAACAGAAGACGTTATTCCTATTTGCAAGCATAAATAATATGGATATTTATTACACTCTCTACTGTTCTAGGTACTATATCCAGCATGCAATAAAAAGATAAAAATAACCACTGTCAACAGTGTCAACCACTGTCAAGATAAAAATAACCACTGTCAAAACAATCAACAGGATCATACCCAGTAATTACCCAAGTATTGGGACTTTCAGCCAGGAATTTAAATCAACAATGATTAATATATTAAATACTCTAGGAGAAAAGATGCACAACGTGCATGAACATTATGGGGACTATCAACACAGAGAACTGAATACTGAAATATTATGCCAAACAGAAATGCTTGAAATAAAGGATACAGGTAGCAGAGATAAAGAACAACCTAATGGATACATCAGGGGAATCAATACACCTGAGGAAAGAATCAATAAACTGAAGAAATTACCCAAACTAAAACACAAAGTAAAAAAAGGAAACAGAACAGAGAATTCAGAAACTATGGAATAAGATCAGTCATCTCATATATGTATAATTGGAACTCCAGAAGGAGAAGAGAGAATGACACGGAAAAAAGTATTTGAAGAGATGACATCCAATAATTTTCCCAAATAATGAAATATATCAAATCACAAATCCAACAATCTCAGAAAACGCTACGTACAAAAATACCAAACACATACACACCTTCCCCCCACCAAGAGACATTATATTCAAACTACTGGAAATGAAAATTTAAGAGTAAATTGTAAAGGTATTCAGGGAAAATAAGACATATATATAGAGAAACCAACCAACCAACCAAATTACAGCAGACTCCTCATCAAAAACTATGCAAGCTGGGAACCACAGAGTGGTATTATTGGAGTGCTAAAACAAAATCTGTAAACCTATAATCCTATACGCAGTGAAAAGACATTTAGAAACTGAAGGAGAAAAAAAGACTTTTTCAGAAAAATAAATGCCAAGCAAATTCTTAGCAGAACTGCACTGCAAGGAATGTTTAAAACAGCTCTTCAAGCAAAGGAATGTGCTACCAGAGAGAAAAGTTGATGTACACAAAGAATGAAGATCTCTGGGAATGGTGAAAATAAATGTAAATATTTTCTTTTTAATCATTCTAAAAGATAATTGACTATCTAAAGTAAAATTAATAATGATGTATTATGGCACATGTAAAAGTAAAATGTATGACAGTGACAGAACCAAGTATAAGTGGGAGGACTAGGGAGCATGTACTATGAGGTTATTACATAACACTTGAAGTAGTGTAATACTAGTTTAGGAAAACCATGCTTCATTAATGGTGAACATTGTGAACCTTGGAACAACCACTTAAAATGTTTTTAAATGATAAGTTTCAATAAAAAATATATTAATTGTAACATCAAACATAAATTGTTCAAACAACAACTAAAAGAAATTATCAGATTTGATAAACAAGCAACTCAACTATATGCTCTCTATAAGAAACTCTTTTTAAATATGGGTTAAAAGTAAAAGAATGGAAAAAAGATTTGCCATAAAACACTGATCGAAAGAAGGCTAAAAAGGGTAAATATCAGACCAAGTAGACTTTAGAACAAGAAATATTACCAGGAAAAATGAGGGACATTGCATAATGCTAAAGGGGTCAATTTATCAGGAAGACGTAACGATCCTAAATGTGTATGAACTTAACAATGGGGCTTCAAATTATCTGAAGCAAAAACTAGTAAAATAAAGAAAAAATTGACAAATCCACATTATAGGTGGAAACTTCAATACTTCTCTCTCAGTAACTGATAAACAAATGGATTTTTAATATCAGTAAGTATAGAGAAGATATGAACAACACTATCAACAAACCTGATCTAATTAACATTAGCAGAATACTCCTTCCAACAACAGCAGAGTACACATTATTTTCAAGTGCAGGTAGAAGTACACGATAGACTATTTTTCTGCAAAATGTTTCCATAAAAAAAACTTCAATTAATTTAAAAGAATTGAAATTGTATAAAACATGTTATCATACAGAAATAGGACTGATCGTCAACAGAAAACTACCTAGAAGACCCTGAAAAACTTGGAAATGAAACAACACAGTTCTAAGTATCCCATGGTTCAAAGAGCAAAACACAATGGAAATCAGAAAATATTTTTAAATGAATGAAAATTAAAACACAATATACTAAAATTTGTGTAATATAGCTAAAGCAGTATTTGAAAGGAAATTGCTACCCTAAGATGTTTATATTAGACAAGAAGAAAGGTCTCTAATCAATAAGATAAACTTCCACTTTAAGAAAATGGAAGAATATTTTAAATCCAAAACAAACAATAGAAGGAAATACTAAAGATTCCCTACAAAAATCAACAAAATATAAAGCAAAATAATGAGAGACATCAAAGCTGGTTCTTTGAAATCAGTAAAAGTCAATTAATCTCTAGCCAGTCTGATCAGAAAGGGGAAAGTCACAAATGAGAATAGTGACACCTCTACATATTCTACAGATATTAAAAGATTCTAAGGGAATATATGAGCAACTTTATTCCAATAAAGTAGCTGCCATGGGCTGAGTGTTTTCAGGAAAAGTTTGGCTGGATGTTTTAAGGGACTGAGTGACTACAGAGTAGAGAATAAAGAAATTTTTGTGGATGATGAAACTGTTCTATATTTTGATTGTGGTGGTTGCACGACTATATGTGTTTGTTAAAATTCACAGGACTGTGCATTATAAAAAAATTCTATTTAATGTAAATTCATTAGTTTCTTTAGATTAAGGATCTCAATCGTCATTGTTTCTCAATCATCCTTGACATATGTAATAGCTATCCTTAACTTCTGGGCTTTTTTAACCTCTTGTTTTTAACTTATGTAGATTAAAAAGCTTAGATATCAAAAATTTTAGTTATTAAAAATTCTTTTCATGAAGATTGGAGGAGATTATTCAGACAGGATAACTATATGCAATGCATGATTGGATCTTGAACTGAATCCTAGAACAGAGAAGGACATTATTGGGAAAACTGGTGAAGACTACAAGATAGAAAAATAGAGTCTGAAACATGATTTTTAATTTAAATATATTGCTTAAACTAGTAATGTATGTAATTCAAATGAGAACAAGATTTAAAATTAAAGAAGAAAAAATATACCATGTCTTTGTGCTGGTGCAACTGAAGGAAGTCCCAGCATCACCCACCACTGGCCACCTCCCGAGTTGACTTGTGTACTGAAGCAAAGGACATAAGACAGGGAAGATGTGCTGCTCCTGAATGTTTGTGGCTACCCTGGTCTCTCTTGACTCTCTATTCTGGGATATGTGATATTACTATTTAACAGAAAGGAAAGCTTAGAACTAGTCCAGGCAAAGATAAGTGAGAAATCTAAGCCTCATCTCACCCTTGTCACAGACGTCTTAATGAAGCTTTGTGTGCGCCAATGGCAAAGAATCTGAAATCAAGAAATCCATAACCTATAACATTGCACATTTACGTTTTGCATATGACAACTCTTTATTGTAGAATGAAACATTTTCTTGTTGACATAGCCATCCATCACTTCCTGGGCAAGTCTAGAGCTGCTCATGAATTTCAAGGAACAACTCCCACACTTCTTTTGCAACCCTCATGTGTTCACCACACAATCTGGCATTTACCTCTTCTTTCACATACAGCATTTGAGCCGTTTCTTTTTAGAGATTATCCCATAAAACTTTCTCAAATCTATTTATCTACATGTCCTTGGTGCCCCTCAGTCTTCTGCCAGAATTTCTATATAATTGGAAGGAGTTCAGACTTTTTTTTTTTAAGGGAAACAAGCTTCCCTGAGTATTTCCTCAGTATGTTAATGCATCCACGGCAGAAAGAACTGGCTGGTGTCCCCCATCCCTTAACGAACACAATAAAAATGGGTGCATCACCAAATTAAAATAATTTAATCTTGAATCTCTTTGGAAGCAAACATCCAAAAGGGAGCTAATGTTATTCTTTTATGACAAAACTTTTGTCTAGATTTCTCTAAGAAAATGACTGCAAGATCAGGGAAACTTCTTGATAGTTGAAGAAATTTTCCTTTACATTATAGGTTTAGATTACACTGCTCCCCAGCCACCATTCCTCCAAATTAATGACTTTTCTAAGGATATATACATATAACTGGTAAGAATTTTCAAGCCATATGCTTAGATATGTATAGGAAATAAAAATTTTTTTCCCTGAGAACTAGACCCAGTTTCTTCCTTAAGAAAGGAACTGCTCCATCAGTAATGGGACACATGTGGCCAATTCAGAGTAAACTTTGACATCTTAGGCTTTTTTAGATGATTTAAGGAAAGTATTGTCCCTGCACACTTTTTCCTCAATCATTTTTCCTCTGATATGGCACCTAGGTTTCTGGCGGCCCTCAGAGCCTCCTGACAATTACATGATGGAGGAATTGTCCTAGCTCCCGGGTACCCCCAGCTCCTCCATCTTTCAGTGTCACATCCACATCCTCTTGACTACACCAGAAATATTTTGCTGCTCTCACTGAGTGAAGGAGCTCAGAGTCCACCTCTGGCTCATTGGCCTGGGATCCTCACACTGCATCCCCACTCTACTCCCATAACGATGATGATGTGGAAAACTCCCCAGCTTCTCCCCCCTCCCAGTACAGGTGGGAAGCCGAGCATAGGCCTTCACTAGTCTAACACCCTCACATTTCTCTGAGTGCATTATCATCCCTTACATCCACCACTTTGACGTTGAAGGAAGGACAGAGATCAGTGCCACATTTCAAAGCCCCTCACCAGGTTCTCTTCTGAATTTCTTAGAACTCTCTCTTCTCAACTCGGAGGTATTTTAACATCTCCTCAGTGTTTGTGCTTACTTATATTTTTGCGTGTGTCATGGGGGATGAATGAGACAATGGAGTGGAAAAAAATAACTAGAAAAATGCTCTTAGAAATCTACAGTGTATTCCACGACCTCAGCTTTTTTTTTTTTAATAGATTTTATTTTTTAGAACAGTTTTAGGTTCATAGCAAAATCAAGCAAAAGGTACAGAGACTAACCCTTACAACATGGGTATGCCTTCCCTATTATCAACATACCCCACCAGAGGGTCCATTTATTATAACTGATGAAGCTACATTGTCTGTAAATGTTCAACAAAATTGAACCAAAGTTCATACTTCACATTAGAGTTCGCTCTTAGTGTTGTACTTTCTATGGTTTGGGTCAAATGTATAATTACACATAACCGGGATTATGGTACCATACAGAGTAGTTTCACTGCTCTAAAAGTCCTCTGTGCTTCACCTATTTATCCCTCCCTCCGCCTAAGCCCTGGCAGCTACTGATGTTTTTACTGTCTCCAGAGTTTTGCCTCTTTCGGAATGTCATAAATTTGGAATCATACAGTATATAGATTTACAGACTGACTTCTTTTACTTAGAAATAGGCATTCTTCTAAAAGATTCCACTATACTTCATTGATGCTAGGATGCATCATTTGTAAGATACATTACTGTTTTATGCGCCACTAGGGGAAAATACGCTACTAATTGAATACGAGCAATGCTTTCTTGCATTCTGAATTTTATTTTATACTAATCAAAGATGGCACTTAATGGATTTTTTTTAATCAGAGATCACAATCGTTCACACATTAAACAGGAAAATACAAGTGAAATAAAGTATTTAATGTCTTTCTAAAACTCATTTATCTTTGGAGACTGTCTCTTAGTAATTTTTGAGGGTCCCCACTTCAGAATTCCTATTCCAGGATTTTCTTCCAGCCCCTGACACCCATTTTCCAGTTTTGACACTGGAGCTTCCGGCACCTTACTAGAAGAGCATTTTCCAACCATCAAGAGGCACATTGCTCCTAAAATCATCCTGAGATGGCTTGTGGCCTGACACCTGGAGCGATTGCAAGGGTCCTGTCTCCCCATCTCAACAGCAGTCTTAGCCCAGGAGCAGCTGATTACAATTTCATCAGGACCACAGTGTGGACATCAGCGGGTGGAAGCCCCACTCATTGTCAGCACATCCTGATTTTAAGATGTTAAAACAAGAAAAAAAAAGTGCTCTTAGAATGATGATATACAGGTAAACCATCTAATCTTCACACCCCTCTGAGACAACTACAATTATATCTCCATTCTACAGATAAGGAACCTGTCTTCGTCTGTTCGAGAGGTTATAACAAATTACCACAGACTGGGTGGCTCATAAACAACAAACATTTATTTCTCACTGTTCTGGAGGCTGGAAGTCCAAGACCAGGGGACCAGTATGCTCAAGTTCTGGTGAGGGCCCTCTTCCAAGTTGGTTAAGAGGTTTTATCGAGTTTTAACCTCCTTCCCCCTTTACCCGTGGGCAGTGGGTGAGGCTGAAAGTTCCAAACCTCTACTCACTTTTTCTGTTTGGTGACCAGCCCCAACCAGAGGCTATCTAGGGGCCCCACCCTAAGGCATTTCATTAGCATAAATTTAGATGTGCTCAAAAGTGAATGACAAAAAACACTCCTGCCACTCAGGACATTCCAAGAGCTTCAGGAGCTTTGTGCCAGGAACCAGGGACAAAGACTAAATGTATTTCTTACTAGGCCACAAGCCCAAACGTCCATTGATGGATGAATGGATAAGTAAAATGTGGTATACACATACCATGGAATATTATTCAGCCTTACAAAGCAATGTAATTCTAATATATGCTACAACATTCATGAACCTTAAAAACTTTAAGTTAAATAAGAACAAAAGAGCAAATGTGATGTAATTCCACTTGTAAGAGGTACCCAGAATTTGACTAAATTTACAGAGACAGAAAGTAGAATAGTGGTTATCAGGGGCTGAGAGCAGGGAGGGAAGAGTGGAAAACTATTGTTTAATGAGAATAAAGTTTCATTTTGCGATGATGATGCCAACGAAAAATTGGCACTTGTCATCTGCCTCTACAAGGATTAAGTCACTAGCTACTGTAGCTGTTGACCTTCAACTCACCCCGAAGTGAGTTCGGGGTGGAGATCAGGAATGAGGCACTCTGTGCTCTGGTAGAACAGGCCTTCAGATAGTTAGATATTTTCCAGAGAAGATTTTATGAGCCCAAATTCTTGCATCTTCTCACATCTAGAAAAGCACTGAAATCATTAACAGAGACATCTGCTCCTCATGACGAGCAGTATAACCTCCTGCAAAAAATGTGTGCTTGCTTGCATGTATCCCCTTTCACCAAAATCACATATATACTGACTGCACCCACACCTTCAGAGAAGTTCCTCAAAGCTACCTGAGAGGCTATTTCCAGGCTATAGTCCTCATTTTGCCCCAAATAAAGCTTAATTCACAAATTTCTAGAGATAGCTGGTGGTGATGGTGCACAAAAGTGTTAATATACTTAATACCACTCAATTGTATGTACACTTAAAATGGTCAGAATGGTAAATTTTATGTTATGTATATTTTATCCCAATAAGAAAAAGGAAGAACACACACATACACACACACAAATGCACTATATGAGGCTTTGTTAAAGAATTGCATGTTAAGATATCAAGCAAAGCACCTCAATCTGTTGACTTTCTAGCCACCCTCCCTTGATAAGAAACTGTAGGGAAGCATTATTTCATGGTGTTTCCAGGGTCCTCTGGGAACTGTATCCATTGAAAACATAAGACCTGGCTTTGAAGCAAGGAATCCAGGAGATTCCAAGAGTCAGGGTAAAGAATTCGTGAGCAAATTCTCCCTCGTGGCTGATCATCTCCTAAATCTAAGGACTGGTTACTCTTTTTTGAGTAGTCCATTGTGTTCAGTTTCCTGATGAGAGCAAGGTGGATGTTCAAATAAGCTTCACCTTTTAGTCGGATGTAACCAGTTTTGCCCAGTCAGGTTATTTATTTAGATGTATGGCACCAACTGGTATGGGCAATTGTGTCCAACCAAAATTCATGGGTTGAATTTCTAACTTCCAGTATTTCAATGTGACTGCATTTGGAGATAGAGTCTTTGAAGAGCTAATTAAGTTAAAATGAGCTCATTAGGGTAGGTCCTAATCCAATATGACTGGTATCCTTCTAAGAGGAGATTTAGACACATACTACACAGAAGGACGACCTTGTAAAGACGTGGAGAAGACAGCCATCTGTAGGCCATCTGAGGCCGTGGAGGGAGGTCTTGAAGAAACCAAACCTGCTGACAACTTGCTCTATAACTCTAGCTTCCAGGATGGTGAGAAAATAAATTTCTCTTGTTTAAGCCACTCAACCTGTGGTATTTGTTAAAACAGCCCTAGAAACAATACACAGTCTTTGAGGGAAGACTCTACTTGCTACAGATTGAAGCAAAAGATCTTCTTGGATAAAAACTGTGGTATTTGACTAAACATTTCTCCCCAAAGGGTAAGCTTGTTCCTACTTATATAATTTGCCTTCCAGATAAAAACACAGGACATTGTACACTTTTCTTTTGATACTAGTAAAAGACTGTGAGCTCCTACTTTCAGGGACATACTTAATTTCTTTCTTTTTTTTTTTTTTGCAGTACGCGGGCCTCTCATTGTTGTGGCCTCTTCCATTGTGGAGCACAGGCTCCAGACGGGCAGGCTCAGCGGCCATGGCTCACGGGCCCAGCCGCTCCGCGGCATGTGGGATCTTCCTGGACTGGGGCACGAACCCGTGTCCCCTGCATCGGCAGGCGGACTCTCAACCACTGCGCCACCAGGGAAGCCCCATACTTAATTTCTTAAGCTGTTCTGTCAGTCTTTATAACAGACATTGCCACTTTTCTAATGCACTGCTAAAGTGCTATAGCTTCCATTACTAAATACCTGTTTGCTCTGTTTAAATTTTTTTAATTTTCTTTTATTTGTTATACATTCAGCTAGAAATGAATTAGCTTGATCTTGGTCATCAATTCAAAAGGGAGCCCTCAGGTGGTTATAACCAATTGTTATAAAGCAAAACTTATAATGAGATTCAGAGGAACAAACAGAGATACAACATCTTCATGTCTTTGGCTGGAAAAAAATACTGAAGTACTGGGCAAGATTTTTTTAAAACATTTTTGTGTAAAGCAATATTCTATGTGTTTTACATGTAATAACTAACTTAATGCTTACAACACCATAGAGACTCTTATTATCCCTATTTAATAGTCACAATGAGCTTATGTTACTTGCCTCTAATCACGTAGCTGAGAAATGGTAGTGTCAGCTTGTGAGTTCTGGCCTTGTGGCTCCAAGGCCACCCTCTCAATGGCTATTCTTCAAGTCCCCCTCCCACTTGCACACCAATTTTTACTTGTGAGACTCTGGTTAGTTATGTTAGAATTTGCTTTTCATGATCTGTGTCTCTTTGGTCTTTTATTCATATATACCACCTCTTTATCTCTCTGGGCTGCATTATAGGTAATTCCTTCAAATTATATTTTCCAACTCATTGTCTCTTCAAGTCTGTTTAACTTTCTGTTTCACTCAACCACTGAGATCTGTGTGTCTATTTGAAATCTACAAATCTTATTTAGTTCTAAAACCTGCCTTATCTTTTTTAGTATTCTGGGTCTTGTTCCTTATTTTTTATTTTCTCTCTGATTTCTTTGAACCTTTTGCACATGGTTATTTCACATTTTCATCATATCATTACAATATCTGCAGTCTTTGGAAGGTCTAAGTCTTTATTGTTTCTGCTGCCTCTCAATTATTCCTTGTATGTTTTGTGGGTTTTTAAAAAAATTGTGGATTATAGTTTATTGAATGAAATCTATGAGAATCCCAAGAGCCTATGTTGGGTTGAATTTCAAGGATGTGATTGCAAGGATGTGAACATTTTCTTCCAGGCCATCTCATCTTACAGCTCCCTCCTCTGCTCGCTTACTTCTTGCTTACTGTTACTATTACTGTTTATTTAATTCTTAGACCCTCATAAATTTCCCTTCACTCTAATAAGTGCTACAATGCATTAACATTAGTTTACTGTGTTTGTGTAATTCATCATCTAATTATATTTTATCTGGAAGGCCCTTTAAAGTAACTAGTTGACCATATTGCCAGAAATTGATAACCACATCTTTCTTTCATAAGGTAAAATTTTCTAGGCAGGCTGAGTGTGGGTTGTCTGAAACTCTAAAAAATGTTTGCATGCATTCTCCAGGAATATAACACAACTTCTGGTTATCTACGTGCAATCATTCCAGACTCTTTGATTTTCTAATGAAATAAATGAAGGTTAGAGGGGAGAAATGACTTGTCCAAGTTATTTCTGCAATTGAAAAACAAATTTAATAAAGGAATTAGAACAGATCACTAGGAACAAAGAAACTTTTCAGGTTTATCCAATGGTCTGTGAATTAGACTCAGAAAAATATTGAGAGAAAATGGCAAAATAAGAGCTCTCCTAGCAGCAGACTACTTGGCCTGTCTGAGCAATCCAGGATATTCAGCAAAGACACCTTCTCCACCCGTTTGGGGTTAAAACCACAGTTCTTTCCAACTTGAATCTGATCAGCACTCACAAGCTGGGGTGATAAATTGGAAGGAAGGAAAATTTAACAATTGATAAGATAACTTGTTGTGTCCTGGACACATAATAAGTTACCTCATTCTAGGATTCCATGGGAATGACCCAGATCTAGATGCTTTACTCTCCAAGACTCAAGAAAGCATATATATTTGCATTCTTAGACTGATAACAACTGACTGGTAATATTCCAAGGGAAATTTTGCAAAAGTCTTGCTTGCCCAGAAGTGTCCACATCAGGAGCTTGGGGTTTAAAAGGTCTCAATTTTGTGGGCTCTGAGAAAGCCTGAGATCACTTTGGATCACAGATGAAGGAGTGAGGAGGGAAATCTGTCTTAGCGACTTGTCAGAAGCCTGGCTCACCTTTTTGTAGTGAAGACAGCAGATTAGGGATGCCTATAAACTAACATAGACAGATCTTTCTGAAATCAGTGTATAAGTTTTTGTAAATAACACTTGTTATACCCCCAGTGGCTAGCGTAAAGCCACACATATCAAAGGCTTTCAAATAAATACTTGTTGATTGAATTTGTTGTGAAGTAAAAATTATTGAACCCTGTTTCTGAGCTTTAGTGACAGAATTGCTTTGTGCCACTGGATGGTGCTATAAAACCACTCACAGATACACACAATACAGATTCTGATGCTTTCTGGCCTCCCAATCATGAGATATTTCTCTGTCTCAGCTTTCAAATGACCTTAATCTGGATATCATGCACTTTTCTTTCTGAGAAAAGCTGAAAGCATTTCCAATTCATTCTTTATTTAAACGATTTTATTTTTGTAGAGCAGTTTAGGTTGACAGCAAAATTAAGAAGATACAGAGATTTCTTACAGAGATTTCTTATACATCCCCTACCTGACCCTTGCATAGCCTCTCCGCATTATCAACATCCCCCACCAGGGTGGTACACTTGTTACAATTGATGAACTTACATTGACCCATCATAATCACCCAAAGTCTTCAGTTTACATTAGGATTCATTCTCAGTGTTGTTCGTTCTGTGGGTTTCAAATGTAGAATGACATGTATCCATCCTGATATTATCGTACAGAGTATTTTTCACTATCCTAAAAATCCTCTTGTTCTGCCTTTTTATCCTTCCCTCTGATTCATTCCTGAAGGCAGGGATTGTTCCAGCAACACTTCTGCTAAAATTGGATCCACGCTGGGAAGATTTCTACAGCTCTGACATTCGGATGATAGACACATCTATGGAGCATTTTGTTGTTTTTGTCAGGGGTGGCAGTTGTAGATTAATTAATAGAAAGAAAGGAAACCAGGAATTCTAGGCTTTGGGTCCCAGACCCAACATCCCCTTATGACTTTCCTCAAAGTGAAAATGGTTAACTTGACCAATGATTTTCAAATTGTGCTCTTGTTCCTCAGTGACCTAAGGATTCTTCAGAGATACTTTCGGCTACCAAGGGGTGTGTGTGTGTGTGTGTGTGTGTGTGTGTGTGAGTGTGTGCAGAGGGGGAACGAGAGCAAGACTGTTCCTTCCAACCCTTTCAACCAGAATAGCTCCATGTCAGGGATGGGGATAGGAAACAAAATCTTTTTGTTGTCATTGTTTTTAAGAATGTTACTCTCTTTCAGAAGAAAATTTGAACAAACTACCAGGCTCAAGGATCTCAAAGGCCCTTCCAGTCCTAACAGCCTATGGTTCTAAGTTCTTTCATTTCTTGGTTGAATATTTCACCTTGGTCGACCTGCATGCAGGCTAAGAGGATGAGAGGCTCTGGATTAGCCTGAAAACAGCAGGCAGGTCTGTGCTCGCCCTCAGTGCCCTTTCCTTGGTGCTGTCTCCTTCCTGTGACCATGAGCGTTGGCTGCCTGGCTCAAACAAGCCACCACTTAGGAGGAGGTCTTTGGAGAAAGATTGGAGAGACACAGAGCACTGTGGTAGTACAATTAATTGAAAAGATACCCACTTCTTATAGTGGGCTGGGGAAAGTACATAGGCAGAAACTGAAGGCCAAGGCCCTGTAACAGGAAAGCACCAACCCAGGGCCGACTGTGCATAGAGGCAGGAGCCAAGTGTACACAGAGAAGAGGGTCCCAGAGATGGGCAGGTGAGAAGACGATGTCAACCAGTTCAACAAGCATGTTTTGAGTGTCTTCTGTATGCTGCACTCTAAGGATACAGAGAAGAATGTAAGGAGATATAAGGAGATGGGAGACAGACACATAAATGGAGAGCCATCAGGCCATATGTAAGTGCTTTGGGAGTGAATGGAATAGGTTGTTAGGGCAATTGAGAGAGAAGGCACTGAATCTAGTTGGTGGCTTTGGGAGACATCCTGGAGGGGCAGACACCTAAACTGAATCTCTATTGACCCAGAGACCACTGCTGCAATCATACTTAATGAAAAGACTTTTATCAGTTTTTTATGAAAGTTGTTTTAAATTAATTTTTATTGGAGTATAGTTGATTTACAATGTTGTGTTAGTTTCTGTATGAAAGTTTTTAAACTCAGACTTCTGTATATCTTTGATGGTTGCTTTCATCCCATATGTAGTATTAATAGCTACTCTTCATTAAGTTCTAAGCACAGTGCTAAGCACTCTACATATAATTCCACATTTAATCCTCACAACAATCTCATGACAGAGGCAGGTATGAAGACCCTTACATTGGAAACTTTTTATGGAAAACATCAAGCCCATACAAAAACCTTTTTTTAAGTATGATTATTTTCTTAATTAATTTTTATTGGAGTATAGTTGCTTTACAATTTTGTGTTAGTTTCTTCCTGTATAGCAAAGTGAATCAGTCATACATATACATATATCCACTATTTTTTAGATTTCCTTCCCATTTAGGTCACCACAGAGCACTGACTAGAGTTCCCTGTGCTATACAATAGGTTCTTATTAGTTATCTATTTTATACATAGTAGTGTATATGTGTCAGTCCCAATCTCACAGTTCATCCCTTACCCCTTGGTAACCATAAGTTTGTTCTCTACATCTCTGACTCTATTTCTGCTTTGCAAATAAGTTCATCTCTACCATTTTCCCAGGTTCCACATATAAGTGATATTATACGATATTTGTTTTTCTCTTTCTGACTTACTTCACTCTGTATGACAATCTCTAGGTCCATCCACATCTCTGCAAATGGCACTATTTTTTATCCTTTTTATGGCTGAGTAATATTCTGTTGTATATATGTGCCACATCTTCTTTATCCGTTCCTCTGCTGATGGACATTTAGGTTGCTTCCATGTCCTGGCTATTGTAAATAGTGCTGCAATGAACATCAGGGTGCGTGCACCATTTCAAACTATGGTTTTCTCCAGATATATGCCTAGGAGCGGGGTTGCTGTGTCATATGGTAGCTCTATTTTTAGTTTTTTAAGAAACCTCCATACTGTATAATTAGTTTCAGTATACTCATCATCCAGTATGAACAGTTATCAACTAGGAGCCAATGGTGTTTCATTTATACCTCACACATTTTCTGATGTCAGGAGTATGTTGAAGCAAATTTCAGACATCATGTCTTTTCTGTACATAGGTCAATGCCTTAATCTAAAAGATAACAAATAAATGTAACCACAAGTCTGCTGACAGCTAAGATGGAGTTAAGGGACTGGATTCACACTCCTACCTGAAATAACCAAAGAAAAAGACAAAATACGTGAAATGATGTTTTTTTTAATACAGTGGATATCAGACAATGAAGGACAATGACATCCCAGATACGAGGAACAGATGATGTATGCCCTCCCCTTGCCCTGCTTACCTCCCTGAGTTCAGCTGTGACAGGGCAGAGGAGCACAGAGAAGCAGGATGGGGTCCCTGGGCAGCTTTTTGTAGAAGTGATCATTTGACTGTAAAATTCAAATGGAAATGCAAATGACTCAAAATAGCCCAAGTAACTTTGAAACAGAAGAGCAAGGTTGGAGAAGTAGTACTACCTGATTTCAAAACTTATGATAAAGTTACAGTAATGAAAACAGTGCCATAATTGGCATCAAGGTAGGCAAATAAATCATTGGATCAGAACAGAGGGTCCAGAAGTAGATCACATGCATGTGACAACTGATTTTTAATGAGGCACAAAGGAAATGAGTGGAGAAAGGATAATCTTCAACAAATAGTTCTGGAACAAGTGAATATCCATATGCAAAAAATGAAGTTTGATATATCACGTACAATATAGAAAAAATAACTCCAAATGGATTGGAGACTTTTGTGACCTTGGGTTAGGCAAAGTCTTCTTAGATATGACATCAAAAGCATAATATGCAAAAATAAAAAATTGGTAATTTGGATTTCATCAAATTTTAAGACGTGCTCTTTGAAAAGTCCTGTTAAGAGAATGGAAAGACAGCCTACAGCCAACAAAAGATGTTTGCAAATCATATGTCTGATAAAGGACTTGATCATATATATAATCAAGTCACTTCACCAAAGAAGATATAGATATAGACGTAGATATAGACGAAGATATAGACATAGACGAAGATATAGACATAGAGGTAGATATAGACATAGAAGTAGATATAGATGTAGATATGGAAAATAAGAACTTGAAAAGATGCTCAACATAATTAAGCATTAGGGAGATGTAGATTAAGGCTAGAGTGCAATCCTATTACAAACCTATTATAGTGGCTAAAAATAGAAACAATGGACCATGGCAAATGTTGGCAAGGATATAGAGCTTTAACTCGTATGGAACGTGGAAGAAGTTTGCCGAACACATTGCCAGTTGCTTTGCTTTGCCAATGCTGCAAGGGGATATCTAGTTAGGGGACCAAAATGTGAGGTAAATGCAGTAAAATCAGATCTGAGAATATGGTCATTTGCCTCCCAAGTTAGGAACATTGAACAGTGAGGGACCCTAACAGATCTGGGAGTTTTGAGGTTTAGTGGGTACATAACACAGAGTAGACTTTAGGGGGTTACTAACTGAACCACACCTGAGGGATCCTCCTGAAAGAAGGTAGGCAGGGAGGTCTCTAAACTTGGATATACATCAGCAGGACACATTTTCTTATCTGGACTGTCAGTCTTCACAGTTCAAATCCCCATCATGAATGGAAGTTTGATATTGCAACTCATCTGCTAAGAATGGAAGGGAAATTAAAGGGGGAGAAATATTGGATGCATTGTGGAAAAATATTGGATGTTGTCCTTCTGGTGAGGATTACCTAGAAGTGTGAGGAAAACACTATAAGTATTTTCAAACAAGCAAAACAATAAATCAAGTATTTAAAAAATATCATTAAGTTCTTATGTCTGATCAATAACTTAACACTATGAATTAACAAGGCAGTTAGTTAGTAATGAGTATTCGACTTCAACAGTTGCATTTTTAGCCAGAGAAGCACACATTCAGGATTCAAATCGTGGAACTGAGAATTGCAAAGTTTTTAATTGTTCTGGACACAGCTCTTTGGGCCCTGCTGCCCTTCCCCTTCCTCCTTGGTCAAAACTGTGAGGTTGCCTCGAATAGTCCCTTTAACCATCTGGTGCCTTAATGTTCTCATCTGCAAAATAGAGACAAATATTATTGTTCTCAAAGAGCATAATAGGGGCCTAATATCTATTCCTTAAGTGAATTAATAGATTGGTTTCTTCAACACTTAAGTGCTATCACAGGTCATATCAGTGACCATTATCTTTCAGGAACTCTAAACCCTACAGAGGATATAAACTATTTCCTGACTCCAACTGTAAAAACCAACTTCCTCATTTCAGTAGAAATCACACCATTAGCAACAAGTCAATACCATAAAACATGCATTTCCTAAAATGGATATATTTTTCAAAATTTCTCAGTGCTTTTTTTTTTTTTTTAAGTTGGAATGAATTTCAACAGCCTCCCAGCTGTTACTGCTCTTTCACATAGGAGCAAAGTGAAACCCTGAATAAATGAATGACTTGCTTATATTTACATAGCACAGACCCTGGGACTATTGATCTTTCTTCTATCCAAGAGCAAGTATGAGTAGAATTACCCATCCTCAATTAAATCCTAGGATAAATATAAGTATCTAATGCTCCATTAAACCTGCTCTTGGTACCACGTGGCAGAGGTGAATCTGTTGTAAAAATTAACTGAAGGGATGGTAGGAGCCATAGTGATAATGGAGTTTGGCCACCCAGATTGGTTTAATCCCCCATCACTTTGAATTATCCTGAAGTCCTAAAAAGTCAACAGGCAGGATATATCAAAGAGGGAGGATGTGGAAGGTCTGTTTAGCCCTGAAGGTAGGGCATTAATGCCAAAACACAGGATGGCTTCAAATCCAAAGAAATTGTTGGTGGGAGCAGTGATGCTGGGGAGTTGGGAGTGGGGGAATGAGATGAAAAACTTTCATGGAAGTCTCTCCCTGTTGGGAGACACATCCCAGCCAAGCCAATCCTGGTGAGACCTGGACTGAGGAAGGGGGAAGTTGTTGAAAAGTAAGATGGGTCCTAATCCAATGGAACAAAAAAGCTATTTCCAGGATATGGAAACAAGTAAAAGGAAAGAAGATGTTTACCTGGGGGTTCTAGGTTATATTCATAGAAGTTACACATCTGCTGCTTTGAAATGTATACCGTCTCAAACAGATATCCATGGCTGGATTTCCGGTGAATAGACAGGAAGCTCTGCCCCATGTTTTATTTGCCTGTTGGGTCTGCAATTATAAATGCAGTTAGGAGATTAAAACTGGCCATTCCCAACCACACCCATTATTGCTCATCATAATCTCCTCTGAACAACAAGAACAATTATAGGTCAGAATCATAGAACTTTAGAGTTAGAGGGACTCCCTGAAGAGGGTTTCTATCCTTGACACTACTGACATTAAAGGTGCAATAATTCTTTTTATGAGAGACTGTTCTGTGCATTGTAGGGTGGTTAGCAGCATCCCTGGCATCTACACACTAGATGCCAGTAAACAGCTCCCCAGTGGGGACAACCAAAAATGTCTCCAGATGTTGTCAAATGTCCCCCGGGGGTGGGGGTGAAATCACCCTCTGTTGAAAACCACTGTCCTAGAACACTGTACCCAACCCCTCTTACACCTTGTACACATAAAAAATGAAAATATTTGTATAGGACAAGGAGTAAACTGGAGGGACTCTGAGAATAGCTATGTAAGCCTCAGTGAAAAAATTCATTACACTTTATACACTTATAGGAAAAATAAAATACAGAATGTTAAATATTTAAATTTATACAGAAATTCTAAATAAAATCATTTCAAAATTTTAAATGAGAAATTTGAACTTACTTCCACTGACATATCTTTTTACCGACAGATATTATGCTTGAAATGATTTTATGCAATGTTGATCAAGATATTTTAATGATGCTCGCTTCAAATTCTTAGGGGTCTCTATCAACAAGGAGTTTCAGTCATACAAGCAGATGATTAAAAAAATTAAAATCATTGGGGCTTCCCTTGTGGCGCAGTGGTTGAGAGTCTGCCTGCCGATGCAGGGGACACGGGTTCGTGCCCCGGTCCAAGAAGATCCCACATCTGCGGAGCGGCTGGGCCCGTGAGCCATGGCCTCTGAGCCTGCGCGTCTGGATCCTGTGCTCCGCAGGGGGAGAGGCCACAACAGTGAGAGGCCCACGTATCGCAAAAAAAAAAAAAAAAAAATTAAATCATTGTTTATAGTCAATTGAAGATTTCTAACTTTTGATATTAAAGAACCTAATAGCTTATCCTTTTCTTATACAGATAAATCAGTGTTTAAATTTCTTATGATAAAGCGAAAGTATTTCAAATTTGAACTTTTATCTATCTTGTGTTTCAAAATAATAATGAAGGTTGAATTTCTACGTTGCATGTGTATGGTACGAGTGGCTGTCCTGCAGCCAGTGTGGAAACCACTAAATAGGCTTCTTGTCCATCAGCTGCAGATGGACAAGAGAATCTGATACATGTGAAGACAGAAATCCTGGGCTACCATTTGTCACTGGGCAGACCAGAAAGCCTCACCCTATGTCTGCACCCATCTATCCCCAACTGGCTGCATCTTGGCCTAAGCTTCAAGCTCTGGGCACCTGGCAACAAACTCCCTTCTGGTCCTTAGACTTTATCCAGGATGGTTATTGGTGTGCTCTGAAGCCAGCTGCTGAGATACCCAGGCAGTAGAGCACCTTCTTGGCCGCACTCAGGGCATCATGGTGAAGCAACACATGGTAAATATGGCACCGTGTGCTAGTTGTCTTCTCTGGGGACTGTGAGGCTGGTCCTTGGACTCCAGAACTGCTAAGACCACTCCCCAAGGAGCAGTGATGAGACTCCTCTTGGTTAGAGGCACCTGGCTGCAGAGTCTCAGCTACCAAGTCCCATAGGGCACTCTGAGTGTTGAGAGACTCAGTAATTCATAGCACACTTGGAATCCATCTGCAGCACACTATTGTAACATGGCACACAGCTTCGGAAGCTCTGCCTTAGAGAATTCTTCCTGGCTCTAGGTGGGTACCCCATGGCCCAGAGAAGGGTGTGAGTCACCCCAGGTCACGTGCTAAGTTAATGACAGAGCTGGGACCGGAACCTAATTCTTCTGGCTTGACATACCACAATCATGTAGATCCTTCTCTTCTTGTCATTTTTTTTCCCCTCTGCGTCTTCCTTCCTCCCACTGACTCACTTCACCATAAATTTCTCATGTAACTAGTCTACTAGTCAAAGACATTGGCTTGTACAGCACCTACCAGAGGGAGGGCAGTGTTTCTCAAGCTTTGGTGTGCATAAGAAAGGAAGTTTAAAAATGGGTATATTTTATTGTGTCTCTGTGAAGAAACTTGCCGCAGGAAGAGAGAAGAGTGAAGATTTACAGTAGAGATCATTAGACAATATTTTCATTTTACTCCATCTAATATCTTTGGCTGCATCTTACGCTGAACACTACTAGATCTTGGTGACCTGTAAAGAGACACGGTGACCCAAAGGCTACAAATATGCAAGAGGTCAAAATAACAGATCATTTTGTCTGAGAAAAAAATGGAAATAATTTCAAGTGCTTGGAGAGACATGGCAGTGGTTTCCAAACTCCAGTGTGCATGAGAATCTCATTGGAAGCTTGTTTAACTTATCTCAGCAAGTAATTCTAAATCAGTTGGTTTGGACTGAAGCTGACAGATCTGCATTTTAACAAGCACTCTGGGATTATCTGATTGAGAAATGCTAAAACAGGAGTAAGACCTTAGAGCTTGATTGCATTATATAATGGGGACATTGCAAAAGGTGAGAGGAAAATGATTTTTGTAATTAAAAAAATTCTAGTTTCTTGGGCTTCCCTGGTGGTGCAGTGGTTGAGAGTCCGCCTGCCGATGCAGGGGACACGGGTTCGTGCCCCGGTCCGGGAAGATCTCACATGCCGCCGAGCGGCTGGGCCCGTGAGCCATGTCCACTGGGCCTGCGCGTCCGGAGCCTGTGCTCCGCAGCGGGAGAGGCCACAGCAGTGAGAGGCCTGAGTACCACAAAAAAAAAAAAAAAATTCTAGTTTCTCTAAGGTAACTCATATTCAGGATATTCATGTTGTAAATTATTTCTTACAGATAAAAAAATTCGTCTCCTTTCCCTCTCTGCTTTCCTCCTCTACTTTCATCTATTTTGAAGCTGGGAAAAAAGGACTTTGGGTATTTTCCCTTAAACGAATGCAAGCCATTTATATAAAAATCCCATTCCAAGTGGAATAGCCAAGCTGCAAGTTTCCCTGGTCTTCTGAGCTTTTTACCCTTTGCTGTGCACCCCAAGTTCAAATACCTGTTAAGGCTCCCCTTGTTTTAGGCATCACTTGTGTTAGACCCCCCACTCCCTGTCCCTAGGAAAGGTGAGGCAGACAGTGAGAGAATAGGATAAAGGTGGTGTGCTAGTGACAGCCTATCAGAATGTAGGATGTGGGAAAGCTCAGAGCACCGCTGGCCAGTTATGGTAGAGAAATTGCCCCAGGAAACCACAAGACAGAGTCCATAATGTAGGCCCAGAAATGGGTTCATAAACACATTTTTACCCTGAGTTAATAATTTTCTTCTCAAAGTCCTTCTAAATAAACCTTACATGTGTACGTGTACATCATATTATATTGTTATACATGTGTTATGTGTGTGTGTGAGAGAGAGAATGATTACTACCATCTTACTCATGTGTAAAGAGAAGATTAAAAGCCCCTGATGTACACATCAAATACCATGACGTATTTTCATATATATTTTCTCATTTGAGCCATACAGAAGCTTTGTGAGGAAGGTAGACTTGGTATTATTTTTCTCATTTTGAGGAAATGGAGATTTAGAGAGTTAACATGTTGTGTAACTTTGAACAAGTTATTCTTACTCTTCTGGCTTCTGTTGCTGTTTTTTAACCTACAAAGTCGGGGGATTAGCATAGCTTAATCCCATGGTAACAATATATCATAATTAACTTAACCCAAATCACACAGCTAGAAAAGAACTTTAACTCATATCTTCTCCTTCCAAATTCAGTGTACGTTCTTCTACACAAATGGCTTATCAGTGAGGATGGCACTCAGAGCAGTTAACTGGAGTCCCACAAATCTTGCTGTACCCAGCGTAATGAAGACAAGAAAAGTCCCTGTGCAGCTCTCCATCTCAGAGCCAGAAAAGTCTGTGTGGACCGACCTCCTCCATGTGGTCATGTGTTCGGGCTACCCTGAGGAGATCATCTGGCCCTACTCATGGGTATTCCCATGAACCCACATGCTCAGTGTCCAAGAGTCAGGCTGTGGTGAGAGGACCGGGAGAGCAGCAGCAGCCTCCCATGGGATGGTTCCCTCTGCCAGAGCAGGGAGACAACAGCTTTCAGGCAGGCACACCTGCATCCATTAGGCCTTAGTTTTTCTGCCTCCCCACTTTGCAAGTGAGGAAATAGTACCTTCCATGCAACACCCAACCATGAGATATCTTGCAGTCTTGCAAGGTATCATGCAGTCTTGCATGGCATGGCAGAACAAGTCAAGCCTGTGAGTTAGAAGATCTCATCCTAGTTACAGAGAGCTGTGTGACCTTGGGAGTGTCACTTAACCTCTTTGAACTCTGATTTCCACATCTTTGAAACAAATTCAGTTGGTCAAATAAACTCTAAGACAGGTGATTCTCAAGCTTTTAACAGACATTAAGAATGACTTGGAAGAGTTGGGTATAAAAATGGGTTTAGTATCATACAGGTTCATCATATTAAACACAAATAAGAATGAACACATCTTACATATTATAGAATAAGATGAACACATCTTACATATTATAGAATATTTATATTGGATATAATAAATAGAGGAACTGATCAATTTATACATTTAATTTCTTTCTAGTTTCCAAACAGACAGTTTTAGCAAAATGTTATTCCTCAGTGTACATGTGTGATTAAACTCTTTTTGAATTTCATCCAAAAAAATCACTTGGGGTTAAAACGAGGGTGCTTGTGAGGGTCTTGGTCCCTATGATTCTGATTCAGTAGGTTGAAATAAGGCACAGGAATCTGATTTTTTAACAAGCACCCAAGTAATTCTGCTAGAAGTGGTCTGTAGACAATACTGCAAGGCTGAGGGCCCCTCCAGCTCATGCTGTGTGGATTATTCAGCTCTCTCTGTAGTTTACCAGTCACCAAGTGCTGGTGATCATTCAGGCAAATTATCTGCCTCATCCACCCCTTCCTTTGTATCCCACAGCAAAGACAATTTTATGTCGGTATGACAGCAGTGACCTTTGATTTGAATTCCTGCTTCCATTATTTTGTCCTCACATCCTCTTATCACAGTCTGTGTATATTCTTAACATCTTCTCGTCAAAACCATGCAATGGGTGTTGGTTGTCTGTAGGATGAAATCCAAACTTCTTAATCTAGCAATTGTCTCCAAATCCTTGTCTTCCATGGGTCCTCCATAGGAATGCTCTGCACAAAGAGAATCTGACTGCTGAAGTCTCCTGAATGAGCCTGCATGTCCTCACCACCAAGCCCTTTGCTCATATTTCGTCTTCCTCCTGAAACTTTCCCCTTGACCCCTCTGTACCCACTGTCTAAATTCTATTCATATTTTGAAGAACAGCTTTAAAGTTCACCTCCTTTAGGATGTATTTTATGACCACTTCTCTTGACCGTGAGCTCTTTATTCCTTTAACTAGCCCAGCACCACGAAACGATCATTCTAACGTTTCTACCTACATTGTGTATCTCCATCTCCTCACTTGCCTAGAGCACAGTGGTGTCTCTAAGTAGTTATGCATTTCTGTATCCTCCACAAGGCTGTGCACAGAGCAGGTATTCAATTCAGATGTACTGCACAGTCTTTTCTCACAGAAGGCCTTCACTGTTTCAACAACAAAACTAGTATGAACCTGAGTGAGCTAAATTAACTTCTGACATTTTTCTCTGTTTGCGAAATACAAGAACCAAAACAGGATACTCCTCATCCCAGGATGTTACAAGAAACCATTTTTTCAAAATGAATAATTGTTGACCAAGAAACAAAATGAACAGGTGTATCTGCCTGCTTGGATTAAGAATACTTCCTCTAAGTAATAACACAAGTTTTTCCCCTCTGTGAAGGATTTCCTGGCATCCTCAGCCATACTTGTTGCTGTTAATGATAATAACATTTACTGAACATTATGAAGAATCATATACATTATTTTATGTAATTTTCACAACCACCCTATGTAGGAATCATTATTAACTTTCTTTTATAGATAATGAAATTGAGACTTAAGAGATTAAACAGTTTAACAAAAGTCACCAGTTGGTGTCAGAGCCAGAATTTGTGCCGAGGTCAGTCTGATCCCAAAGCTTAGGCATTTGGTCATTACATTATCTTGCTAAACTAACATCTTGCGGACCTAATATCACAGGGCCTTTCAGTTGTTGCTTGCAGGCTGGTTATCTGGGGAAACTGTAAAATTGTTGGAAGCCAGCTGTGTCTTTAAAGCCTGGCACATAATAGGTGCTCAATGAAACCCGAATAAACACAGACTGAAAGGGAAGATAAGAATGTGACAGATTATAACATGTTCCAGGCCAGGTGGTTATGACAAGTGCTAATAACTGGCATCAAAAACGTTGAGAGGGAGAAGAGGGAGGGAGTCCCTTCAGCTGCCATCAAGAAAGGTTGCGTGGAGGAGGTTGCGTTTGAGATAGCAATGCCCCTTTACCTGAGGGTCCCTTCCTCAATACCCTTGTCCTGTACAAACTCCTGATCAGCAAACATCATGGTATGCACAGCACAGGGTCCTCAACCACTTAATCATTCAGATGATCTGTGTGTCACTTGGGTTCTTAGCTATAACCACAGGAACCCACCCTAACTAGCTTAAGCAAAAAGGAATTTACTGAGGATCTTAGGGAGCTCACAAAATCTCCAGGAGGACCAGAGAATCAGTGTGAGGAGCTATTCAACCAGAAAGAACACTCAAACCCTCTGTGGACGAGGTGTTTACACCACTCCACGACTGGGGGCAAATACCTCAACCTACAGGGGTGATGTTAGATCGAGAATGCCCGAATCTCAGCCAATGCTGTACCCCAAAGCTGGACGCTCCAGCCACCCTTTTTATTAAAAGATGGAGTCCATGGGGTGTCTGCATCATCACACTGGTCTCTTCCTAATCAGAGAGTGTGAGGTTGCTGGGGGAAGCCCAGATTTATGTACTGACATTCGAGCTTCAAGATAGGCTGGGAAAAAGACTCTGGCTTCTTACTTGGCAGAGCAGAATTCAGAATGCAAGCCACTCTCCCAAAAGTAGGAATGTAGTTCAAAAGATGCTGAGGGGTTCTATGAGGGATACCAGATGTTAATATCGTATAACAACAAGAATAGCTGAAACTTCCTGAGCATATACTATGTGCTAACCATTTTACATACATTTCCCTTTCTTCCTTGCAAGACCACACAACTGATAATATTTGTATCCCCATTTCACACAGGTGGATACTAGGGCTGGGAGAGGTTAGTTTAAGGCCATATGACTGAGGTGTTAAATTCTATACCAGATTAAATTACAGGTCCTTCTACTTCCCTGAACTTCCCCTATCATAACACTCTTCTTATCTTGTTGTTATTATGTACTCAACAGCTGCCTTTTCGGCTAAGTGCCATGAGCATACAGGAGGCCTGTTTCCTGTTATATCCCCAGCACCTGTGATATTTATTCATTAACAGACACTCAGCTTCCATCGTGGGTCTGGCACATTCAAATGGTGACTCAACAATGATACACTGACTTCATCTAACGTGCCAGGCACTGTCACTAGGTGCTGAGGGTGCTGTTGGAACAAGATAGGCAAGGTCCCTGCCTGAGGGAGACAGACAATCAACAAATAAACAAGTGTATAAAATAACTGGAAGTAATATGTGCTATGAGGGAAACTAAAGCAAAGGAGGGGATAGAGAGTAATGGGGTGGGGTGATGAGGAGAGGCTCTGCTGGGATGGTGTTCAATATAACAGAATGAAGGAGAGAACGACTCCTATGAAAACCTGGGGAACCATGATCTAGGTGGTGGGAATAGCAAGTGCAAAGGCCCTGGGTTGAGAAAGAACTTGGCCTCCAGTATGGCTAAAGCATAATAAATAAAGGGGAAAGTGGTTGGAGATGAGTTCAGAGAGATAGGCCAGGTTATATACAGCCTTGAAGCCACTGCCTGATATGGAATTTAAATGTTACTCAATACAAGGGCAGCATTGGAGGCTTTCAAGCAAGGGAGTGCCATGATGATGCTTTAGTTTTAACTAGATTATGGCAGAGGCTGTGTGGACATTAGACTGGAAGTGGGGCAAGATTTGAAATAGGGGGGGGTGTATAGGTATTTTAGCAGTAGAACAGGAGAGAGAGAACTTGGACTGGGGTATTGGGGATGAAAAGAAATGGCTGAATTGGGGGGTCTATTTTGAAGGTGAAACAAACGGGTTTCCAAGTGTATTTGATTGGGGGTGGAAAGAAAACTGACTTGAGTAACTGGGTAAATGGAGATACCATTTCATGAGGTGCAGAAGACTTGGGCGGGAGAAGCTTTGGAGAAAAAACTCAGATGTTTCATGGTACTTGGATGTGGACACCTTGAGGGGCTTCCAGGATTTGAGTGGAGATGTTCAGAGGCATTGGATGGATGGATGTAAGAGTCGGGATTTGAGGCGAGAGGTCAGGACCAGATGTACAAACATGGGAGACGAGTATACAGCTGAAGTTTCAAGTCTTAAGACTAGATGATCACCTTATCTAGAGTTCAATAAACTTGCTAAATATTTAGGGATAGAGATTGTGTTGAAACATAGGTCTGACTCAAAGCCTTAAGGCACATAACTTGCAACATCCTTTCTGAACTTCAGGATAGGAAGAGGAAACAATTTTACTGAGGGAGAGAGAGATTGGTAGAGGGATAGAGACACTGAGGGAAAAAAGGGGTAGATAGAGCAGTGCCAGATAAAGGGGAAAAACGTGAAAGGGAGAGGCCAGCAGGGGATGGGGAAGAAGAGGACAAGAGCCTTGTGGCTGGGACTCCTTTAATCTTTCGTGGTTTGTGTACTTACAGTCACCCTCTGCCCATTGAGTGCTTTTCTTGGTTTTGTTGGCTACATCTTCTAAAACTATTCATGGCGCTAACTTTATAAGACCTCTTGGGAGCAATTTATTTCTATTTGGTATCAGGAATAGCTATCTTTTCTTGAGAAATTTAAAGCAAATCCTGAGAAATCTAGGGATCCCATAACTAATCAGTTTTTTTTTTTTGGTCATGCCATGCACCTTGCAGGATCTTTGTTCCCCAACCAGGGGATTGAACCGTACCCCCAGTAGTGGAAGCGTGGAGTCCTAACCACTGGACAACCAGGGAAGTCCCACTAATCAGGTTTTCTTTCTGTGTATCAAAGCCTCTTAAGTGACATTTTTGCATCAGCCAAATTTTAACTCTGTTTTAGGCCCCAATCATGTTTGTCTTTTTTTTATGTATATGTGCTTCTTGTTTAAATTTCTTTGCTCTTTTTAAATATCCCTAACAGTTACATCAACTGCTCTATGGAGCAAGGCAGGGAATAACAAACACATGTGGCAACTGAAAGAACCTTCTTTTCAAATCATCTGTTCCATTGCCCCTATAAACGCACTTGTCAGACGTGTGTCTCAACTTCTGGTAGAGAAATATGTCCCTCAGGTCCACCCAGAGACTGTCCCCCACATTTCTGCTCTGTCTTTCTTTTCCCAGGAGAGGGAGTAACCGAGCTCAGTTCTCCTTCCTCCAGTCACTCTACGAATGAAAAGTAGGATTATCTTAACTATTTATATCAGGAGTAAAAGAGGCCCAAATGTTACCAGCATCACTTAGCATCACCTCTTTGGTCAAATCCAGACTAGTGTAGCTACTGCTACAACCAATGCAGTAGCAGGGGTTGCAGCTTGACAGTTTAAGTTGTAGTTGTCCTAGGATACAGTTCCAAGCATATATGGCAGACTGGTGGTTTGGGCCTCCAAGGTTGTGTCCCTGTGAAGGACTACAATCTGAGCCAAAGTCAGCTCACATCTGGAATGGAGAGGTCACCACTCTCCAGAAACAAGGTTATATCATGGAGTCTTTGGCATTGGTCATGACCGAAGACATCAGTGCTACAAGCCTGAACAGGAAAATGGTAGCCAAGAGCACTACATGAGATGGGCAACTTCCTGGGGACTCCCAGAACAAACAGGGAGGAGTTTGAGGAAACTGGAAGTACTGCAATAGCAGGTAGGGGAAGAACCAGAGATATACTGTTTTGATATGGAGTTATTGGTTTGGCCTAGAGAAATTCTAGTTAAAGACTATTTTGCAAAAGAGATCGATAATAACAGTATAGACAATGTTTATTTAAATATGCTTATGTTAGCGTCCATGAACACTGGGGCAAATTTCCCTCTAATGCAGAAGAAGCCTTTAAGAACTCACTCACTGTTGGGAATGGGAAAGCTGTACACTGGAGAAGGGAGATGTATTTCCAGTAATCGATCATTTGTTTGTGAACATTTATTAAGAACTGATTACAAGCTTCTACTGTGCTTGGGGCAGATCTACTTATAGAACAAAAGGTGGTTGTCATGGAAACTGCAGATAGCTGCAGTCCTCTCTGGACCTGAATGAGGAGCTAAAACCCCTCTGACCAAGTTATTATCTCTAGCTAAGAAGCCCAGGAGCTTCAAGACTGTTCAAGTCAATACTAGACTTCTGATTTTATGCACTACTCCCCCATTTTAGTTCTGAAATGAACTGTGAAATCAGGGGTCTTCTGATGAAGAAGACGATAACGACTCAAGCAGTTGACACACTCCTCAAGGTCTGTGTTGCCTTTTTTGAGCGTGCAAATCCACCCTTGTCTTTGCATTTGCGTTATCCTAGCTTACACTGCAGAGAGAGCAAGGGGCTAAGAACAGAAGGCATCTGATATATGAGATGGACTAGGGTGAGTTGATCATATAATATGTACTTCTGTTTGGTTCACACTAGTGATTTAAACAAGCCCAGAATCCCAGAGACAAATGGCAGAGACTAAGGATGAGTGGTTCACCCTTCTCTTAATGTACCTGCCCTCTCAAATTCCAGCTCTCCTGCTTAATGGTTCTTTGCCATTAGGCAAATCCCTCAAGCCCTCGGAGCCTCAGATGCCCCTTATGTTAAATGGACAGATCAGTTATTAGATCACAGAGTTATTTGAACAACAAATGAGAAGCTGTGTGTAAAAAGTTTTTGTTTTTGTTTTCTTTCAAATATTAGAACTTAGTGGTAATTTTACTTAGCTTCATGGAAAGAGGTTGGCACCCTGGTGAGGGTTATGTTTGCATTTATTCAGCTTCGCATCCTCAGATTCTGGCACAGTGCCTGGTTTACTGTAGGAGTTTAGTAAATGTTTGTTGTTGAAGAAATGAGAAAGGGTTGTAGTCGCTTTGCTTGTAGTCATTCTGGTATTTAATTCCAAGAACTGGAAGGGAAGTCTCAAGGTCATCTGATCCATGACTGCCTCTGTCTGTAAAGAAGAGGTAGGCTGGTATAAAATGAAAGCTCTTCCAAGGATATGACTGTCCATGGATCTCATGGCTGATCAACAGGGGCTTTGGATAGAAGCGCCAATAGGACACAAAACAGAGTGGAATTGGCCTACCTCTAGATGAAATAGGCTGTTTTTTGCATGGGTGCCAGTAGATCTATCTTCTCTAAAATAATTCCACCATCCTTATCTTCCTGTTGGTTTATGGGATCATGTCTCTAGAAGACTCCAATTGAAAATACAATTATGTTCTCAGAGAATGGTAGCTTACAAAGTCATTAATACGTTCTTAAACCAGCAGAGTAGGGACCACTGAACAGCAAGATTTTCAAGGGAGGGAGGAGGGATTGAGGGTAGATTTGGGGTTATTTCTTGAGGACCATGAACAAGCCGGTGTGCCTAGGTGGGTCCCAGACAAGCTGGGAGCATCTCAAAAGCACCAGGGAAAAGAGGACTCAGAAACTGTGGGATGGGCATCTAAGGCAGATGTGGCAAACTCTGTCATTTTGACCAATATTTAAGGTAATTAAAATTCTCAAAGCACAGTTACCTTAATTTTCTCATGTCACTCTCATAACAACTGTGCAGTGTGGTCAAGCAGGAGCATGATCATCACCCCACAGTTTCAAGTGAAGAAACTGAGGCCCAGATCAGTCAAATGGTCTGTTTAACACCACTCAGGTAATATGTAGCAAAAGTGGTACTAGAGTTTATTTCTTTTGACTCCTAATTGAGTTTTCATTAAATTCTACTGCCTCCTTGACTTGGACAACTGACCAACAAACCAGTGACAATGAAATACAGATAATACTAGCAGCCCTCTTTCATCATGCTACGCTGTGTAGCAGGTATTGTGCTAAAGAGCTGAGAAACACTTTGTCACTTATTATCACCTCATTTTACAGTTGTGGGAAATGAGTCGTGGAGGGGATAAAATTACGTGCCCACACCCCTGCAGCCAGTGAGAGATGGAGCATGGACTCTAATCCTGGTCTGTCTGCTGTCAAAGTCTGGGAGTGCTCAGAGCTTTTGCAGTAAAGGATCTCTGGGTTGGAAGGATCTTAAAGATACCTTGGCATAACCGTCCATCGAAATCCTTCTCCAATGTCTCCCTAAATGCTTTTCTATGTGTTTGGCTTAGAGAAAGCAATCTCCCTATTTCCTGGGGCAGACTGTTCCATTTTAAGACAGTTCTCATTGTTAAATCGCCAAAGGCAGAGATTTTCATTCTTTCAGCAGCAGATACAAGAACATTTTCACAGGAAAACACTTTGATAGCCTCACTTGAGACCAATCTAAGCCTCTTGAGGTCTGAGAGTCGGCTGGTGCCACTTTAAAACCAGGACTGTGTAAGAGAGGATGAATTGTAGCTCTCAGAGGGCTTGGAGAATGAGAGTATAAAAAAGGAGGAAAGGAGGGAGGGTGAGTAAAACGGTGGCATGATGAACACTTCTTTGTGTCTCTCCTCTTTAACTACTACTCCCCAAAACAAAACAAAAACAAAAACAAAAAATAAAAAAAACTTATGCAAAGTCTACAAAACCCTAAAACATTTGTTGGATTTTTATAGAAACCTTTGACAGGGTTGGCCTGGGGGTATTCCCAAAGGAACAGAGGTAGTGCTTGTATTCGGGGAAGCTGACCATATGAGCATAATGGGCAGAGGGCTGGCAGATGACTCTATGAGGAAGCTTGTGGTTGGTAGAATGGAAGGTTGTAGTATATCTAATGAGATTTTATAGCCTACAAAGGCCTCAGTTGATGCTTGACTTACAGTTACAAGAGTTCTCCAAGTTATTGCACTTATGTTTTTTCTTTTAGCTGGATTGTTTCAAGTAGAGAAGAGGAAATTAGTCCAGTAGATTCTTGACATCCAAATGAGACACTTTTTGAGACTTTCTCAAATCCTCATCTTCACGACTATTGCCGTAGACCATGATCTCCTATACATTAATCTGTAAAAGGAGGGTAATAATATCCGCCCAACAGGGCTCTTTGTGAGAATTTAGTGAAATCATGTGTTAAGTAGAGATAAAACACCATAGAGAATCTGATGCTGGGCAGTCAGCTAAGCTCACTTATTTGCAATGATTTGCTTTTCATAGTGTGATCCACATTTATGCCTCAGCAAAAATTTTAAATGGTGACACAGCATGGCCTTTGGAGGGTAGCATGAAAATAACTGAAACCTCAAATTTGAAAACGTCAAGTGCCCAGATTCACCTATGTCAAGCAATGTATTCAAAGTATCTTCCATATTCTCTGGGTTTGAAACCCTCAGATCTTTGCATGTTAGCCATCAGTTTCACACTTAAAAAGATGAATGATCCAGAATAATAGTGCCATCTTTTCTTGCCAGCTTTTTCCTCCAGCTAACAATGATCTCATCTCCGAGGTCTAATTCTCCCTCATATCCAGGAGCAGGCAGTAACTATTGATTCGATCTCCACTCCTTGCCTCTCTGTCATCAGCAGAGCTAGAAAGAGATGTTGTGTACCTGGCTGGAGTCATGTTGAGGACCAAGGGAAGGACTGGGGTCAGAGATCAAAACTTGTCTGGATGCCAGGTTTATGAACTAACATCATCTTGTTTTTTGTCTCCCAGGGGAATTGTGAGAGGCAAAAACTGCACTTGTTTGATTAAAGAACATGAATCTTAAGATAGAATGAGTGAGATTGGTATCATAAATAATTTTGGGAATGATAGGTGGTAACAAACACATTGTAAGCATCTGTGGGTGAGCCGGAACTCTAAGACTGCACGTTTACACAATCTACGTGAGGCCCTGAGCGCCCCGCATGGGATGATTGACTCTCCTTGGAAAGTGACCAGCTCAGGTCCCCCAGCCCTCTGAAGATAAGACAGGGGAAGCGATGACAAGAGGGGAGAAGCTGGGAAATTGCATTCCCAGGAGGATCACAGGGGATCAGCAGAATGGCTCAGGAATGTTATTTCTTGCCGGAAAGACGTGGCATTATCTCAGAACCATCTGGTGGCAGCAGGAATGAGAAGGGGGAAGGAGGCTCTGAGCAGTGGTCACGTAGCCTTGTCTTACTGTTTGCAGATGCCCACAATCAAGCTATTTCCTGACAGAAGTGGGTCAGCTAATAGCCTGGGTTCAGGAAAAATGGAGCTTCAAGGCATTAGAGAGATGATCTGCAGAGACAGTAGGATTCCTCTACCAAGAAACCTTAAGAGACACTATCCAAAGCTTCCTGTAACACGGGCAAAGTCCCCAGACTCGGGGAGAGTGTAGGGTGCCTCTGAATTTTCGGTGTGAAATTGATCTGGATTCAGGAGGGCCAGCTCTCTCGCAGCCTCAGTGTAAGATGGCATTTATGGACTCCAGGGTTCAATCTGGCTTCTATATACCTTTTAGCCCACATTAGTGATTACAGAACTATTGGATTAGTTCCCAACTTTAAAATATCAAGGTATTTTACATAGAATGCAGATTTCTGGCTCCTCTGAAGAATGGGAAATCTGACCACTCTGGGCCCACATTCTCACATGGCAACACTTGGCTGGAATTGAGCAGCCTCTGTCCCAGAAGCAAGGGATTTACTCTCCACTACCCCGTATTCCCTACCCAACCACTTCACTTAAAGCCCCTGTAGGCATTTGTTTTGTGACTCTTGCCCTAGAATGCAGTATCAGTGATGACAAGGAATGTGAGCATGTCCCCCGAGTGTACCTCTGTCTCCAGCACATGTCTGCACAGGGCTGGGCAGTGCACAGGCATTTAATAAATATTTTCTTAATAACAGATGGTAAGTGAAGACAGTTCTGTCGAAGCAGGTCTGCATTTAAATCCAGGCTGTGTGAGCTTGGGTAAATGATTGAACTTTCTAAGCCTCTGCTTTCCTCATTTATGAATTAGTACTGACCTCATAGCACAGTCTGAGAGAAGGAATGCAAAACATTTCACGTGGTGTTGCCCAGACTGAGCACCCAATAAATATTTGTTGAATGGCTGAAACCATGTTCAGTCACAGAGTTGTGATCCCTGTGCCTCCTTTTTTGGATAAAGTAGAAATTATTTCATGAAGCGAGCATGGGAATTGCAAAGTGTCAGAAAAGAATCACAGATGACAACCAAAACAGTGGTTCTCGTGGGGGTGAGGGATTGCTGGGCAGGGAAGGATAACTTGTGCCTCCGTTTCATTGTTAACCATCAGGGTAACAGCATGATGTGTAGCACTAGGGGGGAGCAGCTGGGTGAATTTTAGGGGGATAGAGTTGGGGTTATGAGTACAGGATTTGGAGATGTGTAATGTGTGCTAGGCACTTGGCTAGGCTAAGAAATCCATTTGAGACTTCAGCTTCCTCCATTAGAAAATGAAGATCATAATGCCCACTGTTTGGGGTTTCGTCTGATTAGTTAATATGCAAATCCATATAATATGCTTAACATGTTGGTGAAGACGTAGGAGATGCTTAGCAAATGATATAGTTATTGGTATGAGAGGGAAAGCACTGCTTTGAAGTTCACAGTCCTGAGTGCTGTTCTTTTTTTTTTTTAGTTTAGTTTTTTTTTTAATTGAAGTATAGTTACTTTACAATGTTATGTTAGTTTCTGGTATACAACAAAGTGATTCAGATTTTATATATATATATATATACATATATATATTCTTTTTTCCATTATAATTTATTATAAGATATTGAATATAGTTCCCTGTGCTGTACAGTAGGTCCTTGTTGGTTATCTATTTTATATATTTAGTAGTGTGTATCTGTTAATCCCAAATTCTTAACGTAACCCTCTACCCTCCTTTCCCCTTTGGTAACTGTAAGTTTGTTTTCTATGTGTGAGTCTGTTTCTGTTTTGTAAATAACTTCATTTGCACTATTTCTTAGATTCCACATATAAGTGATATCATATATTTGTCTTTCTTTGTCTGACTTACTTCACTTAGTATGATAATCTCTAGGTCCATTCATGTTGCTGCAAATGGCATTATTTCATTTTTTTATGGCTGAGTAATATTCCATTGTATATATGTACCACATCTTTATCCATTCATCTACTGATGGACATTTAGGTTGCTTCCATGTCTTGGCTACTGTAAATGGCGCTGCTATGAACATTGGGGTGCATCCTTTCAAATTAGAGTTTTCTCCAGATATATGCCCAGGAGTGGGATTGCTGGATCATATGGTAACTCAATTTTTAGTTTTTTAGGGAACCTCCATACTATTCTCTATAGTGGTTGTACCAATTTACATTCCCACCAACAGTGCAGGCAGGTTCCGTTTTCTCCACGCTTTCTCTGGCATTTATTATTTGTAGACATTTTGATGATGGCCATTCTGACTGGTGTGAGGTGATACCTCATTGTAGTTTTGATTTGTATTTCCCCAATAATTAGCAATGTTGAGCATCTTTTCATGTGCTTATTGGCCATCTGTATGTCTTCTTTGGAGAAATGTCTACTTAGGTCTTCTGCCCACTTTTTGACTGGGTTGTTTGTTTTTTGCTTTGAGTTGTATGAGCTGTTTGTATACTTTGGAAATTAAGCTCTTTTTGGCCACATTGTTTGCAAATATTTTCTCCCATTTTGTAGGTTGTCTTTTCATTTTGTTTATGGTTTCCTTTGTTGGGCAAAAGCTTGTAAGTTTGATTAGGTCCTATTTGTTTATTTTTGCTTTTATTTCTATTGCTGTGGGTGACTGCTTAATGCTATTCTTTATTCATCACCTTACCATGTGACCCTGGGCCATCCAACTTTCTGCTCTAGGACTCTGCTTCCTGTAATGTGAGAGGGTTAACTTGTGTAGTGGATGCTGTGGAGTGCCACCTCAAACTACCTTCAGAACAGAGGCATTCAGTACCCCCAGCAGCAGGGAGTGTTTGTTGGTTGCTGATGGCCCATGGCTGAGTTCCTGGAAGAATTGCTCTCAAAGATAACTATCTCATCCCAGGTTCCACACACCTCTCCCTAGGGGTGTGTCTATGCAAAGGTTCAAAGTACAGAGAAGCTAATTTAGGACATCTCTGAAGGGCCATCCCAGCTTCAGAGCTCTCCCATGGGATCAGCTGAATTCTCTGTTTCATTATAATTCAACTTCTCCTCTGCCCAGTCTCCTTTCCCTCATCCCCTTATAGATGTTCCTGAGAGCACTCCCCAAGAATTTGAGGGTATAAGTTTCCCTTTCAGAATATATTTCCAGGAAATATGACCAACGGCAATTTGGGTGATTTCAGCTTAGTCTCTCTGAGCTCAGAATTGTTTGCCTTGCTGTATTGCACTTAGACGACAAGGAGTTGGTGTGTGTTACAGAGGAAGATCAAAGTTATCTTCCTCCGAAATCCTTAATATAGACTCTAGAGAATTCTCTATGAGAATTTTAAAATAACATGGGATAAAGGCAAATATTTTCTGGAAGGCCATAAGGATGCAAGGAAGTGGCAGGCCTCCTCTTGTGCAGCTGATGCAGGATTTGGGAGTTTGAGACACACACAGGGCAGCTCAATTAGATAAGCCTTTCAAAGGCCTGCATAGAAACCTGGCAGGGAAATCCTGCCTCAAACCTCAGGAAATGACCAAGGTTTCTTCCCCAAAATGCAACTGCAGGTTCTGCTGAGCCCATACCTTCTTGCCAGCAGGAGGAACAGAATTCGGTGGATGCCGCCTCCATTCCAAAGAGAGGAAATTAGGAAAATCAGCTGGGATGGGAGAGCCAGTACTGTCCGGCAGCACTGCCTCTTGCTGACAGTTTTATCCCCAGCATCAGGCCTGTTTGTGCTAGGAATGGTGAGGAAAGCCCGCCTTTTCTTGCAGAGAATTAGGCATCTTAAGCAAGGCAGGATGACCCCTAGGTGTCCCTTCTGTACTCGAAAGGGGACAGTGTGCTCAGCCCCTCAGAGAATGGGTCTGGTCCCCTCCAAGCACTGCATGTGCAAAAGGAGCCGCAGTGGCAGCTGGTGTTTGCACACACTCTCCCTGGGGACCCGATACTCAGAGTCATATGAGTCTTCCGTCTGGTTCAGAAGCAAAGATGCAGAGGCAAGAAGCTAAATTCATCCTTCACAAAGATTCCCACAGAGGAAAGCACCTTGTCTAGAGCTGGAGGAGGCCAAGATGGGGGGGTGGTCTTAGGGTCTGAGCAAATGAGGGGAGAAGCAGGAGGCCCTCCTGCAGGACTGGGTACAGGATATCCGCCAGAGATTCCTCAGGCATCCAAAGGACGTAAGGACATGTCTTGGAATCAGAAAACTGATTCTTCCTTGGGCAAGTTCTTTAATTCCATAGACTGTTTATTTCCCCTTCTGTCTAACAGGGATGGTAGTAAGAGTCCTGGCTTCATAGGTTGCTGTGAGGCCTAAGTGAGGTCACATATGTGTCTAGAGCACTTAGCTCAGGCCCTAACCCTCAGCACACACCCTCTAAAGCATTGCTGTCTTTAACCTCATTCTCCAAGGTAGCTGGAGCTGAGAGGTGCAGACTGGAGGAATCTGGCTTCTAGGTCAAGTGTCCACCAAGAGTCAGTTTAAGAGACCCTGTTACACATAGAGACTCATGCTTGCAATTGTCATTGCATCCTGACGGGGTTGTCCTCCTGTATTTAAAGTCTGAATCACCATCATCCATAGAAAAAGATGGTCTTTCCCTTCCAATATTCCAAACTAGCTTCTGCAGGTCCCTCTTAATTTCTATGGCCATCTAGTTTAAATCAGCGCAAGGATCCAGCAGAGTTGTTTTTCTCCATTATTGATGCTGTTATTACAACTAACTTGGATTTGTTCAGTGCCTAACTATGTGTCACGTCATTTAATCCCCATGCTCACTAGTGAGTGAGGTAACTCCATCACATGGAATGAAAGTCTCAAGGAAAGCAAATGCTGGAAGAGAAGAAGAAAAATGGAGTAGAAGCAACATGATAGCCAAAAAATCTCATTCATGAGTACATGTGGGACCCCTCCTGGGGACTCCTACTACTGGGGCGTACTCTCTGGGACCTAAAAGTTCTTCATTAACAAGTGGAGACAAGAGCTAGCCACAGCTCATGTTACAGAGTCCTTCTGAACTAGCTCCTTGTCAAAGGTTTTGTGTTTTACTATAAAACACCTGCAATATCCTTCTCCGTATCTCCAGGGCTGGATTTTGCTTTGCCAAAGAAAACAAACTTCATCTCCTACCCCTTCACATTCTCCTTCACATGGGAGCTCACCTTTTTAATTGAATCTTTCAGTTCAGAAGAATCTAGTATTGTCTGTGAGAACACAGAAGGACCTCTTTGTGAGCATTTCTCAGAAGCTTCCTTGGGGGTTTCCCTAATCAGAGCCAGAACTCTCTACTAATGCTTTCCGTTTCTGGGGGATAAGCCAGAACCTTCCCAGATTTCTTTTGTTCTAGAGAGGCCCCTAAACACAGCAGCCAGCCTGCGTGCCTGCCTTTCCTTTTTCCCTCTCTCCTTTATTTATTTATTTTTTTCTCCGTGTGTGTGTGTGTGTGTGTGTGTGTGTGTGTGTGTGTATGTGTGTGTGTGTGTGTGTGTGTGTTTTAATCAAACTCACTTCCAAGTCCTGGCTTTACCACTGTCTATCTGTCCTTGGGCAAGTTAAACTCTCTGAGTCTCTAAAATGTATAAAGTGATTTCTAATACCTCTTTCAGCCCTAAAATCAAATTTAATGCTAATATCCAAGATAGTAAATAAGAGCTTGGGCATTGGAGTTGGTCAGGACTGGGTTTAACTCCCACCTACTTTGCCACTTACTTCATGACCTTGGAGTAGGAAGGCACACATTTTTGGGGCCTCAGTTTTTCTAGCAAGGAGATAGAATTGACCTCATATGATAAGAGGGTTGGATGCGGTAGCGGTACTGAGCGGTACACTTATTATGTGCCTGATTCTGCTCTAAGCTCTTTACATGTGTTGACTCATTTAATTTGCATGATATCTCTGTAACGTTTCATTTTGTTAGGGTCTCTGCTTATTTTTCTAGCTTGTTGAGAGTTTTTATTTGCGTATTTTCTTTTTTTTTTTTGCTTATTTTCTTATTTTCTTATTTTATTTGCTTATTGCTTATTATTCAAACATAGGAAGTGATGGAATTAAGTTTAAAATAAGCAAATTAAAACTCTGAACTATAACCCAAGTGGCTTCTCTGTCTTCATTCAATATGTTCTTTAAAAATATATTGTAAAGCCTATGGCCAAGAAGACAGCACTAAGCAAGTAGTGCTAAACCTTTGTACATTAGAACGCTAGAGTTGTTGAAATATACAAATAGCTGATGGCAATGCCAGACAAACGAAATCTGAGTCTCTGAGGGTAGGGCCAGGTATTGACGTGTTTTTAAACTTCCCTTGTTTATTCTAACCATCGGCCAGCACTGAGAACCACAGCCCTATGTCATGAGTTTAAGGATACTCGCCTAGACTAATAAGCTGTGAAGGGATGTGGGTAAAATGATTATCAAATATGACTCTGGCTTATCACTGCACTCACATTTCTGCAATCAACCTAATTGTCAAATCTCCCTCTAAAATCAGAATCCATTCTTTTTAGCATGTTCCTGACCAGGCCACTCCAGTAATCCTCTCAGATGAGTGCTGGATCCTAGTGATGACCATTTTCATGCCTAAATGTTTAGAAATATCCTCTAGGGTTTTGCCTAAATCAATGGCATAGGCTTATCATTTCTGAAATTCAACTTTTGGAAAATTAGAAACTGCTTATTTCCAGTCTTCTGGAACCTTACTCCACACTTGTCAAAGATCATAGAAAAATGGCTCTCTCATCAGACCTGTAAGCTTTCTCAACCCTATGGGTTATAACACCTATGTATTTACAGGCGAAAAGTTAAAGAAACTTTATAGTCCTTTCTTATTCCTTGCTTATTTCAGGTTCTACATATTCAGAAAGGCTGGGGGTGGCTGGCACTGACAGCACACTAACAGCTCTTCTGAAGAAATCCTCTTCACAAATCCCCTCTTAATCTTCAGCATCCCAAACCTCTTACCCTCTCAGTGTGTTTGAGTTATCCAACAGGCTCCTGACTACTTCCTGTTTGCAGGCCTTCTGGGTGGACAGCCTCAAAATTTGCTTCAGTGTCTAAGATCTAGCCTATCTCGGTACTTTCGTTTACATCCCAGTTATCACACCTGGTAAATGAATGCAAAATGAAAAACTGCCCACTTGGCTGTTTCTGTAAAAGTCTATTGCACAGCATTCATATTTGAAGCCAGCTTGTATTCTCCAAAACCTTCCTCCGTGTCCTGGAAGCCTGATTTAACATAGCCTACGTGTTGGCTGTCAGTCCCCTGTGCTAAGAGTTTTTGCAGTATACAGAAAACAGGTCAAAAATCTGTTGTGAATAGATGAAATAAATTGGCCTTTCTATTTTTTTCCTTCCTTCTTACTCTAAGGAATTTCAACTTTTATTATTCCCTGATTATATTCCCCAATTTCCTTTCCATACTAAGGGAGCTTACTATTATGGAGTCCATCATGGGGGATTGTTTAACATTTTAATTCTTATAATCCTCATAAAATCTGCAGGTGAGTGCTGCTTTGTTTATTTTACAGCTTGGGAAGCAGACATTCTGAGTTATTAAGTAAACTGCCTACATTCTGACAGACAGCAAGTGGCAGAGCTGTGAGTCAAACCTGGGTCAGTCTGAGCCACTATACGTTATGCAGACACTGTTAGAGCAGCCAGCTCCGGCCTATCCCAGGCATACATCATCAGTGGACGATACTTATTCCCACTGGATCCAGATATACACACAGAGTCCCCAACACATTATTCCCATGGCCACTCATTACCTTTCAGAGTTGGCAGGCAAGCGGAAGACTTTGTCATTTCTTCACAATATGATGGGTACTGTTGTATAAACCATATCCTAAACAGATGACTTGAATTTTTACAGTCTATCAAAAATCCTAATTCTTTTGAACTAAATCCCTTTCCATTCTCTTAGAGCAAAGACTAATTCTGGGTACTCACCAATGTTCTGCACACTCTAGTTTCTTCCTAGCTTTCCAGCCTCATCTTGAATCTCTTCTCCCCTCTATTTCTATCCTCTAGACACAGTGGGAATCTTTCATTCCCTCAAATAATCTATGTTCCCTTATCCTCAGGGCCTTGGCACGTGCTGCCCTTTCTCTCTGTAATATTTATTTTCTTCTTTATCTGGTGAACTTCTCATCTTCCTTTAGACCTCCACATGCTGTCTATTACGTCCCAGCTAGATCAGATCAGACCATCCATCTATTGTTTTTAACACTCTAGAACTTTTTTCATGCAACTTACCATGGTTTGTGAATATGCACTCATTGTGTTGTTATTTAATCAATTCTATCACTTCTCCACTTACTTTCAAAGCCTCAGTGTCTGGCACATAGTAGGCAGACAATAAACAATTACAGACCAATGTCCTCAAGTTTCAAATCATTATAAGAGTCTCCTGAAGTGCCAGTTTCATTTCTCCTTTGAATATTTCAAGTATTAACCATAATAAATATGCAGAGAACCTGTCAGGAAATAATGCTTTTATGAAATGGAACCACACCAGTCAGATGGCAACTCCCCTTTCCCTAGCCGACCCCTAGTCACATGAACAGAAACATGCTCTCTTGCTAGGCTATGCCATTTCCATCCATAGGCAGTGGGTAGAGTGATAAAAGAGAAAATGGAAGTGCTGGGGCCAAGCTGGGATTTGAGTTGCAGCTCTAATACTCTGTAGATGTGCAAAATTTGTCATGTGGCTAACTTCCCTAGTCCTCAATTTCCTCATTTGTAAAATCCCTCATTCATAAGATTCCTGGGGAAACACAATGGGCTAATGAATCTGAAGCACGCTCCCAGCACAGAGACTTGCTTGTTGTATAATACTACCTTCCCCCAGGGTACACAGCATACCTGGGAAAACAGCAATGAGTTTCTTCAATCAAGTTATATGATTAAAATAGTTGACATTATGTTATGGTCCGTGGTCTAAACATTCCTCATATATTAATCTATTTTAAACTCACAGGACCTGAACAAAGATGGTGGAGTAGAAGGACGTGCTCTCACTCCTCTTGCAAGAACACCAGAATCAAAACTAATTGCTGAACAATCATCGACAGGAGGACACTGGACTCACCAAAAAAGATACCCCACATCCAAAGACAAAGGAGAAGCCACAATGAGATGGTAGGAGGGGTGCAATCACAGTAAAATCAAATCCCATAACTGCTGGGTGGGTGACTCACAGACTGGAGAACACTTATACCACAGAGGTCCACCCACTGGAGTAAGGGTTCTGAGCCCCATGTACGGATTCCCAACCTGGGGGTCCAGCAATGGGAGAAGGAATTCCTAGAGAATCAGACTGTGAAGGCTAGTGGGATTTGTTTGCAGAGCTTCAACAGGAAAGGGGGTAACAGAGACTCCACTCCAGTATTGGGTTGCCTCGGGCAAAACAACCAACAGAGAAGAAACCCAACCCCACCCATCAGCAGTCAAGGATATTAAAGTTGTACTGAGCTCTACCCACCAGAGCAACAGTCAGCTGTACCCACCACCAGTCCCTCCCATCAGTAAACTTGCCCAAGCCACTTAAATACCCTCATCCACCAGAGGGCAGACAGCAGAAGCAAGAAGACCTACAATCCTGCAGCCTGTGGAACAAAAACGACATTCACAGAAAGATAGACAAGATGAAAAGGCAGAGGGTTATGTACCAGATGAAGGAACAAGATAAAACACCAGAAAAACAAATAAATGAAGTGGAGATAGCCAACTTCCAGATAAAGAATTCAGAATAATGATAGTGAAGATGATCCAGGACCTCAGAAAAAGAACAGATGCAAAGATCGAGAAGAAGCAAGAAATGTTTAAAAAGACTGAGAAGAATTAAAGAACAAACAAACAGAGTTGAACAATGCAATAACTGAAATGAAAACTACACTAGAAGGAATCAATAGTGGAATAACTGAGGCAGAAGAACAGATAAGTGACCTGGGAGACAGAATGATGGAATTCACTGCTGCAGAACAGAATAAAGAAAAAAGAAGGAAAAGAAATGAAGACAGCCTAAGAGACCTCTGGGACAACATTAAATGCAATAACATTCACATTATAGGGGTCCCAGAAGGAGAAGAGAGAGAGAAAGGACCCGAGAAAATATTTGAAGAGATTAGAGTCGAAAACTTCCCTAACATGGGAAAGGAAATAGTCACCCAAGTCCAAAAAGTACAGAGAGTCCCATACAGAATAAACCCAAGGATAAACACACCAAGACACATAGTAATCAAATTGGCAAAAATTAAAGGCAAATAACAATTATTGAAATCAGCAAGGGAAAAACAAAAAATAACATACAAGGGAACTCACATAAGGATAACAGCTGATTGCTCAGTAGAAACTCTACAAGCCAGAAGGGAGTGGCATGATATACTTTAAGTGATGACAGGGAAGAACATACAACCAAGGTTACTCTACCCAGCAAGGGTCTCTTTCAGATTTGATGGAGAAATCAAAAGCTTTACAGACAAGCAAAAGCTAAGAGAATTCAGCACCACAAAACCAGCTCTACAACAAATGCTAAAGGAACTTCTCTAAGTGGGAAACACAAGAGAAGGAAAGGACCTACAAAAACAAACCCAAAACAATTAAGAAAATGGTCATAGGAATATACATATCGATAATTACCTTAAATGTGAATGGATTAAATGTTCCAACCAAAAGACACAGACTTGCTGAATGTATACAAAAACAAGACCCATATATATGCTGTCTACAAGAGACCCACTTCAGACTTAGGGACACATACAGACTGAAAGTGAAGGGATGGAAACAGATATTCCATGCAAATGGAAATCAAAAGAAAGCTGGAGTAGCAATGCTCATATCAGATAAAATAGACTTTAAAATAAAGAATGTTACAAGAGAAAAGGAAGGACACTACATAATGATCAAGGGACCAATCCAAGAAAAAGATATAACAATTATAAATATATATGTATCCAATGTAGGAGCACATCAATACATAAGGCAACTGCTAATAGCTCTAAAAGAGGAAATCAACAGTAACACAATAATAGTGGGGGATTTTAACACCTCACTTACACCAATGGACAGATCATCCAAACAGAAAATTAATAAGGAAACACAAGCTTTAAATGACACAATAGACCATATTGATTTAATTGATATATATAGGACATTCCATCCAGAAACAGCAGATTACAGTTTCTTCTCAAGTGAGCATGGAACATTCGCCAGGATAGATCACATCTTGGGTCACAAATCAAGCCTCAGTAAATTTAAGAAAATTGAAATCATATCAAACATCATTTCTGACGACAATGCTATGTGATTAGAAATGAATTACAGGGAAAAAAATGTAAAAAGCACAAACACGTGGAGGCTAAACAATACGTTACTAAATAACCAAGAGATCACTGAAAATATCAAAGAGGAAATCAAAAAATACCTAGAACAAATGACAATGAAAACACGATGATTCAAAACCTATGGGATGCAGGAAAAGCAATTGTAAGAGGGTAGTTTTAAGCTATACAAGCCTACCTCAAGAAACAAGAAAAATCTCAAGTAAAAAATCTAACATTACACGTAAAGGAAATAGAGAAAGAAGAACAAACAAAACCCAAAGTTAGCAGAAAGAAAGAAATCATAAAGATCAGAGCAGAAATAAATGTAATAGAAACAAAGAAAACAATAACAAAAATCAAAACTAAAAGCTGGTTCCTTGAGAAGATAAAGAAAATTGATAAACCACTAGCCAGACTCATCAAGAAAAAGAGGGAGAGGACTCAAATCAATAAAATTAGAAAAGTAAAAGGAGAAGTTTCAACAGACACCACAGAAATACAAAGAATCCTAACAGACTACTACAAGCAACTCTATGCCAATAAAATGGACAACCTGGAAGAAATGGACAAATTCTTAGAAAGGTATAACCTTCCAAACTGAACCAGGAAGATATAGAAAATATGAACAAACCAATCACAATTAATGAACTTGAAACTGTGATTAAAAATTGTCCAACAAAAAAAACTCCAGGACCAGATGGCTTCGCAGGTGAATTCTATCAAACATTTAGGGAAGAGCTAACACCCATCTTTCTCAAACTTTTCCCAAAAATTGCAGAGGAGGGAACACTCCCAAACTCCTTCTATAAGGCCACCATCACCCTGACACCAAAACCAGACAAAGATACTGAAAAAAATAGAAAATTACAGAACAATATCACTCATGAATATAGATGCAAAAATCCTCAACAAAATACTAGCAAACAGAATCCAAAAACACATTAAAAGGATCATACGCCATGATCAAGTGGGATTTATCCCAGGGGGCAAGGATTCTTCAATGTACGCAAACCAATCAATGTGATACACCATACCAACAAATTGAAGAAAAAAAACATATGATCATCTCCATAGTTGCAGAAAAAGCTTTTGACAAAATTCAACACCAATTTATGATAAAAACTCTCCAGAAAGTAGACATAGAGGGAACCTACCTCAACATCATAAAGGCAATATACAACAAACCCACAGGAAACATCATTCTCAATGGTGAAAAACTGAAAACATTTCCTCTAAGATCAGGAACAAGACAAGGGTGTCCACTCTCACCACTATAATTCACCATAGTTTTGGAAGTCCTATCCATGGCAATCAGAGAAGAAAAAGAAATAAAATGAATACAAATTGGAAAAGAAGAAGTAAAACTGTCACTGTTTGCAGATGACATGATACTATACCTAGAGAATCCTAAAGATGCCACCAGAAAACTACTAGAGCTAATCAATGAATTTGGTAAAGTTGCAGGATACAAAACTAATGCACAGAAATTCTTGCATTCCTATACATTAATGATGAAAAATCTGAAAGAGAAACACTACCATTTACCATTGCAACAAAAAGAATAAAATACCTAGGAATATATTTACCCAGGGAGACAAAAGACCTGTATGCAGAAAACTATAAGACACTGATGAAAGAAATTAAAGATGATAGCAACAGATCGAGAAATGTACCATGTTCTTGGATTGAAAGAATCAATATTGTGAAAATGACTATACTATCCAAAGCAATCTACAGATTCAATGCAATCCCTATCAAATTACCAATGGCACTTTTTACAGAACTAGAACAAAAAATCTTAAAATTTGTATGGAGACACAGAAGACCCCAAATAGCCAAAGCAGTCTTGAGGGAAAAGAACAGAGCTGGAGGAATCAGACTCCCTGACTTCAGGCTATACTATAAAACTACAGTAATGAAGACAATATGGTACTGACACAAAAACAGAAACACAGATCAATGGAACAAGATAGAAAGCCCAGAGATAAACCCACGCACCTACGGTCAACTAATCTATGACAAAGGAGGCAAGGATATACAATGGAGAAAAGACAGTCTCTTCAATAAGTGGTGCTGGGAAAACTGGACAGCTACATGTAAAAGAATGAAATTAGAACACTCCCTAACACCTTACACTAAAATAAATTCAAAATGGATTAGAGACCTAAATGTAAGACTGTACACTACAAACTCTTAGAGGAAAACATAGGTAGAACACTCTTTGACATAAATCACAGCAAGATCTTTTTTGACTCACCTCCTAGCGTAATGGTAATAAAAACAGAAATAAACAAATGGGACTTAATTAAACTTCAAAGCTTTTGCACAGCAAAAGAAACCATAAACAGGACGAAAAGACAACCCTCAGAGTGGGAGAAAACACTTGCAAATGAATCAACAGACAAAGGATTAGTCTCCAAAATATATAAACAGCTCATGCACCTCAATATTCAAAAAACAAAAACCCAATCCAAAAATGGGCAGAAGACCTAAATAGACATTTCTCCAAATAAGAAATACAGATGGCCAAGAATCACATGAAAAGCTGCTCAACATCACTAACTATTAGAGAAATGCAAATCAAAAGTACAGTGAGGTACCACCTCACACCAGTTAGAATGGGCATCATCAGAAAATCTACAAACAAGAAATGCTGGAGAGGGTGTGGAGAAAAGGGGACCCTCTTGCACTGTTGGTGGGAATGTAAATTAATACAGCCACTATGGAGAACAGTATGGGGGTTCCTTAAAAAACTAAAAATAGAACTACCATATGACCCAGCAATCCCACTACAGGGCATATACCCTGAGAAAACCATAATTCAAAAAGACACATGCACCCCAATGTTCATTGCAGCACTATTTACAATAGCCAGGTCATGGAAGCAACCTAACTGCCCATTGACATACTAATGGATAAAGAAGGTGTGGTACATATATACAATGGAATATTACTCAGCCATAAAAAGGAACAAAATTGGGTCATTTGTTGAGACGTGGATGGATCTAGAGACTGTTATACAGAGTGAAGTAAGTCAGATAGAGAAAATCAAATATCATATATTAATGCATATATGTGGAACCTAGAAAAATGGTACAGATGAACCGGTTTTCAGGGCAGAAATTGAGACACAGATGTAGAGAACAAACTTATGGGCACCAAGGGGGGAAAGCAGCGGCGGGTGGGGGTGGTAGTGGTGTGATGTACTGGGGGATTGGGATTGACATGTATACACTGATGTGTAAAAAACTGATGACTAATAAGAGCCTACTCTATAAAAAATTTAAATTAAATTAAAAAAAAAAAGCTGGGTCCAAAGAAACTGGAAGTTTAATCAAGTCATTAGTTCATCATCCAAATATCACATTTTCTTTCCTGAATCCATTTAACATCTATTTTTACTGTTTCAAAACCACTTCTGCCCAGTGGAGGTCTATGAGCTGTTTCTGGAAGGTCATAGAGAACCCTCTGGAGACCAAGAGGCACTGGGGCAATGCAGCATCATATTGTCTTTAGTAAGAATTTCTGAACATTTAAGGACTATTGCTATTTATTTCTTTTAATACCACTCAGCACAACCTGTAAACTATTTTTTTTTAACTAAAATGTGCTTGTTTAGTTACCCCACACTAGCTGAGGGACAAGATGAACAGTTTTTACAAATCTTGCTATTTCTTTTGTTGTAAGCATGCTGTTGAAGATATGGGTCATTACATAGCACAGTTACCATTACAAGGAGTCCCAGGAAATATTCCTCTCTGACTTCACCCTCCTGAATCATTGTGAGGATCATAAACAATTGGACAGTTTCTATATACAGACACTGGGAGTTGTGTAACTGACCACAATGTTTCCCTTTTATTGTAGAATTGACTACTGAAAAGCTCAGAGTCAAACTTATGACTGACCTTCTATAGCAAGTGTGTTAGTTTTATAATAGGCATTAAATAAATAAATAAATAAATAAATAACTCACAAGAGCCCTATGAAGCAAGCACTAGTATTAATAGCTACATTTTACATATGAGGAAACTGAGGTTAAGAGAGATTAAGTAACTTACCCAAAGTCACAGAGCTAATCATGATTAGGCCAGGATTTAAACATAGTCAGTTTATACTCTTTTTTTTTTAACACCTTTATTGGAGTATAATTGCCCCACAGAGGTGTGTTAGTTTCTGCTTTATAACAAAATGAACCAGCTATACATATACATATATACCCATATCTCCTCCCTCTTGTGTCTCCCTCCCACAGTCCCTATCCCACCCCTCTAGGTGGTCACAGAGCACCGAGCTGATCTCCCTGTGCTATGCAGCTGCTTCCCACTAGCTATCTATTTTACGTTTGGTAGTGTATATATGTCCATGCCACTCTCTCACTTTGTCACAGCTTACTCTTCCCCCTCCCTGTGTCCTCAAGTCCACTCTCTACGTCTGAGTCTTTATTCCTGTCCTGCCCCTACGTTCTTCAGAACCATTTTTTTTTTAGATTCCATATATGTGTTAGCATACAGTATTTGTTTTTCTCTTTCTGACTTCCTTCACTCTGTACGACAGACTCTAGGTCCAACCACCTCACTACAAAAAACTCAATTTCGTTACTTTTTACGGCTGAGTAATATTCCATTGCATATATGTGCCACATCTTCCTTGTCCATTCATCTGTCAATGGACACTTAGGTTGCTTCCATGTCCTGGCTATTGTAATAGAGCTGCAATGAACATTGTGGTACAAGACTCTTTTTGAATTATGGTTTTCTCAGGGTATATGCCCAGTAGTGGGATTGCTGGGTCATATGGTAGTTCTATTTTTAGTTTTTTAAGGAACCCCCATACTGTTCTCCATAGTGGCTGTATCAAGTTACATTCCCACCAACAGTGCAAGAGGGTTCCCTTTTCTATACACACTCTCCAGCATTTACTGTTTGTAGATATTTTGATGATGGCCATTCTGACTGGTGTGAGGTGATACCTCATTGTAGTTTTGATTTGTATTTCTCTAATGATTAGTGATGTTGAGCATTCTTTCATGTGTTTGTTGGCTATCTGTATATCTTCTTTGGAGAATTGTCTACTTATGTCTCCTCCCCATTTTTGGATTGGGTTGTTTCTTTTTCTGATATTGAGCTGCATGAGCTGCTTGTAAGTTTTGGAGATTAATCCTTCATCAGTTGCTTCATTTGCAAATATTTTCTCCCATTCTGAGGGTTGTCTTTTCATCTTGTTTATGTTTTCCTTTGCTGTGTAAAAGCTTTGAAGTTTCATTAGGTCCCATTTGTTTATTTTTGTTTTTATTTCCATTTCTCTAGGATGTGGGTCAAAAAGGATCTTGCTGTGATTTATGTCATAGAGTGTTCTGCCTATCTTTTCCTCTAAGAGTTTGATAGTGTCTGGCCTTACATTTAGGTCTTTAATCCATTTTGAGATTATTTTTTATATGGTGTTAGGGAGTGTTTTAATTTCATTCTTTTACATGTAGCTGTCCAGTTTTCCCAGCACCACTTATTGAACAGGCTATCTTCTCTCCATTGTATATTCTTGCCTCCTTTATCAAAAATAAAGTGACCATACATGCGTGGGTTTATCTCTGGGTTTTCTATCCTGTTCCATTGATCTATATTTCTGTTTTTGTGCCAGTACCATCCTGTCTTCATTACTGTAACTTTGTAGTATAGTCTGAAGTCAGGTAGTCTGATTCCTCCAGCTCCGTTTTTCTTTCTCAAGATTGCTTTGGCTATTCGGGGTCTTTTGTGTTTCCATACAAATTGTGAAATTTTTTGTTCTAGTTCTTTGAAAAATGTCATTGGTAGTTTGATAGGGATTACATTGAATCTGCAGATTGCTTTGGGTAGTATAGTCATTTTCACAATGTTGACTCTACCAATCCAAGAACATGGTATATCTCTCCATCTGTTTGCATCATCTTTATTTTCTTTCATCAGTTTCTTATAGTTTTCTACATACAGGTCTTTTGTCTCCTTAGGTAGGTTTATTCCTAGGTATTTTATTCTTTTTGTCACAATGGTAAATGGAAGTGTTTCCCTAATTTCTCTTTCAGATTTTTCATCATTAGTGTATAGGAATGCAAGAGATTTCTGTGCAATAATTTTGTATCCTGCTACTTTACGAAGTTCATTGATTAGCTCTAGTAGTTTTCTGGTAACCTCTTTAGGATTCTCTATGTGTAGTATCATGTGATCTGCAAACAGTGACAGCTTTACTTCTCCTTTTCCAAGCTGGATTCCTTTTATTTCTTTTTCTTCTCTGAGTGCTGTGGCTAAAAATTCCAAAACTATATTGAATAATAATAGTGTGGGCAATAATAGTGAGTGGGCAACCTTGTCTTGCTCCTGATCTTAGTGGAAATGGTTGCAGTTTGTCACCCTTGAGAATGCTGTTCGCTGTGAACTTGTCATATATGGTCTTTATTATGTTGAGGTAAGTTTCCTCTATGCCTACTTTCTGGAGTGTTTTTATCATAAATGGGTGTTGAATTTTGTTAAACTTTTCCTGCATCTGTTGAGATGATCATATGGTTTTTCTCCTTCAGTTTGTTAATATGGTGTATCGCATTGATTGATCTGTATATATTGAAGAATCCTTGCATTCCTGGGATAAACCCCACATGATCATGGTGTATGATCCTTTTAATGTGCTGTTGCATTCCGTTTGCCAGTATTTTGCTGAGGATTTTTTCGTCTATGTTCATCAGTGATATTTGTCTGTGGTTTTCTTTCTTTGTGACATTTTGTCTGGTTTTGGTATCTGGGTGATTGTGGCCTCTGAATAAATTTCAGAGCATTCCTCCCTCTGCTATATTTTGGTAGAATTTGAGAAGGATAGGTGTTAACTCTTCTCTAAATGTTTGATAGAATTCACCTGTGAAGCCATCTGGTCCTGGGCTTTTGTTTGTTGGAAGATTTTTAATCACAGTCTCAATTTCAGTGCTTGTGATTGGTCTGTTTATATTTTCTATTTCTTCCTGATTCAGTCTTGGCAGGTTGTGCATTTCTAAGAATTTGTCCATTTCTTCCACGTTGTCCATTTTATTGGCATAGAGTTGCTTGTAGTAATCTCTCATGATTATTTGTATTTCTGCAGTGTCAGTTGTCACTTCTCTTTTTTCATTTCTAATTCTATTGATTTGAGTCTTCTCCCTTTTTTTCTTGATGAGTCTGGCTAATGGTTTATCAATTTGGTTTATCTTCTCAAAGAACCAGCTTGTAGTTTTATTGATCTTTGCTATTATTTCCTTCATTTCTTTTTCATTTATTTCTAATCTGATCATTATAATTACTTTCCTTCCACTAACTTTGGTGTATTTTTTGTTCTTCATTCTCTAATTGCTTTAGGAGTAAGGTTAGGTTATTTATTTGAGAAGTTTCTTGTTTCTTAAAGTATGATTGTATTGCTACAGACTTCCCTCTTAGGACTGCTTTTGCTGCATCCCATAGGTTTTGGGTCATCATATTTTCATTGTCATTTGTCTCTAGATATTTTTTGATTTCCTCTTTGATTTCTTCAGTGATCTCTTGATTATTAAGTAGTGTATTGTTTAGCCTCCACGTGTTTGTATCTTTTACAGGTTTTTCCCTGTAATTGATATTCAGTCTCATAGCGTTGTGGTGAAAAAAGTTACTTGATACGATTTCAATTTTCTTAATTTTACCAAGGCTTGATTTGTGACCCAAGATATGATCTATCCTGTAGAATGTTCCATGAGCACTTGTGAAGAAAGTGTATTCTGTTGCTTTTGGATGGAATGTCCTATAAATATCAATTAAGTCCATCTTGTTTAATATATCATTTAAAGCTTGTGTTTCCTTGTTTATTTTCCTTTTGGATGATCTGTCCATTGGTGAAAGTGGGGTGTTAAAGTCCCCTACTATGATTGTGTTACTGTTGATTTCCCCTTTTATGGTTGTTAGTTTTTGCCTTATGTATTGAGGTGCTCCTATGTTGGGTGTATAAATATTTACAATTGTTATATGTTCCTCTTGGATTGATCCCTTGATCATTATGTAGTGTCCTTTTTGTCTCTTGTAATATTTTTTATTTTAAAGTCTATTTTGTCTGATATGAGAATTGCTACTCCAGCTTTCTTTTGATTTCCATTTGCATGGAATATATATTTCCATCCCCTCACTTCAGTCTGTATGTGTCCCTAGGTCTGAAGTAGGGTCTCTTGTAGACAGCATATTTACAGGTCTTGTTTTTGTATCCATCCAGCCAGTCTATGTGTTTTTGTTGGAGCATTTAATCCATTTACATTTAAGGTAATTATTGATATGTGTGTTCCTATTACCATTTTCATAATTGTTTTAGTTTTTTTATTGTAGGTCTTTTCCTTCTCTTGTGTTTCCTGCCTAATTAAGTTCCTTTAGCATTTGTTCTAGTGCTGGTTTGGTGGTGCTGAATTCTCTCAGCTTTTGATTGTCTGTAAAGGTTTTAATTTCTCCGTCAAATCTGAATGAGATCCTTGCTGGGTAGAGTAATCTTGGTTGTAGGTTTTTGACTTTTATCACTTTAAATATGTCCTGCCACTCCCTTCTGGCTTGCAGAGTTTCTGCTGATAGATCAGCTGTTAACCTTATGGGGATTCCCTTATTTATTGTTTTTCCCTTGCTGCTTTTAATATTTTTTCCTTGTATTTAATTTTTGATAGTTTAATTAATATGTTTCTTGTCGTGTTTCTCCTTGGATTTATCCTGAATGGGACTCTTTGCACTTCCTGGACTTGATTAACTATTTCCTTTCCCATATTAGGGAAGTTTTCAACAATAATCTCTTCCAATATTTTCTCAGTCCCTTTCTTTTTCTCTTCTTCTGGGACCCCTATAATTTGAATGTTGGTGTGTTTAATGTTGTCCCAGAGGTCTCTGAGACTGTTGTCAATTCTTTTCATTCTTTTTTCTTTATTCTGCTCTGCAGTAGTTATTTCCACTTTTATCTTCCAGGTCATTTATGCATTCTTCTGCCTCAGTTATTCTGATATTGATTCATTCTAGAGAATTTTTAATTTCATTTATTGTGTTGTTCATGATTGTTTGTTTGCTCTTTAGTTCTTCCAGGTCCTTGTTAAAAGTTTCTTGTATTTCCTCCAATCTATTTTCAAGATTTTGGATCATCTTTACTCTCATTACTCTGAATTCTTTTTCAGGTAGACTTCTTATTTCCTCTTCATTTGTTTGGTCTGGTGGGTTTTTACCTTGCTGCTTCATCTGCTGTGTATTTCTCTGTCTTCTCATTTTGCTTAACTTACTGTGTTTAGGGTCTCCTTTTCACAGGCTGCAGGTGTGTAGTTCCCATTGTTTTTGGTGTCTGCCCCCAGTGGCTAAGTTTGGGTCAGTGGGTTTTGTAGGCTTCCTGGTGGAGGGGACTAGTGCCTGTGTTCTGGAGGATGAGGCTGGATCTTGTCTTTCTGTTGGGCAGGACCACATCCGGTGGCATGTTTTGGGGTGTCTGTGACCTTATTATGATTTTAGTCAGCCTCTCTGCTAATGGGTGGGTTATGTTCCTGTCATACCCGTTGTTTGACATAGGGTGTCCAGCACTGTACCTTGCTGATCATTGAGTGGAGCTGGGTCTTATCGTTTAGATGGAGATCTCTGGGAGAGCTTTCGCCATTTGATATTATGTGTATCCGGGAAGTCTCTGGTGGACCTATGTCCTGAACTTGGCTCTCCCACCTCAGAGGCACATGCCTGATACCCAGTCAGAGTACCAAAACCCTGTCAGCCACATGGCTCAGAAGAAAAGGGAGAAGAAAAGAAAGAAAGAATAAAATAAAATAATTAGAATAAAAATAAATAATAATTATTAAAAATAAAAAAATTTTAAAGTAATTTAAAAAAGGGAAAAAAAAAGAAAGATAGAAGAGAGCAACCAAACCAAAAACAAATCCTCCAATGATACAAGCACTAAAAACTATACTAAAAAAAGAAACAAAACAGACAGACAGAACCCTAGGAGAAACTGTAAAAGCAAAACCATACAGAGAAAATCACACACAGAATTGTACACATACACGCTCACAAAAAGAGAAAAAGGAAAAAAAAAAATATCATTGCTCCCAAAGTCCACTGCATCAATTTTGGGATAATTCAGTTGCCTATTCCGGTATTCCACAGAGGCAGGGTACATCAAGTTGATTGTGGAGATTTAATCTGCTGCTCCTGAGGCTGCTGGGAGAGATTTCCCTTTCTGTTCTTTGTTCGCACAGCTCCCGGGGTTCAGCTTTGGATTGGACCCGCCTTTGCGTGTAGGTTGCCTGAGGGCGTCTGTTCTTCGCTCAGACAGGATGGAGTTAAGGGAGCAGCTGATTTGGCGGCTCTGGCTCACTCAGGCCGGGGGTAGCGAGGGGCATGGAGTGCGGGGCAAGCCTGTGGCAGCAGAGGCCAGCGTGACGTTGCAACAGCCTGAGGTGCGCCGTGCATTCTCCCGGAGAAGTTGTCCCTGGATCACGGGACCCTGGCGGTGGCGGGCTGCACAGGCTCCCAAGAGGGGAGGTGTGCATTGTGACCTGTGCTTGCACACAGGCTTCTTGGTGGCAGCAGCGGCAGCCTTAGCGTCTCGTGTCCGTCTCTGGGATCCGCGCTGATAGCCGTGGCTCGCGCCAGTCTCTGGATCTAGTTTAGGCGGTGCTTTGAATCCCCTCTCTTCATGCACCCCAAAACAATGGTCTCTTGACTCTTCAGCAGCTCCAGACTTTTTCCCGGACCCCCTCCTGGCTAGCTGTGGCGCACTAGCCCCCTTCAGGCTGTGCTCATGCCGCCAACCCCATTCCTTTCCCTGGGATCTGACCTCCGAAGCCCGAGCCTCAACTCCCAGCCCCTGCCCGCCCCGGCGTGTGAGCAGACAAGCCTCTCGGGCTAGTGAGTGCTGGTCTGCACCGATCCTCTGTGCGGGTATCTCTCCGCTTTGCCCTCCGCACCCCTGTTGCTGCGCTCTCCTCCGTGGCTCTGAAGCTTCCCCCGCTCCACCACCCACAGACTCCACCAGTGAAGGGGCTTCCTAGTGTGTGGAAACCTTTCCTCCTTCACAGCTCCCTCCCACTGGTGCAGGTCCCATCCCTATTCTTTTGTTTGTTTTTTCTTTTTTTTTTGCCCTATCCAGGTATGTGGGGAATTTCTTGCCTTTTGGGAAGTCTGAGGTCTTCTGCCAGCGTTCAGTAGGTGTTCTGTAGGAGTGTTCCACATGTAGATGTATTTCTGATGTATTTGTGGGGAGGAAGGTGATCTCCATGTCTCACTCCTCTGCCATCTTGAAGCTGCCTCCCGGTTTATACTCTTAGACCACTACATGATACTATCTCTTGGCTGGAAATTTAGCAAGGAATCCTAGGCAGTGAAAAGATCATTAGCTTTGGAAAGAGAAAAATCTCCCAGTTTTACTATTCACCGGGTGACCTGGCCAGCTCAGTTCTCCATTCTCTAACATGGGGATTGTGGGACTTCCCTGGTGGTCCAGTGGTTAAGACTCCATGCTTCCAATGCAGGGGGTGCAGGTTCGATCCCTGGTTGGGGACCTAAGATAGCACATGCCATGCCAAAAAATAAAAATAAAATAATAAAATAACATAAAATGGGGATGGTGTTCCCCAGTCCACCCTCTAGCGTGAGAGCCATGTGAGAGGATGAACGTAAAAGCCCTGCACACACCCAGCATCAGACAAACATTGGCTCTTTCCTCTCATGACAATCAAATCTGTTTCTTTCATAAAAATGTGAACTTTGAGTTTTCTTGCCAATAACCTGGGAAGGGTAAAGAGAACTTTGGCCCTTGACCAGCTCTAGAGTTTCTCGGATACAAATTGTTGACATCGAGCCCACACAAAGCTGGAAACTCCCACAGGGATAACTACACAGGCTGTGACCCAGCACAGATTTCCCCTGAATTCTACAGAGTTTCAACACAACTGAGGCTCTTAGAGAGCAAAGCCCAAGGTTCTGGAAACACAGAGCCCAGCATGGGGGAGGGGAGCACTGCTCCTTTGAATAGGAGGGAGTCTTGGTGATCAGATTTAGCAGACAGGGCTCCAGCCACACTGCCCCTGCCCTTCACAAACTTCATGAACGTCACTCTAGGAACCTCCTTCACACAGCTTTACCCAGATAAGTGTTCTTAATAGAAAAATAAAATTCTGACATTGGCCCTTTGATTGCCAGAGTTTCCCTGGACTATAAAGGACAAGGGTCTACCCAAGGTGGCCTTAGGACATATGCTGAGCACTCTGAGTCCCAAGAAGAGGTGGGAGTCTTCTCAGTGCCTCAGTCACAGCCGTGAAAGCGAGAACAGAATGGATCCTATCTCCTAGAGTTACTCTGAGGATGCAGTGGGGTAATAAATGTTCAAAGCTTAAGACAGGGCTTTGCCCTTACTGAGCACTCCGTGAATGTGAGCTGTAGTTGTTGTGTTATTACACTTGTCTTAGATCACACAGCAAAGTAAGTAAAGAAACTAGAATTGGAGCAAAGATCTCAGAGAATCACAAGCCCAGCTCTTTCGTCCTGCGAAGCAGCCTCTCTCTGGCACGTCTGAGCCTCAGTATCCTACTTCGTGGAGTGAAAGGGCTAAGCCATGTTAGGGAATCTTACAGGACATGTAGTATGAAAGAGTCTCCCCCAACTCTCCACCCCACCACAGATTCCACCCCCATCATCCCACTTCACTAACATCCTTCCCAGCCCCTCATCCCTCTGGGTTCTCTCTACCCTCACAGGCTTCCTTCAGCTCCAGAAAGTCCCTGTGCCATAGAAGCACACACACAGAGTTTTCTGATCAGTGCTTTCCTCTGAATTCCCATGTTTTGCTAGGCTGTGGACTCTGCATGTGGCGTCTCTCTGTCAATAGGGTGCCTGTGACCCTCAGCAGTCCTGAGCTCAGGCATGGCAGATCTGACTCTGTCCTGGCCTGGGTCAGCTTGGCTAGTAAAACCAAGGCAGTGTTCCAGATCTGCATGACTGAGGGGCGAGGAGCCGGGTTTCCATGGCAGCAGGTGTGTAGGGGCCATGACACTGAGTTTGTGGGCATTTGGGCCTGGGAAGGCAGCACGGGCTGGGGGAAGCCTGACTGCCGGATCAGGCAGGAATTTTGGAAGAATACAGATTTCTTTGTCTGCTTCAAGTTAGATCTTGCACAAGTGACTTAGCTTCTCTGAGTTACAACTTCTCTGCAAGTGAAAGATCTTACTGCCCTCCTCGGGGGCCCTGGGAAAGATTAAGAGGGCAGTTAGTGTAAAGCATGGGGCAGAGACTCAATAAGTAGCTGTTTACTTATTATTCCGTTCCTCTTCTCTTCTAATATAAATGCAAATAATGGATCTGGCTCCCAAGAAGATGAAAAGAGAAAGAAAAGATAATAATAATTCAGTGTTATTCATGCTCCATGCAATATATCCTTTTATCTTCTCCGTAACCCTACAAGATAAGGATTATTATTATCCTCATTTTATGTATGAGAAAACGGAGGCTTGGAGAGGATAAGTAACTTGCTCATCATCACTATAGGAAGTGGTGGAGTTGGGACATGAACACGGGCCTCCAGCCCCAAGCTTATCCACCACCCAAGCCTTTCTGACACCCACGAACTGAGCTGGCAGCTCTCAGCCAAGCAGCTGTGGACCAGGCCTCCTTGCAGCCTCTCTGGCAGAGTTTCCTGATAGCTGAGAATTCTTCTCAGCAAGGTTCTGCTACTTCTTCTCTTGGTTTAGTCTCAGCTTCACCTTTTTCTTTTGAAACCATAGATCTGTCAGCTGTCCACGCTCAGCCATACAAGGATAAAATGCACAGCCAGGGCAGGATTATGGTCTTGGCAATCCAGACCCTCCTCCTGAGACTGTCCAAACTGGCCTGGGCCTGAGGCTGGAGGCATTTGTTGACTCTGGCTGTGGTCCCCCAGGATGTGCTTCTAATTCTCTTCATGGGTCAGCTTACCCCCCCCTTGGTCAGTGGTGGCTCATCCTCTGTCAGTGCTTGGACCTTGCTTTGTCCATTTCCTACTCCTTCCCACTTGCCCACCCCTGCTTTTGACTTCCCACAGTCCCTGGATTGTGGTTATACCCTCCACTTTCTGGTCTTAAGGTATCAAGCAGGAATAGCCAGAGCTTGAGATGAATGGGAAAATTGCCATTGGCCTTCCATGTCCCCAAGAGCACCATGACTGCACAGGGACCCTCCAAAATAGTCTGAACTTTGGAGGGATACACCTTCTACACCTTCAAAGAATACTTGGCTTCTCCAATCATCAGTTTTCTGGTTTCTTTGTCTGAAAAATGAGGGAATTGAGTCAGGTTCTTGCTAATGCTCCTTCAAGTGCTGACATCCTATGAGCTGGTGATTAAGATCTTTAAACATATTTTTAATCCTTTTCTTCTTATTTTTCTGATTATAGAATAGTGCATTCTAATTGTAGAAAATCTGAATAACATAAAAAAGTGTAAAACAGAAGCCAGTTGAAACCTTATCCCTCAGGGAAACTTAATATTAATGTATTGGTGTTAATTATTCTTTTTCTTGTAGTATACATTTGTGTGTTTAATGTGGTTTTTGTTTTATATATTTATTATACAGTTTTTAATAAATTTAACCTAAATATATAATTAAATATTATTCAAAAATATTAGTTTGATGGCATCATAGAATCCCATCATTTATTTGTTTTCATGGTGTTGGACATTGAGGCTGTTTTAAGCATTTTTTCTAATTTAATAATATTATAGTGAATATGTTACATACGATATTATAGAGCAAATATCGATAAATCTATGTGTATACTTAAATCATTTCCTTAGTCAGTTCCACTTAAAAATAGAATTACTAAGTTAAAGGATTAGAATTAATTTTAGTACCCAAATCCCTTTCAGAAGACTTGTATTGATTGATACTTCTACCCAAACTGAGTATGTGAGAATGTGAGTACTAATTTTACTGGAGTCTCAGTATTGGATTCGATTTTTTAAAATAACTTTGTCAATTTGAGAAATGGTATCTCATTGTTACTGTAGCCTGCATTTGTTTTGTTACTTTTAAGGATAATATTTTTCACATAATGACTGGCCACTTTGATTTCTTTTTAAAATGAATTCTCTATTTATGGGCTTTACTCACTTTTTGAGTATTTATCTTTTCTTTCTTATTGATTTTTGAGAACTGTTTATTGATTTTGAGTATAAAAATCATCCCTTATTGATCTTTGGGAAGGCTATTATATAAAAAATTATATCTTTTGCCTTTCATGTATGTGACATATATTTTCTATATTTATTGTTTCCTTTACTTTTGTTTATAGTAAATTTTAGCACATATATTTTAAATTTTATGGAGAAGAATTGATCAATCTTTTCCTTTATAGTTTCTTTCCTTGTTTTTATGCTTGGAAAACCTATCTCCATCTTGAGATAAAAGAGTGTCCTACAATTTCTAATAATTCATTTCTACCTTTAATTCTATAACTAATTTAAATTTAGCTCATATATAATATGAAATTTGAGTCTATTTTTCCCTGATGATTAATAAATAGCTACAGGCTTTGAACTATATTAATCAACTTCCTTTGAAAAATGATTTGATATGAAGTCTCTATCACATTTTGAAGTCATATATAAACAGTTCAGTTTCTAGACTTTCTCTTCCATTGTATATGTCCATTTTCTTACCCTGTAACACTGTCCCTTGTCTTAATTATTATAGTTTTATAATAATTTTAATTACCTGGAAGTTCATATTGTCCATAAATTTTTCTTTCAACAGTTCTTCAGCTATTCTCACTGCTTTGATATTTCAGATGAATTTTAAAATCAGTTTGTTAAATTTCTCCAAAAAACTACCATTGATTCTTTTTTGAAATTACATTAAGTTCATATGCGAACCTGAGGTGAATTTAGATTATTATGACACTGAGTTTACCACTCAGGGGTATAGTATCTATTGCCACTTAGAAAAGTCTTCCTTTATGCCCTTAAGTTCCAATTTCTTTCTATAGTTCCTGCCTATTTCCTCTTAAGTTTGTTCCTACCTATTTTAAAATATTTTTGCTATACTCTTGTAACTGTGATCATATTTTTTATGACATTTTGTGGTTATTATTTCATGCTGATTATTTAGCATTAAACATGACTGTTTTCATTTAGCATTACATAATCAATAGTAATCGTTTAGCTTTAGGTGATAGCATACAAATCGCACGGAAATAGCATTTCTTCTTTCTTACTGGTGCTAGGAAGCAGGAGATTTCCCTTTATTCCTGTTCCTAAACTCTCCCCACCCACCAAGAGTCAAGTATTCATTTCCCGCACATACTGAGTGTCCTCCGTTTGTCCCATGCTGTGCTTGGCAGTGGGGCTCAGCACCTTCCACGTTAATGTCACCTTTCTGAGTTTGCCCTTCCAAGTCCTCTGCCCCTTTAAGCCACAGTGAGAGGTTGGGTGTGTGTATTAATAACACTTTCTGGCTGCCTCATGATGCTTATTTGGAGGCTTCCCGGATTTGGCAGCATGGGCTTCCATTTTAATTAGCTTCTCAGGAGGTGTTTGCACAATTCATGAGACAATAAGCCTTCTTTAGAAGTGAGAAGCCTGGTGCATAGTGGCCTGGTCTCCTGAGTAAAACTCCTGGGAGCCTTGTTTCTGGGAAGGGTGATCAAATTGTGACAGAGGAAATAGTGGATCTGGCTCAGCTCACTATGGATGAGAAGCTTGGCTGTTTCTGGAAGTGAGTGGCAAGCTAAGCCATATTAGAAACCCGAAAGGAAAAAAAAATCACTGATTCTGTCTTTATTTACTTTTTCAATATTTCTTTAATTGTTGACTTTTGGCACTCGTTTTGATTTGGGGAAATATTTTATTAAAATATTTATTTCTATTATTAATTTATTTATACTGCTGAGCTTTTTTTGGTGTCCCCTTCAGTTCTGCAGCTGAGTTGAGTGCCTCACTCTCCTCGTCCCAGTCCTGACCCTGCTGGAAATGCCTCTGGAACGAATGGAATTGTGGGTACCCCCCCAAAGCCATGCCCATATTTAGCCTCTAGCATCTGTGAATGTGACCTTATCTGGAAAAAGGGACTTTGCAGATATAATTAGGGATCTGAAGATGATCTCATTATCAGGGTGGGCCCTAATCCAATGACAGGTGTCCTGATAAGAGAGAAGAGAAGGCGACACAGAAGAGGAGGCCATGTAAAGACAGAGGTAGAGACTGGAGTTATGAACCCACAAACCAAGGGCAGAAACTGGAAGACACAAGGGGGATTCTTCCTGAGAGCCTTTGGAGAGAGCACAGCCCTGCCAACGACTTGATTTTAGAATCTTGGCATCAAGACTATGAAAGAATAAATTTCTGTTGGTGCAAGCCACCAACCTCCTGGTCATTTGTTATGGTAGCCCTTGGACATGATTACAGCCCCAAAGGCAGGTGTGTTGGGAAGAAGTTTATAAGTCATACTGAGGAGAAACCTCAACCATCGGGTCCAAGGCAGGGCAGCTGCAGGTGTTGCAAAGTGTGTAGAGAGAAACAGAGGTGCAAAATAAAAAGTTAAAGACAGCTTCTGGTGGGTTAAATGGGCATGTGTGTATGTGTAAATTTCAGTTGACTCATCAAATATTTGAGTACTTTCTCTTTGCCAGCCCCTTGTGTGAGGCAGTATGTGGCCCTCACACACACGTGCACATGCTCACCGGGCACAGACATGCATGATTTAAAACAACCTTAAAAGACAGACTAAATTGTGAAGCTACAATAGAATTCCAATCAGCTCTTCCCAGAATACTTGCCACAGTTCTTCCAGCCCCCTAAGGAGACCTAGCAAAAGCTTTTCTCTGTGATTTCATAACACCCTCTCTTTTCTACTAACGATGTACTTTCCCCACTGCGTAGTAAGGAAACCTTCTCTTACCTGCCTCTTACCTGCACTAACTGTGGGCTCAGTGAAGTCAAAGATTATCTTTTAAATCTTTTAAATCTCTATTTCCCCAGCACTATACACACACACGTATATATATATATATATATATATATATATATATATATATGGAAAGAATAAGTTAAGCCCAAACCCCAGTTAACATTTTGAGAGAAACAATCAAGGCCCCCCAATGTTAGATGTGCTAAGTGAGGCCAACAAATGTTAACTTAGAAGATTTTTTAAAAGCAGAATCCCTAATAAACAAAAATGAACAAACAAAAAGAGAGGGCAGTATGTGCAGTGGTCAAGCTTACAAGTTCCAGGTCTGAACTCCTGGGTTTATGTCCTGTCTCTACTTTTTATCAGCTTGTCTCCTAGTTCTCTCATCTATAAAATCAGACTCATATAGGTATCTGTCTCATTGGGCAATGGTAGGGTTTAGATGAGTTATTATACGTAAAACTTCAATGCATTTTAATTAATATTACCCATTGAATTTAAAGCTTTTAGCAATGTAGCATCCTTATGCAGACTATCTTATAAACTTTATGCTACATTGTTTTCATTTTTGCTTAAAGGGTCAGTTATCTTTTTAAAAGATTTTTAAAAGTAAGAAAAAATTATATATTTAGTGGTATAGTTGTCATTTCTGGGGCTCTTCATTTCTTGGTGGATCCAAGTTTCCATCTCGTTTCCTTTTCCATTTGCTTGAGGATTTCCATTAACATTTCTTATAGTGTGAGTCTATTGGCTACACGCTCTTTCACCTTTTTTATGTCTGGAAAAAACCTTTGTTTCTCCTTCATTTTTGAGAGGTGTTTTCACTTGCTATAGAATTCTTGGTTGACAGTTTTTCTTTCAGTACTTTAAAGATGTTGTTCCATTGTCTCCTTGTTTCCATTATTTCTGACAAGATATCTGTTGATATGTTTATCTTTTCTCCTCTATACATAACCTAATTCCCTGCTTCACCTGCCTTGGCTATTTTTAACATTTTTTTTATCACTGGCTTTAAGAAATTTGATAATGATGTGCTTTGATGTCATTTTCTTCAAGTTTCTTGTTCTGGGGTTTCACTGAGCTTCTTATATTTGTGGGCTTATAGTTTTCATCAAATTTGGAAATTTTTCAGAATTTATTTTTTAAAAGATTTTAATGAATGCCTCCCCCGTCCTCAGGGACTCCATCTACTCCTTATTAGCCCCCTTGCAGCTGTCCTGAAGCACAGTGATGATTGGTCCATTTCTCTTTTTTTTTTAATTCTCTTCTCTTTTTGTTTCAGTTTGAATAGTTTCTGTCACTATGTCTTTAAGTTCACTAATCTTTTCTTTTGTAACGTCTAATCTGCTACTAATCCTACTTAATGTATTTTTATATCTTTCTTATCTCTCCTTAACATTTTGAACATAAGGAATACAGCTTCAACTTTATTTCTATCTCCTAATTCTAACATTTCTACTAGGTAAGTGTTACTTTTGTTTGATTGATTTTTATCCTCATTATGGGTGGTATTTTCTTCTTTATGTGCCTGGCAAGTTTTTATTAGATGCCATAAATTTTGAATTTTACCTTGTTTGGTGCTGGATAATTTGTATTTCTATAATATTCTTGACCTTTATTCTGTGATGCAGTTAAGTTACTTGAAAACACTGTGATCCTATGTTTTTTTTAAGATTTATTAAAGGAGACTATAGCAGTACTTTATTTGAGATTAATTATTCCTTACTCAAGGCAGTTCATCCTCGATACTCTAACTAATGCCCCATGAATCATGAGATTTTCCAGTCTGGCTGGAAGGTACAGGCACTCTTTCCAGCTCTATGTGAGCACAGGTGACTGTTATCTCTTATCCATTCTAATAATTCTTACCTTTGACTTGGGTTGTTTTCTCATAGGTATGTGATGATCAGTACTCTGCCATATACTTGAGAAGGGCTTTCAGCAGACCTCTGAGGTTCTGTTAAGCTCCCTCTTTCCTGATACTCCATCCTGAGAACTATAGCCCCCTTGTTCTCCTCTGACTCTCAGCTCTATCTTCAACTCAGGGAGTCAGCTGGGCTCTGCTTGGGTTACATGGCTTGGAAATTCTTTCATGGGAGATTATTGGGCTCACCTCACCTGTTTTCTGTTTCTCAGAAATCACTCCCCTTCATTGACTAATGTCTAGGGTTTTGAAAACCACTGAATCATAATTTGTCAAGTTTTTTTATTTTGGTTGTTTCAGTCAGGATGGTAAACCCAGTTAATTTGTATTAAATGGAAGTGGAGTCTGAGACTGCATTTTAAAATTTCATATGTCCTGGCTCCTGCAAAAGTCTGATTCATAATTTGTATTTTGCCAAACAAGATATTCTGATGGATATTCCTTGTTGTACACCAGAGGCCTAGATCTTTGATATTCAAAGTACTGTCCATGTACCAGCAGCATCAGCATCATCTGGGATCTTGCTAAAACATACAGAATCTCATGCCTCACCCAAGATCTACTGGTTCAGAATCTGCATTTAATAAGATTCCCAGTTGCTTTGTATGCACATTCAAGTTTGAGAAGTACCAGACTGGCTAATTTCAAAGTTTCCTTCTAACTAAAGTTCTTTTTGCCTGTGAAATGGGTAAGATGGTTTCTAAGAGAGCAAGGGACATTGTGGGAAAGTTGTATGTTAAAAAGTATGTTAAAGACATAATTTTCTAGGGTAGGTTTTTCATATTAACTGCAAAAGTCCTAACAAAGGAAAGAATAAAAGAGCTAACAAAGGACAAAAAGGACAAATAAATACTCACTTGACTAACACATAGTTTTGCAATTATTTGGTTAATGTTTCTCTATATGGTTTATGTATTTCTTTTGTTTTTCACCAATCTATCCTAAGAGCCCAGACAGTGCTCCGCATGTGTCAGGCACTCAGTAAATAGTTTTTGATTGACTGAATGACCAACAGACTGAAAGATTAGAGACACTATCAAGGTGGGTGTTTTTATGCCTTTAAGAGGGACAATTTAGACACAGAGAGCTCAAAGGGACAGAATAATTTGACTCAGAGAAGATGGCTCAGACTACCTAAGAAATATTAATGTTCAAGAGAATTTCATAAAGGAGGGTGTCCCAGGAAGTTTATTCAGTAAATCAGTACACATTCTTTGTAACTAAGAGAAGTAACTGCAATTCCATGTAATTTCAAACAAAGAGGAAGAGTGTGTTACAGAGGAAATAGTAGGCAGTTTTGGAGAAAGTGACCATGCCAACTCCAAATTTACAATAGCTGAGGACACAAGTCTTGGGGCAGCAGCTTTACATATAGAAAGAGCCTAGAGTTTCACATCATGCAGATCTCCCCTTGAGTCTCCGCTTTTCATCAGTCCAGTGAAATGACTTGAGACACTTTCTTAGTCTTCTCTGGGCCTCTATAAAACTGAGTTGGTGGAGATGATTATGATGGTAATCATGGTAGTGGCGATGCTGTTGTAGCTGGGTGGCACATAACTTGTATCTCAAGGAGGCTTTGTAATAATCAAATGCAGTGATGCCTATGAATGGATACTATAATGTTTATTAAGTGCTATGCAAATGATCATTATTCCTGGATTTTAGAAAGGAAATAAGAAAAACTCATGTGACTGCACAAAGATGCTCTCAAAAGAGCTCAGTTTGTAATATAATAGGTATAAAAAATGATAGGAAGAAGAACAACTTTCCCAGAATGAATACAAAAGTTTGAGACCATAAGAGTCAAGACAGCCACTTGATGAACATGAATACATGCTTAGCAAGGAAACAATGAGAATAAGCTAGGTGGAAAATTCCTGAGGACAATAGAGGGAGTATTCAAAGCTCTGACAGGGAGTCTTATAGCTTGGCAGATAGTGTAGAAGTTATATAATTCACAGGAAAACTCTAGCCTAATAATCCTCACATCCTATCGGCTCTTTCTTTCCTATCTTTCCCTCCTTCTATCTTCTCAGGGAGAATGAACTTCATGCTGAAGGAGAGAACAAATTGTCTTCATGTGTAAAGGGGAGAAAAACAGTCAAAGAAAGAGAAACTCCCAACATCCAGCCTCCCATCTCATGCTTGAATTTTCCCTTTAGCATCAGCCCCAACGTAAAAGTCTCCTCGAACAACCACTTCTAATATCTTCAATTCACCACATCTTTGATCATATTATTCCATCTTTGGGCAATAAGAACAATTAGAAAATCCAGTTTGTCATAATTGTGGGCCAGAACAAGACTTCCCATATCTTCCTTTGGCCTGGGTTGCATCCTTACTGTAATTAAGCACAAACTAATTTTCTTTTTACCTAAGAATTACTTAAACTTTAAGAAACTTTAAACATTTCTTCTATTTCCCTTCTCCAAGTGGATTTATCATTTCTTCAGGCTGAACACTCAGTTTTCCTCCAAGAGTTGGATGCTTGAGTTCCTTTAGTATCCTCCAAAAGTGTTTTTACTTGATTTTAACCAAATGTTCCTCTTGGTTAAAAGAAATGGCTAGTGTGAAAGGACCAATGTTCTTTTGTTGAAAGAATATCAAAGATACCAGGAGAAAGAAATTCTTTCAACTTTCCTTAACTGAACTCACAAGTCCACTTATACATATACCCATCCTTTTCTGGTATATTGGAGAAAGTAGCTTTTCTTCTAAGACTAATCCTCCCACCAGTGCTTTGGACCACACCACTCTGCTTTCCCAAGCAGACATTATCAATGATCCCTCCATCTTCCTTCCCTCAGTCCCTCTCAGTTTTCCTCTTCATAAATGAGCTTCTTGTCTGGTCTCACTGCCTCCATTTTTTCACTTCCCCCTTTCCCTTTATTCAGTGAAAACTGGCCACTGAGTCATCACTTCACTGAAAATGATCTAAGTTCACCAGTAATATCCATAATTCTAAATAAAATGAATATTTTTTCCTTCTTACTTATTTCATCTCTCAGCAGAATTCAGTATCGTAGACCAACTCCTTATTAAAGCAATCTTTTTCTTTATCCTTCTTAGACACCAGGTTCTCTTGGTACACTCCCCACTTCTTTGACTTCTCTTTCTCATTCTTCTTTACAGACCTATCTTTTTTATATTCTGTCATTGAATAACAGAGTTCCTCAAAGATTAGTCCTACCCCCCAACCCTCTTTTCTCACTATATAGTGTCTCCACAGGACATCCCACGGCTTCAGTTACCATATGTATAATCTGTGAGTATCTCGTAGCCCAGGCTTCTTTGAGTTCCAAACTGTCATATTCAAACTATTTCACATCCACTTGGATGTCACAAAGACAACCAAACCAAAAGTCAACACACCCCAAACTGGAATCATGCCTCCCCACAGCAGTTCTTCCTTAGTGTTCCTTTTTTCAGAAAACAACTTCACTACCTTTCCAGTTTTATAAGCTAGAGACTTGGGATTTATTCTTTAGTCTTGTCTCCCTCTTTCTTCTCTAATATCATCCAACACCAAGATCTGTAAATGCAAGGCCTAAATTGCTCCACATTCATGAAATCACCTGCTAAGTTTTCTCCCACTTTTTTTTTTTTTTTTTTTGGTACGTGGGCCTCTTACTGTTACGGCCTCTCCCGTTGCGGAGCACAGGCTCCGGACGCACAGGCCCAGCGGCCATGGCTCATGGGCCCAGCCACTCTGCGGCATGTGGGATCTTCCCGGACCGGGGCACGAACCCGTATCCCCTGCATTGGCAGGCGGACTCTCAACCACTGCGCCACCAGGGAAGCCCTCTCCCACATTTTTTATTATCCTCTCAGGATCTGCCCTCCACTCTGTAGTCAGAATGATCTTTCCAAAGTTCAAGTTTGATCATATCGCCTCCCTGCCTCAAATTTTCAGTAGGTTCTCATCATGTTTAAGGAAGAGCAAAATCCTTAAAATGCCCTGTGAGTTATAGCCTATGCCTGCTTCACCAGCCACCATCTCAAGTCGAAACAGCCTTGTTTCAGGTCCTCGTGGGCACTCTGCTCCCGCCTGCTACCGAGCTATGGCACAAATTGTTTTTACAATCATGAAAATCTTCCCTCTCCCTTTCCTTAGAAATAGGTCCAGGTGATTTCTTTCAATACTCTCATGTAGCTGTATTTCCATCCTTTGGAGAACTGATATCAATTCCTAATAATACACTTACATTTAAAAAATTTGATTACTATCTTTCTCTCTAACTATAACATTATTTAATGTGAGTAGGTCTTTTATTTGTTTAAATATCTCTGTATCTCCAGTGTCTAGTATAGCTTCTGCCCAACAGTATGCAGTCAATAAATTTTTGTGGGATGAATGAGTATATGGATGAGCCTCAACGATACCCTTTCATATCCCTACTCTTTTCCTGTGCTCTTCCTTCCTCCTGGCATACAGCCCTTCCTGCCCTTCTTCCCCATGCTCTTCTGCTAGACTTGCCAAATAAAGCACAGAGGTGTTAGAAGAGCATCTCTGTTCTTTAAGTGCTTTCATGTCTCTAGGTACATGATTTACCAGGATGTTAAAAGGACTTAACCAATGTGTTTTTTGACCCATAATTGGTGATCTTTGAGGAATCAGAGAGAACACGTAATATGTCATACATTTGGGGGAATGTGATAGACAAATATTATCCCAATCTTTAGAAAGAAAGATAGAGTCCATCAGTACATGTTGAGCATGACATCAGTTGTATGAAAAATTCTAGAATAGATCATCAAGAATTCTAGAATAGATTAATGTATGGTGTGTGGGTCATTGAGAGAAAAGTAACTAGCATGAGTTCCCTTAGAAAAGTTATTCTATAATAGTCACTTCTCTCAGTTAGTTAGGGTTTAGTAGATTGTATTAAGGAGGGAAGTGCTTTAGACACAATATGTCTAAATTTCAGAAAAGTCTTTGATCACATTTTTTCTGATATGTTTTTGCACATAGCTGAATGGCATACAAAGTTGAATTTATAATTGACTGACCACCTATGAAACACTGACAAATGGATCGATGCTGATCTGGAAGACTGGTGGTGGTTTAACACACCTCCATTTTTGGTTAACATTTTTACTAAAAATGTAAATGAAAATATAGAATACATTTTTATTAAAGATGTAGATTACAAATGTCGGGGTGGGGTGGGTGCATAGGTAACAGATTATCAGAATCAGAATTCAAAATTATTTTTAGGCTAAAAGTAATTTGGTTTTAGGATTAAAACCAACAACATGAAGATTTTTCCCCACACACATGTGCTGCCTCATTTAACCATCATTGTAGGGTGTTAATATTATTAATAATTCTCATTTATGACATGTCTGAATGTGCCAGACTCTTTGCATTAGTTATGTCACTTAGTCTTTCTAAATCATGCTTTGATATGGATATCATGCCTCCATTTTACAGAAAAGGAAACTGAAAATCAAACAAGTTAAATGCCTTCTCTAATGTCTTAAAGGTAGTGCTAGAGCTGGGATTGACACACAGGTCAGTCTGACACCCAAACAAAAAACCCTCTTTTCTATACTCCACTGGTTTTTCAGATAAAACATATCAATAAAGTGTAAATGATGCACTGAGTTGCAGGAACTCAATTCTACAAGCACAGAAAGGTGGAGACACGGTTTCACAGTGGTTCATGTGAAAAGGTGTAAAGGGCTTCTTTGCCTGTAAGTACCTTGTGAATCACCAGGGTGAGTCACTGACTTCTCACCAAATGAATATGATCTGGGCTGTGGACCAGTGCCCAGAACAAAGAAGGGCAAGAGCCACACTGTGCTCCACTGTGACTGAAACACGGTGCTTTTGGACACTCATCCTAAGAAAACACTGTCAATGTGAGCAAACCCAGTATAATTAGACCAGAATGATGAATTTAAGTCATATAGAAAGTGCTTGAAGGAACTACAATGTAGAAACCATGCTACCTCTAGCTATATACAGTTAGCATGTGTTAATGTATACTGTAGGACAGACACTATCCTGAATATTTTACAACCTTAATTCATTTAAGTCTCACAATAATCTTTGACATAGGTTCTGTTATTATTGCTTCTATTTTATAGATAAGGAAACTGAGGCACAGAGAGGTTATATAACCTTTCCCAAGGTCACATAGTCACAAACTCTGAAATGTTGGCTCCTATTTTTGATTGGAACAAGAAATTAGAAGAGGAACTAATTGGCTACAGAAGAAAAACAAGCAGCGTGGGTGCTCTAGAAGAGTACAATTTGATTCCATCTCAAAAACTTAACAATTTACCTCATCTCAGAAGAATCTTGCTGAGTTCTCTATCACTGGAAGCTTTCACTCAGGCATATTTTTGAGGGATTCTACAGCACTGGAAGAGCATGGACTAACATGATTACAAGTTTCTTTCCATTTCAAAATGAGTCTATCAGTGTCAGCATAATCCCATATCGGTGGGTTGAAGTGAGAGCATTTATCCTCCTGGAGTCTTAAGGTGTGTTTGGAAAAATCTAGATTAACTGGAACTTAATTTACAGAACCTTAAATTGATCAAAACGTATTGTTGCATTCTGTTTTCAAAGGAGAAGGTGATTTTTAATCCTTCCATCCATAAGAACACACATTCAGATGGTAAAGATTTGTTGATCCCCTACTATATGTAAAGTTACATCGGATTCCAGTTTTAACTGCCTATATTGTTCGTTCCTGTTAATTATGAGAAAATTTAAGCTTGGAAAATTTAAGTGATTTGCCCAAATTCCCACAACTAGGAAAAGCATAACAAGGGCTGGAACACAGGGTTCTCAAACCTTGCTTTCCCCAGCGTACTCTACTCCTTCCCTAAGAAAATCAGATAGATGGATAGATATATTTCCCAAGTAATTTCAACAACAAAGTTTTCTACCTTGTTTCTTGGGTCATTTGCTCAACGAACCTCACAGGGCACTCCTTTCACTAAGGGCCAGCATAATGATTGTTGGGGAGGGATACAAAGATTAAGCAAGCAAACAAAAAACACTGTCCTATCTCGAGGGGCTCAGTACTGAGTAGAGAGGCAAGTCTGAAAACAGGGCATTGCAAACTAGTGAGAAAATCTGAGAACCAACTTGCCTGCCGTGCACCTTCCTATTAACTGGGGGTTTACTGTCCTCAACATCAGATTTATTCAAAAATATTTGAGCATCCACTCTGTGCCAGGCATGATGCAAAGCATTGTGGAACTGGGGGCAAAGTACCAAACGTGGTTTCTGCCCTCACAGAGGTTCCAGTTGCTTGATCTCACGTGTTCTGGCCTGGCTCTTCTTGGAGTTTCCATATAGGAAAACAGAGAAACTGTGGAGTCGCGTCTTACTTGGATGTTGGGTTAGAAGTCAGCGAGAAAGACAAAAATAAATATAAACATGATTACTGTCGAAAATTGCTGTATTGGACATGACATACTATAACTCTAATCATCCAGAACAGCCAGGTTTTTGTGTTTTTTTTTTAAACCCCCTGGTGTTATAACAGACCATTTTTTACTTTGTTTTTATTTTTACCTAAGCACCAGACAGCAGGCTTGCTTTGAGGGCTCATGCTGTACGATAAAATCATATCTTGGAATATTAAATATCACAGTCAGAAAGCACAATGCAGGAACTGAGACAGAGTGAGGGAGTAGTATTTTTATGTGTCTCCACTTACTCTCACTGAGGGCCTGCACTCAGGGCTCTAAACTACAGAGAGCTGTGAGAGATGCTTGGGGAAAAGCAGGAGACCCAAAGAATATTTGCAAGCAATGAAAGGGCCTGGTAGAATTGTTCTATCAAAGATATGGAGAAGAATCTGTGCCCTTGTTGGGATGGGGTGAAATTTGAGGGGGAAAAAAAAACAAAACACAGAAGGATCTGGTAAAAATCACTACCCAAGCCTCCAAGTCCCAAATACCAAGCAGAGGGCAATTCTCAAGCATCCGTGCAAACCTGGTCAAGGGTGTGGGCAGGGCTGGGCCTTGAGGTGGGGAGACTTGGGAGACTCTTGTGTTTTGTCTTCTGCTCACGCATCTCTCAGAAAGTTTGTGACTGAGCCTTCCCATTTTTACTGAGGGAAGATATAACAAGAGGCAGAAAGGTTCTTATACCTGAACTTCTCTTGGGAGAGCAATGTGTATATGTTTACAAAATACCTATTGAGAAGCTCTTTGGTTTTGAAGGTAAGATGCCCCCAAATCAGGCTCCACCCATAAAAGATGAATGCTGACTCTGGTGCAAAAGCCAGGGAAAATAACTGGTTCTCCTCCTGAGAGGGAGGTTCAGTGAGTTGGAGGAAAGAGTGAAAAGGAGAAAGAGGAAATGAGGCAGCTCTGTGGTGGCAGAAAGTGGCATGCTATTGCAACTGACCTCCCAGACACCCTGTAGTTTCTAGAAAATTCTACAAAATTACAAAATGCTGGGTGTGGACAGCTTTCTTGAGGAAGCTACTGAAGGGGTCCCAGTGTGGGTGAAGGATGATTTGGGGTAAAACAGAGTTAGCCCACGTGGACACAGGGCCAAGTGGATAGGGAATCTCCTCACTGATAGCTTGGGGACTCTCAGGAACTCTGCTTTGAATTCCGGACACATACATCTGACTGCCTCCTCAGCAACTCCACTTGGATGAACAAAAAGCACCTCAAATGTCAAGAGTCCCTCACCAAAATCTGTTCCTCTCCAAAGGCTCCCCATCACAGGAAATATTCCCACCATTCAGTGGGCTGCTCAGTCTACCTCTTCGGGACCTTTTTCACACCCTTTCCTGTGGTTTCATTTTCAAGTCCATCAGCAAGTACTGTTGGCTCTGCTTTAAGAGCCTACCCCAGGGAATTCCCTGGTGGTCCAGGGGTTATGACTCTGCCCTTCCACTGTGGGGAGCATGGGTTCAATCCCTGGCTGGAGAACTAAGATCCCTCGTGCCATGCAGTGGGACCAAGAAAAATAAAAAATAAAAAAAATAATAAAACCAGGCTGAGGATCATTAAAAATTTTTTAAAAATAAAAATCTACCCCAAATCTTCCAACTCTTAACACCTCTGCCACCACTAATCTTGTCAAGTTCCGGTCACTTCAGAAGACCCTTGCAGGAGCCTCCTGGCTGGTCTCCCTGATTCTGCATGTGCCTCAATATTGTTATTCTCCTCACAGAGTGATCTTTTAGAAATGTAGGTCTGATCATGTCAGTCCCCTGCTTGAAACTCTCCAACAACTTCCCCATAGCCTTACAATAGCCTGAGGACTCTCTGTGATCTGGCTACCAACTTTCTTTCCTACTCCTCTGCCTTCCCTGGTCTTGCTGCTACTCTTCGCAGTGGACAGGCACACTGTATTTTCAGGGTCTTTGTATTTGCTGTACCCCAGTCTGGACCATTAATAATGGGTGAAGCTGGGATTCCAAGCCAGGTAGCTGAATTCCAGAGCCATTGCTCTTAACCACTGTCACTCACCAACCCCACAACACAGGTCATACTACCTGATACTGTACTACTTATCTTTTCATTTACTGGGTTTTTTTTTCTCCCTCTCTAAAATATAAACTTTATAAGGCCAGGGCCTTTGTCTATTTTGTTCATCACACAGTGCCTGGCACACAACTGGCCACTCTATAAATATTTGTGGAAGGAATGAGCCTTAGCTGACATCTGTGATACAATGGCTAACACATGCCCATTAGATGCAATATTCACTAGTCTTTACAAAATCCTCACTTTAATGAGGATGGAACTGTGGCTTGAAGAGGTTAAGTATTTGCCCACAGTACACAGCTAAGAAGTAGATGAGCAGGGATTTGAACTGGGATAAGTTTACCTTCAGAGCCTAAGCTCTTAACTCCTGGGCTATGTTTGTCCTCCTACCCCAAGGTCTTGCTTCCTCTTCTCCCTGATCCATGTGGAGCCTAGCTATACCAAGGAAATAATTAATTTGTTTGAAGAGCTCAGAAAAACCTTAAGAAAACAAAAACACCTTGGTATAAAGCATTACACTTTTTATAACTGAATAGTACCTGTTCAAACATGTAGTCCATTCCTCTGATTTTATAGCTGAGATTAAGGTGCAGAGAAGTTGAATGGATGTCTAAGTCTCCCAGATTCCAAGCTGCTGCAGAAAAATCCCTGTGTAAGGAATCAGGAAATCTTGTAGTGAGTAACTGTGTGTTATGGTTTGAGTTATATCCCCCTCAAATTTATATGTTGAAGTCCTAACCCCTAGTACTTCAGAATGTGACTTTATTTGGAAATAGGATTGTTGCAGATGCAACTAATTAAAGTGCTACTGGAGTACGGTGGGCACTTAACCCATGACTGGTGTTCTTATAGAAAGGGGAAATTTGGACACAGATATGCACACTGAGAGAACATCACGTGAACATGAAGGCAGAGATTGGGGTGCTGCATATACAAGCCAAGAATGCCAGAGATTGCCAGCAAATCACCAAAAGCTAGAGGAGAGGGAAGAACGGATTCTCCCTCACAGCCCTCAGCAGGAATTCACTCTGACACCATGACCTTGGACTTCTAGCCTCCAGGACTGTGAGAATAAATTTCGGTTGTTTAAACTACCCAGTTTGTGGTACTTGGTTATGGCAGCCCTATGACACTAATATACTCTATCATCTCAGGCAGGTCACTGGCCACCTCTGGGCCTCAGTTTCTTTAATTATAGAACAAAAGGCAGAGACTGGAAGATCTCTGAGGAAATTTTGTTTCTGGAATTGTACGGCTTATCATTCCAGGGCTCTGAGACAAACACCTTTTTGGTTTGGAAAGCCTGAGACATGGGGTTGTAGTTCACTCTTTCACAAAACTACTTGGTTCTATTCAGTTTGACAAATGTATATTTATTTCAGAAATTGGATTTGGTACTGGAAGTTCAATAGCGAATAAGATCCATCTTCTGACTTCAATGATTTATAGTCTTTTGGGAAAGACAAAAACCTAACTTAAATACATAGTGGTAGGTATTAATAGTCATAATATTTCTTAGAACTTTATGTATATCAGTTCATGTAATCCTCACATAACCTGCTATAAGCTAGGTATCATTATAATTATCCCCATTTTACAGATGATAAAGGTGAGGAACAGGGGAGTTAAGGGACTTGCCCAAGGTTACACAGTTAATTAGTGTGAAAGCATGAGATGTTCTCGGATTTCCAGAAAAGAGTCCTTTTCCCAACCTTGGGGATCAGGGAAGCGTCTTGTAGGAGGTCACCTGATCTGAGTCTTGAGGGATGTAAGAGATGACCAGGTTGGAGAATTCTTGGTAAGGGGCACAGGCTGCACAAATTGTGGGTTGATAAATGGCATTTATCAGACATCTTAGTCCATTTTGGTTCACAGGTTTTAAGGCTCATAAAATTGTTGATTTCATCACTCTCAAAAGATATGAGGCTCAGAGAGGTAGCAATGAAATTGTAGAAAAAGCCCTGGGGTTATTATCCCCATCTGACAGATTTATAATCCCCATTATACTGCAGACCAGTGAGTAAGTGACTTATTTAAAGTTGTACAGGTAGTAAATGAAGGAGTTAGGATTTGAACCCGGGCTCCAGAATCAGTACAATAAACCACCTCCCTTCACTTGGACTCCATTAGGCTTCCTTCAGTGGACTTAGAATTACCATGACCCCTAACTTATTTATATCAAAATAAGCCTGTGGGAATATGTCAGGGAAAAGCCATCCAGCATGTGTGTGTGTGTGTGTGTGTGTGTGTGTGTGTGTGTGTGTATGTGTGTGTTTCTTTCCAACTCTGACAGTTCCTGAGTCTATAAATCAGCCTTTTGTTAAGCCTTTTGCAGCTTAACAAATCAGCCTTTTGCATTTTGTTAAGCACAAATTATCACCCTCAGCCTTGGCAAAGATGCTGCAGTAAATTCTGCTTCTGCAGTAGCTCCCTACCATCATGTGGGAGGATGACTACTCTTATGGCCTATGTTTTGGAGTCAGAAGATGAACTTTCTTTTAGATTGATCTTCACTGTGGTTTTCCTGAGAGCATGATTATGATTTTACAATCTGGAAGGCAAGTAGTGAGCAACAACAGCACATTGTAAGCTCCTGGAGTGCAGAGCTCCATCTTACTCATTTCTGATCCCTACTTGTCTCTGTACTTGAACCAGCACCTGGCCATGATGGGTGTGCAATGTCTGAAGACAGCTGGGGTGAAAGAAAGCTGTTATGGTCTGAATGTTTATGTTTCCCTAAAATTTGTATGCTGAAATCCAAAACCCCAAAGATGATGTATTAGGAGGTGTCACCTTTGCAATGTACTTTGGTCATGAGTGTGGAGCCCTCATGAACGGGATTAGTGCCCTTGTTAAAGAGGGTCCAGAGAGATCTCCAACCCTTTCTACCAGGTGAGGATACAAGTGAGAAGGCACCAGCTATGAAGCAGAAAGTGGGCACTCACCAGAATGTGATCATGCTAGTATCTTAATCTTTGAATTCCCAGCCTCCAGAACTTTGAGAAATAAGTTTCTGCTGCTTTTAAGCTGTACAGTCTGGAATTTTGTTATAGCAGCCTGAATGGACTAAGACAAAAGCCTTAGCTACAAGTGTGCTTCTCTCTTCTGGAGCAGTGGTTCCCCACTCAGATTACACGTTAGAATTACCTGGGGAGACTTTAAAAATCTGATGCCCAGGGCTCCTCCCAAGACCAATTCAAACAGAAATCTGGGAGTGAGGATGGAACTCAAACATCAGTATTTTAAAAAATATTTATTCCCCAGATGATTCTAATTTTGCGCCAAAGGTAAGAACTACTCTGTAGGAAGAGACCTGCAAATAGTTATAAATATTTATAGCTCTAGATATTTTAAAGTCACACCTGTGGCTATTCTAACCAATTCACTTTTGTCACTCAATCTGTAAAAGCTCAGAGACAGTGGGGTGCAATCAGAAATCAGGGATGGTGGCAAAGAGCTATAAATACTAGCTCTGGAACCAGCAGGCAAGCTGGTTCTGCAACAGTGGCTCACCTTCAATTGTCTTTAAAAAGAAATACAGTAATTTCAGTTTATTGAATGGAGTTTTTCTAGAGCAGACCCCTTCCTGTTTCACGAACCACTTCCCCCTGTGGTTAAAATATCATGGGCCATCCACTGATTCTTATTTGAAGGCTTTCTCAACACACGCATACACACACACACACACACGCACACGCACACGCACACACACACACACACACACATACACACACACCTTTCTCAGGATAAATTTTTTTTTAAGTTGACTTTTTCAATGAAGCATTATTTTGTTTATGATATTTACACAGTTCTTTCCAGAAAGAAAAGCATAACCATATGATCAACAGGAGACTCCATGGATCACTGAGATGACCATGAGTGTCAGCCAGCACTCCTTGCATTGTGCTTTAAGGTGACTCTTTGGACCTCAGATTCTTCATGTGTCAGATGAATCAATGGGACAATCTGACTACACTAAGCTAATGTTGGACCATCTGACTACATTAAGTTAATGTGCTATGATTCATTTTTCTAGAGGACTCAGCCAAGTTGGAGATTCCCTTTATTCATCCAGTAGATTAAACTCTTCAGATTCTTAAAGTGCCTTTGTTTCTTTTAATTCACCGTCTCCCTTCTCATACCACTGAGCTAGTTGAACAGTTGTTAAAAAAATAAATGTTTCAAGCTAGGGGACTTTTTGGACACAGATTATGAAACTTTAGTTGTGATGCTGGCCAAGCAAAGTGGGTAGTTTTCTCTGTGGAGTACGGTAGGAGAGAAGAGGAAAAAAAGATCTGCTTTCAATGCGTCAGAACTAACCACAAAATAATTGGGCCTACAGTCTAATCTAATCATGCTTTTGTTTATTCACCTCATATAAAAGTCTCTTAAGAATGCATCTGAGCACAATATATAATAATACTATAACATACATTGTGAGAAACTTTGGAAAACAATAAAATGTCCACCTGAAATAAGCAGTGTTCATAGACATACAAACCCATTGGTCATGCACATTTGTGCCATTTCTTGAACTACTGAGTCACAATGCTGAACTGAAAGCATGAAATAGATTTTACAAACAGAGACTGAAGCCACTCAGAGGCCTAACAAGTGTTATCAGAAGCTTCACATTTGCATAATTTACTAAGTCAGTTCACATTTTATTATAAAATTCACATTGTTTTATTGTTTTCTTTTGTAATTAATTGGAACATGACATTCCTGCTTAACAGCAGGCAGGGGGCTTCCTCTTCAAAGTCAGTAGTTTGGGGACTCTCCGGAGAACCATCTGTGAGTTGCTTGTTAAAATGAATGTAGTGTTTCTTGTTAAACCGAAGCCACAATTATAGTAGAACCCAGTTAAAACTCAACTCATGTGTACAGATTTGGATAAAACAGGGGTAAAAACTGCATCCCACTGCCCCCTACCCCTATCAAACTATACAAAAGTAAAAGCTCAATAGAAACCATTAGTATCTAATGTGAGAATCCCGTTTCCAAAATAGTTCATGAAGGGGTTGAGCAGTGTTAGCAACTCAGACCGGGAAAAGGGCAGACCCAACTGGTGAGGGGCCCGTATGTCTCTCTTCAGCGATGTTCAGGTTCTATAATAATACACAATACAAAACGTTACAGGAAAAGTCGTAACTCTTAGGCAGAGTCTTCTACACAAATTGAACACCACCGTTGGCAGGCAATGTTAGATATATAAATTAATAACTTACAAAACATTACATTATATACATTAAGTAATAAATACACGGTTATAAACAGAAACGGAGGTGATAGCGCGGAAGGCAGTGCAAGAGAAAGACGGCAGCATTAAACTGGAAACGGTGTAACTGGTGTTAGCATGAAGAGGGGCGCAAGAGAACAGGATGGGGACTGTGCGACCCCAGTGACACAGGGGTTCGGGACCCGACAGGGTAACTGCTCATGAAGCTGAATTCTACACAGATTGTTACTGTGAACAACATGACTACCCCTTAGGTTGTTCAACTTTATTCTGTTTACAGCAAAAAAGTGCAACTCTAGAGGAGAAAAAATACTGTTGGAAGCAGGCAAACAGAGATACTTTATAAGGGCAACTGAGGAGTTGTTTGGGACCATAGGAGAAGGAAGTTGAATGTGGTTAGAAGCGTAGCCTTTCTATTTGCAAAAGTAACTATAGTCAAGTGAAAGATATTGCCCAAGAAAGAAGGAAGACCATTTTCTTTCCTTTTTTTTTCCCCCAGAAAGAGTCAGAAAAGTTTATGTCAACTTTGAACGTTTATCTGTGTAGAAGTTAATACTAAACTCTAGGTATTCAACAGGCATTTTAAAGACGTGAAAATGTTTTACAAAAAAGGCACACAGGTTGGCAGACAAGGGGACAGGTGAGCAGATATAGAAATGACATTATTAGTCAGTCAGTTCAGTCACTAGAGGGGACAGATTCCCAAAACTTAGTGCAGAAAAATCTCTCAGTTTTGTGTCTTCCATTTTCAAGCCATTCGGTTGTGATGCGAACTTGGCCTCCAGAACCACAGAAACCTTCAGCTCTCCACTAAGCTTGCAAGCAAGGCAAGTCAACTGTGGAATTTCCTGAGCTGCTATGTGCTTCCCGGTCTTGCATTCTGGCTCCAAACTCAAGTAACTGGAAAGGCCGGGAGGCCCTTGTCCCGTGCAGGCCTCGGCCCCCAGGGTGGGCTGGCCCTACCATACAGCTGGCATGCTTGTCAAGGGTGGAATGTTCATCTCCATAGGAAGAGGGAGATTATGTGTCAATCGGGGACTTGTCTTCTGTTGTGATGTCTACATCAGTCTCTCCCAGTGAATCCCTATTTTCCGGATCGATCACACAGAGTGTCTTTGTGTTGATGAAATAGTTGTGGCCCTCTCCTTCTTTTTCGGGGCCTTCAGAATCCTCCTCTTCGAGGGTCAGTTCAAATTGAAACTTCTCCATCAGACCCTGGCAGTCTCTGTTCTGCTCGTCCAGTGGTGGGGAGGGGCTCTGGGGTATCATGCTCTGATACCAGTTCCTGTTATCTTCTAAAGTATCCAGAATGTCCTGGGCATCAGGCTGTACCAGGTCCGCCCAGGTCTCCCACAGCGGATGGACAATGTAGTCGATGAAGCCCACCTGGAGAAAAATAAGGTTACACATCTGTTATTGTGATGGGCCCTGGAACACCAGACAAGCCGTCCTGGTTTACATGCAAAGAAAGAGGCACAACAACCCAAGAGAGGTCAATAATACTGGAATCTGTTATTTGAGTACCTACTATATGGTGCATCCCGCACTGAATGCAATATATACATTATCACTCTTAATCATGCAGAGTAAGTATGGTTATTCACCATTCACAAAGGAGGAAACTGTGACTCGTTGAGATGAAATAATTTGTCAGAGATCACAGAGCCAGTAAGTGGTGGAGATGGGACTCAGTCCCAACTTTGTCTGATCCCAAAGCCTGTGTTGGTCTCACTAGAACTGATTACTTTTCCTCTGACGTCTGCCAGGTAAGAAGTCTGGCTGCAACCCTGGCTGGGAATGACTTTGTCACTCCTTGGATTCTGTGAGTCATTCTCTGAAGAAGGAAGCTCCAGGTCTACTGAGCTCTGACTCAACATTCTTTCCCTGATAACTTTAAAATATGCCGCGGTTTTAAAATGAAAGGGAGCCGGCCTCGTATGACTCTGAGATGTCTCAAGTTCTGCGGAATGTTTTTGGTTTGTAGACGACGTAGGTGAAACACTTGAAAACACTTCAAGCCCCTAAACAAACAAATATCCCCTCTGCAGACACGTCTGCAATTGTTTTAGATCCAGAGGGCATACCGTCATTTCCATCAGGAGAAAGAAGGAAAAATAAAGACAATTAAGCAGTTCCTTTGCTAGTGTTCCTGTGAAGAAATATGAAGCTTATGGCTCTGTTATGGTTTACACAGGGGCTATGCATCCTGCATGAGCTGGCTCTGTGGCCTTATCCTGACCTTTCCACTGTGGGACAAACAGGAAACATTGGGGGTGGGAACAGGCTGAGAGAAAGAATAGGCACTAGTTGAATGAGGGAATGGAATTCCCCTGTCATGGTCTGGGGAGCTGGAGAGATGCTGGGTCGGGATTCAGGGGTAGATGAGCAAAGGCAACTTCTGTGCACCCATGGGCATTACATAGCTGTCTTTCCACACTGCTGGAAACTTCCCTTTATTAACGTTCTGGATTTGGGCCAGTTATTTAACACATCAAAGTTGTACCGTATCAAAGAACCTGAGTCGTATGTGACTTTTATCTATCTGTTTATCTATCTATCTATCTATCTTTTCTCTGGTGTTTCCCTAGCCTAAACAAACAGAATTCATACCACAGTCAGGGCATCTCTGATCTGCACTGATTACAAGAACTTCGACTGTGGATGATTCAGATATTTCTCTTGCTTCCACCCACTCCTCTTTCCTCCCTTTTACTTCTTTATGTATGTTTAGTGGTTTTTAGAGACTATTTTCAAGGTGTTTTCCAGGGACCTGAAAAAAACAAGCTCAAGGCAATGGAGAAAATTCAATCAGCTGAACACAGTGCAGTCATTTGCTTTCTTCATTTGTTCTGCTTCTGCTAAATGTTCAGCACTTTTTTGAAAGGTAGCCTCTAGTTGCTTATTTCCTAGGCCCTGGGACGAGAGAACTCTACAAATGAAGGGCTTCATTGCCAGACTACTCAGACAATGCTCACCAGAGCCCATCTGTGGGAAATACCAGGGTGGACCACAACATCATGGAAACAGTGAGACCTGCTCTCAGTGATGGACAGTGAATAGTTTTGGGTGGAGGGTAGCTGGGTGAACTGGACCAAGAGGACAGCTTCTTCACCTGACACACTGGGGAAATACCTGCTATGTCTATGTCACAAGGCTGTTTGGAGGTTCAAATGGGATAATGTATGGGAAATGTGTGGAAAACCACACAGAACATCATATACATACAAAACATCACTGTTGCTAACAAAAGGGCAATATGCTATTTAATTAACTAATTCATGAATATCTTGTTCTAATTAAGGCATTAGGGTATTTGAATTGGCCCTAACTTTATGTTATCACGTGTTTTTATGGCATATTAGACCTTCAGAGCACTTACAGATTTTAAACTCATTTGATTGGGTTTCTTTAAAAAGCAACACAACAATAATTGCAAAGGAACTATACATTGATATTATAACTACATGTAAATTTGAGAGTAGGAGGTAGTGGGGAAAGAGGATAAACACTAACAAAAAATACTCTGAATGCTTTTGTGATAAAGGCCTTGGGCAGCCTAGAGACACAGTCTTAATCATGACTGCCTGGCTCAGGTAGTTTGTTGTCCTGAAAAAAATAGCATCTCAGCCGGCCCTGAAGCCTTTGTAAGAATATCGATACTATCTAGTGCTACATATTTTGCAGCTAGCAGCATCTGGGGCATTTCTGCATCTCCCTGCCTACAGTGTAATGTCCCCCCAGTCCTTAGCACACAGAGAGTTTGTAGCTTTGGACACAACCAAAAGATGTCAGCATGCTCTCAGAAGTGTAGACGTGACCTTGGAAGGGGACACAGGACAGTGCTTCAACTATGAGGCAGAGAGATGTGTGGGAATGAGATTCGTCACCTCTGGTGATGGTAGCAGTGTGCATGATTATGGAGAGACAACGAAAACAGGAAACAAGGGTGAAAAGCAGAGGTCCTGGATAAAGACAGAGCTGGGGGAAACCTAGAGGGATGAGATGAAGGAGACGGCAGCATTCAGTTAAATCAGCAGGATTTGTTAAGGTCATAGACAATGATCTAAACTGAGGATGCACAGTCCAAACTTTGATGGATTTCTGAAGACTGCTTTATCTCCTCATTGTGAAATTGAGTGTAATGGAGAAGGCGAATGAGTCATGAGCATAATGGAACTAAATAAAGTAGTTGCTTCCTTATAATTTCACACACACACACACACACACACACACACACACACACACACACATATATTTAAAAGAAAACAGCTAGAAAGAGCCCTCCAGTTCAACCATCAGCAGAGCTCACAGAAACTTTGAAACCTTATATTAGATACCTGGGATTTTTCCACGGAAGCTGTGTGCTTGTCACACATGGGGCTAATCTCCATTCCCCTCTCCCGCTCTTTGTCTCCCTGCTGGAAAAATTCCTCCATGATGCGGTCTGTCCATTGCCGATACAATTCCAGGGACTTGGTGGGGTTACTCAGGTCTGCACAGTGTACCATGTTGCGAAGGACCTGAAATCATCAAATTTTGGAAATCCCATAAAATTAGGTATAAATACTACCAGAACATCTCATCCCTCTCGTACTAGTACATTTGGTACCAGACCCAAGAACATTTTAGTTGCATTATAATTATGGTGCTTGCACCAAAAAAGCAGGATTACAATGGTGCTGGCCAGAGTTGGTTATTTACCATTATAAGAGTCCCCAAAGGGAAAATATGTCTTCTTTGATTGACAGTCATTGAATTAAAAAACTGGAAGGGACATTAGAGGTCAGATGCTGCCATGGTTTCTTCTCCTCAGTTTGGAAAAAATGCAAAGAATTACTCAAAGTAGATGTCTTCATATTTTCCACTTGTGGAAAGAGGAGACCAACTGAGGGCAATTTGTATAACCAAAACAGACCTAACAAAGTTCAAGTCAGTGGGATTTATGTCCAAACATGAGCCTTTGGGATCAGCAGTCACGTATACCCTATTATAAAGAGATTTTGCTGTTTATTTTTAGAATTAAGCAACTCAATAAATAGGGTTCTGTTTTTCTTCATAAATTAGAGAATCAACTTGAATGTCCATTTTCCTTTGCTCGTTCTTAAAATAAGCCCAAAGCCTTAGTAGTAACCTAGGACATGCAACTAAGTAAACTTGTTTTTCTTTTTCTAACTGCTGCGTCATTAATTTGGTGTGGCTTTGTGTTAAATCAAAGGCTTCTGTCAAATACCTGTATACGATCAGTATAGTTGTCCAGGAGAAGAACGCCGGAACTTGTAACTTTCTTTGTTTCTACCATTGTCTTCAGGTCTGCCAGCAGGCTCATGTGTTTGGACATATCAGTTGCTAAGACCTGAGGTTAAAAAAAAAAAAAAGGATCAGTTTATCAAGGAAATGGATTTTCTCTTCCAGCAAAAGTGAGGAACACAGGGAGACCAAAGTCTTACCATGTCAATAACCATCTTCCTGAGTGTCTGACGCTGCTTCTTGGTGAGATTCTGGAAGATGTCACAGTGTTCTTCTTGGAGCAGTTTGAAACCCACGGCAAGGTGATGGTTTTCCAACACAGATTCATCATTATACATCAAAGCAAGTTCTGAATCTAATAAACAGGGGAAAATGATGATTTAATAAAAAGGGATACAATTCAAACTGTGGAATTACCTCAGTGTGAAATCAGATCTAGTTCTCTCCATATGATCTTAAGAACCAAGACCCCATATGTCATTTTCTATTAGAGCAGTCTCCCTCTACAAAGAGAAATAGTCAGTTCCTAAGTTAAAAAAAAAAAAAGTTTCCAGTAGATATTAGCTCATAAACTTTCTCTTTGATTAAAAGTCACAGTATTTTTAAAATCCTTTTTTTCCTTTTCACTTCAGATGAAGAATTTGACATTTTAGGTAAGGGCATTCCCAAGCAATTAATCCTATTTTTATCTCAGTTTGTAACTTCCCTTATGTCTTCATGAATGTGTGCTTTGGAAAAAGAACAGACTGAAAATGCCACTAAACTTCCCCCAAGGTATTAAAATTTTTCACATTATCTCACTTTTTGATATGTTTCCCAGCTCCATCAATTGTGAGTTTGGGATTTTCAAAGAAGATAATAGTGTGAGTGTAAAATTTCACTTTATCCAAATAATGTAGCTCTTTGGAGCTTTCTGTAAATATGGTAACAAAACAATAATTTTTTACAACAATCTTGATATCCCAGTTTCTGCCCTATGGCCCTATACAACAGAAACTGCATTATCTAGTTACCTAAACTACAGCTTCTAGCCTGCCTTTCACACAGAAGAATCACAGACAACCTTTGTTAGGCAGCGCCATGGTCTGCAATTGAGAACATGGTCATCAAACTCATGAAGCCACATTTTCTCTTAACCAAAATGATAACCAAGTGATGATAATATGTTACTAATTGTAGGTGTTGTTACTCATAAACCATTGCTTTTACAGTGTGCTTTGAGTTACATCTTCAGAAAAGGTGGTGGGATATGTGATGTCGTTTCAGCACTCTTGCCTTGTTCATCCTGTGATCAAGGGCATAGCTCTGCAAGCTGGCTTTTTATGGTACGTGGCTTTGGCAGAAAGACCATTTTTCTGTGTGAAGCTAACTGGCCTATATATGGAATGGTTCATGACATCACAGTAGACCAGCTGATATAACCCACACAGACAAGCAGCTGCCCAAAGTTTACGTTCTTTCGGTAGAAAAACAAGGTAAAAAGCAAGGTACCTCACACTTAGTCATTCAAATATCCTGATGATAAAGTATGATAAGGGCTCTTTCACAGCAAGTAGCTCCAATATTTCTTAAAACTGTCAGCACTGGATGTTAATCTTGACCACAACAAGATAACCAGTATTCTCAGAAGAAAAAAGTACTTAGATTTTCAGCATTTAGAAGTGGTACATTAACTGGGAAAAATCATGGATTTTCATTAGCATGGATACTAAATATTTTGAGCATGACAAAAGCTTTGAGTAGGGCTTGGGATCTTAAGGATGGGCCAGCCCTTGAAGGTCACTGAAGTCAGACCAATCCATACTACAGACCAGTGCATAATCAAACCTATGAAGCTGGAAGAGAGTGTGTGAGACTTTTGCTGACCCGACCCTCCATCCTGAATTGTGGAAGCTTTTTCTTGGAGTCTTATTTCTATATGGAGGCTCTCATGCTCAGATACAACGTTTGAACCTGCTCCCTCAGTAGAGAGGGACACTAGTGGGTCACCATGCTCTGTGTGAGAGCCCTGCATAATCCTAAAAAATCATTACCACATTATTCCCAAGCCTTTCCGTATCCTTACTGGATAATTCCACATGTGTTACTCTTTCCTCACATATTGCATTTTCCAAACACTGAGTACTTTTTATGGCTCCCCTCTGACCCTTTCCAAGTTCTCCATGCAGCTCAAAGTGATGTTGCTAGACTGGACACAGTATCCAGGAAAGGTCTGACCAGTTTGAGTGGAATGGAAGGATTACCTCATTATTACCCTTATTATTATCCATAATGAAAACATCAGGAGGAAAAAAATGAAGCAGTGACTCATACAATTATCTCAAGTGACTGTTCTAGTGGCAAACTCACTTGTGTTGATGAGAAACTGATTGGAGACTCCAGGATGATCAACGTCATGAATAGCAGCTGCAAAAATGGCGGCCAGGATTTCCAAATCTGTGAAGACGGCCTGCAGGGCAAAATGAGTGCACTGAAATCCACGTTCCATTTGCCTATCCTGCTTAATTAGTTTCATACTAAGGTACCCCATTTCATTCTTGTTGGGAGAAAGATGGTTCGTTGATTTATACAATGTCTCAATACACTATTTTAAATAAATGTAGAGTCTGTCCATCATCATAAGGTCTCTTATGTGAGAGGACTGGTGGTCAGAGCCCATGCCCACATCGAGCCTGCAGGCTGAGGCTCGGGGAAGGCGTTAGCACAGCGCTCATGGTAAGAGATCAGGTGGTACCTGATATCTGTTTCTTGGATAAGTGGTATAACAGGATGGTGCTTATGCAACGCAAGCACGTCAGACTGGCTCTGCTCTGATATAAAAAGCTTCATATGCTTTCAGGCTGCATAACTAAGGCCAAATTCCAGATTTATAAGCCTGCCAATAAGTTATTTCTTAAAGCTAAATTTGTAGCATGGTCAGAGCTTTCACACATTTATTCATTCATCCATTCAGTCAATACCTATCCACTCAGTGATTAGTATGGACAAGATTTGAGGACATTTCTGAGAAATGAGACCTAATGCCAACTGCTCAACTCCTTCATGCCATCCCGTGAAGCCTCCCTCCTCTGCCCCTACCTGTATGCAATGATTTAAACCTAGTATTTATTTAGGTATAAATTGCTTCTGGCTGAAATGTCTTTCATCATTCTCTGTGGTTACTTAAATCTTCTGATCCTTCCATTCAATCTAATTATGCAAGGACACATTGAACTCTCCCTTCTCTAAACATCTGTGGTTCTCATGCTCAGTTTCCAGCCACACAGTAGGTAACAGCAGCAGACAGTTGATAAACAGTGTTGGCCCACCGTGTGATACTGACACAGAACATAAAAATAATACTGTTTTTTTTTTCCTTCAGGGCTATAAAACAGTCTTAGCTTCTTGGATTTCATTTCTCAGAATATATGGAACCCAAGCAATAGAGTTGGGGTCAGTTTAATCTTTCTTCACCTTCCAAGCTGAATCTGCGGAGGTGGGCTTGGCTAGGGCATGGCCAGTCCCTTCCCACAGTGAGCCTACACATTTTGGAAATACCTGACCACCACTGCCATCTGTCAAGGAAGAGCATGGACTGCTGTACCCACTGGGCTGCTTATAGTGATATATACAAATGCATTAATCTGTGAGAGAAGCAGTCCCAGCCACCTTCTAGAGAGATGTCTAACAAGTTGGAAAGCTGTCCCTCTTTGCTTCAGCATTGTTAATTCCTCAGTTCTAGATTTTTCAGTTACTTTTCCTTCAATCCATAGAACCAGTTTTATGAATTCTTAGGCGAATAAGCTTATGGATGTTTATTCTTAACAGGAACTATATAGAACATTTTATATTATATTTCTGTGCTATCCCTCAGAGGACCTGGGATGGTGTAGGCAGCTCAGATCAGCACGTGCATACTGAGGATATACTATATACTAAATGCTGAACTAGACACTTATTAGGTACTAGAGATACAATGACAGTGCATCCTATTAACTGCTTGATAATTAAATAATTTTTCCATTGTAACAGAGGTAAAGGAAAGGTTACTCTGATATGAGAAAGCAAGTAGAAATGTCATCCATTTATATTAATAACCCAATTGATACATGCTCTACATAATAAAGAGCCAGTTCCAGTATGCACAAACATCTAATTACATTATTTCTATAAATATATCACATGTTGTATGGCACTTTTTAAGGAGGATGGGCAGGGTATGCAAAACAGATCATAACTACTCACATCTAACGCTGGTGTAGAAAGAAGAACATGGGTTGACTGGGCTACATCAGCAGCGTGTAGGCTGTTATGATATGCCACATCAGCATGGTAATGGTCTTCTAAAGTCATCATGTAGGTAACAAAGGTGTCAGATGAAATTTTGAATGTCTTTAGGAGGTCTCTTTCCTACGCAGCAAAAAGGATTAGAAAACAACTAAGTGGATGTCCATAAATGAAGAAAAACCAAATCAGAAAAGTAAACTGGGATGGGAAAAAATCATAAAGAGCATCTTATTGGATAACCAACATTCACTCCTGTTTACTCACCTGGAATATGGCATACATGATGCATGTTAGGGGCCTATTGTGTGAATATCCAGCCACATTGAAGATGTTAAGGCCCCATTTGTTCAGGTCTTCCAGCTCCTATCATCAAAATTAGAGAAATTTAGAAATAAGGACAGTTTTGTTCACATGCCTCATTATTTTAATTTATTCTGGGGACAGGGGTTGGCTAAGTCTTTAGAGTATCTATTTAGAGTGTTCTGGTTGCATGAACGTTTGAAAATGGAATGATCTGGGAAGTTGAGTATCTTCATGCTGGTTAGAAGGTTCTGTACATATTTTTCAGAAAAGGGAGAATGTGTGTTTATTGATAAATTTTGTTGCTGACCTCTAATTTTTTGCTGTATGTCAGTCCTCAATCAATGTTGCTTTCAGAAGTAGGTGCAAGTGATTAGAGATCATTCTAGCCCCATTTCCCTGTCTCTCCCCTTCTCTGCTCACTGGTCCATGAGTAACAGCTAGAAAGCAATCTCAGGGAAACTCCTCTGCCCTTTGGTTATTATCACTGAGAGCCATGTCAAGGAGACTTAGCTGCTAGAATGTGTGTAAGTCAACCCTGATTCAGTATAAAAGGTCATGAAGATGCTAGTCATCCATTACATCCTAGAGCTCCTGCGCCACAGAAAGACTTGAAAGAAACATCATTCCATCCTGTGTTGTGGGATTATTCCAAGATTATCTGATTAAAGGAGCAATTTATTCCATTATTAATTACTGCCCAGAGTAAGGGATCCAGGCTCTCCTCAGAGGCTTGGCCCAATGTGTAATCAACCTACTTGTAATGATATCTTTCAGACGCTCCCTCACTGAATGTTCATTTGTTCTCATTTCATATTCTCACAAGGCCGAGAGAACCTCAGCAGTCACCTTGCACGGCCTCCGAGAGGAGGTATGAATTCTTTCTGAGCCTTCCTCCACTACTAGGGTTTGGGCTCAAGGGTCAAGGCTGTCAATTTCTCTCATTTCTTCTTCAGCTCTGCCAATCAGTGCAGATTTTCTCATCGGTCCTTGGCATACAGTCTCTGAAATATCCTCTGGGGTAATTCAGCCCTGTCTATTGCCCTCACCTTGGATTCTCCCAATATGTGTTCAACAGGATTCTCCATTCATAGGTTAATGGACCCAACTCAGGACAAAATATGGTCCTTTGGTGCAGAAAAAGGGCCTTTAACTCAGTGTTCAACAATGGAAAATGGGCTACATCAGCCTCATCATACTATTTAATAATAAAGCAAAAGCGATCACTGTTTTCTAGTAGGAGGTTTTAGACATCTGCCTGCTATAAAGCAGAGCTACACGAGCACACACCCAGCTCATACACACCTTGGCTAGATGATCTTCATTTTCCGTGTTGACTCCAAAGCGTGAGATACTTGTATTATTTAAGCTTGAACTATGCATCAGTTTTTTCACTCCGCTTATCTGTGTCATGAGCTGTTGCTTTTTCTTTTTCTCCCTGTCTTTCTGGGTGGGAGATGGAATCTCCACGTCATTCTGTTTGTCTGCAACAACACAAAAATAGGTTTTCCAGTCCCTGTGTGCCAATGAGAACCCACTGCAATATTCAAAAACAACTTGTAACGGTCTATAATGGCTGGCTCATCTTAGGAAGGTCTGTCATAGCATTATCTCACTTGATCTCCAGGACAATCCGGTGATACATGATTTTATTGCTAAGGCAGCAAACTGACGTCCAGAGGAGCTAAATAAGTTGTTCAAGAAGTGGCAGAGGTAGAACTCAATCCCATGTCTTCTGTTTGCAGGGTGATTTGGGACAATTACACTCATACACTTTCAAGGTGAGGCATCAATATTTATATGTAAATTTCTTATTAAAGTGAATAACTTGTATGTTTGTAAAAACAGAAAAGGTTCATGTAGCCAAGCCCAGGTTAATAAAAACAGGCTTTATGTTTTGCTCACTTTATTATGTTTGTAATTATTGTTTAATTTAAAAGATCCATATAACAGTAGCTGGGTTCAGTTTACATGAGTAGTATATGTGTTAGAGAAATAAATGGCTTCTAATCTTCAAATGATTCCTCTAAAGCCCTGGCTTATGACGATTTGAGGTTAAGAGGAAGACTGTAATTTCAGTTTTATTTCATGCCTTGTGTCTATGAATTCTGCTAGTAAATAATAACAATGCCTCTCATTGGTAACAGGCATTACATTGATTAATGTATTTGTGCTTATTAAATATCTATAATCATCTCATTTAATTTTTAAAAAAATTCTGCTACAAGATAAAAGGAGGGCTAGGGTTAGTGAGAAGAACATATCTACCTGCTCATAGAAGCTCCTTCTTCTATATCATGCTATTAAAAATATCAGCAATCAAATATACTATTTCACTTCTCAGGGAGATGGATGGATCCCGAGTCCTTCTGAAAAACGCATTAACTCTCTCAGGCCACAGGGATGCCTGTGAATGCACTGAGGCAAGCAGTTATTGAGGTGCTCTACAGCTACTTCATTGAACTAAATGACGCCCTGTGGCTGAAAGAGTTAATGCAGCTTTCAAAAGTTCCTACATTTATCTCTACTTGTTTCAGCGAAAATGAGTCCAAAGACAACTTCTCTATTTGAAAATGACACATTTCCAGATGGCCTGCTGGGATCTAGATGATTTGCTTTCAACTCTTGCAGTTGATGGCATAGTCACACGTTCTCCCTGGAGACCTCTGCCTGCTCACAGAGCCCTGTGGACAACTCATCAAAGCAAAGTGAGCACAGTGAGGTGGAAGCAGCTGTCCTGGACCCTTGGCACCTGGCTGTAGGGCTGGAGCAAGAGATTTCTCTATCCCTAGCATCTCAGTGCTGTCTCTGGGTGCCCCCAAGTTCCTAGATTCATCAGCCTATGACTCTGCCTTAGGGAGGAATTTTAGTGGTCATCCCAGTTAGTTCAGGGGTTTCCAACCTAGTTCAGCGTCAGAAGCACCCAGGGAACTTTTGAAAAATACAGATTTATGAGCCCCACCCAGTCCTACTGAATCAGTGTTTTTTAAAAATCTTCCCAAATGACTTTGATGATCAGAGTCAGGTTTGGGAACAAATAATAATCCCACATGTTCATTTTTCAGATGAAGTCAGCAACTTTCCCAAGCTCAAAGGGCAATTCATTCAACAGATATTTATTTCACAATCACTTTGTTCCAGACGCATGATTTAATAGCTTAGAACCCAGGCCTTCAGGTTCCCGTTAAAATCTCTTTCTGGTCTCTCAACCTTTGGCATAAAAACTATATATGACATTACTTTTGAAATTACTTTTCTCCCTGTCACTTCACTCCTAATAATGACTACTTTTGCTAAAATAAAAGGCCACAATAGCCCCTGCGTTTCCTAACCATCATTCTTCACCATTCTTCATGCCTGGTTAACGAAGCTGTTAGATTCTTCTGTGCCAATGCAAATATAAAACCTCTAGTGGGACTAGCAGCTTTTTCCCTTTGTTTAATTAAAGATTCCCTGCAACAGCGAGAAATTGAGCCGAATCACTACTGTGTCTGGAACATTACGATAAAGAAGAAAGCCATTATCCACAGAGAGTGCCATTTTGACATTAATGGGTGTTTCCCTATGCAGGCATTGGAACAACTGATGGGTTTCCCTATTCTGAATTTCCTCTGCTCAATGCTTAGCCAGTCCCATGCAGAAATAACCTGAAACACACACTCAAAGAATCATACTACATGCTTTGTGAGTTCACATTTACAGAATGGTCAGACTACAGTGGGGAAAGAGTGGAACAGTACCAAATAAATAAATAAATAAACAGATGCAAAAAACGTCTCATCAAAACTCTGATAATGGCGGCATTGGAGGTGCTTTTCTTGCTAGCTTACAGCATTTAATCATGCAAAATTCCTGAGTTCTCTTCCCTGTGTCTTGAGAATTCTATGTTCCAGCTTTGGAGACAGTAAGTCGGGGATTTAAAGGGGTGATTCTTCTCTGAAAAAATATCAACGAACTTGTAATATCACATCTAAATATCTTGCTTTAATCTGTGCTCCTTCCCCCTGGGTCCTTTACTTCCTCCTGTACCAGCAACCCGAGCCCATTAACCTGTATGAGCATCACAGAGTGCCTGCACTGATGGTCTCTTGCCTGCATGTCAGCCTGTCCATCTGGACGCCATCCTTTTAAATGGAAACAATACAAGTTTCACACATTCCCCGCAGTGAGGGATTTCCCTCCTTTCTGGATGACACATTTTAACTTTCAATGACTCTTACTGAGATACTGCTCTTCTAGTTTAATTGAAATCAATAAGGTCTTCCCATTTTGTGCTCTTGGAGATGGTTGCTGTGCTCTGACAAGAGGCTCTTATATTACTGGAAGCTGTTAACACATTTTTAGGTCCAACAATCCTGATTCTAAAGACTTTTCTCCATAGATTACATCTATTACTGAAAGGCGATTTTCTTCTGACAGCCTAATAACCTTTCCTAGTTAAAGAAGTGACAGGTATTTTGATCTAGGAGTCAAGAGAGTGAAGTCATAGTTCTGGCTCAGGAACATTTTAGCCAAGTAATCTTGGTCAAGTTACATAGCCTTCTGGGCCTCAGTTTTCTTTCTTGGAAAATGAGGGAACTGGATGAGGCCATTAAGGTCCCTTTCAGATCTGACATTTTGTGAAGAAGGCTTCATGGTCCTCCAGGAATACTCGCCATGCTCACAAGACAGGACGTAGAGTTCCATGTCCTGCATTTGCAGTTTGGAGACAAGCTTTGTTTGTTTGCTTTTTAAGATTATCAAATTGTAAGCCTACAGGCTATTCCAGAGAATCCAGGTTGCCAGGTATGTCTTAGCAAGACTGATAAACTCCATCCATATAGAAAGTTAGAGCTGGAATGGACAGAGGGTGTTATCTACTCCGGTGTTCCCATTTTACAGTTGAAGTAGCTGATGAATCTTTTGTTTATATGATGGATTTTTTTCTCCCTAAATTTTCTCAAGAATATAATCTGTCTGTCTAGTCTGTTTGGTTGGGTCTACCTTGTGTGTGCACATGCGTGTGCATGCAAACGCACACACACAGGCGCACCACCCTCCTAATGTTGAGTGTGTAAGGACTGAGGTTCTAACAACCTACCTCAAACCACTTGTTGTTGATAATTTAATTTTGGGGGGAATAATGAGAAGCCAAATGATGGTTTTCCTCAAGAGCTATGCCTCCATAGCAACTGGAATATTCAAAAGAGTTGACAGTTACCCGTTCTTGAGATGCAAAGTGTTGAAACTGAGAACTCATTTTTATTATCTTCTCAGCCTCCTCACTTGATAGCCTTTGATGCTAAAATAAGAATAATTGGTATACTAAACTATTCTCATGGTCCTTGGCAAGCAGATAGTGAAAGAGGCTACAAGCCAAGAGGATTGCTTAGGTACAACCTTGGATGATGAAGGGCTCAGAGACTTCCTGCAGCTTTACTCCAGTGGTCAGAGTCTCTTCTGAGATGACAGACAAGCCCTGATATTTTAACATGCAATGTTTATGAAAACAAAAATGAGTCCTTGCACTTATTGATTTTATTCTTCTTTCCCACAGTCATTAACCTGGAGACTGTCCCTAAAACAGTCCCTAGCTTATGAAAAATAATTGGGTGTCATACAGATGGACAGGAGAAGATGCCTGCCTTCAACAGAATAAAGGGGGATAATGGAGAAGAAAAGGATCAGTACACAACACTTTCTGTTCAATTAGATTCTAGCTCCTCTTGGAGCTAGGATATATGAAAAAAATCTTCTCTTTGTTCTCTGACAAAGGTTGCCACAACTGCCGCTGGAGAAAACCAGGTGCTGCAGACACCCACATACTGAAAACAGTCGGAAAGGCACTTGTCAATCATGCCAATGCCCACTGGCCACAGAGTAGCGCCATGAGCTTTCCACTGGGCTGATCAAAGATTGATCTGCTGATAGCAGGAACTGCTTCGGTATTAGAGAAACAGAATTGATTTTTTAAAATAAAACTAGAAGAGGTATGTGTTTCCATAAGACATCAAGGCAAATGCTCATTGATTTAAGGATATGCAGCAATGCCAAAAAGAAAGGAGGTGTAATATTCAGCTGTAAGAATAGGTCATTTCCCTGGAAAGTGGAGTTCTGCTAAATGAGCATAATTCAGTGGTAATTGAAAGTCAACAGAATCAGAGTCTAAAGGCTACCCAATTCACTCTGAAGTACAGATTTGCAGGTTCTGCAGGCCTTATTCAAGAAAAATACACAGCAGAATGGCTTTAAACATGAGATCAGAAATTCCTAGTAATCAAACAGGATGCATGACAGTAGTTGAGAGGCACTGATGCAAACCTTTCCTGTCAGTGACATGTGTTAAAAGACTATCAATGTGAAAGCAGAGACTGATAGGTAAGTATCAGATTAGGAAGATAATGATGCTGCTTGCAGAAGGCTAACTCCTTCAGAGAGGTGGAGATTCTTTCTGCCCTCCCCCCATGTATCGTTAAGAAATACCTTAGCAAAGCAACAGTCAAATTATTTCCAAAGCTTATTATCATGGGTCAAATCACCATACAGTTCTCCAGCCATCTCTCGCAAAGCATCTAAAAGGAAACCTTTTGCTCAAAGCCCAGTTACTGGAAGAATTTAAAGAATACCATGTCACAGGAGCCAATTGGAGTTGTCCCTAAGGACTGGATGATCGAACCCCCCCATCACCCACCCCCCCTTCAGAGGTCTTGACAGAGATGGAAGTGGGTGGGTAGATAAGGAGTGACCTGAGGTCTATATAAATTTAATTAGCCCATAATAAACTTCTCTCTTTGATGGGTATTTTCATTCATTTTTTTCACAACACCTTACAGCTTATTTCTTTTTTTATGTTAAGGATTGTCTTTAGTTCTTATTTTAAATGGATTTGTTTTTCTGTCACTTAACCCCATTCCAAACTCATATAGTGATGTTCCTGACAGGTTGCAGAAATTAATATTAAAAAAAAATCTCAGTTATGGAATAAGTTTTCCAGTGAATATCTTACCTAAGAAAGTATTTGAAATGTATTCAGACACCTGGTTCCCCGATCGGCTCATTTCTGAAAGGTGTGTCAGCTCCCGGTTCAGCATTCTTTTGAACTGTTTATAAAGAACAAAAACGTATTAACCACCTAAAAAATAGCAAATTATCATTTTAGATGTTTCCAACTTTATTAAGAACCAACAGACCGAGTGAGCAGACATCATTAGATAAATGATACCGTTTCTACAAAATACAATAATGTGAAATTATTCCAACGTCACTTTAGGAAAAAAGGTTTTCTTAAGATTTCTTAGAATTAACATCTGATTTCTTTTGAAGATGCAAACATAGGAAAAGGAATTTTAACAGAGGTCAAGATCATTTCACTTAAAAATGTAACCACATTTTTAAAATACGTTTATTGGAAATTAACGCTAAAATATAATTTGAGTTAATAACCTATACAGTGAGAGGTGATTAAATGTGAAAAGTTTAAGGGAAAACAAAAGAAAAGATAAGCATCCTTTAAAAATAGACACGTGTAAAAAGAATAGGGTTAAAATACAACACAGTCTATTTAAATACAATGTAATATAACATGCCCCTATTTCACCATAAGCAGCCTCAGTGGGCTAAGTGATAACACAATTAAATCATTACAGAGGTTTTCTACTTCACAAAAAACATACACATGTAAATGTTTCACATTCTATCAAAGACACATAATGGAATCAAATTAACCCACCTTGATGTAACCCCAAGATACAGATAACAAATAGTTTGCCTCAGGCATTTTGGAATGCACTCCTTGCCACAATCCACAAAAATCCCTTTGAAAGAATTCACAGTTCTGAGAGAGCAGTCCCCAAAGGATCGGGAAAGCCTTGCAGATTCAGTGGTAAAATAATCAGAACTTATGATAGACAAAGCCTCCGAAATTTAGGGCATTTTCTAATCCAAACAAAGCCCATCTTCGCACTCCATTCTTGCAAGAAGCCTATGTTCCCTGCTTCTTCCCTGGCAGAGAGAGTAATGAAATCAGGACGTGCACGAAGGTGCAAAAGCCTGTCCAAATGCATTCAGCTGGCTGGTTTGCAGCACTTATGAATTATGAATAGTCCTGGTGGCCGAAGGGGTTTCCACTCTAGATTAGTCCTGCTCAGCTGAACTCTGCAAGGAAGGAGCAATTCTTCTTTCCCGAGGGGATGCCAGACTAGGAAACACAGCCATCTTTTTAAAAGGAGAAGATTAAAATGGAGGAAGCCCCATGAATATTTAAAGCAATCCGAAGTCGGTACCCTCCCCCATTTCATCTAGGTGTTCTTCACCCTCTCTCCACTGCGGAGACCAGGACACTGCAGACGCAGCCTCCGCACAGAGCTCAGCCGCTCTAAGGGTTTCGAAGTGATGGTGTGTTTGATTAATTTACTTTCCGAACATTAAAAAAAAAAACATTGAAAAAGCGAGAACTGTGGCTCTTTTCAAACTAGGCTTTCAGTATACAAGAATACTTTTTAAGCTAGCTTTTGGGGAGATTTTCTGCACACCAACGGCGTGCCAGTGCATTTAGACTTCTTTCACAATGAAACGAATGGGAATAGACTTAATGGATTTTGTTTTAAAAGTACTTCGTATGCAGAATATAATTTTCTGCCCTCCATCAGCTCATTAATATGCACATGAGACTGCATTCGACAAATGAATTAAACACATTTAACCTTTCCATCTAGGATCTGGAGTGAGTTAGGAAATACAAGCTATCGTTTGCTGCATGAATGGAGAATTATTCGGGGTTATGAAAGACTGTGCTGTTTTGGTATTTCAGTGTTACATCTTCTAATTCATGCTAGAAATATTTAAGAATTAAATTAATTTTTATTTTGTTTTTGCAATCTGGAGCATGCTGAGGAAGTCTTTCCTATAGTCTCTCTCTCTCTCTCTTTCTCTCTCTTTCACCTTGTCAGCTTTAGAAAGATCACAAGCAAGAAGAAAGTCTGAGACTAGAGCCCTGCAGTGGGATTCCCTACCCAGGGCCCATCCCACTCCCCTCCTTCTCCCTCCTCCGTTACCCCACCCCTGGACTCCCAGGAGTTCAAGTACAGCACGTTAAAGAAATAGCGAAGCACCATGGCAACAGTCTCCGCACGCAATTGGCTCTCTTTCCTGTGAGGCACTCCCCTTTCAAATCAGCATCCTGCACAGACAATGGCTTCACTTCAAGCATCCAGGCTCCCTCATGCCACTGCCTGTGCCCAGGAGACTAGGCCTTTTGAGGTGAAGCCAATGCAAGTCAGTATTGCCGTCCTTCAGCTCACTGCTCTATGCATTGTCCTCAAAGAGGCATGCACAGTCACCCTCTTTCTGGCGAACCCTGCTGGTGTACGTGTGGGTCTTCCCATGATATAATATGTTAGTAACAGTCACCAGAAATCTCTGAATTAATCATCTCAGCTAGTGTGTTTTACTTATCGAGCTGCTCTGCAATTTGAACTCCAGGTGAATCATGTAAGTTCTAAGTTGTTTATTTTTTTAAGACAAAACTGCTGTCATAATAGCCTCTCATTTTCAGTTCTCAAAAGACAGGCACTTACACTAAAGACTCAGAAGCTGAAAAAGACAGGTTTCTGTGCTCTGATGGATCAGCTGAATTTTGGCAAAGAAGCAAACTTTACTAGGAGCATTGCAAAAAAATGTCTTGTAGAAAGCATAGAGACAGATGGTTTTTTAAATTATGTCTCCGCACTAGACTTAGCCAAATGTAACATTCAAGCAATCATCCTCATTTTGGTTCCTTTGGTCTCTTGGAAATACTTAGGAAGATTTTGGAGTCAATCAGGTTTGTACTAGTTGAATAATGCCATTTCATCTCATGTATTTGGTAAATATTTACTGAACCCCAAAATGTGCCAAGCAATGCATTAAGGATATAGCAGTAAAAAAAAAAAAAAAGAAAACAAAAAACTCCCCCAAACAAACAAAAACACTTTTCATGCTTTTAATAAGCTTTCATGCTAATAGAAATAGTCAGATATATTAGGGCATGTTCGTTAACCACAACAGTTATTGTCTGCTGAGGCTGGGGCCAACTCTTTATTAGCTGTATTGACCCTTCAGCTCAGAATATAGGAGCAGCTAGAAATTCAATCATAAAAGACTAGGAAAGACTTTCCTTCTTACATTTTTTCTATCACCTCCCATTGCCACAGGATCCTGTTGGTATACATTGTCAATCAGTCCCAACGTGGGCACAGGGAGGTGGCTCTAAGCCACAGGGCTGAGAATAAACCAAACTCCTCACCTTTCCTGCAGAGCTCACAGATGGGTTAGTGAACTCATGTAAGTAGTTAACAGCTGAAAACTACCTCTCTCCTTCTCATGCCTAAATTAGTTCTCCTATGAGCCTTTTGCTAACGGCATGACAATGCCACCAAAACCCAAAGTCATTTTAAGGCAACCATAAAACACACAACATGATGAAGTAAGCAGATGGAGGTCACTCAGTGTCAGAAACTGACCCAGTCCTTTAAATGTTGCTTAGCAACAGCCTTTGGTTTTTCCTCCTCCATAAGGGAGGGTCCAACCACATTGACTAAGGCAATCACTGCTCTCATCATAAAGCATTTATGAAGGGCCCACTTATATTGGGCTCTGTACAAACTAAGCAAGGCAGACATGGCCTTGGAGGAGCAGACAGAGGGTATCTTTTACATTCTAGTAATGCAGAGTCCAATTAGTATGATTAGTGCTGGCCTGTGTGATGAGACACGTCAAGGAACGGAATAGCTTATGTTTGAGGTTAAGGCTACGGAGACAGTGGGGAAGCTTGGCTTAGTGGGGTTTTCAGTGTCTGATTCCCATATGGGAGTTGTTTCTGTTGAGCCAGAGGTAGTTACAATGTAGTAGACGAATCTAGACTTTCATTCTCAGCTCTCGATAACAGGTAACAGTCTGGTGAAGTCACCTTAGCTCTCATATACAAAATGAGAGTGATGCATGATTTTAGGATCTCAGCCAAAACCTGTCAAGATTCTGTGATAAATTTTGTGGCAGCCTCCTACAGTCTGGACACATTATTTACCGGCAAGCAAAATTTCCCAGAAAACAAAACTCTCTTAACACTACAGAGAAAAACAACCCAAATCGGAAATGCTTCAGTCCAAAAGAATAGGTCACCAACAAAGGAAGAGAAGTGGCTATCATCCCTCCAGAGTTTTATATTCTAAGACCCTTGGAGTCTCCCTGTCTCCTTATCAAGTTGGGTATTCAGTCCAGATAAGAAAATTAAACAGCTCCTGAGGTTAACTGTGGCCCCAGGAGTTACGGGATTGAAAGGGAATAGACATTATTTACTTTATCAAATGTAGTAGAGAAATCCACAAACAGGAGCACACTATTTCAAAGATAAATGTGTCTCTACAACCTAAGGTACACATATCCTATTTTTCTGTTAAGAAGCTGCCTTCACAAGAAAACCCTGTTAGAGCTTACCTAGAAATAATGTCCCCAGAGGAAATGGCCAAAGCCCCTTTTCAACACAGACAAGCAAAGTTTGTGAATGAACCCTTAGTAATACAAATTCCTCCAGTGCTTCCTTAAACTTACGCCCAACACTAGATTCATGGACACGGCCAGAAGTTAGTTATTTTCTGAAAAGGGAAAAAGATATCATTCTCTACTTAAATAATTCGATATTGTTTGCCTAGCATATATCTTCTCTATAAAAGCATATGCGAAGTTTTTTGAATAGGCTACCTTTAATAGTGGGAAGTTACTTAAAATATATAGAATAGCAAAAGTTGAAATTGAATACAAACATTTTGTTTTATGGCTTCAATTTTTCCTTGGCTTCAATGCTACTACGTACAGAGAATATTTTCTTCCGAGCCAATTTCTCCTGAAGGGATGGAACACTTCATCATTTTTCTATATTTCTCATCAGAGGACTAGTTTGGGCTTTGCGCAAAGATCCACAGTAAAGCTAGAAACTCCCCTGAAAAGTTCTTGTTAAATCAATCACACAGGAAGGCTGGACTAGAACGATCTCGGAAATTCATCCTGGTTCTAAAACTTGGTGATTCTGTCTTTCTAAGAATAAAACCATCTAGAAGAGTAATAATACAAGGGACTAGTATCGAGCACACAACAGACCTACTTTTAAGACTAATCTGGGCTTATTAGGGGGTGATCTGGAAATCACTTAAGAGTGAATCTTTAGTGATCAAAAATACTCTTCAGCCTATCAAAGGCTAGACAAAGCAGGCACTTTCCTCTCATTGATAACCTTAAGACGAAGTAAGTAGATGAAACCTGCAGATGAAAAAAAGGTGCCCCTGAGAGGAAGACAACCTCAGGAGTCACCCTTGTGGGTGGCCGTCTGCGCAGAAGCCCATCTGTGAGACAGGCGCCTTATTGTGTGAGATCTTCCTGTTTTTGCAGAACGAAACAACCGCCAAAGTCATTAAAGTCACAATGACTTTATTAGGGACTACATTTTGACTCATATTTTACACTTGGTTAGTCATAACTTAATAAGAATTCCCGGGCATGAGAAAAAGTGAAGGGGCTGAAAATTCTGCCTGGAATCACAGAATGCTAGTAGTGGTAGAAGGAGGTTGAAACTGCAGTGGCCGGCCCAGTTTAGTGAGAAATGGAAGTAAGGCAAGCTCGTCTCTTAGTTCTGGCACTCACCTGATGTGTGACCTTGGGTAAGATGAATTACCTTCTTGGGGCCCTGCTTCTGTAGTTGTAAAATGGCAAATTTATCAGGTTCTTTCTCATTTTGAAAAACATTGCTTCTTCCGTATACCTAAGTTTACATATGAAGGAACGAAGACCCAAAGAAGTGAAGGACTCGAATTCCTAAACACCTACACTTTCCTTTGCAAAATCTGATTTCAACAACAACAATGGGAATATAGTGTACTTTTTCTAAACCCCTTTATCACACTCACAAGTCCCACAATTCTTAACATTTCAGGTTATCCGACAATGCATCTCATCTCTTGTCTCCTTTTTGTCTTTCCCTATGAACTCTACCATCTATTTGAAACTTGATGTCCAATTTCTTTAATGACATATTTGTCTTATTTGAGAGGCAAATGAAATTGAACTGAGTTGGTAATGGGGTTAAGAAAGGAATAACTTGCCATTGTCCATTAATATCCACTTAACTGGAGACTATATAGTTCCATGATGGGGCATTCTAGCAGAAAAGTTCTGCTCTATTACTGTAGCAAACCCCTGGTGCTCCAAGGAATATAGTTAAGTCGTTCTAACTGTCCATGTGCCAGATCAGAAAGAAATGCATCTAAACGTAGTAGAATTGAGTGATTCTCTTCTTAACTGTCCAGTGATGTAATAATCCACAATAGACATGCAATGAAAAACAATCATGGACATCTCTACCATAATTCTGTAACAAAACATTGGCATTTATGATGAAGCTAAAAGAGAGTAAATTCCATTTGCTGGTTAGAGGACTAGTATCTGTTCAAGAGACATTTTAAAAGTCAAGGTAGGGACAAACCATTAGTGCTTTCATACAGAGAACTGAAAAAAAAATCAAAAGAATTTAAATATAACTTTGAATATAACTGTTCTACGACTTGATACTAGGTCTTGAACAGTTCTCAAAATTATTACCATAGTTGTTTCTTTTTACCCAACTGTCTAGCTATGCTCTTTGCTGCTGTCTCTTTTTCTCAGAATTTCTGGAAACTTTTCAAGAGGAGATATGGCACACATTATTGGGATGCTAAAAAACACGGACTTTTCCTAGACCCAAAGCAATCCCCATAAAAATATTTAGAGAAATTTCTCAGGAACTAACATTCCCCTAACTCTGAGAGTTGCTGCAATGACACAGTTGAATAGAAGAAAGACACTATATTTATACCCAAAGACTTATATTTTCATTATGCATTTTTAACTATATATACATATATATGTATATATATGTATAAGCTATGATTTATAAATATAGTGTGTGAGTATATATATGTTTTCACATACGTAGGGTTTCTAGATTTAGTAAATAAAAATTCAGGATACCCAGTTAAATTTAAATTTCAGATAAACAACAAATGTTTCTTTTTAGTATAAATATGTCCCAGATATCACATGTCCTAAATATCCCTTAAAGAGACTGGATTTCAAAGTCATACACTCATAATGTGTAAGGTTTAGAGGTACTGTATATTTTTAGATAATTTAAAATATTCAAACTTGTTCTTTTTGACAGAAGTCTTTCCTTCTGATGAAAAACACCTGCAACTGTTACTGAAGCTTAACAGTTTCATTTTATGTACCTGACCTTTCCCTTTTAATATGGTTGTTAATAGTGACAGACCCCCAAAAAGGTACTATGACAGACTGAGTATGCTGGCCTGATAATTACACACAGCAGAGGCTTTATTTTTCTACAGATGACAAAAATCACAGTAGCAATGAGAAAAATCAAGGAATCAAGGTAAGCTATTTAGTTACTCTTTTGTTTTTCCATTTAAGCCTTCTACAACTTCTGTGCACGATGGCTAATATTTAACCTCAAGCTTCTAAAGCCAGTTCCAGGGCCATGGGACGTTAATGCGATTCCAAAGCAGAAGACTAAGGTTTCTTTTGAATGATTACATAGCCAGAGGTTCTACAACTTGCTACATTTTTAAAATTAGAAATCTTACCATGGATCAGACCCACGGTCCTTTCAGTTTAGTGTCCTCTCCCGACCAGCGGAAAACACGACCTATGCTTCGAGGCCTTCATATTTAACTTGAAAGCAATGCCACAGAACAGGAAAATCATCCCCCAAACATTCTACGTTCTTTTCATAACCCCATAAAAATTGGTCATGATTTTCTTTAAGAACTGATTTGCAATTTTATCCTATAACATCTCCTGGGTTGCTTAAAATCTTGCATTAAATATTGCCTTATTAAAATTTCCATTATTTTTGCAGCCATAAAAATCTACCATAGCTGATTTTTGAAATTACTACTATACCCCTTTTAAACACAATATGCAGCATATCTTGTGTTTAATATTAATTATATTGATTTCAGCTAGCAACTTTCACATACCCTTTGAGATAAAAGACAACGGGATGCTTCAAAACGTCCCCTGGGAATTACTGCTTCTGGATTAGCAGTTTCCCAGGGTTGGGACAGCTGCTTAGTCTGGAAATGTTCAAGATCAACTCTAGGGACCATCAAATAAATAAAGAAAATCCCTGGGTTACATAGAAATATCCTTTTCTTCCCTGGATAAATATATGCTATCTGTTGGTATTTTGGTAATCCCTACGCTAGAATACGTCCTTGCAAATTGAGAAGAATCTACCATAGGTTAGAGATTTGAACATATTTTTAAATCATAAAGGATGAATGCAGTAGTCTTACGTAATTTTATCCTCAAAAAAGACAGTTATACTTGTTTTGCATTTTGTTTTTCCTATTACTAGCTACCAAAGTTTAGAAGAGATGGATGGATGCTTTGCAGAACAGCGTACCCCCAGATGTACAGGTTTGTTGGGTGCATGAAACTACTTATAAAAGTAGTTTCAGAGTTAGATGCATAGGCTATACATGAAGTAGAAGGGGTTCTGACTACAGGATGGCCTTACCAGTGGGGTCTAACAGCACAAATAAGACTCTAACAGCAGACCCAACATCATAATAACATGACATAGGATCAGCTGAGTATACAACTGGGTCTGAAAATAAAATCCTATCTTGTAACTTAGACTGAGAAACTTGGCAAGTTGTTGAGTTTCTTGGAGACTAAGTTTTTCTATCTTTAAAATCGGAAGGTTAGAAACAATATATATACAGTGGTTGGTAAGGTGTCTGAGACTGTTGTAGAATTTGTACTTAAAACTGAGTTTTTCTCTGAATTTTCAAAGAATCTGAGCTCTTGGCACCTTTTTCACTTGGTTTGCATCTGGGTGGAGGTTTTGGTTGGCTCTTTAGCACCTAAACTCTTTTCTTTTCATTGTTGACAAGAAATTAACTACAGAATTTCCCTGATATGCTGCTGCAGGTGTGATGCAGTGCTATGTCATATAGATTACGTGACACATGAGTTACTCATAGAAGTTCTGGCTCGCTGGTTGACATTTAGACTATTCATCAGTCTAAGGAGTGTAAACCAGAATTGCCAGAAAGATAGATGAAACCTGTCAGATAAAGCGTAACTCAAAATGGCCTTGTGTTAAAGCCATACCTTTAAAAAGTTTATTTTGGAGATGTCGAGCTGTTTCAAATCTAGCCTTTCATGATTTCATGACTTAGCCAATTTCCTCAAATTTAGAGACTTCAGAACTCTTTATGTATTAACCAGAAGCCATGAATGGCCACAGATTACCTGACATAAGGACAACTGTACCAAGTATGCATTTTACTCAGATTTCCACAGTTCAGGTCAATCCAGCAGCATATCTGAATTAATTGAATATGTGGCCAAGGTGGGGATGAGAGGAGTACCAGCAATATGTCAGGAATGAAAAATACAACCAAACAATGGCATAATGACTAAGCTCCTATGCCCCAGACACAACAGATACGGCAAATGGCTGAGTTTTAGACACAACATGTATTCATAGATATGCTCCCAGCTGAGTGTGCAGTGGCTATTGTCAGTCTCTGTAGAGCTTAGATTCTTGTCCACAGGATGCAGACTCTTCAAGAGAAAGGTAAGCTGAATACCCCGATGTTGAACCAAACAACAACAAAAATGTGCTTCATATTTCTGCTCACGAGGAAAGAACATTTGTCCCCAAGACTTTGTTCTGTGTTATCTGATTGCATTTGGGGAAGGCTCTGGTGCAAGCTTTTGCTGCTTCTGAGGGTACTTTGAAGAGCCACTGTGAACCAGATGGGAATTTCTCATCAAAGCAAACAATTAGAAAAACTAGAATTGGTCATGGGAAGCACCTATGTGTAGCACGGTACAGTGCAACAGGAAACAGGATTCTTGGGTTCTAATAGATTTGCCACTAACAATATAGTTGGTCCTCAACAAACTAAGTTTCCGAGCCATCATGCACATGATCCAACAAATATTTATTTGAATGCCTAGAGAGCTATTCTAAATGCCAGAACTACAATAATGAACAAGGTAGACACAATTCATGTCACCGGTAACCTTACAGTCAAAGGGAGGAGATTAGTAAAAACCAAGTTCTACAACAAAAACAACAAAAAACGTCCAAAATCATAAATTGTGACAGCAAATTGTAAAACAAATAAGCTACTGACTTAGGATAATTAGAGATGACCTCTCCAAAGAGAAAACATCTAAGCTGAGGTCTGAAAAATAAGAAGGTCAAGCTCTAGCTTTAAAATTCTATGATTATATGTTTTGTTGGCAAGGCATAGAAGAATATAATAAATTACCCTGTGGATTTCCTCTTAATTATTATTATTATTATTTTTCAAACTTTTATTGGTGTGCAAAATATACACAAAATAGTGTACAAAATGACCATACTTGTTTAAAAAGTACTCAGGTAGGAAAGGAGAATATTACCAGCAAAAAAGTCCATTTTGCTCTCTTCCAATCATTAACCACCACATTTCAAAGGTAACATCCTGATAAAAAATATTAGTTTTTCCTGCTGTTGTTCTTTTATAAAAACGTAAACATACATCATACTAATCTTTTGGTTTCCCTTTTAATTACTATTTTTAAGTCATTTGACTTTGAAGTAAAGAGAACAGATTTGATTCTAAGCATCATGATTTAGTGGCTGAGGGTCTTGGACACAGCTTGTAGCTTGGTTTCACATTGAATATGGAGATATACTAATACGTTCCTCTTGGTGAGCATCAGATGAGATAACATAGGTGGGAGTGCTGTGTATGGAGCAAAGGACTCTTCAGATAGGTTTCCTCACCATGCTATCTTGGATCTGGCAACACAAAAATAACAAACAGCTATACACTTAAAGACAGTGGCCCTTTACGTAATGCTCTATCTTGGTACCGCAGGAAGCTTTGAGAGCAAATAAGCTGTAAGTGAAGAAATGGGCCTTAAAAATCTCTACACTGCCCCATAATTAATGTTCCCTTGGGCAAAACCAGAGTCCTTGGGAAAGTGCAGTCCTGGCTCATGTAGTTAGATTTGAAAAGTGTTCAAAGAAGAAAAATCTCTCCTGAATTATTTCTTACCAGTATCTCCTCCTTCTTCATTACCTTTACCAAAAAGCTCATTTTTCACTCATTTTAACTCAATATATTTATTTTACTTTAAAAAAAAGAGAATCCAGTCTTGCCTAGGGGTTCATGTTTTTGTTTGTTTATTTTGGCAAAGTTCTCCTATTTTAGGATTTATCAAGGGCCCTGAAAAGCCTTTTTTTGAAAAGCAATCTATGACCTTTCAAAGTTAGAAATTTTACTGTTTTACTATGCAGCATTCAACAATGACCTTACCTTAATGCTTCAAACATACAAAAAAAGATTATTAGTAAAGGAGTATTTTTAATTAGCAAAATAAAGCAAAATGAACAAGCAGAATAAAATGAACGTACTGAAATTAAATTATACTGATTTTAAAGTGTTTAAAAAATAATACTGATAAATCTTGAGATATTATCAGGGATGCTCCCACGCAATTGGTAAGACAGATGCAGATCAATGTGGTGCAACTAGATCTTAAGTGTGTTAAAATACAGCAGGGAAAAATTCAGTGGCAGCTCATCCTGTCAAGAACACAAGTAATGTACTAGCCCTGGCCAAGAAAAACATACCCATTGCATCAATAAACGCAGATCTAGCTAAATCATTCTGACTCAATTACAGAATGGAGCCAGGAGCAGTGATCGCAATGGACAGGGACTGAGGCAGGGAGGGCACTGTGCCCTTTCATCTTGGTGGATGGGTAGCATTTGGTCAGTGAAACTGACCCTTCTGGGCTATCTACAGCAGGAGTTGGAGTCCATCTCATTAGTGACCCATCAGAAAGTCTCTAGTCTTCTCACAGGCAAATGGGTGTGCAAAAGGATACTGGAAATGCACATTACCCCTGGATAGTCTAAACATATTCCATGAATTTAAAGTTTTTGAAAATGCAAAAAAATGTTTCCATCTTTAAACAGTGCTGTGCCCACCAGTGAGGTCATTACCTGTCCTAGCATTGGTCAAAACCAGGATAAGCTATCAAAACTCTCAATGCCAATAAATGTCCTAAATGACCAAAACAAGTAGAACTGCAGAGAGCTTTTCCAAATAAAACAAAACCAAAATCAATTACCACCAACTGACAAAAGCCTTCATCTGCTTTTCACTTTCCTTCTGACAGACAGAAGTAGAGCTATGCCTCCTTGATAATTTTTAGCCCGACTACCACTATAAGCAAATGTGGAGCCTCAAAAATGTAAAGCAGAATTTCAGGACTCAAGAGCTTGCAAACTGGAGCAGACATAAATAAAACCCCAGATAATGAAAATGTCAGCTATGCTATTAACCAATGAGATAGCTAAGAGGATGGTCTATGAAAATTTGATCCAAGTCAGGGTAGCTAAGGCAGGGTTTCAAAAAAAGAAAGCCAAGAAGTCTAGCAGACCAGGAGTAGGTTCATAGTACAGGGCCTGATGATGTATTGGAGCCAAAGGGAGGTTTTCTAGGCAACAGGATACCAAGAGAGGGGTAGAGCCAACATTTCTTCATTCTCAGGTTATAATAAAACTCTTCCTTGTTTTCAATAGATCTTCTGATATCGAGGGTAGAGAGGAAGTTGGAAGTCCACTGCTGGGAACAACCAGAGCTACTAAAATTTTAGTCTATTTTTTTCAACTCTGTCAGTTCTTTTCCTATACTCAGCTGATTATCCTGGTTATTAAATAATCTCCTCTCCCTGCTTTCGCCCCCAGCAGTGAAATCTCCTTTTACATATTTTAACTTTTAAATTCAAGTCTTCTGTATCTTATAATGGCTAAAAAACTAAGTTTTCTTATCCATCCAGGAGTTGAAAATTTTCTTTTCATTTCCTACATTATATGCTAAGAAAATTTCTAACTTTGTCCTACTTGATAAAATAAGTAATGATTAGCAATGGGTAAATATCAAAAGAGCTAAAGTTAGACTATCAAGGATATTTTGGCATGGAATGATTTCCCTTAATAAACATTATCCACTAGTCCCTTTTTATTGGTGGAGGATATGTTCCACCCCCAGTGGATGCATGAAACTGAAGATAGTACTGCACTCTATATATATACAATGTTTTTTCCTATACATTCATACCTATGATAAAGTTTAATTTACAAATTAGGCACAGCAAGGGATTAACAACAATAAATACTAAAATAAAACAATTATAACAATATACTGTAATAAAAGTTACGGGAATGTGGCCTCTCTCTCGAAATATCTTATTGTACAAATTTAATGCTTTTTCCGTATCAATTAAGTACTTATCACACAGTGTGGCCATGACTTTTGCAGCTTGAGGAGCAAAACTGGCACAAATTTATTTTTTCTTTTTCACAATTTCACCAATAGAAGATTTATTCTTACCATAGATCTTAGCAACCTCAACATGTGATTTTTTTCTTTCCTTATTGAGAACTTTTACCTTTTCACTTAAAGGAAGCACTTTATAACTTCTCTTTGGCATATCTGAATGGCCAGCAGCACTACTCTAGTGCTTTGGGGCCATTATTATGTAAAATGTAAAGTAAGGGTCACTTGAACACAAGCACTGAGATACCAGGACAGTTGATTTGATAACCCCACTGGCTACTAAGTGACTATTGGGCAGGATATGCTGGACAAAGGGGTGAATCACGTGCCTCCGGGTGGGTGAAGTGGGACGGTGTGTGATTTCATCACACTAATCAGAACAGCGCGCAATTTAAAACTTAGAAATTGTTTACTTCTGGAATTTTCCATTAAATATTTTTGGACTGCAGTTGACCACGGGTTACTGAAATGGTGGAAAGCAAAACCACAGATAAGGGGGAGGGACTACTATAAACGAGATAATCAGTTCTTCCCGAGTCATTTTCCCTTTATTTTTTCCTGCATCTGCTCATTTTAAGTAGTTAGCTTAATAGTTCAGAGTTTGTAAATGTTTTATGGCAAGATATTCGCAACATGTGCTTAACTCAGACATCTGAGTTAAACATCAAAACTCATCTTGAGCTACCTAAACACATCAAAATGTATCTCTATCTACTGTAAATGAGGTTTATTTGATTTAAAACGTTGACAAGGCATTAATTACATCAATATTGTTTCTAAATGTGTAGCTGCCAACACTGTTGAACCCAACTCCACCAAGATGTTGATGACACAACTCAAGAATCCAGAAATCTTATTTGAGTTGGGAGAGCTTTGCATAATTTGGGCCACTGGGCAGAAACATTCTGGGGTACAGGGGTAGGGTCAACCTGAGATCACTGTCTTCGTTTCTACTTCCTAAGCCAACAGCTCTGCTAAGTAGCAGAGAGAATTGGAACGTTGACTATTTTTCCACCAGTTGGTAAAACTCTCCAATTTATCACCTTCAGTTTCAGAGAGAGGAAAGGAAGAAATAGAAATAAACTGAAGGAGTTTTACTAATCACAGCGTTTTTACTACTTAAACTTTGGCATTGGGATCAGTGGGAAAGCAAATAAGTATCAAAGCCTTAAAAATGTTGCCTTTTAATCCATTAATTCCATTTATGGGAATCTAACCTAAGAAAAGAATGAAGAAATAGGCTATTATGTTAACTGAAAAAGTTGGAAATAAATTATCTGTAGGGTAGCATTTCAATTATGTGAGGATGAAAATGTTAATCCTGGTTGCCTTAATGAGGTTTTTATCTGATGATATATGTATGCATATATATGTCTTATATTAATATGTATTAATTCAGATATATTAATATGTATAGTTATTCAGAAATTGAAACAGCGAAAAGCAAAGAGAAGAAAAACAAAACAACCAATGCCAGGGACATTTAAAGTAACTTGCTCCAACTATTTCCTGCTAGATTTTGATCACACAATTTTCAGGAATACTAAATTAGTTCTCTTTACTTGAAATGATTAAGACATGTAGAGCTTTTATTCATGAAGAGTAATGAGAAGGTTAAGAATCATTGCAAGCTAAAGAGGGAATGTCCCACGTCTTTCTTAAGCTTAATCAGCTTTTTGCTGAAGATGAAGAGCAAGCTGGATTTTAGTACCTTCATCTTCCACTAATTAACCTGATGACTCTGGAGAAGTCATGTCATAATAAAATTACTTTTCATTTAGATTTCTTTTTATATTTTACAAAGATCTGTGGAACATATTAGATATTTAACCCTCAGTTTTTATAATCCTCATCTATAAAATGAAGTCTTAAAATAGGTAACACCTATGGCTCCATTATGGCCTCAAAGTTCGGGAATTTTGTCTAATGCAACCGCATAAGACTATAGCTAGAAAGAATACATTCAGGTCTCTTTTGGTTAGGCTTACCAACTTTTACCATCCATACTGACCAAAGACATTAGATAGTTGCCAGATTATCACTCCACTTTGCCCCATTTGATTAGCTTTAGCACACAGCCTATGTGGTTGAGCTGGACAGATATTTTTATTTAATGATAACACCTCTTCTTACTGTTTTCTTTCCAAAATAACCATTTTAAATTTTCAGATATAAAATGCCAAGACCTCTTGTCTTAAATGCAAATTTTTTTTTTTTTTTTTTGCAGTACACGGGCATCTCACTGCTGTGGCCTCTCCCGTTGTGGAGCACAGGCTCTGGACACGCAGGCTCAGCGGCCATGGCTCACGGGGCCCAGCCGCTCTGTGGCATGTGGGATCTTCCCGGACCGGGGCATGAACCCGTGTCCCCTGCATCAGCAGGCAGACTCCCAACCACTGCGCCACCAGGGAAGCCCTTAAATGCAAATTTTTTAAACTGGATAAGTCACTTTTACCTTCTGGTATCTGTACTCAAATTTCATTTTTATAATTTGTTGAGGGTTATAACATTACGCACTATGTTGTTACCAAAGAATAAAGGGAACTGGGCCATTTAGAGTTTTAAAATGACTATCTTTAAGATGACCATATTCTGAATAGCTAAAAAAAGAAAAAAGAGATGAAATTGAGCCATGAAGATGAATTTTCTTTTCAATAAGTTCACTAAACTTCAATCTCTGAAGGTTTTTAAATGGCAAGTAATTAGCTGAAGAAACATGTGACTCATGAGCAGAATTGCATGATTTATAGCTTTTAAACTCTACTCCATAAAGAGAAAAACGTATCAGGCACTTTTTAAAGAGAAAAAGATTATCAGTGACTTCCCACAACAGAAACAAAAGAAACAGGAGTTTTACTGTCTTCTTCATTTCTAAATAACTTAACAGTCCTTTCTTTGTGGAAACACTTGGCTACTTTAAAGTAAATCAAACAAAGGAAGTTACAGTAAAATATCCAAGAGACTAAACAGTTTGGCACCAGTTGAGGGAAACATCACGTACAACTGGGCAAGACAGAGAGGGGTTGGCAGATCCCTGAAAAATGCTAAAGTGGAGGGATGTGCAGAGATGCACGGTGACAACTGGCACAGAGCCTTCTAGAGTGTGAAATCTATTGACCGTGGCACAAGTTTGCCCTGGTATCTTCTGGTTTGGTAAGTCCTGGCTTCCAGAGCTGAGCTATCTCTACTTGCTGAGCACACGTTTACTTAGAAGTAAGATGTGCTGGAAGAATAGCACAAGAACAAGCTCCACCCTTGGCCTTTTCTTTCATAGATAACAATGGCATGGATCTGGGGAGGCTTCTAGACCAGGGCATACTCTAAAAGAAAAAAAACGATGAGAAAGAAGTATAAAAAGATGTAAAACAAACCTTTATTCCATTGACATAGTGTAATTCTATTTTTCAAAACTAGTGTTCTAGATTTATACTTGTACTCTAAACATAATTACCTGATTTTTTTAATGTGGAGAGAAAGGCTCCCATTAAAATGACTTATTTATTCTATTTTGAGAATATCAGCTCTTATCAGCTAGCCAGAGGTGCACCAATCAATGGTAATGTTCCTTCACTTCACTCCTTGTTTTTTAGAGATTTGTTCACTTGGGTACTTTCAAGTGAGTTAAGTGGGCTAAATGGATTAGAATTCAGTGGAGAAAATGGTTCTGTAAATACCAATGCAAAAGTATTTCAATTAAGTAAAACAGATTACCGATCAAATTTACTACAAAGCACTAAACAAATTTCAAAATCTTCGATTTAGGTTTTGATAAGAATAGAACGTGGAATACTGATTTACACTCAATAATACAACTCTAATTTGTCAGAAGGAGTAACTGAAATAATGCTGGATAAAGAATAAACAACTTAATTTTCTATTTCATCTCTGCATGAAGACAAATCTAAGGGAGACAGTCTCCATGTTACTTCTAGGAAATTTCCCTATATTGATTACTGCTACAGAAACATCGCTATTCTGTTTTATGGTCATATTGCATGCATTGGAAAGGACATAGTATATGATGAAGTTGCCCCAATTATTTTAATCGTAATAAAATGAAAAAAATTACAGGAATAGCCTCTGTTTTCTTTTTATTTCGGGGGTTGGGGGAGGGGGGATAGGTAAAAGGGAAATTAGAGGGTAGGCTAAAGTCCTTTAAACAAAACTTACTATCTTATCTTAGGTCATGTTAGAGAAGACTTTGGGGAAAAAAATAGACCTTGAATTTAGCAAACTGATACAGTGGATTAGTTTAATATCATTATTTACAGTTTTATGGATGCTTTAGAACCATTTTCTATAACTATGGTTATTCTTCCCCCTCTTCTATGTTAATGGACACTGCTTCCCAGCCACAAAGACAGAGCTGGAGGTTATTAATGGCCAATTTGGAGGCCCAGAATATGGTAATTGCAGATTAGGATTCTGAACCAGACCTACCCATCAGTGATAGCCAGAGTTAGAAGAATAAGACCTCCCAGAAACCACAACAAAATTCCCTTATAAGAATGATTAACTATCTCTTTATTTCTATATTTATCTGTCCCATTGGGGTCATTGGTGGTGAGTCAGATGGCCCTGGGTATGAATCCTGGCTCTCATCTTTACCTTAGGCAATTTATTTCAACTCTCTAAGCCACACTCTACTCATCTGTAAAATGGGGATAATAACAGTACCTATCCAAAGAGTTGCTGTGAGTATTAATGACAGAATGTAGATCAGGAGCTTAGCACAATATCTGCACACAAAGTATACACCTGCAAAAATAGATTGGTTGTTCACTATTATTATTCTATTGATAAATACAAGAGCTGAAGTAGACCATGGAGACAGTCCTCTCCAACAATTTTTTTTTGTAGTTAAGAAAATGCAAAGATTCAAAATGATTTAACTGTTTAAGATAAAACACCTCAATAAAGGCAGAGCTAGAACTCAAACTCATGGCTTATTCCCAGGCTCTTTCCACTTTGCTGTCTCTAGTACCATACATATCTGAGCAGTAGAGAAAGAAAAATTGGACCAAAACACTCTATGAGTCCCCCTCTTGGCCATCAGAACTGATTTTTATTCTATTCTGCCCTCTAATCCGAGGTCTCCTCCAACATTTGTGGAGCCACATATCATAAGTCTAATTGTATAAGGATATAAATTGAGCTACCTCCAATACTCCTACTTTGACAGACATCCCTTCCTATGGAAGGCCAGACTGAATTTAGAAAACTTGAACACCTTGGATATGGTAGTGCAGGGGGATCTAGTTCATGGACCACGCCCTGCCCCATTCTTTCCCCATGTCCTAGCACCACCAGGGACCTTGAATGTAGGTCCCATAAGTACACCCTCTGCTTAGACAGCCTGCATGTCCAAGCTTCTCCCACACTACTGTCTCAAGCCAGATTGCTGCCTCTTGGCTACTCCTTGGGCTTAAAGGTATGCTTTCCTGTAGCACACCCAGGTAAGAGGCCTGCATAGGCCCTGGAAGTGAGTTCAAAGCCATTTGAGCAGACAATGTGAGGGTAGATGCAGTATGGAAGGGGGAGCACAGGTGCTCCCTCGACCCAGCAGCCTCCCCAGGTCCTGGAGCAGAGTACAGCTGGGTACAGACTAGGCTAGGCTCTCTATAAGCACAGTGCCCAGGAAGAGGGGTACTCCTGCCCCATGGGGGGCACTGCTCTAATCATGTCATTCAATTTTGTGCCAAAGTGGAATTAATCCCTTTCAATAATTGGTTACCTGTCTATCATCTTCCCAACAGAGTTCTAAGATGAATCCATTGATCAATAAGATCTATTTCCTTTCAGTTCTGCTGGATCCAACATTTCCCATCCTTACAAATTATACGACTGGATAGAGAATGACTCACCAACTGTAAGGGAATCAACCTATCATGGTCACATTCCAGTGACATGCAGCTTGGGTCCCAGGTGGCTCCAGGCTGGTAGAATTCGATGACTTAATTCCCTCCCACCCAAGAGCATAGGCAAGTAGTTGGCTTCACGTTTGGTACTCTAGTACGGCTACACCTGAAGAATCGGAAAAATAAACCTGTAGAGCTGAGAGGACTCATTTCCCCTGTCATGGTATCTGTAGCGGACTTTCTGATGCCCTTTAGAGAAAAAGGTCCGTCTGTCTCCCGTTCCCATCTTATAGACTTCCTTAGCAAACATTTACTGAAATGCTGGGTCCTGGTGCTCCATTCTCAGGAGAGTACTGATATTATTCGGGACTGCTCTTTTCAACAACAGAACATCCATTTTCATTGATAAGGCCCAAACCTTTGTACTACACATAAAATAGCCCCAGGGCATAGCTAGTTGAGAAAGAAAAGTGTAGTGGGGGACTTGTGGGGGAAAGTTAGGTCAGTGACCAGCTGCTTGAAGATAGCTCCTTAGTGGGTATTACATCTTTTTTTTTTTTTTTTCCTGCGGTACACGGGCCTCTCACTGCTGTGGCCTCTCCCGTTGCGGAGCGCAGGCTCCGGACACGCAGGCTCAGCGGCCATGGCTCACGGGCCCAGCCGCTCCGCGGCATGTGGGATCCTCCTGGACCGGGGCACGAACCTGTGTCCCCTGCATCGGCAGGCGGACTCTCAACCACTTTGCCGCCAAGGAAGCCCCTGTGTATTACATCTTTTGAAAGACATTCAACATGCCGGGTACGAATAACCCCTTTGACATTTTTCACCTGAAAATTTTAGGCCAGAGACACTGTTTCTCAGTCAAAGCTCCCTCTTTCCCCTCAGTCACAACGCCACCTCACTGGGATTGTTCTGTGTCGGTCCTTCCTCAGCCACTGTTGTTGCAACTCTGTACTTTTCAGCCTGCGTCTGTCAGGAAGGAGACAGGAAATTCTAGTCACCCTCACAGCAGCTGCGCCATTCCTCCTCTCCTCCTCCAATGACGTCGGTTGGCTTTGGTGACACGAGGTCAGGAACTGAGCTACAGTGAAGGTCAGGAAGATAGGTCAGTGTTTATGCCGCTGTTGGGCTGGGGACCCTGCTGAGGCTATTTGCTTTCTTCCTTTCTATACTGTTTCTCTTTCCGTTCCTCTTTTTATAATGCGCAGCCAAAGCATCCTGTTTTCAAAACATCTGACTGTTTTGCCACTGAGGAACTCATGCTCTGATGCATTTCGCTGAAGCGTAAGACAATTCTTCTAATTCAGGAGGTGATAAAAGTTGAAACAAAAAATTAATGAACAAATCTAAGAAGGCAATCTGTGGTTAAAGAAAACAGCTCTCACGCGTCTAGCTGCTGGCAGAAGGTTCACTAGATATCCTTTTCATCTTGAAAGACAATTTAATATATTCCATCTTGTTGTAATTCTTGGGGGGAAATAATCTACGATACTGACCCACCTGGCTGCATCTTTCCCTGTAATTCTGGAATTCCATTTGGCCTGTGGCCAGCATTAAGGAACGAGGGAAATTTGAGCCAAGGGAAAAACTATGTTTCTGTAAGTCACAGAAACAGTTCCTCATCTTACTCTCTGGGCTCTGAAGCACACTAGGGATGGTTGCAATCTTTGAGTCACGGTTTTCTTCAAAAGGGTTAAGAAAATGCAACAAACAAATCCATCCCTACCCAGATGAAGTAAATATAAAGACTACTTGTTTTCCTCTACTAGACGCAGTTGACGTTCTACCATTTGCATGTAGACTGGCATACATGTAATCTCCAAACCCCTAAGCAAAACACAGGCACTCCCATCACCACTCTCATGCAAGTTCAGAGGCTGCAAACAAAACTCAGCAGTCACTTAGCTGATCAGAACTAGAGACAGATGGTTTTATGCAAAGATGTAGCAGATGTTATTAATAAGTTATCACTTATTGAACTTTTGCTTCACATCAGGGGCCTTGCTGAGTGCTTTAGATGCATTATCTCAATCTTCACAGCAACCCCAGTAAGGTAGGGACCACGTTCATCCCTGTTTTACATATGAGAAAGTTGAGTCTTAGAGCAGTTAAGTAAGTTGGCCTAGGTCAAGTAGCTAGTAAATGATAGAAACAGGATCTGAACCATGATCTTTGGACTCCAAAGCCCATGCTTTTCACAAACTTCCTGTATAGAACATCTTCACACTTACTTCCAAGTCTGTAACTCAGAGATTTGCCACAGCTCCTGTGTTCAGTGAGAGTAAGCAGAAGATGATCAAAAAAGACTACACAGTAATGATGATGATGACGAAGATGATATTTTTAAACAGTAGCTCAGATGGAACACTCAAATAACTTTGAGAATATTTAAAATTAAATGTGAATTTTAGTTTTACCACAGGTAATTCAGTTCCCCCTAAACTGGTATAGATCAATTTCTTTTTGGTGGCGACAATAATATTCACATTATATTATATTATATGTGCCATGGATTAACCCTGAGATGATTATCAGTATAATCAAGACTTTGAGATTGGGGGTAGGTAAAGAGAGAGCTAAGTAAAGAGAGACAGATCTTTTTAAAAATTGAAACTGACTTCAGCTGTCATCTGGACATTATTCATCCACTGGGTAATTGCTTTGCCCTACAACCTCTCCACTGTAGCTCTAGAAATAGGTGAAGCTGCATGCCTTCTACTTAAGCTAACTGTGTCAGCATTAAGGTTTAGCCCTTTCTTTAGGGTTAGCTCCATTCAACTTTCATTGCTTCCTGCACAGGACACCATAAAGGAGGAGCGGAAGCCTGAATTCTCACTAGGTCCTACACAGTCCCTGGTGTCAGAGCCTCAGTAACTATACACTGAATATGAGATCATTTGTAATAAATTTGCAAGATAGACAATGTCTAATTTCAGCACTCCAGACACAAACCTGGTTAGAATCTACAAGGCATCAACAGTCGAAACGAAAACTAATGGCAATTTGCAGTTTCTCAATGAGTAATCTTTTTCTCCAGAGGGAGAAAGTTGCCCACTTTATCTTAGTGACTCCAGAAGAAAGTTCAGGGTGTCCTTTATGGTGAAACCTGCTAAAAAACTACCCCTAAATACCAGATCTCCATCTTGCATGCGTATCAATGATCACAAAATGCAAAGAACAGAGTATCTGTGAATGTTTCACAGGAGGCTAAAGCCTGTGTGAAAATCCTCCTACATGAACTCCAGTGTGGTTTGGAGAAGTTATGCAGTTACGCCCTCCTCATGGGGAAGCAGCTGGTTGAGATTTACAACAGCCTGGAAAAACCCAGAATTTAGCTTAAATTGAGAACTTCAGAGAAAAGTCAGTAAATAGTTAAAACTCAAACCTTTTTTTTTCCCAAGTTGAATCTGAACTAAAATTTGAGAGAGGCTTACTTTTTTTGCCCTTTCATTAACCTATAAACAAGAGTAAGAAAAGTCCACTCTCTATACCACCCCCTCTTACCCCGCCAACCTTCAGGACATGATGCTTCCTCTACTCAGATCCTCTGAGCAGGAGCCAGTAAGTCTCGAAGGGAAGGTGATACTTTTAACCCCAGGAAAAAGGGAGGAGGGACACACATGTGGGGCTGGAAAGGGCATGTTGGCAGGTGTGGAGCAAAATCTCTTCCCAGCCCCAGAACCTTAAGACAATAAGATAATGCCTCAGGCTAGGATGATTGGGGATTTTGAAATGTGTATTTATGAGGGTGCAGTGTTAAGGCTTTCAATTAAAATAATACATACACAGACACATATATGTGTGCATATAGATAGATAGATGATAGATAGATAGATATAAAATCAACAGTCTCCAAGAGAAAAATACAAACAAAAAGCAACAACTCTCACTACATAAATTAGCACTCTAAATCCAGGTGTTACTTAAACAAATGATATAATGGTAGATAATTAAAGCTCTTCAACACTAAGTTTTGCCTGGGCATGGTACATAAAACCATTTCTTTGCAGTACGGGTGGAACTTCATTTCATGATTCCACTTTGTAAAGCAGCAAACTTTAAAAAAATAACTTTCTTTTTTGGAGACAAAGTATATTGTTTCTTTTTTTAATCTTAGGTTATATCAGCATCACAAAAGAAATGTTGGAGAATATCAGAACATCCTTCTGAGGAGAATTTCAGAATTTATGAAACTTCAGGGCAAACCATTCTCACCATCGATATACAGAAATCACATTAGTTTCTTGTTCAGACACACATATATAACACCTGACTGCAACGCAACATTTTACCCTATGGATTCATTCAGATTTTATCTTCCTGATAACTGTTTACAAAAAAATAAAAACAGCATTTTCACTTGTATGGTGATTGGTACACTTCATAAACACCCCTCACCTTAAACACATTCCGCACAGCATCACTAAGAAAGAAGTTTAGGAATTAAAGCCTGCTGAGGATTTTAAACTTTTGCTGTAGCATCACGACGCAAGCAAAGTGGAGCACTTTGGAACAGAATCATCGGAGGCAGATCAACAAAGCTGACAGTGGCGTCCCCGTGCACCTCTGCTGCTGGCGCAGGCCAGGGCAGCCCGGAGCTCCCCGCGCGGTCACACTTTAATGAATAAAACGGTCATCTCTTACCTTGTTAGACGCCATCTCGCTGACAGAGCGGTAGGTCTGTATGGTCTCTAGCTGGTCTAAGCACCAGTCCAGTTCCTCCAGCGTTTCCATTGCTAATTTTTGATAAGATTCTTCTGCAAACAAACACACAGACATGTAGTTAGGCTGGAGCTGCTGCAGGCTGTCCATAGCCGAGTCACCGCTGCCGCCGCTGATCCCGGCGCTACTGAAGGTGGCCCCGTGCTCCTTCATTATTTGCACGCCGACTCCTTCCTTCCAGCTCTCTCCACCAGGAGAACAAATCCGGTGCTCTGCCCGGAATGGCTCGTGCCAAGTTTTCACCCCCCCCACCCCCCCCACCCCCGCCCCCAGGCTGGATGAGGTGTCTGCGATCTACCAAGAAACTTCCTTTGAGGAAGAAGGCGGGGAACCGGCTCTTAAAAGCTCATCTGCATACATGAGTCCTAAAACTCGAGGCAGAAGCAGTCAGTTTTCTCAGGCTCTCTCTGCCTTCGTCATCTTGGGGTTCTTTAGGGTGCGTGATGTCATTTCTGAGTGTTTGCAGTCTAGAGGAGAAATGAGGAAAGCATTTTCTCATTTGGCTTTTCTTCTAAATGAAACGTACAATCGAAAACTGGAGGGGGGAAACTGACAGTTACGTTGTTGGAAGGCTAAGCAGTCATTCATTCTGGGGAATGTGCAAATGTTGGAATAACTTTCAATTCAGCAAACACTGACCAGCACAAGTCTTCCTCTCTTGCGAGTCTCCCTTTTAAGTAGAGGCAAAATGAGGTCTCCCTGATAAGAGTGCAGTCTCAGAGAAACTGTCTGGAGTTTTACATGAACACATTTATTGGCTGGGGAGTCAGGCAGTTCTTGTTATACTAAACAAAGCTAAAACTTCTCTTCTGCAACTGCCAGGATCACAGGGAAATTCTGAACCAGACTTTCAGGTGGAGCCAGATGTGAACGCCGCAGATTTTCTGATTAACGCCGGGGCCTCGGATTTGTCACTGTAGGAATCCAGACTTTCTGTAAATATGTCTCAGTGGCCCATTCAAAACTTATTGCTTTTAAGATCATATTTTTGCTGGGTAATGAAACTCTTTTTAAGTGTTCACAATACGTCATTTCATACCCAAAAGTTCGTGAGTCTAAGCTAATACTTAAGGTTATTGACTTAAGAACCCTATGTTAATAAACACTGAAATTAATTTTATAAATGCTAGATGAACCAATGATGCTACAGACAGTTATAAAAGCCAGTCAGACTCTCCCGCATACATGACTGATTTTTGAAGGGAACACCATCCTTTAACTCTACCAAGCTTTCTGGAATGCAAGCACACAATAGGCACTAATAAAATTAAAAATCTCACATGAAATTCTATTATAAGGAAAAGACTCACACATTCCTGTCATATTTAGAATACATTTTTCATATGCTCATGCAGAAATCCTAGGGAGATTACATAGCTTTTTTATTATTATTTGAATACTTTTATGTGTGTGGCACTCACACTTGAAGCAGAAAAGGGAATAAACAGGAGAGAGATTCCAAGTGACAAGGAGCCACTTGGCACCGACGCACATTTCAAAGAATAGGTGTCTTGTTCATCCCCCACATATGCCTACCCTTCAGGATAAACAGGGGTTAAAATTCAACATCCTGTATGTCATACTTAAAAAGCCACAAAACCACTGAAGGTGACTTCCTCCATTTTTCTTTTCACACGCCTCAAAAATGTGCAGACAAGAATTGAAGTGTTTTTAGTGAAACTCATTTCAAGCCAGACTTGCACATACCTTCCCTCCTTTCTTCCTCAGTTTTGCCATGCTGCTTCAACAGGAAGAATCTCCTCACTGACTCTTTTGTGTGTCTGAAACACCCCCTTGCCTCTATGCCCTTCCAGAAGAGCGCTTCATCCAAGGAAGCTTTTCCTGAAGTGACAGAATCCTCCCCTTCTCCCTCCTGGCCTCTCATAAAAGAAAAGTCCAACCACTTCCCAGGTACTCATGCTTCACGACCCTGGCGTCTTCCATATCACAACCTGTGGTCCTCAAGATCAGACATTCACCCTGGTGGTGGGGAGTAAGTAACTTGCTTGGAGCATTTTGAACTGACTGCGGGATGATATATTACACTTCTCCTCCCGGAAGAGGAAAAAAGGGATCCGATCTCCACCCACAAAGAAAATATGGTAATTATAGCAGTGAAGCACTGAAGAAGGAAGAGAACTCGTCAATGATCTTCCAGTTAAGTACCATCGCCACAACTCATTCCTTGTCTATTACACAGAATGAACACACGCATGCTCCTAGAGTTGGGACAATAGTGAGCTGCCAGGGACTGGCCAGTGGATATGGCAGGAACTTATTTCACTGCCCTCTCTGATTCTGGTCAGCCACAATATTTCTTTAGGTAAAAAGTTAAAATTTGAAGTTAATGAAAACTTGTCCCTTCCCAGATTCTTAATCCATGGCCAAGGCTTTCTTTATGTGCCGTTTTAGAGCCTTCTTATCACAGTAACTGAGGCAGGAGGCACAGATGTCAGAGTGGGCTAAGGATGGGAGCATCAAACCCCAGCTACTTACTGGTACTGCCAAAGGAAAGGACCAGTGCAGCTCAGACTGGCCTCCACACTAGAACTTTGTAGCTCTAGCACAAGATCCGGTGCTTGGTACCTAGTAGATACTCAGTAAATACTCCGAGGGATGGAAACCACAGTGCCTGCCCAAGCAGCCTGAAAATATCGATACTTGGGTATCTAGAGGCTGAGGATACATCTGTAGCGCTGTGAAAAGAGCACCAGCTTTGGACTGAGGCTCGGGCATTTTGACTTTCTCTCTTACCACTTACTGTGTGATTCTGGACCTCCATTTCCCACATCTTAAAATAAGGAGAAGAAGATTCATCTCATAAAGTTATAAAGGGGTTAAATGAAACCAAGTATAGAAAGTATGGTAACCAGTTCTCAGTAGGTGATCAGCACACAGGAGTATAATTATTAACGGCAGTAAAAGTAACCCCCAAACCTGGTATGTGTGGGGGGAGGAATAGGAAGGGAGATAGAAGAACTGAATATTCAACAAGGGGTTTTACAGTCAGGATCAGTTCCATAATTTGCAGGGCCCAGTGCAAAATGAAATGCATAGTCCCTTTTCAAAAAGCAGGAAAAAGTGCTGTGAAAGGTCTTAAAATATAAGCTTTTTCCTTTCTTCTGAACTTGCTCTCCCTCGACCTGTCATGGTGGTATTGTATTTTTTTTTTTTTTTTTTGCGGTACGCGGGCCTCTCACTGCTGTGGCCTCTCCCGTTGCGGAGCACAGGCTCCGGACGCGCAGGCTCAGCGGCCATGGCTCACGGGCCCAGCCGCTCCGCGGCACGTGGGATCCTCCAGGACCAGGGCACGAACCCGTGTCCCCTGCATCGGCAGGCGGACTCTCAACCACTGCGCCCCCAAGGAAGCCCGGTATTGTATTTTTTAAATAAACTTCTAAAAAATAGTTCTAGATTTACAGAAAAGTTGCAGAGCTAACACAAAGAGTTTCCATATACCCCACATCCAAGTTTCCCAATAGCTAACATCTTAAAACGGCACATTTGTCACAATTAATGAATGGCATGGTGTGTTTTATTTACTCTTTAAAATTGTGTTACTTCAGGCAGAGGGATACCAGGAGGAGTGTGCAGACCCTTATAGGACCCCAGAGGCCCTGCAGCCTCTGACTTAGGGCACATGCACAGCTTACCAGTTGCTGGGGTGCCCGAACCTGCCAACTTCCAGACTGCGTGCTATGCCCCGGCCCAGGGCAGGCTCTGAGAAAGGCAGACATTTCCCTTCACCACGGTACCAATGCCCCAACCCCCAGCAGACAGGTGACCCCTAAAGGTGCTATAACTTCTGCACCAGGATGTGCTAGATACCTGGATCAGGGTGGACAAGAGGATCACCCCCACCAAGACATGGCCTCTGTCTACCATGGTACAGCCATGCCGGCCCAGGGCATTCCCCACCTGAGACTTTGCAAGGCACCCATGTCCAGCTCAGATCCTCTCTGCACCTGCACCCAGGCCCCCGCTGGGAGTGGACAGCAGCAGTGGTCATGGGGTTGGGGTAGAGACATGGATACTGGTTGAGCCCCGGGGTGCCAAGGATCAGGGAAACAGGTGGCTGAGAACACGTCCAGGGGAAGCAGGTAGGTGGCAGGAGATGAGACAGTACGTGAGCCAAGGCTTCAAGCCACGGAGTATATGCTCCATTTTCCCATCCGACTTTACTTACAAAACACAAAGATAATAATATTATGAGTTTCAAGACTAACTCTGCGGCCCTGGAGTGAGGGCCCCTGTGCAGTTGCACAGGTTACATGCCCATGAAGCTGGTTTTGTTCCTTTTCTTACAAAAATGACTCTGAGAAGGAACGATGCTTGGCACCCCAGAAGCAAGTCTCAAGGGGATAAGGGAAGGTATTGGGGCCATCTGTGGCCATGGGGTGACCCTACTTGTCAAGAATTTCCGGAGAAGAAGGAGCAGGGAGAACCTCCCTTCTATTCTCCCCTTCTTTTGTTCTTTCACTTCAACAAGAGCGACAAAGGAAGATTTACTTCCTTCTGTAGGTCTGGTAAGTATTGCATTGAATAATTATAATTATTCAATTATAATTAGTATCAGTCTGGTAATAATACGTGACATTCTTATAGCTCTTTTCTCAAAGGAGCGCCAAGCACACTACCCATTAATCCTTGCAACATCTCTGTGCCATAAACACTGAAGAGATATGATTATCTCTAATTCACCTTAAGGCACAAGCTAAATCAGAGGTTAAACAGAGCAAGATTCCGGGCAAGACCCTATCTCGGTCAATAAAATAGAGGATTCACCTCAGGGCTGAAAATGCATGCATTCCTGAAATTGCTGTATTTAAAGTGCCATCTTACCCTTGGGTCTTTTCTATTTAAAATTGTGTAACTGCTTTCCTAAACGTTGTCATTTCTTGAGTCTCCTCTTCCCTTTTCTGATCCACCTAACACAGCCATTAGCCCAATATTTACTGTGCAGTATTTACTCAGAAGACCTGGCTTGGTTCTGGTCCCGCCTCTTGTTTCTGAGAGTAACCTCAGGCAAGTTACTTAACTTTCCTGAGGCTACATTTCTTTATCTGAAAAATGAACATACGAAAAATACTTACTCTGTTCTCACAAGGAAGGTAGAATAGGAGAATACACACAAAACCAGACTCTAAACCTTTAAGTATAATGCACATTTTGCAAATATCACATTTATTATTACAGACAGGACATAGGTGCATTGTAGACATTGTAGACAACAAGAAAATTACAGAGAAGCAAACAATTTGAAATGATAAAAATGTCACATTTTACCAAGCAGAAATCACCATTGCTATCCCCCTTGTGCATATCCTTTCATGTATGCATGTATATAATCAAAACTAGACAACACTCGTAATTCCCTGGCGGTCCAGTGGTTAGGACTCCGTGTTTTCACTAACGAGGGTCTGGGTTTGATCCCTGGTTGGGGAACTAAGATCCCACAAGACGCCCCGCGCGGCCAGAAAAAAAGAGAAAAGAATAGACAACACTGTACAAACTGTTGAGTAACATTCTTTTTTTTTCAGTCAATGATCTCCCCTCTTCTGCTTTAATAATTTTCAGGCTCAGCTAATATTTAGCTCACATTTCAATATTCCCATTTTTTTCATGCAAATTCAGCAGAGTGTGTGTGTGTGTGTGTGTGTGTGTGTGTGTGTGTGTGTGTGTGTGTGTGTGTGTGTTTTAGCAGAAAGGTGTTGGGCAGGAGAGATGCTGAGAAAGGCAGGGCAACAGGAAAGGGCAATGGGAAACCTCAGCCTTGCCACAAATAGCGAGCTGCTCAGAGCTGGAAAGCATGGAAACAGATTTTAGCAGTGATGAAGCCAGTGGCCCAGCTGATAAGAGACCTCAGGTGCCCTAAAAGTTGGGCCCAAGCTCTGTGCAGGAAAGCATGATCTTATTACTGATCTCTGGGAAAAATCAGGATGGAGGCCCTTCGTGTACTTCTATCATTTGACTTTGAAGCCCTCACTATGAGGGTTTCTCAGTACAGATGAGAAAAACTGGGGCTCAGACAGGTCCTAAATCCCTATTATTAGCAAGTGAAAGCATCACAATATACCCCAAATATAAATTTTCTAAAAACTATAACTAAATGCAATTTTTTATTGAGATATGATTGACATACAAAAAAGCTGGGCATGTTTCATGTATACACCTTGATGAGTTTGAAGATAAGTATACACCTGTGAAACTGTCACCCTAAATAATCTCATAAACTTAGCCATTGCCTCTAAAAGTTTCCTCCCTCCCTCTGTGTGTGTGTGTGTGTGTGTGTGTGTGTGTGTGTGTGATAAGAACGTTGAAATAAAATCTACCTTAAATTTTTACATATATTATACAGTATGGTTAGCCATAGGTACCATGCTGTACAGCAGGTCTCTAGGACTTAGTCACCTTGGGGATCAGAAACTATGTACCTTTTGATCAACACCTACCCAATCCCCCTTCACCCAACCCCTGGTAACTACCATTCTACTCTCAGCTTCTAGGAGTTTGAGTATTTTAGGTTCCTAATATAAGGGATCATTCTAAATGCAATTTTAATACAGCTCTGTATATATCAGAGTTGTGTTTGTCAAGATTCCAAGACTTTCTACCCCAATACAGTGCATAGAAAGGAAATGTAAATAACCTTTTGTTATTTATTATTTATTCTTTTGTTTATCTGCCTCACATAATCAGACTCTTTTCATTAGAGAAGGTGGTACTATTTGCAAGATTGTATGGTGGTTAAATCAATCAGAACAACTGCCACAGGCAACAACAGGGAAGAATCTCATAAACGAAACCAGAGATTAAAAAGCACATAAAAATATGATGTAATTTATATAAAGTTCAAAAGAGGCAAAAATAAACCTATGATGTTAGAAGTCAAGAAAGTGGTTAACTTGGAGTGTTAGCAACCGGGCGAGAACTGGAGGGGGACTTCCATGGGGCCGACAATGATGTACTTCTTGGTCTGGGTACAGGTTACATGGGTCTGTTTATTTTATGAAAATTCACTGACTTCTACACTTGTGATTTGTGCACTTTTCTCTGTCTTCCTGATTTTCTGTGCATGCTTTCAACAGAGAGACCCACCTAGGGAAAGCCTAGTTTTTGTTATTTTTTTATTATTTATTTTTATTTATTTTATTTTTGGCTGTGTTGGGTCTGGGTTGCTGTGCACGGGCTTTCTCTATTTGCGGCAAGCGGGGGCTACTCTTTGTTGCGGTGCGTGGGCGTCTCATCGGGTGGCTTCTCTTGTTGCGGAGCACGGGCTCTAGGCGCTCAGGCTTCAGTAGCTGTGGCTTGCAGGCTCAGTAGTTGTGGCACCCGGGCTTAGTTGCTCCGCGGCATGTGGGATCTTCCCGGACCAGGGATTGAACCTGTGTCCCCCGAATTGGCAGGCAGATTCTTTTTTTAAAAAATTCTAATTATATCACTCTTTAATTAAGTTATTGATTTGTACATCATAATATAATGTATAATATGATAAAATTGTTGTTGATCACATCAGCTTCTCTCTCTTTTTTTAACATCTTTATTGGAGTATAATTGCTTTACAATGGTGTGTTAGTTTCTGCTGTATAAAAAAGTGAATCAGCTATACATATACATATATCCCCATATCTCCCTCCCTCTTGCATCTCGCTCCCACCCTCCCTATCCCACCCCTCTAGGTGGTCACAAAGCACCGAGCTGATCTCCCTGTGCTATGTGGCTGCTTCCCACTAGCTATCTATTTTACATTTGGTAGTGTATATATGTCAATGGCAGGCAGATTCTTAACCACTGCGCTACCAGGGAAGTCCCGAAACCCCAGTTTAAAAAAAAAAAAAAGGAGGAAAAGAAACAGGGATTCTAAAAACATCTTTCCTTTCCTTTCGTTGAACTGTAGCAATGGGTTTCAAAAGAGCTTGAGGGCTTCCCTGGTGGCCTAGTGGTTAAGAATCCACCTGCCAAAGCAGGGGACACGGGTTCCATCCCTGGTCTGGGAAGATCCCACATGCCACGGAGCAACTGAGCCCACGCACCACAACGAAGAGTAGCCCCTGCATGCATCAATGAAGACCTAACGCAGCCAAAAATAAAAATAAATAAAAGCAAAATAAAACAAAATAAGAAACTTACGGTTATCAAGGGGAAAGATGGGAGCAGGCAGAAATTAGCAGGTTGAGATTAACATACAAAAAAGGCAAACAAACAAATAGAGTTGAGTAAATCACACACAGCTGAAAAAGGATATTGGTTTTGACATTTCATAGACCAGGATGCTCCTACTAACTCAAAATTCAGTGCAACATATTGGTGTCTGGCCCAGCTGTTTACAGATCCTGACTCTGCCATTTGTTTATTAGCACTGTGACCTTAGACAGGGTAAGGAGCCTGATTGTGTCTCTGTGTCTTTACCTGTAAAACAGGAAGAGAGCACAAACTAGCTATGAGAATTAAGTGAAACAAGGCATGCCGAGGCTTCGATACACAGCTTAGTACCTGTCAGGAACTTCTTCCTGCACCCCACCCCATACAAGCCTCTCCCTGGTCCTGGCCACTTTCCTGAGGGTAGATAGCCGTATGTTTGGTGGCTGAGTTGGTAGAGTTGTGCTCTGGCCCTGGGCATTGGAGGTGGGGGGGGGGGTCACATATAAAGTGGCCACGAAATCCTACAGTGTGCCTCTGGCTGCATGACCTCAGATAGGGAACTGGCTCTTGGTTAGGTTAGAGTTTGTTGGGTTTCACTTCTAAAATATAGAACTTGCCTGATGTATCATTCTGCTTTTACCCAAAGCATATTGACGCACCAGATCAGTGGACCTTTAGACATGGAGAATTGTATAAGAAAGCCATTTGTTCATTCATTTATTCCACAAGATATACGTTGAGTGTCTACTACGTGCCAAGCCTGCTGATGCCAGGTGCTGGGACCACAGCAACGAAGAAGACTCGGTCCACTGAACTGAACGATTACATGGGAAACCCCTTTCCCATCTTCAAAATGGTCAGTCTGTGAAGATGGGTGCCTTATCGTCTTCCTCCCCTGCCTTTGCTCCCCATCCCAAGCTTATACTGTAACTTTGTGAAAATTAGAAAAATGTGCTCTCTCGGCAGACATAGCCCTTGGGCAGAAAGCTTGGGAAGTGACGCAAGGGTTGAATTTCAGCTCCCCTCACCACCTAGCTAAGTACCTTTGATCAGTACCCAAACTACACAATGACCTTTTGCAATGGCCCAGTGGCACATGGCACAGTCGGGGCAACCTAGCCTGAAGCTTCGCGTGGTCACAGCAAAACCTGCACTTTTAGCCTCAAAATAAAGTAAACTGTTGATGTTGAAAGGAAAGCATCCCAAGACCTTTCCTAGCTCTTAATTTGTGAATATCATCAAATAACTGAAATAACATTAAATAAACCTCCATAAAATAACAAAATTTTAATTTGGTAGACTAATTGTTATCTTTAAATGCAGTTTTTGTTTTTGTAGACACAATTTCTAAAGCAAGGGCTCCCTTGGGGAAACTATTAAAGCAGATCTTGATGGAGAAAATTAAAAAACAACTCTTCTGATTCTTGGAAGTAAGAAGTGTATATGAATTGGACTCTACATCCAGCTAATAACTAGCTTTTTCCACAAGCTTCTAGCCCTGTAGGTGTCCTCCCTAGATTCAGTGGGCCTTGAGGTTAGCAGGCTTATTCCTCTCCTTGGTTCCTCCTCAAAGTGCAATAAGTATTTGTTAAAATGTAAAATTGTTTCATACATATGGAAATCAGCCTCTCTTTATTTAAAGGAGTTAGGTTGGGGCTGTGAGCGTATTTATTTAGTGATCTTAGTTATGATGTTTTTTCCCTGACAGTTAGCAATAGCTTTTCTTTTCATTGTAAGTTATTAAGTCCAAAGGTATATATTTTCTTTTGATCACTCTTTGGTAAATGAAATGCACCTGTGTTAGAGTGCAACTTTTCCAGAAGGCTGTTGTTTTAACCTTGAGTAAAACATTCTTAGAACAAATCCCAGGAACTGGAGAACACTCATACACTCTGTAACACAGTTCTTCCAAAGGCCATCTGTAAGCCCCAAATGGCCTTTCTTCAGGCAGGACTTTGTTAATGTGTCTTTATAAATATGAGGAACTTTGCAATTGCACATGACAGGGATTTCACTCTGGGTGGATTCACGGAAGAAGAGGTTCACTGCCCTCAAGGGAAATAACAGTGAAAGTAGGTCATTTTGATGCTGATCTCCTTAGCAAACTCCTGTAAGACTACAAGTTAAAAAAAAACTCCAATCACAGCTAGCTTTGGTATATACAACTTGACAGTTTACCAAGCACTTTCACTTGTGGATCTAATTTTTTCCTTGAAAAATAAACCCCATGAGATAGAAATTATTATTATTATGACATACATTTTCCATTATGCATGTTAGAAATGTGAGGCCTAGAGATGTTTAATGATTTGCTCAGTCATCTGATGAGAGACAGAGAAAGAGAGAGAGAGAGAGATGAGAGATGAAGAGGAGGGAGGGAGAGAGGGGGAAGGGGAAGAGAGGGAGGAGGAAGAAGAACCAAAGTTCTCTGATTCTGAATTCCATGATCTTTTTTGCTAAGCCATGGGGCCTGTTATAAACAAATGGTCCAACTTTCTCTTTCTTTCACCCAGGCAAGATTGGACAAGGTGAAACTGTCTTTGATGTACCAGCCTCATAGCCCTATTCCCTTTCAGTGTCCTTACCCTTGCCAAACTCTGCTCTCCAGAAGGACTCTGACTTTGGCATTACTTACTAATGAGAGTCTGTACTCATTCAGTTAATAACATGTACCACAAATGTGAAAGGGTGCCCAAGGAACTTAACTGTCCCCCTGTGTTGGTGTTACAGGGCAATGCCACAAGAAAGCAATCAGACATGGAGGTCAGTCGGTGCCCAGTTATTTTTCTAATACATTAAATATATACAAGAAATATTTAAGAAGAATATAGAGTAGTGGTTAAAAGCTTGGTCTCTGGAACTACACTGTCTGGGTTCATATTCCATCGCCTAATCTTAGAGAAGTTACTTAACTTCTCTCTGCCTCAGTTTCCTCACCCATGTGATAAGAATAATAATGGTATCTACATAATGGGTTGTAGTCTTAATGAATAAATGTAAAATGCTTAAGACAGTCCATGGTATAATATAAGTGCCAGATAAATGTTGGCTATTGTTTGTTGAATATGAGACAACAAATATCTATTTAATGAGTGGATTTGTTTTTGAGTGCCTCTTATATTGTAGGCTCAGCATGAAACTCCAAGGGTATGATGGTAAATGCTATGGACATAGTTTTTGCTTACTTGAAGCCTATATTCTAGCAGGAAGAGACAAATAATTATACAAAAACTTATTTAATTACAATTGGAAAAGGAGCTGCTGCTAATTTTAGAGTGCCCTAAGAATTTATCACAGGGATCACAGAGGACTCAAAAGTCTAAGAAGTAGGATGTGATAAAAAGTTCAGGGAAGGCCTAACTTGGAAAGTTATGAGATTTGACGGAATAAGAATTAGGTGCAAAGAGGAAGGAAAGCATACCAGACAGGAAGAACATCAGGGTGCATTCCACGGACTAAGATCTGTCCATGTGTCAGGAACACACTGAGAGAAAAAGACTGGTGTGAGAAGTTCAGATCAGGCCCTACACAGCCATGGGAGGCCATGGAGAGGAGCTTGGAGTGGCCTAGCCAAATCTGCATTTAAAAAAGATCACACTCCCTGGTGGTCCAGTGGCTAAGACTCCGTGCTCCCAATGCAGGGGACCTGGGTTCTATCCCTGGTCAGGGAAATAGATCCCACATGCCAACTAAAGACCCCGCATGCCGCAACTAAAAATCCCGCATGCTGCAACAAAGATCACGCATGCTGCAACTAAGACCCAGGACAGCCAAATAAATGAATAGATAAATAAATATTAATAAATAAATAAAAATTTGAAAAAAAAAGATCACTCTCCATGCGATCTAGAGAATGAACTTGAAGGTGGGAATGGCCGCAAGGAGGCTAGCTAAATAGTATTAAAAAACTCAGGATACGGAGGAAGACAGATAAGTTTGATTTCTGGCTCTGTCATTTATTTTATTAGTGCAAACTTGGGCAAGTTGCTTAATTTTCTCTAAGTCTTAATTTCCTCATTTCTAAAATTAGGGGATGTATATATTTCCGGTGGGGTTGTTATGAGAATTAAGTAAAATAATCCACATAAAAGTACTTAGCCCAGTACCCAGCACCTAGCAAGTATTCATGCCAGTTGCTAGCAGTATTATTACTTATTTTATTGCTTTAACCTATGCAGGAAGTAGTGATGGCTAGAATTACGTTGTAGCAATGCAGATGGAGAGAGGTAAATGCATTTGAGATATTTATGAGTTGAAACCGTATTGTCCTTAGGACAGTGGTATTTGGTTGGTGACCAAAACTCTCAGTCATCTCAGCTTTTCAGGTCAGAATGTGATTTCTGTCAGTGTGCTTTAACTTTATTCCACTTCCAGTACTAGTCCAACTCATAAGAGTGCAATGAGAAATCAGAGACCAATGAATTAATTTACAGAGAGCAATCATTTATGGTAAGCTTTTCATGTCATCTAGTCATTACACGTTCCTCAACATGGGAGACCAAATTCTTATCATAAGATTGCTTGGCAAGCATCAAATCAGAGCAGGGGACTTAGGTGGATGGTTTTAATCCGCTTTACTCAAGCCTGATACACTTAGCTCAAGTGTTTCCATTGGCCTGAAGTGCCCTTCCCAACTTTGTCCACCTGGCTAACTCTTATCTTTTAGGATTCAGCCTAGAGTTATCTCCTCTACAAAGCCTTCCAAATATTCTGAGGTTGGATTAAGCTCCCTTCCTCTCAGCTCCCACAACAACTGTGTTCAGGCCTCTTATTTCCAACTGACCATGTCACTGGAATTCTTTCTCTTCGTTTATTTTACCCATGACTTCTTGAGAGCAAGGAACATATCTTTTTGGCTGGTCTTTAATGTAGCACAGTATCTACTTACCTAGGAGAAGCTCAAAAAAATATTGTTTCAACTGCTGACTTGCCCAACGTATCAGTAGATGGGATATCCACTACCCAAAGGAATGGCGTCTTGGCTACTGAACAGTATTGGAGAAGCAATATCAGGAATTCCTGTTCTTGGTTCTTTTTTTACTAGTCTCCAAATAAACCACCTTCTTTTTGCTGATTTATTCAATGTTACCACAATTAATAAGCTCTCTATTTCTTTTGCATTCATGTCTTGATTCGATTTCTAGCTGGCTCATTTTAACATAGGGGATATTCTGTCTCCCAAGGGGACTTTTGCAAAATCACACGCAGAATTTGTTATTTAACTCTCACAGAATAGCTGCAGGTGTCTGTGCACTAAGCAATACTAGAATTCCAAATTGATTCTGACAGTTGTCATACAAAAGATACAAGTAAAGTTCAGAGGCAGCACAGACAGATCTTAAAGACATGGGGGAAAGGGCGATCAGGAGAGACTTGGAGGCCAAGTAAAGAAGAATAGGTGGAATTTTGAGAGATGGAAAAACTGAGGTAAGGCAATGAGTAGCATGAATAAAGGTATGAAATTAGAAACATGCCGCACCATTCAGTCCTGTTTGGAAGAATAAGCATAATAGTCCTATTTGATTAGAACACTGGGTGTCAGCAAGGGTGCAGATTGGAATACATTTGCAAAAGTAGCATGGTCAGGGCCCGATACTGGAGAGTGTTTTATGCTAGACCAAGGAATCTGACTTTATCTGGCAGACAGTGGGGAGCCATTGAAAACTGTTCAACGGAAGGATGACACACACAGTGGTTTATAAATATCTTAATATTGTTATACAGTTGTTTAATGTTTTGCAGTTATAGATCTCTTCCATATGTATAATCTTTTTAAATCATCATCGTGCCTTGTGAGAAATGTTTTACTGTCTCTATTTTATACAGGAAGAGACTGAAGTTTAGGGAGTTTAAGCATTTCACTCCAAATCCCATAACTGATAAATGCAGAACCCGGAGACCTGAGCCTGGGCTTTCTGCCTCAAGTTCCGTGCTCTTGCTATTACAGTGAAGCCTATAAGATGAATAATTGATCTGATAGATGTAAGTTGTAAGGATAATAGGATGGAGTAGAAAATAAGCACCTGGTAAATTATTATTATCAGGGATTATTATTTGCAGAAAAAGTTAGCCGCTAAGAAGTAACGAGGTCCCAAACTAAGTGGGATCAGGGGGAATTGAAGGGTTATATATACCTTAAATTTCTCTTTACTTGTAGAGTGAAAGTTGTCAAAGGAATTTCAAGAATCAATGGAGAGCAGAAGAAAAGGTGTTTGCCATTGGGAACGAGCATGGTAAGCGGGGAGAAGAGGGGTAGAAATTTCCTGTCACTCAAAACGTTATGGGCTGAAATCTCTTTCCCTTACCTATAGGAAAGCGTCTCCACCTAGTGCTTTCCTGGGTGATGTCTCCGATCACACAGGACTTGGGGTGCTTCACCATGTGAGAACGTCATCGCATTTGACAGTCAAGAGTTTGCCAAGAGCCAAAAGTACTACATACAGTCTTTTCCAGTTGACAAAGCATTTTCAAGTGTGCTCATTTTCTTCTACAAACAAAGCCATGAACGTTCTCTCCATTTTTATAAATGAGATCATTGAGGCTCATCAAGGTAAGGGGACTTTCTTTAGAATCTGGAATTTCTGCATTGGACAGTATGATAGTTATTAATCATGTGTGGCTACTGAGCAGTTAAAATGTGGTTGGAGATGTGCTGCAGGTGTAACATACACACTGGACTTCACAGACTTTATATAGAAAAATGATGTAAAATATCTCTGAAAAGTTTTACATTTGACATGTTGAAATTATAATATTTTGGATAGAGTGAACTGAGTAAAATGCATTATTAAAACAAATTGCACCTGTTTCTTTTTATGTGTTTACTAGAAAATTTTAAATTTCCTATGGGTTTTGCATTTCATGACAATTGGACATCACTGTTCTAGACCATAAAGCTATTGCTATTGACGTGAATACTCCAAAGCCAACATTCATTCCGCCCACACACTCACTTTAGAAGAGGTGGTAATAAGGAAAATAATTGGAGTTATTATTTATCCATTACCAAAGTTTCTAAGCACTTTACATGCATGAACTAATTTAATCTTCATCAAAATTTCATGACCTGAGTATTATTTTATATATAGTAGATCATTTTATTTTGCAGATGAGAAACAGAGAAACTCAGGAGCTCTCTGAGAGCCACAGATTTAGTGGCGTCAGAATTCAGACTTAGCCAGTCTGCCTCCAGTGCCATTAGGAAGGCTTTAGTGGCTGCCTCTGTTGGGTAAGTCCCAAGGAGACATTTGGATGGATTTCACTTTATTGTTGACCTACTATAGCTCAGGCAGTATGTGAGAGACTTTAGATATTATCTCATTTAATCTTTGCAACAACTCCATTAAGTAGTTATTATTCCCATTTTATAGGTGAGTAAACTGAGGCTTGGAGTGATTGCACAACCTGCCCAAAGTCACACTAGGTACATGGTGGAACTCAGTTTATAATCCAGCCTGAATCTGAAGTTGATACTCCATCACTATGCCGGTCTGTGAAAGAGCTACACCTGAATCTCCTGGGGGTGCTTCCCAGGCAAACCCCAAGGTACTGAAGCAGTCTCTCTGGGGTGGGCTCTGGGAATTTGTTCTTCTTAGAATGGCTTTGGGTGGCCCTCATCCTCAGCCAGAAGTTTGGTGATAACCACCCTCTCTGAGTCTTTCATTTTCCTGGGAGTCCCACCTCTTCAGTCTCTCCCGGGAGCTGATGAAAAATTGAAAAAAAAAGGAAAAGAAAAGAAACAAACAAAAACAGTATTTCCCTTAGGCAGCTTCAGTGGGGCTGACCCTTCATCTCAGCAGTGTCCCTGCTTCTTTCAAATCTTGTCACCATCTGCCCTAAAATGTGGGCTGAAATGATTTAATTAAGCAGAGATAAAACAGCCAGTCCTCCTGAAGACATCCTTAGAAACATCTAAGCAGTCCAGGGCTGTGTCTGAGATGAGAGAGGCAGGGATTTAGGGAGTGTAGAGGCGGGATGGGAGGAAGGAACGTAGCGGCAGACCCACAGACTCTCAAGGTGATTTGTGGGGTCCTGGATGATTCACTAAGAACCACTGGATGTGAATGAAAGCACAGAATGAATAAAACCAAGTGACTCTTGGGGGTGGGGTTGTGTGTGTGTGTCCCCACGTGCACGAGTGTGCACTCACGTGCACATGTGGTAGGAAGGTTATGTTTTTGGCAGCCTTGTTTGCACATAGACAAGCAATTGCTTTATGTGACAGATTCAGAACTTCTGACTAGCACACAAATATAAAATTAGGTCCTAGGTTTCATGGCAACCCAACTCAACACAGTAGCAAACAAGAATTGTTTGAGAATGTGAGAAAGAAGCCAACATTGTGTATGTCACAGCTAGCTTGCCTTCCTTTGACCAATTTCTCCTAATTTAGCAGGACTTCCGTTCCTGCCCTAATTTCCCCTGGTTTGTAAACTACGTCACTTAACTGAACTCAGCTCCAGACTTTAGAAAAACAAAATTTTGTATTTCAGCAATGGTTTTCTTGGCATTTCTGCCTCTAAAGAATTTTACTTGATTCTGATTTTTCCTTTTCACCCTTGAAAGATTGTAGCTATCAGTTGTGTTTCCCTGTTTCTCCTTTTCTAATGGAGTGTCTAACGCAGTATAATGCAGTGTCTGTTAAATGTGATTAAAGATTTCAGTGTTTGGTAAAAACCAATATTTACCAGGGAAATCCCGCCAACATAAATGTGCAGCCGAGGTAGAAAATATTGGCTCCATCTCCCCCGGACACACACATACAAACAAGAACTGTAAATGTTTTGCATGTCACTTCTGACATTTCTGGCCTCTTTTTTGCCAGTTTCACACATGTATCCATTTAACACAGATTCTGAAGTCTTAAAACTGGAATAATCTAGATAATAGACCCCAATAGTCATTTTTAAAGTCGTTTTCTTATTAGCTGAGGTTTTTTGTTGCTTGTTTTGTTTCTGCTCTGGTGGTTCTTCTAGCATTTATCACACGCCGTCACGTAATTTGTTTAGAGGTTGCCTTGGATTATGAGAGTTAATATTATTTGAAATAGTAAACAAGGGAATAGTGATCTTTTCCAAAGCAGATTATACTACAAAACTTATTTGCAGAAACATCAACAGACATTTTGAGATTAAGTCAGTCTTGTTTGAGTGATTGCTTTAATTTAGCAAACATTTACTGAATTGAATTTATTCACTGATTGAATTTATTGAATGAATGAAATACTGCTACACTCTGAATGAATTTCAAATAGTTGTAGTTTGGATTCGAAATTATTTCTCTGAAACTGAATAAGCCCGGGCAGCCAGCAGACAGAAGGCCCCAGCTGGCACCTGGCAGCCACAGCCTCAGGAGGAAGACTGGAGAGGGTGGAGACTGAGTGAGTTTCACGTGGCCAAAGCTCAGGACCGACCCCTCAGTAAAAACTTTAAACTGCAGTTCCTATACCACACTTCCTCTTAGTACAGAGGGCTGGGTCTGAGACGAGGGAGAGGGAATGACTCATCTGCAAAAGAGGCCACTGAGATTGCTAATGGCAAACCCTGAGCAGTGCCTGGTAAACAGCAAGCACTTAATAAATGCTTACCTTATAAACAAGTAAAATGAAATCCAATAACCTACTATAACTTATGGGTTCAGTGTGGAATGTTCTGATCAAGATTTAGGAGCAAGAACAATTTCTATGTCTAGTCGTCATGATAAAATCCCTTTGGTTACTTTCTCTGACTCCAAATGCTCAAGTGCTTACGAATCAAAAACTGAAGGACCATGGGAAGGATGGATAAGGATAATGGTAGTCAGAGCAACCATTAATTGAGAGTCTGCCTGAACAAAATCTCTCTAATCTTCGAGACAACCTTGTGAGGTAGATTGCGTTATCATTAACGCATAGATGACAGAACAGGTGGGAAAGGAAATGGTGAATGAGGCTGGAAAGGTGGCCTGGGTGTCTGGGCTCAATAGCAGGCCCCGGTCCGGGGTACAAAAGAAGCAAAAGACAAGTCGTTGCTGTCCTCTAGGAATGTGTGATCCGAGAGGAGAGGGGAGCGGGAATGCTCAGGCACAAAAGGCAAAGAGCGAGGGCGCACTGTGGGCTGCGGGCTGGATCGTCTGAGGACCGGGGGCAGCAAAGGCACGCTTGGGCTTTGAACAGAGCAGGGGCTTATTAATACATGCTTGTGGAAGTGCACTGAACTTAATTGAATTAGGAACCAAATAACGGTAACCTAGGTGGAAAAACATGGAATCCAAAACGAAATGCAAAGCAGCAGGGAGATAAGTCTTACTGAACAGAGACTGTTGAAGAAAAATGGTTAGAGAGAGCGGGGCCAGATTGTGAAGTGCAGGAGTCTGGACTCGATGGACGTCCGAGCAGCAAGGAGCTACTGGAGGTTCTGGTCGAGGGGTGAGGCATGAGGAAAGAGGGAATTTAGGACAACGCAGCCAACAGGAGTGTGTAAGATGCCTCTCAATGGGAAGCAGCTAGAGTTAGGGGTCCCAGGAAGACCCAACTGTGGGGATCTAAGCTGAAAACAATGCAGGCTAGGGCTTCCCTGGTGGCGCAGCGGTTGAGAGTCCGCCTGCCGACGCAGGGGACGCGGGTTCATGCCCCGGTCCGGGAGGATCCCACGTGCCGCGGAGCGGCTGGGCCCGTGAGCCATGGCCGCTGAGCTTGCACGTCCGGAGCCTGTGCTTCGCAACGGGAGAGGCCACAACAGTGAGAGGCCCGGGTACCGCAAAAAAAAACCAAACAAACAAACAAAAAAAACAATGCAGGCTAGAACGGGTGGTGACAATAGGATAAAAGAGAGAAGTTCTAAATAAGGTCTGGAAGGAAACAAATATATACCAATTCATGACAGGGCAAACAATATACCATTCTCCGTAAGAGATGACCAGGAAGAGGAAGGTGTGCAAAACTGTCACCACGGTTTCTAGCCTTGGAGTGGACAGAGCAGAGCCATTGACAGATATGAAGGAGCTGGGAGAGGAGGGGGAAACGGTAATTTGGACTCCCTAGAGTTTGGTGTGATTCCCATATGGTTACAAGGACTTGGGGTGGGTCTCTAGTAAGTGGACTGAGCTCCAGGCATGGATTGCTGGTGAGGATTATGAGCTGGGGATCGTGAGAACACACTGCCTGGCCATGACTCTCCAGGGCATGTGTCTATCTTCTGATTGGTTCCTGGAGAAAGTCAATAACAAATATAAGATCCCACCCACAGCCCGCCCACACATTATCTCACCAACTTGAGTGATTTCCAGCTCTGCAGGGCACAAGCCCAATGCAAGAGATTTCTCTCTTCTCAGCATCTGCAAGGTACAAGGCCGAATCCTCTGTGGAAAGGACCCCTAAAGCTGGAAGCGGCCCAAGAGACCAATCATATTTAAACCAACTCCTTGGTTCATAGGTGATAAGACTGAGGCCAGGAGAAAGGAATGGATATCTCCAAGATCATACAGCCATTCCCTCCATGAAACAGCAGGGACCAGTTTTGAATTTTTACAGAACCTGTTGTTGCCACTTCACTGTGCCTCAACTCTGACTGGCAACATTTAAAGTACCATTCAATTAAACTGGTATTTGTGGACACATAATAGATGTCGGTCTCCATGATAGACACAGAGGATACCAGAAGGGTAAATAGAGCAATCACTGCCGTTGAGGCACTCACAGTCCAGAAAAGACTGTTTGAGAATAGGAGTAATTGCTTTTCCTTGGGTAGGAGTGATAGGGAAGGCTTCCTGGAGGAAGTTATGCCTTAGCAGGGTTTTAAAGGATGAATAGGAGTTTTCTCAGCAAGAAATAGGAAAAGAAGGTAAAAGTATTTTATAAGCAAATGGAACAGCATGTATCAAAGTAAAGAGATGATACAGTATAATGCTTGGTGTTACTATTAAGGGTTTAGTAGTTTCATGGCAATTGAGGGTAGAGAAGAAACAGCAGGAGAGGCAGACAGAGCACTGTTAGGAATTTTAAAAGTATGTGTGTTGGGGGTGGGGGAGTGAAAAACATGAGGAAGACATCCACAAAGTCCCTAGGTGATATTCCTTAGAGTTATAGTTATAATCAGAGATATATAGAGAGTTAGAGAGCAAAAGTCAGTAAACTCTTTCAAAAAGACCAGATAGTAATTATTCTAGGCTTGTGAGCCCCATGGTCTGAGCTGCAAATATTCAACTCTGCCATTTAAGCATGAAAACAGCCACAGATAATACAGAAACAAATGCAAGTGACTGTGTTCCAATGAACCTTTATTTTCAAAAACAAGTGTGTGGCCCAAGGGCCATGTTTGCCAATCACTACTACAGAGACATCCTGAGATCCTGACATCACTCTCAATACCTGTGGTAGACAGAACAAAGGCTTCCCAAAGAGGTCTACATCCTAATCCTTGCAACCTGTGAATATATTATGCTACACGGCCAAGGAGGAATAAGGTAGTAGATGGGAATATGGCCGCTCATGAGCTAACCTTAAAATAAAAATATTATTTTAGATTATCTAGGTGGGCCCTATATACAAGGGTCCTTAAATGTGGACGTGGAAGACAGATGAGTCAGTGTCCGAATGATGGAATGTGAGAAATATTCAACTGACTATCGCTGCCTTTGAATGTGGAAGATGGCCAGAAGCCAAGGAAGGCAGGCAGCCTCTAGAAGCTGGAAAACGCAAGAAAATGGATTTTCCCCTAGAGACTCCAGAAAGTAACACAGCCTTGCCAGAACCTTGGTCTGTGTTGTTTTAAGTCCCAAAGTTTGTGTCATTTCTTACAAGGGCCATAGATAATTAATACAATGCTCACGTGAGCTAAACCTTCTAAGCATTGTGGCGAACTCTCCGGCCTCCAGAGGAAAGAACTCAGGTTTAACATCCATTTAAGTGCCTCATTTAAATGCAAAGGGTAGGTGAAAGAAATCTGGATTTGGATGTGGGGAAATTAGGCCATGCTTCAGGGAGTGTCTAGAATAAGGAGCTGCTTTGACACTGAACAGGCTTTACAGCTCCCTGATGGAGTAGAGGAGGCACTGAAACAAAATTTCCCATGATGTGTGTTTCTCAGGGGGCTCCCAGACCTATACACTTGGGGATTTAGAGAACTGTGTGCGTGAGGGTGCAGATGAAAGTCCCAGAGCAGGTCCCGTAGGCAGGCTCAGAGTGGGGAAGTGGGCCGTCAGACATCAGCGCCTGACTTTCTCTTCCACCCGCAGCAGGCCACCCTCTGCCCTCTGCTGTGCCACTGTAACGTTTACGTCACAGGGAATACACTTTGCTGCCCTAACATGTGTGTTACGAGGGAAACGCGAACGTGAAGCTGGTGGCATTTGACAAAGGAGGCGGCATTCCAAAGATGAGCTTGGGCAGTCCTGGCAGGCACATGCTGTCAGGGGTCATTTCAGAGACAGCCACCGCCGCTGGGCACTCACAGAGGTAGGTCGGATGAGGTCAAGGGCCTCTGCCCAAGAGTCCTCTCAAACTACCATCCGTGGCCAGAGGCGGAGGCCATGGGTTCCAACCTCCCTTCCACACTGTAAACATCCTGAAAGCAAAGACTTCCTCACAGCAGCTAACGCCGTGCCTTCCACTCCAGAGCCAGGCGTCACTGCCCAGTGGCTAACTGATTATTAGTAAAATCGAAGAGACGGTGAAGGCAGATCTTGTCATAACAATAACAGTTCTCACAATAAATTTGGAAAGTACATTTCAATGTACAAAACATCCTCACATACACTGTCTCAGATGATCCTCCTACGGCTGCTAGGAAGCGAGTATTAGCAAACACATTTTGCTGAGAAGGAGAATGAGTTTCATAGGCATTAAGAGACTAGATTAACACTCCACAGCTCGCAACTGGAAGAGCTGGGCCTGAACCCAGGTCTTTGGTGTCTTAGATTGGGAGTTCATCTGCATCTTACAACTTCTCCTCCTTTCCTCCCTTCTCTTCGTCCCTCCCTTCTGGAAACACTGAGTATCTATTATGTACCAGACAACACTGTTCAAGGTCCCACAGATATAAAGTTAACTAAGAAAGTTCTGGACCTGAGGAAGATCATAGTTTGGCAGGGGAGCCAGACATGTCAATGTGCAAACTATGATCCAACCTAAGACTAAGACCTTTACTGAGTCCTCTATGTACTGCGCACGGTACGACTAACGTCCAGCATCTTATGATGTAGGTATCATCTTCCCCACTTCACAGGTAAGGAAACGTAGCTTTATAGTCATTAAGTATCTCGTAAGTTGCAGCCAGTATCCCCATTCTCTCCTGATTCCTCATCTCACACTCTCAGCCACTCTACGATGCTATGTCACCATAAGCACTAGCACAGAGCTCTACACCGGGGCAGTGAAAGAGCAGGGGAAAGATGAGTTGACCGTCCTGCAGAATTAGAGAAGCAGAAAAAAAGATGGGTTGACCGCCCCTAGAAAGTGGGGCATGTGCATACAATGCAGCAGAGAGGAATGAACCAGGTCATTTAAAGATGATCTTTAAGTTTGACCCCTGATTCTAAAAACTGAACATGAGAAGAGAGTATCCCACAAATCTGATGCTATTTAAAAATATTTTTCTGAGTAACTATTAGGTGCAAAGCATTGCCCAGGGATTCCATGAGGAATCAGATTCAGGCCCAACTCTTAAGGAGATAATCCTGTACTTGCACTGAGAGAGTAGAGGTGAAGCCATCTTCTGAGGTCACTGTGGGGTAGAAGGAAAAGTTCTGAACTGGGAACTGGGAGATCTGGACTCCAGTCCCAGTTTTATCACCAGTTCACCTCAGCCTCTCAGTTCCATTTCTGCAGCTTTGAAATCCAGTGTTAGAACAGATAATGTCTAGGGCCTCTTTTAGCTCTGATATTTTATTATTCTGTTTGGTTAAGGAAGTAGAGGAAAAGAGCTTACGTGTCACAGAGGACTGGAAAGGGAGAGAGTAGTTCACCTCATCAGAAGCCATCCCACAGGAGGTGCCTTTGGCACCTCAATCCTGCAGGTGCCCAGCAGCCGCATGGTGCGAGCTGCCAGGGTCCCCGCCTGTTTTCCACTCTCAAACTTGCAAGTGATGCCCTAAATAATGAAACCACAGACAGGTACTCCAAGAGGTCAGTGTTTTTCAGATGCCTTGCACATCCACAGCACTAAGTGGCTGCTTGAAGCTATTATACCATTATTATTGTTGTGGTTAGAGAATTACGGTAATTAACACTATTTACTGGGAGCATTCTATGCACAAGGTGCCACGAGGGGCGCTTTGCTGACAGTTACCTCCTCCTCTTGCCAAATGTAAGCAGTGTTACTGTCTCTACTCTAGAGATGAATCTGTGGCTGGAGAAGGTTAAATAACCTGCCTGAAGCCACACAGCTACCAGTCTGGGGCAGAGCCTGTACTCTCACGCAGTACTCTCACTCTAACCCCAATCCTAACCCTAACCATAATCCTAACTTTATTCTCCTGCTCGATTTTGCTACAGTCTGCGATGCTTCCAATCCGGGTATCCTTCCTTCAGTTTAACCTGCCATGAGCAACTGAAAAGGAGGTTAAATGGCCGATACGAATCATACCATAATCTTACCTTACAGTTTGCAAAGTGCTTTCTCGTAAATCCATCATCTGATTCTCATGTCAGCCAGAGAGCGAGATGGAGCATTATTTCTATTTTATAGAAGAAGAAACTGAGTATCAAGGGAAGTGAGTAACCTGGAGGTTTCTTAAACCCGCTTGCCATGCTAATCATGTACTCATCTAAATCTCTGACCACTCTGGGACATTAATTTTCAGAACATTGTGTCATGTGTCTTAAAATGTATCCGGTTATTTATATTTGCGTTGCAGCATGGCTAACATAGGGCCTTCCCAAAGAGATATTACCAAATGGCAACTGGTGTTTCCTTAAATCTTCTTCCAGGACTCAGTGTAAGTGATTCCCAAATAACTAAGATTCCCAAATAACTAAGAATAGTTCAGTGAATGCTAAAGTTCCAAACCCTCACAATAATACAATTTGTTTTCTTTCAAAATGCCAGTACATTCATGGAACCCCATCCTCTTTACTGACTTGACAGTGTTTATGTAAACTTCACAGAACATTTTGAACCTTCTTTTCTGAATGTAAGGCTGTATGTAATGCTATGAAGTAGATCATGAAGAACTTTCTTATAAATTTTCTACAAACTATGCCTAAATGCAATTTTAACAGAGCTTTGTATACATCAGAAACATATCCATCAAGTCTTCCCAACTATATACCCAAAGAAAGCACATAGAAAAGAAATTTAAATAATCTTTTGTTTCTCTGTCTCACATAATCAGACTCTCTTACCGCTAGAGAAGGTGGTACTATTTGCAAGGTTGTGTGGTGGTTAAATCAATCAGAGCAATTGCCACATGAAACGACAGGGATGAATCTCATAAACTTAAATGTCGAGCAAAAGAAATCAAATATTAAAAAGCACATAAAAATATGATTCAATTTATATAAAGTTCAAAAGAGGGAAAAATGAGTCTATGATGTTAGAGGTCAAGAGAGTGGTTACCTTAAGGGGGATTGTGACTGGGAGGGCACTTGAGGGGGGCTTTCATGGGGCTGGCAATGATGTATTTCTTGTTTCAGGTTCTGACGACGTGGTTGTGTTCGTTTTATAAAAATTCACTGACTTCTACACTTGCGATTTGTGTACCTTTCTCTCTGCACGCTATATTTCAATAAAACGTTTCTGGAAAAAAATCAATTGACTCTAGCTTCTTGGGCCTTGACATCTGTAACTAGCATCTTGTTGCTTCTGTCACTTCTGTTTCCCTTTGGAGCTTCTCAGTGGGAAGTGTTCCACCTTTAATTCTGAAATACCTCTACTAAGCTCAACCTTCTTACCTGCCTAATTTTGTAATTTTTTCATGGCTACTGGAGGGCAGAGCCAACGTGGTTTGAAGAAAAAAAGGTTCTACCATTTACAGTTTTGAGTCCTTAAGCAATTGCTTGTTCAATGTGACTTTGAGGGTCTCTACCTGGGTAACTGGGGTCATAATGGCTGCTTCATAAGGTTATGATTACTCGTCATGAGGATTACATGAAACAATGTGTGCAAATGCCATCAGAAATCCTAGCATAAAGGTGCTCTTGGAAACCTGATTTTTGCCCTTTACTCCTCCCCACATTGCCCATTCTGCTTGGATCTTCATCTAACATGAATCCCATCAACACTAGTATATAAAACAATAATATTCCCCACTACCTGGGAATTCCTGGGAAACCCCCATTGTCCATATTTTCTCTTCTGCTGCCACAGTTGAAAAGCATCAAAACTAGGTTAATTACATCTACCACAAATGACCAAGTCTAACCTCAGCAGGGCTCTTAGTGCAGTTTTATCATCTCCCTACTGATTCCTCATAGATGTATATGAAAACATTCCCACTGTTCACAAATTCCCATTTCCATGTCTATCCTCTCACTTTTACCAAAGATCCAATTTCCTACTTCACTGGTAAGATAAAGGTCAATTTGAATTCTACCAACTTCACCCCTTTCATGCCTCAGGAGGCTTCTTTGTCTCCACTTTTACCTATCCATTTTAGTGTCTCTCCTCATTTTGTTTTGTTTTTTTCTCCTCCACTCTAGTTTTTTTTTTTTTTAAAGACCTTGATAATTTCAGTTATACCCTCACCCATTTACACCTTTAACAACTTGTTCTCCATGACCTTCACTGTTTCTACTATACACTCATTTATGTTTTTCCCATCCTACAACCTAAAAGCTTTTCTTTAGGCCCTGCTTCAATGGTATCACATCATTCTTCTTTTATTGCCACCTTCCAGAGAAATAATTTTAAATTCTAGTTCCACTTCTTCACCAGCCATCAACCTCCAATATCTGTAGTCTTGCTTCTGCTCCCTCCATTCAATGGCAACTGCTTTCTCTCTCTCTTTCTCTCAAAACCCAGGGGCCTCCTGAATGTGAAACTTAGTGGGCACTTCCTATTTATTTTACTTTTTAGAGGGTACTTCTTAGTATCCATTGACATCTGTCACACTTGACTTAGTGACTCTAATCTCTCCTTTGGCAGCTTCATTTACTTCCATGTCTTTATATGTCATTTTCATTTTGATAGCTCCCAAATCATTGTCCCTGATCTGCTACTGAAATGCCACATCTACGTTTCCAGCTGACTAGTGCATCTTACCACATCATTATTCTACTTCTACAAATTCAACTCATCATAAAATAGATCATTTTATGAAATAAGCATTGTTCAAGGCATCTGATTTCCCCAACTGGCTATTCCACTAACTTGCAGAGTGATCATAGACAAGTCATTTATTCTCGCTGGATTTTCTTCTACATGGAACAAAGGGATTGGGCATAATCATAATGACTTTTTTTTTAAAATAAATTTATTTATTTATTTATTTTTGGCTGTATTGGGTCTTCGTTGCTGCGCGCGGGCTTTCTCTAGTTGTCGTGAGCGGGGGCTACTCTGTGTCGTGGTGCGTGGGCTTCTCGTTGCGGTGGCTTCTCTTGTTGTGGAGCATGGGCTCTTCAGTAGTTGTAGCACACGGGCTCTAGAGCGCAGGCTCAGTAGCCATGGCACACAGGCCCAGTTGCTCCACTGCATGTGGAATCTTCCCAGACCAGGGCTTGAACCCGAGTCCCCTGCATTGGCAGGCAGATTCTTAACCACTGTGCCACCAGGGAAGCCCAATCATAATGACTTTAATAGCTGTGAAATTCTATAATGCTATGTTTAAAAAGATAAAGCCATAATCTTCTTCCCACCTACAATCTGCCCTTTTCCGTGACTTCCATATTTTTTTATTAATGGTATCCACATTCCCATAGTTATCTAAACTTAAAATCTCTGCTTTATCTTCCATGCTTCCTTTTTTTTCTCAGTTTCTACAACCTACCAGTTGGTGTTCAGGGTTCTTTCTAACCCAGGTCCAGCATCACGTACTCTTCTCCTTTACTCAAATCTCAGCTGCAAACACAGGGATGGATTTGTTCCCCAAGTAAGTCCTGTTATTTTCACCACGATCTCCTGGTTTGTGCTGTTTTCTCTGCATGGATGATGTTCTCTGTAATCCTTTATTGAAATCCTTGCCATCAATCAAGTCCCAAGTCAGATGGAACTTCTACTTGACGTCTTCCTTGAATCCCACGGCTGGAAGCCATCTGCCCCTGCTCAGAACACCAGTGCCATCACGCTCTTCTGCAGTGACACTTTATCATGTTCTTAGCTTATTTAAAGTGATTTATATATACGCATTTTCATTATCTGAAGGACAGAGGCCATGTCCCTTTTGTACCCAGATCAGTTCAGTACTTCTACTGTAGGCTTATAATAGAAAGGGGATAAAAGAATGAATTAAGTACTTAATATTGTACCTTGTGTATGATAAAAAAAATAAAAGTCACAGGAAATATGACCGTAAGGAGTTGTTGGGGAGACAAATCACTACCCAAGGAAACAGTTAGAAAACAATGTAAGATATTCTAACATATCAACACCAAATTGAATTGGCTCTGCTTTAGATTCAGAGTTTGTTCCAACTCAGCTCCAAGTAACTGGATGGTATCAAACATAAATTGTCCTGGGTTACTTTTCTTATGAGTAAACTGCAGAGTTGTCCAATTTAGCCAAAAAACAAACAAAATGAAGACAAACAAAGACAGCCAGTTAAATTTCAATTTCAGATAAATAATATATATTTTTAGTTCTTATACTATAATCTGTCCTTATATTAAAAAATTATTTGTTATTTATCTGAAATTCAAATTTACTGGGTATCCTGCATTTTATTTGGCAGTCCTCAATAAGGGAACTGTTGTTAATCATCTCTAAGGCTGACTACTCCAACATTCTACATTCAACAGCATTTTCAGAGAAAAGAAAGATAAAACTGTGCTGTTCCCTTGGCTTATAATTCCTTTCCCCTAGATCTCTGCACTCAGCTTTTAGCTCAGTTATAGATGCCATAAAACCCTTTTGATTCTCCTATCCAAAACAGCACCTTCTTATCCTTCCAGCTCCCTTCTCTGGTCACCCCTTATCCCATTAGCTTGTTTTTTTTTTCATTATCTGAAATTATCTCCTCCATTCCTTTGGGCACATGCTTATTGCCTGTCTCTCTCTGTCACTAGAATGTAATCTTCAGAGAGAAGGGTCTTTACTATCCTGTTCACTGCTGAGTCCCCAGCACCTAGAACAAAAATGGCAGATACATGAAACACTTAAAAAAACAAAAAAAATACAATAAGTGCTAAAAATGAACTTTTTGGCCAAAGAGGACTAATGGGGTCCAAAGGAAGAAAGCTGAGTATGGGTTAATGTGGTTAGGAAAGGTTTCTTGGAGGAAGTGGGACTTTAGCAATGCCATAGAGCACTGGTTTGGGGGGCGAGTGTCTATCACCTGAATAAGCTTAGGAACATTTGCAAGCTATACAAATCCCTGCCCTGCCCCACCTCCTCATTGGGCCTATCAGAATTTAGGGTGGTTGATAAGCACTATGTCTAATGTCAAAAGGCTCCCCAGATGATTCTGATATAACGCCTCTACCCCACTGGAGAACATCTTCCACAAATGATGGGTAGGATTTGGTTAAGCAGAAAGCCTTAAGAACAGAACGATGTGAACTGAGCACAAAGAGAAGAAAAAGGGCGTAAACTCTCAGGTGGTATGAAAGTACTGCTCAGATTGGAATAGAGTTAAGGAATTTGTGCTTCAGCTTGTAGGCAAAGGAGAACAAAGTAAGGATTTTCAGAAGGAAATAAAATTGTAAATTGCTACCTATACTTTACACCAGGATCAGGAAAGTCTGAGGAACCAAACACAGCCTACTGCCTATTTTTGTAAATAAAGTTTAACTGGAGCACAGCCATGTCCATTTGTTTACACACTGCCTAGGATGCTTTTGCTGAAAGTTCAGCACAATGCCTGTAATACTCAACCCTTGTCAAGCTCTCCATGTCCTTTAAGATTCTGCCATTGCAGAAATGGCCTTGCAGCCAGGACTCCACTAATTCATTTTATGTGATGATTACATTTATGCATTCATTAATTCTTAGATACTTGAAAGGATTTGGGATATACAGGTTCTAGGTTAAAGTGCTGGGTTCTGTATTTACCCGATTTGTGAGTCCTACACCCTGCTCATCATCTACCATGATTATCATACTCTCGATATGTGGTTCTGATAACATATATCAGTGGTATTGTAGGGTCTTCTAATCTGGCACCAAATAGGAAGATACAGTTATAAATAACCACATAGCAAGTTCAAGTCTCTTCTTAGGAACTGATATCTGACAGAGGATTGGTATGAAGCTTGGTTCCCAGCAATAGCACCAGACACATGAGCAGGCAGGGTGTCATGGCTAAGTTTTCCAGTAACTCCAAAAATATCTACTCTCACCTCTTTCCCCATAGAGTTACACAAACACTAACTTCCATCCTTATCACACTTTTAGTCCTTTCCCAACTCTAAGTCTTACTTCTGGGAATAATCTAATGTTTTAAGCAAATGGCTATAGAGTTTGGTTTCCTGAGAGCCTCCTCCTGGAAATGGTACTGTTTTAGATGGCTTTAAAAGAGCTTTCCATCTTCTCCTACCCCCAAGGGTAATGTGGAAGTAAATTCCCTTTTGGTTACAGTAGATTACACAGCATTTACTCAAGAAATATTTATCCAGACAGAGCTTATCATCTTATATGTTGGGGTTAAATGGTGAAAAAATAACCACTAGTGAATGATTTGTAAATAACTAGTTTTAGTGCCTAGACAGTGATATTCCAATATGGGTAATTTAATTAGAGTGGTAAGGATAAAGTGGTGATAATCACTGGATACCACATAAGCCTAAAGAATGGTCACCTAACAAAGTCTTGGGGACTTCTTGGAGGAAGTGGTGTCTAAGTGGTAAGCTGAAGGAGCTACATAGATCAAGAGGAGGTGGGAAGAGAAGCCAAAACAAGAGAAGTTCTAGAGGTCCAGAAAGAATAGAAGACTGGAGTCCCGTGTCAATAATATACTATAAACAGTTGCTGATTATCTGAGGATAGCAAAAAGCTTTGTGGTAGATTCTCATCACTCTCTGGTATGTCGCATAAGGAAACAAGGGCTTTGGCTTATATTCTACTTTTTATACTGCCACCACTGTTTTTGTGTGTGAGCTCTGGACGTTGCTTAACCTTTTAGAACATCAATTTTCTTATTTGTCAAATCTCATTTGTCTCATTTGTCAATTGGAATACCTGCCCTTGAAGGACTTTGCAGGAATCCAATGACACAATGTGTGGGAAAGTGCTTTGCAATCTCTAATTCCGGCCACCATCCTGGCCACTCCCTGTTTCCACCCACCATTGTCCATCTAGATTTGCTCAGCAAATGCAAGCTACTTTTAATGTCATCTGCTGACAATAAATCAAATAAATCAAGAGCCCCCAAATCCAGATTTTTAGATTCTCCCAGGCTACACAACACCATAGCCCACGTAATAGATAACAGTAAGGTGACCATCAGGGAAACTTACCAAACTGTCAATCTGTAATTCTTTATGTTTTTCTTGCTCATTTGACAAATGTGGAAACCAATGGGAAAGAGTCCCATGAATGTCACCCAGCTAGGGAGTGATGCTAAGAGCATCTGGTTTGTGGATGAACTGGGCATTTCCATCATCTCTTGCCTCCAAAGCCAATGGGTCCCTTCTGCTTCAGGACCTTCTCAAGTCCTCCAGAAATCAGTATAGGGACAGTGAACTGCAATCTGGAAGCAGTTTAGCTTTCCCCATTTTCACCCAGGGAAGCTGTGTCCTAATCCCTCCCTGCTTCTGGGCTTAGTGTAACTGAAGAGTCCAAACCTCTGGGGTTTGGGAGGCTAATGACCACCTCCCAGACAAAGTTAATCAGGTGGATGAGCAGTAAGCTCCAAGCTTTAGCAGGAGATTTCTCTCGAGTTATAAACGCCCAGTGAACTCGCTACTTGTATTTCTCCCAACACAGTCATTCCCTAGGAGAAGTTCAGCAGGGATCCCTGTAATAAAAAGGTCTTTGTAACTCACATGGGTGTAAAAAACCAAACCAGTCATTTGGGAAAGGAACTCACTTATGCCCATGGGGAGGAAAGGCTAGGGGATACATTCATGACCTAGTTTTAGGTAACATTTTAAATTAACTTTAACATTTTCATTTCATTGTTATTATTCTATCATGAGGTCACAATTATATGTCTGCAAGGAATTCTTTCTCTAATATATCCTGTGTTTTTGAAAAATATTGGCAGGCAATCTGGTGTAGTTAAAAAAGAAAAGAGTACTGTCCAGTGGCAAAAAGATCAGAGATCTAGCCCCAGCTTTATCACTTGCTAGTATTGGGGATCTTGGCATGTCGCTAAACTTCTCGGGGCCTCAGCTACCTCCTCTGTGACATACGAGTCCTTTTTACTTCAGGATCAACTGAAGCAAGAATGACAGCACAAGAAGCATGAAAGTGACTTGAGGATCATGATATCTGACTCAGTTTCCCATAGCCCAAAACTTTACAGGACTGGGAACACAGCAGGCCCTCAGGAAATACTTGCTGCTCAAATGAAGAAGCTCCCAAACGGGTCCTTAAAATAATGGAAAAAAGTATGCTTAAATTATTAAAAATTACCAGTTGACAAAAATCTGCTTATCTGATATTGGTAGTCTGGTGTATGTGGCAGCCATGTGAGGCCCAGAAGAAATCTGTAGCTTGTACTGTGGCCCATTCATGAACAAATGGTTTTCTTCTGAGTGTTTCAGTGCACTACACCCGATGCGCACACACACACACACACACACACACACACGCATACACATCCATGCTATCTTTTACTAGGGAGAAAATGGAGACTACTTGAAGTATTAATAGCTTGATCTTCAGAGCCCACCCATTTAAACATTATCTGTCAATAATGTCATGTTTGGGTGAGAAAACCCAATAGAAAGAAGACTAGAGAATAGGCTGTTTATGAACAATACATTTGGATACTAGAAATGGAGCTGTATCTAACAAGTTGTGATTGCCCAATCCATCCAGGGTAGAGAGATTGCCCTGGCATAGAGTCATCTTCCTAATGGAACTCAGACCCTCTGGAAATCAAAAACATAGAGAAGGGTAAAGGCCTTGAGTGCAGGATCTGTGTCTTAAGTCACAGCTCCTTACACGCATGTAGGCATCTAACACATATTTGATGAATGTATTAATAAGTGAGGGACCGGGGAGTGGAAAGAGCTCTGGACTGGGAGTCAAATGTGGATTCCAGCCCACATTCTATCATCAGCTATGTGAGCAGAGGGAAGTCATACCAAATCTCTGTCCCTCACACGTGAAACGAGGAGACTAGATAAATCAGCAGCTCACAATCAATAAAGTGCAGTGAATTGGCTGATCTCGGTGGGCAAGGAGAAGTGAGTCCAGCCAGAAATGATGTTCCAGGCTGCAGCCAGGAATGTGGTCTGAGTGCTGACTAAGTGCCCAGAACTAAAGAGATAATATTCCCTTCCATGATCAGTATCTCAGGAAGTCTTGTGAAGAGGGGAACCCAAATCACCAGAAAATGAATTTATTCAAGGAAGCCGTTAGCTTTGGCCAGTCACTCTGCTTGTTGTAGGATGAGCCTGTCACTCTGAGAAATGAAATAGGACCCTTGAAAGTCTTCTCACATGGCTAAAGATAAAAGCAAGAACAGTAGAGAGAAGACATCACTCTGGATGCCTGTGTTTGTGCAATAGAGCAAATGTCCTCAATATGCATTTGATTGCATTTTAATATTCATATCATTAGGAGTTTATATTATAGCATGTTACTTTTCCTTGTAATATTTCCATTCTGCAATCAACTTTATTATTATTAAAAAGTACTATAGGGAGAGTCAGAGGAGAAGCCGTGATGACACAACATTGCCGGCGTTGAAGATGGGAGGAGAGAGCCACGAGTCAAGGAATGTGGGCAGCCTCTAGAAGGTGGCAAAGGCAAGGAACTGGAGTGTCCACTAGAGTCTCAAGAAGGAACCCTCCCTGATGACACCACGTTTTTAGCCCCGTGAAGCTGATTTTTGGACTTCTGACTGAGGAATATAAGAGAGGCCATTTCAATCGAATATCTCATGGTCTGCAAGGAGTTTCTGCAGTGCCACTGAGAACTTATGCAGATTAACCAATTGATGATGATGTAACAGTGATAGGTTCTGGTCCTGGAGGATATGTTGCTGCTATTAAAGCTGCCCAGTTAGGCTTCAAGGTAGTCTGCGTTGAGAAAAATGAAACACTCGGTGGAACATGTTTGAACGTTGGTTGTATTCCTTCTAAGGCTTTATTGAATAACTCATTGTTACCATATGGCCCATGGAAAAGATTTTGCATTTAGAGGAATTGAAATGTCTGAAGTTCGTTTGAATTTAGAGAAGATGATGGAGCAGAAGAGTAATGCAGTAAAAGCTTTAACGGGTGGAATTGCCCACTTATTCAAACAGAATAAGGTTGCTCATGTAAATGGATATGGAAAGATAACTGGGAAAAATCAGGTCACCGCTATGAAAGCCGATGGCAGCACTCAAGTTATTGATACAAAGAACATTCTTATAGCCACAGGTTCAAAAGTCACTCCTTTTCCTGGAATTACGATTGATGAAGATACAGTAGTGTCATCTACAGGTGCTTTGTCTTTAAAAAAAGTTCCAGAAAAGATGGTTGTCATTGGTGCAGGAGTAATAGGTGTAGAATTGGGCTCAGTTTGGCAAAGACTTGGTGCAGACGTGACAGCGCTTGAGTTTTGGGGTCATGTTGGTGGAATTGGAATTGATATGGAGATATCTAAACTTTCAACGCATCCTTCAAAAACAAGGATTTAAATTTAAATTGAATACCAAATTTACTGGTGCTACTAAGAAGTCAGATGGAAAAATTGATGTTTCTATTGAAGCTGCTTCTGGTGATAAAGCTGAAGTTATCACTTGTGATGTACTCCTGGTTTGCATTGGTTGACGACCCTTTACTAAGAATTTGGGACTAGAGGAGCTTGGAATTGAGCTGGATCCTAGAGGTAGAATTCCAGTAAATACCAGACTCCAAACTAAAATTCCAAATATCTATGCAATCGGCGATGTGGTTGCTGGTCCAATGCTGGCTCACAAAGCAGAGGATGAAGGCTTTATCTGTGTAGAAGGGATGGCTGGTGGCGCTGTGCGCATTGACTACAATTGTGTACCATCGGTGATTTACACACACCCTGAAGTTGCTTGGGTTGGCAAATCAGAAGAGCAGTTGAAAGAAGAGGGTATTGAGTACAAAGTTGGGAAATTCCCATTTGCTGCTAACAGCAGAGCTAAGACAAACGCTGACACAGATGGTATGGTGAAGATACTTGGGCAGAAATCAACAGACAGAGTATTGGGAGCACATATTCTAGGACCAGGTGCTGGTGAAATGATAAATGGAGCTGCTTTTGCACTGGAATATGGAGCATCCTGTGAAGATATAGCTAGAGTCTGTCATGCACATCCGACCTTATCAGAAGCTTTTAGAGAAGCAAACGTGGCTGCATCATTTGGCAAATCGATCAACTTTTAAATTAGAAGATTATATTTTTCTGAAATTTCCTGGGAGCTTTTATAGAGGATTTACTTACATGGATGGAGCTGGAGTATGGTATGTGAACAGCTGTGTTTGAATCAAGGTGATCAAGTTATTTTAAACTTGGTTTTCACATTGGAAACAGTCATTAGAATATGTTAAAAATGTATAAAATGAACTGATGTAAAAAAAAAAAAGTACTATAGGAACTTTTGGCTACCATGAACACAATATTTTCCACTCTACTAAATGTTTTCATATCCATGTAAAAGGCTGCAGTGATGCCCTCAGAGGAACCATTCAGGGGTAGAAAGCGGAGATGATATCTCAGTTCCATTGTGTGGAACCTCTCCCTCAGTTTGTCAAGAAATTGTTTGTAAAGTGGAAATTTAAAAGATGTCAAGTGCAACATTCACCTGACTGGACACATACGGGTTTACCTGGAGTATCCTAAGACCGTGCTGTTAGTGGAAAGAACACAAGTTGTGAAAGCTTGGGTTCAAATCTGGACCCTGCCCCCTAGGAGTTGTAGGACTTTGGACAGATGACTGAATTTTTGTTATGGGCAGCATATCTTTAATTTAATGCAATAATCTTCTCCAGAGTTTCTGTGTGAGGATGTAAAAGACTGTGAAACACCTAGTACGTAGTAGGCATTCCATAAATGTTAACCCTCCTCTTTTCTCCAGAAAGCTCTGCCCTTCTGTGGTCTACCTGTCCTCCAACACGGAACCAACTAAGTGAAACCTATTAGTTAGTCAGGCAAGCTTCCCCTTCTCTTAACTCCACCTATCAAAATATGTCCTATTTTCCCCCAAATATATTCCTCCTCCTACTTTCAAAAATGTAATGAAGAGCCCCACCTAGTCTGATATGACTATAGTAACTTAGGGGTAATCTTAAGTTTGAAAACAGAAGTCAGTGTGAGAACAAAATATACTAGTATATTGTTCCGTTGATGGACTTAAGATATTAAATTAATATAGTGTCATAGGATTTACCATTCTTTTTTTGTATACACTCTGTTATTATATATCTGAGGAATTTATGATAAGGAGCACACTTTGGAATTCACACCTAAATTCACTAACAAATGAGTAAAATAGTTTTTGGCAGACTTTTACATATAAAAGAGTAGGACAACCCTGTTATTACCATGTGAAATACAAGGTAAACAACCATAATGGACTAATAATCTGGATCATTTAACCCTACTACTTAAAAGAATCTTCAGTAAATACTACAATGAAGTGGCTTTTGGCATGAGAAAGTTAAGGTTAGAAAATTTTGATGTGGATCTTTTAAATGAAGCAATACCATCATTTTATTTGTCCTGTTTTGTGGAAGACTTTGAGAATTGCTTCTTAAAATTTCTTTCTTTGTTTTGTCTTTCTGGTAGAAATGTAGTATTGAGAGATGTCCGTGAGCTAATGAAATTCAAAAAAGCTTAAAACGATACTTTCATTATTTGGCACAAGATACTCAGGAAAGTACTGAAAATAGGAAAGGCTCAAAATGAAACTTAGGAATACAAACCTCTATTCATGAAATGGGAAACAGTAAGGACATTAGGCAATAATGGATTTTCCATCCTTATGGATCTTACACAAGATCTCTGCAGAGGAAAAGAATGAAACAACTTTAGGAACAGTGAGAAATTCAGTCATGTTTCCCAAGACCCTGAATCAGAATCTGTGTGAGTCTATCTAATACGTAGTGAATGACGATATGGCTCATGGATGTCTAACAAGAAAAGAGACAAGAGAAGAAGAAAGAATCAAATGCCCATACATGGCAACTCAAAAACAGAACTGAAGGACCTCTACAAAATCAACCAAACTTGCAATGACTAAACTTCATTCTAGACCAACAGCATGAAATACAACATTCTTCAGGAAGACAAATGTTTCTACCTGCATCTTGAATCGTTGAATGTCAGGGTATGAAAGTGTCCTCTCACAGGTAGGAGCCTAACTTCTGACCAAAGAAGTTATAAGGAATTATCATGCACATCATGCATATTCCAAGGAATCCTGTGCAAAACTTGATAAGATATTCACAGGAATAAGAGCTGCTTTGAATTACTGAGGGCCTATTGAGGGCAGCAAAATATTCACCTATGCAACAAATATGTGCCAGCCATTTTTCTAAGTCCATGACAAGGTACCGAAGTGACAAAAATTCCTGCCTTCACGGAGCTTATATCCCATTATTTAACATCTACACAATCCTAACAACAGCCATAGAAGGTCATTATTGCAGTTGAGGGAACTGAGATTTTAAAAAATTGAGTAACTTGCTTAAGGTCACAGAGCTTGTAACCAATGGGCCAAAATTCAAATCCAGTTCTGTGCAGCTCCAAAGCCTGAGTTTTCCACCTGCTTTGCTACACTGTATCTTATGAACAACAGAAAAAAGATTCTGAGGGTCAGCACATCTACTGCAACTCAGGTGCATATTTTCCACTAAAGAATACTCATTTCTCGTTTGTGGTAAACAGACTACAACTTACCAAGGAGGCAGCAACTCAGTACTATGTGCCGACCAACAGGCAGGCTCTCATTCATCCAAAATTTATGAACCAGGTATGTGTCAAACCGTAGACCAGTTCCTGGGGATATAAGACATAGCCTTTGCTTTCAGGGAGTCTAGTGGGAAAGAAAAGCATATAAATGGATCACCATAACATAGGAAGATGAGGCGGAGATAAAGACAAGGATGTCTCCAGGATGCTTGGGAGAGAGCAGAAAACAGGTCAACACAGCCTGAGGGGAAGGACTTTTGAGCCCTGGGTTGAGTCTTAACCAGATGGAGTTAGCTTGGTGCAGAAAAGGGAGGTGGAGTGAGAAAGCTCTAAAGTGCTTTGAGTAGAGACAGAGAATGACACGTGCAGGGAAGTGAAAGAGAGCATGGTGCTCAAGAAACTGCAAGTATTTTGACATGTGGGGTGGAGTGAGAGCGATGCTTCTGAAAATGGGCTGTACTGTATTTGAGCAATGTGTGTGTGTCTGGGGGAAGGCATTGCAGACAGGAAAGAAACTGGGGAACATATGTAGAAATCCAATAATAAGTTATGAAATCTATTTAATGGGTCTTGGACAGTATTTATTTAAACAACAAAAGACTAGACTAGAATAGAAAACATCAGGTATAACACATGTAGTAAGATATTGTTTTATAAAACACATGCATATGTGGGGACTCAGTCTTGATGTAAACTTTATGTTTTACTGTGAGTCATAGTCCAAAAAGTTCTAAACCACTGGTCCAGTTTATCTTTTCCAAGGGGCAGACTGTCCCCTTTGGACCTATTCAACGGGGCTCCCTTGCAGGACCTACTATCTATCTATTCCTGTCAGGAGACAAAGAGAGGTCACTTGGAACAAATCTGTCCCAGTTTCTTAAATACTTTCCATACTCCAAAGTCCATGATCTAATTCTAAATCTCAAGTGCTCAAACAGATAAACTCCAATGACCAGGGCTATTTCTGAAAAGCAATTAATATTTCCTTTGAAGAAGTGAGAAAAAATACACACACAAAATGAAGCTTCAAATGACTCCAAGAAAGTTTGGGGCCAGCAAAAAGTTCTCTGACCCAGCTATGTTTTCCACCAAATGAATCACCCAGGTACAAAGCCAATACCTTTGAGTCATGAAGCACATGTGTTGTATCTTTGGATTCTTTTCCTTTACACAGGGATTTTCCCTAAAAAACTTTTTTGGATTTTATTCCTCACTTTCTCTTCTAATTCAATTTCTTGCCAGTTTCTCTGCTCTTTGATTTTTCCTTTACGATGTCTAATCTTGTTTCTCTCCTCTTTTGTCTCATCATTCTGAATTAATAAAAAAGTTCACATGCAAAGAAAATCCATATAAAATACAGCTTTTAAAAAAAAGAACTTAAGATATTATTGTTTCTTTCTTTTAAATGTATTACCCATTTGTTTGTAAAGCACATGAGTTAAAGAGATCCCACAATATCAAGTGCTGGGGAAATTGATAACATGAGAAATTCTTTTCACCTGCAAGGAAGTGAGGGTGGAAGAAGAGGAAACCTTTTTGGGGGACTGGCATTTGAACAGCTCTTAAGAAGATGGGAGGAATTGGATATGCACAGACGGTATCAGGGAGAGATCAAAAGTGCGACAGAAAGATGGGAAGCTTGGGATCTGAATTTAAACTGTAATGAAAATAAAGTTTTATAATTTAACCCTCAAAAAAAAAAAAGAGTTAAAGAGAAAGTTAACCGAAGTAGTTTAATAAATACCTCTTCATTAAATTATCTGGTTAACTTAGGCTAGTAAGATATTAGAGATTGATAATTCAAGTCAAAAATTCACTTTGGGTCTAAATTAATTAGATTGCTGGCCAATATCAGTAGAATTAATCAGAACTTGTGTTTTGTGGGTCAGCACACACATTTGTTTATGAATCAACAATCAGAAGTCAGTGTTGGAAATGACTGACTCTCTCGCAAGCCCTGACGATTTATCCTTCTCTAAGAATACATCTCTCTTCTTTGAGCTATAAAAACACCAATTGTTTTTGGGAGGCAATTTTGTACAACCATAGATTTCTTGAACTTGAAAACAACCTTAGAGATTATCTGGTCCAGAGTTTCTCAACCAGTTGTTTTTTTTTTTTTTTCCTACCGGTTTTATAAGGTTAAAAACATAAAAGATCACACACCTTGCCCTTATGTAGATTCAGATGGCCCTTTTGTTGGGATTCTATGCTTTTTATATCCGTATTGGCTAAGAAGAGTTTGTGAAGCTTTATTTTCTGTGGTTTCTGAAGATGTTTTTCTTCTCTTTTTTAAATGAAAAATTGAATATGCTTTATTAAATATGTATAAAACTTGGGAATCACTAAGGTAGTCTAATTCTCCATCTTACAGACCAGGAGAATGAATCCCAAAGATGATAAATGGTTTTTCCCCATGCTCCATTCTCCATGGACCTGGTACAGGATATGCATAGCAGATGCCTAATAAGTAGCCATTTCAACCACCTTGAAAATGCCCATAAAGGAAAAAAGTGAGTAAGGAAGTGAGTGACAAGAAATCATCCATTGAGTTACCATCCCAAGGGTAACATTTGCCGGAGAGGGTGATTTTCCAGGGGACTTCAGAATGTGTCCTTAATTTCTGTCCCATGTTAGTCATTCTGCCAAGAGCCCAGCAGCAAATAGCTGCTGCACATGAGGGGACATTTGCCCAAACAAGTGGTGTAAAAACAAAGCTGCTTTGTTTAGAGCGTCTCGGTGCTCCTCCCTGCTCCCTCCCTAACCTCAAAGACCTCAAAAAAGGTCATTTTGTGAAGTTCTGGTGTGTACATGAGTAAACTTGAATCATCATATGTCACAATTGGAACCACTCGGCCAAATGCCACAGACCAGATTACCATGGCATCCCCAAATAGGTTATTATGGCAGGTCTGGGCTACTGGGTCACCAGGATACTCCAGCTGGGTTTGTTTTTCATCTTACCCCCAGGGAGCTCTGGTCCATTGCAAACATCTATACCTAAAGCCATTGGAAAAATATCTTGAATTCATTCAAATTTACTTAGAAAGAACAGAAGGACAACAGAAATATTTACGTTACTTTTCAAATTATGTAGAATTAGTGTGTCTGAGGGAGTCTTGGGCACAGATCACATCCAAAAAGGTAGAAGGAAGGGGGGCGTGGGTTGATTACCTGAGTAATTTGGACACTTAAAACAATAAGGAGAGAAGAGCATATTTGATATGGGTCAGGTATTTGAAATACGTACGTTCACCAATTAAATCAAAAGTATGGAATACTTATTCAACTTTCCAGCTCATTCCATTTAAGAACCATAGCTACCATTCAATGAGCATCTACTAGTTGATGCTTTATGTGCATTGTTCTGCCATCCTTGCAAAGTCAGTTTTGTAAACTTTATCTTTCAAACTGCTAAGTAGTGAAGCTTTGATTTGTTTCCATGGTTTTCTGTCTCCAAATGATGACTTGGCCTTCAAAAGCTCTAAATTCTCAATTCTCATTTTCCCTTTTAGTAACTATGTGACCTTGGGCTAGTCACTTAACCCCTCTCCATTTCATTTTCTTTATCTTCAAAATAGGGTTAATGATAGTCTCTAAGAATTTGTTATACATGAAAAGGGCACATAAAGCCCTTAGCTGGCACAGAGTAAGCATTTGACCTGTTGTTGGCTTTTATCATTATTGTAATGATAGCATATGATTAGTATATCCGCAAATAACCTGGACAGTTAAGATGCCCAGATGCTGAGACTAAAATTTTCAAATTGACCTCAATTATCAGGGAATTTTTTGTAAAGGACAATTCTCAATTCATAAGTATGTGGTGGGAAAAGATCAGGTCATTGCCAGTCCTTAGAGCCCCCAGAGCTCAGCTTATGCTGTGTCACATGTATCAACACATTTGACTTCAGGGAAAATTATATTAACGTAGGTCACCAGGCTTGCAAAAACCAACAACCATAAACCCTTCTCTTTAATAGGCTGGTTGCTATGAAAAGAGGGAAATTTGAATAAAAGCCATCAATTCTATAAACACCCCCAATGAATTAATCCCTCATTTTGAGAGCACGGGAGAGTAGAAACCGGTCTCAACATAGTTGAAAACAAAATTCATGTGTTTTCTGAATAAAATTTATAGAATGGTGGCAGTGTATGATAACATGAATATGCACAGTAGTTTGACCTGGCAAGGCTGCTCACTGATTTGCTGTTATAATGTACTTGTTAAAAGAGCCTAGATCCTGGAGTCAGGCTTTCTGGAATCAACTCATGGCTTCTTCACTTGATAGCATCCTGATATTAAAAAAATTACTTAATCTCTTTAAAGCTCATTTTTCTTATCTGTAATACAGATATTATAACAATACATACCTCACTGTGTTGTTTTAAAGATTAAGGGACACAGTGCATAGTAAAAAAGCACTTTGCCCCGATCCTGATATAGAGTAAGTGCTCAGTAAATCTTAGCTCTTCCTGCTTGTTGTCAATCAAAAGCTTTCTGTGTCAAGTAAAGACTGTGTACCTCTTCTGCACTCACGAGAGCTTGGCAATGGGGAGAGCTAATGGTGATTTCTCAGGTAAAGGAGGTGCCCTTGTTGCTGATGGAAACCTGGCAAGCTGTGAGGTACAGTGGGACAGAGCATCCAGCTTGGACTCCTTTTAAGTATAAGAGTCAAAATCAGCCAGTGCCTGTCTGTCATCATCCTGGTGGGCTGTGGTAGTTCATTCTATATATCATTCTCTCATGGAGGCCATGGTTCCTCCCTCTGAGCAGGGGCAAGAGTGGTAGTGGGGTAGGGGAAGGGTTCCTTGTGGCCAAGTTTCCAAAGCAGCTTCATGAACATTTATTAAGGGCTAGGATGCTAGTAGGGGATTCTAGTATATTTTATTACTCCTGGCATTGGAAATTACCCCTGCTTCTAAATTAAGCATCAATTAAGTCAGGCCACTGAAGTATGACTGCTGAGTGCTGTAAAGACCCACTTGGATTTTGTGTTACATTCACTTTAAAATATATATTTATTTATTTTATTTTTTATCTGCATCAGGTCTTAGTTGCGGCATGCAGGATCTTTCGTTGTGGCGCGTGGGCTCTTCACTTCATTGCGGTGCATGGGCTTCTCTCTAGTTCTGGTGCTAGGGCTCCAGAGTCCGTTGGCTCTGTAGTTGCGGCACACGGGCTCTCTAGTTGTGGCTTGCAGGCTTAGTTGCCCCACGGCATGTGGGATCTCTGTTCCCCGAACAGGGATCCAACCAGAGCCCCCTGCATTGCCTGAAGGATTCTCAACCACCGGACCACCAGGGAAGTCCCAGATTCACTTTTTATTGATGATTTCAAATCTCAAATGAACCCCAATACTGCCTGGAAGTCCCAATGAGTACTTACTTTCTGTGACACTATGTCCTACCTTTTCCCTTCTCAAACCTCCCATCTGCCTTCCACTCCACAATTTAAACTATCAGATGAGAAAGAACTCTCTAAGTTTTAACTGAGTATGTGTAAGAACGTATCTCAAAAGATTGTTATGAGGATTAAATGAGTTAATAAATGAAAATTACTTAGAACATTACCTGGCACATAATAAACTCAATAAATATTAGCTATAAGGATGGTGATTATTTCCTGTGCCTAAAGTTATCTCCTCCTCTTTCACCTGAAGAGGTGTCCCTGCTCCGGTCAAAGGCAAGCCCTCAACCTACTTTCTGGATCCCACTACCCTTTACCTGCTCTAGGATTGTTCCCTTGATTATTTCCTTTCTCTTTCCATCAGTAACCTCTCCTTGTCTCTGAATTTTTTTCAGCAACATACAAATATGCTTTACCATCCTCAAGTGTTCAACCCACTGTGAATCTGGCTTCTAACTTTATAAGTCCCATAAATCTACTCTTGTCAGGATCATCAACGACTTCTGTGTTGTCAGAACCAGTGGTCACTTTTCTATTCTCAACCTACTTCAACACAGCTGATGGCTGTCTCCTTCTCAAAATACTCTCCTCACTCAGGCTCTGTGATACCATGTTCTCCGTGGTTTCCTCTTACCTCTCGGATCATTCTTTCTGAGTCTTCTTCCTGATCCCCTCCTTCTCTACTCAGAACCTCAATGCCGTCATTCTCCCTGGATTTGTATACTCCCTCTACACTCTCATTCAAGCCCATGGATTTATTCACAATTTATATGCTGAAGACTCCAAATATGGATCTCTAGCCTAACCTTTCCTATGCTGACCTGACATCTACTCAAGGATGCATCACAACACTCAAAATTAGCAGCTAAAACCAAACTCTTGACTTCTTTCCCACCCCACCTTCCACAATTTCCTCCTCTAATCTTATCCATTTTAGTCAATGGCAACAACACCATACAGTGGCTGGAGCCAGAAGCCTGAAATTCATTCTTGACGCTTTTCTTTCTCTTAGTGTTTCTATTTTTACCTCTCCCCATCTAATCCATTAGCAAGCCTTGTCTATCCCATCTCCAAAATATATGGCAAATCTGTCCATTTCTTTCTATCCCTGCCTCTCTACCATCCAGGACTAAGCAAACATCACCTCTTTACCTAGACTGCTTCAATGTTCCTCTCACTTCCTCTTTTCTTTCCAATCCAACTTACTATCTACATTGATGCCTGAGTGAGTTTTAAGAAGTTATATAACATTTTCCCTTCTACTTTTTGGTGCCTTTCCAGTTCGCTTTAATATAGTCTTAACTCCTTACTATCCCTTACAAGGCCCCACAAGATTAAACCCCTGCCCATCTCCAACCCCATTTTCTACCTGTTTCCCCCAGGTCACTCTGCTCCAGCCACACTGGCCTTCTTTCTTAAATACACCAAGCTCAAGATCTTTGAACATTCCATTTCCCTGCCTGAAATAGTCTCCCCTTTTTTCTTCTTAGCTTTCTGGCTTCAGGTGAAATGTCACCTGCTTGGAGAGATATTTTCTCATCTAAACAACCTCCCCTTCCTTTCCATTATTTTCTACCTCTGTGCCCTCTTAATATACTTCAAAGCACTTATCAGAATTTGTTTACTTTTCAGTTCATAGTCTGTATCTCCCTCCTGGTCCAAAAGGGGTAAGGTCCATTTCTATTTTATTCACCACTCCCTAATAAAATGCCTGATACTTAGTGGAATCTACAAAATACTTGCTCAAAAAATGAGTGAATAAATAAGCAGTCATCAAAGTCTTAATTTGAGCAGTTGAAACGCTAGAAGAATTGAAGCAGAGTTTTGGCCAAATTCACTTAAAAAGCTGGACCACGACAACTTATTCTTCCAGAAAGTGGTGCCAAGTCCTGTTGATGATGGAGCATCTTGTGACTGTGATTGGATTTTTCCTCCCTCCAGTTTATGCAGATTATATGCCTCCTCCGTGAACTCCTTAACCCTGACTATTTAATTCCTAACCAAGAGCCAACTTTAATTCCCTGTCCTTGATGAAACCCCTCCCCGTATTGCTAGCCCACAAGGTCCTCGTGATCCTCAGAAAACTTAATAGCACTCTCTTAATAATTATATTCCATTTTGTGCATTTTTTAACGAGCCAGGCACTGGCTTAGGGAATGAGGATCAAATATAAAGTTCTTTGAACTAACGTTTATTCAGCATCATTTGAACCAGGTTATGTTAAGCATTTTACAACATCAACACTCATTAATTCCCATGCAAACCCATTTTCTATTTATATTTTATTTATTTATTTTTATTTAACAAATATTTTTATAGCACACACTGTGTGCCAGGCCCTCGTCTAAGGACTATACAGATGTTCATTCATTTAATCCTCACAACAAACCTAGGAGGTAGGAAGTATTACAATATTATCCTTACTTGATAGTGTGGGAAACTGAGGCAAAGACAAGTTATTTGCTCAAAACCACAGAACTAATAAATGACAGGTTGGAATTCAGGCGCAGACAGAGGGACTCCAGAGTCTCCATCCTCAAACTGGACATCTCCATCCTCATTCTGGACAACTTCCTAACGTCTATCAGGCAGGTGTGATTACTCCTGTACCACCCCTGTGGGGGACTCTGGACTCACAGGTTAACTTTGCTAGGGTTCCACGGTTAATTTAGGTATTCAGCAGCAAATATTTAGAGAGTGTCTAGTAAACGTCAGGCACTGTGCCGAGTTCTAAGATACACCATGTTTAAACAGACTTGTCCTCTGGGAGCTTACAATCCCGCTAATTCACGGGCAATGGGGAATTTAGATTTGAGTGTTTCTGACTCTAAAATTTATGACCTTTCCGTGATCCCATTCTAGTAGAGTTACATCAAATTGAGTTCAGACATGAGCCCTCAACACACAGGTGGTGAAGGTGGGGCAGTTCTGAAAGGCTTCACTGAGGAGGAAACCACCTCTTACGACTTTTACCATTATTTAAATGATTAAATGTTTCACATTGAAATATTCCCATCCTCACTCACTGCAATCTCCTTGAGGGCTGGGACCCTAATTTAATATTGTTCACAGTGTTTGGGACAGTGCTACACATAGAGTCAGTGTCCAATAAAGGGATCTTGAATGAGCTCTGATTGGGTGAGCTCTCGAAACAGTGAACAAAGCTGGCAGAAGTAATTTTGCTACATGTAAGATTTCTTCAAGCTTCTTCAGACTTGAACACTTAATTACCATGGCAGACACACACTAGCTTTTTCTGGCTCTTTGGGGACTGTGACTCAAAGACTGAATGCCATAAAACCAGGAGGTGTTCTGAATAGTCTCCTTACCACACGGCCTAGATCCTATGCACTTCCAGATTCAATATTGTCCTCCCTAGGGAGCCTCACAGCCCCATCTGCTGCTACCAAGCCCTCCGGAATGAGGAGTCCTGACTTGGTGACCACAAATTGTCTCATGTTTATGTGGCCAAAATAGGCAAATTGAATTCTCACATTTTTTTTTTCACCAATGCAATGGGAAACATCCAGGGCCTTGGTCCTTGGAAACGATGAAAAACCAACCCAAATGTATAACAGAGCAAATACCACTGTTTGCCATGCTGTCTTGTTTGTTTGGGGGGAATGTGGATTTATTAATTATAAAGTTTCTCCATGTGGCAGACACATCTGGGTCACAAAGTATCCGTCATAGAAAGTAACTCAGGAAAAACCCCATTCAGTCCTGCAGAGTCCGACGTCTGCCAAGGCTGTGGGCTGTGTTTCTGCCTTTTGAGTTTTAACAGCATTTCAAAACAAAAGAGGAGATGTTAGGTGTGATCTCTCACCTGTGATTCAGAATTATTATTAACAGTGGTGCTCTTCATGGGAAAATGTAAAAAAAAAAATCCCCAAAGTTTCAACTCCTTAAAGTTTCACTCACAACCCTGAGCAGGCTGGTTGCCCAAATTTACACGGAAAGAAACGGACTAGTAGACTTGAATGAACAGAAGCACGTGGCATCTTCTGTAGAGACACATGGGCAAAGGAACAACATCTACATTTATTTATTTAGCACTTATTTATTTAACCTTCTGGCTGGGTTGGGCTGTTGGATTTGGTTTTACATCCTGAATTACAAAATTTATGATGGGAACGTGTGTCAGCTGTTTGCTGAAGGAAAGAAAGACCTCTGTTCTTTGTTTTAACTCATAGTAGAGCCAAGCATCCTACATGTTTATTTAGAGAAGTTAAAATATGTGACGAATAAGACCCTAATCCTAGCTGGCCTTCCTCTTCTACATCTTCTGTTCTTTCCTCCTGATTAAACCCTGGGCAGTCTCCTGGTACCTTCTGCCTGGACTGCCCTTTACCAGGTCTCCTCTCAAACCCCTCTAATCCATGGGGCCAACAGCTGCCCAAATCAGAATCTGCTAAGATTTTCTGAGAGCTGAGCACATGCCTGCTTTGTGTATAACGTGATCAAATGAGTATCCTACACTTAATTTAATTCTCACAACCACTTTGTCACATAAGAAGGATACAGTATGAACAGTAGCCAAGGGCATGGGCTCAGGATCAGGCAGAAAGAGTTTCCAATCCTAGCTCCACTACTTACCCCCCTCCCGTTTTATTGAGATATAGTTGACGTACAACATTGTGTAAGTTTAAGGTGTACAGTGTGATGATTGCTACACATATATGTTGTGAAATGATTACCACAGTAAGCTTAGTTAACATATCCATCACTTCTCTACTTTTTTTTTATCCTTTTTTTTTTTTACATCTTTATTGGAGTATAATTGCTTTACAATCGTGTGTTAGTTTCTGCTTTATAACAAAGTGAATCAGTTATACATATACATATGTTCCCATATCTCTTCCCTCTTGCGTCTCCCTCCCTCCCACCCTCCCACCCTCCCTATCCCACCCCTCTAGGTGGTCACAAAGCACCTAGCTGATCTCCCTGTGCTATGCGGCTGCTTCCCACTATCTATCTATCTTAGCTTTGGTAGTGTATATATGTCCATGCCACTCTCTCACTTTGTCACAGCTTACCCTTCCCCCTCCCCATATCCTCAAGTCCCTTCTCTAGTAGGTCTGTGTCTTTATTCCTGTCTTACCCCTAGGTTCTTCATGACATTTTTTTTTTCTTAGATTCCATATATATGTGTGGCTTTGAGAAAGTCAGTAGCCTCATCTGTAGAGGAGGGATAAGAACAGGGATTCCTTCATAGAGTTGTTTTGGCTTTAAGAATAATTTTATTGAGGCTATTTTGCATGACACATACTTCACCTTTTTCAAGTGTACAATTCAATGATTCTTAGTAGATTTACTAAGTTGTGCAACCATCAACATAGATCAACTTAAAACCATTTTTACCACCCCAATATGATCCCACATGAACCTTTACTGTTAATCCCTGTCTCCTACCCCTGCCCCAGGTTTTGTCTTTGCGTTTTCTGGATATTTCATGCAAATAAAATACAATTTACGGTATCATACAATATGGAGTGTCTCACGTCTGGCTTCTTTCACTGAATATAATACTTTTGAGGTTCATCCATGTTGTATGTAGCATGTATCCTTAGTTTATTCCTTTCTACTGGTGAATAACATTTCATTGCATGGATGTAAGCACCTTTTTCTATCTATTCACCAGTTGATGGACAGTTGGGTTGTTTCCACTTTTTAGCTATTGTAAATAATGCTGCTAAGAACATTTGTGTCAAGACTTTCTGTGGATATATATGTCTTCAGTTCTCTTGTATAGATGCCTAAGAGTGATCATATGGTAAACTTACATTAAGTACTCATAGAGTTGTTTTGAGGCTTAAACATTACATAGAAATGGCCTAGCCCAATGCTACACAGGGAGCAGTGATCAATGAAAATTGTGGTTGTTTTTGCTGCTGCTCTTTTAAGGAGGTTTAATCTTGTTTACCATGTAGGTGAGGAGGCTACAATAAAGCTCAGAAAGGGTTATCAACTTGCTGAAGATCACACAGCTAGTCCATGGATGAACTGAAATTCTCTCATGATTTCTGACTCCAAGCCTGGCACTATTTCCTGCCACCATAGCAAACACACCACATTAACCATCCTGAAGAGCACAGCTCTGACAACGTGCTCTCCTGCAGAACAAATATCAGTGGCTCTGTGCTGCACGTAAAATAAATTTTCAGCTTGTGTGCTAGGTATACAAAGCCCCCTATTGTTTTCCCACCAATCTTTCCTTCCTACTCCTCCTATCCTCCCTTCACGAATCCTTCACAATGACTTTCGTTCCAATAACTCAGCCCACACTCTTTGGACCACTATACCTTTGTTTGAGCACGATCTACTTTCTTTTTTTTTTTTTATTCAAACAGAAAGTCACAAAAATTATAATCATCCTCATCAGTTCACTCAGTCCCATGTAATTAATTTTTTTATCTTGATCTTAGCACTTTTATGAATTCATCAGTTTTCCATTAGAGTTCTGAAAATGCTTATTCATTCAGTTCAGAAGTATAGTCAGTTACCAGAAACCTGTACTTGTCAGAGTCTTTTCCATGAATTCCTTGGTCTACTTTCTTGAACAGTATTTCTCAACTTTTGCCCTGTGAAGTCTTACCCATCCTTCAGGGCAGAGTTCAAATCATATCTCCTATACCTTCGTCGTTCTAGTGGCTCAGGACAAAATTAACCCATATTAATGAGAACCTACTGTATAGCACAGGGAACTCTACTCAGTGTTCTGTGGTGACCTAAATGAGAAGGAAATCCAAAAAAGAGGGGATATGTGTATACATATAGCTGTACAGTATACAGTAACACAATATCGTACAGTATACAGTAACACAATACTGTAAAGTGGCTACACTCCAATAAAAAAATCATAAAAAATAATTATTATATAAACAATGAAAAACAATTAATCCACTTAGTTATAACAGGTACTCAGTGAACACACTGACTTGAGCTGAAATGGCTAAAAGAAACTTAGCTCTGTAATGAATGATCTGGCTATGGGAAATACTAATTTTTTTAAATTCAATAACAACTTATTTATAAAATTCCTAGGTATAGCACAGGACAGAGTGTTATTTGTACCGAGGGTAAGAAGCCCGTTCCTAACCACCTGCCTTCCTCTGAGTGTCCAGAGCACTCATGCTTCAGGCAAATTCTCATCATATGCTATTATATAACCATTTATGTTTGTCTACCCCACAAGACTGAGCTCCTCAAGAGAAGAAACTGCGTCTTCTTCACTCCTGTATACCCATCACCCAGCACAATGCCTGATTCATGTAATAGTGAGTCGTCACTGGGTGCTTTTAGAGTGAAGGAATGAAACAATGAATGAAAAAGACGGTGAGTGAATGAGAGAATGTCTGATTTCAGAGTTCTAAAAGAGGTTTTTCCTTTAAGAAAGACTAATCTTCCCAATGGCCTACTGTTAACCCCTCTGCTTCCAGATGGCTTGCCTGATTAAGTCAATAAGTACACATGAAGAATATTTTCCTCCTAAGTCCTTCCTTAACCCTTTCTAAACAAGGTCCACTAGAAAGGAATATTTAAGGAAAAAAAGGTTTCAAATTATAATTATATAAGCTCTAAGACATAGTGACTTTTTCCTAAGTAGGCTGTTGGATTCTACCAAAGCAGAGGGCTTTGCACATAGTACAAACACTGTACATAGCTGTTGAATAATTGCATCCGGCAAACTTTCATTAAGTGCCAATGAACAAGACCCGGTTGCAACCTTCCCAGACTCCTGCCATAAGGGGGCTAACAAACATATATAATAGTAACAAGAACAACAATTATGTATTCAGTCATTACTCTATGACTGGCACTATTTTAAATGTTTTATATGAAGTAACTCATTGAATCTTCGTAACAACTCTAAGAGGAAGGTATTAAAGATGAAGAAATTAGAATGAAGACTCTGAGGTATCAAAGCAGGTTTAAGAAGTCATTAGCCTGATAAGTAGTAGAACGGGGATCTAAACGCAGGCAGTCTGGCTCCAGAATCTCCCTATGAGAATGCTTTTAAGCTGGGTTGAAGGACCACCTCCCCTTCATTTTTGTTTCCCTGGCACTCATAAGGACTCAATGACCATTTGCTGTTGAATTGTGCCAACTACGGCTGGCAGGGATTAGGAAAATAATAAAGATGCACTGTGTTATGTAACAATAATATAGCCAAAGTCAGGGTGGGAATGGGTGGAGGTTTTGGAGCCAAACCCATGAGACCTGGGCTTGAACTCCAGAATCACCAGTAACTAGCTCAGAGGCTATTTCTTCTCTGACAAAAAAATGATCCATCCCAACACCCACACACCACCATTTCTGGGCCAGGAGCCATTTTGGAAGTTTGAAGGCAATGTAAGATTGGATTCTAGACTCAAAGACTCAAAATAATTCAAAATAAAGATGACTAAGTCTGAGGTTAAAAGATTTACCTCAGGTCACACACCTGGTTGGTACCAGTACTAAAATTCAGCTTCCTGAGTTCCAGCCCAGTGCTCTTTCATTTAAGTCACACAGTTTCATTTGAGGTAGGGAAGTTGAACAAACACCGTAAGAAGCAAATTATTCAAAACGGGACTTTCCAGAGCCAGCCTAGAATTGGACAGCTGCCTCCTTGTGTTCAAGTGAGCCGAGCCCCAGTTTCACTACAGATCTGAAATCGAACTCTTGCTCCTTGTGATGTCAGAGGCCGGGATATCTTCCCAGCTGTGAGTAATGGTCCAGAGATAATTGACCCACCACTCTGCTCTGTCCTAAAATTTCTCCCTTGCCTCCTCTTCCTGCCAGGTTGTCCTACTCAATACCCAAAAGAAATACCCTTCAGTGAAGAGGACTTATTCTTAGAACAGAGGAAGACCGTCACCTCTCCACTGGCTCAGTGATTTCCTTGAGGGGAGACAAGGACTTGAATACACTTTCCTCTAGATTTTCTCTTGTCCTAGAATCCAGAGTAAGGCATAGATTAAATGTAGCACAGGAACAAAAGGGTATTGTCCAGAGAAAGCTGAACGTGATTGAAGCAGCAGATGTAAACACCAAACCCAGGGTGTGTGTACCTTTAAGGCAGGTACCTGTGTGGCCATCACCAGAGGCACTTGTACTTACCTGATTGCACAGAGGGCTAGTGCCAAGTATATAGGCTTTGGAGTCAAATAAGCCAGGGTTCAAATCCTAGCTTTGTTACTTACTAATTGAGTGCAATTATACTGCTAGTTACCCTCATTGAGGTAGGATTTCATTGATTAACAAAAGGAACAATAATATGGATTCTATAAGGGGTTGCTGAAGAAGAAAAGAGATCTCATGTGCAGAGTTCCTAATAGCAAATACAGTTTTTACTTAGTAGGGGTCTAATAGTATGCTAATACTTCTCTCCCATGCCTTGTAATTGAAACAAGTGCTTTATGGAAAGCTCTTTGGAAATACACACTTTGGGGGCAGTGTAGAGCTGAAACTAATTGATCAAACCACTGTTCTCTCACAGATACTCCTAATGCAGAAACATCTCAGAATTGACCAAGTCCACCCTTCTGCTGAATGATGGAGTCCCAAGTTAAACTTTCTACATCTATCTAGACAAGTGCTCTTCTAACAGGGGAAGGCAGAATGAGTCGCTTTCCAGAGAAACCCCTTCTATTTTCTGCCAAATCTCTAACGGGGCAAATGGTTCAGGGACACAAAAATCTTTCTTACAAATTCCACCCACTGTAATCTGCCTTTGCAGATTGTGCCCTGGTAGCACAGAATGGTGAAGAAAGACTGGTCTCTGTCAAAGACTGGAGTGAATTCCCTCCACAGAAACTTGAGGAGTCAGGGAGGGGGGGGAGGGTAATAAGTAATTCCTCCAACAAAATTAGGAAAGAGATGAGAAGTAGCACATTCCAATGCTATAGAAAAAGAGGAGGTAGAGGTAAGTGTTTCTAGAAGTTGAGTAAAACAAGTTACTCAAGACCTGAAAAAAAGGTAAGATTTGGGGGAAAGGAACCTGGTGAGATGCTAATTCTCTAAACTCCAGAAAGTATCAACAGTTAAATAATTTGCTGAGAGCAATTCTTTATGAAAAGATCGGTGAGACTTAGGAGGAAATTGCACCTTGAAGGCAGGATCATAGGTCTGAGATATTCCAGACTGGGAGGGGTTACAGGAGCCACGTGCCTTAGGATTAAAATACCTGGGGATCTTACTGAGATGCAGAGGTGAGAGCAGCCACTTGGAACCCTGGTGAACACAAACCTGTAAACAGAGTATGGAGAATTGCCTGGTGCAAAGTGCTCTGCCCGGGGGCTGGAGGCTTCAGCTCTGAATACATGCTTTCTCAGTGACAGGAGCACAGGACTCAGAAGGGAAATGGAGATGTTCAAACTCACATTTGAGAAGGAGTCCCAAGAATGACCTGGAGAATAGGGTTGGTATTAAAATTTCCAAATTGTGTAAGAGGACATGAATGTTTCAAACCCCATTTGGTGGAAATAAGTAATATACATAAAGAGGATTCCCACCTCACTCCTCCACTCCCACCACCCTGAGATATTTCAGGCCAAAATTAACCTTTTTTGAGATATTTCTCCCTATTAAGTCTAATATCATTGGTTGTGGTCTCTAGACATGGGGCACAATTTAACTGGCATTATTGTACATCCTGTGAAGCCCAAGATTTTCTCTTTTCTCTCACAGCCATTCAATAGAGAGAACAACGTGGAGGATGCTGATGCGGTGTCACCGGCACTGAGGCAGTGTGCTGCCGCTGCCTGGCCACCATCCCAGGTTCAGAATCCCACCACTTTGCACTCCTGGTCTTTCAAAACTATCATATGGTTTTCAAAACATTTCTGTGAGCTGAGAGGAATGGTTATTTTACTGTGTTTTGAAGAATAGTCTCGATTAGTCAGAAGAAATGTAAAGATTTTTATTTTCCTGGATCTTATATACTTTATTTGTAGCAGAGCAGGGCATAATTCTGGTCTGATTCCCAAGATGAGATTTTTGTTGGTTGGTTGGTCCCTGTGATGATTAGTTTTATGTGTCAACTTGGCTAGGACCCAGCTCTTTAATCAATGCGGATCTAGATGTTGCTGTAGGCATTCTGTACATGTGGTTTAACACCTACCATCAGTGGACTTCGAGTAAAAGAGATGACTCAGATGATGTTGGTGAGCTTCATCCAATCAGTTGAAGGTCTTAAGGGCAAAAACCGAGGTTGCTCAGTAAAGGACAGATTCTGCCTCGAGACTGAAGCGTTAAGTCTTGCCTGAGTTTCCGGTGTGCACTGTGGATTTCAAACTGCTGGTCCCCACAATCACATGAGCCAAATCCTCAAAATAAGTCACATATACATATGTATGTATGTATGGACGTGTAAATAGAGTCTCCCATGGGTTCTGTTTCTGTGGAGAATCCTGACTGATATGGAACATACCTTCATATAGCTTTTTCTCTAGAGTCTTATTTCTACATGGTGCGCAAGCAAGATCAAATTCTGTGTCTTATTCTCATGAGTACCTCCCCTCTCCACCGGCTTGGCGACAGGCCATAATAAAAAAATGTAGCATAAGGAATACACTAAAACCTGAACAAATGGATGAATGATGTAGAGAGAACTTAGGCCCATGGCCTAAAGAACTAGGATGCTTTTACAAAGCAACACAGGACATGCATAGTCCAATATAATGTAATTAGAGTGGGAAGTTATGACACTAGGCAGGACTAATTGCAAGAGGCTTTCCATAGGTAACTTTTTTTTTTTTTTTTTTGCGGTATGTGGGCCTTTCACTGTTGCGGCCTCTCCCGTTGTGGAGCACAGGCTCCAGACGCGCAGGCTCAGCAGCCATGGCTCACGGGCCCAATCGCTCCGCGGCATGTGGGATCTTCCCGGACCGGGGCACAAACCCGTGTCCCCTGCATCGGCAGGCGGACTCTCAACCACTGCGCCACCACAGAAGCCCCATAGGTAACTTTTGAGTCAGATTAAGAGGAATGGGAATTTCCTGGTGGTCCAAGGGTTAGGACTCCACACTTCCGCCGTAGGGGGCATGGGTTCCATCCCTGGTCAGAGAATTAAGATTCCACAAGCCTCGCAGCGTGGCCTCCCCTCACCACCACCCCCCAAAAAAGGACTGCAGGGAAGGTGGTTTGGAAGTGTGAGGGGCGTGGAGAGAGTGGTGAATCAGAGGGAGAACTAGAAACGTTCTGAGGGTAAAGAGAGACAGGCTGGTCAGAACTGTGATGAGAGAGGAAGAAATAATGGAAAACCAGGTCAGTGAAGACAGAGTCGCATCGTGTTGACAAAAGGCATGAGAAGACCCCTTATTTTCCCCTGGGATTAAAAAAGTAACGAACCGTCATGCGCACGCACTCACGCACGCACACATGCACATGGCATTGAGCTGGCACATTTAGGGAGCCAAAGGATTCATTGTTTGTCCGGGCAGGTACTCTGCATGTAGATGTAAAGGAGCGGAGTGCCTAAGACTGCCCAGCTGAACAAACATGTGAAAAGCCTCTCTCCATGCTTAGGTACCACACTAAAGGTGTGTGTTGACTTCCTAGAACCGAGCCTCTGTTAGCTTGAGGCCCTACTAGCAATGCAGGGATGAAAAGGAAATCACAGTGTCAAGTTCTCTGTAGGATGGCTGGCTCTTTGGTGGGACTGTCCTTCCAAAGCGAGCACACAGAGAACTCCAGAGGGTCAGCCTTGCCTTTGCCTTCAGAGAGACAGTCACGTAGCTTAGGAAAATGAAACGGCTTTCTTTCATGAGCCCAATTTTCTTTTTGTGCAGATGGCAATCTAGATTCTGAAACAAATTTTTGTCCCACTGTTTCAAGTTCTCCAAAGCCGGAGCAGCCGGGCAGCTGCAGAGTCATTCAGTTTCTCTGTCCCGCATAAGTAAGTTCCTCCTTTTCAGAATCCACCCCTGACTCAAGGAAGTCCATTTTTCCATGAGTAGAACAGCCATATGTCTCTCCTTTTACTTACAATTCATTGCACTACCTCTCTTTCGTTGTTAATTCTTTTTTCAGTAGGTTTTTGAGCACCTGCCCTGGGCCAGGCACTGACCATACAGCTGATGGTGTAAGCAATCACGAAAACAGGCAGTTACAATATGTTAAGAATATTAGCATTTATTTAGTGCTTTCTGAGTGCCAGCCATTGTTCTAGACACTTTACATAAATTAACTTAGCTCTCGTAACAATAGTTTCCTATGCCAAAGGTCCTATTATTTTCCCCATTGTACAGATGAGGAAACCAAGGCCCAGAGACATAGAATTACTTACCTACAATCATACAGAAAGAAAGGAATAGAATCAGAACTAAACTCAGGCAGTCTGCCTTCTGAGGTTGCCTTCTTAACTGTGCAGGTGGACAGAAGGGGCAGGTGCTGAGTATCTTTTTTTTTTTTTTTTTTTTTTTTGCGGTACGCGGGCCTCTCACTGCTGTGGTCTCTCCCGTTGCGGAACACAGGCTCTGGAGGCGCAGGCTCAGCGGCCAAGGCTCACGGGCCCAGCTGCTCCGCAGCATGTGGGATCTTCCCGGACCGGGGCACGAACCTGCGTCCCCTGCATTGGCAGGCGGACTCTCAACCACTGCGCCACCAGGGAAGCCCAGGTGCTGAGTATCTTGATAGAGAAAGCCCAGGTGCTAGGGAGCACATAGGAGGTGTGGGCACAAGCCCAGACTTGTGGTTCAGGAAGTACTGTACTTAAAGTTCAAATCAGATCATGTCAACCTCGTTCTCAAAATCCTTTAATGGCTCCCCAACTGGATTTACAATAAAAGCTACACGTTCAACCATGGCTTACAAATGCTCTGCCCCATCTGGCCTCTCTGGACCTCTCTGGCCTTGCGCCTCGCCGTCCCTCTATCAATCCAGGTCTCTGGCTGTAGCACCTTTTAGGTGTTAGTCACTGTCTCCACCCACCCAGCTCCTACTCAGTGTTTAGGTCTCAAGTCCAAGTCATGTATTTACAAAGGGCTTCCCCATCCCCTAATCTACATTAATCCCAACCATAACCAATGATAATGATAATTAGAGCAAACAGTAGATAACACTAGTTGGTAGGCAATGTTCTAAATGCTTCACTTACACTAACATTTAAATTTTATAACAATTCTTATGGGAAGAACAGTATTATTCCCACATTCACAGGTGAAAAAATGAGGCAATATTATAGCATTCTGTACTTTTCTTCATTACAATGATAAAATGTATAATCATGTACTTATTCATTTGACACTGCATGGGCAGTAAGCTCCACAAGGTCAGGGTCTGAATTCATTCTCTTCTCTGAATTCTCTCTCATTGTATCCCCAGTGCCTAGTACAGTGTCTCATATACAGTAGGCATCTAATAAATGTTTATGGAATAAATGAATAATGGATGTATATGAAACATTTCTCTCAAGACTTACACATTACAATGCAAGGGATAGTTGACAAAGGAATTAAGGGAAATTTTCTGTTATATAGTACTTATTGAGGCTGCAGATAACTCAGTTCCTTTGGTTTCTCTCCTGTTGTGAAATTCTAACCACCCCCTTTCCGTTCGTTATAACATCCGAGGTTTGCAGTGTGGGGAGGCCAGGACGGTGTGGTCTAGACTAGAGGGAAGAGCATGGGTTTTCAAGAAACACAGATCTAGGTTTCAGTTTGGACTTAATCACTTACTAACTGTGTGTCTTGAGTAAGCCCCCATATACCCACTGAGCCTCCTTTTCCAAATCTGTGAAACAAGGACAATAACATTGGCAAAACAGTTCAGTTGGTGAGAAAATAATGTCTTCAGAGGGCCGAGCACAGTGCCCAGCAATCAGAGGCAGGCATGTGGGGTGTTGAAAATGGTCTAATGTACTAGACAAGCAGCACTAGCCAGACTAGACCCCAGGAATGTGAAGCCCAAAGAGTAACTGAGGGACAGGGGCAAAGGCTGCATTATCTGACCTGGCTGCCTCCACGGATCAAATGAGCTGGATAATCGCCATGGTCCAAGCTCGCTCCGAGGACACAGTCAAAGAGGGGGTGGGAAGAGTACACAAACCTCTGAGGGGTCACTTTTGGTCCATGTCAATAGCTCTAGCTGGGAGTAAGTCAAGACAATAAACCAAGACAAAGATCCAGTGAGTTCTGTTGCCTGTTCTCTATTTCTAGGGGACAGTCCCTGCTTTGTTTCTCTTCTCTCTGGTGAAAGGGCTGTTCCCTGAAATGCTCCTGGTTTCCGAGAACAGCTCTGGAGGCAACTTCATGAAGTGCTGGCCAGATGAGAAGCAAGCAAGATGAATTCACCCTGCCCGCCTGGGATCAAGTGGTTTTGCAGATGCAGGAGGGAGAAAGGGGAATTTAGATGGTCCTCTTCCTTCCTCCTTCAGCTCCCAGTGTCCACATTCATCCTCTTCTAGGCCAACCCGAGCTCCTTCTCATCTCCCTCCCTCCCAATAAAGAGGAGAGAAGGGAGTGGGTGGACACGGGGGTATTGAGAGAGGCATAAAAGTTTTACAATAGGACTCAAAGCCCTCTCAGATGCTGACTCTGCTAGTAGGTTCTGTCTTCTCTCCAAAAAGAAGCTCTGCACTGGCTTATGCTGCTGTTCTCTGCTGAGCTCTGTGGGTTGAAGCACCTGTGCCCGTGTAGGTGTGTGCCCAACCCTGAACATGGTTTTTACATACAACCATAATGGGTTGTGTAGCTGCAATTATTCTATCCTATAAAGTGAAGTCCTCTCAGGTTTATACAAAAGAAAACTCTCACTTGACTAAGATCCAGCTTATCAGCATGCTAATTGGACTTTCTTCTTCACACTCTGTTTTTAAGAGAAAAAGCCACACTTGTGTCGTGTTCTGTTACATTTGGTAACAGCTGCATTCTGCCCCCAGCTCCCTTAGCTTCCCACTGTATGTCCTGGAGATGCCTATCTTCAGCTCTAAATCTACTTCCATAAAATCAGATTTTCGTGGTTTCAGGGGGAAAGAATCTTTCAAAAAAAGACTGCCTTCTAGATTGTATTACTATGAAAGAGAACGTGATCAGAACCTTCTAGAAAGATCTCTACAAGGCTTGTTTTGGTTCCTTACTGATGCCAGCAGGCCTGAGCTCTCACCTGTCACACACTGACCATGTGCTTTGTGCTGGGTGCTGTGGGAAGTGTGTTGTACAACATTAATAATATCGATACCAATATTGACACTTTCTAAGGGCCGGGAGCTATTCTAAGTGTTTTACATGTGTTTATGTATTTAATTCTTATAACCAACATAGGAGATATGTACGATTTCCGTCACAGTTTTATACAGGAGGCAACTGGGACACTGTCTCAAGATCACACAGTGGTGGAGCGAGGATTTGAGAGAGGCAGTGTGGCTCCAGAGTCTTCACTGTTAATCCCTATACATAGCTTTTCTCATTTAGCCTTTCCTGCAATTTTAAGAGTAGAATATTACAATACCCATTTTCCAGATAAGAAAACTGAGTCTCAGAGAAGTAACTTGTCTAAAGGGCCGACCCATGATCCCAAGCCAATTCCGTTCAATATGCCGAGTACCTACTTTGTGCCAGGCTCTGTGCTAGACACGAAGAGCATAGTATAGTGCAAGAAACTAGTCACATATAGCCGTTTTCATTTTTTTCCATTTCTTTTAACACTGTCACTTCTTGTTGAAGCGATGGATAATAAAGAGTTCACTTTGAGTGAAGGAAAGTCACCTGCAGTCAAGATTATCCAGGGATGCTGGTACTGGGCACATGCCTGAGAGCTAGAAGATATTTAGGCCAGGCCGAAGGAAGCCAACTATGAGCCTCAGCTCCTTTCCAATCCTTTTTGATTCAGGAACAAGCATTCACCCTTTTGTCTGGTTATTCCATAAGCATTTATTGAGCATCTAATATGTTCCAGATCTTATGCTATAAATTACGGATATATAAAAAGAGGATTCATACTTTATCTGGGACCCTCTCAGTTTAGAAGAGGTGAAAATTAAAATAAAGATTACAGCATAACACAACCAGTGCAATAATTGAGATTTTGAGATAATAATTGAGAGTGGTTTTGGATGAGTTGTGGAAGATGGCGTATATGTTGAGATCTGAAGGATAAGAAATGCACTTTCCAGATGGGAATGGGTAAAGGAAGTAGTATTTACTGAGCATATACTATATATCAGGCCCTGGATTGAGACTCTATATTTAGTTTAATCCAGACTCTAGAGTCCAATAATCAGATGGTATAAAGAACTCATTCACCGTGACAATGTAAGAAAATCCCTGAGCTGAATATGTGAATGATATTTTCGGGGAAGGGCAGCCCAGGCAGAAGGAACAGCATGTACAAAGGCAGGAAGGCAAGGAAGAGCCTGGTGTATTTGAGGGACAGTAAGTTCAGTGCATCTCAGCCATTAGCTGTGCACGGGGCCAGGGGTTAAAGGGGGAGGTGAGGACAAAGAAGGAATTAGAAACAAATTCTGAAAGACTTTGCATACCTGGTAAGAAGTAAGGATCTTATCCCAAAAGTAAAGGTTAACCGACTCAGAAAACAACATAATTGGGTTTTAGAAGAATAATTCTAGTACCAGAATAGAAGGTGGATTGAAGTGGGGAAAGACTGAGCACAATAAACCAAGTTGGAGGGCCACCACAATGGCTTAGGAAGGGAAGATGAAGCGCTGAACTGAAGGAGAGGAGATGGGGTGGAAAAGGAGGGTGTACGATTAGAGGAAATGACTACAAGGATTGTCTGTGGGAGGCGAAGAGCAAGATAAAAGACAGTGAACAGCCACTCAAAGCCAGGAATATGGGAAAAGAAGGAGAGGTGGAGGGAGGGATGGGTCTGGGCCTCCAGATGAACCCAAAGGGGTTACTAAAGGTGGCTGGATGTCTAGCATTCCTGTACATACTTACTGATAAGTAAGTACACACTTACTGATAAGGAGTGCGGGGAGGAAAGGGACAGGGTGGAGAAGGGAGATGAGTGCTGAGACAACATGGTAGATTCTGACAACCGGATATGAAGAAAGCTGTCTGCTCAAGATGGTTCCCTGACTCTGAGCCTGGGAGAGGGAGGTAGGAGACTCCAGGTGAGAGGGGAGGATTTGGCTCTGACTCCTGGGGCCGTCCAGGTAAACAGAGCTGTCAAGAACACCCAGAAACAGACAGATGTTTCCTGAAGGGCTCTCTCTGACACGCCTGGGAGCTGCATGACCAGGCTTGAGGCTGGCAGCAGCTGGGGTTTGGGAGGACACAGGCACGTGGGCAGCCTCCTGCGGGGCTCTGCGGATGAAGCAGCTGAGACAAGGGAAGCTTTTTTTCCCAGCCTCGTCCTCCACCTTTGCTTTAGAGCCCCGGTGCTGCCACAGCACAGTGCCGGCTGGCTGCATAGAGGTTGAGTCATAGATGACAGGCTGCGGCTAGAAGACACATAGAAGCAACAGACAGGGCAAAATTGTGTGTGTGTGTGTGTGTGTGTGTGTGCGTGCATGTGCATGTGCAGGAAACTGTATTCAGGGAACTATCAAGCACGGTCTTACGGGTAGACAATAGTGATTTGCCTAGATAATTTATGTCACCAAATAAACATCAGGATGGGCTGTGCAGAGCTAAAGGTGAGACACATTTTTAAAAGTGGGGTGTCTCCCTTTAGGGTCTCAATGACAGGAGATGCTTTTGCACACAAAGCCCTCAGGCAACAATATCTAAGTTTTGTCTGAGCTTACTGTAACCAAAGAGAAAGAAAGGCCGGAACTAAGAGGCAAAAAAAAGAAAGAAACTGTGTTTGGAGATAGGTCTGCTACAGTATAAACTTTTCCCTTTCTCTGGCTCACTGCTATAGCAAAACCTGATGGTTGTCTTTGTAAAAAACGTGTCTGTATCTAGGTCCCTGGCAGTGATTTGCTTCTGGGAGGGCCAGCAATCTATTTAATGACTCCATTGACGTCAATAGCATAACTGAAATACTTACTAACATGCATGATTCCAACTTTCAGGGGGGTGGGTGGATGGTGTTTCTCAGCAGCACAAAAAACGTGAAGTGGAATCAAGGCGGAATGAACTCCAGTCTTTAGGCAGCAAGTGAGAGTTGAGATGTTAAGGGTCTCATCAGTTCCATTTAATACTAAGAAACATTCACACTAAATTTAGAAATTAATTTCCAAATAGTGGAATAGCAGTTAATGAGCAGGGTATTATTTTTGGTGACGTTTGCTCAAGGGTAACATTTTAACTATTCACACTTTAGTTGACTTGTCAATGTTTTTTTTTGCAACTTACACTTACCTAATTTTAGACGCATATGGAATAATTGCAAATCCATATAAACAGCTTAATGTTGATGCTCTGAGGTAAACTTCCAACAGGAGGGCTAATTTAGACAAAAGCAATTCTTATAAGACAACCATTTGTGAAATTATTCTCCGAATGACTAGGACTTTTCTAGTGCATCTGCCCTATCGTCCTGTATGCAGACTGCCTAAATACTCAAGGTGAATAATTAAGGCAATTATCCCAATAATTCAGGCCACACAGCATTCAGAAAGAAGAAAAAGAATATCTGATATTTTTGTTTTTTTCTTTTTTTCCTTTCCTCCCTCTCTCTCTCTCCCTTTCTTTTCTTTTTCTTTCTTTCTTTCTTTTTTCTTTATCTTTCTTTTCTTTCTTTCTCTTTCTTTCTCCTTCCTTCCTTCCTTCCTTCCTTTTAGTTTGTAATTCCCTCCAATTTCTCCTTTTTCATGAGTGGCCATAGCCTTTGGTAACAAGATTGATTTTATTAGTATTTGCTGTAAGTGTTGTAACCCTGCTTGACAGTTCTTGCTTAATGTGGAAAGCGAGAAAACGTTCTGCTTGAGCTGGGCTTCATTTCCAGTCATCTGACTCAGACCAGCTCTCAGGCCATTGCTGTCATTCTCAGAGAGCCCTTTACTGGTGCACACACAGCCCATCTCTCAGCCTAGGCTCTGGCTGCTCTGGCAAAGAATGAAAACTGAATCAAGGTCATGACTTTCCGAATTTCTTAAGATCCAAGGTAACTCACTGAGCCTCTTGTCTACTCCTCAAATAGACCCTGCGTCTGACACACACACATGAACCTCCAGGGGAATATTCATAATCAAGCAAAGACATGGGAGGAACTCATACTGAGAAACAGACTTCTTAGGAGAAAGTCTCTTCTGTTTTATCAACCGGTAAAAAGCCATTTCCTCCCCAGAATGACCTAGAGGACACATATTAGAAGAAATGGATTCCCATGAGCACTAAAAAATATTAATTAAGTCTGTTTCTCACTTAGGCCCAGCTATTTCAGACTTACTGGAAAGCCCTGTATTGTCTCATCCTATTTCTCCATACACAGGCTTTTCCTGAAATACAGCTAATTGACTGGTGTTGAAAACCATCATGAGCTGAGGCTGTGCATACCCAGGCTGGGAGACACTTCGGGTCTGCAGCAGTCTAGCCTGAAGTCCTCAAGGCAATGCCATCTTTGTGACATGGTTTGCTGTCATTTCCGATGACCCATGGCCTTGGGGGTTGTTCTTCAAAACATCTTGTCTGTTACATGGGTGATGTTCTTGCTTAATACGTTTATTAGTAAACTTTGGAAGAAGAAAATTAGTGTAGAATATTCCACCTTACACATTGATTTGGCTGCTAAAATGTTCCATATATGATACATATTATTAAAAATCAAGTCACATTTATAGTAATCAGAAGTGCTGGTCATTAAAAGGAATACTTCTCTAATCCTTTGCAAAGCAAACGATCATTTCGTAAAGGCAGTGAACACTTGATAATTTATCTTTTCAGTAAATTCTTACTTCCATGACATACCCATGATCACTACTGAAATGCATGCAAAAGCAAGGGATGGTTTGGGTGGGAAAAGTGGGACAATTACCCTACACACACACACACACACACACACACACACACATTGCACATACAACATACATAGGCACACACTCAATCATGTACACACACACACACACACACACACACACACACACAGTGATTTTCCTCAATTATCTTTTTTTTTCTGTTGAAAATAATTTGGGGGCCTGAAATCCTGAGAATTACTTCAATTTTCCAGTTTGAATGTGTATAGATGACAGAACCGAAGTTCCTCGATACATTATCAAGTTCCTGCCTTGTTTGGAGGGTTCTTTTTTTTTCCCCTTCTGTTCCAATCCTTACATATCATGTAGAGAAGGCCTGGAATTCATGCTTGGGAAAAGGCAAAATGTGATAAAAATCGAGATGCTCATTAAACTCCACAGCATTGACATTTTCAACACCCCCAGTAGGATTTACTACATTTCCTCCTTAATGTGGGAGCATATGACTTCCACATTGCTATATTTTCTGGGTTTTAAATCCTCTATTACTTTACTCTGGCTTTCCTATTTAAAGTATAACATGCTAACTTTTTCGATTTAACTTTTTTTGTTCAAAATCTATGTGACCATACTAATATAGAGATTTAGATAGTGCAGTTATAGAATGTGTCTCGAACTTCTTTCAATTTCAATGCAATAACTGATTTTTAACAGGAAAAACATGCATGGCTTTTCATAGCCATGGAGGTAAAAGATTGACTCATTATTAAAATTTAATTTATGAGCATTTTCCTTAAGATAAAGTCCTTAAACTTTATGCAGTTCTCCTGCTCAATTCAACATTTACCTATCTTCCTACTATGTGAAAATAACTGTGCAAGAGTATCTTAAATGATAAAGAGAGGAATAAGGTATAGACAGTCCCAGGCTTCAAGGAGCTCCAATGGAGGAAACATATAAGCCACAAATTGGAGTATATCCTAGAATGGAATTCTCTCCATAGCACAAAAAATGGAGCAGTTACATTGATTTTTTAAAAAAAATCTGGATGCCTTTGCAGAAGAGGGAAATCTGTATTGTAGCATGAGAGCTAAAAACAATAAGCTTGGTTAAACCGTGAGGAGAAAGGTACTGCAGACTGAGAGATTTGCTCTGACTTCCCCTATGAATTTTTTCAGTTAATGATCAATTTGTAAGAGCAAATGTACCAATTTAACCATGGTTTTTGACAACTAACTTTTAAAATGAATTGCATTTCCTTCACTTAGATGCATTTTAAAAAGAAAAAAAGATCTTTCCTCTGGCTTTTCTCTATCTCTCTCTTAAACTTGATTTTTATACAAGAATACAGTAACCTAAGTCAGCCAGGCTTTCCCAACAAACTGGGTTGTTGTTAAATCTGTTTAAATTATTGTGGTTTCTTGTATCTTTTATCTTAGATTTCAATTGAAATACATGAGTTCAGCATCAGTGCTAATAAATGAAAACCTGATCTCATTATCACGCTATATCATTTTTTAAAGCAGCACTGCAGCTTTCATTTTTTGTGTGTGCTGTGAGCCACTTATTTTTCATTCCCCTTTAAAGTTTCTATTTAAACACACCTCTTTGTCATATGCTGATAAATATTAAAATAACAGGAAAAATCTGCCTGACTTATTTAAGCTGATAATAAAAACAAAACACAGGATGTGTGTGTCCTCCTTCCTTTTTTGACTGTGGTTAAGCATTAAGAAGGTTTTGAAACCTATAATTATGTAATAATTGGTATCGCTACATTCTCTGCTCAATGAAAAGTCAGAATTTTTGTAGTTTGCCACAAAGACAGACAAAAACAAATTGCCTAAGTGGTATTGTCATTTCTTTGCTCCATTGTTTTAAAAGAATTTAGCAAAAGACTGTACTTGCCAAGCTGTAGTTACTGTGCCAATAATCACAACATGATCTTTCCAACAGCATCTTTGGCTAATGAGCTAATTTATAGAACCATAAATATCACATATTCTCCTGCTGTTTGTCAGTATTTATTACATGAAAAAGAAAACATAGCTTAAATATTCGATTTGTTGTCAAAACCATCTTAGTAAATTTGGCTAATAGAAATGGTAGTGATGGTGTCTCACAAGTGGGCCAAGATGATGAAATGACAGGAGTTTCGAAACCACCCCCTTTGATCTCTAGCATGTAACACCAGTTACATGTTCAAACACTCTAGTTATTTCATTTTGTTTTATAAAACTTCTAAAGGACATAGTACATCAGCACACCACATTTTTTTTTTTTTTTTTTTTTTTTAGCACACCACATTTTTAAAGTCCATGGATAGAGTACCATTTTCTTCTATTTCATATCATGGGGCTCTAGAGGTAAACTTGACTTTGTTTAATATCTTCCTTTTACTTTTATTCTTGTTCTCAATATTTTCTCACAAACATATGTTTTAAAGCATGTACCATTAATACTTCAAACGCCAGTGAGCCAATGGAACATACTGCCTTTGTGCTCTTCTTTTAAAAGTTGGACTTTTGTATTATTTCTGTTATATGTATGGCCATCATATCAGCAAGAAAACACAGCATCCGAGCATGGAAGATCATAAGAATAAAGTAAAGGGAAACAGAAACCTATGAGGCAACATTAGGTGTTAGATGATCTCAGCATGAGCTCATCTTACTGTTTGTCCTGTGGCTCTGCTCAAATCCACTGCCATACTAGTGGGACAGATTAAAGAGGAAAAACTGCATTTTGCACTTTCAAAAATGCCATCTAACTGGTTGCATCTTATGGCGAGAAGAATTTTATGTCCAACACGTCTCCAAGATGTTCCTTCAAGGTGGCCCTTCCTCTCCACAGCTCTCAACTCCACATGAAAAGCGTATGCACAGTACTAAAAAAAATGAGAGGTTAGGTTTCTCTTACAAAAAACACCTTTGAGGAACAAAGTTGGATGACCTCCAAAAGAAATGATTTGTGACCTGGAAAGAGCCTTTGGTTTCACACCTGGAAAGGATGTAGATTCAATTGGGATGTATAGTTGACACTAAGAGGAAAACCACTAACATTCACCATGGGGCCCTCAGGCCAATGTGGGAGCACCTGGGACGTCTGAGGTTAGCTCTCCTGGAGTTCACTGGGGCCGGCAAGCTGAGGTCATAGTTGCACTCCTGCTCTTGTTCTGGGAAGCAGCATGACCACACATCCATCACATTCTGAAAGCCGAGGCATGCACAGGATGGGAAAATTATTTCATACTGCTTTTCATTTGGTTTCACACGGAGTGAAGTAAAGCTCCAGCCTGCCTTTGAAAAAAGTCACCAAGAGACCTACCTATTTGGAGGGCCGTGATGTGCAAACAGATGCTATTATTCTACAAAAGGTTCTGGAAAAGAGGCACATTTGTTGTTTGGAAACATGGAGATAAGCCTCGGGACACGGCTTACCTGGCAGGTTGACTCTGGAGACAGATGGCTGACTGGCAGCTGGAGACCTCCTGTGGAGAGGGAGAGAAAGGAAGGTCTGAGTTTCTGTATGAGTACCCCTCCCTCCACCCCCATGATCACTGAGAAGTTTTCCAGGTCAGAATGAGCTACCTAGTGACATAATGCTATCTCTGGAAGGCGGGCTCCTGTTACTCGTGGGTGACTGCAATTCTCACATCCAGATGGCCTGGAATTTCCCTATGCATAGCCTCCCGGATGCTGCAGCACTCCAGGAAGGAAGTCATTTACTCCAGGTCCCTAACCAGTCCTTCTGCTTTAGGTTTCCCTGCCCCAGGAGGCCCTCCAAAGATGATACCCTTGCTCAGAAATGACACCAAATATAAGCATGAGTCCCAACTCCTTTGGGTGGTGCTATAGAAAGTTACAGCCAGAGGAGCCCTTGGAGATTAATCAGTCCAGGCCTCCCATTTTTCCACCTCAGAAATCTGAGACCCAGAGAGATGAATTCACTCGCCAAAGGTCGCATAGCCATTAGGAACAGCAATCTAGGTGGCCTAACTTACGGAAAAGGCTTTTCATGGTCAAACTGAGCATTATTCTACAGCACAAAGCAAGTCAAATGAAACAAGCAAACAAACTCATGCTCCACAAATATTAGGGTTCCTTCTCCTTTTCTTTCCTGTTTTTCTTTCTTCCTTCTTTATCTTTTTTACCCCCCTCCCCCCAAAACCCTGATTTTCTTTGCTGCTCTTGCCATCCTTCTCATGCTTTGCCAGACTCTCCAGGATTCAGGGTGCATTGCTAGAGAGCCTCCCAGAAACAGGATAGAGCAGTGGCCCTCAAAATTTAGGGTGCAGAGAATCACCTGCAGAGTTTATTAAGACACACTGCTGAACCTTACTTCCAGGGTTTCTGAGTCAGTCTGCCTGGGGTGGGCTTGAGAGTTTGCATTTCTAACTAATGCCGCGTGGACCTGGGGGCCACATTCCAGAGCCATTGGTATAGAGGGCTGTCTGCCCCACTAAACAGCAAGCAGGATATTAGCAGTGAGCAAGAGAGTGACACTCCAGGCCAATGGGTCTCAAACATGGACGCCATTTGATCACTTGGGGAGCTATTGAGAATATGATTCCCTTCTCCATCCCTGGAGGGTCTATTTCAGGGTATCTGGGACAAGGCATGAGAATCTGTAACTTTACTATTGCTCTGTGAATTCTGATGCACAGGCAAGGTTGGGAAGGAAGTCAAGTTCTAAATGGCCTGCAAAGGGGTTGAAAAGGAAGGGTTTCCCTACTGGTGTGGCCACAAAATTACTTTCCTAGATTTAAAGTATTCCAAATCCATTTTTGGTCCCTTAGGTGTAATATAGCTTCAAGGTAAACATATCTTATTGTTGCAGGGTCTGATGGACAGGTTCATATTTATCACTCATTTACCAGCTGGGTGATTCTAGGCAAGGTACTTTTAAACTCTCTGTGGCATGAAATTTTTATGTATGATGTAGGGGAGGAAATTTTCTCTACCCTTCTAAGTTCTTTTGGCTGGCCTATTAATTAAATTGACATAAGACAGATGAACAGGTGACAAACAAATCTAACTACATACTTAAGGGAGCCCCATAAGAACATAAGACCCAAGGGCAAGTCGCAACAGGTTAAGTTGGGACTTATCTGTCATTCTGAGCTAAGGAATGGAACAGGAGCCTAGGGCTTCAAAGTTCCGGAGGGTCGTTCACCAGACAATGAGAAGCACAGATGATTTGTAATTAGACGTTTGCTCTGCCACACAGCTGGGTCATTCAGATAAAAGTTATCTCTGATATTAGCTCTGTCGCTCTTTCAGCCAGGCCCCCAACTACAATTATTTGAGGTAGTTGAAGGAGAGGTAAAAGTTTATCTTGAATCTGCTGGGTCTTGATTGCCTTCAGCTCGAAATAATCCACGTGCCAAAGTGGCAGATTTTGGGATCACACATTCTGCTCTCCTGCGGTGACAAGCAAAGGGAAGTTGCTATCCAATGCATGCTTTTCTCTGCTAGGCACTGTGCTGCTAGGCACTGTGCTGGGTACTTCTTAGCTTCCATTGAGAGTATCATCATCTCACTTTAAGGATAAGGAAACTGAAGCTCAGAGAAGTTAAGAAATATGCTGAAGCACACATGGCTCGTAACAGCAAGGTCAGGATTCAAAGCTCAGTCTTTCTGCCTCCAAAGTGCATTTTCTTTGTACTATCCCATCTGCTGATAACACCTGCACTAATGCTGAGGGCTGTTTTTCAGAAATAATTAAGAGATTAAATTCCAAACGCCTTAGCCTGGCATTCAAAGTCTGCTCTTTGGCCTCAACATATGCTTGTATATGTCAACCACTCAGTAAATACTTATTGCATGGAAGAATGAATGAAGGAATGAGGGAAAGGACTAACTCATACTTTGCCAAGGCCACACTTGATCACTTCCTTTTTCTTGAACATGTGCTCTTCCTTTCCTGACGCTGCTCAGGCCGTGCTTCTGTGAAGGAAGCTTTCCTCTCACAAATCTGCACATTTAAGTATCACCTCCATTCTATAACGTTGCCAGTTATGGTAAGAAATATACATATATATTTGGCCTTTGGCTCCATTTTTGGCACAGAGCTCCTAAAATCCATGGAGCTTCCTAAGTGAGGAGAGCAATCAAGGTGTCTTTTGCTATGTTAATGAGGTGACTTTTGGACCAGCAACTACGTAACCTAAGGAGGGGGTTGCCAGGGGTCGCAACCTTGTGATTAGAGAGTTTGAGCCTTAGGCCCACCCTGAACCTCCGGGGAGGGGAGAGAGCCTGGAGATTGCGTTCAGTCACCAATGGCCAATGATTTAATCAATCATGCCTTTGTAACAAAGCCTTCGTAAAAACTCAAAAAGACTGGGTTGGTGAACACGTGGAGATTCAGAGAGAGGGATGCACTTGGAGAGCGGGAAAGCTCTGCGCTCCCTCCCCCGGCACCCTCTTTGTTCTCTGCATCTCTTCCATCTGGCTGTTCCTGAGTCATACCCTTTTATAGTGAACCAGTGATCTAGCAAGTAAAATGTTTCTCTGGGTTCTGTGAGCCCCTCCAGCAAGTTCATTGAACCCAAGGAAGGGCTTGTGGGAAGCTCCAACCTCTAGCCAGTGGGTCAGACGCCCCGGCAAGAGCCTGGGCTTCCCACTGGTGTCCCCAGTGTGCGTAGTGGGAGAGGGGTGTGTGGGGGAGGGGCAGTCTTGTAGGATTGAGCACTTAGCCGGCGGGATCTGACGCTATCTCCAAGTTATTAATGTCAGAACTGAATTGAATTATAGGACACCCAGGTGGTGTCAGAGAATTGCTTGGATGTGTGGCGGAAAAAAAAAACCCATTATCAGAATCATATCTTCAAAGGTCAAATGCCATCTTCTCCAAAGAATGTTGTTGTAGGGAGGAGAACTTGCTACCCAAAATGCTCTTGGCATACGGATTATTTCAAGCTGAAAAGGCCCGAAAGACCGAGGAAGAAACTTTGACCTTTAACAGCCTAAAAGAATGTAAATAGAGGAAGGGAGCTCTGACCACAGATAAGTATAGTATGAACTAGGTATGGTAGACAGGGAGGAACCCAGCGAAGTCTGTTTGTTAAAATTCCATTCTGTGTGCCATTGTCTGTCTCCACATGGTCCAGCAAACATTTATTTACCAAACATTTGCTTTTCCACTTCCACGTCAATTGCCTTCCTTCCTTTTCAAGTCCCAAACCCCTACCCCACAATATCCTCTTTGGTCTTTAGCTGAAAATGGTGTATAAGGTGAGGGTTTCAGCCACTTTGTCCAGTTACTTAGTTTTCCTGGGCCTCTCCCATGTATACATTCTATTAAACTTCTGTTCGTCTTTCTCCTACTAATCTGTCTCATGTCCACCTAATTCTTAGACCAGCCAGAAGAACCTAGAAGGAAAGAGGAAAATTTCTTCCTTCCTGAAAAGGAAGCTAAAAAATGATTCCTCCTCTAATCGCGCAGCGTGCTTCATCTGTACCTTCAGGGTTATTCCCTCATGTTACAACTCATATGGCCATGGACTGTCCCCTCCCCTCATCAATGACCCATTGATGGTGGGCTCCAGTTCTGACCCCTTTCCTGTGCCCTCTGCAGGACCTCCCAACTTGCCTCGCGTGAAGTAGGAACTCCACACATATTGGTAAACTGTCGACTGAATGAACCATTGATGTGAAAATGATTTGAGAAGCCAAATACCATATGAATGTTTTATCTGGTTTCCTTTTCCTCTATAGTCTTGGTTTTACATACTCCTCACTGTTCCTCAGACTCAGAATATGTTTGTGTTGCTGGACCCCTTGCACATATTTTGCTCATCTGACCACTTTTCTCCTCTTTAAGCGGCAAACTCCTTCACATGTTCTAGGACTGCACTCGGCATCACCTCAGAGGATCCTTCCCTCCTGTGACTAGTCTCTGGGCTACCTGTACTTTCCTATGCCCCACCCTAGCGCTGCTCTTACTGCATTACAATTCCCATTCTCTTGTCTGTCTCAACTAGGCTGTGAGAAATTTAAACAAAGATTGAATCTCATTCATCTTTGTAACCTTGTAATTGGCAAGGTATTTGGTACGATATAGGTAGTCAATAGCTGTTGATTAGACTGATAATATATTTTAAAAATACTTTTATTTTAACTATCTTCCTGAGTTCCAAAGAAGACTTCTGTGAAAAGAGGTATAGAACCAAGAGACCCTCAATATTGGAAATCTCTGCTTTCTTAACAGCACAGCGACACACAGCACCTGATCCTCCCAATGGCTTCTAAAAAATTACACAATTTACATAAACTCCTCTGTCCCAGGAGTTATTTTGAAAATATAACTTGTATTTAGAGTTGTTAATTCGGGTGAGCATCTGTGTGTGTAAGTTTTGGAAAGGCAAGGAGTACGTTTATAAAGGTTCATCACTTTTTCTCAAGAGCTGGTGCAAAGAAGCAGCTCGATACATTTGAAATGAATGAATGACATCCGGAGGCTGCATTATTGCTTGTGGGGCATGAGAGCACCAATTAGAAAACTGGGATGAGTGCCGGAAGAAAATGGCACTGGTTGCCCATTACGAGTCCAAGGTCCCTAACTTACAGAAGAATCATAAGTTCTACGCCTGGGTTGTAAAGATGGTGATATTAATAGGGAGGATAATATGGCCACAGCAGTTAATACTTTCCAGCCCTGAATAACACAGTGGAAAAAGAGCTGGACTATGAATAAGAAGACAGGAATTCTCATCCTGGTTCTGGCACCTTCTAACCATATAGCCCTGGGCAACTCACTGAACTTCTCAGTTTCTTCCTCACCTGGGGAGAACAGGCAGCAGCTAACATTTTCTGCTCATTTGCAGAGTGCCAGCTCCTGTGTGAGAAGTTTTACGTATATTTCCTCCCTTACTCTGAGGAAATTTGGCTAGGTTCTGTCCAGCTCTGAATGCTCAAGATTTTTATTATTCTCAGCTAATTTAAATCCCATGCCAAAGAACACAAGGCAATGAAAGACTGAAAAAAAAAAAATCGAGTGGTTATTAATTCTTTCTCAAAGATTTCATACATGTTCATTTAATTATACCTCGGAAGAATGTGAATACAGTGATGTTACGTGATCTCCCGGTAGCCGCCGGTGATGTGTGTGATGTTAGTGACAGAGTTGGATGATGGGGACAGCTCTTTGCTCCCAGCTCAATTCCCTGGTTATCAGTCTGATGAATGTAGGTACTCTTATTTACATGTGATTTCTCCATCAATCTGTTTAAAGTCAGTAAATGCTTTAGGGAATGCTTATCTGAATGAAAGCTACAGTTTCAAAATTCCTGGGACAAAGGATATATAGGTTTTAATCTGAAGCCAAGAAATACAAGCCCAATCAAGCATCCCTCAATAGAACATTTCAAGGAAGTGCAAGGAAATCACCTCAATAGGAACTTGGAGATTTTCACCCTTTGGGTGGTAAAGCTCAGACAGACAATGAACTGCTTTTGCTGAGCAAAGAGCCAAAAGATAAAGGAAATCTTGCCTTATGAGAATTATAGTTCTACGTGGGAGTTCCTTTTCATATAAAAACAACACTTATCCAAATGTCTCATGAAAACCATTCCAAGGACATAATTATTGCTTAAATGTTACATTCAAGGCAAGGAGTAGAACTTTGGAACCCAAGTCAAATATCCCAGAGAACAACTTCTGAGTTCCATGAACCTTATAGTTTCAGTTGTTGAGATAAGTGAATATCTGTGTTGGGGTGGGAGGGGGAATGCTCTTAGCATGGTGGATCCATTCCTGACATATTATTGTCTTCAGTTGTTTTTATTTGTTTGAGGGTATTGACTATCTAGGAATAGAATAAAGTGCATTAAATGGACCCTCAGTTTTCCAACCTGCCCCTGCCAGGCGGCTCCATCATTCACTTCTCAGCCCAAACTAGACCAAGGCAAGCTCAACTCCCTTTGGTGAAGCTCTAGTGGTGGACGTGTTGGTTTTAAGGAAGTACTTGAACTCAGTAGGAGGATCAACTCTGTACAAATATGGGTATGGATTTGGGGATGATCATTAGATGCAACTATTCTACTGCTGGACTATTATGTTTGCTGAGTGTGGTTTGGACCAGAGGTGACACAAACAGCCATGGTTTGGAGGGTGGTCCTCAGCCAGAGTGTGAGAATTGGCTCTGGGTGAGCTCTCTATATGGCAACTATGGGCTTAGAGCACTCTGTATACGGAAACGATGGAGGTTTATGTGGTTCAAAGCCCCCAAGGCTATGGAAAAATCTGATCTCGGGAAGGTAGCTTCAGCTGATAGCCTATAATAAGCAGGGTTAGGCTTAATTCCCCAATGCTTTAACAGAGGAAGGACCTCCGAGCCCATGCCAACAAACCAGTAACTGAAAACGCCCTGACACATCGCCACTGGCGCCCCTTCTCCCTGGAGCTGTGCAGTGTAGTGGTCTTGAGCCCTGCTATGTTAAAGAAGCCTTGGGGATGTATCCTTATTCATCTCTTCCTCCTCAATTCCTACCTCCATCATCTTGGTCCAGGGTTTCACTCTTCATATTTTAATTCCTGAAACGCTCTCCTAGCTCAAGTCTCTGCCTCAGGCTCTCTGACCTTCAGCTATTCCATGAGTTCTTCCTAAATGACTCTGTTCCAAAGCCTTCAGAGATTTCGTCCCATAACCCAGAAGACTGAATAGGTATAGTAAATGGAAAGATGTGAGATAGTAGAACAGACATATATTGTTCTCTACCCTTGCTTCCTGACACAGAACTCCTAAAATCCCCTGTAGTTTCCTAAGTAATAAGTGCACTAGTAGCATCTTTTGTTCTAATGAGGTGACTCTGGGTGGGGTCCTGGATTTCTCCTGGAGGGGGGCTGGTCCCCAGAAGCAACAAGTCATGATTAGAAGCTTAGAATTTTCAGCCCTACCCCTCATCCTAGGAGAGGGGCTAGGAATGGAGTTAATAATTGCTCATGCCTCTGTGAAGAAGCCTCCAGCAAATCCTAATAATACAGGGTTCAGAGAGCTTCTAGGCGGGTAAACACATCCACACCAGGAGGGTGATGCACCCCAACTCCAAGGGGAAGAAACTCCTGCACTCAGGACCCTCTCAGACTCTGCCCTCTTCATCTGGCTGTTCACCTGTATCCTTTATCATATCCTTTAATGAACTGGTAAACATGAGTACATGTTTCCTTGGGTTCTGTGGGCTGCTCGAACAAATTAATGAAATTAATTAAGGGGGGTGTCGTTGGAATCTTATAGCTGGTGGGTCACAAGCAAAGATGATAACTTGAGCTTACAACTGGTGTCTGGAGTGGGGAGGGAGGCGGGGGGCAATCTTGTGGGACTGAACCCTTAACCTGTGGGATCTGATGCTATGTCAGATAGCATCAGGATTGAGTTAAACTGTGGGACACCCAGCTGGTGTCGGACATTTTCTTGCTGTTGTGAGGGGAAAACCTCCACGTATTTGGTGACCAGATGTGTCAGAAGTGAAGTGTTTTGTGTGACTAGTAAAGAAGACTCCCTGGGAAGACAAACCCGGGAGGGAGGAACTGGGTTTTTCCCTACAGAGGAAGGAAAAAAACTGAGTTTCCCTACAAAAGAACACTGCAAAAGAACCAGGATACTATGTTTCAACACTGGCTCTGTTCATCCCGTCAGAAGTGAGCTGTTTTGCACTAGTCATTTAATCTCCCTGAGCTTTGTTTCCTTGTTCATAGTGTGGTGGCAACATGTGCGTCATAAACATCATTTACAGTGATGATAACTGTGATAATGGATGTGAAAACTCCAAAGTATTACACTGTTTCTGGATTCACCAAGAGAAATGTAACTATCACTCATAATAACTCACATTTATTGAGCACCTACTACTATGTGCTAGAGGCTGTTATAAATGCTTTACAAATAGTAACTCATTTCATCCTCAGAACAACCCTATCTTATAGATTGGGAAACTGAGCTCTGGAGAGGTGAAATAACTTGCCCAAGTCACATAATTTTCAGTTTGTAGAACTGAGTTATGAAGCCAATAAATAAGGCCTCAGAGGCCATATCCTGTAAAGAAAAAAAGATGGAAAAATGGAAAGGATCACTTCCGAAAAAATAATTTTCGAAACATTTGGTGGTCTTTCTCTAACGATTAGTAATTCAGAGATTTATATGCTTGATGAATACTTATGGAGCACACACTATGAGTCAGGCATTCTGCTAATTCTTAGAAAGTCAAGGAAAAGTAAATGTAAATTTCGAGTGTCCTTATGGGGACACACAGTCTAGTGGTCGTGGCAGAGATCCATACATGATTTGCAGAGTGCTCTGGGGCCACTGGGGGGCGCTCAACCAGGCTTGGCAGGGTCAGGGGAAGCATCCTGGTGAAGATAACACAAATGAGTGTTATAAAAGACAAGCAGGATTCAGTGAGGCAATCACTGGCAGGTGGAGAGAGACACTAGGAAACGAGAACAGTAAGTCCATAATTAGGATGGAGTAGAACATGCAGGGAACAACCAGGCCACAACTGTTAGAATGTGATTCCATGTGGCCAGAGACCTGGTCTGATTGTATACCTCTGTAGTCCCTGGCACTTCCCATCAGAATGTAAACCCTGAAACGGCAGAGAATTGTCTGTTTTGGTCACTATTACATCACCAGTGCCTGGTACAAGGTGGTGCCCAATACATATTTGTTAAGTACACACATATACGTGTGGATGAATGGTACACTAAATAAATACTTGCTGAGTGAATTATTTAACAATAAACAGGGAGCACCACTGCAAATGAGGCTGGGCAAGCCTCTAGCTTTCCTGTATACTGCATCTAATATAAACCCAATCAACTATCAATCCAAGTACCTTGAGCTGGATCACGCGGTGCCTTGGGGCCAAGCACACGCATTTAAACTTTATCGTAATGATCAGAGTGAACCACTGAAGTGCCTCAAGCTGGGGAGTGACATGGCCAAACAGCAAGCGAGAAAGAGGACTCTGGTGGCAGTTTGGAGAACAGTTTAGAGGAGGAGAGACCAACGATGGGAAAACTCCACGGGGCTGTGCAGGACTCTCTCACAGGAAGCTCCGGGAAAAGGGATAGAACAGTGAACGGAAAAGTTAGCATTCAAAGCAGGGCTCACTCTCGCTTTTAACAACTCCACGCAATAAAAATTTGGATAAAAGCAAAGTAGAGGGTCAATGAATAATTTCACAAAGACTGGAGAGACAGGGTGTCCTACAGTGAACACTAGCTGAGAAAAATCAGGAGATTTAGGATTTGGCCCTGGCGCGTCTTTAGCCTATGGTGTGGTTGTTAGCAACTTGCTGGATTTCTGAGGGCCTGATTTCTCCTTCTGTAAAACAAAGAGGCTGAGTCATTTCTCAAAGTTCTCCTCTGGCCCTACCATCCCAGGATCATTGATTCTATGACCTTCTGATCCCCGTGATGAGTTTTAAATTGCTGGATAGTGAACTGCATAGCACTTAGACCCACAGATTGAAATGATTTCGGAGGAGAAAATTACTGCAGTATTATTAAGTTCAAACCTCTCATTTAACAGATGAGGAGACCAATGTTCAGCCCTGTTAGTTGAAATGGCCGAGCTTATGTAGCTCGTTGGGGCAGAAGAGAAGATAATCCCACTCTTATCATCAAATTACATGAACCTGTTTATATATTATCAAAAAATAGGCAACCTGGACCTGCACTTTTGGTACGTATAATTTTAAGTTTGAATTCTCTGAAGTCGTTAATAGTTTATTCCAAAAGAATTTTAATAGAATTTACGGTCTTTACTGATGAGTCTTCACACTTTCAAGTAGTAAATACAAAGGTACAAAAAAAAACCCATCTCATGTTTTCATCTGTTGAACTCCTGTCTACTAAGTGTTAAAGGCACAAAGATAATAAGATCTGGACTAATTTCTAACATCTTACCAGTTCTAAAATACTATGGTGATCCATCCTGCTTTAAATTTTATCATGTATCCTAACCTAGCTAGGAGGGCAAATGCCATGCATTAGTGTTGGGTTGTGGGTTTTTTTAGTGCTGTTCAGGGTTTCGCCTTTATGGAAAGGATTTATAACTCCACAAAAAGTGCATGCTTACTTGTTGGGTGTTCCGTGGAGGTTGGTCAGTACGGTGAAGTTGTTTCTCACACTTCGCAAGCTGGCAAGGACCTATAAGTAAAATGTTTCCACTGTTAGGAATGGTTCGGAACAAAAGGAGAGGAACGGGCAGGTTTAGAGGCTACACTTAGAAACTACACCCAGAGACGGAGCGAGAAGGAGGCAGGTCAGCATGATACATACCTGGGCAAAAGGCGTTACAATCAAGTCATCGCCATGTCTGGTGAAAAGAGAGAAAAGAAACATTTTGTAAATGCATTTGAATTATAACTGTGTCGTATAAGCTGTAATATGAAACTTCATCAGTGTTAGCAATACAAATGTTATACAAATTCTTCCACCTGGATATAAGGCAGGACTGATTTAGGTGCAGATGGGGTTTTCAGGAACTTGAAAGAAAAAAACCCACCAGGTTCATGGCTCCTGGATGTACAGTGGCTATACATAAAAACACTTGCAAGTAAGCACATATCTTCAGGGTATTTTCCCGTTAAATAGCAGACCCAGAGTACTGTAATTCAGAGCAATTTGTGGATTTTGGTGGCCGGAGCCAGGAACTTCAAAAGGCGGGCTGCTCACAGGCACACACAGAGTTGGAAAAAATGGCGTCACAGCCTGGATAAAGGTTAACTTTGGATTTCCTTGCTTTTGTTGATTTGAACCACAGCCTTCATGCCATTTAAACACAGATTTCTGTCTGGGAATCCCATTACTTTTTGTTTTTAAGACAACTTTTTTCTTAAAGTAGCGAAGGAAAAGCTTTTAAGGGAGTGTAGTGTAGAGACTGAACCTACTATTATATCATTGTCTCTCACTTTGTCCCAAAGATCTGATTCAGCTGAACCTAGTGTTACATAAATCTGTACTTAGGAAGAGTCAAAAGTGTGTTTTCAGAAGTGCACTCTCTCTCTGACACATGCTTTGATACCTCTTCTTAAATCCGCATTCAGCAAGGTCTCCATTAAAACCGTTAGAAGACAGGCTGGCCTGAGCTGCAGACGCACAATCAGGCCAATTCGCTATTGCAGTGTAAATCCTAACAGTCGCACAGAAGGTGGCGGACAGTGAGTTTCCTTCACTGTCTGATCATCTTCTCTGTCTTCACGATCACCACACGTATATGGCACCTTATTCGCTAACGACGGGACTGCAACCAATGGTTATTAAACACCTGCCCGGTACCAGGCATTAGGTGAGGCCTAGGGATCCAGGGTTGGATAACACCTACATCCTTGGGGGCCTCTTCCCTGGCATGGGCTTTTACTTTGGGGTATTATTTAATACAATATTTTCCTTTCTACCTTGGTCTTTAGCTAGAAGTCCCCCTTCAATTTCATTAAACTTCCTGCGCATCTGATTTGTACAGTGACTAAGTGACTATAAAAAGAACACTGACAAGAGTAAGCATTCTTTGAGTGATTACCATCTGTCAGCCCCTGCATGAAATCTTATTTAATTCTTGTAACAAGAACTGGGGCAATGACTCTTATTCCCATTTTATAGATAATATCAACGCTCAGAGCAGGTAAACAACTGCTTAACTAGCACACAGCTAATAAATGAAAGAACTAAGACTGATTCCAAAAATCTATGCTTTTAAACATTACATTTCCTGTTTTATGACGACCCTGCATAGTTGATTGAATTATACGGAATTCATGATCCCCACAAATTAAAACAGAGGAGACAGAAAAATGTCCAAAACACTGCAGTAGATATTATAAAGACAGAATGAGAAATACAAACAATTGATACTTAATGGGGTGCAAAGGAGATGTGATAATTACAGATTAGACATAGTAGAAAAGGCTTGATTGAATGAGTGGTATTCGAGATGAACCTTGAAGGGCAGGCTTTAAAAGGCACGGATGGTAGGTGCTACGAATGAGAACAATGCAAGAACCGAGGCATTGAAATGGGAAAGTCTTGAACGTGGAGATGCTTGGTGGCTGTTTAGAGCTGAGCAGTGACAGACATTTGTAGGGGATAAGACTCAAAGGTCCCCCCACACCCACGTTATGGACATTGTGGACAATGCTTGTGGAGCTGGTGCTCAACTCAGTAAAAGAAATGAGCCACTGAAGGTTTCTAGTGAGAAAGGCAAACAGAAAAGTGCTTTAGAAAGTATTGGGTTGACCAAAAAGTTTGTCTGGTTTTTTTTTTTTTTTTTTGGCTGCGTTGAGTCTGCTGCTGCATGGGTTTTCTCTAGTTGCAGCGAGCAGGGGCTACTCTTTGTTGCAGTGTGCGGGCTTCTCATTGTGTGGTTTCTCTTGTTGTGGAGCACGGGCTGTAGGCACACAGGCTTCAGTAGTTGTGGCTCGCAGCCTCACTAGTTGTGGCTCGCGGGCTCAGTAGTTGTGGCTCGAAGGCTCTAGAGTGCAGGCTCAGCAGTTGTGGCGCACGGGCTTAGTTGCTCCGCGGCACATGGGATCTTCCCGGACCGGGGATTGAACCCGTGTCCCCTGCATTGGCAGGTGGATTCTTAACCACTGAGCCACCAGGGAAGTCCCAGGTTTTTCCATAACATATTACAGAAAAATCTGAACAAACTTTTGGGCCAACCCAATAAAATGCTATGGATTCAAGAAATGGATGGAAGAGAGGACAGAGCCAGGAAGATGGGTTAGGGGGATATCGCCGTCATTCGGATGAGAAGACATTGGTGAGGCAGAGGAAGAAACAGGAAAAGACAAATGGAATAGACCCTGAACGTCTTGCCAAGGACTTGGCATTGAATTGGATAAGGGGGTCATAAAGAAATACTATTTTCAGTTTTAAAAATGGGTATCTGGGAAAATAGTGAAGTCGTGAGTAGAAGTTAAAAAGTGAGGAGTTGGAGGAGACGTGTCACCTTCTCACATGTTGAGTTTTAAGGTATTCGTTGATATCCTGGTGGAAACAGCAAGTGGGAAGACTGAAATATGGGGGTTAGAGCTAGAGATTTAGGAGGTACCTACAACAGTGGGGCCCCTTAAAGCAATGGCAGGGAGCGGCTTCCTGGGGTGGGGTGTATATAGAGAGAGAGTCAAAGGGAGAACCTCAGGGCTCTTGTTAAGAGAGGATTAGTTGTGATAAATGCAGGGTGGCGAGCTATTACAAGCTATTACAAGAACCCCATCCCAAGCTATTTTTTGGAGGTGGGTGAAATATCTTTCTATTTGTTCAGATTTCTGCTGTGAAGTTCACATTGTTCAGAAGACATCAGGGTGAGCTAGGTATAAAATGACAGTGTTAGACTTAAGTAGGTCATCTATGGCTCCTGGATTTCTGGAGTCTACATGTCCAACAAAAGTTAGATAATACAAGCAAATCTCATACATATGTAGCACCTAAAGCTGATGTATTGTTGCATGAGTGGGGAGCTACTAAAACTAAAAAGCTACTAATCATTAGTACAAACTAATGATTAAACACAGGTTAAAAGAAAAAACACATTAAGAGAGGGCTCGGTGTCAAAATGACTATTATCATGAAATTTTGAAGTTTAGGAGAGCAGAACACTCAGAGGCAAGAGACGAATTTTCAGATCCCCAGCACTGGGTCCCTTAAAGAATTGGAGCTGTAAAAGCTAATGCTGTATATCAGACAGTAGTCGCTAGAGAAATGATCAGGTAATTCATAGATAACTCATAGCAAGTTGAAGAAACAAAAGAAAAAAACTTCTATTTGAGTATAGCCAGATTATTTATAAAACCGTTCTAAATTTTAAAATCATAATTTGGTACATTAATAATAAAATGCATGAATGTAACAAAACACTTGATTGGTTATGAAAACTGATGTACTTCTTAGTTGTCCAAACCACTAGAGCGGACAATACCTCTCAGGAACGAGGCCAGATATTCAGAACCGTGGCATGAGCACCATCTAGTGACAAAACTAGCACATTACAATTTTGTAGGATAATTGGAGATCAGAACTCTGTGGATCTTAGAATTGAGTGTAGGTCTGCTCTCAACAATGAATGCTTTTCTAGGAAGCAAAAAATGCTGCTTCCTACTGCTACGCTCTGGATTTTATTAATATTAACTTCCTCGGTTTCATGACTACACGTACTTTTCTTGTAATACTAATTTTCGTCTGCCTTAGAGAGAGACATATGCTATTGTAGTTAGGAGCACAGCTTTTGGAGCCAGTGTTGGTTTGTTTCTCAGTTGCACTATTACTAACTATGAGACATTAGGCAACCTCTCTATGGCTCACTTTCTTCACCTGTAAAATAGGGTGTTGTGAGAATTAAATAAGTTATTATATATGTACAACTCTTACAACAGTGCTAGGCACATAAAGGCACTTTCATTAGTTATAGTTATTCGTATTAGTAGTAGGTATCATTATTTCATTATAGTAGGTTTCATGTCTATCTTCCCAGCTGGTAAGAACTTCTTTAGGGTAGTCATTTCTGCCCCCATTACAATCAAGTGAACTAATATTTATATTGTACTTTACAGTTTACAAAGCATTTTCATGTCCCTTATTTCATGTGGTAAGAGTATGTTCTTGACCCTGGGGAATGGTACAAGCACCTATCTTGTTGGTCAAGCCTGAAACCTTCTTTTCCCTCATCCCACAGTCAACCACCAACATCTGCTGATCCTAACTTGCAAATATTTATTAATCGCCCACTGGATCTGTTCTAATGTAGATCCCCATCCTTTAGGATGCAGATTACCGAAGCAGCTTCCCATTTGGCTCTTGGAAACATCTTTAGGCTTGTCCACCCTCCAAAGTGGTTTTTTTTTTTTTTTTTTTTCGGTACGCGGGCCTCTCATTGCTGTGGCCTCTCCCATTGCGGAGCACAGGCTCCGGACGCGCAGGCCCGGCAGCCATGACTCACGGGCCCAGCCGCTCCGCGGCATGTGGGATCTTCCCGGACCGGGGCACGAACCCATGTCCCCTGCATCGGCAGGCAGACTCTCAACCACTGCGCCACCAGGGAAGCCCCCAAACTGTTCTTTAGACTGTAATCAAAGTTATCTTTCAAAAACATTCATCTGATTATGTATTTTCCTGTTTTAAAGCCTTTCGTAGCCCCCCACTGCTTGTCTGCCGCATAAATGCCAACTCCTCACATAGGCCCTTTGTGATGAGGGAACTGCTTACTTCTCTGGCTTCGTCTCTCACCACTTCCTCATCCTCTCATGTTCTCTGCCTGAGCCATATTGAGCTGTGGTCCTCCCAGATGTTCTTGACAACAAGAGAGTTAGTGAGCGCATAGCCCTTCCTCCTGCACACCTTTCTGCCTGGCTAACTCCTTTAGCTTAGCTGTAACCCCTCGAAGCAGGCTGCTCGCCTTGCCTGGCCAGATCTCTCAAAGTCCAGTGCATCCCTTTCCATAGACATTGCCCTTTTCTGAAGGTATTACAACTGCCTATTGACTTAATCTTTTAGCTCCCCTGAAGACAAAGAAGGTGTCTCATTTGTTTGCAAAGTGCCTAAAGGTAAGTAAATTTTTGTTAAAAGAAAGGACGTATATAATCTTCATAACAGCTGGAAAAGCAGGCAGAGCAGAGATTCGTATCATTCTTTTTATTTTTCATCATGATTTAGAGTCTGTTTATGTACTGGATAACCATATGGTTTAATCATCTAGACTCCCTGGATTTAAGACGTGATTCCCCATTTACTGGGCAGGTTACTTAACCTCTCTGTACTTCAGTGTCCTCATCTTTAAGACAAGAAAATTACAGTACCAACTACCTTGGGGTTATAGGGATTAAATGAGTTAAAATATGTAAAGGACTTTAAATAGTATATAGGAAATGCTTAATAAACATGTGCTTTTATTTACAGGTAATTTAGACACTACAAAAAATACTCAATGTCTTAAAGCCATGGTGCTAGTAAGTATGATGGCTGTAACTCAAGTCTTAGACACCACATTGTACTTTTTTGGTAGTCCATCAATAAACAGGTCTTAAATTTAAGTGCGCTCTTATTTCTGCTTTTCCTCTTGGTTCTCAGATGTCATTTCCCTTGACTGCTCTCTCTAGAGACTACTTACATCTCATACAAATGGTGGCTTTAAAAAGTTCCTTGTCTGTGTAAGACTACAAATGGGATGACCAAATGAAGGAAACATGGCTCTTGCTTCCCTGTGGCTTTACTGGTAGGTAATTAAAACTTGGTTCTGTCCAGGGTGGTTCCCGCCACAGCTTGGGGTAATCTAACTGGCCTCACCAGTTTCCGGTACTTTATGTTCCTATTGGGAAATCTATACCTTGGTATACAAAGACATTACGCTAAAGATGACTACGACACAGGAAGAAACCAATAAATTATTGCCACATCTAGGAAAGCATGTGAAATTTCCTTTTGGGATCCAATGGTGATCTTGTTTTCTTTACTAGAAAGCATTCTTTACTAGAACGAAACAGAAACCAATAAATTATTGCCACATCTAGGAGAGCATGTGAAATTTCCTTTTGGGATCCAATGGTGATTTTTTTTTTTTTTGGTTTTTTTTGCGGTATGTGGGCCTCTTACTGTTGTGGCCTCTCCCATTGTAGAGCACAGGCTCCGGACGCGCAGGCTCAGCGGCCATGGCTCACGGGCCCAGCCGCTCCGCGGCATGTGGGATCTTCTTGGACCGGGGCACGAATCCGCGTCTCCTGCATCGGCAGGCGGACTCTCAACCACTGTGCCACCAGGGAAGCCCCAATGGTGATCTTGTTTTCTTTACTAGAAAGCATTATTTCAGTCTCTCTTTTGTTGCTGTATGCTAAAGCCACTTTTAATGTTCCATTTACTTTTTAACTCAATATGTTTTTCACTCATTCTCCCTGCCTATATGTTTCCTCCTGAAAGAGCTGAGATGAGAAGTTTTAAAAAGCTAGTTTTGTCTCTAGTGTTAAGATTTAATGCTGAGGAATTATGCAAAGTTTTCTACCTCTTGTGTAAATTCGTGACTGTTCTGTTCTGGAGAGAGGGACTCCTGAGCGGGGAACATGCTGCAGCCCCCATCTAGCAGCCTTCACGTCAAGACTCCAAATCTATAATTGTCCTTCTTTTTCTTGGCTTTATGGGTAGAAGGCAGGAGAAGCAGTAAGAGGTTCAGGGGCTGCTGCTCCTCTATTTCAAATCACTGAAGAGTAATAATCGGGTGAAATAGCTTTGAGAGCATTACTTCAGGTTAGCTCAAAATACCTGTGTAAAACTGGATTTTCCAACATGGTCCTGAAAAAACGAAATTTCAGAAGAATCTGGATATTCAAGTTCTACTTCTTGTTGTGTTGAGAAATATAAATTCCTAAACTGACAAACACATGAAAGTTTTACTGGCATGCTGAAATATTTGCAAAACAAAATTCTGGGCTATTTTTATTCACTCAAAGCTTTTAATATATCTTGTTATTAGTATCTTTGATAGGATGAGATCATGTTTACAACTGTGCTATCTTGGGAAGGACCATTCTTTATTATGAAAGTGTGCCCTTATTATATTTTTAAGTTCTGGTTTGTTTTCTTTTTAATATCTTTATCAGAGTATAATTGCTTTACAGTACTGTGTTGGTTTCTGCTGTATAACAAAGTAAATCAGCTATACATATACATATCCCCATATCCCCTCCCTCTTGCATCTCCCTCCCACCCTCCCTATCCCACCCCTCTAGGTGGTCATAAAGCACCGAGCTGATCTCCCTGTGCTATGCGGCTGCTTCGCAGTAGCTATCTATTTTACATTTAGTAGTATATATAAGTCCATGCCACTCTCTCACTTCGTCCCAGCTTACCCTTCCCCCTCCTCGTGTCCTCAAGTCCATTCTCTACATCTGCATCTTTATTCCTGTCCTGCCCCTAGGTTCTTCAGAACTATATATATATATATATATATATATATATATATATATATTTATTTATTTATTTATTTATTTATTTTTTGGATTCCATATATATGTGCTAGCATACAGTACTTTTTTTTCTCTTTCTGACTTACTTCACTCTGTATGACAGACTCTAGGTCCATGCACCTCACTACAAATAACTCAATTTTGTTTCTTTTTATGGCTGAATAATATTCCATTATATATATGTGCCACATCTTCTTTACCTATTCATGGGTCGATGGACAGTTAGGTTGCTTCCATGTCCTGGCGATTGGAAATAGTGATGCAATGAACATTGTGGTACATGACTCTTTTTGAATTATATATTTTTCAGAGTATATGCCCAATAGTGGGATTGCTGCGTCATATGGTAGTTCTATTTTTAGTTTTTTAAGGAACCTCCATACTGTTCTCCACAGTGGCTGTACCAATTTACATTCCCACCATAAGAGCAACAGGGTTCCCTTTTCTCCACACCCTCTCCGGCAATTATTGTTTGTGGATCTTTTGATGATGGCCATTCTGACTGGTGTGAGGTGATACCTCATTGTAGTTTTGATTTGCATTTCTCTAATGATTAGTGATGTTGAGCATCCTTTCATGTGTGTATTGGCAATCTGTATATCTTCTTCGGAAAAATGTCTATTTAGGTGTCCTGCCTATTTTTGGATTGGGTTGTTTGTTTTTTTAATATTGAGCTGCATAAACTCCTTGTAAACTTTGGAGATTAATTCTTGGTCTGTTGCTTTGTTTGCAAATGCTTTCTCCCATTCTGAGGGTTGTCTTTTAGTCTTGTTTATGGCTTCCTTTGCTGTGCAAAAGCTTTAAAGTTTCATTAGGTCCCATTTTTTTATTTTTGTTTTTATTTCCATTTCTCTAGGAGGAGGGACAAAAAGGATCTTGCTGTAATTTATGTCATAGAGTGTTCTTCCTATGTTTTCCTCTAAGAGTTTCATACTGTCTGGCCTTAGTCTGGTCTTTAATCCATTTTGAGTTTATTTTTGTGTGTGGTGTTAGGGAGTGTTCTAATTTCATTCTTTTACATGTAGCTGTCCAGTTTTCCCAGCACCAGTTATTGAAGAGGCTGTCTATTCTTCATTGTATATTCTTGCCTCCTTTATCAAAAATAAGGTGACCATATGTGCATGGGTTTATCTCTGGGCTTTCTATCCTGTTCCATTGATCTATATTTCTGTTTTTGTGCCAGTACCACACTATCTTGATTACTGTAGCTTTGTAGTATAGTCTGAAGTCAGGGAGCCTGATTCCTCCAGCTCTGTTTTTCTTTCTCAAGATTGCTTTGGCTATTTGGGGTCTTTTGTGTTTCCGTACAAATTGTGAAATTTTTTGTTCTAGTTCTGTGAAAATTGTCAGTGGTAGTTTGATAGGGATTGCATTGAATCTGTAGATTGCTTTGTGTAGTATAGTCATTTTCACAATGTTGATTTCTCCAATCCAAGAACAGGGTATATCTCTCCATCTGTTTGTATCATCTTTAATTTCTTTCATCAGTGTCTTAGAGTTTTCTGCATACAAAAACAATGCATACATTGTCTCCTTAGGTAGGTTTATTCCTAGGTATTTTATTAATTTCTCTTTCAGATTTCTCTTTCAGATTTAATTTCTCTTAATTTCTCTTTAATTTCTTTAATTTCTCTTTCAGATTTCTCATCATTAGTGTATAGGAATGCAAGAGATTTCTGTGCACTAATTTTGCACCCTGCTACTTTAACAAATTCACTGATTAGCTCTAGTAGTTTTCTGGTGGCATCTTTAGGATTATCTATGTGTAGTATCATGTCATCTGCAAACAGTGACAGTTTTACTTCTTCTTTTCCAATTTGGATTCCTTTTATTTCTTTTTCTTCTCTGATGGCTGTGGCTAAAACTTCCAAAACTATGTTGAATAATAGTGGTGAGAGTGGGCAACCTTGTCTTGTTCCTGATCTTAGAGAAAATGGTTTCGGTTTTCACCATTGAGAATGGTGTTGGCTGTGGGTTTGTCATATATGGCCTTTATTATGTTGAGGTAAGTTCCCCCTATGCCTACTTTCTGGAGGGTTTTTTTAAATCATAAATTGGTGTTGAATTTTGTCAAAAGCTTTTTCTGCATCTACTGAGATGATCATATGGTTTTTATTCTTCAGTTTGTTAATGTGGTATATCACATTGATTGATTTGCATATATTGAAGAATCCTTGCATTCCTGGGATAAAACCCATTTGATCATGGTGTATGATCCTTTTAATGTGCTGTTGGATTCTGTTTGCTAGTATCTTGTTGAGGATTTTTGCATCTATGTTCATTAGTGATATTGGCCTGTAATTTATTTTGTGCGTGTGTGACATGTTTTTCTGGTTTTGGTATCAGGGTGATGGTGGCCTTGTAGAATGAGTTTGGGAGTGTTTCTCCCTCTGCTATATTTTGGATGAGTTTGAGAAGGATAGGTGTTAGCTCTTCTCTTAATGTTTGATAGAATTCACCTGTGAAAGCACACATTCCTGGGCTTTTGTTTGTTGGAAGATTTTTAATCACAGTTTCAATTTCAGTGCTTGTGATAGGTCTGTTTATATTTTCTATTTCTTCCTGATTCAGTCTCAGAAGGTTGTGTTTTTCTAAGAATTGGTCCATTTCTTCCAGGATGCACATTTTATTGGCATATAGTTGCTTGTAGTAATCACTCACAATCTTTCATATTTCTGCAGTGTCAGTTGTTACTTCTTTTGCATTCCTAATTCTGTTGATTTGAGTCTTCTCCCTTTTTTTCCTGATGAGTCTGGATAATGGTTTATCAATTTTGTTTATCTTCTCAAAGAAGCAGCTTTTAGTTTTATTGATCTTTGCTATTGTTTCCTTCATTTCTTTTTCATTTATTTCTGATCTGATCTTTATGATTTCTTTCCTTCTGGTAACTTTGGGGGGTTTTTGTTCTTCTTTCTCTAATTGCTTTTTTTTCTTTTGAATTTTATTTTATTTATTTTTTATACAACATGTTCTTATTAGTCATTCATTTTATACACATCAGTGTAAGCATGTCAATCCCAATTTCCCAATTCATCCCACCACCACCCCACCACCCGCCGCTGCTTTCCCCCCTTGTCCATACGTTTGTTCTTTACATCTGTTTCTCAATTTCTGCCCCACAAACCGGATCATCTGTACCATTTTTCTAGATTCCAAATATATGCTTTAATATGTGATATTTGTTTTTCTCTTTCTGACTTACTTCACTCTGTATGACAGTCTCTAGATTCATCCACATCTCTACAAATGACCCAATTTTGTTCCTTTTTATGGCTGATTAATATTCCATTGTATATATGTACCACATCTTCCTTATCCATTCATCTGTCAATGGGCATTTAGGTTGCTTCCATGACCTGGCTATTGTAAATAGTGCTGCAATGAACATTGGGGTGCATGTGTCTTTTTGAATTATGGTTTTCTCTGGGTATATGCCCAGTCGTGGGATTGTTGGGTAATATGGCAATTCTATTTATAGTTTTTGAAGGAACCTCCATACTGTTCTCCATAGTGGCTGTATCAGTTTACATTCCCACCAACAATGCAAGAGAGTTCCCTTTTCTCCACACCCTCTCCAGCATTTGTTATTTGTAGATTTTCTGATGATGCCCATTCTAACTGGTGTGAGGTGATATGTCATTATAGTATTGATTTGCATTTCTGTAATAGCTAGTGATGTTGAGCAGCTTTTCATGTGCTTCCTGGGATCTGTATGTCCTCTTTGGAGAAATGTCTATTTAGGTATTCTGCCCGTTTTTTGATTGGGTTGTTTGTTGTTTTGATATTGAACTGCATGAGCTGTTTATATATTTCAGAGATTAATCCTTCGTCCGTTGATTCATCTGCAAATATTTTTCACATTCTGAGGGTTGTCTTTTTGTCTTGTTTCCTTTGCTTTGCAAAAGCTTTTAAGTTTTACTAGGTCCCATTTGTTTATTTTTGTTTTTATTTCCATTACTCTAGGAGGTGGATCAAAAAAGATCTTGCTGTGGTTTATGTCAAGGAGTGTTCTTCCTATGTTTTCCTCTAAGAGTTTTATAGTTTCTGGTCTTACATTTAGGTCTCTAATACATTTTGAGTTTATTTTTGTGTATGGTGTTAGGGAGTGTTCTAATTTCATTCATTTCCATGTAGCTCTCCAGTTTTCCCAGCACCACTTATTGAAGAGACTGTCTTTTCTCCGTTGTATATCCTTGCCTCCTTTGTCATAGATTAGTTGACCATAGATGCATGGGGGTTTATCTCTGGGCTTTCTATCTTGTTCCATTGATCTGTGTTTCTGTTTTTGTGTCAGTACCATATTGTCTTCATTACTGTAGTTTTGTAGTATAGTCTGAAGTCAGGGAGCCTGATTCGTCCAGCTCTGTTTTTTTCCCTCAAGACTGCTTTGGCTATTCGGGGTCTTCCTTGTCTCCAAACAAATTTTAAGATTTTTTGTTCTAGTTCTGTAAAAAATGCCACTGGTAGTTTAATAGGGATTGCACTGAATCTGTAGATTGCTTTGGGTAGTATAGTCTTTTTCACAATATTGATTCTTCCAATCCAAGAACATGGTATATCTCTCCATCTGTGGGTATCATCTTTAATTTCTTTCAACAGTGTCTTATAGTTTTCTGCATAAAGCTCTTTTGTCTCTCTAGGTAGGTTTATCCTAGGTATTTTTTTTTCTTTTTGTTGCAATGGTAAATGGGAGTACTTCCTTAATTTCTCTTTCAGATTTTTCATCATTAGTGTATAGGAATGCAAGAGATTTCTGTTCATTAATTTTGTATCCTGCTAGTATACCAAATTCATTGATTAGCTCTAGTAGTTTTCTGGTGGCATCTTTAGGATTCTCTATGTATAGTATCACGTCATCTCCAAACAGTGACAGTTTTACTTTTTCTTTTCCAATTTGTATTCCTTTTACTTCTTTTTCTTCTGTGATTGCCGTGGCTAGGACTTCCAAAAGTATGTTGAATAATAGTGATGAGAGTGGACATCCTTGCCTTGTTCCTGATCTTAGAGGAAATGTTTTCAGTTTTTCACCATGGAGAATGATGTTTGCTGTGGGTTTGTCATATATGGCCTTTATTATGTTGAGGTAGGTTCTCTCTATGCCCACTTTCTCGAGAGCTTTTATGATAAATGGATGTTGAATTTTGTCAAAATCTTTTTCTGCATCTATTGAGATGATCGTATGGTTTTTATTCTTCAATTTGTTAATATAGTGTATCATATTGATTGATTTGTGTATATTGAAGAATCCTTGCATGCCTGGGATAAACCCACTTGATCAGGGTGTATGATCCTTTTAATGTGTTGCTGGATTCTGTTTGCTAGTCTTATGCTGAGGATTTTTGCATCTATATTCATCGGTGATATTGGTGTGTAATTTTCTTTTTTTGTAGTATCTTTGTCTGTTTTTGGTATGAGGGTGATGGTGGCCTTATAGAATGAGTTTGGGAGTGTTCCTTCCTCTGCAATTTTTTGGAAGAGTTTGAGAAGGATGGGTGTTAGCTCTTCTCTAAATGTTTGATAGAATACACCTGTGAAGCCATCTGGTCCTGGACTTTGTTTGTTGGAAGATTTTTAATCACAGTTTCAATTTACTTATTTGTGATAGGTCTGTTCATATTTTCTATTTCTTCCTGCTTCACTCTTGGAAGGTTATACCTCTCCAAGAATTTGTCCATTGCTTCCAGGTTGTCCATTTTATTGGCATAGAGTTGCTCGTAGTAATCTTTTCGGATGCTTTGTATTTCTGCAGTGTCTGTTGTAACATCTCCTTTTTCATGACTAATTTTATTGATTTGAGTCCTCTCCCTCTTTTTCTTGATGAGTCTGGGTAATGGTCTATCAATTTTGTTTCTCTTCTCAAAGAACCAGCTTTTGGTTTTATAGAATCTTTGCTATTTTCCTCTTGTTTCTGCTTAATTTATTTATTCTCTGATTTTTATGATTTCTTTCCTTCTACTAACTTTGGGTTTTGTTTGTTCTTCTTTCTCCAGATCCTTTAGGTGTAAGGATAGATTGTTTATTTTAAATTTTTCTTGTTTCTTGAGGTAGGCCGGTATAGCTATAAACTTCCCTCTTATAACTGCATTTACTGCATCCCACAGGTTTTGGATCGTCGTGTTTTCATTATCATTTGTCTCTAGGTATTTTTTGATTTCCCCTTTGATTTTTTCAGTGATCTCTTGGTTATTTAGTAACATATTGTTTAACCTCCATATGTTTGTGTTTCTTATGTTTTTTCCTCTGTAATTCATTTCTAATCTCATAGCATTGTGGTCAGAAAAGATGCTTGATATGATTTCAATTTTCTTAAATTTACTGAGGCTTGATTTGTCACCCAAGATGTGATCTATCCTGGAGAGTGTTCCGTGCGCACTTGAGAGAAAGTGTAATCTGCTGTTTTGCAATGGAATGTCCTATAAATATCAATTAAATCTATCTGGTCTACTGTGTCATTTAAAGCTTCTGTTTCCTTATTAATTTTCTGTTTGCATGATACGTCCATTGGTGTAACTGAGGTGTTAAAGTCCCCCACTATTATTGTATTACTGTCGGTTTCCTCCTTTACAGCTGTTAGCAGTTGCCTTATGTATTGAGGTGCTCCTATGTTGGGTGCATATATATTTATAATTGTTATATCTTCTTCTTGGGTTGATCCCTTGATCATTATGTAGTCTTCTTCATTGTCTCTTGTAACATTCTTTATTTTAAAGTCTATTTTATCTAATATGAGTATTGTTACTCCAGCTTTCTTTTGATTTCCATTTGCATGGAATATCTTTTTCCATCCCCTCACTTTCAGTCTATATGTGTTGCTCGGTCTAAAGTGGTTCCCTTGTAGACAGCATATATATGGGTCTTGTTTTTGTATCCATTCAGCAAGCTTGTGTCTTTTGGTTGGAGCATTTAATCCATTCATGTTTAAGGTAATTATTGATATGTATGTTCCTATGACCATTTTTGTAATTGTTTTGGGTTTGGTTTTGTAGGTCCTTTTCTTCTCTTGTGTTTCCCATTTAGAGAAGTTTCTTTAGCATTTGTTGTAGAGATGGTTTGGTGGGGCGGAATCCTCTTAGCTTTTGCTTGTTTGTCAACCTTTTGATTTCTCTAGCGAATCTGAATGAGATCCTTGCCGGGTAGAGTAATCTTGGTTGTAGGTTCTTCCCTTTCATTACTTTAAATATGTCATGCCACTCCCTTCTGGCTTGTAGAGTTTCTGCTGAGAAATCAGCTGTTAACCTTATGGGAGTTCCCTTGTATATTATTTGTCATTTTTCCCTTGCTGCTTTCAATAATTTTTCTTTGTCTTTAATTTTTGCCAACTTGATTACTATGTGTCTCGGCATGTTTCTCCCTGGGTTTATCCTATATGGATTTTCTGCACTTCCTGTACATGGGTGGCTATTTCCTTTCCCATGTTAGGGAAATTTTCGACTATAATCTCTTCAAATATTTCCTCAGGTCCTTTCTCACTCTCTTCTCATTATGGACCCCTATAATGTGAATGTTGTTGCATTTAATGTTGTCCCAGAGGCCTCTTAGGCTGTCTTCATTTCTTTTCATTCTGTTTTCTTTATTCTGTTCTGCAGCCGTGAATTCCACCATTCTGTCTTGCAGGTCACATATCCGTTCTTCTGCCTCAGTTATTCTGCTCTTGATTCCTTCTAGTGTATTTTTCATTTCAATTATTGTAGTGTTTATCTCTGTTTGTTTGTTATTTAATTCTTCTAGATGTTTGTTAAACATTTCTTGCATCTTATTGATCTTTGCCTCCATTCATTTTCCGAGGTCCTGGATCATCTTCACCATCTTTATTCTGAATTCTTTTTCTGGAAGGTTGCCTGTCTTCACTTCATTAGTTGTTTTTCTGGGGTTTTATCTTGTTGCCTCATCTGGTACATAGCCCTCTGCCTTTTCATCTTGTCTATCTTTCTGTGAATGTGGTTTTTGTTCCACAGGCAGCAGGATTGTAGTTCTTCTTGCTTCTTCTGTCTGCCCTCCCGTGGATGAGGCTATCTAAGAGGCTTGTGCAAGTTTCCTGATGGGAGGGACTGGTTGTGGGTAGAGCTGTGTGTTGCTCTGGTGGGCAGAGCTCAGTAAAACTTTAATCCGCCTGTCTGCTGATGGGTGGGGTTGGGTTCCCTCCCTGTTGGTTGTTTGGCCTGATGTGACCCAACACTGGAGCCTATCCAGGCTCTTTGGTGGGGCTCATGGCAGACTCTGGGAGGGCTTACACCAAGTAGTACTTCCCAGAACTTCTGCTGCCAGTGTCCTTGTCCTCACGGTGAGACACAGCCACCCCCTGCCTCTGCAGGAGATTCTCCAACACTAGCATGTAGGTCTGGTTCAGTCTCCTATGGGGTCACTGCTTCTTCCCCTGGGTCCTGGTGTGCACACTACTTTGTGTGTGCCCTCCAAGAGTGGAGTCTCTGTTTCCCCCAGTCCTGTCAAAGTCCTGCAATCAAATCCCGCTAGCCTTCAAAGTCTGATTCTCTAGGAATTCCTCCTCCCGTTGCTGGACCCCCAGATTGGGAAGCCTGACATGGGGCTCAGAACCTTCACTCTAGTGGGTGGACTTCTGTGGTATGTGTTCTCCAGTTTGTGAGTCACTCACCCAGCAGTTACGGGATTTGATTTTATTGTGATTGCACCCCTCCTACCATCTCATTGTGGCTTCTCCTTTGTCTTTGGATGTGGGGTATCTTTTCTGGTGAGTTCCAGTGTCTTTCTGTTGATGATTGTTCAGCAGTTAGTTGTGATTCTGGTGTTCCTGCTAGAGGGAGTGAGAGCATGTGCTTCTACTCTGCCATCTTGAACAAATCTCCTTTCTAATTGCTTTAGCTGTAAGGTTAGGTTGTTTATTTGAGTTGTTTCTTGCTTCTTGAGGTAGGATTGTATTGCCATAAACTTCCCTCTTAGAACTGCTTTTGCTGCATCCCATAGGTTTTGGGCCATCATGTTTTCATTGTCATTTGTTTCTAGGGATTTTTTGATTTCCTCTTTGATTTCTTCAGTGATCTCTTGGTTATTTAGTAGCATATTGTTTAGCCTCCATGTGTTTGTATTTTTTACAGTTTTTTTCCCTGTAATTGATATCTAGTCTTATAGCAATGTTGTCAGAAAAGATACTTGATACAATTTCAATTTTCTTAAATTTACCAAGGCTTGATTTGTGACCCAAGATATGGTCTATCCTGGAGAATATTTCATGCACAGTTGAGAAGAAAGTGTATTCTGTTGTTTTTGGATGGAATGTCCTATAAATATCAATTAAGTCCATCTTGTTTAATGTCTCATTTAAAGCTTGTGTTTCCTTATTTATTTTCATTTTGGATGATCTGTCCATTGGTGAAAGTGGGGTGTTAAAGTCCCTTACTATTATTGTGTTACTGTCGATTTCTCGTTTTATGGCTGTTAGCATTTGCCTAATGTAATGGGGTGCTCCTATGTTGGGTGAAAAAATATTTACAATTGTTATATTTTCTTCTTGGATTGATCCTTTGATCATTATGTAGTGTCCTTCTTTGTCTCTTGTAACATTCTTTATTTTAAAATCTATTTTGTCTGATATGAGAGTTACTATTTCAGCTTTCTTTTGATTCCCATTTGCATGGAATATCTTTTTCCATCCCCTCACTTTCACTCTGTATGTGTCCCTAGGTCTGAAGTGGGTGTCTTGTAGACAGAATATTTATGGATCTTGTTCCTGTATCCATTCAGCCAGTCTATGTCTTTTGGTTGGAACATTTAATCCATTTACATTTAAGGTAATTATCAATATGTATGTTCCTATTACCATTTTCTTAATTATTTTAGGTTTGTTATTGTAGGTCTTTTCCTTCTCTTTTGTTTCCTGCCTAGAGAAGTTCCTTTAGCATTTGTTGTAAAGCTGGTTTGGTGGTGCTGAATTCTCTTAGCTTTTGCTTGTCTGTAAAGGTTTTAATTTCTCTGTTGAATCTGAATGAGATCCTTGCTGGGTAGAGTAATCTTGGTTGTAGGTTTTTCCCTTTCATCAGTTTATATATGTCCTGCCACTTCCTTCTGGCTTGCAGAGTTTCTGCTGAAAGATCAGCTGTTAACCTTATGGGAGTTCCCTTGTATGTTATTTGTCATTTTTCCCTTGCTGCTTTTAATATTCTTTTCCTTGTATTTAATTTTTGATAGTTTGATTAATATGTGTCTTGGCATGTTTCTCCTTGGATTTATCCTGTATGGGACTCTCTGTGCTTCCTGCACTTGATTGACTATTTCCTTTCCCATATTAGGGAAGTTTTCAACAATAATCTCTTCCAATATTTTCTCAGTCCCTTTCTTTTTCTCTTCTTCTTATGGGACCCCTATAATTCGAATGTTGGCACATTTAAAGTTATCCCACAGGTCTCTGAGACTGTCCTCATTCTTTTCATTCTTTTTTCTTTATTCTGCTCTGCGGTAGTTATTTCCACTATTTTATCTTCCAGGTCACTTATCCGTTTTTCTGCCTCCGTTTTTCTGATATTGAGAATTTTTAATTTCATTTCTAGAGAATTTTAGAGAATTTTTAATTTCATTTATTGTGTTGCTCATCATTGTTTGCTTGCTCTTTAGTTCTTCTAGGTCCTTGTTAAACGTTTCTTGTATTTTCTCTATTCTATTTCCAAGATTTTGGATCATCTTTACTATCATTACTCTGAATTCTTTTTCAGGTTAACTGCCTATTTCCTCTTCATTTGTTTGGTCTGGTGGGTTTTTACCTTGCTCCTTCATCTGCTGTGTATTTCTGTGTCTTCTCATTTTGCTTAACTTACTGTGTCTGGGGTCTCCTTTTCACAGGCTGCAAGTTCGTAGTTCCCCTTGTTTTTGGTGTCCGCCCCCAGTGGTTAAGGTTGTTTCAGTGGGTTGTGTAGGCTTCCTGGTGGAGGAGACTAGTGCCTGTGATCAGAGGATGAGGCTGGATCTTATCTTTCTGCTGTGCAGGACCACGTCCGGTGGCGTGTTTTGGGGTGTTTGTGCCCCTTTTATGATTTTAGGTATCCTCTCTGATAATGGGTGGGGTTGTGTTCCTGTCTTGCTAGTTGTTTGGTATGGGGTGTCCAGCACTGGAGCTTGCTGTTTTATGAGTTGCGATGCATCTTAGCATTGAGATGGCGGACCCTGCGAGAGCTTTCTCCAATTGATGTTATGTGGGGCTTGGAGGTCTCTGGTGGTCCAATGTCCAGGTCTCTGGTCCAATGTCCCAGAGAACCCAGACCCTTTTGGGAAGTGTGAGGTCTTCTGCCAGCATTCAGTAGGTGTTCTGTAGGAGTTGTTCCACATGTAGATGTATTTTTGATGTATTTGTGGGGAGGAAGGTGATCTCCACGTCCTACTCCTCCACCACCTTGAAGGTACTCGCTCTTTTTTTTTTTAAGGGAGAATGATACTAGTTAACTTACATATATAATCCTTACTTGCTTAAATCTAAAGTTGGCAACTCTATGTAGGTTCTAAAGTTAGGGGAGAATTTTTCCTGGTTGGTAAAATTGAAAAGAGGGTAACCATTAGTATTAGAGACCTGAACGCAGAGTCGTTCAGAACTAGATGTCTGTTTCTACAGCTATAGACTGAGTTGGACTGTGGTCTTGAAAGTCTCTTCATGTTCAAAATTTCTATAACCTTTTTGTCCTAAGTAAGGAATCACTGGAGTTTAATCTGAAATTTGGTTAGAACTTGCTGGGAAGCCTCTGAGTGACGCTGAGATGCATCACGCTGTTTGTCAGGAGTCTGGGGGGTGGGAGGAGGCATTAGCTGCCTTCCAAAGCTAGTCTTTCACCAGTGAAGCACTATGTGAATGAAGCTCTAATTACTTCAGCTCAACACATCTCCTATGCTCTCCCTCGGGGGAGTCTAGAAAGCTGTTTGTTTTGGTGGAAGAGAGAATTCCAGGGATGTTCACTGTCAAAGCCCCCATCCAAACCTTGGTCAGAAACTTCCTTGGTTCTACATGATCTACAGCAAAGAGGTTACCTCTACTCCACTCACGTTTTCTACCTGATAGGAGAGATTCTACTTTGCAGTTTGAAGAACATAGGTAAATAAAGTCCCAAAGTTTTGCCTATGGTCTTTCTTAGCTACATCAAGGTATATAGCATGGCATAGAATCATGGGGGAGGGGAAGGTTTCTCATTTCTCAGTCTTCGGTTCATCATCTATAGAGTGGAGATAATAATGGTGCCTACCTGACGAGACTTTTGTAAAGATTAAAAGAGATAACGTATGTAAATGAACAGGGCCCTATAGTAAGCACTCACTAAATGTTTCCTTCCACACAGTAGCAGTGTTCCTCTTATCTTTCTTATTTAACTGTAACCTCCCTGAGAGCATGCAAACTTTTAGAGAATAATGTCTGTTTTGAAAGCATCTGTGATTTTTTCCCACTGTTCTGCTCACCTTTTATGCCCAAAGCCTGGCACACTGCATGGCACATAGGAGAACTTCAGTGAATTTTTGCCAAATGAGTGAATAAATGAATTTTGGTCCACCCAATGATTGAAATATTTTAGGGCATGGGTGCCTCTGTTAAAATTAGCTGGCAGAAATGCCCTGGGGAATACCTTTTTTTTTTTTTGCGGTTACGCGGGCCTCTCACTATTGTGCCCTCTCCCGTTGCGGAGCACAGGCTCCGGACGCGCTGGCTCAGCAGGCATGGCTCACGGGCCCAGCCGCTCCGCGGCATGTGGGATCTTCCTGGACCGGGGCACGAACCCGTGTCCCCTGCATCGGCAGGCGGACTCTCAACCACTGCGCCACCAGGGAAGCCCCCTGGGGAATACTTTTTATTGGTAGCTTTAAAATGCCCCCTGCCCCTTTCACAAGAGGGTGACCCTTTTTAGCTATCTTTCCAACAGCAGAAGAGAGCCCAGTGGAATTTTCCAGGCTGGAGACTTTAGAGAGCTACTGATATTTTTATAACATATGATGTTAAATACAATTGTACATGTGCCTAGAGACCTTTTAAGGCATGAATTCCAGCATCCAATTTTATTTGGTTTCAGAAACTTAATAAACAAGTAACACAATCCGCTCGTTGTTCTTTAAATAAAAATTAGAGATCTCCAATTAATAGCAGCAAAACAGAAACATCAGCCATGCTTAATAGGGTGGTGGAGTATGTTCTGTCTCACCCAGGAGCCAGGCAACAAGTGGGCATTGTGTTAAGGTTCCAGAGAAGGGACACAGACACGTGACTAGATGACAGCTTATTAAATGTCGCCCAGCAAAGGCCACTCAGACAGGATGCGTGTCACCAACCACCATTTTCCTTCTCTGCTGTAGCCTCATGCAAACTGCGCATGCCTTGGAAAGTTTGAGTGTGGTTTGCAAACAGTGTTAAGGTTCTCATGCCATAAACAATTCAGCAGTTCAGGAAATGAAGCCAAATAATAATAATATTTTTTAAGTGTCAATAACCGAAGTAAATCAAACACTGTTGCCTGAGGTTTTAAACACTCTTGGGAACCCCGGCTACATATTTCTCATGCAAGAGAGCATTAATATCCTTAAGGTGGTCATCGTTGTCACCTCTGCTCTGTTCATTTTTCTCCTCCCTCTTCCCTGTGGGTTAAAGGGGAACAGTGCTGCTGCTCTGATGTGATGGGGTTAAAGTTGAGGTAAGTGTGAAACTGGGAGCCAGACAGCTCGTACTTACTGCTCGCTTGGAAGTGAAGAGTTTCTCGACATCGCCTTTGGTGACAAGTCATAGTCACTGTCTGATCTGTAGAGAAAGGACTCTCTGCGCTGGCTGTGCCCGGGAAAGGTAGCATGGAGCACCAGCCCAGAGGAAGAGCTGGCCTGGGGATCCAGCGGGCTCCGACCTGGGGAAGGGCCATTTTCCACATCAAAGCTTAAAGAGAAAGAAGAAAAGTGGTCACATGAGAAACATAGAGAAGGGCATCTGACACACATACATGGAGAACCCATGCGTGCCAGGCACTTTACATAGCACTTCACACTTCATGGAAAGTTTTAAGGCTCCAAATAGCTCTGAGTTGCAGTCATTCTCATTTTATACAAACGGAACAGTCCCACAGAAGTTCAGTCATCCGCAGAGACTGGAGCCAGGATTTGACCCTGGGAGCAAAGTCCCATGGCCTTTCAGCGGCATGAGCAACACTGACAAATTCATAAAATAAACTGTTGATAATAAGCGACTCCAGATATAGCATCTAACACAGCTCTAAGTGCCAGACCCTCAACTATCACTTGAATGAGTCTTCTTAGCTGGGAGGCTTCTTCCTGCCATAAATAAATATCACAGTCTCATTAACGATACAATGTGCACATTTCTGAATGTTTCAGGAACAAAGTGCTATCCTGAAAACATGCACTAGCTGATTAAACCGGAGGCCCAGTCTGACACTTAATATTCATATGCAAGTTTAAGCACACACAATGACTTAATTAATCTAATAATGCCGAATAGCCCTCCAGGGTCGCAGCGCTTTCTCTCTGGAGGAGGATACAGCTACTGACTCTGGCAGAGGCGTGCCATTGAGATTTCTGGTCAGTCTACCTCACTCTGGAAAGGTACCCTCAAGTCCAGAATTATTTGAACAAGCTCTGATCAATGAACACACAGGTGGGAGCAGTAGACATTTTGGCTGTTGTTTTCTCTCTCCTGGTCCTGGTGTTACTTTAGGCACTGTGTCCTTCCCATGCTCTCCACCATCCCCTATGCATTTTTCCTGCATGCACAACCTCCCTTAGCCTCAGATTGACAGTAACCCTCTTGCCTAGTATTTCTCTAGACCACTCACTGCTCTCTGGCTAAAGCTCTGCAGAAAGGTGTTGGAGAAGGTACGGGGCTAAGGATGCTCTCTTTTCCAAGCTGGACCACAGCAGTGGGCTTCCTTTATACTCATCCAGCTGCCATAAATTATTTCTACATTTGTGGTTCTTTTCGTTCACTAGTTCTTATAGCCTTCTCTCTTGGGGTGGATTTTGCGTATATTTTTTTAGTTTATAAATTGCTTTCTGATCTATCATTCCATTTACAACGCTTATCATGACCCTGTGAAGTATGTATTATGATCTCAGTCTACATTTGAGGAAAATGAGGCTTAGAGGGATTTTAAACACCAGCTCAAAATCACAGGCTAGTAACTGTACAGTAAGAATTGCAAGACCCAAGTCTTCCAATTCAGGCTTCTACAACCTCAGACTTCAGTAATCACAGAACTCCAGAACGGCTCACTGGGTCACTGAGTGCCGTTTCCCCTCAGTCTCTATATTGAAGCGAAACGTGTGTTTGGTATGTAGAGAGTCAATCGGATTATGAGCAACCTTGGCTGTTATCTTGGATGAAGACAGGGGAGGCAGTAAACTACCCAGAGGCTGTAGGTTTCACTGAAACAGGGAAAGAAGAAATGAAAGAATTCAGGGTCATAATCCTTCCCTGGAGACCATTCCGAGAAGCTGCTTTTAGCCAACCCACAAACTCCAGGTGTCTGATAAGAAGCAGCAAGTGAGAATCTCCAGTTAAGAGAACAAGGAAGAGCCATAACAATCCAATGTATGTATTTGGGCTTTCACGGTACTGCAGATGGATTTTCACAGCAGGCTCACGGTCTGGGATGGGACTGTCTTTCAGAGACTGCAGGCAAGCAGGCAGGTGGGCAATCACTCACACATTTCAGCCTGTTTGCCAGCCTGCCTGGAGGTAGAGCTATGTTGTAAGGCAAATACATTGCAGCAAGTGAAAATATAACGTAAGCTGACTTGCACACTTTCTTTGGGTGAGATCTGTACTAGTTGCTGAGCAAAGTAAAAGAGCTCCTTTGTGGATAAGGACTCCTTTGTGCCACCCAGAGCTTGTAGAACTAGGACTTGATGCTGGCTCTGAACTCTTTTTAAGGACAAAGAGGGAAGGCTCTTAAAAGGTAAAGATGGAACTACATAAAGCTTAAGAGTGGGCATAGGGCTTCCCTAGTGGCGCAGTGGTTGAGAGTCCGCCTGCCGATGCAGGGGACAGGGGTTCGTGCCCCGGTCCGGGAAGATCCCACAGGCCGCGGAGCGGCTGGGCCCGTGAGCCATGCCCGCTGAGCCTGCGCGTCTCCGCAATGGGAGAAGCCACAACAGTGAGAGGCCCGCGAACCGCAAAAAAAAAAAAAGAGTGGGCATAAATAAGCTTTGAAATTTCATGAGTAATCATGTTGTAATTCATTTGGTATCTATCTGTACAGCCTTTATGGCTATTAAAACATTGAAATACTTTTTTTTTTTTTTTGATGTGGACCATTTTTAAAGTCTTTATTGAATTTGTTACACTATTGCTTCTGTTTTTTTTTTTTTTTTTTTTGCGGTACGTGGGCCTCTCACTGCCGTGGCCTCTCCCGTCGCGGAGCACAGGCTCCGGACGCGCAGGCCCAGCGGCCATGGCTCACAGGCCCAGCCGCTCCGCGGCATGTGGGATCCTCCCGGACCGGGGCACGAACCCGTGTCCCCTGCATCGGCAGGCGGACTCTCAACCACTGCGCCACCAGGGAAGCCCTATGTTTTGGTTTTTTAACCCCGAGGCATGTGGGATCTTAGCTCTCCAACCAGGGATTGAACCTGCACCCCCTGCACTGGAAGGAAAAGTCTTAACCACTGGACAGCCGGGGAGTCCCTGAAATGCTTTTGTAACAGTTGGCAGCCAGTCACTGCCCCAGACCGTCCAGGATCTGCTGATGACTGGAACAGCAGGGGGCCTCTAGCTTCAGCACGGTGGTCTGTGTCCTTTTAATTGGTCAGTGCCCATGTGGTACCAGTCATTACATATTATGAATGCCACTGCTGTGTATATCTGTGCTAAAATCTTAGAAGAGGTGCCAAGTGGGTATGCCTACCAAGCTCTCAGAACATTTTCCATTGAGGGTTTCCACCAAGGCTCACTCTGCCCTCTTTCCTGCTGCAGGCATTCCTAGTGGGCAGAAAGTAAGTCCACAAGTATTACCCTTTATGTAGATGTCACAAAGCATCTGCCGCCAGTGTTAGCAGGAGTACCAGGAGGTTTAGTCCTGCCAGGTAAGCAGGGACTAGGCCCGGACACTAAAACTCCCTCCATGCTGCTTTCCTTTGTTTTCTTCTTTTTCTTTTTTCTTTCTTCTTTACCCTGCCTAAACTCATAGAAGAGCTTGCGGGAATTCAGAAAAAGCCAAGGAAGAATTCTCTGGGGCAAAGAAGCAGTTTCAGGGAGACAAATGGCCTTTCATATTCCCTGGGGCACTGTTTCAAAGCAACCAACACAGATGTACAACTTAGGAACAAACATGAATCACCAACCAGACACCAGCTCCAGTCACAGCAAAATTAGTGGGCAGACATCACAATACGTCCCACAGATCCAGGGTGGGAAGAGGGGTGTGGGCAAGGGGAAGACGGAGGACAGGCTTAACAAGCAAAACGAACATGCCGCATAAACTGAAATACAATTAGGGAAAAAACAGAATCTGAAATATCGGAAGCGAACATACAAATGGGGTCATTATTTATTTAGAGTAATTTTTGGCCCTGCCTTAATCAGGACTCATTTTTCACTTTTAGGCTTCTTTATATTAAAAAATACTATTATAAAAGTAAATACAAATGTTATATAAAAGATAAACAATAGAGAAAAAAATATTAGCAGGTTAGTATTTTCTTTCTGAGTGTTAATATTTTTCCTGCAGGCTTGAATCGTGATTTTTTTTCTCATAGTGTGCAGTTTTCAGAATTATCATTTTCCATGCCCATGGAACTTAATGGTTCATCCAGAATTTGTGCCGAACTTCCTCAGGCATTTTCCCTATTGTGGGTCACTGAATTTCTAATTTTAAATAACATTTTAAGTGATACCTTTGAGCTTACAGTTACTTCAACATTCGGATGACGTCACTGAGAAGTATCAGACTGAGAGGATGTCATGCACAAGTTTCTGAATAGTTGACGGGACCTGCCCACAGCCAGCATAGGGACTGAAACAGTATTGAAAGTGGCCTTTTTTCTAGGATCAGAGACACTCCCCCCACCCCCAAGTCCTGCTCTCTGACGTCCAGGATTCTGTATGCTGCTGTCCCCTGTGATTCTGCCTGCCTCAGCAGATCGCCCTGGACTGAGTCAACTGCTTGTTGTCTAAGACCTAATATTTTAACAACTTTCTCCCACTTTGATTCTAGAGGTCTCAGCTTCTTGAGGCAGTGGTGGTAGTGGGTGATGCTGTGTGTGAGAGGTGGTGCTCCCCGTAGCTGGAACGCCCTTCTCCCCACTGTCTCCAATCGATCACTACTTCAAATTCAGCTCGTGCCACCTTCTCCAGTAAATATTTTCTAACATTGCAGCTACCAGTTCGATTTAGATACGTACTCCTCTTCTGTGTTCTCCTAGACTCCTTTACAGCAGTACCTGATCACAGTACTTGTAATCTCTATTTAATTTTCCATTTACTTAATTATCCACTTATTTAGCTGCTCCCCGATAGATTCTTATCTCCTAAAGAGAAGGGACCCAATATTACTCACTTTTGTATCCCAGGCAACTGGATCGGAGCCTTGTAAGTAGTAGGTCTATCAAAAAATGTCAGCTGAACCAATGAAAGTCAGTTTACTATGAAATGTTTCTCCTGTCCCTTCCCTCTTCCTGCCTCCTTACCCTCATCTCAATTCCCACTGGCAGGGGTTTCTTCTGTTTCCTTCAAATGAGTCTATACAGATGCGGCATTAACTTATTTGATAAACTTTGTGAGACAATGATCTAAAAATAAAAATAAAAATAGGGCTTCCCTGGTGGCGCAGTGGCTGAGAGTCCGCCTGCCGATGCAGGGGACGCGGGTTCGTGTCCCGGTCCAGGAAGATCCCACATGCCGCGGAGCGGCTGGGCCCGTGAGCCATGGCCGCTGAGCCTGCGCGTCCGGAGCCTGTGCTCCGCAACGGGAGAGGCCGTAACAGTGAGAGGCCCGCGTACCGCAAAATAAATAAATAAACAAACAAATAAATAAATAAAAAGCACAGCTGTGTTCTCCCTGAACAAAACAAACTTATATACAAAAATCACTGGCTTAGATGTTTGAGATGGTGATGTCTTTACACAAACCCCCATGATGGGAAAAGCCCTCCTATACCAGCTTCTGTCTGCCATCTTCTCGTCTCTTTCTTTTTAATAAAAGCAGGAACATTCTCTGCCCCACTTTCTCTCCTGGTGGACTCCATTGCCTAGGAATCCATGCAAAGCCAGCCCTGCACCGGTGCTAAGAGGGAGCCAGCAGGCAGCAGAAGACATCTACAGCTTCCCCAGCCTCCACTGCCCAGCCTCCAGCTGGAGCAGGTAGGGCCGCTTGCCAGTCTCCGAGGGAGAAATAGGACTGAAGCCTTATTCATAAGCCTGGCAGGAAAAGTCAGGGATAAAGAACAGAATCACAAGGTGTACATGAAACCTTTTATTAAACGAAGAGAAGCTCTATTTCCAAGAATTCAAGCTAAGCCAGGTGGCTGCAGAATTGCCTGCAATTGTCCCCAGAGTGGTTGTTTCCTGATCCCCAATTACCTGCACATACCCCAATTTATGTAACAAAGAGTTATGAAGCAACAGCCTAGGAATCACTCATTTCTGAATCAGAGGAGACTTTTCTTTGACAACTCATTCTTTCTCTAGGTAATATGTTGTCGAATTCTCACAACTCTGGGCTGATTCTCTTCCCCCCATTTCAAAAGGAGGAAACAGAAGCCTCCAAAGTGTGAAACTTCATTTGAAAAATTCTCAAGTGTGACCTCTTTTAATTTCATCCTGCAATCTGTGCCCAGGGTCCTCTTCTCCATGGCCTCACAGACTCTTTTTGATCCCAGAACCTACCACACTGGACTGTATGTCTCTGTTTACATTATCTCTCTCACTCCAGTAGACTGTGACCTTGAAGCAGGGACTAAGCCTTATTCATTTTGTATTCCCAGGGCCCAGAACTGAGTTTCACACCAGAAGGCATCCAACAAATATTTATTGAATGAATGTGAGAATCTCACCAGTTTATATCTCTTATCTGACAAAAAGCCATTTTTATTTGGATTAAAACCTCTGGCAGATCTCAGAGGAGTCCCCAAATGGAGTCAATAGGGTCCTCTTTCTCCATCCTCCCTTCAGTATGCCAGGAACTCCAACCCACGAGTTTTGGAGAACTTTTTTGTCTATCATAAGGTGTATGTTTGGGTGTGGAGTGTGTGTGTATGTGTGTGTTTTTGGGCGGTGGTATATTTGTGAAAAAATGCTGTTTCTTTAAAATTCTGTTGGAAACTATTTCCCTCAATTATACTCAGAAACTAACATCATCAAATGCTTTCTTACCACTTTGATAAAAATAACCATTCACTTATATACTTACATTGGCCATCACCTCAATGTGCAACCTGGTCCCTATAGATGAGGCAGCTGCACAGGGGCATTCATTTTTACCCACAATGACAGTGACCCACCTTTGTGTAATAAATGGCTGCAGGCTGCAGCCAGTCCTAATTTCTAATGAAGGACTTAACTGTGCAAAATCATAGTCAGCATGATGTAGAGCCCATGTCCCAGCTGAAAGCAGGCAGACCTCCTCTGGCCACAGTTATGGCAGAATATCGCAGTTTTGCCCTAAGAATCCAGTTCCAAAGTATTGACTTCCCTCCCGTAGAATAGGAAGGAGAGCTATGATGTTCAGCTCATCTGAATTCCAGAAGCATCTTCCCACTGCTTTCCTTTTTTCCTAGGGGCTTTGAAAATTACATCCACTGCAATAATCCAAAGATGTTTTCCCCACAGAGAAGTTTAACCAGAGGGAGCAGAGTAATCCTGAAGAGCCCTGAGATTCTGGAGCCCTGGCTTCCAGCTCCCGCTCTGTGAAGAAATAACTGCCGCGAAACAGGCACTCCCCATATTCTGGCCCCCAAGCCTTAGTCTTTCCCCACTGAAATGAATGAAGAAATGAATCACTAGATGATCTTTGAGATGCCTCTGAGATTAAACATGTTACGAGATTTTAGAAATAGAAGATTAGTTCTCAAGTGTGGTTCAATGTGGTTTTACACTGTTAATGGTAACTCATTCACTGAACAAATATTTATTAGCATCCATTATGAAACAAGGCACTGTTCTAGGCCTGAGAATTCAGCAATGTATAAGACAGACAAGGTCCTTGTGGGGAGAGATGGACAATAAATCAATCAAATGAGATGACTTCAGAAAGTGATAAATGCTATGGGGAAGATAAAGCATAATGGTATGGTAGAAACAGGTTCGGAGAAGAATGTTTCTAGGTTGGGTGGTCAGCAGGCCCACTCTACACAGCCTCGTAGACTGTCTATTGCTTTACACCGGTGCACCACCCATCTTCCTCAGATGCTGTCATTTGAGTTGAGACCTGATAGAGGTAGTAGTAAATTTTGTCATTGGGTTCCTTCCAATCTCTATTTCCATACACTTTTAAGGCAAAGAATTGTGTCAGATGATATTTGGGTTTGAATGTGGTGCCTTCTATTAAGCTAGTGATTTAATTTTCCTCTTCCCTGCTCGCCCCCCCTTTCTGAGTTGAGTTAGGTGCTCCATTGTCTCATACAGCTATCTCTGCACTGATATCTATCTATTGATATATCTCTACCATAACACTTGTCCAGAATAATTGTAAGTAAGTGTCCTAGTTTGCCCCCAAAGGGCTGTGTTCCTCAAAGACACAGAACCTCTTTTTCATATTATTTATCCCATTGCTAAGGGTCCTGCCTATCAGAGGTACTTAGCAAATGTCTGATGAATAAAAAAAAAAATGAAGGAATAAATGGTTCAAGACCAGGAAACTTATTCTAGCTCCTCTTTGATGCCCACCACAGACAGTACAGACTTCTCCAACAAAATGTAGTGTAAGTGGTGTGAAGACATGGTGTCATCTCCTGCCCTCTACTGTGATCACCCCTAAAAGCCAGCTCCATAAAGAAGAACCAGGGGGTTACTACCAAATACCAAATACCACCTGCAAAGAATGGCTAGAATACCTTCCATAGGGCATCAAGCCCAAGAAGAAGGCAAATGATCCTATCTGGCAATGATCATCCTCATCTCTTGATGTTGATGGTGGATGGAAATGCCATGAATATTCCTCTTGATGTTCCTTTAGCTGAGGACTCTATGTTGAAAGTTCTTTTATTTGTTGTTTGAGATCTTTTCTCAGGGTGTTAACATTTCACTAAGGAAATGCATAAACAAATAAGTAATATCAATACCTAATTTTTCTACTGGGATTATAAAATGAGGGTCATTTAAAAAAATCATTGTTTCAAATGCTTAGGAGCATATTTTAATGATCCTTTAATAACTTCACACTGTGTTTTTCCTATGTTACGTAATTTGATGCACAAGGAAAACAGGACCAAATGTAAACAATTCTACCTCATAATTATAAGAACATTATTATTTCTAACCTGTCTACAAAGTGTTCTGCCCATCTATTTCCAGGTAAAAAATAATTTTCAGAAATAGGAATGTTATAAAGTGTGTGTTTCTCTATGTTTTATAATTATGGCTGAAATTTCATATACCCACTCTCACACTTTCATCCACTAAAACCTTCTAAGAGCTAGGACAACTCTTAACAGTAAAGGTCACTTCCTATAGGACAGTGATTCATATCAATAGATAGATATCAGTGCAGAGATAGCTGTATGAGACAATGGAGCACCTAGCTCAACTCAGAAAGGGGGGGGGCGGGCAGGGAAGAGGAAAATTAAATCACTAGCTTAATAGAAGGCACCACATTCAAACCCAAATATCATTTGACACAATTCTTTGGCTTAAAAGGGTATAGAAATAGAGATTGGAAGGAACCCAATGACAAAATTGCACTTTGGATGTACAAATTATCCTACTAGCTCAATACTTTTCAGCCTACTCTCTCCAATTTCCCTAAAAGGTTATCATAAAATATATTCAAATGGTTTCTTAACAAAATAAAAATACTCTCATTTATAAGTTTGGTAGCCCTGCCAATAATAAACTCTAATAATTAAATAAAATATTTATTAAAATATATGGTACCAGCTTCCAGTGGCTGAGAGGCAAGTGAAACTACCTTTGAGAGAAATGAGATCAATCTAGGAAAACCATTTCTTACTCAACGAATGATGGTTTCAAGAAATTGTTTCTTTCTTTTATAAGTTCTCACATACCATCTGGAAATCTGTTTCAGAATTCTGCTTGAAATCTATAGTTAAAATATTGTAGATAAATGGTCATTTAGCATGTTTGTATATACTCCAGTGATGGGGGACATGTTAACCCCATGAGACACTGAATTTCACTTTTGTATTGATTTAATTGTTTTAAACTTGGGCCAGGAAACTTGAATTTATTTTAATCTTTAGCCCAAACCTCCTCTAGTAACCCCCACCAACCTCCATCCACTTACCCAGTCTCCCTCATTGTGGTAAATTAAGCCACCATCTATTCAGTTGAATCATCCATGATTTTACATCCTTCCTCAACCCTCCTTCTTCTTTTTCAGTTGGCCAGAAAGTCCTTTCCCTCCTACATCAAAACTGTACACTCTATCTCTGCTGCCATCACTGTTTCAGGGCATTAAAATCTCACTTGAACTAGCACAGCCACCCTATGAACCTCCTTGCTTCCACCCCCGCTCCATCCTCCAAACCCTTCTCCACATAACAGCAGGAGCAATCTCTTAACACACACAGCAAATCATGTCATTGCATTTAGCATAAAGTCCCTACATAGTTTTGCCCCTACCACCCCTGCAACCTCATCTTGTGCCACACTCCCCTTTGCTCAGTATGATTCATCTTCAAGGGCTTCCTTTTTGTTTCAGAAGCATGCCAAATCCCTTCCCACCTCAGCAATTTTGCATGTGTGTTTTTTTTCCACTGGTATATTTTCTTTGCTTTGAACAGTTCCTGGCTTATAGAAAGTGCTGAATAAATATTTGTTGAATGAATGAATAAATGCTGCTCTCTGCTTATTATCTCCTCTACTCTTTGTATGGCTGCCTTCTTCTCATTCTTTAAGCCTCGGATTAAGTCACCTCATAAAAATTCCTTCCCCAACCCATTGTTTAAGTAGGGCCCTTTTGCATCACAGTACTATTACAGCTTTTTGCTACATCTATTTTTATGTTCATTATTTTTGTAATTGTCTTCCTCTTGCATAAAACGCCAAGCTCCATGAGGATCATTTGTTGTGTTTACCAATGTATTAACTAGTGCCTGGCAATGTGCTTGGCACATATTGCTAGTCCTGGACCAATGTCTATTCAATGGATTAGTGAATAAATGAATGAGTGTGTGAATATATTAAACACCAACAATCAACTTACTGATTCATAGAAGATCCAACTTAATTGCTATTTTAAAAGCAACTCTTCTTCATTAGGAGAAGGACTCATTTACTGATTTCCTGTCATTGGCATAGCACCCACACTAATCCTTAGGAAGCTCAAATTTAAAACATCAGTTGGCATAAAAACTTGTTAGAGGTTTGAAGCATTTTTTGTGATTATTACTCTGGGCTTATTTCAGAAAATGAGACTAGTTTTGAGATCAAATTTCACAAGTTGTTGACCTTTCAGAGAGAGCTTCATGTAGGTGATGAGGTCTGCACTGAGGCTGCATTTCCAGTCCTAAGTTTGTGAAATGGCATTACTTAATGTTTCAAGAACTTTGTATTTCAAAAAATTATATTCTCTTGAGAATGAATAGGCTATATACCTCCCTTTTGGTGGAGTCAGGGGGTGGAAGGAGTGGCAGTATGGTTTGCTATGAACTTAAATAATAATCGTAAAATTGGAAATCATTGCCTCAGCCTCTGGTCTACAGAGCACTTAATAGTGTTTACATCAGTTAACATCTGGCCTCCAAATGTTATCAGTCTTGAACACTGCACCTGCAGACAGCCTGGTATTTGAGTTTTAAATATGTTCTTTTAGAAAGGAAGGTGGGGGGGGTGAGAGGAGGAAGATAAGAGAAAGTAGAGGTAGAAAAATGAGGTCACAGAATCTTTTCTCCTTGACTTAGGCAGTAAAGCTAAGAAAAGCGACACATTTTTTTTCCTCATAGGTATAGAGCACTCACTGTGAGCTGGGCCACATGTTATGTGCTTGGTGGACATTAACTCATTTCATTGCTATATCATTCTGTGGGGAAGATGTTAACTTGATTCTATGGATGTGAAAACTGAAGTTCAATGGGTGTAAAAATTTTGCTGAAGATCACTCAGCTCTTGGATGGTGGATCTTGGATTTAAACTCAGTTGGATTGGAACCATTAACAAATTCAACCAACTCACTCACATCAGTAAATATCTGCTCAGTCTCTCCTCTTGTTATTATCAGTAAATCTCCATGATTATATCTGAAGTCAAGTCTTCTGTTCCGAACCCTACCCTTTCCCCCTATTCATAGACTATGTTACTTGCTCATGCATCATCATTTTCCATTTTGTACATCAGCAAGGAACTCCTTTAGGCAGAAGAAACATAATACCAGTTGGAAATCTGAATCTACACAATGAAATGAAAAATTTTTTGCTTCTTATTAAAATATCTGAAAAATATAACTGACTGAAAAGCAAAAATAATAACAATGTATTGTGATATTTATAACACATGTAGAAGTAAGACATATAACAATAAATGCACAAAGGCAAAGAAGGGAGAAATGGAAATATATTGTGGAAAAGATATTATACTATATGTACTGCTTGAAGGTAGATCGTGGTAAGCTAAAACTTACACTAGAACCCCTAAAGTAACCATTAAATTAAAAAAAAAATGTAGAGCTATACCTAAGGAAATAAAATGGAAGCACAAAACACTTAATTACCCAAAACAGAGCAGAAAAAGAGAAAAAAGCACATAATGAAGAGAGAGGAAAAATAGAAAACAAATAGCAACATAGCAGCTTTAAACCTGACCACCTTAACAGTCTCCTTAAATGTAAATGGTCTTAATACTACAATTAAAAGGCAGACATTTTCAAGATGGATAAAAGAGCATGACCCAACTATATGCTGCCAAGATAGATAATATTCTAGGCCATAAAATAAGTCTCAATAGGTTTTTAAAAATCCGAGTCATACAAAGTATATTTTCTGCTCAGAGTGAAATTAAATTAGAAATCATAACAGAAAGATCTCTAGTAAAGTTCCATATATTTGAAACTAAACATTCTAAATAACTCATGAGTTAAAGATAAAATCAAAAGAGAAATAGAAAGTATTTTTAACTGAATAAATATAAAAACATGACATATCAGGATAAGGAGCAAGGAGACTTTCAAGATGGCTGAAGAGTAGGACGTGGAGATCACCTTCCTCCCCACAAATACATCAGAAATACATCTACATGTGGAACAACTCCTACAGAACACCTACTGAACACTGGCAGAAGACCTCAGACTTCCCAAAAGGCAAGAAATTCCCCACGTACCTGGGTAGGGCAAAAGAAAAAAAAAAAAAACAGAGACAAAAGAATAGGGACGGGGGCTTCCCTGGTGGTGCAGTGGTTGAGAGTCTGCCTGCCGATGCAGGGGACACAGGTTCGTGCCCCGGTCCGGGAAGATCCCACATGCTGCGGAGCGGCTAGGCCCGTGAGCCATGGCCACTGAGCCTGCACGTCCGGAGCCTGTGCTCCGCAGAGGGAGAGGCCACAACAGTGAGAGGCCCACGTACCGCAAAAAAAAAAAAAAGAAAAAAAAGAAAAAAAAGAATAGGGACGGGACCTGCACCACTGGGAGGGAGCTGTAAAGGAGGAAAAGTTTCCACACACTAGGAAGCCTCTTCACTGGCAGAGACGGTGGGTGGCAGGGGGGAAGATTCAGAGCACGGAGGAGAGAGAGCACAGCAACAGGGGTGCAGAGGGCAAAGTGGAGAGATTCCCGCACAGAGGATTGGTGCCAACCAGAGCTTACCAGCCTGAGAGGCTTGTCTGCTCACCCACCAGGGCGGGTGGGGGCTGGGAGCTGAGGCTCTGGCTTCGGAGGTCAGATCCCAGGGAGAGGACTGGGGTTGGCTGTGTGAACACAGCCTGAAGGGGGCTAGTGCACCACAGCTAGCTGTGAGGGAGTCTGGGAAAAAGTCTGGAACTGCCTAAGAGGCAACAGACCATTGTTTTGGGGTGCACGAGGAGAAGGGATTCAGAGTACCACCTAAACGAGCCCCAGAGAGGGGAGCGAGCCACGGCTATCAGTGTGGACCCCAGAGACGGGCAAGAAATGCTAAGGATGCAGCTGCAGCCATCAAGAAGCCTGTGTGCAAGCACAGGTCACTATCCACACCTCCCCTCTTGGGAGCCTGTGCAGCCCACCATGGCCAGGGTCCCATGATTCAGGGACAACTTCCCCAGGAGAACACATGGCATGCCTCAGCCTGTTGCAACATCACGCTGGTCTCTGCCCCTGCAGGCTCACCCCACATTCTGTACCCATCCCCCACTGGACTAAGTGAGCCAGAGCCCCCTAATCAGATGCTACTTTAACCCTGTCCTGTTTGAGCGATGAAAAGACACCCTCAGGTGACCTACACGCAGAGGTGGGGCCAAATCCAAAGCTGAACTCCAGGAGCTGTGCGAACAAAGAAGAGAAAGTGAAATCTCTCCCAGCAGCCTCAGGAGCCGTGGATTAAATCTCCACAATCAACTTGATGTACCCTGCATCTGTGGAATACGTGAATAGACAACAAATCATCCCAAAAATGAGGCAGTGGACATTGGTAGCAACGATATATATATATATTTTTCCTTTTTCTGTTTTTGTAAGTGTGTATGTGTATGCTTCTTTGTGTGATTTTGTCTGTATAGCTTTGCTTTTACCATTTGATCTAGGATTCTATCTGTCCATTTTTTTTTTTTAACTATGGCTTATAGTGCTTGTTATCATTGGTGGATCTGTTTTCTCGTTTGGTTGCTCCCTTCCTTCATTCTTTTTATTTCTTTTTAATTTTTTTATTTTTAATAATTATTTGTTATTTTCTATTTTAATAACTTTATTTTATTCTTTCTTTCTTTCTTTCTTTCTTTCTTTCCTTCCTTCCTTCTTTTCTTTCTTTGTTTTTCTTTCTCCTTTTCTTCTGAGCCTTGTGGCTGACAGGGTCTTGGTGCTCTGGCTGGGTGTCAGGCCTGGGCTCTGAGGTGAGAGATCTGAGTTCAGGACATTGGTCCACCAGAGACCTCCCAGCTCCATGTAACATCAAAGGGCGAAAGTTCTCCCAGAGTCCCCCTCTCAAGGCTAAGATACAGCTCCATTCAACAACCAGCAAGCTACAGTGCTATACACCCTGTGCCAAACAACTAGCAACACAGGAACACAACCACACGCATTAGCAAAGAGGCTGCCTGAAATGATAATAAGGTCACAGATACACCAAAACACACCACCGGCTGCGGACCTGCCCACCAGAAAGACAAGATCCAGACTCATCCACCAGAACACAGGCACTAGTCCCCTCTACCAGGAAGCATACACAACCCACTGAAACAACCTTACCCACTGGGGGCAGACACCAAAACAACAGGTACTATGAATCTGCAGCCTGCAAAAAGGAGACTCCAAACACAGTAAGTTAAACAGAATGAGAAGACAGAGAAACAAAGAGCAGATGAAGGAGCAAGGTAAAAACCCACCAGACCAAACAAATGAAGAGGAAATAGGCAGTCTACCTGGAAAAGAATTCAGAGTAATGATAGTAAAGATGATCCAAAATCTTGGAAATAGAATGGAGAAAATACAAGAAACGTTTAACAAGGACCTAGAAGAACTAAAGAGCAAACAATGATGAACAACACAACAAATGAAATTTAAAATTCTCTAGAAGGAATCAATAGCAGAATAACTAAGGCAGAAAAAAGATAAGTGACCTGGAAGATAAAATAGTGGAAATAATTACTGCAGAGCAGAATAAAGAAAAAAGAATGAAAAGAATTGAGGACAGTCTCAGAGAATTCTGGGACAACATTAAATGCACCAACACTCGAATTAGAGGAGTCCCATAAGAAGAAGAAAAAAAGAAAGGGACTGAGAAAATATTTGAAGAGATTATAGTTGAACACTTCCCAAATATGGGAAAGGAAATAGTTAATCAAGACCAGGAAGTGCAAGAGCCCCATACAGGATAAATCCAAGGAGAAACACATGAAGACACATATTAATCAAACTATCAAAAATTAAATACAAAGAAAAAATATTAAAAGCAGCAAGGGAAAAACAACAAATAACATACAACGGAATCCCCCTAAGGTTAACAGCTGACCTTTCAGCAGAAACTCTGCAAGGCAGAAGAAGTGGCAGGACATATTTAAAGTGATGAAAGGGAAAAAACACAATGAAGATTACTTTACCCAGCAAGGATCTCATTCAGATTCGACAGAGAAATTAAAACCTTTACAGACAAACAAAAGCTAAGAGAATTCAGCACCACCAAACCAGCTTTACAACAAACGCTAAAGGAACTTCTCTAGGCAGGAAACATGAGAGAAGGAAAAGACCTACAATAAAAAACCCAAAACAATTAAGAAAATGGTAATAGGAACATACATGTCAATAATTACCTTAAATGTAAATGGATTAAATACTCCAATCAAAAGACACAGACTGGCTGAATGGATACAAAAACAGGACCCGTATATATGCTGCCTACAAGAGACCCACTTCAGACCTAGGAACACATACAGCCTGAAAGTGAGGGGATGGAAAAAGATATTCCATGCAAATGGAAATCAAAAGAAAGCGGGAGTAGCAATTCTCATATCAGACAAAATAGATTTTAAAATAAAGACTATTACAGGAGACAAAGAAGGACACTACATAATGATCAAGGGATTAATCCAAGAAGAAGATAAAACAATTGAAATAGTTATGCACGCAACATAGGAGCACGTCAATACAAAATGCAAACGCTAACAGCCATTAAAGGGGAAATCGACAGTAACACAATCATACTAAGGGACTTTAACACCCCACTTTCACCAAAGGAGAGATCATCCAAAATGAAAATAAATAAGGAAACACAAGCTTTAAATGAGACTTTAAAGACGATGGACTTAATTGATATTTATAGGACATTCCGTTCAAAAAAAACAGAATACACTTTCTTCTCAAGTGCTCCTGGAACATTCTCCAGGATAGATCATATCTTGGGTCACAAACCAAGCCTTGGTAAATCTAAGAAAATTGAAATTATATCAAGTATCTTTTCCGACCACAAAACTTTGAGACTAGATATCAATTACAAGGAAAAATCTGTAAAAAATACAAATACATGGAATCTAAACAATACACTACTTAAAAAATCAAGAGAGTACTGAAGAAATCAAACAAGAAATCAAAAAATACCTAGAAATAAATGACAATAAAAACATGACGGCCCAAAACCAATGGGATGCAGCAAAAGCAGTTCTAAGAGGGAAGTTTATAGCAATACAAACATACCTCAAGAAACAAGAAACATCACAAATAAACAACCTAAACTTACACCTAAAGCAACTAGAGAAAGAAGAACAAGAAATCTTCAAAGTTAGCAGAAGGAAAGAAATCATAAAGATCAGATCAGAAATAAATGAAAAAGAAATGAATTAAAGAATAGCAAAGATCAATAAAACTAAAAGCTGGTTCTTTGAGAAGATAAACAAAATTGATAAACCATTAGCCAGACTAATCAAGAAAAAAAGGGAGAAGACAAAAATCAATAGAATTACAAACGAAAAAGTAACAGCTGACACTGCAGAAATGCAAAGGATCATGAGAGATTACTAAAAGCAACTAAATGCCAATAAAAGGGACAACCTGGAAGAAATAGACAAATTCATAGAAATGCACAACCTTCAGAGACTGAACCAGGAAGAAATAGAAAATATAAACAGACCAATCACAAGCACTGAAATTGAGACTGTGATTAAAAATCTTCCAACAAACGAAAGCCCAGGACCTTATGGCTTCAGAGGCGAATTCTATCAAACATTTAGAGACGAGCTAACACCTGTCTTACTCAAACTCTTCCAAAATATAGCAGAGGGAGGAACACTCCCAAACTCATTCTACGAGGCCACCATCACCCTGATAGCAAAACCAGACAAAGATATCACAAAGAAAGAAAACTATAGGCCAATATCACTGATGAACATAGATGCAAAAATCCTCAACAAAATACTAGCAAAGAGAATCCAACAGCACATTAAAAGGATCATACAACATGATCAAGTGGGGTTTATCCCAGGAATGCAAGGATTCACCAATATATGCAAATCAATCAATGTGATACACCATATTAACAAACTGAAGGATAAAAACCATATGATCGTCTCAAAACATGCAGATAAAGCTTTTGACAAAATTCAACACCAATTTATGATAAAAACCCTCCAGAAAGTAGGCATAGAGGGAACATACATCAACATAATAAAGGCCATATGACACAAACCCACAGCCACCATCGTTCTCAATGGTGAAAAACTGAAACCATTTCCCCTAAGAATGGGAAAAAGACAAAGTTGCCCACTCTCACCACTATTATTCATCATAGTTTTGGAAGTTTTAGTGACAGCAATCAGAGAAGAAAAATAAATAAAAGGAATCCAAATGGAAAAGAAGAAGTAAATCTGTCACTGTTTGCAGATGATGTGATACTATACATGGTGAATCCTAAAGACACTACCAGATATCTACTAATCAATGAATTTCATAAAGTAGCAGGATACAAAATTAATGCACAGAAATCTCCGACATTCCTATACACTAATGATGAAAAATCTAAAAGTAAAATCAAGAAAGTACTCCCATTTACCATTGCAACAAAAAGAATAAAATACCTAGGAATAAACCTACCTAAGGAGAGAAAAGACCTGTATGCAGAAAACTATGAGACACTGATGAAAGAAATTAAAGATGATACAAACAGATGGAGAGATATACCATGTTCTTGAATTGATAGAATCAACATTGTGAAAATGACTATACTACCCAAAGCAATGTACACACTCAATGCAATCTCTATGAAACTACCAATGGCATTTCTCATAGAACTGGAACAAAACAATTCACAGTTTTTATGAAAGCACAAAACACCCAGAATAGACACAGCAATCTTGAGAAAGAAAAACGGAACTGGAGGAATCAGGCTTCCACTCTTCAGACTATACTACAAGGTTACAGTAATCAAGATAGTATGGTAGTGGCACAAAAACAGAAATAGAGATCAATGGTTCAGGATAGAAAGCCCAGAGATAAACCACACATATATGGTCACCTAATTTTTAATAAAGGAGGCAATAATATACAATGGAGAAAAGACATCCTCTTCAATAAGTGGTGCTGAGAAAACTGTACAGCTACATGTAAAAGAATGAAATTAGAACACTCCCTAACACCATACACAAAAATAAACTTAAAATGGAGTAAAGACCTAAATGAAAGGCCAGACACTATAAAATTTTTAGAGGAAAACACAGGCAGAATGCTGTATGACATAAATCACAGCAAGATCCTTTTTGAGCCACCTCCTACAGCAATGGAAATAAAAACAAAAATAAACAAATGGGACATAATGAAAATTACAAGCTTTTGCACAGCAAAGGAAACCATAAACAAGATGAAAAGACATCTCTCAGAATAGGAGAAAATATTTGCAAATGAAGCAACTGACAAAGGATTAATCTCCAAAATATACAAGCAGCTCATGAAGCTCAATATCAAAAAAACAAACAACCCAATCCAAAAATGGGCAGAAGACCTAAATAGACATTTCTCCAAAGCAGATATACAGATTGTCAACAAACACATGAAGGAATGCTCAACATCACTAATCATTAGAGAAATGCAAATCAAAACTACAATGAGGTATCATCCCACACCAGTCAGAAGGGCTATCATCAAAAAATCTACAAACGATAAATGCTGGAGAGGGTGTGGAGAAAAGGGAACCCTCTTGCACTGTTGGTGGGAATGTAAATTGATACAGCCACTATGGAGAACAGTATGGACGCTCCTTAAAAAACAAAAAATAGAATTACCATATGACCCAGCAATCACACTACTGGGCATATACCCTGAGAAAACTGTAATTCAAAAAGAATCATGTACCACAATGTTCACTGCGGCGCTATTTACAATAGCCAGGACATGGAAGCAACCTAAGTGTCCATCAATAGATGAATGGATATAGAAGATGTGGCACATATATACATGAAATTCAGCCACAAAAAGAAACAGAATTGAGTTATTTGTAGTGAGATGGATGACCTAGAGTCTATCATATAGTGTTGAAGTAAGTCAGAAAGAGAAAAAAAAACACATATGCTAACACATATATATGGAATCTAAAAAACAAAAAATGGTTCTGAAGAACCTAGAGGCAGGACAGGAATAAAGATGGAGACATAGAGCATGGACTTGAGGACATTGGAAGAGGGAAGGGTAAGCTGGGACGAAGTGAGAGAGTGGTATGGACATATATACACTACCAATGTAAAATAGATAGCTAGTGGGAAGCAGCCACATAGCACAGGGAGATCTGCTCAGTCCTTTGTGACCACCTAGAGGGGTGGGATAGGGAGGGTGGGAGGGAGATGCAAGAGGGAGGAGATATGGGGTATATGTATATGTATAGCTGATTCACTTGGTTATAAAGCAGAAACTAGCACATCACTATAAAGTAATTATAGTCTAAAAAGACGCTAGAAGAAAAAAAAAAAAGAAGAAAGGATAAGGAGCTTGTCCAAGGGAAACAGTATGTAGACCTTTTTGAAATTAGAATTTGAAACCAGATCTGCCTGACTCAAAATAGCCACAGTATCTTCCTAATAAAATTATAAATTTATTAAGAACAACAACAAAAAACAAGACATGAAAATCTGTGGGATGCAGCTAAAGCAGTACTTAAAGGGAAATCGATAGCACTAAATTTTTATTAGATAATAATAAAATAGACCAGAGGGCAGACAGCAGAAGCAAGAAGAACTACAATGCTGCAGCCTGTGGAACAAAAACCACATTCACAGAAAGATAGACAATATGAAAAGGCAGAGGGCTATGTGCCAGATGAAGGAACAACATAAAACCCCATAAAAACAACTAAATGAAGTGGAGATAGGCAACCTACCAGAAAAAGAATTCAGAATAATTATAGTGAAGGTGATCCAGGACCTCAGAAAAAGAATGGAGGCAAAGATCAAGAAGATGCAAGAAATGTTTAACAAAGACCTAGAAAATTAAAGAACAAACAAACAGATGAACAATACAATAACTGAAATGAAAATTACACTAGAAGGAATCAATAGCAGAATAACTGAGGCAGAAGAACGGATAAGTGACCTGGAAGGCAGAATGGTAGAATTCACTGCTGCAGAACAGAATAAAGAAAACAGAATGTAAAGAAATGAAGACAGCCTAAGAGATCTCTGGGACAACATTAAACGCAACAACATCCCAGAAGGAGAAGAGAGAGAGAAAGGATGCAAGAAAATATTTGAAGAGATTATAGTTGAAAACTTCCCTAACATGGGAAAGGAAATAGCTACCCAAGTCCAGGTAGTGCAGAAAGGCCCATACAAGATAAACCCAAGGAGAAACATGCTGGACACATAGTAATCAAACGGGCAAAAATTAAAGACAAAGAAAAATTATTGAAAGCAGCAAGGGAAAAACGACAAATAACATACAAGGGAACTCCCATAAGGTTAACAGCTGATTTCTCAGCAGAAACTCTACAAGCCAGAAGGGAGTGGCATGACATATTTAAAATAATGAAAGGGAAGAACCTACAACCAGGATTACTCTACCCGGCAAGGATCTCATTCAGATTCGATGGAGAAATCAAAAGCTTTATAGACAACCAAAAGCTAAGAGAATTCAGGGCTTCCCTGGTGGCGCAGTGGTTGAGAGTCCACCTGCCGATGCAGGGGACAAGGGTTCGTGCCCCGGTCCGGGAGGATCCCACATGCCGTGGAGCGGCTGGGCCCGTGAGCCATGGCCGCTGAGCCTGCACGTCCGGAGCCTGTGCTCCACAATGGGAGAGGCCACAACAGTGAGAGGCCCGCGTACCGCAAAAAAAGAAAAAGCTAAGAGAATTCAGCCTCACCAAAGCAGCTCTACAACAAATGCTAACGGAACTTCTCTAAGTGGGAAACACAAGAAAAGAAAAGGACATATAAAATCAAACCCAAAACAATTAAGAAAATGGTCATAGGAACATACATATCAATAATTACCTTAAACGTGAATGGACTAAATGTTCCAACCAAAAGACACCAGCTTGCTGAATGGATACAAAAACAAGACCCATATATATGCCGTCTACAAGAGACCCACTTCAGACCGAGGGACACATACGGACTGAAAGTGAGGGGATGGAAATAGATACACCATGCAAATGGAAATCAAAAGAAAGCTGGAGTAGCAATACTCATATCAGATAAAATAGACTTTAAAATAAAGAATGTTACAAGAAACAAGGAGGAACACTACATAATGACCAAGGGATCAATCCAAGAAGAAGATATAACAATTATAAATATATATGCACCCAACATAGGAGCACCTCATTACATAAGGCAGCTGCTAACAGCTATAAAAGAGGAAACTGACAGTAACAAAATAATAGTGGGGGACTTTAACACCTCACTTACACCAATGGACAGATCATCCAAAATGAAAATAAGTAAGGAAACACAAGCTTTAAATGACACAATAGATCAGATAGATGTAATTGATATTTATAGGACATTCCATCCAAAAACAGCAGATTACACGTTCTTCTCAAGTGCACATGGAACATTCTCCAGGATAGATCACATCTTGGGTCAAAAATGAAGCCTCAGTAAATTTAAGAAAATTGAAATCATATCAAGCATCTTTTCTGACCACAATGCTGTAAGATTAGAGAACAATTACAGGGATAAAAATGTAAAAAACACAAACACATGGAGGCTAGACAATACGTTACTAAATAACCAAGAGTTCACTGAAGAAATCAAAAAATACCTAGAGACAAATGACAATGAAAACACGACGATCCAAAACCTATGGGATGCAGCAAAAGCAGTTCTAAGAAGGAAGTTTATAGCTATACAAGCCAACCTCAAGAAACAAGAAAATTCTCAAATAAACAATCTAACCTTATACCTAAAGGAACTAGAGGAAGAAGAATAAACAAAACCCAAAGTTAGCAGAAGGAAAGAAATCATAAAGATCAGAGCAGAAATAAATGAAATAAACAAAGAAAACAATAGCAAAGATCAATAAAAGTAAAATCTGGTTCTTTGAGAAGATAAACAAAATTGATAAGCCATCAGCCAGACTCATCAAGATGAAGAGGGAGAGGACTCAAATCAGTAAAATTAGAAATGAAAAAGGAGAAGTTACAACAGACACCACAGAAATACAAACCATTAAGAGTGAAAGACTGAATTATTTCCCACTAAAATTAACAGAAAAGAAATGTCTGTTCTTATCTCTTCTATTCAGCATTTTACTAGAGGTTCTATTCAGTGCAATAGGCAAGACAAAGTTATGAAAGTATCTATATTAGAAAGGAAGAAGTAAAGTTGTTTATATTCATAGATGATATGATAGTCTATGTTGAATATTCATTGCAGCTTTGTTATAATAAAAACTGGAAACACCCTAAATGTAAAGGTTCATGAATAAACAAATTATAAAATATTTATATAATGGAATACCACTTAGCAATAAAAAGGAATGAACTAAAAAAAAATTTGTGATGACCACTTGTGACCCTCCACCTATTTTCTCATTTTTTTGCACTGCTTTTAAAGCAAAACTCTTCAAAAAGTTGCCTTTATTGGCTGTCTCCATTTCTTCGACATCTGTGTAATTCTTAACACATCATAATCAAGATTTGGTCCAAAGCACTTTGTACAAAATTCCTTCTGTCAAGATTATCAGTGCCCAAACCAATGATCAATTCTCAGACATCATCTTTCTCAAAGCGTCAGGAGCATTTGACATAATCTTTCTCTTATTTTGACTTTCAAGATATCATCTTCTCCTGGTTTTCATTGACTTCCCTAAGTCTTTAATCTCTTCCCAAACCCTACATGTTGGGAGAGTCCCTGGGCTCAGCTCACAAATCTGTTTTCTTTATCTACATTCATTTCCTATGTGATTTGATCATTGCTCTTATCATGGTATAAAATATTACCTGTTCAGTAATGACTCACTAATGTGTTTAAAACAATGATGATTATAGAAACAGTACAATGAATGGCTGAGAAGCTCACTAACTGGACAAAGCTGGAAACCGCAAGAGGAGCAAAGACTATTTAAAGGACAAACATTTGAAAATGTGGTATGGACGCCAGGTGCTTCCAGAGAGGGGCCCAGACTGTGCTTTCCAGTGTATTCAAGACACTGTCTGCACTGCTTTTGTGAATCACTGTCCTCAGCTCTGGTGGTAATTTTATATAAAATGCATCCAATTTATATAAAACTACTTAGCATTGATTTTGCATCTGAAGAGTTTCAGAAACGTCAACATTCCAAAAATAAATGGTATCATGATTCTATTAGAGCTTAAGCAAAGTCTCCAGGCTTTGCTGTTCTTTGCCATTATTTTGGGAAATTAAATCTTCCTGTAATTTAAACCAAATGCCTCTGAGCAGGTCACAGCTTGCCCTCATGAGGATAGGCAGGCAGTCCCTCTCTTCCTTCCCCAAAGCCAAGGTTAAGGCGGGATCAGTCAGACTTGGTAGGTGGCCTTACAAGTACAATCTCCTTGGGGAACTGAGGATCCTTTTACCTCACACCTGACACTCACATGGAGAATGAGAGCCCTAAATCACTAGGACAGGCTTCAGCTTTTCTTCCCAGAGCAATCTTTTCAAAAGAGAGTTACAGGATCAGTGTTTTGAAGTAGATAAAGAAGATTTAATTTTTTAAATGAATGTGAATTCATATTCCTCTTCAGATATCAATTCCCATTCATGATTCCTTATTTATTTATTTTTGTGGTACGCGGGCCTCTCACTGCTGTGGCCTCTTCCGTTGCGGAGCACAGGCTCCGGAAGCGCAGGCTCAGCAGCCATGGCTCACGGGCCCAGCCGCTCCGCAGCATGTGGGTTCTTCCCGGACCGGGGCACAAACCCGTGTCCCCTGCATCGGCAGGCGGACTCTCAACCACTGCGCCACCAGGGAAGCCCATGACTCCTTATTTTGGAAAGGGCATTGTTACTTTACAAATCCAGCTTTTCAATAACAGCAACAATCATTGCCTCCAAATTTCAGTACTGAGGAAACACATTGCCAAAGCATTCTCTTCCTTTCAATTGCTTCTCCTACATCCCAGTGCTTTGACTGACCCACTCACAAAGAGTTAAACAAGTCATTTGAAGGGCTGATTTATTTGATAAAGACATCCCCTGAATACTTTTTCTCATTTCTGTCAATAATCCCATTTCCTCGTTTTATCTTTTCACAACCAATTCTCTCAACATGGATTTCCTCTTTAAGACTCAATTATCTTAACTTACTGGTAAATTACCCAGTCAAACCAAAACATCAGTTTCAGTAATCAAAAGGACAGAGGGCTCTTCACGTAGTGTTTATGACTCACATATCTCTGATTCACAGATGGATGTACTGTGTTCTGTGCCACCTCAATAACGTAGCATTACTTGGACAAATAAAAGCCACTACACTTATGCAGTCTAGATAAGTTTCTTGCATGTTTCCTTCTCAATTTTATAAATGAGTCACTTCTTGAATATTCTTCAACAATTTGTAAAACTCTGTTCTGGAGTATGACCATTCTACTCCAGACAAAGAAGCCATGATACTCTTTCTATTTCTCCATGCAGGTTTTATAACTTAGGAACTATTTTAATATAGAACTGAGAGTTGCTTAAGGCCATTTATTATTTAATGAAAATAGAAGCAACTTTTATTCTTATGAGGAAAATTTAGTTTGGGAATAGTTGATTTGTTTTTTCTTTCTGTTTTTAGGCTAACAGTTCTTCTGATGCACAAGCTATAAATCTCATTGTTAGCTTGGGAAAAAATATGACAGAAAAGGGCAGGAAACATCCCTTAATAATTCCTGCAGTGGGATTATCATGTCTGCTGGGTACTCAAGGCACTTTTCAAAGAACTTCTTTTTTTTTTTTTTAATTGCAGCACAAAATACAAAGTGTAATTGAACTTTCCTGTGTCAAATCCTCTAATACATCACCATTGTAGACGGAAGAAAGTTCAAACTGATCTGTCGGGTAGTCAAGGTCCTTATGGTATAGTCTGAACCTGACCTTCTAAGCTAGGATCACTTATCTATGCTCTAACCAAGTTGAATTACACACTCTCCCAGAGATATATTTACTCGCTTTTGCTTATGCTCTTCCTACTTCCTAGACTATCCGTCCATCTAGAATATGCTTTCTGACATTTTCAAAAATCCAGATCCATGTGTGAGCAAGGGACTAGGTGGGGGATGGAAAGCCCAAGAATTAGGGAGAATTTGACAGCTCTAATTCTGCGAGTGACTGTGCAGAGACTGTTAGGCTTCTCTATGCTGTCAGCTCCATTAAGAAATACTCAAAGTGACTCAAGGGGTCCTATATATAGTGGGAAATGAGTGCCCTGGGAAAGCTCTACTTGGAAGCAGTTTAATGTAATGGATCATGCAGAGGCTTTGGAATGAAACAGACCTGGGTCTGAACAGAAGCCCTGCCATTTGCTAACTAAAAGGGCTTGGATTTAAACTTTCTGAGCCTTAGTTTCCTTGTATGTAAAATCATAATAGAAGAGAAAACTAAAGGCTTGCTATGAGCATAAAATTGAATATGTGTAAAACTATATATGTTGAGTTCTACAGTTCAGTAGCAATGCCAGCAAAGAACAAATGCAGAACAGAAATGGAAGTATAGCTTATGTAGACAGAGGATTTGAGATTTTATCATTACCTGCCCTGACTCCTGAAATGTAATTCCCCACGATCTGTAGACACCACATAGCAGACCTAAAAGTTTTCATGTGGCCTTAGAAGCTGCTGAAGTGTGGAGTAGGAATTCAGTAAAGAGTTGAGAACCCCTAGATCTGTGAAGGCGTGGTGGCCACCTGGTAACAGAGGTTCTGGGGGGGATGGCCCAAAGCCAGGAGACTGAATAGAGTCTTGGAAGATAAGCAACTCAGGAAGAGCCAAACTGTATGGCAGGCATGGGACTGGCTGCCCCAGAGGCTCACACAATCTTTGTCTCCTACTCTGCTTTGAGGCTAAGAGTGCTCAAGTGACATAGTTTCAGCCAATGAGATGTAGCTGAATGTCTCCGGGAAGGGGTTCCTTCCTAAATCTTAGGTCAGACATACAAAACTGCCATTTTTGTAGGTTAAAAAGTAGCTGAAAGTCAGCAATTTCAGATATTCAACTTATAAAAGACAAACCTTTCTACCTAGGAGAGCTCTTCATCCTTTTTTACTCTTTCTCTTTTTTTTTTTTTTTTTCTTCCCTGGAACAGAGAACTCAATGCACAATCAGTACCAATCTTATGGCTTTGAGGATAAGCACCAGGATGGTAGAAAAAGAAGATAAAAGGATACTGAATCTCCAGACACCACTGAGTAACGTAAGGTCCTGGACCAGCTACCTCTGACATTCCTGTTGCATGAGACAAATACAGCCCTCACTGTTTAACCACTGTAGTATGGAGACTTGTTTGCATCTGGAAACACCCCTAGTTGATGTCATGGTGCTGAGTCAGAAGGCAGAGAACCAGTGGACTTTAACTGGGCAAAAGAACTGACCCCGGAGAAACTGGCTTCAAGGAGTAAAGTACCTCTCAGGATGATCAAAATATTTGAAGTAGAAACCAACCTTCTGCTGCCTCTTCAGGCGACATGGTATGATTCCTCTTCTGGAAAAGAAAGGAAGAGAAAGGAAGAGAAAAAGACAGGAGGAGAAGGAGAAGGAACATATTGCTCCTTCTCCTAGAACAATAGTTCTACGAGAGCTACAGTTTTAAACAGAGTGGTCAGGTTAGGAAAGCAGATATCTGAGGAAATATTTGGCTGAAGAAACAGGAAGTCAAAAGGCCCTAAGGCAAGAACACCCTTGTATTTTTTTTTGAATTTTTGAACTTTATTTTATTTTTTTATACAGCAGGTTCTTATTAGTCATCCTTTTTTTTTTTTTTTTTGCAGTACACGTACCTCTCACTGTTGTGGCCTCTCCCATTGCAGAGCACAGGCTCCGGACGTGCAGGCTCAGTGGCCATGGCTCACGGGCCCAGCCGCTCCGCGGCATGTGAGATCTTCCTGGACCGGGGCACAAACCCGCGTCTGCTGCATCGGCAGGCAGACTCTCAACCACTGCGCCACCAGGGAAGCCCAGTCATCCATTTTATACACATCAGTGTATACATGTCAATCCCAATCTCCCAATTCATCACCCCACCCCCACCCCCACCCACCGCTGCTTTCCCCCCTTGGTGTCCATACGTTTGTTCTCTACATCTGTGTCTCAATTTCTGCCCTGGAAACCAGTTCATCTGTACCATTTTTCTAGGCTCCACATATATGCGTTAATATATGATATTTGTTTTTCTCTTTCTGACTTACTTCACTCTGTATGACACTCTCTAGATCCATCCATGTGTCCACAAACGACCCAATTTCATTCCTTTTTATGGCTGAGTAATATTCCATTGTATATATATATATATATACCATATCTTCTTTATCCATTTGTCTGTCGATGGGCATTTAGGTTGCTTCCATGACCTGGATATTGTAAATAGTGCTGCAATGAACACTGTGGTACATGTCTCTTTTTGAATTACAGTTTTCTCTGGGTATATCCCAGTAGTGGGATTGCTGGATCATATGGTAATTCTACTTTTACTTTTTTAAGGAAGCTCCACACTGTTCACCATAGTGGCTGTATCAATTTACATTCCCACCAACAGTGCAAGAGGGTTCCCTTTTCTCCACACCCTCTCCAGCATTTGTTGTTTGTAGATTTTCTGATGATGCCCATTCTAACTGGTGTGAGGTGATACCTCATTGTACTTTTGATTTGCATTTCTCTAATAGTTAGTGATGTTGAGCAGCTTTTCATGTGCTTCTTGGCCATCTGTATGTCTTCTTTGGAGAAATATCTATTTAGGACTTCTGCCCATTTTTGGATTGGATTGTTTGTTTCTTTAATATTGAGCTGCATGAGCTGTTCATATATTTTGGAGATTAATCCTTTGTCCGTTGATTAGTTTGCAAATACTTTCTCCTATTCTGAGGGTTGTCTTTTTGTCTTGTTTATGGTTTCCTTTGCTGTGCAAAGCTTCGAAGTTTCATTAGGTCCCTCCCATTTGTATATTTTTGTTTTTATTTCCATTACTCTAGGAGGTGGATCAAAAAAGATCTTGCTGTGGTTTATGGCAAAGAGTGTTCTTCCTATCTTTTCCTCTAAGAGCTTTATAGTGTCTGGTCTTACATTTAGGTCTGTAATCCATTTTGAGTTTATTTTTGTGTATGGTGTTAGGGATTGTTCTAATTTCATTCTTTTACATGTAGCTGTCCAGTTTTCCCAGCACCACTTACTGAAGAGACTGTCTTTTCTCCATTGTATATCCTTGCCTCCTTTGTCATAGATTAGTTGACCATAGGTGCATGGGTTTATCTCTGGGTTTCTAACTTGTTCCATTGATCTATGTTGCTGTTTTTGTGCCAATACCATGTTGGCTTGATTACTGTAGCTTTGGAGTATAGTCTGAAGTCAGGGAGTCTGATTCCTCCCACTCTGTTTTTTTCCCTCAAGACTGCTTTGGCTATTCGGGGTCTTTTGTGTCTCCATACAAATTTTAAGATTTTTTGTTCTAGTTCTGTAAAAAATGTCATTGGTAATTTGAAAGGGATTGTATTGAATCTGTACATTGCTTTGGGTAGTATAGTCATTTTCACAATATTGATTCTTCTAATCCAAGAACGTGGTATATCTCTCCATCTGTTGGTATCATCTTTAATTTCTTTCATCAGTATCTTATAGTTTTCTGCATACAGGTCTTTTGTCTCCCTAGGTAGCTTTATTCCTAGGTATTTTATTGTTTTTGTTGCAATGGTAAATGGGAGTGTTTCCTTAATTTCTCCTTCAGATTTTTCATCATTATTGTATAGGAATGCAAGAGATTTCTGTGCATTAATTTTGTACCCTGCAACTTTACCAAATTCATTGATTATCTCTAGTAGTTTTCTGGTGGCATTTTTAGGACTCTCTATGTATCACACTATGTCATCTGCAAAGAGTGACAGTTTTACTTCTTCTTTTCCAATTTGTATTCCTTTTATTTCTTTTTCTTCTCTGATTGCCATGGTTAGGACTTCCAAAACTATGTTGAATAATAATGGAGCGAGTGGACCTCCTTGTCTTGTTCCTGACTTAGAGGAAATGCTTTTAGTTTTTCACCATTTAGAATGATGTTTGCTGTGAGTTTGTCGTATATGGCCTTTATTATGTTGAGGTAGGTTCCCTCCGTGCCTACTTTCTGGAGAGTTTTTTTCATAAATGGGTGTTGAATTTTGTTAAAAGCTTCTTCTGCATCTATTGAGATGATCATATAGTTTTTATTCTTCAATTTGTTAATATAGTTCATGACATTGATTGATTTGCGTATATTGAAGAATGCTTGCATACCTGGGATAAATCTCACTTGATCATGTGTATGATCGTTTTAATGTGTTGTGGGATTCTGTTTGTTAGTATTTTGTTGAGGATTTTTGCATCTATATTCCTCAGTGTTATTGGTCTGTAATTTTCTTTTTTTGTAGTATCTGTGTCTGGTTTTGGTATCAGGGTGATGGTGGCCTCATAGAATGAGTTTGGGAGTGTTCCTTCCTCTGCAATTTTTTGGAAGAGTTTGAGAAGGATGGGTGTTAGCTCTTCTCTAAATGTTTGATAGAATTCACCTGTGAAGCCTTCTGGTCCTGGACTTTTGTTTGTTGGAAGATTTTTAATCGCAGTTTCAATTTCATTACTGGTGATTGGTCTGTTCATATTTTCTATTTCTTCCTGGTCCAGTCTTGGAAGGTTATACCTTTCTAAGAATTTGTCCATGTCTTCCAGGTTGTCCATTTTATTGGCATAGAGTTGCTTGTAGTAGCCTCTTAGGATGCTTTGTATTTCTGCGGTGTCTGTTGTAACTTCTCCTTTTTCATTTCTAATTTTATTGATTTGAGTCCTCTGCCTCTTTTTCTTTTTTTCTTTTTTTTTTGTGGTACACGGGACTCTCACTGTTGCGGCCTTTCCCATTGCAGAGCACAGCCTCCGGACGCGCAGGCCCAGCGGCCATGGCTCACGGGCTCAGCCGCTCCGCAGCATGTGGGATCCTCCTGGACCAGGGCACGAACCTGCGTCACCTGCATCAGCAGCCAGACTCTCAACCACTGCGCCACCAGGGAAGCCCTGCCTCTTTTTTTTTGATGAGTCTAGCTAATGGTTTATCAATTTTGTTTATCCTCCCAAAGAACCAGCTTTTAGTTTTATTGATCTTTGCTATTGTTTTCTTTGTTTCTATTTCATTTATTTCTGCTCTGATCTTTATGATTTCTCTCCTTCTGCTAACTTCGGGTTTTGTTTGTTCTTCTTTCAACAGTTCCTTTAGGTGTAAGGTTAGATTGTTTATTTGAGAGTTTTCTTGTTTCTTGAGGTAGGCTTGTATAGCTATAAACATCCCTCTTAGAACTGCTTTTGCTGCATCACATAGGTTTTGGATCGTCATGTTTTCATTGTCATTTGTCTCTAGGTATTTTTTGATTTACCCTTTGATTTCCTCAGTGATCTCTTATTTATGTAGTAACATATTGTTTAGCCTCCATGTGTTTGTGTTTTTTACGTTTTTTCGCCCTGTAATTCATTTCTAATCTCATAGCGCTGTGGTCAGAAAAGATGCTGGATATGATTTCAATTTTCTTAAATTTACTGAGGCCTGATTTGTGACCCAAGATGTGATCTATCCTGGAGAATGTTCCATGCACACTTGAGAAGAAAGTGTAATCTCTGTTTTTGGATGGAATGTCCTATAAATATCAATTAAATCTATCTGGTCTATTGTGTCATTTAAAGCTTCTTTTTCCTTATTTATTTTCATTTTGGATGATCTGTCCACTGGTGTGAGTGAGGTGTTAAAGTCCCGCACTATTATTGTGTTACTGTTGATTTCCTGTTTTAGAGCTTTTAGCAGTTGCCTTATGTAATGAGGTGCTCCTTTGTTGGGTGCATATATATTTATAATTGTTATATCTTCTTCTTGGATTGATCCCTTGGTCATTATGTAGTGTTCTTCCTTGTCTCTGGTAACATTCTTTAATTTAAAGTATATTTTATCTAATATGAGTATTGCTACTCCAGTTTCTTTTGATGTCCATTTGCATGGAATATCTTTTTCCATCCCCTCACTTTCAGTCTGTATGTGTCCCTAGGTCTGAAGTGGGTCTCTTGTAGACAGCATATATATGGGTCTTGTTTTTGTATCCATTCAGCAAGCCTGTGTCTTTTAGGTGGAGCATTTAATCCATTCACATTTAAGGTAATTATCGATATATATGTTCCTATGACCATATTCTTAATTGTTTTGGGTTTGTTTTTGTAGGTCCTTTTCTTCTCTTGTGTTTCCCACTTAGAGAAGTTCCTTTAGCATTTGTTGTAGAGCTGGTTTGGTGGTGCTGAATTCTCGTAGCTTTTGCTTGTCTGTAAAGCTTTTGATTTCTCCTTTGAATCTGAATGAGATCCTTGCCGGGTAGAGTAATCTGGGTTGTATGTTCTTCCCTTTCATCACTTTGAGTATATCATGCCACTCCCTTCTGGCTTGTAGAGTTCTGCTGAGAAATCAGCTGTTAACCTTATGGGAGTTCCCTTGTATGTTATTTGTCGTTTTTCCCTTGCTGCTTTCAATAATTTTTATTTGTGTTTAATTTTTGCCCATTTGATTACTATGTGTCTCGGCATGTTTCTCCTTGGGTTTATCCTGTATGGGACTCTCTGAACTTCCTGGACTTGGGTGGGTATATCCTTTCCCATGTTAGGGAAGTTTTAGACTATAATCTCTTCAAATATTTTCTCACATCCTTTCTCTCTCTCTTCTCCTTCTGGGACCCCTATGATGCGAATGTTGTTGCGTTTAATGTTGTCCCAGAGATCTCTTAGGCTGTCTTCATTCTTTTTTCTTTAGTCTGTTCCACAGCCGTGAATTCTACCATTCTTTCTTTCAGGTCACTTATCCGTTCTTCTGCCTCAGTTATTCTGCTATTGGTTCCTTCTAGTGTTGTTTTCATTTCAGTTATTGTATTGTTCATCTCTGTTTGTTTGTTCTTTAATTCTTCTAGGTCTTTGTTAAACATTTCTTGCATCTTCTCGATCTTTGCCTCCATTCATTTTCCGAGGTCCTGGATCATCTTCACTATTATTATTCTGAATTCTTTTCTGGAAGGTTGCCTATCTCCACTTCATTTAGTTGTTTTTATGGGGTTTTATCTTGTTCCTTCATCTGGTACATAGCCCTCTGCCTTTTCATGTTGTCTATCTTTCTGTGAATGTGGTTTTTGTTCCACAGGCTGCAGCATTGTAGTTCTTCTTGTTTCTGCTGTCTGCCCTCATCCTTGTATTGTTAAATTGAAGGACAGTTGCTATAGAATATTATATAAGTTACAGATGGACAATATAGTGATTCACAATTCTTGAAGGTTATACTCTATGTATAGTTATTATAAAATATTGGCTATATTCCCAGTGTTGTACAGTATATCCTTGTAGCTTATTTTATTGTTCGTACCTCTTTCTTCCTTACCCCTAGGCTGACCCTTCCCCTTCCCCTTTTGCCACTAGTTTGTTCTCTATATCTGTGAGTCTGCTTCATTTCTGTTATATTCACTAGTTTGTTGTATCCTTTAGATTCCACACATAAGTGATATCACACAACATTTGTCTTTATCTGTCTCTTATTTTACTTAGAATATTTGAATAACAGCAAATAGGTCAGGGTAGCTGGGGCAAAGTGAGCGAGGGGGAAAGCAGGAGATGAGGGGAGTGGGCCATTTCATACAAGGCTTTCATAAAGCATTTGTGAGAAAGAAAGACAAGGGCCAATGATGCCTGCAAGGTTTTATACCTAAGCAATTAGAAGACCCAAGATGTGATCCATCATCTGAGATGAAGACAGTGGAAGGCGTCGATTCTGGTTCTGGGGGTGAACACAAGATCATGTTAAGTTTGAGATGACAGACATCAAAGAAGAGTTGTCAAGTGGGCAGCTGGATATAAGTGGACAGAGACACATTTCAGGTTCATATGAACGTTTCCCAGATTGATAAGTCAGGAGTAGTCTGTGTAGGTATGCTCTTGTTTTTGAAAAGTGAAAGATAAATTTATATTTGCATCCATCTGTTTTCAGTCTCTTGTATACTGATATTTATTTTTTAAATTTAATTTTTATTTTATATTAGAGTATGGTTGATTTACAATGTTGTGTTAGTTTCAGATGTACAGCAAAGTGATTCTGTTATAAATATACATATATCTATTCTTTTTCAGATCCTTTAACCATATAGGTTATTATAGAATATTGAGTAGAGTTCCCTGTGCTATACAGTAGGTCCTTGTTGATTACCTATTTTATATATAGTAGTGTGTATATGTTAATCCTAAGCTCCTAATTTATTGCTCCTCCCACTGACATGGTTGATGTGAGGAGTTTGGGAGGATTTAGGTGAAATAATGTATACAAAGGGGTATCACAGAATAGATGTTCAATAAATAACACCTAATAGATGTCGTGTTCTTATATTTTTCCATGAATTTTGGTAAGCACTATGCATAAACTAACATATTTAATCTTTCCAGTCAACTGATGGGGTATAGAATATTTTAAGCTCATTACATAAAAGAGGATACTGATGTTCAGACAACTTAAGAATCTTGTTCAAGTTCAGAGAGCTGGTAAGCAGCAGAACCTGGGTTCATACAAAGATTTTCTACTCTTGGACCGATGTTGTTAACCTGTATGCTATACCAGAGTAACAAACTCAGAAGCCCTTAGGGGTAACATAAATTCATGCCGTGATTCCTATATCCAATACCCAGTCAACATTTACACACGGGTATCTAATGGGCATCTTAGACTCCACATGGCCAAAACAGAATCCTTTACTTTCCCAACTAAATCTGTCTCTCCTTCAGTCCTTCAGTTTCCCATATCAATTAATGGCATTGTCATCTGCCCAGTTGCTTAAGCCAAAAACCCAGAAATTGTCCTTGATCTCTCACTGTTCCTCAACTGATGCATCCAACTCATCAGCAAGGCCTGATGGCTCTATTTCCAATATTTATCCCTTATTTGTACATTCTGTTGATATTCACAGGTCCAACTGTGATTTCAAGCTAACTTTATCTGTTATATTGATTTTTTTCACTACTCGCTGTTCTTCGTGTTTCCATTCTTGGCTCCTATAACCATCTTTACCCATAGCAACCAGAATAAACTTAAATATGTAAACCAGACAGTGCTTTGAAATCTTCTACAGCCATCCATCACACTTAGAATAAAACCCCACATCCTCACTACAGCCTATATTGTTCTCCATGGTCTGTTCTCTGCTATCTTTCTGACCTCATTTTAAACTAGTGTCCCTCCTTGTTCATTATATTTTAGTTGCATTGTCCTTCCTTTTCCTTGAACAAACCAAATTCTTCCTGCTGCAGGGTCTTGCCCTTGCCATTGGCTTTGCTTATCATCCTCTGCCCCTGGTTCTTCATATCACTGAGGCCTCAGAGCAAGTATTATCTCACAAAGGCCTTTCTGGTCTACTCCATCTACATTATCACTTCCTTCCACCAACAATCCACACCACAGCATCTTATTTTATTTACTTCATTATGTGCTTATCGTTATTTGAATTTTTCCTGTTACTTGATTTGTTGACTCCTTTTTATCAGTCTCTCTCCAGTAGGATGCAAGACTCATGAGATGTGAAACTTTGCCCTATCTTATTCCCTGCTATATCTGCAGGGCCTAGTACAGTGCCTGACACATAGAAGACCTTCAACAAAGATTTGTTAAATAAATTTGTTGATTTATTGGTTGATTGGTTGAATATCAGATAACAGGGAGTAATTGTTGGGGTTTTGATGAACTAGATGCATATTCAGCTTAAAAATCTTTAATTTAAATTTCTTTAAAATACTTTATTGGCCATATCAAAAGGTCTGTTAGAACTAAATCCCTGCAGCTCACCACTTCACCTCCTGACCCATCCTCACCAATTCCATAAGGTTGAAGACCTGAAAACCTAGAGACAGAATGACACAGAATTTCAGTATGCAAATGAGCAACTGCTTCCCAGCAAAATATTCTTGTCCTAGATCTGTAGTGATTGCACCAATAGAAGAAATTATCCAGCTACCTAGTCTTCCTTTAAACATGACATATACAATGAATGTGTTATTTCTCCCTGGTGGGAAATGTTGTAAAATCCATGAAAACAAATTTGTGTTCAAAGGAAAATAAGGGATTGAAACCTCCAGTCACCAAAAACAAAATAAAACAAAATAAAACTGGAGACTCAAAAAATAGTATGAATTTACATAAGTTAAACAGGGTGCTTTTATTTAATTGATTAATTAATTTACTTTTTTTTTGATGTTAAGATTTTAACTTTTTTCCCATGTACGCAGGGGTCTCACAGATAAGGAAATGAAAACCCAAAGAGAGAAGTAGTTAGGCTTTAAACAGAGTGCTTTTTAAAAGATTTCATAGCCAGGTTAAGCATCAAATATACTTTCTCTGGTTGCTGGGCCCAAATATTCAGTTTATAATTTCTAGAACCCAAGTCTAGATGCATCCTGGCTGGGGCTGTGCATAAGTCTTGCTTCAAGGTCTATCAGGAGAAATGCCATGGGAGTTGATGTATCCATACCCAAGGAGAAACAGGCTTTCTTCACTTAATCCAGTTCGAATTCACTTGATGAGTGTAAAAGAATTCCTCTTACTCGGGATTTCCTGTTATAAAATGTGAGGGTAGAAAATATTTGAGCTAACATTAAGATTACAGTAGTTCTTAGAAATACTGGGTACTGAGTAGAGTAAGATGAGGATAGATCATGCGCTATAGGTTTTGGAAACAGGAAAAAATACTGATGGTAGTACACAAAAGCCAGATTGAAGTGGGTTGAGGGGAGAACGAGAAGGAAGGAGATAAAGACAACTTTTTAAAGAGTTCTGCTGTGAAGGAGAGGGCAGCTATGGGACAGACACTGGAGGGGGCTCTGAAGTCCATCTGGCTCCGTTAATGCCATGCTTGAGTGCTTGAGAGGAGAGAATGATGATCAAGGTGCAGGAGAAGTGTTGCAGGTGGGAAGTCCTGGAGAAGGCAAGAGGGCATAGGGTCTAGTCTACAGTGGAGAGGCTGGACTGGATTCATGGATTATGTCCAAAGAAAGGGCAGAGGGCATTGCTAGATTTGGGGACAGTTAGGTGAATTAGCTCTCCTGTGATTTCTTCTATTTTCTCAGTAAGAGTGAGATAGATGAGCATGATTCTGTAGGTTTCAGGAGCAATGAGATTGTGTGAAATCGTTGTTTTAGAGACTGGGGGAGTGCACTGACCTGAAACATGAAGTAAAACTGCTGAGTATTGCTGACAGCTCATTTGAGATTTGTGGTCATTAATTTCGAATGAGCCCATGAAGCATGGTTGAGTATTATTCTCCAGCCATGTTCAGCTACTGTTTCTTGTGTGTATGCTGAGGAGGTGAAGAGCTGGTCTAACAAGTTCTGAAATGTTGACCCTAAGTATGGTGGGCAGCTAGGGATGTTTATAAAGGGGTGATTTTAATGATAAACCCTGAAGTCTAAGCTGGGTACAGGAAGAAATAAGGGATGTATGTGTGAGGAGTTGAGGGGAGTGAGGGACAGTGGGAAGGTGGTAGGGTCAGTGAATTGGAAGTCATCATGGGGTACAAGCCTAAGCAGAAGGGAATAGAGAGATGAGCTAGAAAGATGGAAAGTGGGAGTCTGACAGTGGGATACTCAACATCAAAATTCTGGAGATGGTTCAGTTATTGGTAACTAAAAGGGCTAGGATAAACATGGGAGAGAAAATGGCTTAGTGGTGTGGAGGAAAAGATTATTCAAAGTGATAGCAAGTAACCATGAGACCAGAATACTGAATGGGTCGTATACGTGGGTGTGGAAGTGGTTGCAAATGATGACAAAGTTTATAAAAGAGAGAAAGAGTGAGTCAGATGTTGCAATATTCAGTGAATTAGGAGTGACCCAGAGGTGGATGACTGCACTCAGGAGGAGTAGTGGGTGATATAGTCTGATGGCATACACTTCAAAGGAGCCAGGTTTTCAAGAGAGAAGGCTAATAAAGTGGCCCCTAAGCAGCAAGGAGGATGCCTCCTCTACCTCTAGGCCTTATAGTGCACAGAGTATGGGAGGAACAAAGGGAGCTATCTCTTGAGGGCACTGCAAGGGTAGCTCAGTGACCAAGAGAGAGGCAGTGTCAGAGCAAGGAAAGGGAACAATGGGCTAAGAGACTGAGAATGCAGGAAATCTTGATGATTCCCAGACCAGGAGTTCTAGTGATATGGTGGAAAGGTTAGGGGAGATTAGTTTATATTGGGGGATGTGTCAGGCCATACAGGGCTAAATGTCAGGGTGATTATGGAAGGCTTGGACTTTTAATGGTAACAGAGGAAGACAGGAACTAAGAAATAGGAGAGGGATGGTGATGGAGGGTGAGACAGTCAGAGGGAGGAAAGGAGAAAAGATTTTGGAACTGAAGTTCCTCAAGGATCTTACCTGTCTGAATATCAAATAACCACAGAATAGGAGAGACAGAGAGGAAAGAACATAACGTACATAAACAGGAGTCTTGGTCTCGATACGATTCTGTCATTTAATTGCTACGTGACTTGGGAGAATTTATATATTTAATTCTAAATTACATAATCTATAAAAGAGTTTTAATACTGCATACCTCATAGTGTTGCTACAAAGATTAATTGTTGATTAATACATTTTACTTTTTTAATGAAAAATAAAGTACACTGGATTTATTTTCTGGTTGCCAAGCTTGCATTTCATTTTTAACAATATCTTAATTTACCCTTAAGCAGTTTTGTCTTCCCCATTAGAGAAAGTCAGTTGACATAACAAACAATCAGAGGTCCTACATAACCTGGCTAAACAAGATGTCCCATCCTTGGAATTTAAATCTCAGCTAGGGGGGACAAGAGAGCTAAAAATGGCTGCAGTTCCTTTTCATCCTGGTGGGGTGGTCTTTATCAGATGGTTCTGTTCGGGAGGTTCTCTGGGGGGTCCTGCTTCTTTCCTCCAGGGCTGCCTTTTCAGGCTTCCAACAATTGTAGGAGCTCCCAGTAGCTTTTCAATAAATTCCCATTTGTTTAAGTTAGTCAAAATCAATATCTGTTTTAAGAAACCAAAGAAACCTAACTGATATATTAATACATATTATATAAATATTGTTATTGCAACTGCTACTACTAATAGCAGTAAAAAACAATGTGTCTGTTTACCACTTTAGACAGAAATAGCCAAGGCTCAATTGGAAAAATAAATGAAGAGATCAAGTTCATATTCTTCCCTGGAGCCCTGGCAATATTTTCAACTTATTCTCCTTCAAAGGACTATCAATCCCAATTGATGTCATTACCCATTTCCAACAAGGCTCTCAGCAACAATTTTAAGACACCTTTCTAAAGCTATAAATTTGCCAAACCAGTCCCAGTAAATCCAAGTCTATGCCATTATGAAACAATAGCAGAGGGAAAGGCAGTTTAAGAATGTGAGTGGGGAAGGATAAATCACAGATAAAAAGATAAATTAGCAACCTGAAAAAGCAATGACTCAAAAAAGAGAGCATCCGTTCTAATTTATAATGCAAAAGTCTCCACTGTCATCATCCATCTTAGCCTGCAAGCAGCATACAAAGCTTCTTTGCAATTTCAATAATCAGTTTGGATAACTAATATCCATATTAAAACCCCTCAACTTCATACTCCATTAAGAGGATGCTGATGTGCCAGCCTCCTGAATGTCTCCCATTTTATCCCTTGAAATTTAAGGAGAGACAATTTGGAAACTGTAACATGTTTTCTCTCTCTAATGTATAGGAGGTGAGGCTAAGAGAAAAATACCTGAACAAAGAAATACTGAATATTAATCTAAGCTATAATGCTTTGAAATAGAAGGGGATCAAAGAGCATTCTTGTTATCCGGTACTCTGCTCTTCTCTTTCTGTGGTAAGTAAAACATCCAATCTTGTGAGCTTTTTGGCTGCTTTGCCTTGTCTCAGACCACCTCCTAGGCTCCAGACGTTCCTGTCCTCCCTGCTTCTTTCCTTTTACTTTATTTTGTCCTGTCATTAGGTAGCTTCTGCTAGCCATTGTGGATTTCTCTGCCCAAACTGGCTTGGATTATGTAGCTTCCTCAGCCCCAAATTCCATGTTGCCTTGGAAGACAAGTAGTCAGGTCTTTCTAGTTTTAAGGGTTTTGATGCTAATCATGATAGAAAAACTATCAAGGAATCACAAAAATAATAAAATAGAGAAATGACAAAGGTTTCCAGAATTGTACAAAGTATATAGTCTCTGGTCTTTCATTTCTACATCCTGGTGACTGGGAGTCCTTTTGCACTCTTGCTCTCTGATTTTGCTATTGAGGATGAGGCCCATCTCCATCCCTAGCCTTTTTCTGATCCTGCCTCTCCACGATGTCATGCAGAATCCTTCCTCAACAAGAGTCTTCTTGCCAGTGCTTGACCTGAAGATTCCAACCATAATTTTTGAAAGCATAATTTTTGGCAAATGGAAATGAGACCATTAAGGAGAATTTTATTTGGATAATTTGATCTCTGTATTGCAATGTCAGATGAAGTAACATCTCTTCAAATTTCATGGCCCAACCCAGATCATTAAAACAGGTTTCAGCATAAAAATGGGGTGTAGAATCCAAACGTAAGCCAGGGACAAAGGAAGGGCTAATACTGTGCTTTGTGACAGTCTCTGAATTTCAATTTTCCCCATGACTTGGTTTTCATAGGCAGAATAGAGACAGCACACTTTGTGACCACAACTGAAACCACAACTTAGGAAAATGCTTTACATGTGAAATGATTTGAGTCAACTATAAAAGCTCTCTCTTTGATGGTTTACTAATCAGTTTCAACCTGAGAAACTTCTATGGCAGCAAGTAAAAGAAATTGATCCTTAGTAGCAGCCAATAGAATTAGATAAGAATCATGCCACTTACATTATGATATATTACATGCCCACTGGTACCTGCGACCAACCCCTGCCATTACGCTGCCCTTGCCACTGGACCATATTCCAGGGGAAACCATATTAGAAAAACAATCTTCTAGGGACTTATCTTTCCTGAGCCTATATATAACAAAGTTCTCTACTTGGGAGAATGGGACTTCTACATATTAGCAGCCCCTAAGTGAGAGGTAATTTGACTTTATTTACTCAATCTGAGAAGACAGACTACTGATGCTGTCAAATGCTGCTACCAGAAATGGTGCACATTAGTAATTGCAATGAAAGCATGATTTTTCTATAAAAACTAATTGAACCCCACAGTTAAAACCCAATGAAACAGTTTTTTAAAAGATGGCTATTGCTATTCTTATAACTGTATGTACCCAATCATCCAAAAATTGTTTTAATTCTATCAAATACAAGGTCCTATGCTAGACGCTAAGAGCACTAAGATGAGGAAATAGTATTTCTGCTTGCAAGAACATCACTGTCTACTGGTAGAATAATATACGCACAAGGATCTGAAAGAAGATTACGTCCAAGATCACAGCATTCCTGAAGGCTAGGAAAGAGGTCCCACGGGGGTCATAGAAAGATTAAAATTTGTTGGGCTGGAGGTAGGGCGATAAACACTGATATTGAAAAGGACTGATTGCCTAGGAGGAGCATAACTTTTTAGCAAATGGAAATGAGACCATTAAGGACAAGACACAGAAGTGCAGCTAGTGGGTCATCTCTCTACTTCCCTCCTCTGCACTTTCCAGACAGCTGAGAAAGAGACAGATAGAGAGAGGCCAGTAAATTCCTGTCCTAATGACTCTGCCCTTGAACTTTGTAGGATATTCTCTCTCTCTTTGCATTTGAGAGCTCAGCAGACCCTGAGTGGGAGTATCCTAGCTTCTGTCTAGTCCTCTGTCTAATAGTTAGGAGTTACTGTTTTGGATGGGGGCTGAATCATCCTGCATTTCCCATGCACTGAATAGCAATATCACCACTATCTGTTTGCACCCAACAGCCTTACAAGGTGTTCAGTGGGCTATTACCAGGCTACTGCTGCTTCCCCCAGTGTTCTTCCTGCCTTTAATTTCTCCCCCATCAATCCATCTGATATAATGTTGTCAGCTTAATCTTTCTGTAATCCATTTCTAACTAAGCTGCTCCCATAACCTGAACATCCTTCAGTGACTTCCCATCGCCTATCTAGCTAATGAAAGTTCTCAGTGATCTGGTCTCAAACTACTTTTCCAGCTGTACCTTTTTTTTGGTCTTTTTTTCTTAAATCTTAACCAGCAACTACACAGAATTTCTCCAATTGCATGTGAATAATTCAGTTTCCTGCCTATGGATTTTGCCTGTTATTCTGTTGCTTGGAAAGCACTTTTTCTCTCCCACTCTTGAAATCCCAAACATCAACCAAGGCTCTCTTCAGATGCTGCCTCCAGAAAGTTTTCTCACGATATCTCCAATAGACTCTATAAATTATATGTTTAATAACCTATGAATTAATTCAAGAGATATTTAATAAACAGCTACTATGTGCACAGTACTATTCATGACACTTAGGATTTAAATAGTTACAGTTAAGAAATCTATTGTTTAATAGGAGAGGGGAATATAAAAAGTAACAACATAAATTTATTGAGAAAACATGACTGCTGTTCCTACTAGATTCCAGACACACACAAAACTATTTTTTGGAAGTTTAAAGGCAATTTCCCTCTTGTTATTTTTTTTTTCTTATATGGATCACAGTAGAAGAAATATACACCATTTTCTGTCTAGAGTTAGAAACACTTACACTCTTCAATTTTACAGCCTCATCACTGGTTTCATTTTAAAGGAAAAAAAAATGTACCACCGCAGTTTAAGGATGAGGTATGATTTAGAAACAGAAGAGAAAGAAAACAGAATCATAGAGGATAGCCTGTCATAACTTTAGGTCTGGAAAAATCCAGTGATTTCACAAATTAGCTGAAACCTGCTAACTTGAGAAGTTATAAACATTCGCTTTTTCCTTATCTTCTAGAAATTTTACCTAGTATGTTGCCATTAATTGCTAGTGGAAACATGGCCAGAACCCTTCTCCCTGCTCTTGTGTTTACACAGTGTAGGGAGATCGGTTACATACCCACACAATTTTAGAGATTTGGATTGGGTCTTAGAAATCAGGAGTGACCCAGTGGTTGTCTACTTGTACGCTATGGAGATCTTTGAGGATAAACCCAGGTGGGGTTAGGATTCAGGAAAATACTAGCAGGATTCCAGGCATCTACTCTCCAGGCTTCACATCCAGAGAACTGCAATTTCATTAATTTTATTTAAATTTCTGAGTAGGATCTTACTTTTTAAAAAGTTTCCTGTGGTTTAAAACCACTAATCTAGGCCATTTCTTTTATTTTCCAGTGAAAAATCTGAGGCTCAGATAGTTAATGGGACTTGCTCATGGTCACACAAAGGCTGTGACAGAGCAGTACTCAATAACTTAATGTACATTTCTTCATTTCAGAACATTCCCGAAAGAGTCTAGAGAAGGAATTAAGGGATGGATGAATGGATGGATGGATGGGTGGATGGGTGGGTGGATGCATGGATGCGTGGATGGGTGGATAAGTGATTGAGTGAATGTATAAATGCATGTGTGTTAGGGTTTGATCCACTTTAACCCATGCTGAAGTGCATTCATTTCATGGTGCACGAAAAGGAAAATGGATTGGGCATCAGAAGTCTTGGATGCCAATTTCAGCTCCGCCATTTACTGCTATGAGAATTTGGGAAGGTTTATCCTCTACCAGCTGCAGTTTTTTCATCTACAAAATGGACTTAGTAATATATTCCCCTCATGGTTACAATAAGGAGTAAATGATATATTGTTTAGAAGAGCCCAGGTGCAATTCTAGTGCCAGGAATGTTAGGAGATAATAAATAATAATTGCATGAAAAAACCCAGTCCTTGTTAGAGAAAGAAACATTTTCACTATAAAGTATTTTAATAAGAAATGTAAGACTAATAAAAATAATAAGCCAAACCATATAAATATTCCAAATAGCTAGGTTGGTTATTATCTATTTGCTTCTCTCTACCCCTACCTACACTCCAATCCATTCTGCATCCTTCTCTGTGATCTGTGGGGTTGACTCCTAGATTCCCTTGCCATCTGACTTTTGGTTGAGTTAAGCCAATAGAATGCACTAAACAGAGACAGGCAGGCAGGAGAAGAAAGATGCCACAGCGTTTCTTCTCTTGCTCTCTCCAGCTTGGCACTGCAGTTCTGACAGTGGTTGCGTGCTACACTGTCCTAACCCTGTTTCCTCCTCCTGCTTCTTCCAAACTAGCACTACGAACTACTCCCCACTCTAGTCAGACCTTAGGCACCCCAATATCCCTTACTGGTTCCTTTAACTGCCTATACTTTTGCAGATAAACCTTTATCAAATTACATTCATAATCCCAGATGGATGTGCTTTATATTTCTTGCCAAGACTATGACTGCTACATCGTTGGGGTTAACTGTTGATGATGAAATGTAACAGCCTCATATGGCCTTCAAAAATGAATAAGGTAGGGCTTCCCTGGTGGCGCAGTGGTTGAGAGTCCGCCTGCCCATGCAGGGCACACGGGTTCGTGCCCCGGTCCAGGAAGATCCTTACATGCCGTGGAGCAGCTGGGCCTGTGAGCCATGGCCGCTGAGCCTGCGCGTCTGGAGCCTGTGCTCCGCAACAGGAGAGGCCACAACAGTGAGAGGCCCGCGTACCGCAAAAAAAAAAAAAAAAAGAATAAGGTAGATTAAACATGATCCAGTAGATTAAATGTGGGTGCCAATGACCCACATGGGCAGGGGCCTAGAGGGGATAAGCTAGGACCTCTACAAACCACTGTTTTCCTCCTCTTATAGTTAATGACCCACCTTACTTTTCACATTGAAAGAATAGACTTGGAGCAAATGAAGCAGGTAGGATGGCATAAGAAGAGAGTAATTTAAGTTCAAGGCTTTATTCAATCTCAAAAGCAATGGAATTTGTAGCTGGGGCTGGATTTAGGGCCATGACTTATCCTCAACTCATTTTGCTGTGCATAGGGACTGAGACTGATGTTGGGAACATGTGGTCCAGAGAGTCACAGTCAAATCCAAAAAGAATTGGGCAAATTAATGATTGTACTACCTCTAAGATAGACTTCTTCTCCAAATAGCCTTCTCTTTCCTGTGGCTAAATGAGTTGTTTCAGTATCCCTTTTCCTTTCTTCTCTTGCATACCATGCACTGACTAGTTGGGAAATGAACATGTCAAATTGTGTCCCCAGCTAACAGACTGTGCTTTAAGACATTTTCAGGGATGTCTTAAGAAAGCAGGCTCAGGGCCAAATTGCATTGCCTTCTCTAATAGTAAAGTATATGCTTTTGTTAAAAGTAACATATGCATTTAAAGACTAACTTGTTAGATGAACTGGAACTGAATCCATGAAAGTAATTCAGGAAACTCAGATATTTAGTCGAATATTCATAGTTAAATACTGTGGTACCACTGGATAACACTAGTGTAGCCAGTTTACAGCAAAATATCAACTCTGTTGGGGATAAAATAAGAATGATTTTTTTTTTCTAATTCCTCTCTTCAAATATACTTTTGAAAATTTCCTTTGCTGTGACACTTGAATAACATCCTGGGCAGACACCGTAGCTCTGCAAGCAGTTTAAGGAGTATAATGCATGCTCCTTTAAAACTCCAATTTCATGTTTTCCCCCTCCTCACTGCAGGCAAGGCATTTGGCCTTTACTCCTTCACTCCACCTCCCAGTCCAGCACCTCGTGAGACGGGGCACAGAGTTTCTTGTTGAAGTAGAGTTGATTTACAATGTTGTGTTAGTTTCAGGTGTACAGCAAAGTGATTCAGTTCTACATACATATATATCTATTTTTTATCAAATCCTTTTCCCTTAAAGATTATTACAAAATATTGAGTATAGTTCCCTGTGCTATACAGTAGGTCCTTGTTGGTTATCTATTTTAGAAACCCAGCCCAGGGTTCTCTGCACTGTGGTACCACTGGCTCTCTCATCTCCTTCTTGGCATCTCCCAGCCCCAGGATCTAGTCTCATGTATCATGCTAGAAAAATCATGTTCTTCACTGACTGTCAAAACTTTGCCTCTAGAGTGAAAATATTTGCAGATACTAGCTCAATCTATAATCTTTCCATGGACACGTTTCCTATGACCTGCAATCTTGCTGAAGAGATCTCTGAGACCTTTTGTCTGCATCTTTATACATTGCCTGTGCTGAGCTTTCCACCTCCTGGGCTCTGTCTACTTGTCAGAACACCCCATTACTTCTTCCTAAACTTCCCTCACCTGTCACAGCAGGTTTCTACTGCCTGTTACTAAAAAGTCTAGACTTTCTGCTTTCATCCTTACCCACAGCTGTTCAGTTTCTAACCACTACTCCACCCCAGTAACTGTTCTATTCCAGGAGGTGTGCCTTATGCTTGCTCCTATCCTCCTACTGTTATTCTCCCCTGCCAGCCTGGCCATATTATGAGAGAGGATCACTTTTAATTTCATTCAGTTTGCACTTTCAATTTCATTCAGTTTGCACTGAGCTGCCCTAGCCAGTTATGATTATTTTGTATTCTGAATTGGTCGTAATGAATTGTAGGTATTTACCCCAAATTTAAAGTAATGACTTGATTTGTTAATGGGTTTTGGAATTACTCAGACCTAAGCTTTAATCCTGGCTCTGCTACTTGTGACTTGGGAGGAATAATCTCTTTGGTTACAGAGTGTTGATCTGTAAAATTTAATGAAGATAACAGATTAAGCAAGGCATATTTCATTAGATATAAGACACTATTGATTTTAAGACACATTTATGGGCTGTTGATATTTAAGAGAAATATGTGTCTTAGAATTGATGTGAGAACATGTGTACAACCCTTCAGGCCAATACCTAACCAAGAGTAAGTGCCCAGTAGATCGGAACTCATTTCCCCTTCCTTGTCTCTGTGATCTCCCTTTACTCCACTGTCTTCTTCCTCTTCAAAAATCCATGAAAGTTATGAAAAAACACCAGAAGGGAAAAGTAGGGAATGAATAAAAGATCTGAGGATTCTTTTGATTTTTTCTTTTTGCCTAAATGGAGCCTTTTTTTTTTTTTTTTCACTTAAAGTCTAAACATAGTGCTGATCCCAGAAGTACAGTTTCCTGGAAAAAATGGTTGTTCTACTTTAGGAGTTAGGGAACGTTTCATGGACCAGGAATAAAATAGTTTTTCACTAAGAAAAAGGAGATGTTGCTTAGCTTTCATTGTATTATCCCCAAGATCATAGTATATCTCTTGCCACAGGTATGTTTAGGGGGACATTTCAATTTTTTAATGCAGACATGCTATTTTTGTACAATAGGCATCCATACAGCAAGCAGAAAGGGCTGTAAAGTTAAGCAGGACAAGACTATGGAGAAACTTTTGGTCATGATAATTAGTACAAATTGTTCTCCTGAATGTGATGGGAGAGCATGGAAAGATTTTATGTGAATAATAATTTTACTGTGGGGCTTCCCTGGTGGCGCAGTGGTTGAGAATCTGCCTGCTAATGCAGGGGACACGGGTTCGAGCCCTGGTCTGGGAGGATCCCACATGCCGTGGAGCAACTGGGCCCGTGAGCCACAACTACTGAGCCTGCGCGTCTGGAGCCTGTGCTCCGCAACAAGAGAGGCCGCGATAGTGAGAGGCCCGTGCACCGCGATGAAGAGTGGCCCCCGCTCGCCACAACTAGAGAAAGCCCTCGCACAGAAATGAAGACCCAACACAGCAAAAATTAATTAATTAATTAATAAACTCCTACCCCCAACATCTTTTATAAAAAAAAAAAAAGAAGAATGTTACTGTGGCTCATCATATTTGCATTTCCAAGGAAATCAACCAGGGCACTGTGATGAAGAACTGAATGAATGAAAGCAGCGGTGCTCTAACTACACTGGAGCCCAAAGCCACCAAGGTTCTTAAATTCTAAGCCACAGTAAATGCATGGTGGAGGAGCAATGAACCAAAAGCAAATTAAAACAGGGAAGTCCAGCCACACGTGTGGTCCCTATTAAGCAGGAAGAAGAAAAAAATTGACTTTACTATATACAGTTGTTTATTGCTTTCAAATTTAGTTTTCAGAGAGGAGAGCCTAAAACAATGAAAAGCACAAACTATGTTAGGTCAGTTTGAAACCTATTATTCTGCAGTAATAATGTTTATAGTGCTTAGGTGAAGTTGCTATAAAACAGAAGTGTTGGGTGAAGGTAGTCAAAAGGTACAAAGTTCCAGTTATAAGATGAATAAGTACTGGGGATGTAACAACATGATGACTGTAGTTAACACTGCTGTACAATATATTTGAAAGTTGTTGAGAGAGTAGATCCTAAAAGTTCTTATCACAAGGAAAAAAACATTTTTTTCTCCTTTTTTAAACTATATGAGGTGATGGATGTTAACTAAACTTACACGGTAATCATGTTGCAATATATCTAAGTCAAGACGTTATGCTATAGATCTTAAACAGCACCATCTGTAAATTATATCTCACTTATTTATATATATATAAAACTGAAAGAAAAAATAAAATCAGAAATGCCACAGGTATATAGCAAGGATCTAGGGATTAAGACAGCCCATGGAACACCTGGATACCATGTCTGGGCACCAAGAGTCCTATTTGCAGACTTAATAGGCATCTAAGGGTACACATGAAAAGAGATTTTAGGACTAATGATTTCAAGCTGGAAGGCAATAGCTGGAAAGGAGCTCCTGGGGAGGGCACTATAAAATCTCTCTGAATAAGAAAAAAGCCAAGGTACCATGGTCCTTTCTTAGGACAGTTATTTATGCTTGGTGGACAAGGTTGTGCCACTGAAGTACATCTAGTTCAGTCTCTAGGAGAATTTTTTGTGTGTGTGTGTGGTACGCGGGCCTCTCACTGTTGTGGCCTCTCCCGTTGCGGAGCACAGGCTCCAGATGCGCAGGCTCAGCGGCCATGGCTCACGGGCCCAGCCGCTCCGCGGCATGTGGGATCTTCCCGGACCGGGGCACGAACCCGTGTCCCGTGCATCGGCAGGTGGACTCTCAACCACTGCGCCACCAGGGAAGTCACTCTAGGAGCTTTACACAGCTTCCTCAGGAAGGAGATTTTCTTCAAAGAGTTTCAATGATGCACAATGAAATAGTGTCCATAGGAATACAGGCTAATTAACTATAGGGTCTCGAGCCGAAATACATGCATAGAGCCAATTAAGGCCCCTATTGATTTAATTGGAAACAAGAACAACAATAAAAACCCATGTCTGTAAAACAAGGCTTGACTGAGCCACCACCGAGAAAGAGGAACGAAACTTCAGGGGCCTCCATAGACTTTGGAGGCAATATATACCATATTATGATGCTCTGCCTAAACTCACTGACCAATGACTTGAAGGCTTCTAGCTCTGAGAAAGGTCCAGAGCGAGAGCAAGCCCTCCTGCCATGCTGTGCTGTGTTGAGCTCCAGTGCATGCAGCCCTACCACTTGCTCCTTAGTACTGAGCTCATCCAATGATGCTGTCAGTGTCGGTGTAGATTAGGAAGGTGTATGGAGTTTACAGCATGTCTCAGAAAGTGTGTCATGATGGCAGTCTCCAGGATTCGTGTCAATTCCACAAATATTTAATGAAAACCTAATGGGCCAGGAACTGTTCTAGGTGCTTATGATAGGTCAGTGAACATGAAAGAAATGACATGAAGGAATTACATTCTAGTGGAGAGAGAAGACAAATAAAAATAAAATGATAAAGTGTATTTCACAGTATATTAAAGAGTGATACATGCTACTGAAAAGAGTAAATAAAACAGAGCAAGGTAATGAAGATCGGGAATTGGGGTTAGGGAAGTTAGGTCTTTTGGAGAACGTGAGATTGGAGCAAAGGTCTGAAGGTGGTGAGGGAGTTAGTCTTGTGGACACGGGGATGCAGAGCATTTCGGACAGAGGAAACTGCCGGAACAGAGGTTATAAGGCAGGGGTGTGCACATATGCTCTGACTGAGGAACAGCACAAAACCCCATGTGGCTGAGAGAAAAGAGTGAGAAGAAAAGTAGAAATCAGAGAAGTCGAATTCAGAGAAGTAATGAAGGGGCAGATTAACTAGGCCCTTTACTTAGGTTCTGAGAGAAAGAGGATTCGATAGTGGCTCTACACAAAGTTTGGAACCAATTGTAAGCAGGTCCTGTCACATGAAAGAGGACAGGTTGCCTAGCAGCGACCAGGACAGCAGGGAGAAGCAATTTCCCCAGTGGCTGAACCTCATGTGATACATGTTGCTGTCACTTTTCTTGGTAGATGAGACTAAGGTAAGAATCCAAATTTATCGATGGGCTGCAGACAGTAGTTGCTCACAAAGAGGGCAGGAAAAGATTCTGAGGGAATCCAAGGAATTCTCTAGAGTACTCTCTGATGTCCCATGTCTGGTGGTAGAAGGCAAGAAAAGTTTCTGTCAGTACTGTGCTTTCAAGACTGCTTGATCCATCAAGAATAAAGGCTTGGGTTCCCCTCATTGGGTAAGAATATCAGCTATCTGAGGTACAGGCTGAAGGCTTTTCTGGTAACTCTGTATGAGAGACTTGCTAAACAACAGTGCTACAGTCTGCTATATGCTTAAGGAATGTCCCCAAGTTACGACGACATCTTCTGAAGCTGTCTTTCGAAGTTAAGCAAACCTGGTTTGCTGCCATGTACTAGTTGTAGAACTTTGGGCACAAAGCTCCCCCACCCTTTACTTAGTTCTTCCTAAGCTGCAGTTTCTTTCTTTATAACTCAAGGCTAATTAAAGTATCTACTTGAAAATGTTGCTGAGATGATTAAATGAGATGATGCATGCACCATACTTAGTAGAAGGTTATTTTATTATTAATAAACCATTATCATTTACTCCAGTATATAGCATTATTATTTAACTGGTCTTAGACAGAAGCATAGATAATTCATCTATAGGCAGGAAGGTAGAGTATTTGAGAGCAGACACTAGTAACTGGGAGTCTGTGGAAATCGTCTATTGCTTCACTTTACTCAGTGAATTAGAAAAAAGGATCATCAACTGAGAGTAGGGATAAGAGAGGAGGTCTTGAGGTTTGAGCAGCAGGGGAGGTATGAAATATTCACCTAGAATTTTAGGAGGGTGAATGGACCTGGAATGTATAGCCTGATTGCCTGGAGAAAGACCATGCCTTCTACACAAGTAAGAAGTTGTATCTGGCTAGTGTCTGAGTCTTAGTAGAGACTCATAACCATGTAGTATCACGTTCACACCACATGGGATTGAGGTGACGATGTGGCCCAGGCTGTCCATCACGAATGGCATATCTAATCTTTCTAGCCTTAATATCAGGCGTGCCCTACCCTGCCATGATCTTTCAGAGGAGAAAGTGCTCAAGCAGGTCTTGATGTCTCAACTAGAAGGCAAGGCTTTCAACACACACCTCTAGTGTGCCTACACCTGCCACTCTACTCCTCCCCCTCAGCCCATATCAATGGCCCTATTGGAAATTTCTTAGGAGCAGATTTCTAAAGGCAAAGGGAAAAAAATGGAATAACTAATTATGGTCTTATGATCAGGAGCAGAAATAGAGTCTAGTGTCAACGGCTGTGACAGCAGGGTCATCAACAGCCTGCTTTTTGCGATGTGACCTTGGCTGTGGTCCTGGCAGCTGCCTAGCTTTACTCTCTCCTGCCTGTTCGACAAACCTTGTCCTGAAGGTTCTTGGTGATTGCACGAACTACCATATATCCTTTGCATAAATTCATCTACTGTATAAGGGAGCCCAGATTGTTTTCAGAATCTTGGAACTAAGAAGCCTGACTGATAGATAGAGGGAAAAATATCACTCACCTGGAAGTAAAAAGATCACTGACCCTAAAAGCAATGTAATCAATCAGAAGGACATATTGCAGTGCAAATGGAAGTCAGTGTAAATGCATAACCAGATACCTGAGAGAAAAATGCCAACACTAATCATGAGTTTCAGAAATTGGCTGGAGTCCATGTTATCCTCCGTGAGATTGGGCTTGTATGAAGGGCAATCAGAGCATCGTTCAAGACGAATGCAGAGTTCAAGAAATGTTTTAGGATAATCTGCCCATGAGCCCATAAAACTGGAATGTGAACGTTCATAGCAGCTTGATTTGTAATAGTCCCTAACTAGAAACAACCATATATCCGTCATCAGGCAAATGGAAAAACAAATATCATGTAACAATAAAATGGCCTATTATTTAGTAATAAAAAATGAACTACTGATATATGCTACCATATGTGTGAATCTCACACAATATTATGCTGAGTGAAAAAAGCAGATGCAAAAGAGTATATACTGTACAATTCCTTTTACACAAAGTTCTAGAACTGGCAAAACTAATCTGTACTGATAGCAATCACATCAATGGTTAGCCTGAGGCAAGGGGATGGGGTGAACCTTAAAAGGGCACAAAGCAATTTACTGAGCGGTGGACATGTTGGATTGCTTGAGAGGCGTGGTGGTTCCAAACATACATAAAATTTTCAAATCTCATCAAATGCAACACACTTAAAAGTACGCTTTCCATTGTATGTAAATTATATCTCAACAAAGTTGATTAGAAAACTCACAAGCTAGCCAAACACAAATTTATGGTAAACATAAGCTCTGACTTAACAAGGTATTTTGTGTAGATTTTGGAATCAAACAGCTGAGTCTGAATCTAAGACATTCCCTTCATTTTGCAGCTATGTAATCTTGAATAAATTATTCCAGATTTTAGAATATTGGAATCCTCACCTATTTTACAATGAGGATTAAAGGAAAGAACGTGAAACTACCTAGCACATAGTAGAAACTCAAGAAATAGTTTCCATTATACAACTGAATTGAATTCATGGTGCTCTGAGTAATACTACACACCAGCTTACTTCTGAGGAAAGCAGAATTAGCAATTCCTTGCATGAAGATCCCTGTGGGACAAGAAATCATTACACTGAATTACCACTATCTATGGAACACACACAAAAAAGGTCTAAAGCTTATGAGGTGGTCTGACTGAGACTAAGGGTTCATATCTGGCATACACCATTGAGCATAACAGAATGCTGATGAAAGAATGTGAAGCTGTACAAGGTTGGAGCATGTTCTCTGGAGTCAAGACAATCCTGGCCTTCTGCTATTTACCAGTTAAGAACTTCGGGCATGCAAGTTCCCTCCCTAAGCTTCAGATTTTCATCTGTAAATGGGAGTATATACAACACCCACTTCAAATGGTTGCTGTGAGAATTAAGTGAGATAATACAGGGACAGCATTTAGCAGAGTATTATTTTGTAATTACTAAATTGATGCCTTTTCTGCATTTATTTAATTGACCCATCTATTGTAGTCTATGTGTTATTTGTGATAGCTTTATTTTAAACAACATACAGAATAAGTCCTGTTTTGTAAACTTTGAGTGACTTTGGAGGAGCAAGAAAGTGTAGTGTAGGAAATTAATAATTTTATTGCATGGCTCTGGTTATAACAAGAAGCTTACTATGATAAAGCATATTTTAGGCTCTCCATATCTCCGTCTCTTCAGAAGAATGAGAATCTTTTGAAGAGAAAGAATATTAGCACTTCCCTTGACAATTACGTTAGGAGTCATCCCAGAAGAATCTTCAGGGAGTTAAGCACTTATTAATAATTTGCTTGGGCATCTATAGCGGGAACTGGCAGGTGCTAGCTAGAACAGCTCGCTGGAAGTAGACGCCACCTAGACCATGAATTCTTTGAGGACGCATTCATCTTTCTACCCTCATCACTTGGAACATAGTACACCCTTAACAGTTGTTAGCTGGGGTCGGGGAGAGGGAGAGTAAAAGCAAGCAGTACCAATAATAACTTGTATAAAAGAACCTGTGCTCATCCTCAATGCTCCTTTCAGAGAAAATGATGGGAATGATTAGCAACCATTTATGATCAATGGCCCAAAATGACAAAAAATATTGAAGGAGGCACATCTAGACAGCATGGAACATTAACAACATAGGCTATTTAATTTATACAGGAAGCAGTTATAATTAGTGGGAAAATATACGGTGTGATTGTGAAAATAAGAGGTTCCCCTTAGGTTTGATTCAAAATTAGTCTCAGTAGTTGAGCTACGCAAAAGATAAAGAAATCACATTTTAACACCTAGAAAGCTACCCTATTAATTGGTAAAATCAAATGCGAAGAGGATTAACAAGCTGAGATCAAACTTTATGGTTCTTCATGCAATTCTAAAGACTTAATTTCAGGATACAAAAGTACTCAAAGAGTGTTTTGTAATTACAAACCAATAAGAAAATCTATCCAGGAGGAATAATTATATAATTTCTGCATGGCTTCATTGTGCGAGGCTCAGAGAACAGGAATAGATTCCTCTATCATTATGAGCGCTGCAGGGAATGACTCACCATTACAACTGGGACAACATCCTAGAATAGTTGTGTTTTTTCCCCCCATTGTGTATCGTATAAGAAATTAAGCAGGCTATAGTTCACAGTAATTTTTAAAAAATTTAGAAACCCCAAACCTGATTCAGTTTCTGAGACTCTTGCCAGTAACAAGATCAGCAATAGGGTTAAGCTATTATTAAAAATATAAGAAATTTCTCTTTTGAAAATGTTTTTCATTTGCCTTAAATTGTTGGTCTTCACTGGCAGGAAATTAATTTATATCTTCAGTGACCTGTGGTTTCATAAATATTTATGATAGCAAAATGCCATCTGTGTAAATAATTGGGGCATAGTTTCTAAATTCTTGAGACTAACATCTTATATCACATGATGTTGAGACTAACACCATAAATTAAGAAACATTTCATTTACTCTAATCCTGCTACTGAATTTTAATCAGTAAATATTATAACAACCTCATTATAAACCTACATATTATTAAGAATAAATTATGGCACTCAAGACTAAAAATTTATCAGGTAATAAAGAAATAACATGACTATAAACAAGTTATTCTAAAAACAAAACTAAAAACGATCTTTTTAGATGTTAGCTGAACTTGTAATTATTTCACAATATATGTAAATCAAATGGCACACCTTCAACTTACAATGTCAATTATTTCTCAATAAAACTGGGGGGAGAAAACCCTTAATCTTTTAACCTTCCATTTATCTCAAAGAGAATTGAGAACTGTAAATTTTTGCCCCATAAGTTGTGCTTATTTACTCAGTTCCATTATTATTTTCAGCAAAGCTTGTGGCTAAAGAAAAAAAAAATGTAAGATTTCCTTTCAGTATAAACCTTGGTAATCTTTCACCAAAGAGTGGGCTCAGCCTTGGATGTTTTGCCTAAGAAAGAATAAGAAAACACTAAGGGGCAGGACGGGTAAGCAGTGATACAATTAGTCCACCTTACAACATGCTGTAATGCAGAATCTTGCTCATATTTAGCCTTTTAATAACCCATCTTCAGTTTAACTTACATGTTTTAGACTCATATACTAGAAACTCAAAGACAAATGAAAATCAGGCCCTGAGCTGGAAGATCATAGAGTTTCTGAAATTCCACACATGATTATATGAGTTCCACACTCTCTGCCCTATAGGTTCCCCACTCTAGGCACGCTTGGACTACCTGGGTCAGACCTCAGCTGTGGCACTAACCAATCTCTTTACCTGCGACAGATTCCTTGCAAGCACTGCTGAACCAAGCCAGCTGCTGGCAAAATGAATGAAGGTCTTTACAATAAATGATCCACGTCCCACAGCATTGTTTATTATTATCCCACTGAAAAGATTTTTTGTTTTTAAATCTAGAAAATGATTATACACCTACCATGCCCAAGACTTCTATGTTCTTGCTGCTTCCTCCACCTTCCATTTCAGGGTTACTAGACACATCTATTCTTTGGTCACTGGGCTATATGTGGGATGGGATGCTGGCATGTGGAGCTGGGCTGCATGGCTCACAGAGGGTCTAACTGTGCTCCAGGCTAAACAACCTCCTGTTGCTGAACCTTCAGGGACCCTGAAACAGGAGCCTTCTGGGAGATCATCTGAACCTACCCCAGAACTGGATTTCACTCCTATGGGGTATATTACAAGTTTCCCTGAAGGAAACTGGATTGGAAAGAGAAATTAAAAGAGGCCCTGGAGAGAAAGTACTCAGGTGTGAGGGTGGAAAGCAGTGCAGGCCATGGTGAGGAGTAGCAGAGGTTCTGGGGAAAAAGTGACTGGGCCCGACCATTTGGAAGCCATGCTACTGCCACCAGTGACCAGTGTCCTTGGAAGATGATAGTTTAGGAACTCCTGATTCCTGGTATATTGCTTCAGCTCCCTTCTTCCTTTGCCCCTGAAGTCACTGTATGTGTCCAGAAAGGTCCCAGCAGGAGGACAGATATTACTGCATCTTGAAGAACAGTGGAGTTAGTCAGCCTCTCTGAATGCAGAAAAATACCAGGGAAGGCAACAGGGCATGGACACAAGGGAGTAGGACTTGAAACTTTGACTGGAAAGGGCCATTTACTAGTTGTATGACTTTTCTGTTTCCTTTTTTCATATGTAAAATAGAGATATTAATAATAACACCGTGATGAGTGAGTGTAACATTAAGATGTAGAACTCTAACACTAACTATTTTGCAATCACTCAGAAGAGTGGGTTTTTGTATCAGGTTTAATTAATGACCTCTACATCCAAGATTCACTATGAAAGGGACCTGAGGCTCCTTGCAGGATATTAGCCACTTGGTTTGCTCCTAAGTCTCTAGATTCAAATGAACATTAGTAGCTTAATAGTGTATTAATACAAAGCCAAAGCCTACTTGATCTCCAGTTGCATTCTTCTTGCAGCTGAGTATTTACTTGTAGCAGTCATGGACTTGGTCCAAAAAAGCTCTTTGCAAAGAAAGTACTAAAAGCAGTGTGATTTCCTTGGCCTACTTCTCTTCCATTCAAGCACACTAACTTGCCAACTCAACAGAAACCTGTTCCTTCCTATTCCAGTGAAACAGCAGAACATTTTGAACAGAAATATACAGCAGTAGGGTCTTCCTTTTCTTTCTCAAATTGAATGCTAGTGCATTTTAAACGCTTTCAGGATGAATCTTAAGTTGTTAGGATTCTAAATTTTGTCTATGTATTTCTTGTTTGCCTTAACCTTAGGTTTCAGTTTATTTTTTATTCAGAGCTTTAGAGAGAAAAAAAATAAATTTATACAAAATATGGATTCCAAGTCCCAGACAGGAGATTCTGAAGAAACCAGTGCTCTTCAGGTTTTGTGTTTTCCCTCATCAGTAACGGGAAAAGAGCAAAGATGGTTTTTCACTGTAGTTTAGGTGGCGTATCTGTGGACTTATTTCAATTCAGTTTTTACTGTGAGAAACACCATTCCTGAATATTCTGCTTATAAAAGCAATAAACATGATGTGTGTCTGGCTGATTATTTTACCCTCTTTAACAGTAGGAAAGACTGCTGCTAGCTATAAGATATTAACATCTATAAATTATTTTGCTTTTTTGGTTGGGTGAAGTGAGTTGATTTATCATCTGTTATGGCCAAGAATACAGTTCTAGGCCAAGCATACAATTAGGCACGGTCCATTTTCAAGTGCAAAGAACATGGAGAAGGAATAAAAATACAAGCTTTGCAAATATATTTTTTATTCCAAATAAAGAGATCTAATTTAGGCCATAAGTGGGAGAGTCACAAATATCTATACCCTGCCAGCTCCGTGAAAATTAAATTACTGAGTGATATTTGTATTTGGTAAATTCAACAGAGACCACGGCAACAAAAAACTGATTCAGACTTCAATCTCTGAAATTTGATTTAGCAGAGTAAATTATTTGTCTGACTTCAGATTCATATGGTTTTTAATCTCTTTTTTGTCATTTTTTAAATCCTGAACACCAGCTTAGTGTTCTTTTGTTGTTATTGTTCTTTTTACATTTCTGATTAGTGACAAACTTTCTTAACAATCAAGGCAGTATGATCTTCGTGTAAAAAAGAAATATGAGCGGGCAGAGTGCCTGCAGAATCTTCTTGTGCTCACACCTGGTCACCTGATATTTTCCCTACAGAGATGTGTTGGCCTAAGGGCCATGTCATTTTGCAGAAGTTCTCCATGTCTGAAGTTTTGATGGCAAAACAACCCTCAACACTTCAGCGCTCCAGGCAGTGTCTCTTTGAGAGAATAACAATTTATTAATCTCAGTACCTAGACTGTTGATACAGGAAGGCCTTGGATATAATTCTCTCATTTCAAAGATGAAGCAGTTAAGACCCAATAAAGAAAAGTGACTTACCCAGGCTTATCTAATTTGTGGCAGAGCTGGCTCCAAAGCAGGCCTCCTGTTCCTAGTCCAGAATTTTTTCCCATACTGTTTGTTTGGCCTTGGCAGGCTGTAATCAATTTTCACTTTTAAAGATACAATTTTTTTTAACTTAGTTCCTCAAAAACGAACACATTCTCAGAGCTTTGTGGCTTTGTGTCATTATCAAGCGATCAATATCACTCTTGAAAAGAAATTCAATAAAATGCTTTATCGAAGTTTCAGCCTCTTCTTGCAGGGGTCTCTTAAAATCCATTGAACATACTAGTTTTGTAAGGCATATTAACTAGCTAATTCTTATTAACAAGATATGCAAAAGAGAAGGATAACAGAAGGTGAAGAAGGTAATGAAGTTCCCCCAAATCCAATAGGGCCAGGAGTCTTAGGAACTTGGTGACATATTTCCCATTTTACAGATTAGAGAGACTGAGTGATATTCCCAAGGATCTACTTGCATGGCAGAGCTAAGATCTCAACCTGAACCACTTTGATTACAAGCTCAAGCTCCTTGAGTCAAATATTTGTTTACAAGCTCAAGCTCCTTGAGTCAAATATTTGTAAGTCAAGTACAAAGACAGGCGGAGGGTGTTCTTTAAAAAGATCAAACTACGATTTACAAAAACTCCTTTCTAAGTCTCTGACAAAAAAATGTTCCCTATATTACTCCTCTGGTCCTCTGGCAATGTTCCCCGTGGACGAAGGTCAAGAACCTAAAAGACTCCTTTCAGTTATGTTGTTAATACATAAAGCAATGTTATTTAAACCTTTGGGTGCTTTTGTTAGTCAAAGATATCACTGATTTTCTCTCCTACATAGGGAAATGTACACGAGGTCATGGGAACCCTGGAAAAATATAAATTTTTCAGAGTAGCTCTATTCTTCTGGTGCCAGGGTTATTTTTGATTGGCCCCAGGAGGTCACCTTAGTCACATTTTAAGTTCATTTGTCATTCTCGGATTGCTCATCAGAAGAGACTAAGCATTAAAGTCCAAATAGTAAGCTGTGTGCTATTGATTATTCATTTTAGGAAACACACCTTTATCAAATTTTTATAAGATATGCAACAAATGGATAGCAGAAATGTTCCTGGAAAGATGAGTGCAAATCAAAATCTAGTTTAATTTTTTGTTAAATTCACTACTAATAATGACTCTTTAAAAATTAATAGTAATGACTCACAGTTATGTAGAGTTCAAGAGCTGACCAAATATTTTCACATACATAAATCTCATTTAATTCTCACATGCAACCATTCAGTAAAATTCAAATATTAAGTGACCGTTAATCTATCCTGTGAATTGCGCTAGGCCCTGGAGATACAAAAATAAATAAGAAATAGCCCTGGGCTTCAAGGAATTCACCATTTTTATTATTATCATCTTATGTAACATAGTATGTAAGCAAAGCTTATAAGTTAGAATATACTTGCCCATTGAGTCCAGTTATATCCAGACTGAGACTGGAGTTGTTTGAAACCAAAATTTATTCTTGTCTTACTACATCAAACTTCTGCTTAGCTTCGGAGTTGAAATGTGAGGAAAGTGGCTGTGGACTTTTTAAAAAACAGTCTCCCTTAATATATTAGTTCTTAGTTTATGACTTCTATAAATCTGGGATTTTTAAAGGCAATGTGCACCCTTGTAATCTCTCTTGCTATTACACAATGCTTTGCATTTCCAAGGTTAAAAGGAAAAGTTTTCAGCATATGTTTGCTTAAACAGAAACAGAATCCAAGTTATCATGTTCATGTGTAATATTCAACTGAGCAATTCACAAGGTATAATTGCTAAACATGCAATTATATATTATCCTGGGACTCACAACTGAGACGAAGACTTGGGGAGAGTTTATGTGTGCAAAAGGAAGGTGATTAAAGGGTTAGACAAAGAGAAATTATGAAGAAAGGTTCAAGGAATTTGGCTTTAGGATGAGAGCTGAATAACATCTTGATAACAATCTTCATGTACATAAGGAGTTATTATACCAGCTGTGTTTTACCTCTAGGGATGGAAGAAAATTAATTCAAACTGCAGCCCTAGGGATTTAGGTTAGCTCTGAAAAGCTATTTCCTGACAGGTGAGACTGTCTTACTGGAAAAGAATACCAGGGGAAGTTGTGGAATCTCCCTTAAAAAACAAAAAAAGATTTCTAATCTCTTTTTTTTTCCTTACCTTTTGTATTTTATTTTTTATTATTATTTTTTTACATCTTTATTGGAGTATAATTGCTTTACAATCGTGTGTTAGTTTCTGCTTTATAACAAAGTGAATCAGTTATACATATACATATGTTCCCATATCTCTTCCCTCTTGCGTCTCCCTCCCTCCCAGCTTCCCTATCCCACCCCTCTAGGTGGTCACAAAGCACCGAGCTGATCTCCCTGTGCTATGCGGCTGCTTCCCACTAGCTATCTATTTTACGTTTGGTAGTGTATATATGTCCATGCCACTCTCTCACTTTGTCCCAGCTTACCCTTCCCCCTCCCCATATCCTCAAGTCCATTCTCTAGTAGGTCTGTGTCTTTATTCCTGTCTAATCTCTTTTTATAGCTCAAATGTGACATGGCCCCAGGCAGAAAGGTGGACCAGATAGACAGAACCTCAAGGTTCCTTTCATCCTAATGACTCTATAACTATAATGATTTCAGCCACAAAAAACATCCTACCATGGCAAAAACCCATTTGATGCTGAAGTTATACTACCTGAAGTTTCCCTTTTACTTTGCTAATAGTTCCATATAAACATTCCATATAGACAATAGCTTCAATTTATGGTTTTCCTCCAAATGTCAGCTAGAATCAATTTAGAGGTGTCTTGATCAATGTTTCTAAAGGTTAAAAGGCCAAATGTAGGAAAGTGCTAATATTTTGTAAACTGTTGTCCCCCTCACTCATTGTTTCATTTTAATTCCAAACCATGGAGAACCCAGTAGAGATTATCATTATAAAGCTCTGAGATGATAATGTCCCCCTACGAGTATCCCCATAAGCTTTTTCTCACCAAATCAAGTTGATACTGGACTTCAGAGGTTGCTCAGAAGCAAACCAAGCACAGCAGAGGGATTGGAAGGTATGGGATATGGTGAACCTAAGACATCACTCCATTCAGTTCATTTATTTAACAACAAAGAAATAGGCTCAGGATTGTTAAAGAATTAGTGCAGGATCATACAGATTAGCAAAACACAAAGCTGAGATTAGAATTCGAGTCTTTTGACTCCTTATACAGTGACTGTTTTATAAATCATATTTTTCATATTAAAAGAACCAAAGCAAAAATGAATTTAAAAATAATCATGTTTCCAAATATATCTAGATGCTAAAAGACTAGACAAACAACTTGAAATTCCTTTCTTGTGGAAACATCTGACTTTTCTCTCCATGCTATGATAATGAAATCAGGAGGGAGGGATAGATTGGGAGTTTGGGATTGACATGTACACACTGCTATATTTAAAATAGATAACCAACGAAGACCTACTGTATAGCACAGGGAACTCTGCTCAATATTCTGTAATAACCTAAATGGGAAAAGAACTTGGAAAAGAATAGATACACGTATGTGTATAACTGAATCACTTTGCTGTACACCTGAAACTAATACAACATTCTTAATCAACTATACTCCAATATAAAATAAAAATTTTAAAAAGTCAGGTATCTTCCTGCATGGACAGGCATGTGTAACAGTTATTCCATTCATATGTGTCTACCATATTCCATAAAATCCACATAAAATCCATGTCTTTTCTAATGGGTTTGATAGATGCTCACTTGCCAATTTCCCCTAACTGTAAAGAGTAGGCTTTAGAGGCAGAAAAACAGGTTAATCTTGACTTTTCCAACTGCTGATATTTCTGTGGCCTTGGGCAAGTAACTTAACCTGTTTGCTTCCCCTTCTGCAAAATGAAGATTTACCTAGATTGACCAAGATATTATTATGTTAAGTGCTTAGCACAGGCCTGGCAAACACTAAGTGCTCAGTAAACTATAGGTGCTGCTGTTATTATTATTGTTACTATTATTATTATTCCCATATACTTCAACACTCAGAAAGTTACCCTGAGACATGATGAGAAATACAGCCTTTCCATTAGGCATACAAATATAAAAGAGCTCTTTCTTAGGAAAACAATCCCCCATCCCCCAAAGCCACGAAATCCATGTCTTCAGTGGCAAAAGTTCAGTTTAACTGACATTTTCTGCATTTCCTGAGGAGCCAGTATATGTCAGAGGCTCTACTGAGTGCTGTGGACATAAAAATGAGGGAAACAGTCATGCTCCTCAAGGGTTTCATGGTCCAGAGTTGAAAGAAACAAATAGACAGATAAATACAATATGACAGGTCAAAGAGAGCAGAAAGGGCTATACATGCAGGATGAGAGGATGGGGGAGAATGGGGAAGGGTGTTGGGTGGAATTTGGAAAGGCTTGTCAGAAATTTCCATCACTTCAGCTGAGTCTAAATTTTAAGCAACAAGGCGATGGAGGTTCATGATCCCTGAATAGTTTTTTTAAAACTAAAATTTTGTAGGCTAAACTAAAAGAGGTCACTGATCAAATCTGTCCCTTATCTGTTTCATCTTAAGTCAGTTTGACAGAAAGGATTACAAAATATTAGCGTCTGAGTGAGAGAGAGAGAGACCGTTATTTCAGCACCACGCCTGGCACATCAGTAACTGTTTGCTGGGTAAATCTTTTTCAGTGAATCTGCAATTTGCTGGAGGTAATTATCAATATAAGAAGGTCATTTTATTATCATCTTATGTTTACTAACACAACTCCTCAAAGATAATTATGCAGGTAATATTCTCAACTCCTCACTTCAGCTTCCATGTGGATTCTTATTCTTAACTTGACAAAAGGCAGACACTTTAAATAAAGGGGGTCATTATCAAAATCCTCAGGGTTTCTATTGACTGGATGATAACCTAATTATATGGCTCACATTTGCTTGGATGTGAGCTAGGATTCTTAATGTCCGCTAATTTTTAAATATGCACTGGTAAAAACATCTTACTTGTAATATAACCCACAGGTCAGCATTATAAATAAGTTCTGAGACCTGTGGATATGTAGGAAAAATCACCTATCACTCATCTAAATAACCTCAGAGGAGATGATTAGATGTTTAAACTGTTAAATGCTCAAGATGACATAGCTCACAAAACGTATCAATATATAAGGTCGAATTGAATCTCTCCCCACAGGGCACTAGCCCCCTAGACCCTCATTTTAGTAGCTCTGCACACAATGCATAATATTTTTCATAATGTATACTGCATTAACATATAGGCAGGGTCACAGCAGCAATGAGCTAAAAAGATTACATGGCAAGGTAAGTTCCAAGCAACATTCCTTTGAAATAACTTTCCTGAGATTATTTGAAAACACATTATGAATAAACATATTTTGACTCTTTGCTTTAAAATGATAAGTAAAATGGGAAACAATTTACCTGATTAAACATATTGAAATATCTATATTTTGTTAGAATAAAAATACACTAAAAAACCCCAATCACGACTTGATAATATTGATAATATTTATGCAGCACTTGATGCTTTGAGCTATAGAGTATCCATGTGAAGTATTATTATATTGTCAAAGAGGCTGACTTCATAGTGAAAATGCCCTTTTAGCAAACAAGCTATGGGACTTGTTCCCCTGGCAGAGAAATTTCCAAGTCAGCACTGACTCTTCTTCCATTCAGGACTACTTGTTACTAAGTGCTGTTAGTTCTAGCCCCTTTGCTCTTGGTGAATTTATCTCCTCTCCATTTTAGGCAGGCAGCTTATCAGTTTGTGACTCTCATAGTCTCATACCTAGAATAGTGCCTGACAGATAGTAGGTGCTCAATAAATACTTTAAAACAAATGAATGAATTCCTATATCACCACATTATCCTATTTCCTCAAACCCCTCCTCCCACTTGTCTCTGAAAACTCCTAATTGGTGCCATGAGCCAGATCTTCTATTCTCTCACGTACCCTACACACGGTTGCTTAACCAATTACACTAAAGCACAGATTTAATGGTTTTACTCCCCAGATTAAAGCATTTAAATGTCTCCTTATTATTACAAACTCCTCACCCTGGCATTTAAAATCTGTCACTAACATCCCTAATCAAACTTTGACCAGATCCCAGCCTTCAGTTTCAAAATAAGATCATTTGTATCATTCCTGTCACCCCTCAGACTATCTTGCCTATTTGACTGTGTTCATGCAGGTCCCTTGGCCCACATGGCTGCACCCACCATCTTTATCTGCTGAAATGTCACCAGTCCTTCAGTATTTATGTGAAATGCTACTTCATTCCAGATGCACTGATCAGATACTATCATTTCATCTTATACACCTATCTTATTCTGCCTAGTAATATAGTTATATGTGGATCCATGTCTTATTCCCAGTATTCTAAGTTCTCTAAGTCCAACGACTGTATCTTATTGATACATAGCTTTTATCCTAAAGCATACAGTAAATGGTCAATACATATCTGCTAAGATGAAGGGAATCCAAAAGATAGGTCATAGGATCAAAAAATACTACCTCATTGAACATATGGTGGGGAAAGCAGAGGATGAATGTAGAGTTTCAAAAATTGGGGTTTGCATCTTGGCCCTGCCTTTACAAGATGAGTAGCTCAGGCAAGCTTTTTTATTTTTCCTTTTAACCAGACGGAAGCCGTCTCCTCATCTATAAAATGATGACAATTACTTTATCAACCTCACAGAGTTGTCTGCCAGACAAAGTGAAAAATGGAAGGGATGTTTTGTAAACTTCAAATGTTATAAAGATTCAGCAGTTTTCCAATTGTATGCCATGTAACTTGTTGGCTCAAAAGAAATGGAAGCTACCTGGTAATTGTGAGTCCTTTCCTGCCATTCCTGGTGGAGAAGGAGGACTGGGTATGCATAAGAACAGAAATGGAGAACATTCTCCTTCTGCCAGCAGTCCAATTGGCCAGCAGAGGAAAAAATCAGTATTTGGACACATATTTTTAACATTAATGCTCAGCTAGGTCACTGAATTGCTATGTTACAGCATGTAGAAATAAATTATTTTGAGGCTTAGAGTTTATCATATTTTTAATGTATTAAGCTGACAAAGCAACTTAAAAAAAACATTGCCAAGGGGTTTCTTTTTCCTCCTCTGCTTCCTCTTGTGTATTTTCTTTTTGCTAAATTCATTTTTAAAAAAATACAACAATAAGAGTCTGTCATTTTCCTTGGAAAATACTGTAGCTCTACTCTGTGCTCATACCATGGTTTTGGGGCGCTTATTTAGAGCTCGACACAAAAGACTGTGTATAGTGTAGAGACCAGGAGGAAAGGGTGCTGGTAACTAGGCAGGGCGGTTAGACCAGTCCCGCCCCCAGGGAAAGACATTTCCCAGGCCACTTTCTGCTTCAGATATCCCCGATGGTAAGAGACAAGCCGGATGCAGGTTATGATATCTGAGTACCCTGGACGAATGTGGCTCACTGAGATATAATCTGATTTTAGAAGGGTTTATCCAACTCACATTCCTTGTCTGAGGCTTTCCCACATTTCTGGATAGCTGTTGACATTTTAATAATTTTTTTAAGTGCAGCAAAGGAGACAAAGTCTGTCCATTATCTGAGAAAATATAACAGCTACGTCTTTGGAGTGAGGACTGGGTTCTGAATCAGTGTTTTTCTGTTCCTTCATTTCATTTTTGTGCAGGTCTACTAGACACTCTGGACTGGTTTGAAACCTCGCAATGACGTCAATGGGGCAGAGAAATTGGAGCAGCAGAGACAGCTGCAATGCAGCAAGTCTACTGAGGTTTTATTCTTTTCTCCCAGGGTGACATCTGAGACAGATATTATCAATCAAACCGTCCTGGCTCAGCACCAAATCAAAGGCACTTTATCATTCAAAGCAGTAAAAGCTGCAATTAGATGATCTGCTCAGCTTTTTCCCTAGGAATATCTTGTTCACGACAATTAATAATGCAATTAAACCTAAATTAAACAAGAAAATGCGTACTAAAATATTTAATTTAAATATGGGAGTTCTTTCCTTTAATGGTTCAATTATCAAATTATTAAAGATCACTCTCTACATATATTTTGTATAAAAAATTCAAAACAAAGTATTACCTCTTTTGAAAATACTAATAAAAGCCAAATGATAAACTTTAGCTTGTTTCCAAGAAATGTCCAAATGTCCAGGAAAAAAATATAGGTACATAAATAGCAAAGCGTTACTATCATTTAGAAAACAACAAACAACAACAACAAAAACCCAGGGACAGTTTACAGGAAGGAAACCAGTGCTCTGCGAATTAACATTTCTTTCAAAACATTCAAAATAAAACCAAAAGGAAGAAAACCGAGCCAACTGCTTTTCTGTTTGTTAAGCACAACGTATTATTTACTGACTTCTCAAGCGTCTCTTCTTGGGAATTGTCTTCCTTGCCTGAGTATAAAATAGCATATTGAAATCTGAAAAAATACAGCACTTAATCTAATTATATAGTTTTAAAGTAAAGGTCTTCATTCATTCTGTCTGTCTGTCTCTCTTTTTAAAGAAGAAAACTTTAAACTACTAAGGACACCCAAGGCTAATCTTAGCAAATCTAACTAATAAACATCCTTAGAACAGATTTTTTTTTTCAAAGTTGCGTAGAAGAGCTAGGCATAGAACATGCTCACCAGAAGGAAGAATACAAAACTGACTGCTATCCCGTCTCTCCTTGCTTTCTGGAGTGTTTGTTGGAAAAAAAATGCTGGTGAACAAAATAAGTGCAAAGTGGACTAGAGAGTAAACTCGGGGTAAAAATCAAGGAGAAAATACCAATGTCAGTCTCAAGGTGATGTAGCCAAACTGAATGGGATTCAAAGCCATTTAGTCTAGAAAGGCAAACTGGCCAAATACAAGAAATATAGAAAACAATATTCTTCAGCAACTGTCTTTTATCCAGGAAGCATCATCAACTCACTCAACGTTATCACACTAGGTAATATTATATATGATGTATATTTCTCTATCTTAATAACAGATTTCAAAACTAGGAAAGGCCATGATGCAGGAGACTTACTATTTTAATGAGGAATAAAAAAGAGGACATGTGTTAAGTCAGCACTATGAGTTTAGTTTAGCTAGAATAACAAATATCTTGCCAATCAGTCATGTTTACCCAAGTGTAGGGTACCAAAAGTTCTCTTTATTATTTAGATTTAAATAATAAGTTCCTTTTTTCCACCCTTTTTCATCCATTTAGCTGTGAAATAGACAATAAATCATAGCTAACACTATGAAATACCTTGTACATTATTTACAAAGCTTCCTAACTGATCCAGCCCTAAAGTTTCTCTCACCACGAGATCCATCATTCCTTTATCCATTCCTTTCAGTCAGCATAATGGTAATAATATGGGCACTGAGACTTGTGGATATGGGTTTATATCCTAGCTCCATCTAGATACGTGTCCTTCAATAACTCAATCTGTAAAATAATAATGAAATGAAATGACACATGAATAAACATTTGTAGGCATTCTAAATGTGATAGCTATTATTTTTAGATGTTTGTTTAAAATGTGTATTATTGTGCTTCAGTGCCAAGTACTGTGCTATGCAGTCAAAACACACACACACACACGTGCATGCACACACACAGAAAATAACACAAAATGCACAGGGTAAACCAAGCTAGCAACCTGAGAATCATTCTTACCTTCCCATCTAATCACCACTACCACTACCAACAAAAGCAGAGTAGGGCCCTTTCACAGCTGTCGGAAATGTCTTATCAGTCACAATGTGCCAAACCTTGCCAATGTCATAAACAAGCAAGTAATAGAAGTTCCAGAATCAGATTCAGATTTAAAATCTACACATTCTGAGTGTCCGCAGTTCTTCTAAGGAATGTATAGCCTACCATTTCAATCCAGAAATCACAGGGATGCCAGAAGTGAGAGCCCACGTCAGCCCACGCAGGAAGTTAATCATTTATTGACAACTACCGTTGTCCAAATGACCTGAGCATCCTGGATCATTTACTCATTCATTTAGCAAATGTTGATTGACAACTGTGTCATCCTAGACACTGCAAATTCAATGGTGAACAAACAGGTTAGTTTACTTTTATTGAGCATCTACTGTGGTATGCTTCTTTCCTTCTAATACATTTTGATGTGTAAGCAGCCCATGACGGAGGGCCCTTTTTGTCACTGGCGAGATCTCACCCTCACGCCATCCTACCGGGTCTTCTTCTCCATGTAATTTCTAGTACTGTGTGCAGTTCCTACCCTCCACTGTAATCTGTGTTCTAATACAAAGCGTAGTCTCACCGTCTCTTGCCAGATTAAGGAGAAAAGGATTTCTTTAAGCAGGCAGAGCAGGCACCTAGATAGTCTGGCATTGGCCATTCACTATTGGATGGTATTTTGATATTAAAAAAATATGTACTTGGTGAGTCTCCCTGGCAAGGTTGGCAAACACTAATGAATAATTGACTTGGAATTAATCAAAGCAGTAAAGAATGAAAGTGAATTTTTTTCTGACAGGTGACTGAAAGGCAGAAACTAAGTATTGAGCATAAATGCTTCATGTTCCAAACTTAATTATAAGGTCCTTGAGGGTCTTTCCCTTATTTACATCAGTTTCAGCACACAGTATATCTCATATAGTACCTCCTTGTCCACAGTATTATTACCATAAAAACTTGTGGACTGTTGCTTTTGGAAGCAATTAAAATATTTTCAGTTGAAAGTACCAAATATGTTTAAGTAAACTTGGAAACAAATGCTATTTTTCTGTTAATAAAGGCCACAAAGGAATTTAAATATATTCACTAAATAAAATTTAAATATGTATAAATTTATAAATAATAAATTAAAAATTAAAAGCACTGTCATTAGCAATCAAGAAATCAATACTTATACAAATTGTCTTTATTATGTGGTATAAAGAGTAAGAGTTTTAGAATCATACAGACTAGAGTTTGTGTCCAAATTCTGCTCATAATATGCTCCATGAAAATGGGAAAATTAACACTGTCTCAATTTTTAATAAAGGGATGATAGCTTATCCAGTAGTTTATTATGAAGAGTAAATGAGTATGTATAAAGTATCCTAAACTGGCATAGAGTAAATATTTAATATTTTTAAGTGATATACTGTATTTTTTTTTCTATTTTGAGTTTTTTTGGGGGCACAGGGAAAACTGTTACATGGAAATTTCAGAATATGTCACTATAATGAGTTTTTTCAAATAATATATAAGAGAATAAGAGATGCATAGATAATCTCTTTCTTTTACTGTATTTAAAAAAATTAATTGTAGGCATTGTGAGACTTTATAGTATTTTAAAGTCTGAATTATAATTTCAAGACTTGTCCTTTGTATCACAGAAAGTGATTTTTAACTATATGACTAAATTTTTTGGGTTTTCACAGCAACATAATGCCTACTGACGCTTGTGACAACTCTTCCAAAGCTCTGTTTACTGAACCATCATGGCACCCCACCTTTAAGAAAGACATTCCTGTTGCTTACTCAGAAATCAACACCAAAGGCCTACACTAAATATCCTTGAACAGGGTTTCCTAAAATGACACAGAGCCTGAATATTTATTATCTGGCTTCAATATGCTATGGACACAAGCCAAAACTTGACATATTCCTGTCTGCAGTTTATGATACTTCTCAATGACAAAAAGATCTCCCAGGGCTTTAAAACTCTGCTGCTACAGAGTGAATTTTGTTTTAAAATAAAATTCTCCTTTGGGTCAAGTATTCACAAGTAGGTAAGAAGATCAAAGACCAAAGCTTGTCCAAGGCTTGTTTCTCCAAAATCACTTGAACTCATGGAGGTGCATAAGTCCCAAGTCACAGAATTACCACTCAAACATACACACACACACACATACACACATGCAGTCTTTTAACAAATATTTATTGAGCATTTACTGTGTGCTAGACACTGTTCTGCACATGTAAGATATATTCGTTAACCAAACAGACAAAATACCCTGCCCTTATGGAGTTCACATTCCAGCTTGGGGTATGGGGTGAGATGGGAGAAATGGGGGAAGAAACTATAACAATACACATAAGCCACAGTGTAGACTTTATCTTTCCCTGGAAAAGTCATGCCCATATCTATTATCATTCCTTTGCATTTTCTTTGCTTTCTACCTGGAATGCCTCCTTTGCCATCCTGCTAGACCAAGGTCAAATATCACCTCCTCTGTGAAGACTATGCTAGCTCTCCTTGGGGCCTCATGGGGCTTTATTATAGCTCTTCTATGGCATTTCTCAGATTGTCTTCTAATTGACATGTGTCTGTATCTCTCAGTGGCAGACAAGTTCCTCCGAGGCAGGAGCCTAGCAAAGACTAATTCTTAGTAAGTGTTGTATCACCAGGGCCACCCAGTACAGAGCATAATCAAGTAGCACCCTCAATGAATATTCAGTTAAAGACTGAATGCAGTTTTATTCTATAATAAAGAAAAGAAAGATTAATTGTGAGGTTAGCTATGACTAGGATGTTTCCTTGCACACAATCCACACCAAAGTTTGGCTAATACACAACTTTAAGAAAGATTATGCTTGAAATTGAACTATTTTATGTGAAATATAATGGCATTGTTTAACTAACAGCTGATTCAGCAGGCATGGTAATTCAAAAGCAAACTTTTAGTTAGTTGATACAAATAGCCTTGATAGAAATACTAATTTTATGGCTTGCTTATCTTTTTTTTTTTTGATTCTCTCTTTTTTTCTAATTTGAAGCTTTTTTAGAAACTTTTATTTATTTATTTATTTATTTTTATTATTTTTGGCTGCATTGTCTTCGTTGCTGTGCGCGGGCTTTCTCTAGTTGCGGCAAGCAGGGGCTACTCTTCATTGTGGTGCGTGGGCTTCTCATTGCCGTAGCCTTTCTTGTTGCCAAGCATGGGCTCTAGGCACATGGGCACTAGGCACACGGGCTTAGTAGTTGCAGCACACGGCCTCAGTAGTTGTGGCTCGAGGGCTGTAGAGAGCAGGCTCAGTAGCTGTGGCTCACGGGCTTAGTTGCTCTGTGGCATGTGGGATCTTCCAGGACCAAGGATCAAACCCCTGTCCCCTGCATTGGCAGGCGGATTCTTAACCACTGTGCCACCAGGGAAGTCTGGCTTTATTATCTTTTAAAATGCTTAATTTTATCTGTGCTATAATCATTTAGATAAGTTGAGTTTAGTTAAGATGTTTATTTTCTTCAACCTTCTAATTATCACAAGAAAATTAAATTACTGTGTTACTGAGAAGGAAGTCTTAGCCCTCTAACTTACTGTGATTGGCACAGTGGAGATTACTTTGGGGAGCTGCAGTTTAAGGCAGGGGATATTCCAAGAGCGGAAGTCCTTGTAGGCTTTAGAAAGTGTCTACGCCCCACTGAGTTATTAGATCTGTGGTTCTGTAGGCTGGACCCTCTCAAGACATTATCTATCAGATTAGCTTTTCTTCAGTCTATCTTCAGCTCAGAAAACGTTGCTTCGTTGATTCCGCTATGCAATCAAAGAGGAAGCTGCATTTCTGATACAGAGGAAGGTATTAGGAGCAAGTTAACATCCCTTCCTGCAATCAACTGTCAGGGTAATGTTAGGTCTTCTACTAAACGGATAGCTGGAGCCATCTGACTTTAACCAGCGTATAATACGAAGCACTACATAGCTGTTGATACTAAATAAGAATGTCTTCCTTCTTTATCTTTTCTCTACTGACTTTTCAAGGAAATAATCTCATGGGAAAGGTTTATTTCTCTGCCCCAAATTTGAGGCAAATGCATTCACACTTCTCTTGCATAGGCCCAACACTTAGCTTCATGCTGATAACAGCAAATAGGTGATGATTGATAGAGTACTCTTACTTAGAAGCGTGTGCTTTTGCTTGAGCAGGCTGTATGCAGTTCCTTTAAATAGCATAGGAAGGAAGAAGTAATGTAATTCTTCAAATATTATATACACTTTTCCTCATTAAAGTAGGCTCACAGGCATTCACTCATACTGCTAGTGCTATGGTGAAAGTCTCAAGAGTAGGATAATGTCTATAGCATGGAGAAAATTATGAATATATTTTTCGGAAGTCTTGGGTGTTTATATTCCAGCTAAATAAATTAGTTGTTGATTGAAATGAGTTTTTCTGCTCTCTGTACCTATCAGTGACTACCAGTAGAAGATAATGTATTTGAATTTTTGTGAGTATTCAAATTTTACTGTTTTTTAACTTAATCACAGGGACCTGGTCTCGGGCACATTTTTTCCTTTTGGGTAATTAAAGCAAAGGGCCTTCTCTGAGCTAAAAAAAAGTATCTTTCACACATAATTGCACACAGGACTGTAACCTAATGGTGGTCAAAAATCAGCTCTTGAATGTTAGTTTCTGTGTGGTGTTTAGCAGTGACAAATACACTCCGTCAGGCTCTATAGATTTTCTATCTATTGTTTCAAAGAATAAACAAGTATATACTGATTTCTGGAAACATTTACAAATCTGTAACTTAGCTTCTAATATGATTACCTTGGGAGCCAACACAGTTTCAAGTTAAGCCCATAATCCCACCTACTAAACATACTAAATGTAGGTGTGCCCTGCTTTAAGGAACCATGCAGTACAAAATATATGTTTACATAAAACAAATAAATTTGGAAGTAATTTTACTATAACAATAATTCTTCTTCTTGCTAAAGGATTTCCCCTAGGGTTCCTTTAAACTTTAGTTCTCCTAGTGCATTTAAGTGATGTTTATGTATAATTAAACATTGAAAATGTAGACTCAATTTTATTTTCTCACTGAATTCACCATTAGCTATAGCTCAATTGGAAAAAAAAAAGTCGATAAAATAACTAAAAAAAATTATGTAAGTCAAACGAGCCCAACTAGAAAAAGTAACTTTACACTTAACTCTTAAGGAATTGATAAAAAGAGATAAATCTTATCAGATAGAGGGCCTATAAGGGTACTCTAGGCAGCTTTCCAAGCCTTTAGCTGTTGAACCTTGAAAACATTTTAACTGAACAATTTAATTGCGAAGTTCCATTTTGATCATTGCAAACTGACATCAAAGAGTTGACCGAGCCATTGGGTCACCTCGAAGATTCTTATACACACAAATAGACTTTTGTGGGTTTAGTAGCACTTGCTTGAATGGTTTTTTTTTGGCCTGAATTTTTTCCTTCAAAAACATTGAGAATAGAATACAACTCTACTTCTATGAAAGCCCCCTTTGCTTTCGTAGAAAACGCTCAAACCAGTCTCTGCTTCCAGGCTGGTGCCACACAGTGGTCTATGGCCTTCCCTGCTTTAAGACCCGTAATGGTCCCTTGTAGTTTTGGGGATAAAGTTGAAATTATTATGAGGGCTTAGCTAGCCCTGTCTGTCGTTTCTGCATCGTCTCACGCATCTACTTCCCTTCTTATGATTTGGAACAGCAACATCTTTTCCCCAAATGAATCATGCTCAGCTATGTTACACCTGGAATTTCTTTCTTTTGATTCTCTGTCTAGTTTTGGCCTACTTATCCATCAGAATTCTAGTTATGAATCACTTCCTTTATGCTACCATCTGATATAGGTGAAGCCAAAGCAGGTTATAACATACATTATTGTTTTAACACATTGATTTATAATCAGTGATTTATTTGTGGATTTACTCTATCTGATGGTTACACAACTTTAGATCCCAGAAGCCTAGAGCAGTACTTAGTAGTACGTAGTAAGTGCTCAATAAATGTATGTTGGAAAGATGAATGAATCAATCATATAAATGGATAAGTGGAATTTTTAAAAAGTTAATTTGAACAGCATACCATGACTAAAAAATCCCCTGGATTTTCAACAAAATGCTAACCAACTTATAAATAAGTGAAGGTGATGAGATAAAGAGTAAAGAGGCTAATATTTGTTGAGTTAATTATTTGGACTAGGCACTGTGCTACTTTTCATCTCATTTAAATACCACAGACACATAATACCTGTATCATTTCTCATATTTCATTCTTATTATAACTTAGAGTTATTGAGGGTTTCATATGTGCCAGTAACTGTGTTAGGTGATTCACATCATGTCACTTAATTGTCACAGCATTTCAAGGGAAGCATTATAACTCCATTTACAAACAAGAAAATTAGCGCTCTGACCTGCCCAAGCTCATAGAGTTTGTAAACAATGAAGCTGAGATCTTCACTCACACTGATCTGGTTCTCTAGGCAGTGTTTATTTCATCGAAACAACATCACATCACCCAAATTGTTTTTCAGAGGTCTATGAAGATATTAATAGGTTGCTCCACTCCCCAAAAAGGTTTTACGGTTAGATAAGTTTAAAATACTTTTTCCCTTTTTAAATATATCCTTTTTTAGAAATTCCAATGACATTAGTTGTATATCACAGCTCTGAAAGCATTAAGCAACCTGCGTAATTATCTAACCAAGTGTTTTCAAGTTTTAAGAAACTGCCTCCTTTCCATTTCTTCACAGACCACTAACATTACACCCCATAAAGTTCATGACTGCCTTCAACTGAAGTTATATTAAAATAGGGTAAAAGGGGTTCTTTTTGACCCCAACCTCTTTTGAATTCCATTCTTGATGGGAAGTTTAGAAATTCTAAGTTCCTTTTCCCTTCATGACCCCTTTATTTTCAATTGACCCTAGCAAAAAATATATGATCAGGAAAAATTGTGGTCTGATTTATGAGAACTAATTTTGCTCAAAATCGAAAGTATATTTCTTCTCTGATTTACTCATCAATACCACCAGAAGTATTTGTTGAATGAACTGCCTGAAACCTATGCTACACACTGGGCAAAAAATTATGCCAGCTGTAATTTCTGTCCTCTGGAAGCCTTGGCATTCAGAGAGTTAGAAAATGAAATCCCCAAATAAGCAATGCCTATGTTTAAAATGTATGCTCACATTCCACTGTTTTGATGTATATGTCAGTCTGGGACTGTGAGATGCTACCAGGCTAAATCAGTGTAAAATCACACAAATCACTGCTTGGTTCTAGTTTGTGAAACCCATTGTCTCCCATGTACCCAGAATTCCATGTTTCTTATTGTCTTAATTCTCAAAATGAAGACATAGTTCATAGACAATGAAATATTTAAACAATGCAAAGTAGTTTACCTCTCTTCCACAGCTCTAAACAACATGATTTTTAAAAATATTCAACTATTCATTAGCCACATAAAAATACATAAAATTTGAGAACGGTTAAAAAAATCTTTACAATTTGTAGTAACTGCTCATTACCTTATAGTTCTTTTTGTAAGAGTCTAATAAAGGAAAGCTTTTCAGAAAGTCTTACTTTAAATTTCAAGTTGAGAAAAGTGAATATCATTCACAAATTTTACCATGGTCTGAGGAAACAGATAATTTATTCTTACAGAAAAATTTCACCCAATTCACTATCTACTCCTATAACCTAAAAAAAAAAGATAATGTAAAGAACTTTTAATATATGAAGGTACTCAAAGTATTTTTCCTAAAAAAATCACACAATTTTACAAAGCATAACATTTTCCCATTGTTTTGTTTATATTTATTTCTTATTATTCAGTGATTTTAAATATGAAACCATGTCTCAGCTCTCTTCCTGAACTGTCAGATGAAGTTTGTTTTTCACAGTGTTACCAACACCTACCATATCCATGAATGTCTCCGGGGAGGAGGTAAATCTCCAACATGCAGCATCTTGAAGGGCTGGTGCTGTCTCAGTATCCCAGCACTCAGGAACTTAGTTCATTTTCATTAATTTCCCTGTGTTCTTGAGGCCACATAGTTATTGCTTAGCTCTTTGTCCTTTTAATTTTCTTTCCGATGGCATGCCACTTCCCATGGCAGAGTAGATATCATTTTCGATATGAATACAAATGACTTAGCAATCAACATGTAAGCATTCAACTGGAACATCATCAGTAGTTTCCTTTAGACATCAAATGAGAAAATCGATTTGCAGTCACATCTGAATGATAGCTTCCCATGGTGCGTGGAGCATTTCTTCCAACTTACCTCAGAAAAGGAAAGCATTTGAGTTTCTAAAATTGTTGACAAATCTCCCTTTAAACAGTATCCTCTGTTTTCTCTCTCATTTTGCATTTTCTCCTCCATGCCTGGTGATGTGTCAGCATGTTTTCGGGTTTTCTTTTAACTGAGGTAGTGATCAGATTAATCAAATACAATTCTCTCTCCTTCTACCTTTTGCTTTGCGTTTGGAGCTATCAAAACTCCTGTCTGACTCGTTCTGCATTGTTTAGCCCATTCGGGGCACGATGAAAGAACACCTAACACACAGGGTCAGATTTCCTGAATGACATATGTTAGACCACAACAAAGGAGAAAACCCTGGAGAGATTATAAGTCCTTTTCATCGCAGGAGATTACAGAGCAAAGAAAATGTCTATGTTACACAAAGAAATAACAGCGTGACTGGAATAACAAATTCTACTTTGCCCAGGTTTGGGATCAACATCCCTGACTGCTCTAAGCATGCTGGTGTGCATTTAAACTCCTACCTCTAGCCCAGGAAGACTGGCCTTTAAGCAGATACAATAGCCCTTAACAGCCACTAGGACCATCATTAACACCGCACAGCAGTAAACAGGTTCAAAGCTCCTCAGATCCTGAAGAACTAAAGGCATCTTCTAGAGTGACAAATTATACCCCAAAGACATTCAACAGAAAAGACAAGGGTCTCAGCATTCTGGATCTCTGAGTGGAATGTGATCGTGGCTACAGCTCACAGTGACAAACACTGGTTTACAATCAAATGAGACACGTCTGCATTGCTTCCCCTTTGCCTCTTACTATAGGACTTAGTCTTATTTAACATCCTTCTGGATCCTGATAATCCTGTATTTTAACTGGATCTGTGCTACTAAAGGGATACCTGGTTTCTTTACTTCAGATTTGCCTCCACATTTCAACTTCCCAAACCTCACTATGTCCCAGAGAAGCTGACCTTAAGATAGGACTCATTTCTTACAATGGCAGCAACAGGCATGAATTTATATATAAAAGGTATATATATAGCCAGGGTAGTTCTTTAAAAACCTAACTCAGGTCACATCATTCATCAGCTGAACACCTTCTAGCTATTCCCCCTTTCATTCAAAGCGAGAGATAAAGTCCTTACAATGATGTACGAGGCCCTAGTACAATCCCCAAGATCTCCCTAACCCCACTGCTCACTAGGCGTTCCCTTCCTCCCTCTACTTGAGTTGCGCTGGTCCTTTGCTGTGTCTAGAACATGCCAGGCATGCTTCTGCCTCAGGGAGTTTTCAATGGGTATTCTCTCTGCCTAAGATGCTCTTCCCCAGTTCCCTCCCTGGCCCACACCCACACTTCCTTAAGTCATTGCTCAAATGTCCCTTTATTACTGAGACCTCCCCTGACCACTCCTAACCTGACACTCTCTTTGCCTTGCTTTATTATTTTTGTGCACAGCATTCATCACCTTCTCACATACCTAATTTATTTATTGTTTGCATCATCTGTATCCTTGCACTAGAATGTGGCTGCAGGAGAAACAACATTCCTGGTGCTTTATTGTCAGTGCCTATTTTAGTGCCTAGTTCACAGGCTTACAGCTCACAAAAAAGAAGGTAGTTGGTCCAGTTCATAATTAAATAGAAGTTTTTATGAAAATAATATTTTGGGTCAGGATGAATATTCCAATAACTTTCCTACAGGAAAAAGTTTTATTTTCTTTTGTGGTTTAGGGAGCAATATAATTGTTGAGAAGGACTAAACAGAAGAGAGACGCATTAGGGAATGTAGTTCATTTAATACAATAGGGCAGCATGATGGCTTTTGAAAATGCTAAAAAGGATTGTTTTTAGATTATGAAGGCAATATAAAATTAGTGAAGGCTATCTGGGAAGACTCTGATAAGGGGAATTTTAAAGATATATGCCTAATTCACTACCACAACTACCGCAACAGACTCTGCTTTTACTCTTGGAAATAGAAAAAAAGGCACCTTATATTCTTTTTCAATTCCATAGGATTATCAAAAAGCTTAAGTTCCTTTTTTTTAATAAGCAGCTTTATTAAGATATAATTCACATGCCATAAAATTCAACTTTATCAAGTGTCCGATTTGATAGTTTTTAGCATATTCACAGTCATGCAACCATCACCACCATCAATTTTAGAACATTTTCATCATCCGAAAAAGAAATCCCATCTCCATTACCTTGCCCCCAGCCCCTGGCAACAACTAACCTACTTTCTGTTTCTATGGATTTGCCTATTCTGAACATTTCATATAAATGGAATCATATGTGACTTTTTTCACTTACCATAAAGTTTTTAAGGTCCATTCATGTGGTAGCATGTATCAGTACTTCATTCCTTTTTATTGATAAAAAAGTATTCCATCTTATGCATATATCACATAAATGAATATATGTTGATTGCCATTTTAATTGTTTCCATTTTTTGGCTATTATGTATGAATAATGCTTCTATGAACACTCAAATACAAGTTTTTGTGTAAATGTATGTTTGCATTTTTCCTGGATATACACCTAGGAGTGAAATTGCTGGATCATATCATAACTCTATGTTTTACATTTTGAGAAACAGTCAAATTATTTCCAAAGTGGCCACACCACTTTTCAATGTCATCAACAATATCTGAGGGTTCCCCTCCTACACTGGTGGTGGGAATGTAAATTGGTGAAGCCACTACGGAGAACAGTATGGAAGTTCCTTAAAAACTAAAAATAGAGCTACCATATGATCTGAGATCCCACTTTTGGGCATATTTCTGGAGAAGACTATAATTTGAAGATACATGCACCCCAATGTTCATAGCAGCACTATTTACAATAGCCAAGACATGGTAGCAATCTAAATGTCCATCAACAGAAGAATGGATAAAGAAGATATGGTACATATATACAATGGAATATTACTCAGCCATAAAAGGGATGAATTAATGCCATTTGAAGCAACATGGATGGACCTAGAGATTGACATACTAAATGAAGGAAGTCAGATAGAGAAAGACAAATATCATGTGATATCACTTATAGATACAAATGAACTTATTTACAAAACAGAAATAAATTCACAGACATAGAAAACAAACTTATGGTTACCAAAAAGGAATGGTAGGGGGAGGGCTAAATTAAAGGTTTGAGATTAAAATATATACGCTACTATATATGGAGTAGATAACCAACAAGGACCTACGGTATAGCACAGGGAACTATATTCAATATCTTGTAATAACCTATAATAGAAAAGAATCTAAAAAAGAATATAGATAGATATATTCTATATCTATGTCCATATATGCATAATTGAATCACTTTGCTGTACACTTGAAACAAACACAACATTCTAAAACAACTGTATTTCAATAACAAGTTTTTTAAAAATGTCTGTGGATTCCAATTTCTTTACATCCTCTCCAACATTTGTTATTGTCTGTCTTTGTTATAGCCATTTTAATGGATGTGAAGTGTTATCTCATTGTGGTTTTGATTTGCATTTCTCTAATAACTAATGATGTTGAGCATATTTTCATGTGGTTATTGGCCATTTGTGTATTTTCTTTGGAGAAATGTCTATTCAAATATTTTGCCCATTTTTAAATTGGATTATTTGGCTTTTTATTGTTGAGTTTCAAAAATTCTTCATATATTCTGGAAATAACTCCCTTATCAGATATATAATTTGCAAATATTATCTCCCATTCTAATGATTGTCTTTTCATTTCTTAATGGTATCCTTGGAAGCACAAAAGTTTATGATCTCAATGAAGCCCAAGGACATAATTAACAAGATAGAGTGGTAGCACAGGGATTCAAATGCAAGTTAAAGAAACTAAGTCTGAGAGACAGCTTGCTCACGGTCACTCATCTAGGAGAACCCAGAGTCAGGGCCCAAACCTAAATCCTCTGACTCTGTATTTCATGTGCAGTATGTCATGCTGCCTATAACAGATATTGTTGGTCTTCTCATAAAAGCTGAACTACTGGTAGTAGAAATTCCTCACAATGGGGGAAAAAAAAAGAGTATACATATGAAATACATTACTCTAGGATTATGTCTGCAAAATGGATTTCTTTTGGATTTCTACTAATGCATGTCTTGCTGATGGAGTGGATCCCGGTTTCCAGCTGAGAGGGCTGGGCAACATCAGGAAATAAATGGAAGAAGAGTGACGGCGGAGACTTGCATACTTATAGACCAACACATCTTAAGATTTGTTCTTAAAGCTCACAAGAAGGAAAAGCAACAGGGAAAAAAAATGTTATCTGATAGCACAAAGACACGTAGGCCATCCATCAACAGCTAATAGCACAAAAGACACCAAACAACTTTGCCTGAGCAGGCCATTTTTCCTTTAGTAATAAGTCACGCACCAGTGCCGGGTAGAGATCTTCCCAGGCTGGCGCGGAAAATCTGAAGTGTGATGGGCAGCTGGACAGCCTTTAACTACTTAAATAGGGCAGCACTTATCTTATTTCACTAATTTTTAACCTCACTAGTTTTAAATGACGTTTAAAAAAAAATTACTCAGAAACAATTTTACATGCTGAAACGTGATTTTATTAGTTCCAGTATCTTACAATAAATGTGGCTCTGAACAAAATCTTATGGGCTAAGGAATTTGAAAAGTTATTTCCAAGCCATCTCCTAACATGGGTATTTCTTTGATATAAAAAATTAGAATCCATACTATTTGACCTAGAAATAGTAAAAGCAAAAATAATGATTAACAGTAGTAATAAGCAATAATTATTATTACTTATAAGCAATAATTACTATTACTTATTAATATTAATTAGTTACTACTATTATTATTTTTACATTAGTCATAATAGTATTATTTTAAGTGATAGTGATGAGATTAATGATAATAACAATGATAACAATACCTTTTACATAGTACTTTGGAGTTTACAAAATACTTTCACATATATTGTTGCATTTAATCCTCATCACAACCTTCTAGGGTTGAGTATCCTATCTTCATTTTATATATAGATAAGGAAACTGAGATCCAGATTCAGTCTCAACAAACATCAGTGTATCAGGTGTATGCTAGGTATTGCCACCCATGCAATCTTATCTACCACTCACAACACCATCTGAGGAAGGTATTGTTAATTCCATTCTGCAGATGAATCTCAGGGAGAATTAAAATTTGCCCAATTCTATAGCTAGTAGGAAGCAGTAAAGAAATTTGAGCACAAAGTTTTTTCTGACTCCAAAGTTATGCTCTTCTAGTAAGAAACCATAACTCCTGAGAATGTTTATAAATTAAGTTGTTTGACAAAAGGTTTTCATGGTGATTATAAAGATGGGAAGTTGTATTTTGCATCTGAGCCTCAACAAGAAAAACAACAATGACAATAAAAATAAAAATGGTTCACATTCATTGAATACTTACTATATGTCAAGTATTGGGTTAAGTGAGCACTTTGAACTTATTATCATTTAATCCATATAGCATCCCTATATTATTACCTCTGTTTAAAATGTTGAAAACTGAAACTAAGAGAAGTTTCAATAACCTACCCATGACCCCAGTATGGTTAATTGACTTCAAGTCAGGTTGAATTGGGTCTTCTGTTTCTCACAAACAAAAACACAATAGGTAATTCATCTATCCATTATCCTAATGATTGGTAATCCTTTAATTCATTTCTCAGTTTATCTTAGGTCCAGCACCAGTCATCCACGCACTGTGACTGGAAGCCAGTATAGACTAGGCAGCAAGCTGAGATCTGTAGTTACTGAACAGAGAGAAGCTAGCTGGCTTACCTGAGATCTGATATACGCTCTAACAAAATATTCCAGCTCTGTTAGATACTAATCCCAGATGACAGCATCGACAGACTGTGGAATAGCCGCTTTCCCTTGCCTGGAAGCCACAGATTGTTAGATTCTGTGTGTGTGTGAGAGAGATTAAAGGGTCACCGGGATGATAGAAAGCAAAGTAGGCAAGTTCATGAACCTTACTGCTAAAGAACCTTGTGAAAGCACAGCTTGTCCTGTGCATTAGTTTTCAATTAAGGATAAAGTGAGGCCATAGAAAATCCTTAGAGCCTCAAGGCACCTGAGCACTGACCATTTTGTACTATAAAAGTGTGGAGCTTCCAAAGACCCTCACGATACCAACACTGACTAGAGCACTTTTTTTTCCAGCAGTAAAAGTTCTTGGATGAATACCTACTTGGCATTGATAAGTACCCACATTGGTTGTGATGAGTATTAAGGGCTTTACATGGTTTCTCATTTAATTCTCTGAAGAAGCTTACATAATTTGATATCATTAACTCCATTTTAAAGATAGTGGAATCAAAGATGAACGAGATTAAGTTATATGCTGGGGGTCACAAAACTTGTGGGCGAACTTGGGAATTCAGCCCAGATATATTTGGCTTTAAAGCCCTTGGTCTGTGCTATCTGAAGCCTGAGTAGAATATTAGCCACCACTTATTAGCTGTGTTTGTCCCAGGATGAGTCATCGATATCATTGAGCCTCAGGATCTTCATCTTTAAACACAAATAATAACAGAGTTACTGTGAGGATGAAAGGCAAATAGGTAAAATATAAATAATAATACTACCAACTTCATAGTTTTGGTAGATAACTTAAACAGAAAGTTTGCAATGAAAACCCCTGGTAGACAATAAGATACCATATAAATATGAATTTAAAAATAATTTGAGCTTCTGTGACTAAGAGATTCTAAAAAGATGAATTGATTTTCTTATTCAAAGAATTGAGTGTTAAACCAGAAACTCACTCAGAGTAAGATTACCCTGATACTTTAGACTTGGGTAATTATCAAAAGGCTGGGAAGACAATTTCCCAGCACCCAATCTAAGAACACATTCCAAAGAAAACAAAGGCTATTCTGTGTGCATGTGTGTGTGTTTCTATTCAGGTTTGCATGCCTGTTCCTGTTTGTGCATGTCGGTGCTAACATGAGCTTTACCACACTGATTTTGCCTCTCAGTGTGGTCATCTGGAGCGGTCCACATGTTCTGTGGAGTTGTCAAGCACCCAATTTAAATGCCAAAAAAAAGGTGCTTACAGCAACCATTCCAAAATAATGTGTTTCCAAGATTTGGATTATGTATTATAATTTTCAAGAAAAAAAATAAGAAATCTTTTTCATCTTTCAAAAGATTGGTTGCATCTGGATATTTTAAAATTCCTTCCTGACAGTGCACACATGTCCTTTAGGATTCGACTCTGATCTGGAAATAATAATCTATTGATGTTCTGACAGCGCCATTCTGGAATTATTGCTGGATGGCTGGAAGCCAACTTGGCTTCTGATCATGAAGTCTAAGGGAGAACCTCCTCCTGATGGCTCTTTGTTTTCATATTTAAATAAACCTTAGAGGCAAAGTCAGTATAATTAGATCTTCAGAGGCACTAAGATCTTTAGAAAACTTTCCATGAAAAAAAAAAAAGATCTCAGAGGTCACTGAATCCAACTTGATCATTTTGCAAATAAAGAAATTTAAACAGAAACTTGTGTAGAGCCACTTGGTAGCTAGAAATTTTCTATAACTATAGTAGATACTTGTCTCCATCAAAAAACAGAAGAACAACAGCAATAACAAATCCCTAAGTTGTGTTAAACTGTTGGCTGAGCGCTAACTCCATTAGGAGGGTAGACAGCTGTGGCAATGTGGTGTGGTGGACAACAGAGGAGGAGGCAATGCTTAGATACCCATAGACCTGAATTCAAATCTCATTTTGCCACTTAACAAGTTAGCAAGTAATTTAATTTCTCTGTACCTTAAAGAAAGGTTCACATCTATAACATGGAGATAATACACTGTACTATTTAGTGTCAAAATTTTTAAATCTAAGAATTCCTTTTTTATTTAGGGTGCTTTTTCTGCCACTCTTGGCACTGTGCCTCAATCATCACAGTGGCGCTTTGGTGTGAGGTGACTCTTAGCCAGTGGAATGCTACTGATGTCCCTAGTACAAGCCCACACCACACCAACCCAAACTGCAATTTACATAATTGCTCTAATACGATGCATCTTCATTTATCTAGAAGAATCTGAAATCAAGGTTCTCAAATGTTTCCTCAGAATATTCTGGAGATATCACAAAATAGAAAGATGATCACTTTTTATAAGCCTTTGGGTTAGGGAAAGAGTACTCAAACTCTAGACAAAAGATTCATACTCAAGTCTCAGTCCCTCATTCAACAAATATTTGTTGGGCACCTTGAAATAATACAGCACTTGGACTTATGTTCTAGTGAGGAAAAGAGGGAATACAACGAATTAAGCAAGTATATAATATACTGACAGGTAAATGAATAAGAAAAAATAAAGTGGGTTAAGGGACATGGAGTTGTCAGGGAGGGATTACCTTTGAGTAGAATCAGAAGGAATTCAGGTAGTGAATCATGGGAAAATGTGGTAAAAGAATATTCCAAACAGGACTAGTAAATAAAATACCTTAAGGTAGAAATAAGCTTGGAAAGGCAGAAGCTAGATCATGTAGACCTCATAGGTTCTAAAAGAGACTGTGAGTTTTAATTAGAATGAGAAAGGAACCCACTAGATGGTTTTACATTTGAAAGGACTATGGCTGTTCAGTGGAGAACAGACTATAAAAAGGGGAGAGAAAGGAAGCAGAGAGCCAGTTAGAAGGGCATTTCGGAAGTCCAGTCTGGTGATAACTGTGGCTTTGCCTAGTTTGGTAGAGGTAGAGATGGTAATAAGTAGTCTGATTGCAGCTAATATTTGGAAGGTAGAGTCAATAAGACTTACTGACTGATGAAATGCTGGGCCTGAAGAGAGGCATTAAGGATGACATCTAGATTATTGGCTAGGGATCTGGATGAATTTAGTACCACTTCCCAAGAAGGGGAGCATTGGCATTAGAGCAGGATTTTCCAGAGTTCTGCTTTAGGAGCTGTAAGCTTGAGATGCTTATCTAGAGAGAGTTAAGAAGACTCTTGGATACACAAGTTTGGAGCCTCAGGGAGCAAACTGGGTTGAAGATACGAATGTGGGAGTCACCAGTTTGCAGACAATATTAAAAACCAGGATCTGGTTGAGATCACCTTGGGAGTATAGACAGAGACAAGAGGAGAGACAAGACCTGAGCAGTGGGCCACTTAGAAGTCTGGAGGAGGAGAAGCCAGTGAGTAGCTGGAAAACCAGGGCAATATACTGTGTTTAAGGCCAAGTGAAGAAGAATGTTTCAAGGAGGAGGGAGTGAATAGATAAGATGTAGGTTCCTAATTACCTTGATAAAAGCAATTTCAGGGGAGTTGTGGGAATGAAAACCAGACCTGAGTTGACTGAGGAAAGAATGTCAGATGAGAAAATAGAGACAGTGACAGCTTTGCTATAAAAGAGAAGACACATAAGGTTTGTTTCTGTTGGGGAACATGAGGTCCAGAGAGGGACTCTTAAGGATGGAGATATTATAGAATGTTTACACTCTGAAGATAATGGTCCAATGGAGCTTGAGAAATTGAAGTTTAAATGACATAATGTGAGTGTGCTTTGTAAATCAGAAAACACTATACAAGTTTCAGGTGTTTAGTAATTTGATCTAAATGAAAATTTACAGTCTAACCTTTCAAAACCCACATCTCACAAAACATTGCATCATGTCCCTTTTATAAATATTTATGATGACATCATAAACACTCTCCTGAATACTTCTTGTTTGTGTTCAACTCACAAGAGTTGCTTTGTTAGTCACAATAATAGCTATTGAGTTTGAGAAAAGATGAAACTGTTCATGTGCCAATGAACTTATCCTTTAAAGGTCCTTTCATTCACTCATTCTTACTGGATCTGAAGCCAGATGAAAACACAAATGCTACTCTTTAATCCACTCTAATAAGAACATACCAAATGCCTACTACTTAGAAGGCAATAGTAAGTTTTGTGAGATTTACACATTAGTTAAATCATTTAGACATCTTATCAACCTGTCTCTAAGACCCATCTTCACTCTGTCTCATACTTTGCATTTCTATTGATTCTTCCATGTACAAAGGCAAGGTACACTATAATATATTTCATGAGTGACTTTGGCTTTGTAAAGCATCAAGTACAAGAAATTGAGCAGGAGCAGGAAATAAAGCTGGAGAAGTAGGCGATAAATATCCTCATACTAATTTGGTTGATAAATGTCATTAATAATTTTTAACACGGAATATGGTTTGATTGGTGTTTTGGAATGACTGAAGGTGGATTAGAAGAGGATGAGTGAGAAGTAAGGGTGTCAGGAGCCTCATTTAGCCATGCATTCAATGTCTGGAGTACCTACAGGATGCCAGGAATTGTGCGACGTTCTGGGGAAACCACCAAGAAAAAAATGTAACTCTGCCCTAGTGGTAATAACTATATTACATATATATTTTAAAATAAATAAATACCTAGAATAAGGTATAATGTGTATTAGAACATAAATATATAATAAATAGCATACTGGTAATAATCGACAGACAGGTAACTACAATGTACGATCAACTCTTGGTTATATTATGGAAAATGAACCAATCTGTGGATCAACCTGCTAAGAATTAATTTGAAAAATACATTTGTGGAAAAATTTAAATTCGTATGAACCAGAGGGTACCTATTTGGAGGCATATATTTTTGAAGCTGAAAAGTCATAAGGTAGTGAGTGTCTAGGGTAGCCATGATGGGTCATGTGAAGTTGTGAGAGAGGAGAAATTATAGGTAAACAGAAGACATGAGAAAAGAGAAAAGACATGTAGGGCTGGAGGAGCAAGAGGAAAATGGAGCAAGTCTACAGAGGAGACATCATGAAAAATAGAGAGCTCATTCAGCTAATGAGAAAGAAACAGATAAGAACATAAGACTCCAAAGGTATCTTGGCTTCAGCTCCAATCTAGATGCACCTTGAAAACTCCAGCCCTATTACTTGAGAAAACTTGCGTAGGTCTGCGTTCCTTGCAGACCTACACAGGACTTAGAAAAAATACTTTGTTGGCTGTCTTTACTAGCTGATAACTTTGAGCAAAGGCAAAGGGTGGAGGATGGGAGAGACAAGCATGGGAAGAGGTTTATGTTCTCGGTTCATGCAGAAATAAAAGATATCTTGAAAGCATTTTGTTTTTATAAATGAAGCATGTGTAGCCAATTTTACACTCAACAAATGCTTCGAGAAAAAATCCTGCCAGCTGACAGTGTTTCAGATTGTGTTTCGTAGAACAAAGGAAAGAGCATGTTTAATTCACAAGGTACTTTATCCATGAACGAAAGCAAAAAGTGGACAACAGCAAAAAGCAGGATCAAGGATGGCCCCAGGCACAAAAGTGGTTTCTTTAAGGATCTGTTTTTTAGACTTCCTCCATCTCTGCCCTTCGATTCCCTTTCATAAAGCCTGTCCCCTAGATGTGCTCAGGGCTCATTCTATCAAAGAACCACTTAGTCATACCAGGAACCCTTACAGAGCATCCCACTATGTGTTTGGTACTATGCTAGATGCTGGGATAACAGGGGTGAAAAACCCTTTTTTTTTCCTTTAAGAGCTCAGTCTAGTGGGGAGCTTGGGCAAATAACAAACAGGTAAACAATAGAGGATGGAAAATGGATGTTGGAATAGGCAGAGTGCTGTGGGGACCTAGGGGAGAAGCGCCTAACTCCTCAGGGTGGTGGCAGCCTTCAGGGAGGGCCATTTAGCTGCCTTAAAGGGGGAGATGATACAGAGGTAAAGAAGGAAGAGAAAGGAATTTGAAAGAGATATCAGGACATGTATTAAATAATGTCTCCCAGGTACATCTGGAGATTGGATAATTCCAAACCCAAATGAATGGATTCCCAATGGTGGCATATCAAGCATTACGGCATCTTAGCAACAGAGCTATTTTTGGATCAGTTGACTTCTTTGATGCCCCTCAGATCACACTACACACATTATTCCTTTACAGGTTTTATGAGGACAGAGTTTCCAGCCCACTACCAGCCGGCTGTCTGCTCTGGTTAATGTCTGTATGTAGGATTAAGGTGAGGAGATGCTGAGGGGAAAGTGATTACACTTCTACAGCAGGAAGTGATTAAGTTCAACAAACACTTATGGATACCTACAGGTTACTTATTCTTACTCTTATTACTTATCCCCCCACTAGACTATGAACTCTCAGATTGCTGAAAACTTGTCTAATTGATCTTTACATACCCTGGCAGTTAGCAGAGAACCTGGCACAGAGTAAGTATAAAGATTGGTGCATGAAGGAAAGCTCTACACCCTGTAGAGAAGATAAAAATTTGATACAAAACAAAACAAAAAAGCATGAGATTCTTGACGCCCTCAAGCCACAGAAGAGGGGGGTCGTTGCCATGAATACATTTTAGAATAATGCAAAGCAAAGTAAGGTGACTGAACTGCCAGGGAATCTGTTGGGGGTTCAGTAGAGGGAGAGATGATATTTAAATAGGAAAGCAGCCAAGATTTGTGAAGGCAAAGGGTATTTGCATGGGGTCTAAGGGATAAGAGGAGGAATTTGATAGCTGGGGTAGAGAAGGAGAAAGACTCTAGAGTAGGTATGGGGGGACCAGCAAGGCAGAGAAGTGTGGCATTCCATTAAAGCATGATTATTAGTCCGGTGTGGGGCATAAAAAGGCCTGGAAAATTGTGAAGCAGGAGAGTGAGGCAGGCCCACGTGGCAAAGGACCTTGTAATGATTCGTTTTATGGATCAACCTGGCTAGGCTACAGAATCAATATTTAATCAAACACTAATCTATGTGTCTCTGAGAAGGTGTTTAGTAGATGTGGTTAACACCTACAATCAGTTACTTTAAGTAAAGGAGATTACTCTCAATAGTGTGGGTGGGGCCTCATCCAGTCAGTCAAAGGCCTTAAGAGCAAAAACAGGCTTCCCAGAAGATGAAATCCTGCCTCAAGTCTGCAGCACTAACACCTGCCTGATTTTCCAGTCTGCTATTTCAGTCTTAAGACTTTAACATCAATCCAGCCTGGGTTTCTAGCCTGCTGGCCTGCCTTACAAGTTTTGAACTTGCCAGCCCCCATAATCATGTGAGCCAATTCCTTAAAAAAAAGTCTCTCTTTCTCTTGCTTCTGTTTCTCTGGAGAACCCTGACTGATACAAACCCCAAATGTCAATGTTAAAAAGCACAGACCTAGGGCTTCCCTGGTGGCGCAGTGGTTGAGAGTCTGCCTGCCGATGCAGGGGACACGGGTTCGTGCCCCGGTCCGGGAAGATCTCACATGCCGCGGAGCGGCTGGGCCCGTGAGCCATGGCCGCTGAGCCTGTGCGTCCGGAGCCTGTGCTCCGCAATGGGAGAGGCCATAACAGTGAGAGGCCCGCGTACCGCAAAAAAAAAAAAAAAAAAAGCACAGACCTTGCTTAGGTAGCAGTCATGTATTGTCATTGCTGTTACAGGCAGTGCCACCACTCTATCTGCTCCCTTTGTCTTGTGATAGAGGGAGAATATAAGAAATACTAAATGTATTGGGAACTCCACAGGGATCCTGAGTTTTCCATATTCCAAGGCATTTAAGTAAACAGCACTGGGAATAGCTTCCAGGTACAGAAAATAAAACTTGTCACTGAAAAGCTTCTAAAATGGATTTCCCCTCTCCTAGTATCAAGCAGTGTTGTGATGATCACCAGAATCCCTAAACACAGCTCTGTTACACCAAAAATCTTCAAGTGTAATTATGTTTCAAAACACAACAGATTTGTTTTTGTATTTTCAAAAAGAGATGTCATCCAAATAGATTTTTATCATCTCTATTTTCTACAGCTACTTTGAGGCTTTTATAGTGCCTTTTTACTGAAGGGTTCAAAATGTGCTACTGAAATTATAATATTAATTTGTCATTCAGCTGAGTTAACTTCAATGAGCATTTATCAGTATCGTACCAGGTGCTGTGAGAAGCACAGAGAAGTACAATAACATCTCAGCTACCCACAATGCTGGGGGAAAACCTCATTGTAGATAGCGAATCTATTAGTTTAACAAATATTAGTTTAACAAATAGTTATTGAATGTTTACTATGTGACAGGCACTGTACTAGATTTGAGATAAAGAGATGAATCAAACATGGTTACTGCCATCAATTATTTATAGTACATGAGAATAACAGATTAACAAAAATACTCAGATTTGTTAGATGCTCTTCACTGATATTTTATTCAGGAACATAAACAGTCTTTATTGTAATAGATGCAAAAATCCTTAACAAAATACTAGCAAACCGAATCCAACAATACATAAAAAGGATCATTCACCAGGATCCAGTTGGGTTCATTTCAGTGTTACAGGATGGTTCAACATATGCAAATCAACCAGTGTGATACTCCACATCAACAAAAGAATAAAAAAAAAAACCACATGATCATCTCAGTAGACACAGAAAAAGCATTTGACAAAATTCAACATCCATTCATGATAAAAACTCTCACTAAAGTGGGTATAGAGGAAACATATCTCAACATAATAAAAACCATTTACAATAAACCCACAACCAATATAATACTCAATGGTGAAAAGCTGAAAGCCTTTCTGCTAAATTCAGGAATAAGACAAGAATGCCTACTCTCACTACTTTTATTCAACATAGTATTGGAAGTCCTAGCCACAGCAATCAGACAAGAAAAAGAAATAAAAGGTATCCAAATTGGAAGAGAGGAGGCAATACTGTCACTATTTGCAGATGACATGATACTATATATAGAGAACCCTAAAGTCTCCACACAAAACCTATTAGAAGTAATAAATGAGTTCAGTAAGGTATCAGGATATAAGACTAATATACAGAAATCTGTTGCATTTATTTACACTAACTATAAAATATCAGAAATAGAAAGTAAAAGAAAAAATCCTGTTTAAAATCACATCAAAAAATAAAATACTGAACTTCCCTGGTAGTGCAGTGGTTAAGAATCTGCCTGCCAATGCAGGGGACATGGGTTCAAGCCCTGGTCCAGGAAGATCCCACATGATGCGGAGCAGCTAAGCCCAGGCATCACTACTGAGCCTGTGCTCTAGAACCCATGAGCCCCAACTACTGAGCTCACATTCCACAACCACTGAAGCCTGCACACCTAGAGCCCGTGCTCCACAACAAGAGTAGCCCCCACTCACTGCAACTAGAGAAAGCCTGCATGCAGCAATGAAGACCCAAGGCAGCCAAAAATAAAATTAAAAAAAACAATAAAATACTTAGGAATAAACTTAACCAAGATGGTGAAAGGCCTATATGCTAAAAACTATAAAATACTGATAAAGGAAAATGAAGATGATTCAAAGAAATGGAAAGATAGTCCATGCTCTTGGATTGGAAGAATTAATTTGTGAAAATGGCCATACTACCCAAAGCAATCTACAGATTTAACGTAATCCCTATCAAATTACCCACAATAATAAAGAACAAATAATAAAGAACAAATAATCCTAAAATTTATATGGAACCACAAAAGACCCAGAATTGCTGCAGTAATCCTCAGGAAAAAAACAAAGGTGGAGGCATAACCCTCCCAGATTTCAGACAATACTACAAAGCTATAGTAATCAAAACAGCATGGTATTGGCACAAAAACAGACATATGGATCAATGAAATAGAATAGAGAGCCTATAAGTAAACCCACACACCTATGGTTATCTTTGACAAAGGAGGCAAGAATATACAATGGAGAAAAGACAGTCTCTTCAGCAAGTGGTATTGGGAAAGCTGGACAGCCTCAGGTATCAATAAATCAATGAAGTTAGAACACACCCTCTCACCATACACAAAAATAAACTCAAAATGGTTTAAAGACCTAAATATAAGACATGATACCATAAAACTCCTAGAAGAGAACATAGGCAAAACATTTGTGGACATAAATCATAGCAATATTTTCTTAGGTTAGTCTCCCAAGACAAAAGAAATAAAAGCAAAAATAAACAAGTGGGACCTAATTAAACTTAAGTTTTTGAACAGCAAAGGAAACCATCAACAAATCAAACAGACAACCTATGGAATGGGAGAAAATATATGCAAATTATGTGATCAACAAGAGATTAATATACAAATAGCTCATACAACTCAGTATCGAAAAAGACATACAGATGACCAACAGGCACATGAAAAGATAGTCAACATTGCTAATTATTAGAGAAATGCAACTCAAAACCACAATGGGGTATCACCTCACACTAGTCAGACGGCTATCATCAAGAAGTCTACAAATAATAAATGCTGGAGAGGGTGTAGAAAAAGGGAACCTTCCTACACTGTTGGTGGGAATGTAAATTGGTGCAGCCACTGTGGAAAACAGTATGGAGTTCCCTTAAAAAGCTAAATATAGAGCTATCATATGATCCAGCAATTCCAGTCCTGGGCATATATCCAGAAAAGATGAAAACTCCAGTTAGAGAAGACATATGCATCCCAATGTTCATAGCAGCACTATTTCACAATAGCCAAGAAGTGAGAAAAACCCAAATGCCCAGCAACAGATGATTGGCTTAAGAAGATGTCATATATATCACAATGGAGTATTACTCAGCCGTAAAAAAAGAATGAGATACTGTCATTTGCAGCAACATGGATGTACCTAGAGAATATTATACTTGGTGAAGTAAGTCAGACAGAGAAAGACAAATATTATATGATATCACTCATATGTGGAATCTAAAAAATAACACAAATGACTCTATATACAAAACAGAAACAGACTTACAGACATAGAAAAAAAACTTATGGTTACCAAAGGGGAAAGGAATGGGGCATGAAGGATAAATTAGGAGTATGGGATTAACAGACACAAACTACTAAACATAAAATAGATAAGCAACAAGGATTTACTGTGTAGCACAGGGAACTATATTCAATATCTTATAATAACCTATAATGGAAAATAATCTGAAAAAATATATATATAACTGAATCACTTTGCTGTACCCCTGAAACTAACACAATGTTATAAATCTCCTATACTTCAATTTAAAAAAAGAGAACTAGTACCTAGTTTTCAACAAGATGATTTTCTTCCAAATGCCACTTACCATGTAAAATAAAGAATAAAAAATATTTTAATGTTTTTTAAAAAGTCTTTATTGTGAAAGTGACACTTGATGTGAGTCTTAAACCATGAGTAGATGTTTGGCAACTGCACAAGACTGAAGCAGGGAGGGAGCAGGGATGAATAAAGGCACAGTTTATTGTGGGTAGTGGGAACTTCATGAACAAAGTCATGAAGTGAGAAGGGCTTTAATTTCTGGGAAACTGAATATAACGGTTAATTGAGATTGTATTATAGACCTAACATAGTGCCTAGAAGAGAATAACTATTATTATCATTAGTTCAGCACAGATGATGCTTACAGTGCCACAGAAATAGTGGCAAGAGATGGGTGAAGCTGGAGAGGTTAAGCAAGTTCCCCATGGAAGAGTCATGAACCAAGCTAAAGAGATTAAATTTTAACATGCAGGCAATGGGGAATCACTTCAGCTCCAGCTACCTTAGCTTTCTAACTGTTTTTGAAAAACCAGTCAAATTCCAATATGTCTTCTTGTTCTCTTTGCCTATAAATCCTTTGACCCCAAAACACCCAACAAAGAAAAGTCCAGGACCAGATGACTTCACTGTTAAATTAACACAAATCCTTAAAAAGCCCTTCTAAAAAAATAAAATAAAATACAAGAAGAGGAAACACTTTCCAACTCATTCTATGAAGCCAGTACTACCCTAATTTCAAAACCACACAAAGATATCACCAGAAAAGAAAATTATAGACCAATATCCCTTATGAATATAGATGCAAAAATTCTCAACAACATAGTAGAAAATTGAATTCAGCAACATATAAAAAGAGTCAGACATCATGACCAAGTGGAATTTAACCCAGGAATCCAAGGTTGGTTTAACATATAAAAATCAATTAATATAATATACAATATTCATAAAATGAAGGATAAAACCTATGTGATCATCTCAAAAAAGGCAGTAAAAGCATATGACAAATTCCAACATCCTTTCATGGTACAAACACTTAATAAACTAGGAATAGAAGGAAACTTCCTCAATTTATGAAAAACCCACAGCTATCTTCATATTTAACAGTGAAAAACTAAATGATTTCCCCTTACAATTGGGAACAATAAAAGGATGTCTGCTCTTACCACTTCTGTTCAATACTGTACTGGAGATTTTAGTCAGTAGAATTAGGCAAGAAAAAGAAATAAAAGGCACCATGATTGGAAAGAAAGAAGTAGAAACATTTCTATTTGGTGATGACATGATCTGGTAAATAGAAAATCTTAAGGAATCCACTAGAAAACTATTAGAGCTAATAAATGAATTCTGCAAGGTTTTGGAATATAAGACGAATATACAGAAATCAACTGTATTTCTACACACTAGCAATAAACAATCAGAAAATGAAATTAAGAGAACAATTTCATTTACAATGGCATCAAAAAGAATAAAATGTTTAGGAATAAATTTGATCAAGTGATATGGTCTGAATGTTTGCATCCTCCCAAAATTCATATGTTGACATCCTAACCCTCAAATGTGATGGTATTACTAAGTGGGCCCTTTAGGGCTTACACCATCAGGGTGGGGCTATCATGAATGGGATTAGTGTCATGTAAAAGAGGCTCCAGAGTGACCTCTAGCTTCTTCTACCATGTGAGGACACAGTGAGAAGATGCTGGCTATGAACAAGGACGTGGGCCCTCACAAGAAAACAACCATGCTGGCACCTTGGACTTCCCAGCCTCTCGAACTGTGAGCAATAAATTTCTGTTGTTTATAAACCATCCAGTTGGTGATATTTTGTTATAGTAGCCTTAACAGACTAAGACACCAAGGAAGTGTAAGACCTGTATTCTGAAAACTATGAAGGGTTGTTTAAAAAAATTAAAGAATTAAATAAATAGAAAGACATCCCAAGTTTACTGATGGGAAAACTGAACATTGTTAAGATGACAATACTCCCTAAAGTGACCTACAAATTCAATGCAATCCCTATCAAAGTCCCAATGGCCCTTTTTTTTTCCACATAAATAGAAAAGCTGATTCTGAATTTCGTATAAAATTCCAAGGGATTTCACATAGCCAAAAACAGCCTTGAAAAAGAAAGTTGGAGGATTCACAGTTCCTGATTTCAAAACTTAACTTGTATGATATCGCTTATATGTGAAATCTAAAAAAGTGATACAAATAAACTTGTTTACAAAACAGAAATAGATTCAGAAACATATAACAAATATATGGTTACCAAATGGGGGTTGTAAATTCGGAGTTTGGGATTAAAATACACACAGTACTATATATAAAATAGATAACCAACAAGGACCTACTGTATAGCACGAGGAACCATACTCAATATCTTGTAATAACCTTTAATGGAACCTACATATATATATGACTGAATCACTTTGCTGTACACCTGAAACTAACACAATATTGTAAATCAACTGTATTTCAGTAAAACTGAAAAACAAAATAAAACAAAATCTTAAAGTCTAACAGGATTAGGAATAAGGCTAACTTCTTAAGTACTGTGTACTGACAAAACAAATGTATAGAATAAATTGTGTTATATGTCATGAAAAAAAACACTTAGCTTGTAATCAAGACAGTGTGGTGTTAGCATAAGGACAGACATATAGATCAGCGGAATAGAATTGAAAATCCAGAAATAAACTCATGCATCTATGGTTAATTGATTTTCTACAAGGATGTCAAGACAGTTCAGTGCAGGAAAGAATAGTCTTTTCAACAAATGGTGTTGAGAAAACTGGCTATCCACATTTAAAATAATAAAGTTGGACCCCTACCTAACACCTATTCAAAAGTTAACTCAAAATGTGTCATAGACCTAAATATAAAAGCCAAAACTTTAAATTTTCAAAATAAAACACAGGAGTAAATCTTCATGACCTTAGTTTCAGAAATGGTTTCTTAGATATGACACCAAAAGCATAAGCAATAATAGAGAACAATAGAAATTTGACTATATCAAAATTAATGTGGTACAAATGATATCATCAAGAAAGTGAAAAGATGAACAGAATGGGAGAAACTATTTTCAAATCTTATAACTGATAACTGGATATATCTGTGTTTGGAATAAAGAACTCAATTAATTAAAGAATAACTAATTTAAAAATATATTTCACAAAAAATTATATACAAATTACCATAAGCACATAAAAAGATACCATCATTATTAAAGAGAGATGCACATCAAAACACAATTAGATACTACTTACTCCTACTAGGATAGCTAAAGTAATAAAGTCAGGCAATAACAAATGTTGGTGAGGATGTGAAGCTATCGGAACCCTCATTTACATCCAGTGGGATTATAAAAATGGTGCAGCCACTTTGGAAATGTTTGGCAATTTCTCAAAAAGTTCTTGTATGACCTAACAATCCCCCTCCTAGTTATATACTTGCATATGAATGTTTCTCATTACTCATGAGAGCCAAAAATTACAAACAACCCAAATGTCCATCTATTGCTGAATGGATAAACAAAATGTGGTATATCCATACAATGGAATATTATTCCGTAATAAAAAGAAACGAAGTGTCAATACATGCTACAACATAAATGAATCTGAAAACACTATATTAAGTGAAAGATGCCAGTCACAAAAGACCACACATAACGTCATTTACATGAAATGTCCAGAGTAGGCAATCCATAGAGGTAGAGAGTAAATTAATGGTTGCCTAGAGCTGAAGAGAGTGGGATTGGAGAGTGAATGCTAATGGAGAATAAATGCTAACACAGGGTGTATTTTTGGGGTTATGGAATATTTTAAACTTAGATTTTGGTGATAATTGCAAATTATGTGAATATACTAAAATGATTCAACTGTATGCTTTATAAGGGTACATTTATGGCAAGTGAATTATATATCAATAAAGATGTTAAAAACAACAAACATATGCTGAAGTCAGATACGGAAGCTACTATAGGAGACAGAATTGTCATAGAAAGTTTAAGAGAAGAAGGGGATGTCAGCAACCCTGAAAAATAGACAGGATTTGGACATAAGGGAGCAGGTCACAGAAAATTCCATGGGGAAGCTGGTGTAAATTTTTTTTTAATGATACAGATAAGATAGCCATCCCCAAAAGAGGAGAAAACATATTTATTCTCATTTCTATTGTCTTTCTGCAAAACTTGGTAGGGTGACTTTGGTACACTGCAAATAATTCTAGCCTCAAATGATAGAGTAATAAAAATCATTAGATAGCTGTCAGGACAGAGCTCCTACTACAAGTCAGACATTTTCATTCTAGTTTCTCTTCCTGAGTGATTTAAAACAGTTCCGTGTGGAATGCCAAGAAGCAGAATAAAGTAGGTAAGAAGTAGGTAGGAAATACCTACCTGGAAGCGCTCTATTACTGCCATCTATAATTTGTTCATTCCATCCTGAAGTTTGACTGAATCCAAGCTGACAAGAAGAATTACCGGATATAGAAAAAAGTTTTTACTCTGAACCTGATATTTGAACCAGAAAAGGCAATGTGATACGTGTGGATCTCGAAATCATGTGGTTATTGAGAGGAAAGCATGAATGTGGGAATGTAGAAGGTATCTAGGGTCACGGATGGTGCATTGTTGATGTACCAGTGGGCATGTGTTCATGTTCCCCCTCCCAGTTCTGCCATGAACTAACAACGTTATCCTGAGCAAGTTGACACTCAACCTCCAATCCATCCTCTGCAAAATGTCAGTATTTCCCAACTTATGATATTGTAGAGAGGGTCAGAAATGATAAATGTTAACTAGCTCAACAAATCTTTATTGAGAATCTACTTGGAACTATGACACGATGAATTTTAAATTGTCTTTGAAGAAGCTCACAAGTCTAGTGTGAGAGCACTTTCTAAAGTATAATATACTGACCAAACTTAGATGCTATTTTTGTTTTTCTTCCACAAGTTATTCCTTCTCACACAAACTGGCTCAATTAGGCTTCACAGCCTGTCCACCTATGTCAAAGCTATTGGCTGGTTCATTAATGTAGCCTGGAGAGCATGCACTCACAAATCAAAAAAGGTTGAATTTCCAGGCCCTGGAGCTGCACACAGCAACTCAGCAGAGAAGTCATCCTTTGTGTTTACCCCTCATTTTTAGTGTGCAGTGGGTATAAAGAAGTACAGGATTTTAAACATGGTAAGTTTTTCTGGGGTATTAATTTGCCTCTATGGTAAACAATTTAAAACATGATTTATAACTTAGACATATATTAGAATAGAGTCAAAATTTAAATGAAATTTTAATATATAACCTTGAGTCTTCAGGGAGAGCAAGCCGACTCCCAAAGTGTATAATACTAAGGTAGGCAGATTTCAAGTATCTTAGCTCAAAGCTGTGAGGTTTGACTGTATGCATTGTTTATTGCACAGTGTCAGGGCCACCATCCACATAGACTCTGAGTCAAACAGTGTCCCCAGGAGTTATGAAACAGTGGTAATTCTTCAGCTGCTCATCTAGGCAAAAGTCTTGGTAGACTAAGTCCCTAAAAGTCATGCTGCCTAGGATATGGCCTTCTAAGTCTTGTTCAGGATGAGTGGTTTTAATATATTCTTATTATGCTGTGAGCAAAAAAGGATGAGAATATCTAACAGCAGGTTTTGGAAGTCACTTTCAGAAATGAGTTGGGGCGGGGTGGGCAGTGGACTGGTTGACCTGTCAAATGTTTTTCTATCCTTGCTGACTTTGGTGAAACAAAACAAATATTGCAGTCATATATCAGTGCCACAATTTTCAAAACACCCACTCGCAAAATCTTAATAATAGCAGGGATTATCACTCAATGTCAAAGAGCTGTTACTATCCCTCTGTGGAAATATTAGGAGAAAAAACAATATTCAGTATCTGTCCAGAAAAGCACAACAACCCACTGTGGGAAGCAAAGCAGCAATGAAATGGCTGGAAAGGCACCTTCTTCATTTTATCTCATCCCACATTTCTTAAAAGGCAAGCAATAATAAGGCATAAAAGCTTTTGTGGAAATCACTTACCATTATCTGAAGACCACAAGACTGTTACTTAAATAAAACGTTTGAAAATGACTTTCAGAAATCCCTGAGACTCAAGATCTCAAAACACACTGCATGTGTCATACAAAGAGGGATGATGAAGTGCCCTTCCCATCAAAGGCCCAAGTTTTGACTTTTTCAGTATATGAGAGCTAACAGAACCTCAAGTTATATGCCTGAGTGTTCTTCTCCACCTATTTGTAGTAAGGTCCAAATATCTGGGCAGAGAAATAATAGCCTTGCCCATTGTTGCAACAGGCTCACTAGTACTGCTTGAGTTACACTAGCTACAAGATTCTCTTGGACTCTGATGCCATCAAAGGTGTTTGGCTTCCTACTAACTAACCATCCATGCACCTTCTGCAGCTCTGTTAGGTGCTTGCTCTGGAAACTACTACCTACCTGTTTTCTCTAGCATGCATAGGCTACCAGGAGCTTGAGGACAAACAACATGCCACTCTGCTCTGTCTTCTCATCACATAACACAGTGTCTGGCACATAGCAGGTGACCAATAATGTTTTCTGAATGTGTGGAAAGAGATGCATTAATGCTCAATTTAAATGTTTATTTTAGGAGCTAGCAGTCAACCTTGTGGATTGCTTTTCGTGATAATCAGAGCATTACAGGGGCATAAAGAGATTGTATGACACACACCAGTCCATTTTACTGCCTTAAGAAGTTAGATGTTTGATGGTGTGCGGTGATTTTGAAAAGTGGAGATTAGAGCCTCTGGAAGTCTATCAAAGCAGAGTAGCCATCCATAACTGTCCAGTGGTGGCATTTACATGTCTTCCAAGATGTTCTGTCTTCAGCTACTTAATTCATTTTCCATTAGAAAGACACTAACTGTGTGTATTTCCTTAATTCAAGATCACTAGTAATAAAACATGATAGCCCCTTTTCTTCTGTGGTACTAATGTATCAGTAACCAATTTAAACTCCAAATTGTTGGTGCAGTTGAAAGAGAATAATTTATTCTATGTTAGAATTTCAGAAATTTTTTTAAATCACATTTTTCAAATCCAGACTATTTATGATTAACTTTGATACCCCTTTTTTCATTGGATCATGTGCTTCCTAAGGAGCCACATCATATACCTTTTTGTATCCCTGCAACCCAGCACAATGCCTGACACATAGCAAGTGCACAATAAATATTTATTTGAATGATGAATAGATGGATGTTCCAAGAATGAATAATAGTCCAGTAGGAAAGAAAAGAAGAACTGGAACCTTTTGCTAAGTACTGACTTAAGAAGATTGGAAAGTTTACTTTTCTCCATCCTCACTAATTTTTTCTGTTGAAATAGAGTTGACATACAATATTATGTTAGTTTCAGGTGAACTGCATACAGACTTGACATTTGCATACATAATGAAATGATCACCATGATAAGTCTAGTAACCATCTGTCCCACACAAAGGTATTACAATACTATTGACCATATTCCTTATGCTGTATATTATATCCCCCATGGCTTATTTATTTTATAACTCGAAGTTCGTATCTCTTAATTTCCTTCACCTATTTTGCCCATCCCCCCACACCCCTCCCCTCTATCAACCACCAGTTTCTTCTCTGAATCTATGAGTCTATTTTTGTTTTGTTTTGTTTTTTTATTTGTTTTGCTTTTAGATTCCACATATTAGTGAGATTATACAGTATTTGTCTTTATCTGACCTATTTCACTTAGCATAATACCCTCTAGAGCTATCCATGTTGCCACAAATGGCAAGATTTTGTTTTTTAAGGCTAAGTAACATTCCATTGTATATATTTATATATATCCCATATTTTCTTTATCTGTTCAGATAACAATGGACACTTAGGTTGCTTCCATATCTTGGCTCTTGTAAATAATGTGCAATGAACACTGGTGTGCATATCTTTTCAATTAGTGTTTTTGTTTTCTTCAGGTAAATACCCAGAAGTAAAATTGCTGGATCATATGGCAATCCTGTTTTTAATTTTTTGAGAAACCTCCATGCTGTTTTCCATAGTGGCTGCACTAATTTATAATCCCACCAATAGTGCATGAGGGTTCTATTTTCTCCACATCCTCACCAACATTTGTTATTTGTTGTCTTTTGATGACAGTCATTCTGACAGGTGCAAGGTAATATCTTATTGTGGTTTTGATTTGTATTTCCCTGATGATCAGTGATGTTGAGCATCTTTTCATTTGTCTGTTGGCTATCTGTATGTCTTCTTTGGAAAAATTCACGTCCTTTGACCATTTTTTAATCAGGTTTTAAGGTTGTTGTTGTTTTTGTTGTTGTGTGAGATATTTGCATATTTTGGATATTAACCCCTTATTGGATATATCATTTGCAAATATCTTCTCTCATTCAGTAGGCAGCCTTTTCATTTTGTTCATTTTCTTTCACTGTGCAAAAGTTTTTTAGTTTGATGTAGTCCATTTGTTTATTTCTGCTTTTGTTTCCCTTGCTTGAGGAGACAGAGCCAAAAATATATTGCAAAGCCTGATGTCCAAGAGCATACTGCCTATGTTTTCTTCTAGGATTTTTATGGTTTCAGGTCTTACATTTAAGTGTTTACTCCACTTTGAGTTTATTTTTTTATATGGTGTGAGAAAGTAGTCCAGTTTGATTCTTTTGCATGTAGCTATCCAGTTTCTCCAATACCATTTACCGAAGAGGCTGTCTTTTCCCCCCATTGTATATTCTTGCCTCCTTTGCCAAACATTAATTGACCATAAAGTGTCAGTTTACTTCTGAGATCTGTAATCTGTTCCATTGATTTATCTGTTTGTTTTTGTGCCATTACCATACTGTTTTGATTACTGTAGCTTTGTAGTATAGTTTGAAATCAGGGAGTGTGATACTTTCAGCTTTGTTCTTCTTTGTCAAGATTGATTTAGTTATTTGGGGTCTTTTGTGTTTCCATACAAATTTTTAAATTATTTTTTCTAGTTCTGTAAACAATACTATTGGTATTTTGATAGGGATTGCAATTGAATCTGTAGATTGCCTTGGGTAGTAGGTTATTTTAACAATACTAATTCTTCCAATGTATGAGCACAGTATATATTTCCATTTGTGCCATCTTCAATTTCTTTCATCAGTGTCTTATAGTTTTCAGAGTACAAGTCTTTTATCTCTTTGGTTAGATTTATTCCTAGGTATTTTATTCTTTTTGATGCAATTGTAAACAGAACTGTTTTCTTAGTTTCTCTCTCTATGAGTTCATTATTAGAATACACAACAGATTTCTGTATATTAATTTTGTATCCTGCAATTTTACTGAATTCATTTATTCTAATCGAGTTTTGGTAGCATCTTTAGGATGTTCTATAGTATCATGTAATCTGCAAACAGTGACAGTTTTACTTCTTCCTTTCCAATCTAGATTTCCTTTTTTTTTTCCTTGTCTGATTGCTATGGCTAGGACCTCCAGTACTATGTTGAATAAAAGTGGCAAGAGTGGGTATCCTTGTCTTTCTCCTTATCTTAAAGTAAATACTTTCATCTTTTTACCATTGAGTAAGACATTGGCTGTGGGTTTGTCACATATGGCCTTTATTATACTGAGGTATGTTCCCTCTTTGCCTACTTTATTGAGAGTTTTTATAGTAAGTGGATGTTGAATTTTGTCAAAAGCTTTTCCTGAACCTATTGAGATGATCATATAATTTTTATCCTTCAATTTGTTAATGTGTTGTATCACATTGACTTGTGAGTATTGAACCATCCTTGCATCCCTGGGACAAATCCTTCTTGATCATGGTATATGATCCTCTTAATGTACTGTTAATTTGGTATGCTAACATTTTTGTCAAGAATTTTTGCATCTGTGTTCATCAGTGATACTGGCTGTAATTTTCTCTTCTTCTGTGTGTCTTTGTCTGGTTTTGGTATCAATGTGATGCTGGTCTCATAGAACGAGTTAGGAACTGTTCCTTCCTCTTCAATTTTTTTGGAAAAGTTTGAGAAGGATAGGTGTTAACTGTGCTCTAAATGTTTGGTAGAATTCACCAGTGAAGCTGTATGGTTGTGGACTTTTGTTTTTTGGGAGTTTTTAAATTATTAATTCAATTTCAGTACTGATAATTGGTCTGTTCATATTTTCTATTTCTTCCTGATTCAATCTTGGGACATTGTACATTTCTAGGAATTCATCCATTTATTCTAGGTTGTCTATTTTATCAACATATAATTGTTCATAGCACTCTTATGATTCTTTGTATTTCTGTGGTGTCACTTGTAACTCCTCTTTCAGTCCCGTTTTATTTATTTGGCTCCTCTATTTTTCTTGATGAGTTTAGCTAAAGTTTAGCTAAAGTTTTATCCATTTTATTTCTCTTTACAAAGAACCAGTCCTTAGTTTCATTGATCTTTTCTATATATATATATTTTTAGTCACTATGTCATTTATTTCCACTCTGTCTTTATATTATCTTTCCTTCTACTAACTTTAGGTTTTGTTTGTTCTTCTTTTTCTAGTTCCTTCAGATGTAAGTTTAGAGTGTTTGATATTTTTCTCATTTCCTGAAGTAGGCTTATATTGATTTAAACTTCCCTCTTAAAATGGCTTTTGTTCCAGTCCATAGATTTTGGATTGTTGTGGATTTCGATTTTCATTTCTCTCCAGGTGTTTTTGATTTCTTCTTTGATTGGCCCATTGGTTGTTTAGTAGCATGCTTTTTAGCATTCACATATCTGTGTTTGTTTTTGTCTTGTAGTTGATTTCTAGTCTCATACCCTTGTGGTCAGAATAGATGTGTGATATGTTTTTGATCTTAAATTTATTGAGACATGTTTTGTGGCCTTGCATAAGATCTATTCTGGAGAACATTCCACGTGCACTTGAAAAGAATGTGTATTTTGATGTTTTGGATGAAATGGTCTGTATATATCTATTGATTACTTCTGGTCTGATGTATCATTTAAGACCAGTGTTTCCTTATTGATTTTCTGTCTAATTGATCTGTCCATTGATGTAAGTGGAATGTTAAAACACCGTACTATTATTGTGCTATTGTCAATTTCTTCCTTTATGTTTGCTTTATGTATTTAGGTGCTCCTATGTTGGGTGTATATATATATATATATATATATATATATTAGCTGTGTTGCTGTGCGCAGGTTTTCTCTAGTTGCGGCTAGTGGGGGCTACTCTTCATTGCGGTGCGTGGGCTTCTCATTATCGTGGCTTCTCTTATTGCAGAGCACTCTTATTTAGAGCACAGGTTCTAGGTGCATGGGCTTCAGTAGTTGTGGCATGCGGGCTCAGTAGTTTTGGCTCATGGGCTCTAGAGCGCAGGTTCAGTAGTTGTGGTGCACGGGCTTAGTTACTCCATGGCATGTGGGATCTTCCCGGGTGAGGGATCAAACCCATGTCCCCTGAATTAACAGGCAGAGTCTTAACCAGTGCACCACTGCAGAAGCTCCTGCATATACTTTTTAAATTGTTATATCCTGTTGTTGGAGTGATCCTTTTATCATGTTATGCCCTTTGTCTCTTATTACAGTCTTTGTCTGAAAGTTAATTTCATCTAAGTATTGCTACACAAGATTTTTGTTTCCATTTGCAGGGACTACTCTTTCCCATCCTCTCACTTTCAGTCTGTATGTGTCTTTAGGTCTGAAATGAGTCTCTTGTAGCCAACATATATATGGATCTTGTGTTTTTGTTTTTGTTTTATCCAACCACTCTATGCCTTTTGATTGGAGCATTTAGTCCATTTATATTTAAAGTAATTACTGATAGGCATGTACTTATTGCCATTTTGTACATTGTTTTCCGGTCGTTTTCATAGTTCTTTTGTCTTCCTTTCTTCTTTTGCTCTCTTTCCTTGTGATTTGATGCCTATCTTTAGTGTTATGTTTAGTGTTATGTTTAGAATTCCTTTCTCTTTTTTTTGTGGGTGTATCTATCATAGATAGATGTAGTTGGTTTGTAGTTACCATAAGGTTCATATATACATATAATTTTTTTGATGTTCTCTTATGTTCAATTGCATTCTAACAACTCTACATTTTACTCCCTCAACTACATTTAATGTTTTGATGTCATATTTTACAGTTTTTTAATGTGTATTCCTTACTTATTGAGGATATAAATAATTTTACTACTTTTGTCTTTTAATTTTTCTACTAGCTTTGTAATTTGTTGATCTATGACCTTTACAGTATGTTTGCCTTTACCAGTGAGATTTTACCTTTCATAATTTTCATATTTCTAGCTGTGGCTTTTTCTTTTCTGTTAGAGAAGTCCCATTAACATTTCTTGTAAGGCCAGTTTAGTGGCATTGAACTCTTTTAGCTTTTACTTCCCTGTAAAATTCTTTATCTCTCCTTCAAATCTGAATGATAACTTTGCTAGCTTGTTCTTGGTTGTAGGATTTTTCCTTTCATCACTTTGAATATATTGTTCCACCTCCTTCTGGTCAGTAAAATTTCTGCTGAAAAGTCAGCTCACAGTCTTAAGGGAGTTCCCTTGTACATAACTGGTTGTTTTCTCTTCCTAATTTTAAGATTCTCTATTTATCCTTCATTTTGCTATTTTAATTATAATGTGTCTTGATGTGTATCTATTTGGGTTCATCTTGTTTGGGACTCTCTGTGCTTACTGGACCAGAGGTCTGTTTCCTCCCCTAGGTTAAGGAAGGTTTCAGCTATTATTTTTTCAAATAAGTTCTGCTCCTTTCTCTCTCTCTTCTTCTGGAACTCTTATAGTGTGAATGTTGGTACATTTGATTTTGTTCCAGAGGTCTCTTACACAATCCTCATTTTTAAAATATTCTTTCTTTTTTCTTTCTTTTTTTTTTTCTGTTCAGCTGAAGTGATTTCTACTACTCTGTCTTTCAGATTGCTGATCCATGCCAATGTATCATCTAATCTACTGTTGATTCCTTCCAGTTATTTTTTTATTTCATTTATTATATTTTTCAGCTGTTTAGTTCTTCTTTATGTTTGCTAACTGTTGAAATTCTCATTCTCACTGTGTTCATCCATTCTCCTCCTGAGTTCAGTGAGTATCTTTATGATCATTACCTTTAACTATTTATCAAGTAGATTGCTTATCTCTACTTGGTTTAGTTCTTCTGAGCTATTGTCTTATTTCTTAATTTGGAACATATTCCTCTGTCTCCTCATTTTGCCCACTTCTCTGTGTTTATTTCTATGTGTTAGGTAGATTGATTATATTTCCTGATGTTAGAGAAGGGACCTTGTATAGGAGGTGTCCTATGGGGCTCAACAGCACACTCCCCTATGGTCACCAGAGCTATATGTTCTAGGGGTGCCTTCTAAGCAGGCTCTATTCACCCTTCTATTGTGGCAAGGCTGACTGCTATGGTCATACTGGTAGGTGGGACTGGCCAGCTGAAACTGTCTGTGTGGACAGTGTTGGGGGCGCTCAGCACTGGTGCTGGCCTGCTTCCACCTTCACAATGCTTGGGGCTTTTAACTTCCAGTTAGAATTGCTCTTACATTTTTGGTCAACTATTTTTGCTTTCCCCCACAAGCTATCTCTATCAATCAGGACTGAATTTAACTGCATTAGTAGGTACCTGGCCACAGTGGGTTAAACAAATTAGTTTATTTTTCTCCCATAACAAGGGACCCAGGGTAGGAAGCCTAGAGCTATTGCTCAAGAACCAGGCTCCTTCCTGCTCTATGATCCTCAGTGTAAGACTTTTGCCATCCTAGCTATGAAATGGCTGTTCATCTCTGCGAGTTGAGTGGAAAGAAGGGTAAGGGCAATATGAACTACAGATGTCAGGTGTGTCTGTTCCATCTTAAAAATACCCTCTGAGCAACTTCTGCTTATATCTTAATGGCCCAAACTGTTACATAGCCATCCGTGGCTACAAGGGAGTTATGAGAAGGTAAGTAATTTTATGCAGGCACTTTGGCTCCCAAATTAGAATTAGGTCCCTGTTCATAAGGAGAAAGGGGAGGATGGATACAAGTTGGACACCTAGCAGTGTCTCCTATACCACCACCCATCCTAGAAGCACCTTGGCTGGCACAGTGTCAAGGGTCTTCTGACTACATTGCTCTGCTTCAATTCACCATTCCTGTTAGTCTCATCTCCCTACCTCACTTCTTGATGCTTTGATCATGATCAGATTATTGTCCTGGATTCAGATCTAATGCTGGATCTTGACCTATTATTCCCACTTTTCCCCTCTCTGCCTATTGATATTCTCCCTGTTTGTCAAGGCTCCACTCAAATGTTTCCTACTCAGTGACACCTCCTTACCTCTTAATTAATCAGAATTAATCAGCATTTTAGTGTACTAATAAGTTAGGCTATATTAGGATATAGTTAGTTGTGGATAGACCTGTTTCCCTCAGTAGAAGGCAAACTCTTAAAGATAAGGGCTATGTCATACTTTATTGTAGCTCAGTGTCTGGCAAAAAGGTAGGTCCTCAATAAGTATCTTCTATACTACTGTGATGCTTTTCTTGATTCTTCAAGCATTTTCTGTGCTTCTTATTCTAAATAACTGTCTGTCTCCTGTGTTGAGGTTCTCACTCTGCATCTACATTATAAATACTTGCTATAACACAGATACAAAGCATGGATGTGAGGGGAACTGTTCTCTCTGCCTAAGCTTATTCTCCATCTTATCCATCCATTCCCTGATGCTGGGAGGAGGGTTTTCTTTAGAGATCTTTGTGAGTGTTCAAGACAACCCTCAAATGTTCCTTCCTTCTAGCCCTTCTCTTCCAAAGAATGGAGATATATATATAAGTGAAAATTACCAGGGGCAGACAGATGTCAACAAAAGAGTGAAAGACAGATATTACAATATCATTAAATCAGAACACGACCCTGGTACTTCAAATGAAATATAAAGTGTGGCCCACAAGGCAAATTTTTCACATATAACTAACAGCAACTTGACATTTTCAATTCATCTGTGGATTTTTCCACGCAAAAAAAAAAAAAAAAAAAAAAGACAGTTCAGAAATTGTTTCCCCCAACAGGGGTTATTTTCAAAGCAGGTGTTCTTGTAAATAAACTCTATTGTGCTTGCTTTCTAATGTTGTTTCCCATTTAAAAAAAAAAACCACACTGTCAGTATGTTGGCACACTGCAACAAAATTCAAATTCTTCCTGTGGTTTTCTATATCAGAAAATATTTCCATACTGAATTCTTGGCGAAGGATTGTAGCTTTTCTAATCTGGGGGAGAACCATGGGAAGTAACATGTAAATTGGCAGAAGTGACTTTGAATCTTTTATAGTACTACCATTTACTGACTTCTTTAGAGGTTATATAGAATTGTTTCCCTTTCATTGCCTGTTTTCATGATACCTCAAGTGCACGACACATTGTGTTGCTTTCCTAGTTGGAGCAATGACTAACCTGAAAGGGAAGTCCATGTAGTCACTGTATCACCACCCAAGATTGGCTGTGGAAATGTGGACTTAAAGGCAATTGTTCTAAGAATTGCAGGGCAATTCTTCAAGCCCTGCCTCTCAGAGACCCAGAGAGAATTATATATTCTTGTTTTGGTTTCTCCCATAATCAGGGAGATGATCCCCACTCCCTTCTCCTAAGAGACCCAGAGCCAAGAAACAATCATCTGTAATGGAAGTCATATTCCAGGGCAAACCACAGAGGCATTCTGAGATGGCCCTTAACTCTCTCTTTTTTTTCTAACTCAATCTCCTTTCCCTTACATCTCATCCTTCACTGAACTGGGTAATAAGATATTGAAAATATCAGAAACCTGAATAAAGAAATTACTTCTAAAGACTGGTTCACTAAAATAAAGTCATCTCCAGGAATACTTGCTCAATTCTTTCTGTCCTAGTTTAGAGTAGGTTTCTCTCCTGTGTATTCCCAAAGTTCTCTATGTTCACTGCTGGCTGCTAGTACAGAATTTACCACAATATACTGCTCCAAGTTTCTCTCAACCAGAATTCTGAGAGCTCTTGAGCCCAGGATGCTGTGTCTTAATAACCTTAGCATTCTCAGTGCTCAGGTCACTACAAGGAACACAGTAGGAGCTTAATAAATGTTTAATAAATGAACGAAGAGTAAAATTCCTAAGCTATAGCATATATATATATATATACACACACACACATAAATGCATATTATATATGCACAAATATATATTCATATGTATCCATTTATTTAGCTTTGATTAGATTGATATCTCTGACAACCAAAAACTAATAAAATTCTGCATCTGTTGAAGAACAGCATATGTGAAACCACTGTATCCAGACAGAGACATAAAACGTTAATATGATGTTTTTAAATATATCTCACAAGCTTCAAAATAGAGAACTAAAATGTAAGTGGGTGGCAGAAGTAGGGAAACCAACTGCTACAAAGCTAATTTTCAAGAGAGCAGAATGTACGTGAAATCATATTCCAAGTAGTACAGCAAGAGCAATCTGTAATACACCTACTCCTCCCAATGAAAATGTACCCTTCATATACATCAGACTTAACCATAACTTTAATAGGCACACATATCACATTCAAGCACTGTCATAACCTGAATGACACCTCCTTGTATTCAAATATAACCACAGTCCCTTAAAGTCAAAAGAACTTTTAAAAGATGGATATTTTTACAATTTGGGAAAATAAACATAGGGATTCCTATAAACAGTGTAAAAACAGTATAAAGACTGATTTTTGTATTTTTCCATTATAAAACAATGCCATTGTTACTTTTCACTTGTTTTGTAGAGTACAAATGGAGATGTTCAACACATTTTGCCATTTTTTACTTACATGATTAGAGCATCTTCAACTCTTTTGACATTTAAATTATATTTTATGCTGCTTATGTAATGATGTGTCATTCTTTACATTTAATTTGTAGTTGTAAAAGTTGCATCAAATCCTTTGTTTCCTGGCTCTGTATTTTTAAATCTGAGAAGCTTTGCTGACCTTTTCCCAGTTTCTAGCCCTCTCTGAGGGAATTTCATCAAGTGGCTGGCCTTTCTGGCTTGCGAGATTGGCACTACATAGAATGAGACCATCAGTTGGGGCAAATTGCATGTTAACCAACTGCTCTCCACCCTTCATATCATTTTCATCTGGGTAAGGACATTTTAAAATGAGCATCAAAAACAGCCATCAACAAAAACAGAAATATACATCAATGGAACAGGATAAGAAAGCCCAGAGATAAACCCACACACAAATGGTCACCTTATCTTTGATAAAGGGGGTAACAATATATACAATGGAGAAAAGACAGCCTCTTCAATAAGTGGTGCTGGAAAAACTGGACAGCTTAAGGTAAAAGAATGAGATTAGAACACTTCCTAACACCATACACAAAAATAAACTCAAAATGGATTAAAGACCTAAATGTAAGGCCAGAAACTATCAAACTCTTAGAGGAAAACATAGCCAGAACACTCCATGATATAAATCACAGCAAGATCCTTTTTGACCCACCTTCTAAGAAAGGGAAATAAAAACAAAAATAAACAAATGGGACCTAATGGAACTTAAAAGCTTTTGCACAGCAAAGGAAACCATAAACAAGACGAAAAGACAACCCTCAGAATGGGAGAAAATATTTGCAAATGAAGCAACTGACAAAGGATTAATCTCCAAAATACACAAGCAGCTCATGCAGCTCCATATCAAAAAAACAACCCAATCCAAAACTGGGCAGAAGACCTAAATAGACGCTCCTCCAAAGAAGATATACAGATTGCCAACAAACACATGAAAGGATGCTCAACATCACTAATCGTTAGAGAAATGCAAATCAAAACTACAATGAGGTACCACCTCACACTGGTCAGAATGGTCAACATCAAAAAATCTACAAACAATAAATGCTGGAGTGGGTGTGGAGAAAAGGGAATACTCTTGCACTGTTGGTGGGAATATAAATTGATACACCCACTCTGGAGAACAGTATGGAGGTTCCTTAAAAAACTAAAAATAGAACTACCATATGACGCAGCAATCCCACTACTGGGCATATACCCTGAGAAAACCATAACTCAAAAAGAGTCATGTACCAGAGATTGGTTCAAGATGGCGGAGTAAAAGGACATGCTCTCACTAGCTCTTGCGAGACCACTGGAATCACAACTAACTGCTGAACAATCATTGACAGGAAGACACTGCAGCTCACTAAAATGATACCCCACATCCAAAGACAAAGGAGAAGCCACAATGAGATGGTAGGAGGGGTACAATCACAATAAAATCAAATCCCATAACTGCTGGGTGGGTGACTCACAAATTGGAGAACACTTATATCACAGAAGTCCAACCACTGGAGTGAAGGTTCTGAGGACCTCCTCAGGCTTCGCAACCTGGGGATATGGCAATGGGAGGAGGAATTCCTAGAGAATCAGACTTTGGAGGCTAGTAGGATCTGATTGCAGGACTTTGACAGGACTTGGGTAAATAGAGATTCCACCCTTGGAGGGCACACACAAAGTAGTGTGCACATTGGGACCCAGGGGAAGAAGCAGTGACCCCATAGGAGACTGAACCAGACCTACATGCTAGTGTTGGAGAGTCTCCAGCAGAGGCAGGGGGTGGCTGTGTCTCATCGAGAGGACAAGGACACTGGCAGCAGAAGTTCTGGGAAGTACTACTTGATGTAAGCCCTCCCAGAGTCTGCCATGAGCCCCACCAAAGAGCCCGGATAGGCTCCACTGTTAGGTCACATCAGGCCAAACAACCAACAAGGAGGGAACCCAACCCCACCCATCAGCAGACAAGTGGATTAAAGTTTTACTGAGCTCTGCCCACCAAAGCAACAGCCAGCTCTACCCACCACCAGTCCCTCCCATCAGGAAACTTGCACAAGCCTAGTAGATAGCCTCATCCACGGGAGGGCAGACAGAAGAAGCAAGAAGAACTACAATCCTGCAGCCTGTGGAACAAAAACCACATTCACAGAAAGATAGACAAGATGAAAAGGCAGAGGACCATGTACCAGATGAAGGAACAAGATAAAACCCCAGAAAAACAACTAAATGAAGTGGAGATAGGCAACCTTTCGGAAAAAGAATTCAGAATAATCATAGTGAGGATGATCCAGGATCTCAGAAAAAGAATGGAGGAAACGATCGAGAAGATGCAAGAAATGTTTAACAAAGACCCAGAAGAATTAAAGAACAAACAACAAGAAGAATTAAAGAACAAGCAAACAGAGATGAACAATATAATAACTGAAATAAAAAATACACTAGAAGGAACCAGTAGCAGAATAACTGAGGCAAAAGAATGGATACGTGACCTGGAAGGCAGAGTGGTGGAATTAACTGCTGCAGAACAGAATAAAGAAAAAAGAATGAAAAGAAATGAAGACAGCCTAAGAGATCTCTGGGACAACATTAAATGCAACAACATTCTTATCATGGGGGTCCCAGAAGGAGGAGAGAGACAGAAAGGACCCGAGAAAATATTTGAAGAGATTATAGTCGAAAACTTCCCTAACGTGGGAAAGGAAATAGCCACCCAAGTCTAGGAAGTGCAGAGAGTCCCAGGCAAGATAAACCCAAGGAGAAACATGCCGAGACACACAGTAATCAAATTGGCAAAAATTAAAGGCAAATAACAATTATTGAAAGCAGCAAGGGAAAAAGACAAATAATATACAAGGCAACACCCATAAGGTTAACAGCTGATTTCTCAGCAGAAACTCAACAAACCAGAAGGGAGTGGCATGACAAATTTAAAGTGATGAAAGGGAAGAACCTACAACCAAGATTACTCTACACAGCCAGGATCTCATTCAGATTCGATGGAGAAATCAAAAGCTTTACAAACAAGCAAAAGCTAAAAGAATTCAGCACCACCAAACCAGCTCTACAACAAATGCTAAAGGAACTTCTCTAAGTAGGAAACATGAGAGAAGAAAAGGACCTACAAAAACAAACCCATAACAATGAAGAAAATGGTATTAGGAACATACATATGGATACTTACCTTAAATGTGAATGGATTAAATGCTCCACCCAAAAGACACAGGCTCCCTGAATGGATACAAAAACAAGACCCAAATATATGCTGTCTACAAGAGACCCACTGAAGACTAGGGACACATACAGACTGAAAGTGAGGGGATGGAAAAAGATATTCCATGCAAATGGAAATCAAAAGGAAGCTGGAGTAGCAATATTCATAGCAGATAAAATAGACTTGAAAGTAAAGAATGTTACAAGAGACAAGGAAGAACACTACATAATGATCAAGGGATCAATCCAAGAAGAAGATATAGCAATTATAAATATATATGCACCAACATAGGAGCACCTCAATACATAAGGCAACTGCTAACAGCTATAAAAGAGGAAATCAACAGTAACACAATAATAGTGGGGGACTTTAACACCTCACTTGCACCAATGGACAGATATCCAAACAGAAAATTAATAAGGAAACACAAGCTTTAAATGACACAATAGACCATATTGATTTAATTGATATTTATAGGACATTCCATCCAAAACCAGCAGATTACACTTTCTTCTCAAGTGCACACGGAACATTCTCAAGGATAGATCACATCTTGGGTCACAAATCAAAATTCAGTAAACTTAAGAAAATTGAAATCATATCAAGCATCTTTTCTGACCAGAACACTATGAGATTTGAAATCAATTACAGGGAAAAAAATGTAAAAAGCACCAACAGATGGAGGCTGAAGAATAACCAAGAGTTCACTGAATAAATCAAAAAATACCTAGAGACAAGTGACAATGAAAACACGATAATCCAACACCTATGGGATGCAGCAAAACCAGTTCTAAGAGGGAAGTTTATAGCTATACAAGCCTACATCAAGAAACAAGAAAAATCTCAAATAAATAACCTAAGCTTACACCTAAAGGAACTAGAGAAAAAAGTACAAACAAAACCCAAAGTTAGCAGAAGGAAAGAAATCATAAAGATCAGAGCAGAAATAAATGAAATAGAAAGAAAGAAAACAAGAGCAAAGATCAATAAAACCAACAGCTGGTTCTTTGAGAAGATAAACAAAATTGATAAACCATTAGCTAGACTCATCAAGAAAAAAAGGCAGAGGACTCAAATCAATAAAATTATCAATGAAAAAGAAGAAGTTACAACAGACACCTCAGAAATACAAAGCATCCTAAGAGACTACTACAAGCAGCTCTATGCCAATAAAATGGACAACCTGGAAGACACGGACAAATTCTTAGAAAGGTATAACCTTCCAAGATTGAACCAGGAAGAAATAGAAAATATGAACAAACCAATCACAAGTAATGAAATTGAAACTGTGATTAAAAATCTTCCAACAAACAAAAGTCCAGAACCAGAAGTCTTCACAGTTGAATTCTATCAAACATTTAGAGAAGAGCTAACACCCATCTTTCTCAAACTCTTCCAAAAAATTGCAGAGGGAGGAACACTCCCAAACTCATTCTATGGGGCCACCATAACCCTGATACCAAAACCAGACCAAGATACTACAAAAAAAGAAAATTAAGAACAATATCACTGATGAATATAGATGCAAAAATCCTCAACAAAATACGAGCAAACAGAATCCAACAACACATTAAAAGGATCATACACCATGATCAAGTGGGATTTATCCCAGGGATGTAGGGATTCTTCAATATATGCAAACCAATCAATGTGACACACCATATTAACAAACTGAAGAAGAAAAACCATATGATCATCTCAATAGAGGCAGAAAAAGCTTTTGACAAAATTCAACACCCATTTATGGTAAAAACTCTCCAGAAGGTGGGCATAGAGGGAACCTACCTCAACATAATAAGGCTATATATGACAAACCCACAGTCAACATCATTCTCAATGGTGAAAAACTGAAACCGTTTCCTCTAAGATCAAGAACAAGACAAGGGTGTCCACTCTCACCACTATTATTCAACATAGTTTTGGAAGTCCTAGCCACGGCAATTAGAGAAGAAAAAGAAATAAAAGGAATACATTTTGGAAAAGAAGAAGTAAAACTGTCACTGTTTGTAGATGACATGATACTATACCTAGAGAATCTGAAAGATGCCACCAGAAAACTACTAGAGCTAATCAATGAATTTGGTAAAGTTTCAGGATACCAAATTAATGCACAGAAATCTCTTGCATTCCTATACACTAATGATGAAAAATCTGAAGGAGAAATTAAGGAAACACTCCCATTTACCACTGCAACAAAAAGGATAAAATGTCTGGGAATAAACCTACCTAGGGAGACAAAAGACCTGTATGCAGAAAACCATAAGACACTGATGAAAGAAATTAAAGATGATACAAACAGATGGAGAGATATACCATGTTCTTGGACTGGAAGAAACAATATTGTGAAAATGACTGTACTACCCAAAGCAATCTACAGATTCTATGCAATCCCTATGAAATTACCAATGGCATTTTTTAAGAACTAGAAATAAAATTCTTAAAATTTGTATGGAGACACAAAAGACCCCGAATAGCCAAAGCAGTTTTGAGGGAAAAAATCTGAGCTGGAGGAATTGGACTCCCTGACTTGAGACTATACTACAAAGCTACAGCAATCAATACAGTATGGTAATGGCACAAAAACAGAAATATAGATCAGTGGAACAGGATCGAAAGCCCAGAGATAAACCCACACACCTATGGTCAACTAATCTATGACAAAGGAGGCAAGGATATACAATGGAGAAAAGACAGTCTCTTCAGTAAGTGGTGCTGGGAAAACTGGACAGCTACATGTAAAAGCATGAAATTAGAACACTCCCTAACACCATACACAAAAATAAACTCAAAATGGATTAGAAACCTAAATGTAAGACTGGACACTATAAAACTCTTAGAGGAGAAGATAGGAAGAACACTCTTTGACAAACATCACAGCAAGGTCTTTTTTGGTCTACCTTCTAGAGTAATGGAATTAAAAACAAAAATGAACAAATGGGACCTAATGAAACTTAAAAGCTTTTGCACAGCAAAGGAAACTACAAACAAGATGAAAAGAGAACCCTTAGAATGGGAGAAAATATTTGCAAACGAATCAACGGACAAAGGATTAATCTCCAAAATATATAAACAGTTCATGCAGCTCAATATAAAAAGGCAAACAATGCAATGAAAAAACGGGCAGAAGATCCAAATAGACATTTTTCCAAAGAAGACATACAGATGGCCAAGAAGCACATGAAAAGCTGCTCAACATCACTAATTATTAGAGAAATGCAAATCAAAAGTACAATGAGGTATCACTCACACCAGTTAGAATGGGCATCATCAGAAAATCTACAAACAACAAATGCTGGAGAGGGTGTGGAGAAAAGGGAACCCTCTTGCACTGTTGGTCGGAATGTAAATTGATACAGCCACTATAGAGAACATTATGGAAGTCCCTTCAAAATCTAAAAATAGAACTACCATATGACCCAGCCATCCCACTACTGGGCATACACCCAGAGTAAACCATAATTCAAAAAGAGACATGTATCACAGTGTTCATTGCAGCACTATTTACAATATCCAGGTCATGGAAGCAACCTAAATGCCCATTGATAGACGAATGGATAAAGAAGATGTGTTACATATATATAATGGAATATTACTCAGCCATAAAAATGAATGAAACTGGGTCATTTGTAGAGACGTGGAAGGATCTAGAGACTGTCTTACAGAGTGAAGTAACTCAGAAAGAGAAAAACAAATATCGTATATTAACGCATATATGTGGAACCTAGAAAAACGGTACAGATGAACCAGTTTGCAGGGCAGAAATAGAGACACAGATGTAGAGAACAAATGTATGGACACCAAGGGGGGAAAGTGGCAGGGGGTGGTGGTGGTGGTGGTGGGATGAATTGGGAGATTGGGATTGACGTATATACCCTAATATGTATAAAATAGATAACTAATAAGAACCTGCTGTATAAAAAAATAAATAAAATAAAATTCAAAAAACAATACTGTTGGTGACAGAGAAGCGAATAAGGTGTGGTCTCTTACCCAAGAATCCTAACAACTCCAGCATGGAACATATCATTGAGCAAAGATGCAAAAAATACTTCTTGGGTAGATGGTTGCATAAATGGATGTATATTAATCCTCTGCTTTGTCTAAAACCTAGCTCTTGCTTTGTCATTTCTTCATGAAAATGTAAATTTTGATAGACCTTTAAAGAGTGTTGCTGTCTATTGCCAAGCTCTGATTATTCTTACCTCTCTTGCTTTGTGAGTCAAACCATTCTAACCCTACCTGCCAGGCAATCAAGCCCACACTGAGATCTCCTTCCTTACAATTCTAACTGGACTAGTCATTTTGCAATTCATCATGCTCTGCATTACTGCTCTCCTTGTATTGTTACATTATCTTGCTACTGATTGCCTTATTTGTTAAAGGCAATTCTCTTTACTTTCTGCTTTCCCAAAAAAGATAAGCTCCTTAACAGCAGGAACTATACTTACTATAATGGGTAAAACTGTGAGTGCTTGAGCTAGTCTAGCCTGGCTTTGTCACTTAATATCTGTGTGACCCAGTGTAAGTGACTTAACCTCACTGGATTTTGGTTTCCTTATCTGTAATATGGAAATAATAGGAGTTCTCCACTCTCAATGGGTTGTTGTGAGGATTACAGTCATTAATATGTATAAAGTACTTAGAATAGTTCGTGGCACATAGTACGTGCTCAGTAAATATCAGTTACATATTTGGTTTCTCAGCGTAGCACCTGTCACAAAATATGATAGAAGACATGAGATACTCTAAATAATTGTTAAAGTTTAGCCATAAAATGGAGAGTGAAAAGATGATGAGATATGCACATTTAAAACTATTTTTTAAAATTTCTATTTTTACCCTTTGCTCTTTGATTGACTGGTAAAGATAAAACATAAAAACCTCTTAAAAAAAAAACAAAAAACAAAAAAACCTCTTAAACTCTCCAGTGCGAATAGACTAACAATCTGGAGACTCCTGATGCAGTTCAGACTCTGACCTAAGCCACCTGGGTGACCTCTGGTGAGTCACTGAAGTGTTCTGATCATTTGTTTCCAAATCTCTCTGTTAGGCATAATAATACCACTCCCCTCAACTGAGTCTTTCAAATTTCTAAATGAGTGCATAAGAATAAGTGACTTAAGATCCTGACTCATCACATTCAGCAAAATAGCCTTACCCCCTACTTCAGTGAGAAAACTAAAGACGTCACATGTGATCTCCTTCAACTTTCTGCCACCATGAATAAATACATTGAAAGATATGCTTAAGTGACTCCCCTCCTTTTTCAGAGAATGAGCTTTCCCTCCTGATCAGCCCTAACTTCTTAGCTGTGACCTTGATCTCCTTCTTTTCTACACCCTATGAAATGATGAAAATGCTCACAAAAGAAGTAATCAGCTTTAAACATCTGCCAGCAATTATCCTCTCCCTTTCCTGTATCTTCAAATCACCCCTCTCTAATGCCTGTTTTCCCTCAGCCTGTGAGCCTGCTTAAGTTTCTCCCATTCCAAAATCCTTAATCCCACACCCCCTCTAACATGTAAGATCTCTCCTCTTTCATCTAGACTTCTCAAAAGGCTTCACCATTTCCCCTTCTTTTATTGGATTTGCTTTTACTGCATTTGCTTGATTGATCTCCTAATTGCTAAATCCAACATTTTTGTATTTTAGCCCTCATCTAATTACATGCATCTGATATGCTGAGTACGCCCTCCTCTTGTAACCCACTCTACAATTTCTGTGACTCCTTTATCTCCTGGTTCTTCTTCTGCCTTGACCATTGTTTCTGTCACTCTCTTTCTCTGCCTCAGCTCACTTTCTGAATGATGGTTTCCCCGAGCAATCTGTCCCTATTCCACTTGTCTTCCTTCATGAGCCTTCTTGCTGGGGGAGATGCGGGGCGGTCTCATCATTTCAGTTACAACTTCTAATGAAACAATTCACACATCTTTGAAACAGGATCTGAGACTGGGATTCAATCTACTTGGGTTTTGGTTGAGGCCCCAAGACAACAGATGTCAACTAGTCCCATGCTCCAGAATGAAATTCTATAGCACCTGAGCAGAAACTGGAAGTGGAAAGCACATCTTATATTACAGTTGTACTAATGTATCTTCACAAAGTGGAACTGCAGAGGTGAAGATGGGGAGCGGTCATAAGTAATCAGCCAAAGGAAACACACTGCTGGCATGTGTAGCTAGCATAGCAGTAGTCACCATAGCTCAGTACACAACTCTTCAATGAGCCCATGGAAGTGCTCAAAAGGGAAAGAACCACCTTGAACCATCTGGAACAGCCAGAGCAACCCCATACCAGATTACACTGGTGCCAGTCAAAAGAGACCTTTTCTGACCCTTACTTTCCTCCCTCCTCCCATCTATTGCCTGCTCACAGTGGGAAGGCAGAAGTTTGACTTGAAATGCTGATTTGCAATTTCAACTACTACATAAGATCAGATATTTTACTTACTAAAATGAGACTATCTAGGGAACCAAAAGTGACCAAAAGGGCTCAATGATGACTGTCTCTCAAGTTGCATTTATTAAGTATAATGAACACATCTATATTACTAGCCCAGACTCTTATCTGAGCCTTGTGTTCATAATCCTAACATCCAACCACACATCTTCACCTGGATGCCTTAAATTACACATGTTGCAAACTAAACTCATCCTTGCCTAAACTTGTTTCTACCTCTATATTTTTTCTCAGATGGCATCAACCATTTTTGGTTTCCATATTTATATCAATATCCCTAAGAGCAAAATCAAGTTCCAAGGATCACTCTTCTTTTATACTCTATTCTTAATGCCATTGTGCTCACTCAAATCTTCATTATTGTTTCCCTGGACTACTGGACTTTCTCTGACTAGTCTTGATATGTCAAACCTGTAGCTGGCCCAGTGAAACCCTGCATTGTGGTTATCTATTTAAAATTAAAATCGTATGGCATAAGACCCTTCAATGATTTCTCATCACCCAAAGAATTCCCTTATCAGAATATTCTGGCCTTTAACTAATTCTTCATTTTCATCTCTAGTTACATGTTGCTTCAAATTGCACGCTCCAGCCATATTAATATGTCTGGAACCTCTGTTTCCACCAACAGACACCAATGCGGGTGTTTGCTGCTTTACTGTCTTGTTCTGTTATTGATACCTTGGAATGTCTTTCTCACCAATCCTCCTCTTACTGCCAAACTCTTCTTCATCTTCTAAGACTCAATTTGCATATCAGTTCCTTCAGGAAGTCCATTCTAGCACCATCTTCCTATATACAGACTATGTAGTTACCTCTCTTATACATGCCATGACACATTTCTGTAGCTGCAGATACTGCTTCACACTGTACCCTTTTGTCTACTTATCATTCTACTATACTAGATTATATTTCTGGAGGGAAGTGATTATATTTTATCTATAAAGCTCCAAAGCAAAGTGTTTGGCACATGGCACACATGTAACAAACATTTTTAAAAAGAAGGAAGGAATTGTATAAAAGTATTTTACAAACCTCCTTTCATCACATTATTTCATTTGACCCTCAGAACAAAATCATGGAGTAGATATTTTAATTTCTATTTTACAATAAGGGAAACCAAGCCTTGGATAGCATAAGCAACCTGCTGACGACCACCGAGGGGATTAAGTGTAGCAAGGATTATGTGTCTATGTCTTCTAGGACCAGGATCCATGTTTATCCCACTCAACCACACTGGCACCTTTGAACACTGAACCTAAATGTATATGTGAGATAAGGCATGAGGTGTCTGATACTGTTAACAGGAGTTTCCTCTAGCCCTAAAACACCAAAAAGAGAAGAGTCAAATTCCAGTCAAAGTAAGAGAAAGAACCAGAGCTGTCTGGGTATGAAGAGATGAGGTAAAGGGCCATCGGACCTTTGAGAGCTGTGCTGCTTTACACACTACCTGCCTCTTAGACCATCCTATTATTAAGCAGAGAAGTTTTTAAACTACCACGTAATGACATTGGATTATCCAAAGTAACTCTACGGTGCCAACTCTGTAACTCTCCTCCTGAGACACAATTGTTTCTCAGGCTGAATCAGAGTATGTTTTCCGTAGGAAGCCAGCATGGCTCTGGCACAACAAGAAAGCTGTTCTTTTGGTTTCAACATATTCATCTGGATCTCTATCTCATCTTAGAAAAGATTTCCACTCTTTCATGGCAGACTTAGGAGTCTGTTTTTCCAGTTTTGTCTATATATTTGAGACGACAACCTACGCTTTTCTCTCCCTGCCTTTTGCCTGCTCACTTATCTCCCACTAAAGTAAGAGGTAGGCTCTAAGCTCATTGTCTCAAGGGAGGAATGGGGAAAGGCAGAATGCTTTCAGGACAGCAGATAATGGCAACACAGAGAGGGCTCAACCCCAGCTACCAACTCTCCTCACTGCCCCAAGCCAGGTTCCTGAGAGTTCAGAGGTCCTGGGCTCTGCTCCTCAGCAATATCACCAGGAAGGTGTCAAGGCCCCAGGAGGAAGATGGCTTCTTAGGGTTTCTAGGCACACGGGATCAGAGGAAGACTTGATTAAGATTCCATAAGGGCCACAAGCATGGCAAGGAAGCAGCAGAAGAATGCCAGACCTAAATAAACGATGAGGATATGAACAACAGGCTTCTTCTCATGGTCAAGCCAGCTTGCAGGTCCAATGGCCAAAGACAAGGTTGCCCTATAGTCATACTTGGCAGTAAGACCAGGAGTTGTGACTCACCCTTGAACCACTCACCCCTGACTCACCCTTGAACCCCAGGGAAGCCTAAGCTTAACTTTTCCACTGTGTAAATAGGACTCAGAAACAGAAGTTAAGGCATGTTAGTGAAAGTAAAGGCAGTAATACCTATTGCGATTCCAAGTTTTTGAACTGAGATTCATAGATAAGTTATTGTCATCATCATCACCATCATCACCATCATTACCATATACTGTGGAATTTCTTCAAATACCTGACTGACAGTAATTTCCAAAGCTACCTCTATTGCACGGGAGCTTGGCAGGACCACCTGAGGCCTACAATTTTGTGGGGCATTATATTGTGGGGAAAATGTGAACAGCACTGCAGAAGAACAGAGGCAACATCCCTACTTCTATATCTGAGTCTTTATCGCCGGGTCTTCTCCTGCTCCCACCCATGTTCTTCCTATTCGCTTTAAACAAAATCACAGGAGTTTGGGATTAGCAGATGCAAACTATCATATAGAGAATGGATAAACAACAAAGTCTTACCACATAGCACTGGGAACTGTATTCAATACCTATGATAAACCATAATGCAAAAGAATATGAAAAAGAATGTGTGTGTATATATATATGTGTATGTATAACTGAATCACTTTGCTGTACAGCAGAAATTAACACAACATTGTAAATCCACTATACTTCAATAAAATAAATTTTTTTAAAAAATCACCAAACTGCAATATTGGAAGGCTCGCTGGCATGCCTTGCCCTTCATGTTCCTCTAAGCGAGGAGCCCTGGTTGTATCAACTCTTGTATCCAGTTGCCACTCAGAGGAAAAGATTTTCCAAACATAATATTTTTCATGCTACACTGCTGCCGCCGCCTCTGAGCTGTATCTGAATTTTCCTAATCCTGAAAATCCTGTTAAAAAAGTTGGATGACCTTGGTCTTCTCCAGCGCTTTGCTCTTGAATCATTGAGAAAGCAAAGAAGTGCATTAAATGTAAATGCACACTGTGTAAGTCACTCGTGTCACCCCGGCTGCTGTCTAGGGCTGTGTGATCTGGAGACAACAAAAACAGTCTGCTTGAGGTATAGGATTTCAAGGCAATGAGAAAAAGAGAAACATTCCAGTCTCATAGACTCAGCAGCCTTTAACTTCTAACTCCCTTTGAAGCTAGAAGGCCAATAAAGCAATTGTTTTTCTCTTCAAGAAAGGTCGGAGTTTATTTCTAGGCCTTTCTAGCACAACAAAAGTAAGATCAGAGAAAAGCCAGCATATTTACATCAGTGTTCATTCAGTCCTATACTCCACATTCGTCTCTATGACAAATATGAAACATCTACCCTGTGTCAGGCACTGCATGTGAGTCATTTCCTCCTTTTACAAATGGGGAAACTGGGACTCAGAGGATAACTTCCAGTTAGGAAGAGCTGGGATTTGAACTAAGGTGGGTATGATCTCCCCACTGTACTGCACTGCTTCCTTATCATGTCCTCTTTCATCCATGACACTAAATAATGCTTAAGTGGCTATTGAATAGACCCACATTTCTCAGGGCCAGTCTAAGTCAGAACAACCTCATAAAAATACGAATAAGGTCACGACGTCACTCCATGGCTTGAGATACGCTAATGAATGATCACACTTAGAATAAAATCAAAACAATCTTTCACGGTCCGCAAGTGATCTGGCCCTTGCCTAACCCTGGCGCTTCCCCTACACTCTCCACATCTCTTGCTCTGCTGCAGCCATCCTGCCCTTCTTTCTGTTTTTTCAAGGTTCCCCTCATTCCCTCACAGGGCTCTACATTGGTCTTTCGCCTGAAGGTTCTTCTCACAGACCCTGAAATGGATGACCCCTCACTGTTGAGATGTCAGCTCACAGACTGGCATTGCTTATGTGTTTATTTTCTTGTTGGCTGTCTGCATATCCCTGGCATAAGGTAAGGTGATATGAGAGGGAACATGCCTCCCACTCACTGTTCTATCCCCAGCTCTCAGAACAGTGTGTGGCACACAGTAGGTACTCAATAAATATTTATTAACTGAATTCATTTGTTACTACTAGAAAAATTTTAAATGTTAAATCATAATCCTTTCCATGGTTATGAATATATATTTGGCATTCACAAAATATTGAAGGTTAATATTGGCATAAAGTTTGATTTTGTCATTTTCATAGGCAACATATAACTATTGTTTAATATAACACTGATTTTTTTTCTCATATCCACAGCTGTTCTAAATTCAGAATCTGTTTTCTATGTTCCTAGCAGCTTTTTTTTTAAAAAAAAACATGATTTCCCATAAATATTCTATGTTGTTTATAGCTCCTTATTTTGATCATTCGATATTTGGTGACACATTGAAAACAATAAAATAAGTATCTGCTAAGTGGGACTGACTTATTAACAAGGTCCCAGTAAAACAAATGAAGTAAATTCCTCTTCCGGATGGCAATACTTACACCACGTTTCATCTGTCCACTAGCTCCTGCCCTCTTTCTTCCTGCTAATGGTGACATTTCGATATATCCATCTTGCCCTTGGAATTAGCTCTGCAGAGCCCTTTAAACCAATTCTGAGAGCATCAGACTGCAAGTCTGGGACTGAGAAATTAAACTGACCTGGAACGGGCTTATTTGCAACCTTGAACCCCATTTCTAATTGCCAGGTTTTTACAATATCCATGACATTAGGAGAAAGCATCCCGACTCTACAACATATTGACTGTGTGGGCTTGGGTGAAATAATAATAATTAAAAAAAACCCAAAAAACTCCCCTAACTTCAGATTCCTCAACTGTAAAATGGATGTCCAGGAAATAGGCTTCTAGTTTTTATGATTTGTGTGGTTTGTTGGCCAATGCTTTTGGGAACAACACACTTATAAGGGGTGAAGGAAAGGACTGGGCAGAGCTGATGAACTGTGATGCTGCAACAGAGGCCTCAGCTCAACCTACTACTGATGCTTTGGAGGTGGGATGGCCTTTCAGTAATGTTGAGACTAGGTACTGAATCTTGATAATCTACATCAATCAGTCACTGGATACAGGCTGCCTGCAGGAGGAAGTGTGACCCTGGGCAATTGCTGTCTTTGGTTGACAGCAATTCCTGATAGGGAGTCAGGCAAGAGCCTTCAACTGCCAATACTTGGGGGAAGCTGGGGGAGTGAGTAGCTTGGTCCTTAAGGATGTCTGGGTGGTGCCCCACAGCATCCACTATGTGGGGTTGGTCATATTTCTTTGCCAGATTTCATGTGATATCAAACAAGATCATGTGTGTTGAAAGCATCTAGCCTAGTCGCAAGCACTTAGATGACACTCAATAAAAATGTGCCATATGAATGAACAAAAGAAAAATGAGTAAATGTTTTACTGATGCCATGTTTTGTTGTATTTGCTAGTTCCCGTGTGCTGCCCGTGTTTGTCACCTGTGTCTCTCTTTCATAAAGTATGTGATTACAAAGATTTAACTTTTTAGAGAGGCTCTACTGGGTCTACCATGAGGGGCCTGTCTCCACTTCACAAATTGATTCATTTTCCCATTTGCTTTGAATGATCAGCTACACTTTTAAGTTATAGGAAGTACTGTACTAAGTGGGTCACGTTCGACAGCTACATGTTGGACCTTTGAAGACAGAATTTGGGGGATTTTTATCATCAGAGTTAGGCTGACTGGAATCTAATCTTTTATAGAATTTTTTTTAAATCACTTCTATTTTTTAGGCTTTAAGGCTAGCCTGGCAAGGTAATATTTTCTAATTATTTCATTTCAGCTGGCCCATACATGAGATTTGCAGTAGAAACAAGGCAAATGTTATACATCTGAATCAAGAGAAAGTCATGTTACATAGTTATTTCTTTTACAAAATAAGAATTCATTTTCCTCTTTATGGAATAGATCTCCTATTTTAAAGAAATTCTTCCAATAAATACACTTTTACACATATTAATTAACAACCTTTTGAGATAAATACATATTTCCCCATTTATGGAGAGATTTAAGTGACTTGCTGAGTTGCAGAATTTGTAAGGGACAGAGCTATAGCTTGTAATTTTGACTATTGTGCCATGTCCACCTCCAATAATACCACAGTGATTTTGTTTTCTCTATCAAAAATTTGTTTTCTCACTGTATAATTAGTTCATTCTTTAATTCCATTATGAAATATTTTTGTACCACTTAATATATACCAAGTCCAGACTTCAAGATGAGTAACAGTGTCCCTAAATGCAAGTACTCACATAGGTAAGACCAACTACTGCAACAAGAGATGTGTCAGAACAAAGCCTTAGACCTTTGTGAGATGAATCTACTTCCTTCAGTGTCTTACTTGTTATTCAATCATTAAGTCAGGCTACTTATATGGTTTTCAAATTTCTTAAGAAGAAGCAGTCACTTTTAACCTCACTTTTAACCCTCAGGGTGACAAATATCCTTAGAACAGGCTGTTTCTTCTCAAATGAACATCCTGAATACATGCTACTTAGACTCCAATATAAATGAAACCTAATGGCTAGAGGAAAATCACATTCTCCTGGAATTGTACATTTATGACTCTAATAAGGTGAACAAAGGCTCTGTTAATTTTTTGAAATCCAATACATTCACAATGACACTAATACAGGCTAATTTTCAAGGGAACAAAAATAAAATAAATTGCTTCTTTGGAGAAATCTCCAATGAGAGCTATCTTATGACATGGTATCTCCCTGGAGACTGGTTATAGAATTTTCTTGCAGAAAACATTTTATGTGATGAAAATGGAGTGCATTTGTTTCCTTGGAAACAAACCCTTTCACCTTCATTGCACAGAATTTTAAGCAATGAAAATTTAGTAATTAGGCCCAGAATCTACCTATTTTAAACTAGTGGAATTTTCAAACGCATGATATTATTAGAAGTAATGTGCAATAAAATCCAGTTAGCTCAGTTGAAGTCAAACAAATAACCTTTATATATCTTAGAAGTATAGACATCTGGCATTCTAAACACTGAAATAGAATTACCTAAGGACTCATACTTGAATGGGTTAGAAAATCCTTCAGTTCAAATCATCAGATGACTAAAATAATCTGTCCTAAAGAGCGAGCTAAGAAAGGTACAAATTGAGTAAACAAATATTAGTTATTAGAAAGTTTCATCATGAGAAAGGCAGTACTGTGACTATTGGCCAGTAGTCTCAAGCAAATAACAGTTTTGGGTATAGAAAATGTTTTCTACAGGGAAACAAGAAGACTGTTTTCTTTGCTGAAGTGTGTGGGGGAGGTGTCTTACAGCCCTTTGGGTATTTTTCCCCCTGAGCACTTATTTTTAGAAAATTTTTTATTGATATACACTTGATTTACAATGCTTCAGATGTACAGCAAAGTGATTCAGTTATACATATATATGTGGACATATATATGTAGTCTTTTTCAGATTCTTTTCCATTACAGGTTATTGCAAGATATTGAATACAGTTCCCTGTGCTATACAGTAGGTCCTTGTTATTTATCTATTTTATGTACAGCGGTGTGTATCTGTTAATCCCAAATTCCAAATTTATTCCTCCTCCCCGTTTCCCCTTTGGTAACCATAAGTTTGTTTTCTATGTCTGTGAGTCTATTTCTGTTTTGTAAATGTTATTTGTATCATTATTTTATATCCCACATATAAGTGATATCATATGATATTTTTCTATCTCTAGCTCTTTTCTTTTTTACAGAATCAACCAGAATCAGCCTCCTGGATATACTTGAGATATCACATGCTTTCTTTTTTTTGCATTATATACTATTTGCAGTGTAAAGATAAAAATATTGGGAGAGGGCACTAGACCAGTTAAGACTAATTCTGACATTTCTCAGGCTCAAATGATTACTTCGATAAAAGTAATCATATACTTTAATTCTACACTTTATTTAGCTTCTATATTTTATTTAAACTCTGGAAGAAAAATGTTACAGAAAATTTTTCTCCTTTTTTTATGTTACAAAATTTTCTTTAATAAAATGATTTGGATAAGTTTTGAACATTTTACCCTGTCTTTAAAGTTCAAATCACTTAGAAGTGTCCCTAACGTGTAGACAGAATTATATTTAAAATTTTTAACTTTGAAATAAATTTAACCTTACAGAAAAGTGGCAAAAACAGTAGAGAGTTGTGGGGTACCCTTCATCCTTCACCTAGTTTCCCTAAAGTTAACATCTTGCATAACTATAGTATAATTCTCAAAATTAAGAAATTAACATGCTACAATACTATTAACTAAACTGTAGTCTTTATTCATAATTTACCAGTTTTTCTACTAATGTCCTTTTTTTCTGTTCCATGATCCAATTCAGTATCTCACATTACATTTAGTTTTAAAATTTCTTTATTCATCTCTAACCCGTGATGGTCCTCCCTTATTCTTTGTCTTTCATGACCTTGATACTTCTGAAGAGTACAAGTCTGTTATTTTGTAAACTGTTCCTGAGAAGTGATGCACCTTTTAAGTTTATCCTATGAAAGGGTACCTGATTTCAATCTATCATATTACTATTGATCATTGGTTAAACTTGATCATTGGTTGAGAATGACTCTGCTGGATTTCTCCACTTAAAAAAAAAAATTACTATTTTGTCTCTGTAGTTAATAAGTATCTTGGGACAGATACTTTGAGACTATGTTCTTTCTAAACCCAATAGTTTTAGCATCTACTGGTGGATCTTGCCTACAGCTATTACTGCTATGTTTTAATGGTGACTTTCTATTTCTCTCATTCTTTCTACATTTATTAATTCAAATTCTACTGTAAAAAGGGGCTATAAGGACAGTTTTTTGTTTTTATTTTTGGTTGGTTTGAAAATAATCATTTTACTGCTTTGTCCTAGGTCCTCTGAAACAATTTTAAGTTTTAGAAGATCAAAGTTGTTATCTTAATAAGGCGGGGTTGGTATGAAGAAATGTTACTGTGGGCCAAGAAAGTTAAAGCTTAAAAAAAAAAAAAGAGTCCATAAAGCAAATGCTGTAAGGAAAGCTTCAATCTCTGAAACAATTTATTTGTATTTGATGTTAGTAACAAAAGAGGCATATTAGAAAGTTACCAAGTCTTGATTATTCAATTATGTATTCAATGGATTGAAGACGTTTTGCTAGGTGAGGAACTGACCATTTTTCATGACCCAACTAAAATATCTCTTCTCAAAATCCATCTGTGACTTACTCTGCAGAGTAATTATTTACCCCTTTTTTATTGTCTATTAGTGTGTGCCTCTGATATTTGCTGCTTTTTTTTTAAAGATTTTTTTTGATGTGGACCATTTTAAAATCTTTATTGAATTTGTTACAATATTGCTTCTGCTTTATGTTTTGTTTTTTTGGCCACGAGGCATGTGGGATCTTAGCTCCCCAACCAGGGATCGAATCCACACCCACTGCATTGGAAGGCGAAGTCTTAACCACTGGACTGCCAGGGAAGTCTCAAATTTTTAAAATTGTATTTCAGTTGTGGACGTTCTCCCCTGCGCTCGACCCCTCTCCCTTTCTCTTTCCTCTAAGACTGCAAGCTTCTTGGGATCAGCCACCTCATCTGATTTACCCTTGTATTTCCAACACTTAACCCAGGGTTAATACATACAGGTCTTCAAATTAATGTTTAATAAATTCTCGACAGATGGATGGATGGGCCAAAATACCTGGCCTCAGGAAGCTTAATCTAGTTATAATTTGAATTATTACAGGCAAAATAAGGGGGGGCAATATATAAAAAGAGTCTGGCTTAGCCATTAAAAGTCATGTGGACATAGAAAATTCATTTACCTTTCTGGGTTTCAGTTTCCCCATCAAAAAAAAAAAAACAGATTAGATGATTCCTAAAGTTATTTTCAATAATAATACATTCCATCATTCTAACGTCTATTTGGATATCGCTGAAATATGAATACTGTACTAATATGTACTCAAAATGTCCAATTGAATAAAATTTAAAGCAAGTGTACATGTTCTTTCTAACACCAGAACATTTATATATTTTATCTAAATTGCATCATTGTATAAAATTAGATCCTTTTTCATATGACTGTCAATCTGTTAGCTCTTCAGAACTAACCAAGGAGCATGATCATTTTCTATCTCAAGTTATGGCAAAAGTAAGCATTTTTGGTGCCTTCCCAACTCCCCTGGAACAACATTTACCAATTATGCTAATCCTGCTTCACACATGCTGATGTTGTAAGCACATCGTCTCTCATGGGACAAATCCATAATTTGATAAATATAATTAAATAATGGCGTCATACAGACTTCTTTCTGTGTAGAACAGTTTGCCTTAAACTTACTAATGAAAATAATATCTTGCATTTGCTTTGTGTTTTATATTTCAAAGGGCTTTTGCATTCGTCACCTTGTATAAGGAAACACGTTAAAAATATTTAGGAGCTGAACAGAAGTCATATATTGTTGTTCTCATTACGGTGATATGACAACCTTGTGAGGTAGACAGGGAGAGCGAGAATCATTATCCAAGTGTACAAGTTAAGTAACAAAGCCACAGCCTGGCCAAGGGACCACTCATGATCACGGCCTGTGACTTCCAGGTATTGTGAAGGGTATTTTGTCCTTGGCCTAAAGGAACTCACATCTAATAGCTGGTCTATAAATACAACTAATACGTTTTTATTTGATGAACTGATGATGAGCAGAAGGTGAAAGTGTCTGTGATGATTATTTAATGGCAACATTTACGAGTTTAAAAGAATAGAATGATACTGCAGCTTTCAGAAAAAAGCAAGAGAAATCAATAAGGGAGGGAAAGAAGGAATGGGAGGAAGGGAGGGAGAAAGGAAGGAAGGCAGGCCCACTCCCACTCATATCCTACTCCTTCACTTGAAAAGATCAAATATCTGAAAATGCTGATGAACATAAATATTTCAGGAAGCAAGGTACACAGATATACAAAGGTACTCTGGAGGGACAGCCTTCAAAGTGGTGTCAAGAACGTTACATTTGAATACTTTCTTGTCAAATCTATTAGGATTTCAGTTATCATACCTGTTGAATTCACACGAACTAGAACAGGCTTAAGTCGTGCTATTTTCTTTTGTTAAAATCACTGTCCTAACGAAAAAGTCTCATTGTCGCACCTATTTCAAGTAGAACATGCTTACTAGCATGTGGAAAAATACTGACCTTTTCAAATGTCAAGGTGCGATAGGCTGGATATTCCCGTAAAGGAAAAAGAAAAGAGAAATAGATAAATGGTCAAAACACCCAGCTCTTGAAAAATCCCAGTGAAACCTGAGACTCCTCAGGCCTTATGTATAAAGTATGTTATATCACACACAAGCTTCTCTTTCTCAAGAGTATAGAAGAAGGCATCTACAATACAGCTATATTCTCCTATAAGTGATCTAAGAGTTGGTTATATTTGTAAAATTAACCTATTTATCAGTCAGCCTCTAATAATTCATGACTTTCATTATCTGAACCTAGGTTGTAGATTCTACACGTTATTTCATAACAATTTTTTCAATATCAAAATAAATCTTTTAGGTCTAAAATTAAGTCAGAAATAGTATAATTTCTCTCCATATTTTAAAGAGTCCATCTTCAACAAGGACAAGAACAGTAGCAATACTAGCTAACACTTACTGTGTACTTAACAGGTACTAGGCACTGTTCTAAGTGTTTTGCATATATTAATACATGAATATTCTCTACGAGGTGACCCTACGAGGTGAGTGTTAATATTATTCCATTTTGCAGATAAGAAAACTGAGGATCGAAGAAGCTAAACAACTATCTCAGTGTTGCATACCTAGTCAGTAGTAGCTCTAGGATTATAATGCAGGCCATATGACTGCAAAGTTATTGTTCTTAACCTCTACATGATGTTACAAAGGTACAAAGGAAGCAGGAAGGAAGAGAGGATGGGAGGAGGAAGGGAGGAAAGAACGGAGAATGAAGAAAGGCAGGGAGGGAGGAAGACAGAAAGAGCTGGGAGGGAGACAGGAGGAACATTGGGAGGGTGGAAGGGAGACAGAAAAAGAATGTCAAAGGGAATAATTTAACTCAGGTTTCAAAAGGACAGATGAGCTTTCTCAGTGAACAGTTGTGAAACTCAGCTAGTAAGTCACTGAGAATAATTTTGTGGAAGTGAAGCATTGCTAGCACGCTCATGTGAGAAAGTTGGGAGAGGGGAAGTTGTGGCAGAAATAGGAATGCTGTACTACTTCCTTAGGACTACTTACCAAGAACTGTGTTAGACCCATTCCCTGAAAACTGCTACTAAGAGAATGAAAAATAAACAAATAAAGGGAAATTTTCCACCATGCATCTACTAGATGCAAATGTTAAATGGCCAGTTTTCTTCTTGAGCAACAGAGGTTAAGGCACAGAGTTCTTGGCTAATTCTTAGTTACTCTTGCCTATTCTTAGCCAAAGAATAAACAGAGCCCCTTTAAAAGACTCATAACTCACCATTGCCTAACCTTAGATCTGACATTTGTGTTGTGATTGGACAGCTCCAAATAATCCTCTCTAGATTGTTCTCCATAACTTCCCTCAGCTCAGGCAAATTGAACTATTTATTATTTCTCAAATTACCCCATACTTTCCCACTCACATGCTCAGTTTTCTTCATGTTTGATCAAATCCTACATTTTTCCAAGTCCCAGCTATAACACCCCTCACTGCCACTACAAACTTTCCCTGATGGTTCTACCTGATGGCCCTAGCCAGAAGTGCTCTTTCCTTCCTCTGAATTCTTGTTTAACTTTGTCTGCATTTGTCTTTACACTTTTCACTTTCTTCTTGAATCTCTTACATGGATGATTCATTATCTTACTTCCTCAGGGCAGACTGTAATCCTCTGAGGCAGCACCACTATTTGGTCTATCTTTAGAGACCTCATAGTACTTAAAAGATTGATTTTGAGATAGTGGACAAAACAGACTTTAAATAAATATTTGTTTAATTTCCACCGTATACATTACACTATTGGGGGCATATACATAATCATTACAGGGCACACACCCTTTGTAGATATATAATGTACACATGGGGCAACTAAAATGACTTAAACTAAGTTCTAGACTCCCAGAGGAAATAGTAAGAAAACAGAGAGTCCTCATAATGATGTCTACAGAGGTCCCAAACTCAAATGCCTGTAGGGCCCGTGAAGGTAGCATTCATGAGAGAAGCCAGCACTGGGCCTGGTGCAGGAAGAAGAGGGAGGGCTGGAGACAGTGGAAGTGGAAAGTGAACCCTTCAAAAGTAATCGCTGCTCATTGTAAACGAGCTGGAAATAGTTCACTGGTACTGCATAGGAACGCCAGCCTATTATGCCAGAAATTCAGATCTTGATGTGCAATCCTGTAATTTTTATATCTTTGCAACTAATCATTATGATTGTTTTTGGGGTTTTTACTTTAATAAAACTCTGTGCAGGCAAATAAAACCCATTTGTGTGCTGAATCTAGGCTGTGATCACCAGTTTACTGATATCAGACCTGAAATTTTCAGGCAGGTGTGATGGAAAGATAGAAGGTCAGAGATCTGTGACGTTTATATGAGACACAGGGAGTCTTTTCTCTAATTCTTGCCATCACTACTGGGGTAGGGGAAGGGAGCGCTTACAATAAATTTCTCCAGGAGACTGGATGAGGGTAAGATGCCCCTAGCCGCGATATCTGCATGGCTTAAACACAGAAATTTATTGTCCCACCGTCCCAGGGGCTGGAAGTCCAAAATCAAGGTGTCAGCAGGGTGGGTGCTTCTGAAGCCTGGGTGGGAGAATCTGTTCCATGCCTCTCCCCTAGCTTCTGGTAGCCTCGCATGCTCCTTGGCTTATAGATGGCATTCACACTGTGTCTTTATGTCATCTTCTCTCTGTGCATCTGTCTCTGTCCAAATTTCCCCCTTTTTATAAGCACACAGTCATACTGGCTGGGACCTACCCTAATGATCTCATCCTAACTTATCATCTGCAAAGATCCTATTTACAAGCAAGGTGCATTTACTGGTCCTGGGTGCTAGAACTTCAACATCTTTTGGGAGAACACAATTCACTCCATTAACAGTGATACCATCCACAATCCAGCGCTTCTTGCAGAGCTCCCTCTTCTCCTTGAAAATCCCAGCAGAAGTTTGTGCCATGAAGAAAGAACTGGGAACGGTGGCAGTAACATCAATTAAAGGGCAGGGTCCTGGGACACAAAAATGCTTTTTTACTCTGGTGATGTAGAATGCTGAAGAATATTATTTCTCCTGAGAAACAAGTAAATATCTTTCCTTCCTCCCTGTAACATGAGGATACGCTCAGCTATCTGTACATGTGGCCAAGTGCACTAGCAACTGTTCTGTGTGTCCTGCTTCAGACTAATGGCCTTAAAGGGTCAGGTCCTACCTGATTCTACAGGACTTAATGTACCAACTGCCTCTGTACAGAATGGCTCACTGGGCAAAGTCATAGTGAAAAACACACTGCTGCGTTTCTGCACATACAGGAACTGCATGGTGAAGAGATCTTCGGAAAGCCCCTCCTACAGTGAACCCCTGACCTTTCTACTCCTCTATTTCCTTCTAAAATATCATTAGAATTCAACCAAAACAGAGATTATCCAGAATCCAGCTGGGCCACCCAGTTATACATATGGGGATTACATGGGTCTTAAATGAGACTCCTCTGTTTCTCTGAGGCCTTTATGATATGAAGACTTGAAAACCCAATTCATTTCTCTGGACAAATTTTGCTATTTGTAAGATGAAGAAGTTGAAGAAGGTTATAAATAAAGATGAAGAAAGTGATACACATAGAGGGGAATAGCATTAGATGTTTCTGTGAGAATTCCAGAAGGCTTTACCAAAGAGGTAACATTTGAACTGGTTTTGAAAAAAGTAGTAAGGAATTCACCAAGACTCAAAGAGGGAATGAGCATTCCAGGCAAAGATAAAAGCATACAACACATATATATGGAATCTAAGGGGAAAAAAATGGTTCTGATGAACCTAGGGGCAGGACAGGAATAAAGACTCAGACGTAGAGAATGGACTTGAGGACACCGGGAGGGGGAAGGGTAAGCTGGGACGAACTGAGAGAGTGGCACTGACATATATACACTACCAAATGTAAAACAGATGGCTAGTGGGAAGCAGCCACATAGCACAGGGAGATCAGCTCAATGCTTTGTGACCACTTGGATGGGGGATAGGGAGGGTGGGAGGGAGACTCAAGAGGGAGGAGATATGGGGATATATGTATATGTATAGCTGATTCACTTTGTTATACAGCAGAAACTAACACAACATTGTAAACCAATTATACTCCAATAAAGATGTTAAAAAAATTAATTGGCCATAAATATAAAGGTTTATTTCTGGACTCTCAAATCTGTCCCATTGATCTATATGTTTACCCTTGTGTCAGTGCCAGACTGTTTTGATTACTGCAGCTTATATTAAGTTTTAAGATTAGGAAATGAAAGTTATCCAACTTTGTTCTTTTTCAAAAAATTTTGGCTATTCTGTATCTTTAGGATTTCCATATACATTTCAGGTACAGGTTGTCAACTTCTGCAAAATAGCCTGCTGGAATTTTGGTGGAGATTGAGTCGAATCTATAGATCAGTTTGGGAAGAACTGCCATATTAACAATGTTGGGTCTTCCTAACTGTGAATGTGAAATGTCTCTCCTTTTATTTAGATCATATTTAACTTTCCTCAGCAATGTTTTGAAATTTTCAGTGTTTAAGACTTGCACTTCTTTTGCTAAATTTATTCATAAGCATTTTACTCTTTTAAATACTATTGTCAATGGAATTGTTTTCTTATTTTTATTTTCAGATTGTTCATTCTAGTATATAAAAATACAATTTATTTTTGTATATTAAAAAAAGATAAAAGGGGCTTCCCTGGTGGCGCAGTGGTTGAGAGTCTGCCTGCCGATGCAGGGGACACGAGTTCCTGCCCCGGTCCGGGAAGATCCTACATGCCGCGGAGCCATGGCCGCTGAGCCTGCGCGTCCGGAGCCTGTGCTCCGCAACGGGAGAGGCCACAACAGTGAGAGGCCCGCGTACCGCAAAAAAATAAAAAAATAAAAAATAAAAGTATGTGCAAGAGCATAGAGGAAAGAAAAAAACAAGCAAGGAATTTATCTACTTAATTCTTAAATGCCACCAACTCTGAGACAGTTCATCAATGTAAGAGATGTAATAACAGTTTTGTTGTATCTTTTTTTAGAAAGAGAAGCAATAATACATTACCTGGGCATCTCAATTTTCATGCACACCCTATTTTCAGCAAAGATGATATATGAAAAAGAAAAATGTCCTGCAATCAAGAAAAAACTAAGTGATCTGATAAATTCCTTCCAGCTCTAATATTTTACAAGTAAGTGAGCTGTCCAGTCCCAGAAACTAATTCAGTTGATCAATAGAAAACTGAGTACTCACTATGGATAAAGCTCTGAGCTGAATGCTAAGGGAGGGTGGGGATATAAAATAATTTAGAAATAGCTGTAGCCTTGGAAACTGAGCAAACATTGAGGTAAATTCTGTGTGTTACTACCACATCATTTCCAACCTGTATACTGGATCTGCTAATTTTTCTGCAATCAAGTACAGACTTATATCTAACAGTATTAAATGTTACCTTGCCAGATAATTTCCATATTACAGCTTGTGAAGATTCTCTGGGCTCTCAAGTTTTCTAATGAAACCGTTTTAGTGTTACAATGGGGTGACTATTCATAAACAGTTGTGAAGAGGGTCAGAAGGAATTTCTCATTAACACTCTACCTGGGTTCATGAATTTGATTCAAGAAGTTAAAAAAAAACCTCTATACTATCAACAATCCTTTTTTTTTTTTTTTTGGCAATTAGTAAGAGCTTCTTGAGCAGACCAAAGAGAAAGAATGCAACTAGAGCAGCTGGAGTTGTGCATAATCTACATCTACTTATCTAGGCTGCAGCCCACACTCAACAATTTTCCTGAATGTCTGTTTTACTTTGCACACAGGTGTTTGTCTTCTTTTCTTCCTTAGATATTTTAAAAGTAAAAACGGAATTTTAAAAAATCTGATGAATACACAATGATAAAGTGAAGGGGGGCAGGAGTCTGTCATCAGCATTTGGAAGATGAAAGCTAGACTGAGGAGTGATAAATGATGAGGCAGGGCAAGAGATAACACAGCCTAGTGACGTCCTGGGGGCTGCAGTTGAAAAGGAAGTCACAATGAGCTCTAGGCTGAAAACTGGAAAAGCTGTTAAAAGATTTTTTATAGATAGACCTCAAGATATTTACACCCCCATGCCAAATCCTCAGGCAAAATTCAGAAGCGCTCCTCTAAAGAATTAGACTAACCTGTATGGTGAAAGTTCCAGGATATGTGTGTGGTGCTGGGGGTGGAAGGGGAGCCCAGCACGAAGTACCCAGTTCAATGTCCTATCCACTCACTCTGCCTGATTCCCCTAAAGCTAGACCTGCTTTTGCACATGGAATTCCAAACCAGCACTTTTATTGACTCATTCCTAAATATGAATGGACAATCAAAAATCATCACACATTTGAGGAAAGCCTAAAACGCGAGAGAGCCCCAGATAAAGAAACAGGAAATAGAGATAATTTGACAAAGTTTTCAAAATTAGGTATGCTCATGCAAGTGAACATCCACCTTGATGAGTGTCTCAGCAGGAAAGCAGGTTAAGAAATAACTGCTCTTCCAATGTTTGATCTATCCCTCCAAATTTCCTATCTTCTGTACATTTGATGAACATTCTATAGCTATGCTCCAAGAGCCCTAGAACCCTTGACTAAAACAATCAAGGAAATACAGTAGAAATAGAATGTTGCCAATGCTAAATATTTCTTTGGAGTCAAAGTAGATTTGGCAATGTAAATTTAGAATATCCAGGGGACAGTTTCAAAAAAGTGATAAATATACGATCCTGAATCTATTATCAGGATTCCCTACACTGTAAGCAAAATATGCCAACACTCAATCCTTTCTGCTCAGATTCCAGCCTTCCAGAGCAATAATTTAATAAGTACATCTGCCCAGCTAATCAAAAAGGAGAAACGGGTTTTCAGACAATGGATGTGCCCAATAGAAAGTCCTCACAGTCTCAGCATTCTGTATTCTATAGCAGACAATTTGGTATTTGATTAACATGTTACCAAATTCCTAGGGTCTGATTAACTCCTATGCAAGTTTAGAATCAAATTTTGTACCTCAACTCTTGATGAATTCACAAAACTAATGCCATTCTGGAATGTCTTGACTGAATGGCTAGGTTACTCCTTGCCTGGCAATAATCCTTTATATTTGGTGCATTTTTCTAAAACAGTGATTCTCAATTTTGGCTAATTAGGATTATCTGGGGAGCTGTTAAAGAAAATTCTGATGTCTGGACCATCTCCAGATATTCAGTTTATTTGATCTTAGCTGGGACCTGGGCATTGATAAGTCGTAAGTGCTTCCCAAGTGATCCAAAAGTAAGCGAGAGAAGAGAACCATTGCTCTGAGGTAAGTTATTGTGGGTCAGGAGTTTAAACTAATACTGGGCTGCTGACAGCCCAGTATGAATCTTATCATCCATTTTTGATATCAATGTTATCTTATCAATATTTATCATATTCATTTTTGCTCCACGATCAGACAATTTCAACAAGGGGAAACTATGCGGAGAAAGATTGTTACCTAACAGATAAAATAATTTTTAATGCCTGGAACTTCTTAAGAACAGATTGGATCGCAAACTCCCTAACCTTGGAAGGCTTTGAGTTGGACACAATTCAATTCAATATTTTCTGTGGACTACTGTATGCAAGGAGATCCAAAAATGGGTTAAACACAAGACTCTGTTTTCAGAGAGGTTTCAATCTAAGTTTCCTTCTCATTCTAAGCTTGTATAATTTGCACATCAATTATTTTATTTTTATCTGACTAATAATAAAATTCAGAACCAGGCATTAGTACTTTCTGCCTTTTCCTGGATTTCACTTTTATTTAAAAATCTACTTTATTATTTGATGCTTTATCTACCTCTTACTGACTATAAAACCTTAAACTTAAGGTTTTAAGTTTAAGGCAACTTAAACACTCTAAACTTTAGGTTCCTCATTTTTGAGAAAGGGTTCATAAGAGTAGAAGTGCTTACCCTCAAAAGATTCTTGCAAGCATTAAATGAATTATGCATACAATGTTCTTAGCACAGTGTCTAACACAAAGTACTTAATAAATGTTTGTTATTGTCTATCAACTCTCAAAACAATATATTCAATGCATAATTTATACCTCATTTCTTCCTGCTATTATTAGAGTTTAAAGAAAATGAGATTTTTATTAGAATTTCTCTAACTCACTGACAAGAACTCTATTGACAGTGTTTGTAGTGAACACATTTTTGTGTTTTTAAAAAGGGATAAGAAGTAAGAAACACCTAACAAATGGAATTAGGTTTGTAGTTAATCGAGTTATAAGTGTTGCTTAGACAGACATTCGATGCACATTTCGTAATCAGATGTTTCATTTTCTTCTTCACATTTGGGCTCTTCATTCTCTTAGAGCAGCTGTGTAATTCAGTGATTAGAATTATCTTATTATGGACTAGCACAGTTAATGTACAACACATGTATGAAAATAACAGGATCTTGTATTAGGAAATGATTACAACACAGAGCAGCAACAGCAATTCTGTGCTCACTTGTCTTGATGAAACCCATTTTTGTTTTATAAATCATTAGATATTTTCCAACTCTGCAAAATAATGTAAATTGATGTTTTCCCTCACAAAATGCTAGTTAAAGAAAATTTTTGATGGCAATTATAATTGTAAGTTGATCAAAAGCTTTGAAATACCAAATGCAAATAAAGCAGCTCAAAGCATAAGACATCTGGAGCAACACAGCAATGCAACTCTGTGATTTTTTTCTGCACTGCAAAATGTTCTAGTTCGGTAAACAGTTTAACCTTTTTGCATGCTATTCGCACATCTGATTCACATCCATGGGAGAAAGCACCTTTCAATGCTTGAGAATTCTAAATGTGAATCCCAATTTTGTCTTAAAACTTAGCATCAAGGGAGAGGAGGAACAAAAAGGAAACTTGGCCACTTCAGATGCTGTCACAATCACTAGAAACAAGCCGGAGTGCCATCTTATTGCTTGGGTCAACACTAGATTTGGAAACGGAAGACCCAGTTTAAGTTCTGTTCTGCTATTTACTTGCTGTGTTATCTTGGGAAAGTCACCACATTTCTTTAAGTCTCTGTTTCCTCCTTTGTAAAGTGGGGAGGACATCACACCCTCCCTAGAGGTGCTATGAAGATTTGTCGGGTTCATGGTAATGAAGTCCTCTGTAAACTGAAAAACACTTCAAAATGTTTCAAAATGATAAGGTATGGATCCGTCAATGCCAGAGGCATGTGAGGAAATGCACATGACAGCAGAGACAGAGGGAGACTGGATCTGTATAATAATCAGGCAGTATGAATGGCAGCGGTATCATGCAGTTAGGTGCATCCTCACCTCCTTGTTTATGATCGTCATCCTGACAAGGTCAATGAAACGAGAACCTATGCAAAGTATCTGGCTCACAGTAGACAGCCAGTAAGACTTTGTTTATTCACTTTCAAGTACTAACCTATGACTTATTTTTGCTATGCTTATATGGTTATTTAATTAACGCATTCAACAGACATTTAGCAATGCTTCACTGGAGGGAAAAATTATTATATAATTCTATTCTCATTAAGGTTTGGGGTGAGACAGACATTCAATAAATAATTTCCTCAAGTACATAATTATAAATTGTAATGAATGCTCTGAAGGGAAGGTACTAAAAGGAAGCAACACAAGAACATTCAATTTAGAAGAGTTAGGGATGACTTCGACCTCTTTATGAGTACTTTGATTTTTCAAACATGTCTCCCTTTTCTCTACAAATACACTTAACTTCCTAAGTATGAGTCAGTAGTTATAGTTCTTTGTATTTCTCCCAGAATCTCACTCAATTTTTTGCCTATAATACTTACTCAATGTATATAAAGTGATCAACTTGTCTCATACTCTTTCTTCTGTCATTTTACTTGTCTTGTATACATCCTTGGGTAAACACATAAATTGTGAGTTTCCAGTATAAAAGATTAGACCTGCCAAAGATGCTGGGACCATTCAGTCACTTCATTATGTAGGAAATAGTGATTGCTGTAAACTCTGAATCACTCTCTTTTGATAGAGAACCATAAGCAGACGATACAAAAATACCTGATCAAAAGAAGTATGAGCCCTTCTAATCAACTGCAAATCAGACCAAGCCATATGGATTGTAATGAACATATCACTTGTTGATGTACTGCCAGTGAGAAAGCTGAAATCAAGTGGAGGCAGTGCCCTTCTCATCCAAGCCTACATGTAATCACACCTGCAAATGTCTCTGTGACATAAACAAAGCCCTAGACTATAATGAGTATGACTAATCAACATCTGTTAGACACTGACAGTTATGCTTACTTGGAGCTGAAAAGGCCAAGAAACATGATTTAAGATCATGTTTTGAGACACTTTAGTGGCAACAGAAAAAAAATTAGCTGTGATTTTTTTTGTTTTTAAAAAGCAACTTACTATGATAGATTTCCAGTGGCTGCTTCTTCTATTTACAGTTCTGTTGTGTTGGGTATTCTGCTTGCTCCCTCCACATGCCCACTTCATCCTTCCCCACTCTGCTTTAGGCTACAAAAGGATGCCCACTGTGACTTACATCACCTGCCTCTCTTGCCCTAACTTCTCTTTGTGTTCAGCCAGTGGGGAGTGGTAGCAGGACTGAAGAGGCATTCATACTCCAGGCTTACATCCTAGGGGTCAAGAGAACTGCTGAAAGGCTCACCTCCTTAGACGGCTATCTCCACTAAACCTTGCATGGAATGGCTCCCTCTTCTCTCCTCTTGAATCTTAGGGAAGTAAGGACACCACTGTTTCTAATCTGGGTGACTGAACTATCCTTGCTGGCTTCCTTTATGCACCCTTGCACATAAATCTCTTTATAAATCTCCTCCAATTATCCTAATTTGGGAGCACAATCTGTTTCCTATTAGGATCTTGGCTAACACATACATATGTAAAATTTTAGATTAGAGGAAAGTTCACACATATTAGAGTACCACTTCAGTTTTTAGATGAAGAGAGAGAAAGTTGCTTGCTCAGAGTGGCAAAGCTAGTGGAAAACCAATACCAGAGGGTATTTTTATCAACTAAGACAATGCTATAAGGTAATGGTTCTTAAAGTGTGGTCCCCAGACCAGCAGCAACAGCATCACCAGGCAATGTGTTAGCAGGGCAAATTCTCAGGTCCTTCTGTAGACCTACTGAATCAGAAATTCTGGAGGCAGGACCAGCAATCTGTATCTTTCAAGTCCTCTAGGTAGGTGATTCTGATGCATGCTAAAGTTTGCTAACTATTATTTTAAGGTACCATTCTAATATCAAACCATATGAGATAAGAAAAAGCTCACTAATTCAGGAGAAAGTTCATTTTAATAGGAAGCCTAAGTTAAATAATAGTCTTAAAACAGAAACAGGTACATCAATGTTCATAGCAGCATTATTTAATAACAGCCAAAAGATGAAAAGAAGGAAGCAACTCAAATGTCCCACAGATGGATAGGTAAACAAAATGTGGTATATACATACAATATAATATTATTAAGACTTAAAGAAGAATGAAATTCTGACACATACTACAATGTGGATGAACCCTGAAGATGTTATGCTAAGTGAGATAAGCCAGACACAAAAGGACAAATATTGTATGATTCCATTTACATGAGTGCCTAGAGTAGTCAAATTCATAGAGACAGAAAGTAAAATGGTGGTTGCTAGAGACTGCAGGGGAGAAGGATGGGGAGTTGCTGTTTAATGGGTAGAGTTTCAGTTTGGGAGTATGAAAATGCTCTGGAGATGGATGGTGGTGATGGTTGCACGACAATGTGAATGTACTTAATGCCACTGAACTGTATGCTTAAAAATGGTTGAAATGGTAACTTTTATGTTATGCATAATTTACCACAGTAAAAAAAGAAACAAGTGTCAACTCTTTTAAAACACCGAAAATAACTGCTAGAAAACTGTTTCAAAATTCATATCACATAAGGCTTTTCTTAATGAATCCTGGTGCTCAGGTCTTTTCCTGTTGGTAAGAATTTGGCACGCCTTAAATCTTTGTTCAAAAGAGCTACATTTCATCATTTACTTATAAATAATTTGCTAACGTTGATAAAAGTGCTTTGCTTTACCACATAGGTTAATTCTCATGATTCATAAGTGCTACAAAGTAAGATTCTGTCCTGTCCAAATTGGTCATATTAATCAGCTTGTGACGTATCTAATGCTGCTTATCCAAAACCTCAAAAGTTCCCAGCCAATTCCTAACAAGACAGGAAGGATAACAGTAGTTGCAGTATCAGTGGTAGTAGCAGTAATAGTTGTTGTCATCAACACAGTTGTAGTTGCGGTAGAAATAGCTGATATTTAACTTGAGGGCTTACTACATACTAGACATTGTTTTATTTACTTTATATGTATTCATTCATTTATTTTTCTGACAACTATGTGAGGTAGCTACTATTATTATCTTGTAAGCTTCACAGAGTAAATAGTATTCCCATTTTACCCAGCTGGTTATTGTGGAAGATGAAAATACAGATGGTTTGACTTCAGAATCTATGCTTCTTAGCCATTAAGCATTACTACCATCCTTAGTAATATCTACCATGTATTTGGCACTTACTGTGTGCCAGGAAGCATGCTATGTGCTTTTTCATACATTATCTCAGAAAATCATACTGAAGAGTTGGAGACACGACTTATGGAGTCAGTCCATCCATTGCGCTCTTCTATATACCTCAATACTTACACGTTGGAACTCTCCCCATCTAGTTAAAGCTGCTTAAGTTGGAGGCAGTGAGGAGCTCCAAGCTCCTCCAAACACCCCCATTCACACTTCCCTACTTAGAAACGTGACAGAAATTACTATTTTGACTATGTCCATTGGCAGTGTTATCTCAAACTCTCATCAATTTCTGTTCTTTATTGAAAAACTAGGTTTAAGGAATGATTTAAAAATCAGAACCCTCTTCACCAGTATTGATCTGCATTTATGAACACTTTCAAACTTTTTGCTAGAACAATTTGGTTTATAGGGTATCTAGTCTTGGCAGACGTGCTGGAAATTTACAGTAAGGTTAACTTTTCAATTGAAAAGTGTTGACAGTGAATGACTTGATCAATCTGTAACCAGACGAATCAGAAAATCTCTTATCTAGGAGTACTCCACAGAAATTAACTGAGTCATCCATGTATCATTTTAGAAAGAGTCCCACAGATTTGAAACCTGATATCCTAACAAAAATATCTACTGCAATATTCCTAGCACTGTTAATATAGCCTTATAACTTCACTTACAAAACTATGGCTATGGGGGCTTCCCTGGTGGTGCAGTGGTTGAGAGTCCGCCTGCCAATGCAGGGGACACGGGTTCATGACCTGATCCGGCTGGGGGCCCGTGAGCCATGGCCGCTGAGCCTGCGTGTCCGGAGCCTGTGCTCCACAACGGGAGAGGCCACGACAGTGAGAGGCCCGCATACTGCAAAAAATAAATAAATAAATAAAACTATGGCTATGCTCACTAAAAGAATTATCCCATCATCACCAATTACATGTGTATTCTCCAATACACTTGGCAAGGAAACTCTAAAAAACAAAAATAATTTTAAGAAGTTTCCTGAGACATCTGTTGGTGTATTTTAGATAAATCTTCACCAGGATTGTCTAAAATAGAGTTTTACTAACTCTATACCCTAATTACAATAGATTAATTACCTTCCCCTTTAATTATCAGGTGCAATGATTAGCAAAGAATATTAAAAAATAAAACAACTTGGTTATTTGGGTCTGTACAGATTTCATTTCTCCATGTACCACGAGCACTACAATCAAGACACTGGGCAGAAAAATGGTTGATGAGGAGACTAATGGGACAAAGGTAATGCTGTGAGAACAGAGATTTTCTATATGACCAATGGTTTGACTTAAAATCACTCAAAAACTAGAAATTAGGCAAGCTAATTTCATTAAAAATGATAAGAAATCATTTGACTAGATTTTTCAGTTGCATCAAAATAATTTAAACTAGCTCTGTAAGTAGAAATTGAATATTTAGATACTATGCTCAATAACTACTCATAAATATATATTAACACCATACTGTCATTCATAAAAGATATTAAAATGAATGTGCATCTTTCTTAAAAAATCCAAATGAAACCTCTGAACATGTCACTATCAGTGTCAAGGTTTGTTGTTGCTATTGTTGTTTTATATTGACATTTAATTCATAGCAACGAGCTGCAAAATAGCTTTTACTGTCTTGGGTTGATGCTTATACAACTAAGATTGATCATATTCACCTGGTAGCTTAGAATAATTTTGTATTCGACAGTATCAAATTTGTCTTCAGAAAGACTTGCTTCACCCATCTCATAAAACGTTTAAAATCAGGAAAGTTCCTAAAGGGAAAAACACCAGCAAATAACGTGGTGTTCTGCCTGGAAATGAATGCATCTGCATGAGAGCATATCATCTCCTGAGGCAAGGACCCAACAAATAGTCTTTTTGGTTGCCACACTGGACTTACCATGAATTCTCATGGGAAGGCAAGTACTTTTTGCTGTTTTCTGAATGATTGGAACAGCTTAAAACTTTTTTTTAAAGTACAAAGACAAAAATAGTTTTAAAGTTCACTGTACACCATAATCTTGAATAAATAGAGGTAAATGTGTTGGCATTAACAACCCAAGTTCATTACTGTGCTTTTCTCATTTCAGGTGCACTGAAAATAATGGATGATGGCTATCCATCTTAATTTAATTTGTATGTACTGTGTTGGTATGTTTTTATGCATTCACAGTAGGCTATGACTTCCCATTTCCTGCAAAGTAAAGGAGCATATGCTTTAGTATAAACAGATTTTGTAATGAAAAGTGAATTTCATTCAGAGACTACTTGGAAGCCTAAAATGTTCTGATAGATTGCACAGGGGGAAATATATCTGTATAGATGATTCATTGGGTTTAATGGCTATCATTCCAACTCAATGTTATGGAATTATACTGTTTATTTATGTGTACTTATTGGCTTGTTTTCCTCTGTGGTTTTAATATCATACTGGAAACTACAAATATAGAGTAAAAAAGGTTGCCATGATCTTCACTAGAAAAGCCAAGTCTCCTTCTAGAGATTTATCATGCTAAACCAATGTCTAAATTCTATTGCTATGGACATGTACAGACAAATATTCAACTTCACTAAAAGAGGAACTCTAAGGCCATTTTTCAGTGGCAGACATGCTGGCCCCATTTCATAAGTTTAAGATACAGAATAAGAAGCAGGGCAAGACCAGGAAGTTTGATGAAAGCAAAAGTTCAAAATCTTTTAAAGTTCCCACTTTTGGGGGATTCCTTGGTGGTCCAGTGGTTAGGACTCTGCGTTTCCACTGCAGGGGGCATGGGTCCGATCTCTGGTCAAGGAAGATCTCACATGCTGTGAGGCATGGCAAAGGAAGGAAAGAAGGAAGGAAGGGAAGGAGGAAGGGAGGGAAGGAAGGAAGGGAGGAAGGAAGGAAGGAAGGAAGGGAGGGAGGGTGGGAGGGAGGGAGGAAGGAAGGACAGGAGGGAGGGAGGGAGGGAGGAAAGAAGGAAGGGAGGGAGGGAGGGAGAAAGGAAGGGAGGGAGGGTGGGAGGGAGGGAGGAAGGAAGGACAGGAGGGAGGGGGGAAGGAGGGAAGGAAGGAGGGAGGGAGGGAGGGAGACTAAATAAATAAAGTTCAAGCTTTTTGGAGAAATATGTTCAACATAAGCCTTGTCTCGGGTCCTTGAGCTTCCTCAAGATCTAGAGAAGGAGGAAGCAACTTGAAGAAGCACATGTAAGGCAGGATTTCTTTTACTCAACAAAATCAACTCATTTTAACCTTTCCATGAAGAGTCATAGTGATTGTCCAGAAGCAGATGCCAATTTTTAACAAAATCAACAATTTACAAATACATTTCCAATGCACTTCTACAACTAAACTAAGTAATCCAGGGGAGGCAATGTGATTTTACTCTATTGCTAATGACAAACCTTCGTTTATCTGTTTTAGAAAATATTATTTTCATAGAGAATCATAAAGAACTTTTCTTTTATATAATTAATTTCCTAAAAAGTAGACTGTGATTTATTCTCTGGAATATCCACCGCTAAGAGGAAAATGTTACTATTGAAACAATACTTAAGGCACAATATCTAAAGAATTTGGAGCCAAAGAAACTTGGCATGTTAGTAAGCTGGACATGAGGTTTCTAATTTCTAGTCCTCGCCACCATTAACTTTGTGTCTTGGAGGAAGTCATGTTCTGACACAGGAAAGTTGGGCTCGATTTTATTTTTTCATTTGTAAACTGAAGAAGTTGATCTAAGTGATTTTGCAGATCCCTTCCATATCTAAGAATAAAAGATATTGGTTTGCTTCATTTTAATGAACCATATTAAAAAAATATGCAAGTCAAATCAAAATATAGAAAAGAGATCTATTTTACAGGCATTTTAGCAAAAAGATGTTAGAATAAGCCCAGATATTTTCTAATAAGTTGAAAATGTATGATTAAAAGATCTTAAAGGTAACCTTCTAAAACATCAAAGATTCTAAGAATAACAATACTGCTCATTTTACCAGCTATACTCACAGCAAAATTAATCCCATCACTTCCCATGTGCTGCTAGAATGATAATTTCTGATTTACAGGATTTAGTCTATCCGGGACTAGTTACATTTTCATAACATTCGAAATAAAGAACACTCAGGTAGACACACCTATTCAGGGAAAATCCCTGAAAGTATAATGCTATAAATTCAAAGCAGAATAATGGTACAATGCAGAAATTTTTTCTTAAAAACAAACAAACCAAAAACCCTAAAAGATCTCCTTAGTATTTAAAACTACTAGGGTCTCTTTGAATTAGCTACTAGAATCAAAGTATAAAAACTCAAAAGCTTAGAGTTTAGTTTAGCCATAGATAGGTAACAGCAAAGGCTTTAGGCATCTTGATTCAGCAGTAATGCTTTTTGGGGATGTGCAATTAAACTCTACACCTAGAATACCCTCCATACAAACAACAGTGAGTTTGGAAACTGTATTCTCGATGAGTTCTAGTATGGCTGGCCAGCAATGGGAAATTCTAGCAAGCTACAAATAGTTTAGGCTAAACTTAAAATGTCTGCAATCATCTGAATAAAGAATTCATTTATTCATCATTGGTTTATGAAGCAAGTACTTATTAAGAATTTATTTTACTAGGCACTATTTTAGGACCTATGGATACCATGATAAAGACACCAGTCAAAGTGCCTCCTCTCACAAAGCTTACTTTGAAGTCAGGGGAGAGGGAAATAAACATATACATACATAATATTCAGGTGGTGACAAAAGCTATGAAGAAACATAAAGCAGAGTAAGAGAACAGAGTAAAGAATCAGTGAAGACATCTTCAATAGAGTGACATTTAATCAAGGATGGATTTCAATGAAGCAAGGAACAAGACTGGATATTATCTAGGTGAGTTGTGTCATAGGGAAAAGAAACATTCCAAGCAAGGAAAGCACCCAGTTCTGATAACATCAATAAAGAACGAAATTATGGAGTAATTATTCCATGAGGACAGAGACCACATCCCTCAATGTATTTCCCAGCACCCACCACAGCATTTTGCACATTGTAGGAGCTGACATGTGCTTGACACTGAGATAAATTGACTAAATAATTCAATGCCTGCTCACTTAAGGATTCAAGAAAGGAAGAAAGGATATGTTCACTAGCTTTATTCTATCAGCAATGGACTTCCATTTCATCAGGTTTTACTGAATGCCAGCTATGTGTTCAGCATTGCCAACTATGTGTTCAGCATTGTAAATAACATTTTATTCTTTTATTATTTAAAAATGTATATTCTGCTATTAAAATCATAACATAAAAAAGCATTAAAAACAAAGTTGAAATGAGTCGAAACTATAAAAATATGCTAAATAGCATGTATTACTTTATTCTTTCAAATTGCTCAAGATTTTCACCAAGTCAAAAGCAAAAGGTCTAAGAATTAGATTTAGTTCAGAGCTTCTTGGCAACCAAGGGGGCAAAAAAGTAATGGGAGGTATATTATGGTAATAAAATTTTCATTGTGTGTGTGTGTTTTTTTTATTGGAGTATAATTGCTTTACAATGTTGTGTGTGTTTTTAAACAGAAGGTGTAATATGTTTCTATAAAGCCTTCATGAAAGCAATAAGGTTTACATAGCTGAGTGAAGCCGTTTATGGAAGGGTTAAAGGAAAGTACTCCAGTTAAAATGCTTTTTAGTGCTCTAACTTGATATAGAAATGGAACCTAAAAATTTAAAAACAAGCATATTCATTATAATCTGTAGACCACCTTTATTTTATTTTATTTAATATCTTTATTGTAGTATAATTGCTTACAATGGTGTGTTAGTTTCTGCTTTATTACAAAGTGAATCAGTTATACATATACATATGTCCCCATATCTCTTCCCTCTTGTGTCTCCCTCCCTCCCACCCTCCCTATCCCACCCCTCTGGGTGGTCACAAAGAACAGAGCTGATCTCCCTGTGCTATGCGGCTGCTTCCCACTAGCTATCTATTTTACATTTGGTAGTGTATATAGGTCCATGCCACTCTCTCACTTTGTCCCAGCTTACCCTTCCCCCTCCCCACATCCTCAAGTCCATTCTCTAGTAGGTCTGTGTCTTTATTCCCGTCTTGCCCCTAGGTTCTTCATGACCTTTTTTTTTTTTTTTAGATTCCATATATATGTGTTAGCATACAGTATTTGTTTTCCTCTTTCTGACCTACTTCATTCTGTATGACAGACTCTAGGTCCATCCACCTCACTACAAATAACTCAATTTCGTTTCTTTTTATGGCTGAGTAATATTCCCTTGTATACATGTGCCACATCTTCTTTATCCACTCATCTGTTGATGGACACTTAGGTTGCTCATCTCCTGGCTATTGTAAATAGAGCTGCAGTGAACATTTTGGTACATGACTCTTTTTGAATTATGGTTTTCTCAGGGTATATTCCCAGTAGTGGGATTGCTGGGTCGTATGGTAGTTCTATTTTTAGTTTTTTAAGGAACCTCCATACTGTTCTCCAGAGTGGCTGTATCAATTTACATTCCCACCAACAGTGCAAGAGGGTTCCCTTTTCTCCACACCCTCTCCAGCATTTATTGTTTGTAGAGTTTTTGATGATGGCCATTCTGACCGGTGTGAGATGATATCTCATTGTAGCTTTGATTTGCATTTCTCTAATGATTAATGATGTTGGGCATTTTTTCATGTGTTTGTTGGTTATCTGTATATCTTCTTTGGAAAAATGTCTATTTAGGTCTTCTGCCCATTTTTGGATTGGGTTGTTTATTTTTTTGATATTGAGCTTCATGAGCTGCTTGTATATTTTGGAGATTAATCCTTTGTCAGTTGCTTCATTTGCAAATATTTTCTCCCACTCTGAGAACTGTCTTTTCATCTTGTTTATGGCTTCCTTTGCTGTGCAAAAACTTTTAAGTTTCATTAGCCCCATTTGTTTATTTTTGTTTTTATTTCCATATCTCTAGGCGGTGGGTCAAAAAGGATCTTGCTGTGATTTATGTCATAGAGTGTTCTGCTTATGTTTTCCTCTAAGAGTTTAATAGTGTCTGGCCTTACATTTAGGTCTTTAATCCATTTTGAGTTTATTTTTGTGTATGGTGTTAGGGAGTGTTCTAATTTCATTCTTTTACATGTAGCTGTCCAGTTTTCCCAGCACCACTTATTGAAGAGGTTTAGACCACCTTTCTTGAATGTTAATGTATTAATATTCTTCAGTGTATTTTTCTTGGATCCTAGGGAGCAACGATTCAACTAATCTGGCGATGGAAAGGAAAAACTCACGGTGCGCCTGCAGTATGTATAGGTTTAAAAGATGATGTTTGATTTCAAAGTTAAAGTGTTTAGACTTCTGCTTCTGACAATGATGGAATAGGAATTAACTCTCTCACCTCAAACAACAAGGAAATATATAAATCTATTTTATTTATAAATAAATATAAAATATATAAAATAATGGACTGTGATTCCTTAGAGAAGGTAAAATAAGCCAGGTGAGTCTAATGAAAGCCCAGGGTACAGCCCACAGTTATCTGCCTGGCTGCAGTTCAAGGAGAAGAACCCAGACAGAGCCCAGCATTCTCACTGAGTTGAGAAGATCAGAGTTTAGGGAGGGTAAGGGGGTCGGAAACCGCATGATAGAACACTAGAGATGAGGGAGCTGTACAGAGATAGAACTCCAGGGATCTGTTGAGGGTTGCCCATTGAGTCAGGCTGAATACTGATATGCAATTGTGTGAGAGGAAACTACCCAAGGCTGAAGAATGAATCCCAGTCTGAACAATTATCAGAGTTTATGCAGAGTTAATCACAATTCATGTTTCCATCATCCAGTGTGATTACATGGAGTATCAATATGAATCATCATTTAGTTATCACCATAATAGTGAAGGATAATCAATCTTAGACTAAAGGCTACTGCGAACCTGCTTTAACTAGTTTAAAAGCAAGCTTCAAAAGAATCAAACTGATTCCAAGTAGCTTAACCATGCCAGAAAAAATGTCTATCACTATTTAAACAAACACAACAAAATCCAGCAGCAAACAATGTAAACCCCTAAATGTCCAGCATCAATAAAAAGGGGGGAAAAAGATCAATAAATAGGGGAAAAGTCAGTAAAAGACCCAGAAATAACAGACATAATGACATGTGCAGAGAAAGATCTTTTTAAAAAGCTACAATAAATATGCTCCATTTGTTTCAGGATATAGACGAAAATATAAATATATGGAAGAAAAAATTGTAAGCTATAACAAGGAGCCAACCGGAAATTTAAAGATGAAAACTGCAATATCTTAAATGAAAAAAATATAATGTATTATATTGTCAGCAGATTAAATACTGCAGAAGAAAATTATAACTGAACTTGATAACATAAAAATAGAAACTACCAAATCCAGTATATATAAAGAACCCTTTACTTTTTCAACTCAATTAGAAGACAAATAACATTTTTAAAAAGGGAAAAATATTTTAATGATACATTTCACTAAAGAAGAAATGTAAATGATCAATAAGCCCATGGAAATATCCTCAACATCATTAGTTATAGGAAAATATAAATTAAAACAACAAGACACCACAGACATTCACTAGAATGGCTAAAATTTAAAGAGTGATAATATCAAGCTGATGAAAATGTGGACCCCTGGAACTTTCATACACGGCTAGTGGAAATGTAAAGTGTTACAATCACTTTGGAAAACAGCTTAGATGTTTCTTGTAAAATTGCATATATATTGATACTTACTATACATCATCCAGTAATCTCATCCTGCTGTATTTACCCAATAGACATGAAAACATGTGTACATATAAAGACTTGTTCTCACATATCCATAGTGGCTTTATTACAATAGTCAAAAACTGGAAACAACCCAAATGTCCATCAGCTAAGTAGATAAACAAATTGTGGAATTTCCCTCCATAAATACCACTCAATAATAAGGGAGCAAACCTCTGATTCATAATAACACGGATAAATCTAAAAAGCATTATGTTAAATGAAGGAAACCAGATACAAAAGACTATACTCTGTATGATTTCATTTATTTGATGTTCTAGAAAAGGCAAAACTGTAGTGACAAAGAATCTCAATGATTGCCAAGGGCTGAGGGGGGAAAAGGAGATTGACTGCAAAGTGGCAAGAGGGAAGTTTTTAGGGGTTATGGCAAGGTTGTATATAAGCATTGTTCAATAGAAATGTAGTGCCAGCTATACATGTAATTTAAATATTCTACTAGCCACATTTAAAAAGTAAAAGGAACTAGGTTAAATTAATTTTAATAATATGATTTATTTGAGATATCTAAATATTTTTCAATGTATAATTGATATAAATTATTAATGAGATATTTAAATTTTTTTCATACTAAGCCTTTGAAATCCAGTGTATATTTCACGCTTAAAGCACAACTTAATTAGGACTAGCCACATTTTGAGTGATCAATACCACAAGTGGCTAGTGGCTACCATTTTGGACAGAGTAGTTCCATATCATGATTGTTGCGGTGGTTACACAACTGTATACTTTTGTCAAAACTCATTGAATCATACACTCAAATTTACTATAGTTTATCGTATGTAAAAGATATAAAGCTGATTTTTTTTAAAAAAAACAGTTAAAGTAGTTGATTTGTGGGTTTGCTCACATAAAAGACCTTTCCTCCCACCCTGGAAGGCAAAGCTCTAGGACACAGAAGAAATATAAAAACAAACAAACAAGAAACATTCCTATGTGAGAATTTTATAATTGAATTGGGAAAGCAAAAGTAATACATATTATATTACACCGCAATCCATGACATACATAATACAGAAATAGCTTAGTTCCAACTTCAAGTTCAGTAAATTAGTTCTACGAAGTAATATCACTGATTCTGAACTGGAATAGCAAGAGACATATAGAGAAATCGGCGGGTTATTTTTGTATGAACATTGTCATTACTAAGTCCTTTAGTTCACTGCAAGAAATACCGTAATCAAGAAACCTGATTTGTATCCTGGATATTCCACTACTAGCTAGCTATGTGATATAATTTCTCTGACCTTAGTTTCCTCTCCTGAATAATAATAATGGCTCCATTTTTAATTGCCTCATATATACTCTTTTAAATTACCTCATATATACTCAGTGCTGTGTCAGGCATTTTATGTCATTCCTTTCTCTCCTCAACATAATTTAGCAAGTACAATTATGTGACTTTTATAGATAAGCAAACTAAGACTTCGAGAAGTTAAGTAACTTACTCAAATTGCAAGCTAGTAAGTACAGAATTGGATTTAAATAAAGGTTCTTCTAGTTCAAAAAGTCCATGTACGTTCTATTAGACAGCATTCACTCCCAAGGTGGAGTTATGACTGGATGTTCTCCCGGGATTGATGGTACTCTGTAGCACAAAGTAACGATCAAGAACTCAAATTCTAGGGTCATTAGGATAAGGATAAAATTCTACCTCTGCTTTCCAAGGATTTGTTCTGTGATCTTGGGGAAATTACTTAACCCCTGTGCTCCTCAATTGCCCCCATCTTAAAAAAGCGGGGATAATAACTTCCACAAAGGTTGTGAGGACAAAAAGTTAATATAATTTAGGCATTTAGGATTGTGGTTGGCTCCATAAATGTTGTTAGTTATTAACATTGTGCTTCTAGATGACTTTGGCGATCACTTTAAATTCTACAAGTCTACGATTCTACAATTTATAAATTATTGTGCATGAATAGTGAACAATTTTCACTCTGAATTTGTTTGTGTCTTTGCCTTAAATAATTCTAAAGTGATTTTCAAAGTTTATAAGCTAACAGTGATTTTTAGTTTTTAGTCGATTAAACCCTAGTGCTAAAAGGAAACTGCTTTTAATACAATTGTCCAAAGTAAAAGAAGCTAGATTTGGATGTATATGTCTTCTGCTGCAGGGACTCATTAGGTCACTAGGTAAGTGAGAGATCTTTGAACGGGTTTTCTGTTACACAAGGACTATAAACTCCGTTTATTAGTTTGAAAAGTTGTTAATCATTAAGTTTTCATAAAATCTAAAGTGCAGCCCTTCTTCTAACCTATCAAGCTACTACCTCTTCAGAGTCTGTGTTTTCTATTCCCTCTGTCTTGAATTCTCTTGCCCCATATAGCATTTCTTAGCTTCCCGCAGGTCTCTGATCAGCTATCACTTCCTCAGAAAGTCCTTCCCTAACCACCTTTTACTGCTCTCATCCATTTGTGTTACTTCATACCATTTCTCACCCCCTAACTATGAATTACAATGAATTGTTTTGTGTTTTGTGTGTGTGTGTGTATGTGTGTTTCCTCTGATTTCAAAGACTTTGATGGAGTGTTCACATTGCCTAGAACTCTACCTAGCACAGAGCAGAAGTTCAATTTTAAAAATAATTGAATGTATGAATGAGCCTCAGAGGTCCAAATGACCTCTTGGTCTGTGCTGGTTCTAAATGTTTGACTCTAAAATTTAAGGGGCATAAAATTTAAGGGGCATATTCTTCCTCTTGGTACAGAACTAAAACGTCAAATTACAAATATGTCCATTTGAAAATGATTGCTAAACAAGCAATTTTAAGGATACTTCAGTAAAGTTGCTTGAAAAAATAAGTACGTAAATAAATGCTTGTATGAAAAAAGTTAAAGAAGAAATTGACTTCAGCTAAATTCGATTTAGTGTTGCCCGTTTCCTGGAAGCCTCAGTTAAGCAAGACTAGGGTAAGTCTTTGCCTCCCTCGCTGCTGTCAGCCATTATAGAAAGGGCATCTTGATAACAAGACACTTTGACCCAAACTACAGCCTAGAAGAGTGGAAATATGATGTATCATACTGAAAAAGAGCACAGCTTTTAGAACCTAAGAGTGTCCTAGATCCTAACCTCAGCCTCACTGCTATTACATCATCCAGGGTATATTATTTACTGTCTCTATTCCTCAATCTCTTAATATTATGAAAAAAAGAGGTAAAACAATACCCACCTTGCTTTGCAGTTGTTAGAATTAAGTTATGTATCTAGAGCATGTACTCTAAAATCATCTTCAATAAATGCTGTTTTCTACACCCTCTCTATTGCTACGCTCTTTGCCTGGCTCTGAGTGTTTGGCCTCTAGCCTTCTGCTTGGATTACTGAAGCAATGACTGGCCTTCAGTCTTCCCTAAATTGGGCCCATAGTCCACTAGCACAGTCTATCCAAATGTCACAGTCGCACTACCAGCCCTATCCTACAGCGACTCAACTATCTCCGTAACCTCCGAATTACATTTTCACCTTCAGATCAAGGTCTTAAGTGATTTCTAAAACACACTTACTACTCTAAATATTAAAGCACAACTATGGGCAATGTTTCCAAACTTTTTCTGGATTGTTTCTCCTAAGTGCTGAATGTGGCGGAGAAGGCTAGTTCAGGAATCTTTCTTGACTGAAGTCTTATCCTGTTCTGTGCTCACTTCCTCTTTCTGAACTCCAGTCTCACTGGACTTTTTTGGGTTCCTCTCAATTCTCACAGGTCCTTTGCACATGCCCTCCTCTCTGTCTCTAGTATTTTCCACCATCTTTTCTTTTGCTATGCCTACTCCAACCTTCATCTCTCAGCTTAAATGTTACTTCTTCTGAGAGATTTCCCCTGACCACCCCAGCCCCAAATCCGAATGGGCTTCCTTGCTAAACTCACGCCATCATGTAGCTTCTCTTTACAGTATTGATCAAAGTTGTGTTTTTACTTTTGTTTGTACTACCATTTAATTAATTTATAATTCCCAATAACTTCATTTTTCAAGTTCCTTGAGGCAGGAATTATGTTTAATTTTATGTATCATTGTACTCTGAGAACTTAGGACACAGCCTGGCACATGGTAGGTCCATGATAAATACATGAATGAATAAATGGATAACATGCAAAGAAAAAGACTGACTCAAAATTAAAAATTCTTATGTACAGAATTCATTATAGTGTTCTCTTTTTCCAAATGTTCATTACTTTAGCATGGCGATCTTCATCTAAAAATCTTAATTTCCACCAGAAAAAATAAAAGAGCTGTTGACCCTTGGTCATTCATTAATTCAGTCTTTCATGTTTATCACAACTCATGTTCTATGACAGGCACTGAAGATGCAAAGATGAATAGTGTATGCAGCACAAATTCTACTTCTAATTGTGTAAGCTTCTATTTCCTTCTTCTGTTGCCGTATTATGGATTTTAGATACATCACCAGTGAATACAGCTACCCAATATAGTTCTTTTTAGAAGTGAATATAGAAGGAAAAAATACATAAAAGTGGTTAATGCTGATCATGCTGGCGCTGGAAATTTACTGGTCAGTATAAGTTAACAGTTATTTAATGAACTCCACTAGCAATCCTTCACATTGCCATCCATCTAAGCCTCTAAAGTACACTTCACCAGTGAAAACAAGGCAGTGTTACTGGGTCCCACTCTTGAGCAACTTCAACTCTGCTCTCTTTATAAATGGCCCCTCGTGTAATTATTAAAAAGTGTCTAAATTTCATCTGCTGGGTATGTCTATGGATAGTAGTCAATTAGAAGAGATAGGAAAAGTATCTTAATTTAGAAAAAAAAATAGGATCGGCATATTACAAAAACAATGAAAAAGAATGTATAATCTAGCATGTAATTTTACTTTGCAATCTCCACATAATCATTTATTAGAGTTATTAATACCCATGGGGAAAGAATTCTTCTTATAAACAGAGACAATCAGAGAGCAGTAACCTGAATTTTATGGAACCTCATTCTTTAGAAGGAGGGTTTTCTTCTGAGCTTTTGAAGTTGCCCACAAGAGTTATGTCATTGCTTATAACCAAGGAAACCACAGGAAACTTGGTTGCTAGGAAACCACTGAATTATCTCCATGAAGATCACCACAGTAGTCTTGGTTTGAATAGAACAGATGCTAGGAAAATAAAATTATGAAGTTACAGTTACTTTTTATTTCAACCTAGGATGCCTCTTTAATTGCCAGTTAAATCTTTTCACCTAAGAGGAACTGCTTGTCACTTCTGAAAGGCCATCACACAGGTAGAACGGGGAGCCACGACAGGGTGCTGCCGGGGCTGCAGAAAACGGGCACTGTACAGTGTGTGAGCCTAGGCTCCAATGCACACATTCTTCCTTTTCCCAATTAATTCAGCTACCTAGGGAAGGGATGTAGTGACAGCTACTGTCACCCCCACTGAGGGATAGATTATTTTAAAAAATCAAGCACACTTGTAATTGAATATTTTCAGACCTATGACTTCCAACATTCTCTAGTATGCTTTATGCAGATAGAATTCCACGCCTCCTTCTTAAAAATTTAAATTGAACTGTGATGACACAATATAAGAACAAAGCAATGGCTAACCTTGGCCAAGCTTCTGAATGGTCCAATATAAGTTCCCTTTTAGAAAACAGGGTGATCCAAACGTTTTCTTCAAATATCATACATATTGTCCTGTCACCTGTCCTTCCCTCCATGGAATTATTAGTGATGTATTTATAAATCTATCTGAACTTGGTTAGACTCCAAATATATTTCCAGCTGATACCATACCTGGAAAAATTAGGATTTATAGCCTGTCCACACCATGACAGGAAGTGATACTTCCTTTTATATGCCTCAAACCTAACTTTCAAGGTAATTCTTCTTTCTACTATTCTAGAACTACATTTACCTTATTCACACTCTTTTCTTTCTCCGGTTCTTCTACCGCTGTGTTTTCCAAGGTCACTTTGTCCCAAAGTTGCCACCTCCTCCATATTACCAATTTATGAAGTTATGGGATGCAATTCTGATCATCCCTTCTTCTGTTTTCTAAGAGTTAACTTGTCAGCCACGTAATTCAAGGGTCTATTGTATGCCTCTCTAAATGTAAATTTAGATTTTCATTTGATAGTCAAATGGATAAAAATCTTCCATAAACTTTATCCTGTGGGCAGTGATCCTGTGGGACCACTGGAGAGTTTTAAATAAGGGGGATGATATAAGCAAATAATCAGATCATGATAGATAACTTTGATGGCCGAATGACGAGTTTTGGTGTAAGACTACACTGGAAGTAAACAGAATAGTTAAGAAACTATCTGTGTATTTCAGAACACTCACAACAACAAGCTTGTCTTTGGGAGGGAAAAAAGCTAGAATATCACTAAACAAATAGTTTACAAATATTCAAGAAGCCTATGGCATTACCTCATATGCAATCTCAGGAAAATGACTGGCTTAGTGCAATGCCTTTTATACAGTACAAGGGGAAAAAAATCTCTACATCTTCATGGACAAGATGCAAAACTTAATTTTTTGCAAGTGCATTGTTAGTACAATGCAGTCTAAAGATAGTCCATTAATAAATGGCATATTTGTAAGAAGATCTACGTTGGCATAGCCAATCTCGTTCTGTCCTTGGCTCTTTCTCCTCTTTTGTAGCAACAGCTCAGATCAACATATACCTAACATGTTCAAGGAACCTGAGTACAATACAAATCTCAGAGGGAAATAACCATAAGGTATTACAAAATCAGTATGCTAAAAATGAGCCACTATCTATAAAGATAATAATAGCTGCAGTGTAATGAATAGCTTCTATTTATAGGGTACTTTATATACCTTGTCTCTAGGCCTTGCTGAGCTCTGGCAACCTCAGTATCATTATTCTTATTCCAAAAATGAAGAAATTGCTGCTCAGAGAAGTTGTGTAAGAGTTAGTTAATTAGTAACAGAGCCAGGTATTGTACCCATGCCTAGTTAGCTCTTTACCAGTCTGACTGGTTGGTTTATACTTTGAGAATAACAAGCTCAGTGGCTTAATGCAGGAAATTTTATTACTCATACTACCTGTCTAAGTGGGTCATATGGGGGACTCTGCTTATTATAGTCACTTAGGAACCCTGGCGGATGAGGGCTCCTCTCTCTAAGGCTGCAGAGGCAGAAAAAAGGAGTGTGGTGATTCGCAAACTAACTCTTAGAGCTTCTGCCTAGAAATGCCAAATGCCACGCTCCATGTACTCACATTCCAGGAGCTAAAAGCTGGTCACAGAGCTAAATCTAACTTACAGGGGGCGAAGAATGTAATCCTGCTGCTCCAGGAGTAAGAAAAGAACTGAAACATTTGTGAAAAGCCCTAGTGATTACCAGGCCCCTAAGTTCAAGTTCTCTCCACTTCACCTTGCTGAATATTCAATAGGATGACACTGAGTGAAGTTAAGTCAGAAAGAGAAAAACAAATACCGTATGCTAGTCCATGTGTGTGGAATCTAGGGAAAAAAAGAGGAGGGATTCATGAAGAACCTAGAGGTAGGACAGGAATGGGGATGCAGACCTACCGGAGAGTGTTCTTGGGGATGTGGGGAGGGGGAGGGGTGGGCTGTGGCGGAATGGGGGAGTGGCATGGACATGTATACACTACCGAGCGTGGAGTGGATGGTTGGTGGGAGGCAGCCGCATGGCGCAGGGACATCAGCTCGGTGCTTTGTGACCACCTGGAGGGGTGGGATGGGGAGGGTGGCGGGGAGGGAGACTCAGGAGGGAGGAGATGTGGGAACACATGTATATGTATGGCTGGTTCGCTTTGTTGTGAAGCAGAAGCTAGCACACCATTGTGGAGCAACTGTACTCCAGTGAAGATGTTAAAAAAAAAAAGAAGAGTGCTGTGTCACACTACTATATATAAGATAGATAACTAATAAGGACCTACTGTATAGCACAGGCAACTCCACTCAATACTCTGTAATGGAAAAAAAATCTAAAACAGAGTGGATATATGTATATGTATAACTGATTCACTTTGCTGTATACCTGAAACTAACACAACATTGTAAATCAACTATATTCCAATAAAAATTAAAAGAAAAAAAAGACATTGAAAACAAAGACAACTGGACAGGTCTCCATTTCATTTAGGGTGAACAAATACAGAAATACAAGTACAGCCTAGAGTAGATCTGACACAGCAGCAGGAGGTATAAAGATACTTAAGATTTATGAGAGTAGAACCTTGCAGTGAACCATCATGAATAGGTTTACTAATAGCATTATAAAGTCATGATTCAGAAAGACCAATAAAAAATCCCCACACTTTCAATCCAGGTCTCCTGTCAAAATTTTCTTCATGAGCTCCAGGCCTCTTCATCTAACTAAATTCTAGACGTCTCCAATTGGATATCCAGGGTACTTGGAACTCATCATTCCAAAACTGAACTTAATTAATTTCTTGTCCTTAAAATGTAACTCAGGAACATCCTCGCATTTGCCTTATCTGAACTGACACGGCCCCAAGCCAGTGCCCCAAGTTAGAAACCTCAGACTCCTTTCCTTCTCTTCCCTCTCCTCTTCTCTGCTTCAGACAGCTGACCACGAAGTTCATTTGATCTTTGCTCAGCAACGCCTCTCCTTTGCCTAAATTGTAGTTCCTCTCAGCTATTTTTAGAACTATTGCTATACCCTCTTAACTGATCTCCGTGCCTCCAGTTTGGTCCACCCTAAATCATTTTGCATACTTCTTCCAGAGTAATCTTTCTAAGATACTTCTTAAAATATGGTCTCCCTATTTAAAAGCCATTGACTGGCCTTCTAATAACCATAGAAAAAAGTTCAAGCCCAACTGTGTGAAACATAGGCCCTTCACAATTTGGATCCTGTATTTCTGGTTTCATCTTTTGCCTTTCAACCCATACTTCACTGGCGTGAAGCTACCAGCCGTTCTCTGAACATACTGAACACTCTGCTGTTATGACTCTGTGCCCTTGTACGTGCAGGTCTCTCCCTGGCATGAGTACCTGTCTCTTCACAGTCTGGTGAATTTCCATTCAATTTGTAAAGATCCAACTCAAATATCACTTTTCTCGATTACACTTCTCTCTTCAAACACCTCTATTATTATCCTTATCACACTGTATTGGAATTATTTCTTTACAAGTCTATCTCCTCTGCTAGACTACATGCTGTGGTAGGAATTAATTGTCCTAGAACTTAACATGGGCCCTAAAGTTTTGGAAGAATTAGGATGGAGATGAGCTGGAGAATAAAATGCTAATTGGATGGAACTAATGGTGTGGTTTGCAAACAGTACTGTTGGGTTAAAATTTTTAGGAACTAAGTAAATTGTGAACATATCACTGGCAAAATGAAATATCAAGATAAAAAAAATAAAAGGTGATTATTATCAGTATTAATAAGTAAAATGTTATTGGCCTATTCACTAATTAGAATTCCCTAATGATTAATGACATAAGAAAATGAACTTGAGGGTCTGGGATATCAGGAGGTGCAGAATGGTCTTGAAAGAAGGTCATAGTGAACTGCTGGCCCCAGTCACGTAGCTCCCAAACTCTGCGGATCCTTTATGATACTGTACCGACCAACTCCTTTATAAAAAATCTCAGGTAGCAAAGAGCCCAAATATTAACACCACACCTGACTGCATGCTCTTTGAGGAATTTTAAATTAGCACAAAGGAAAGTGTTTCCCTTGAGAGCTATTCTGGCATTTTATACTCACTTATTGCAACTGGTATGTGAGACCAAAGCAACATGCTTTTAATAAAACACTCCATAAATGTGGGAGGGGTGTGTTTCATTACCCTGGTGATAATTCGGCTTTTTTCCCTTCAGAGAAGAGAGGCTCTGAACCCCGCTGAGCTGACAGAATAGGCTCGATGAATCCCTATAGCAAGAGTAGCATTAGCAGTGGGATTGCATAGATTTCAGATCGCAAAAGCCTGGGTAGCATTTCATTATTGAAGTTGCCTGATTGCTTTGGTTCTAATCTTCTCCCCAATTCCTTTCTTTCTCTGTTGAAAATCACTACAACAAACAAATGAAACAATAACACCACAAGCAGCAGCGTGGGCTGAGCCCCTCATCACGAATGACAGCTGCACAAACTTGCAGTCAAAACACCTATTTTTGAGGCTAACGCAAACAAAGCCTGTCACGATTCCCCCTAACCTGTCAAGATCAAGGGCGATGTGCACTGCATGTCCCAGATCTTTGTGCTCATGCTGGTCAAATGTATCCAGAATCCAGGAGAAGTTTCTGGAATCAGAGTGCCCAGCCATTCTGCTTATTATGGCAACCTATGGTTCTGTTTTCATCAGCTACCAAGTTATTATTTCCCTAGCTGCATGTAGAACCACTCTAGATTTCCCTTCTCCCAAAATAAAACTCAGATGCTCTTAGAGCTGCTTCATAGGAAGGTAAATGGCAGGAAAGGCTGCTAGCTCATATTAAAACTTCCCCATTCATTAAATCTGTACCTTCTCCCATGATTAAGAGAACTTCTAAATTTCCCTGTCTGTACTTTCCTCATAAAAAAATCCTTTTTTTAAATTCAATGACTTGTTCCAAACCACTTCATCATTCTATGTTTCATAAAAAATTTAATGGCATCTAATCCTCTAAGTCCCACTAAAATTCCTTTGTATCTAATGTCAGCTCCAAGCCAGTCTAAGAGCAGATACTTATACCTAAAGCCTGTAGGTTCTGTCCCACTTGGTCCCTAAACCACTGGTTCTCAAATTTTAGTTTACACGACAATCACTTGGGAGTTTGTAAAACATGCAGCTCCCTGAGACCTTTGCCAAAACTACTGACTCACTAGGTCCTGGGTGGACCTGGATGGGGCACAGGAGCATGAATGCTGATAAGCACCTCTAAGTGATTCTATTCCATACACTGAGACCCACCCATAAGCCAATGAGAACTAAGCCCCAGCATAGATATGTTTTCAGCCCCATCCTCACTAATCCTAACATTTGGTGCATCCTGATTTGAAAGCCATCAGGCTAAACCACATCCTCCAACATTTCTGCCCTAACTTAGTGTGCATGGCAGTGCTAGGCTACAATTTTTGATTAGTACTTTGTTTCCAGCCAGAATGAGAACTGTGCCTAGAAGCTCAGCCCAATTTGCTGGGGCACTAACACCCCACCTAGTTTCCATCAGGGAGAGCCCTGTCCCAGTGACAGTCTGAATTTCTACCAAAAACCAGAAAGAGTTGCCAGGAGAATGAAGGCACCATCACATAGCTGAAAAAAGGCTGGAATTATAGGTGAGGTCTACCATATCTGATCCCACTGGACACATGCCATCCCCCAACTTCTACATCTGAGCCTCCAGATGTCTAGAGTAGTTATCAGGACCAGTACATTCTCTAACAGTTAGACCCTTAACCCTTTTACTGGATGAGAGTTTTGGGGGTAAAACCACGGTGTTTGCCCTGCTCGCCACGTGAGAAATTTTTCTTAACTGTATTTTACTTTGTTGCTATGATGTCATTGGCTACACTCAGGGTCATTATAAGAAAGATTCCTACGAAACCCTTTATTGTAACTACTGTAATGATGTTGGCAGGGATGTTGTTCACTAATTTACTCAATTTCCTCTTAATTTCTCGTTAGGGAGAAATTCCTGTCTGGTCTTGATACCAAAAATAGATTTACTGCCCATGAACAATTGATTTGTCTTTTTTATCTCATGGACACTGAATTTTGTAAGAGAGAAGGCTTCTGTTTTTGACTTTGACTGCTAGAAAGCAGAGCCTACCTCTAGTGTTATGTTGTATGTTTTAAGTCACATTCCCAGCCACACTGTCCCCAGTTTTATTTTTCTATTTTCTTTCATCCCAATACTCTCTTATTGTATTTCTCATATCTCTTATGGGGTGTCTTAATTTTTCTGAACTGAATGAAGGTTTACTCTTGACTTCTTTCTGTCCTGCCCATCTGGGTCTAAGATAACAAGATAACTCAAAGGCTAAGGATGACCAGTGGTCCTATCAACAAGCATCTATTACGTACCGACCTGACGCTCAGAAAAACTGCAACTCATCTGAGGGATTTTGAAGTAAGACAAAGTGCTTGCCCTTAAGGTACCTACAATGCAGCTGGGGAAAGAAGATTGGCACATATAGACTGGCACAAGAGAACACAGTGCAAGGAGAAATGCTAGGGACAAGGTGGTATTGATGTTTAATATGCCGGAGTTCAAAGATGAAGGAAATCACTGAAGGCAGGAAGAATTAGACATTTTCCAAAAGAGATAGGACTTGAACTTGCACTTAGGTCATGGAGAGAATTTAAGATTTTAGATTAATAGAATGGGAAGAAGGACATTCTGGACCAAATGAAGTATGGAGTATAATATAGAGTACAGCATGGAATAGAGGCACAATGAACAGAAAAGAAAGTTGAGGTAAAGAGACATGAGTTTGGATCCTGGCTTGACATAGGTAGATTCCTTAACCTCTCAGTATCCTTCTCCTAATTTGTAAATCAGGATAAGGATGTCTACTAAGAGTCTCACTTTGATAAGAATTACAGATAAATTGTAAAACAGCTATACAATACCTAGCACAGGTTAAGCACTCAAAATGAGCCAACTCTATGACAATGGTGAGAAGTCTGGAGGTGATACTTAGTGCCTCTGGCCTGCAGATTCCTTCCTTCTACAGCAGCTGTTATACCCTGAGAAGTGGAAAACATAATTACATAGAGCTGGGGACAAATGGTGGGTGGTCTGGTAAGTTAGCAGGTAACTTTGGACTTGAGAGAGGAGGAACAAATGAGCTATTTAGAGTTACTAAGCAGGGTAGTGACACGATGAATGCAGTGTTTAAAGAAGATTAACGTGGTCATGGAGGAAGAAAATGAAGGAGACAATACTACAGGCATGGGCACTAACTCAAAGGCTGTTGTGGTGATAGGCATAAAGTGACAAAGTACAGGATGAGGGAGCTGGCAGGGGACTGCAAAGCCGAGGCTTAGAAACACTTTAAAGAAAATATTTCTTTACTTTCTTTAGAAAGGATTTTGTGACTGACTATACAGGGGAGATGAATGAGTCAAAGGGTCAAGTCTTATCATAGTAATTGTCCTAAAAATTGCCAGTTGTTTGTCTTTATCTCCCACTAGATTCTGAATTCCATAAGGGAAAACAACGTTTCTACCTTGCTCACCAGTGCCTAGCATGGTATTTCAAGCATAGATGACAATCATGATACTTTAAAATGCATTTCATTAATGAATAATGAATTCATGAACTAATTTTATTCATGGAAAATAAACTGAATGAAAAAATAAATAACATTAATGACTACCACAAACAAAAGTAGTGAACATGCATTGAGCACTTTCTATTGAGCATTTTGTAAGACTTCATTTACATTAAATATCTTATTTCAATCCTAACAAAATTCCTATAGACCAGATACTGGGTTTTTTTGCGGTACGCGGGCCTCTCACTGTTGTGGCCTCTCCCGTTGCGGAGCACAGGCTCCGGACGCGCAGGCTCAGCGGCCATGGCTCACGAGCCTAGCCACTCTGCGGCATGTTGGATCTTCCCGGACCGGGTCACGAACCCATGTCCCCTGCATCGGCAGGCGGACTCTCAACCACTGCGCCACCAGGGAAACCCAGACCAGATACTGCTTTATCTGCATTTAAAATGAAGCACAGCAAATTCAGGCTATTTACCCAAGGTTGCTTAACTAGAAAATGACAGAGCCAGGACTCAAACCTATGTCTTCTGCTGCCAAAGCCTGTGCACTTACTCAGCAAAGTGGGAGTGGGTCTTGGAAAAAGAAAGTCCTGTCAAAAGAAAAGCAGAAGTAATGGAAGCCAGTTACCTTTTATACACTTTTCACTTTATAAATATTTATTCTTCATATCAATTCCACAGGTAGATATTCAATTACAGTGATCTCCTGTGGATAAGCAGGGTCCCTAGAAACAAAAAAAAAGGAGCTTCCTTGTTCTCAAGGACAGGAAAAACAAGTAGAAGAGAGTAGATGTGACAAGAAAAATCAGCCAAAAGACGACAGTAAAAGATAAACTGCAAAACCCCACTTGACGGGCTTCCCTGCTGGTGCAGTGGTTAAGAATCCACCTGCCAGTGCAGGGGACACGGGTTTGAGCCCTGGTCTGGGAAGATCCCACATGCCGCAGAGCAACTAAGCCCGTGCGCCACAATTACTGAGCCTGTGCTCTAGAGCCCGTGAGCCACAACTACTGAAGCCACGCGCCTAGAGCCCGTGCTCCGCAACAAGAGAAGCCACCGCAATGAGAAGCCTGAGCACCGCAACGAAGAGTAGCCCCCGCTCACAGCAACTAGAGAAAGCCCGCACGCAGCAACGAAAACCCAACGCAGCCAAAAATAAAAAACAAACAAACAAACAAAACGCACTTGATTAAGTGTGCAAGGAAGATGCAGGTTAATAAAGATTAGGATTTGGGAAGTGAGAGTGAATGCTACCATGTTTCTTTGTTCCAATGGCCCTCTGATTACTTCTTTCTGCAAATACAATTCCAGTTGTATTTCTCTGTTATAAGACTGTATAAATTGCAATTGCCCATTTCAAGAGCATTTTACAAAAATCCCCCTTAAAAAAAAAGCTCTCTTTCCAGGCATCTGATGATACTTTAGAATAGATAACTTGTGAAGTGAACACATGCCATTTTAGCAGGCAAAGCTAGAGTATTTGTAGCTACACACACATTGCCCTTTTCATTCCCATATAGAAGTTTTCTGTAGTAAAGAATTTCAATTGAATTCAGAATTACCGAGTTGCAGCAAAGGAAACCACTGACAAAATGAAAAGACAATTTGCTGAATGGGAGAAAAATATTTACAAATGATATGACTGATAAGGGGTTAGTCTCCAAAATATATAAATATCTCATACAACTCAATATCAAAAAAGCCAAACAACCCAATTAGAAAATGGGCAGAACACCTGAATAGACATTTTCCCAAAGAAGACATACAGATGGCCAACAGGAATATGAAAAGGTGCTCAATATCGCTAATTACCAGAGAAATGCAAACCAAAACCACAATGAGATATCACCTCACATCTGTCAGAGTGGCTGTTATCAAAAAGACTACAAATAGCAAATGTTGGCAAGGATGTGGAAAAAGGGAATCCTTGTACATCATTGGTGGGAAGGTAAATTGGTCCAGCCACTGTGGAAAACAGTATGGAGTTTCCTCTAAAAACTAAAAATAGAACTACCCTATGAACCACAATTCCACTCCTGGGTATATATATCCTAGGAGAATGAAAATGATAATTTGAAAAGATATATGCACACCAATGTTCATAGCAGTATTATTTACAATATCACAGATATAGAACCTAAATGTCCATCAACAGAATGGGTAAAGGAGAGGTGGTATATGGATACACAATGGAATACTACTCAGCCATAAAAAATAAGGAAATTTTGACATTTGCGACAATGTGGATGGACCTGGGGGTATTATGCCTAGTGAAATAAGTCAGATTGAAAAAGACTAATACTGTATGTTATCACTTATATGTGGAATCTAAGAAATAAAATAAACTAGTAAATATAACAAAACAGAAACAGACTCACAAGTACAGAGAACAAACTAGTGGTTACCAGTGGGAAGTGGGAAGTGGGGAGGGGCACAATAGGGGTAGGGGAGTAAGAGGTACAAACTGCTATGTATAAAATAAGCTACAAGAAAATATGGAAAGGGAATATAACCAATATTTTATAATAACTTTAAATGGAGTATAGCCTATAGAAACTTTGAATCACTATGTTGTATACCTGAACCTAATATAATGCTGTAAGTCAGCTATACCTCAATTTAAAAACATTTTTTAAAGAATTATTGAGTTACAACACTAGAACTAGTTCTGTGAAGTACTTTAGATATCTCTATGCTATTAGAAGAGCCACTGCAGACAAAATGTACACAGAGGAAACAGTTATGGAGGTGAATCTAAGGCAGTGAACATTACCCAGTTTCCCAGAAAGCTAAGAGAAAGCCCCCAATTCCTCAAATAAAGACATTTTACAATGGAAATATTTTAAAATACATACTATATGGTCTTCTGCCACCTTAATGATCGTATGCAAAATATATAATTCATCTTTAAATCACAGATTTGGTTGTACCTTAGAATCAACTGGAGAACTTTAAAAAATATCCATTTCCTAGGCCCCACCCCTCATGAATTAAATTAGAATCCCTGAAGGTTAGGCCAAGAACATCAGGCTTTCTTTTTTAAATGCCTCAGATGATAATAATGTAAAACCAGATTGAGAACCATTACTTTAGCCTATGACTCAGAGACATATTTATGAATATCTGTTATTTCTGCATTCACTACCCATAGCTATAGAAACTGATGGGGAAGAATTGATGGGACCCTAGGCTGATGATTTAATTTGCCCCAAGTCTTGTTCTCTGTGAGTGAATAGGTCCTCACTATGTGTCAGGTACATTTATGCAGTGTATACTTCTCCATACACAGCACTTGGTTTCTGCTGAAAAGGACAGGCTTGTCATTGGGTTGGCCAAAAAGTTCATTCGGGTTTTTCCGCAAGATGTCATGGAAAAACCCGAAGAATGTTTTGGCTAACCAATTATGTCAACATATCACCAGTCACCCAGGGCAAACCTTTGCAACACCAGCTGGCCAACAGCAGTACATCCAACCCTCAGGTCTCCCATCCACAACCTCTATGTTCATTCTGGTTACTCAGGAACTGGCTCCTCATCATTAAAGTACGGAAGAGTATGGCTCACGCTGCTTACAGGGTCTGAACCAATCTAGAAATAGAAAAGTTCCACAAATTTGTCTCCAGATAATGCCAGAGATGATCACTTCTTGACTTTTTTTTTTTTTTTTTTTTTGCGGTACGTGGGCCTCTCACTGCTGTGGCCCCTCCCGTTGTGGAGCACAGACTCCAGACGTGCAGGCCCAGCGGCCATGGCCCATGGGCCAAGCTGCTCTGCAGCACGTGGGATCCTCCCAGACCGCAGCACGAACCCGTGTCCCCTGCATCAGCAGGCGGACTCTCAACCACTGTGCCACCAGGGAAGTCCTGACGATCACTTCTTGAATGTCTGCTTTATGCCAGGCACTGGAGTAAGTGCTTTTCCTAACATTATCCTACTTGGTGCTCACAAGAACCCTAGGAGCGGGTATTTTGTTCAGGGTCCTGAACAAGACTAGGCTAGATAAGCCAAACCAAGGGGATTTCCTTACAGGGAATTTGTTACACAGGTATTGAAAGAGAAGTAATGAAGTGGAGGTAAACTGGGTATCAGTAACTGCAAGAAGTAGCTAAAAAGCCTCGGGCTGGAAAAAAAGGGAAGATGTGGGGTTAACAGAACTTACAGACTCAGAGGAAGAGGCCCCACACAGTGGTGCACAGAAGGCTGAAGGGACATGACTGCTACTAGAAGCAAGAACAGAAATTGAAATCTGGAGCCTTCCCTCTCTTATGCTGTGGAAAAGATGCTAATAGGATCTGAAATCAGGAAGGTGGTCTTTTCTTCCCACCTCCCATCTTTTGGGTTCCCACCAGTATCTCCCATTGTTGGAACCTGACTGGAAGCAAGCTAGTAAGTGAGCTTGAGAAATGTGGTCCACTGAGTTCCATCTTCAGCATCACAGAATGGTAAAATAAAAAAGGAGAGGGCGGAGTTTGGGGATGAGAGTCAATAGGTGAATAATTGGCATTTGTAGGTGTTATCATTTTCCCTGTTTTATAGAGGGATAAGAAAAAAACTAAGTAATTTGACCAAGGTTACAGTTAGCAAGAAGAGGAGATTGACTCAAATCTGTTAGCACGTCTATGCTTCTAACTACTGACCAACATTGCCTTCCATGTAGTACAGCCTTAAGATTTTCAAAGCACATAATAATAATCATATTCATTAATGAGAATTAACATTTATTGAGCATTTTTCATGTGTCAGGCTTTGGACTAAACCCTTTACATGGATTTGTTTATTTAGTTCTCACAATAATACTATGAGGTGGGTACTAGAGTATTATAATCTTTGGTGGCAGTATAATGACATGGTGATCAATACCATGGGTCAAGGGCTCCAGACTTTCAAGTACCTGGATTAAAATCCCATCATTATCACTTATTAGCCTAATCTACTGTAGGTAGCTATTTAACTATTTTATACTTCAGTCTCCTCACATGTAAAATAGGTTTATTAATAATACTTAGCTTAAACAATTGTAGGGAAAACTAAATGAGATAATGATATTAACTTCCAGAAATTCTGAATAAGCATATGATAGGTACTACATATAATTGTTATCACCATTTTGCAGGTGATAAAAGTTGAGCCTTACTCCATTGCATATTCTCACCTCCATTATCAAAGATAAGGTGACCATAAGTGCATGGGTTTATCTCTGGGCTTCCTATCCTGTTCCATTGATCTATATTTCTGTTTTTGTGTCAGTACCATACTGTCGTGATTACTGTAGCTTTGTAGTATAGTCTGAAGTCAGGGATCCTGATTCCTCTAGCTCGGTTTTTCTTTCTCAAGATTGCTTTGGCTATTTGGGGTCTTTGGGGTTTCCATACAAATTGTGAAATTTTTTGTTTTAGTTCTGTGAAAACTGCCATTGGTGGTTTGATAGGGATTGCACTGAATCTGTAGATTGCTTTGGGTAGTATAGTCATTTTCACAATGTTGATTCTTCCAATCCAAGAACAGGGTATATCTCTCCATCTGTTTGTATCATCTTTATTTTCTTTCATCAGTGTCTTATAGTTTTCTGCATGCAGGAAAACTGCATAGGTAGGTTTATTCCTAGGTATTTTATTCTTTTTATTGCAGTGGTAAATGGGAGTGTTTCCTTAATTTCTCATTCAGATTTTTTGTCATTAGTGTACAGGAAAATGCAAGAGATTTCTGTGCATTAATTTTGTATCCTGCTACTTTACCAAATTCATTGATTAACTCTAGTAGTTTTCTGGTAGCATCTTTAGGATTCTCTCTGTATAGTATCGTGTCATCTGCAAACAGTGACAGTTTTACTTCTTCTTTTCTGATTTGAATTCCTTTTATTTCTTTTCTTCTCTGATTGCTGTGGCTAAAAATTCCAAAACTATGTTGGATAACGGTGGTGAGAGTGGACAACCTTGTCTTGTTTCTGATCTTAGAGGAAATGGTTTCAGTTTTTCACCATTGAAAATGATGTTGGCTGTGAGTTTGTCATACATGGCCTTTATTAAGTTGAGGTAGGTTCCCTCTATGCCTACTTTCTGGAGAGCTTTTATCATACATGGGTGTTGAATTTTGTCAAAAGCTTTTTCTGCATCTATTGACATTACCATATGGTTTTTCTCCTTCAGTTTGTTAATATGGTGTATCACATTGATTGATTTATGTATATTGAAGAATCCTTGCATTGCTGGGATAAACCCCACTCTATCATGGTGTATGATCCTTTTAATGTAGTGCTGGGAAAACTGGACAGCTACATGTAAAAGAATGAAATTAGAACACTTCCCAACACCATCCACAAAATTAACTCAAAATGGATTAAAGACCTAAACGTAAGGCCAGACACTATAAAGCTCTTAGAGGAAAACATAGGCAGAACACTCTATGACATAAGTCACAGCAAGATCCTTTTTGACCCACCTCCTAGAGAAATGGAAATAAAAACAAATAAACAAATGGGACCTAATGAAACTTAGAAGTTTTTGTACAGCAAAGGAAACCATAAACAAGACAAAAAGACAACCCTCAGGATGGGAGAAAATATTTGCAAATGAAGCAACGGACAAAGGATTACTCTCCAAAATATACAAGCAGTTCGTGCAGCTCAATATCAAAAAAATAAACAACCCAATCCAAAAATGGGTGGAAGACCTAAACAGACATTTCTCCAAAGAATATATACAGATTGCCAACAAATACATGAAAGGATGCTCAACATCACTAATCATTAGAGAAATGAAAATCAAAACCACAATGAGGTATCATCTCACACCAGTCAGAATGGCCATCATCAAAAAATCCACAAACAATAAATGCTGGAGAGGGTGTGGAGGAAAGGTAACCCTCTTGCACTGTTGGTGGGAATGTAAATTGATACAGCCACTATGGAGAACAGTATGGAGGTTCCTTAAAAAACTAAAAATAGAACTACCATATGACCCAGAAATCCCACTACTGGGCATATACCCTGAGGAAACCATAATTCAAAAAGAGTCATGTACCACAATGTTCATTATAGCTCTATTTACAATAGCCAGGACATGAGAGCAACCTAAGTGTCCATCAACAGGTGAATGGATAAAGAAGATGTGGCACATATATACAATGGAATATTACTCAGCCATAAAAAGAAACGAAATTGAGTTATTTGTAGTGAGGTGGATGGACCTAGAGTCTGTCATACAGAGTGAAGTAAGGCAAAAAGAGACAAACAAATACTGTATGCTAACACATATATATGGAATCTAAAAAAAAAAAAAAGTTCTGATGAACCTAGGGGCAGGACAGCAATACAGATGCAGACGTCGAGAATGGACTTGAGGACACGGAGAGGGGAATGGTAAGCTGGGACGAAGTGAGAGAGTAGCATGGACATATATATACTACCAAATGTAAAATAGATAGCTAGTGGGAAGCAGCTGCATAGCACAGGGAGACCAGCTCAGTGCTTTGTGACCACGTAGAGGGGTGGCATAGGGAGGGTGGGAGGGAGGTGCGAGAGAGAGGGGATATGGGGATAGATGTTTATGTATAGCTGATTCACTTTGTTATACAGTGGAAACTAACACAACATTGTAAAGCAATTATACTCCAGTAAAGATGTTAAAAAAAAAAAAGTTGAGCTTTACAAGGTTAAATAACTCTCCTAAGGTAGAGCTTAAAAGTGATACATGAAGTTTATTAGTGACAGCCACAGTTTTTGGACTCCAGATTCTAGTTCCTTGGCCACTATAGTATAATCTATCCTGTAAATTTTATAAAGATAATTTCTAATCCTTATATGATGCTGCAATAATAATAATAAATATTTCTATATTATTTAGCTTGTGTCAGACATTATTCTAAGTACTTACATATCTTGGCTCATTAAATCCTCACAACTCAATGAGGTAGGTATAATGTTATCACTTGTTTTCAGATTAGAAGACTAAGGCACTGATGATAAGTAATTCACTGGAGGATGCTTAGATGGTTAAGTGCCAGAATTACACTTCTAATACCCTACAGAAAGAAAGGTTTTATTGACCTCTTTTACCAGTGAGGAAACTGAGGTTCAGAGAGGTGACTAATTCAAGGTGAAGCAACAAGACAGTAGAAACGCGACAAATCTCTCCAATGCTACCACCATAGGCTGAACACTTCCCACTTAGTCCACATTGCTACCAAGTTCTCTACCAAAAAATATGTAGCTTCCTTTAGAGTCATTGACATCATAGAACTGCTAATTCCATAGGCAGAATTTTCTTTATTCCTGAAGTATCTATTATATATCCTTTATTCTACTTTAGAGATTAGAACACACAGATGATGATTAGAATATATATTTCAATCAGGTTTTTTTTTTAAAAAATGACTTTAATATTCTCCAAATTTAACTTTGTTGAAATTTTATGAAGAAAGTGTAGTCCACAAAATAGCTGGGACATAGAATATCAGCTCTGTAAGAATCTCAGACAAAGGCTGGGGGAACTCAACATCCAAGTGAAGGGCATCCAGCACTGATGTTTTTTGAATGAGATTGAGAATGTTGATAATAGAAAAGACATACACTGGATCAAACTAATCTCAACCTATGCCAATGTTAGAAGCTTTACCTCTTGAAGGCTAAACAACAACTGTTATGAAGAAAAACAAGAAATAAGAGATTAAAATAGAATTTCCTCACATGGGGGAAAAGCCATGCAGAAAACTCTGTGGGATATCCAATAGCAATGAGTCAGGAAGACCATGATGGAAAAGCAGAGGAAGATTCAGAAGGTCTATGCTAAGAACTGAATGTACTGTGAGAGACCTCTTTCTCATTAAACATCTACAATATTATAAGGGATAATAAAGCTGGAGAGAATCTGCCTGTAATACACACAGTGACCGCCTCCATGTTGCCTCTAAAATGAGGCCTCTCTGTTAGCACTTGAAGGCACTTTTGTGAAGACATCCCCCGGCCCAACTTTGTTTTCCGTATTTTCCATCAAAGTTAGACTATTTTTCCTGAGTTCAGGCTATCCCAGCAATAACATCCAAACACCAAAACCTTTGCCAATGTTTTCAATGATTATGTTTTGAATTTTACTCATGCAATCAAGCCTCCTTTTTTTCCTTTTTTCCTCAATACTGTAATCCTTGTTATAAACAAGTATCCGCTCACTCACTAAAAAGATGACCATATTCTTTAACTGGTTCATTTTGTCAAAGTAATTCCTTAAGTTCATTTTATTTATTCAGTTTTCAACAACTTACAATACAGATATGTTCTATTCGTTCTTTCACGATGGTTTTGGGGGCTTGGATAGTAATACTTTGTCACAATTTTTCTGTGTGAACTGGAATAACTTTCTCACTCAGGAAAGGAAAACACAATGGCATAGAAACATGGAAATGTCATAGCCTGGTGGACAGCTCCCATTACTCTCAGAACGGTGCCAATGAAACAAAATCTTAAAAAGCAATTATTTTAATATTGCTACACTGGACCTCTCTCATACAGTTAGAGATCTAGGATTTTACAGGACAGACATTGTAGAAACATCTGGGACAGATGAGTTTTTGTTGGAACAAAAAGATTGATCAAATTGAAGACTAATAAATGTGAAAAAACAGCAGGTCATTTAAACTGCCCGATAAATATTAAAATTATTTTTTTAAACTTGTTAGCCCATTTTAAATGCTTATTTTTATTTCTTCAAGGAGAGGCTTCTACATGATGATTGGAAAGACTACTTCATAATTTAATAAATTTTATCTTTAATAGAGTTCACATGTACTTCATTTAAATATTCTCATTCTCAATTCTGCCTCATTGCTCTTAATAGAGTTTCATTGTATTACATAAAATATTTTTTCCTCCTCAACATTCAGCATCTTCAAACAATATCAAAGAGTCATTAACTCTCCCTTTAGTTTCTGCTCAGTCAAGCTGTGTGTACTTAGCTCCTTTAATCTTTTCTCTAAATACCTCTCTCCATTCTCTTAATCAGTTTGTGCATTCTCTGAAGTTTCTTTAATTCACTGGCATTTGTTGCACTGCATTACATGTGGCTTTACAGGTGTAGTATAAAAACTATGTACAGTACACTTAATTAACTACCCTGAAGAATATCCATGGGGAATTTAGAGCCCCAGCAGGTTTATATGACATATTTCACAGGTAACCTGAGGGCTACCAGGTATATAAAACAACTGAGATAAAAGGTCAGAGTCCTCAAGTTCCCTTAAGTCGCCAACAAGGGCACCTGTGCAACCATGACTCAATCAGCAGGAGTTTTTAACAAAAAAATAAAAAGTTATATTTTAACCAGAAATACCCGTCCACACCCCAGAGCCCACTAAGAAATCTTTAAATAGAATTGAGAGAGACCAAGACAAAAAGAAGAAGATAGAGGCAGAGAGATATAGACAACTCAGAAAGTGAAAGAGAATGCTCTGAGCACACATTTTAATTTTTAATTCTGTTTGAAGTGAATCAATATGCACTAAGTGAGAAAGATGTGTAGGCTACCTGGTTGCAAAATTCATCGCTCTTTTGATCACCAGACCCACCTGATCTGAATGTGCCTGACGTCAAGCTCCTCAGAGACAGGGAATGAGTCTATTATAGTACGTAGTAGAGGCTCTAAAACCAAAAACACTTCTTGCATGAATAAATGAATTCATGGGTGATGCCACTTTCCTGCCCCTACTGCCCACTCCCCTCCCCAAAGCTGTGATACACACTTCAAGAGGACAGGAATATTCTCTGATCAAAGTTATAAAGTACTTCTACCCACCTGATAGAATCCTCATGTATTGTGTGATTTTCATATGAGGTCCTGTGCCGGGCTGTGGTGCAGAAAAGAAAGATAAGAGCTAAAATCTATGACAAGATTTAAAGTACAGATTAATATAATAATAGGGGAAAATGTCACAGCTTTGTACAAAATGAATTGCCCAATAAATAACAAAGAAGGTCAGAGAAGGGAGGAGAGAGAAAAAATGTTGACCAGATTCTAGGGATTAAGCAGATGCTGCAGAGAAATAGGGAAAGGAAAGGAATATTCAGGGAGATGGGCAGTACGCCATGGTGGTTAAGGAAAGAAGCTTTAAGCCAGGTAGGCAGTGGTCTGAATCCAAATTCTGCAGTTTGCTAGTCATGTAACCCTAGACAATTTACTCAGTCTACTACTAAATTTCCTCTTAGTAAAATGGGCATAATAATAATAGCCAACTGTATTGAATGCTCACTGTGTGCCAGCAAACTAGAAATGCTTTACATGAATTAACTCATTTAATCCTCACAAAGTCCAGGAGCTAGATAGAATTAAGAGAGATCATTCCCATAAATTGCTTAGAACAGCACAGAGCACATGGTAAACATGAGGACAGGATTCTCATTACATCATTATCACCATTTTGAAGATAATAAAAATAAGGTACATAGAGGTGTGTGACTTGATCACGATCACACAAATTATAACTAACAGAGACAAGATTAGAATCAGAAAGTTTTTCTAGAGTCCCAGAAACCAACTTCTTCAAGGTGTGTGCTTTATTAATAACCTAATAGCACTGATATGTGCCTGACAATATCCCAAGCACATAGAAAGCCTTAAATATTAGTGACTGTTTCTACTATTTTAGAGTAGACAAGAATTATACAATTCTTAGATACGGATACAACTCATTCATTCACTTAACTGAAATTTAGAGGGTATCTACATATACTTGGCACTGCACTCAGTCCTGGGGTCATGAATGTAAATAAAGCATTGTCCCTGCCCACAAATTGCCTACAGTATATAAAGGAAGTCAAATTCAAAATAAGTAACTGAAATACTCTAAGAAGTGCTCTACAGAAATGAAGATAAAGAAATTACACCTACCTCATTGAATTGTCATGAGAATTAAATTAAGCTGACATGTGTCAAGTGCTTAGACTAGTACCTGGAATGTAGTAGTCAGAAGAAATGCACTAGCTATCATTGACTTTATTGTTATTATAATGCTCTGAATGGTGGTATACTCGTGAAGAAAAAGAGAGCAAAATTAGTAAATTGATGGTCTGTTAGGCAACTTAAATTTCCAGTTTTGTTTTGCTTGGCTCACACAGTGGTTGGTTGGTTGGTTATTTATTTATTTATGTGAATACATTGCCAACATTTAAAAATTAGAATATTACATAAAATCTAGATTTCCAGTATCTCTTGAAAAAAATAAAAATATGAAAGCACATTTCTGCCTGGCAAACACTAGCAAGAGTCAGGATTTAACCAGCTCGGAAGGCCTGGATGTCCTCATCCCCATGTATGGTGTAGAGACCAACTTGGAAGCAGCAGGCTCAGGGTCCCACTTGCACAACACCTAGTGGACAAGGAATGATATGGAATGCTGGCCTGAGGACATGCAGAAATCCCCCTATAGATTTATACATTTCCTAAAAATTTATTTATAGGATTTTGGTCACGATCATGAATAGAATTTTTTTCCTATGTCTAAGTGGATATTGCTAAATCTCTAAAGAGGTGGGAATAAAGGTACTGACAACCTTTCCTAATACTGCAAATTGTAGGCAAACCAGAGAATACGAAGCCTGAAGTCTCACTTAAAAAAGAAAAAGAAGGGCTTCCCTGGTGGCGCAGTGGTTGAGAGTCCGCCTGCCAATACAGGGGACACGGGTTCGTGTCCCGGTCCGGGAGGATCCCACATGCCGTGGAGCGGCTAGGCCCGTGAGCCATGGCCGCTGAGCCCGCAATGGGAGAGGCCAAGCAGTGAGAGGCCCGCGTACCGCAAAAAAAAAAAAGAAAAAGAAAAAGAAAATGAAGTTCCTTAGTAAGTTAAAGAATTATCATATGATCCCACAATTCCATTCCTAGGTATATACATAAACAACATAAAACAGCTGTCTAAACAAGAACTTGCACAAAAGTGTTCACAGTACAACTATTCACAATAATCAAAATGTGGATACAACCCAATTGTCCATCAACTGATGGATGGATGAAATGTGGTATATCTATACAGTACAGTGGACTATGATTCAGCCATAAAAAGAAATGAAGTATGGATACATGCTGCAACATAAATGAACCTTGAAAACATTATGCTGCATGAAAGAAGCCAGACATAAAAGGCCACATATTATGTGATTCCATTTATATAAAATACCCAGATAGGCAAATTCATAGAGACAAACAGAAAGCAAGTTAGTAGTAGCCAGGGGCTAGGGGAGGGGGAAATGAGTAATTGTGTTAACGGATACAGGGTTTCTTTCCTTCTGGAGTGATGAAAATATTCTGGAACTAAAGTGGTGATAGTTACAAAACACTATGAATGTACTAAAGATTTTATACGTTAAAGAGGTTAAAATGTTAAATATTATGTGTATTTTAGCACAATTTTTTTTTTTTTTTTGCGGTACGCGGGCCTCTTACTGCTGTGGGCTATCCCATTGTGGAGCACAGGCTCCGGACGCGCAGGCTCAGCGGCCATGGCTCACGGGACCAGCCACTCCGCGGCATGTGGGATCTTCCCGGACTGCGGCACGAACCCGTGTCCCCTGCATCGTCAGGCGGACTCTCAACCACTGCGCCACCAGGGAAGCCCTAGCACAATTTTTTAAAAAGGCATTATTCACAGGACTTAGGTTCTTTAAGTCCCCCGTATTTGTTCTCTTTTGTCCAAGTATCTTTGCTCAGTAAGCTTCTCTTACATGAATGGATGGTATAATAAGTGCTATGTGAATGAATATCAAATAATTATTGAGCGAAAGAAAGCATGACCTGATTACTCCTTACCAAGGAGTGTGTCATTTTAACTAACAATATTTTGTGACCAAGAAACATTTGGATATGTTTGCCATTATAAGTGTACAAACTAATTCATTAACCCAGAGTACTTCTAACCCCCCTCCTAAGGACATAACAATGAGCAATCACATCTCCAGAACCTTTTCTGACACAGGCAGTGAGTCTCAAATGGGCAGAGATGTCTGCCAAAAAAGCAGGTGTTATTTGTTTATGCTCTACTTATAGCGCTACCAAATAAAAGCAATGTCTGAAGGGCTCTGGGCTTGACTTTCCTAAGGACCACTCCACTCTGCATTAACGCCCTCTCTTTATTTAAAGATGGCTCTTCTATATCCTGTGTCTACTCTTTTTCATATGAAATATCCCTACGTCTTTCAACTCTTTCCTTCTATACTGTGGTTTCCATAGCATTAAACAACCTGCACACCCTTCCTGGGATGATTTCTCTGTTAATGTCCTCAAGGACAGCATCAAAAACTAGGCTCAGAGTTCCAAATGGAGTCCACAAAGGTGCCAGAGAAGGATTTCCAGAGTTCTGGAACCCACACTTGCATTGTTGCAGTTTAAATTAATATGTGATTTAGGGAACACCATGTTATTTGGTCTCCTATTGAGCTTGTTGCCAACAAAAACTTGAAGGTAGCTGTAAATGATTTTTTTTTCAAAAAGGTTAAGGGGGAGACATAGTCATACCATTATATCTCAAAGAAGGGACAGGGGGTAAGAATAGGGAAAGTGGGTCTGGAGAGGCTGGAAAAAAAAAGTGATATAAGTAATATAAAAGTGATATAAGTATTTATCTTTCTCTGACTTATTTCACTAAGCATAATACTCTTCAGGTCCACCCATGTTGTTGCAAATGTCAAATTTTCCTTCTTTTTTATTACTGAGTAGTATTCCATTGTGTGTGTGTGTGTGTGTGTGTGTGTGTGTGTATACACACACACACACACACACACACACATCTTCTTTATCCGTTCGTCTACTGATGTACACTTAGGTTGCTTCCCTATCTTGCCTACTGTAAATAATGCTGCTATGAACATTAAGGTTGATGTATCATTTCAAATTAATGTTTTTGTTTTATTTGAATATATATATACTCAGGAGTGGAACTTCTGGATCACATGGTAGTTCTATTTTAAGTTTTTGAGGAAACTCCACACCATTTTCCACAGTGGCTGAACCAATTTATATTTCCACCAACAGTAAACAAGGGTTCCCTTTTCTCCACATCCTCGCCAATATTTATTATTTGTAATCTTTTTGATGACAGCCATTCTGACAGGTGTGAGGTGATATCTCATCATGGTTTTGATCTGCATTTCTCTGATGATTAAGCAATGGTGAGCATCTTTTCACGTGCCTGTTGGCCATCTGTATGACTTTATTGGAAAAATGTCTATTCAGGTCTTCTACCCATTTTTTAATTGGGTTGTTTCTTTTTTTGGATATTGAGCTGTATGAGCTGTTTATATAATTTGGATATTAACTCCTTATTGGTTATATTATTTGCGAATATTTTCTCCCATTCAGCAGGTTGTCTTTTCATTTTGTCGGTGGTTTCCTTTGCTGTACAGAAGCTTTTAAGTTTAATTAGGTCACATTTGTTTATTTTTTCTTTTGTTTCCTTTGCCTTAGGCGACAGATCCAAAAAATTATAGCTACAATTTATGTCAAACAGTGTTCTGCCTACATTTTCTTCTAGGAGTTTTATGGTTTCTAGTCTTACATTTAGGCCTTTAATCCATTTTGAGCTTACTTGTGTATATGGTGGTGTGAGAAAACATTCTACTTTCATTCTTTTATATGTACCTGTCCAGTTTTTCCAGCACCACTTATTGAGGAGACTGTCTTTTCTGCATTGTAAATTCCTACCTCCTCTGCCATAGACTAATTGGCCATAAGTGTGTGGGTTTATTTCTGGGCACTCTATTCTGTTCCACAGATCTATGTGTCTGTTTTTGTGCTGGTACCATACTCTTTTGATTACTGTAGCTTTGTAGTACAGTCTGAATTCAGGGAGTATGATACCTCCTGCTCTGTTCTTCTTTCTCAAGATGGTTTTGGCTATTCAAGGTCTTTTGTGTTTTCATACAAATTTTAAAATTATTTGTTCTAGTTCTGTGGAAAATTCCATTGATATTTTGATAGGATTGAATTGAACCTGTAGATTGCCTTGGGTAGTATGGTCATTTTAACAATATTAACTCTTCCAATTCACTAACATGATTTATCTTTCCATCTGTTTGTGTCATCTTCGATTTCTTGCATCAGTGTCTTATATCTTTCCAAGTATAGGTCTTTTACCTCCATAGGTAGGTTTTTGCCTAGGTATTTTATTCTTTTTGATGCAATTGTAAATGGGATTGTTTCCTCAATTTCTCTTTTTGATAGTTCGTTGTTAGTGTATAGAAATGTAACAGATTTCTGTATATTAATTTTGTAACCTACAACTTTACCAAATTCATTAACAGCACTAGTAGTTATTTTGTGGCATCTTTAAGATTTTCTATGTATAGTTTCATGTCATCTGCCAACAGTGAGTTTTACTTCTTCCTTTCCAATTTGGATTCCTTTCATGTCTTTTTTTTCTCTGATTGATGTGGCTAGGACTTCCAATACTATGTTGAATAAAAGTGGTGAGAATGGGCCTCATTGTCTTTTTCCTGACCTTAGAGGAAATGTTTCAGCCTTTCACCATTGAGTATGATGTTACCTGTAGGCTTGTCATATATGGTCTTTATTATGTTGAAGTAATGTTCCCCCAGGCCAACTTGCTAAAGAGTTTTTTTTAATCATAAATGGATATTGAATTTTGTCAAAAGCTTTTTCTGCATCTATTGAGATGATCATATGATTTTTATTCTCCAATTTTTTTAGTGTGGTATTATCACATTGATTGATTTGCAGACATTGAATAATTCTTGCATCTATGGGATAAATCCCACTTGATCATGGTGTATGATCCTTTTAATGTATTGTTAGATTCAGTTTGCTAATATTTTGTTGAGGATTTTTACATCTATCTTCATCAGTGATACTGGCCTGTAATTTTCTTTTTTGTGTGATGTTCTTGCCTGGTTTTGGTATCAGGGTGATGTTGGCCTCATAGAAAGAATTTGGAAGTGCTCTTTCCTCTGCAATTTTTTGGAATAGTTTGAGAAGGATAGGTGTCAACTCTTATCTAAACATTTGGTAGAATTCACCTGTGAAGCCATCTGGTCCTGGACTTATTTACGGGGGGTAGTTTTTAAAATTACTGATTCAATTTCATTACTGGCAATTGGTCTGTTCATATTTTCTATTTCTTCCTGGTTCAGTAATGGAAAATTGTACATTTCTAGGAATTTGTCCTCTTCTTCTAGGTTGTCCATTCTATTTGCATATAATTGTTGGTAGTAGTCTCTTATGATCTTTTGTATTTCTGTGGTTTCAGTTGTAACTTCTTTTTCATTTCTGATTTTATTGATTAGGGCCCTCTCTCTATATATATATATATTTTTTTGATGAGTCTGGCTAAAGGTTTATTAGTTTGGTTTATCTTTTCAAAGAACCAACTCTTAATTTTGTTATCTTTTTATATTTTTTAGTGTCTGTTTCATTTATTTCTGTTCTGATTTTTATGACTTCTTTCCTTCTACTAACTTTGAGTTTTGTTTGTTCTTCTTTTTCTAGTTCCTTTAGGTGTAAGGTTAGATTGTTTATTTGAGATTTTTCTTGTTTCCTGAGGAAAGCTTGTTTTGCTATAAACTTCCCTCTGGAACTGCTTTTGTTCCATCCCATAGATTTTGGATCATCGTGTTTTTGTTTTCGTTTGTCTCCAAGTGTATTTGATTTCTTCAGTGATCCATTGGTTGTTTAGTAGCATATTGTTTAGCCTCCACATGTTTGTGTTTTGGCAGTTTTTTCTTGTTCATGATTTCTAGTCTCATAGTGATGTGGTTGGAAACGATACTTAATATGATTTCAATTTTCTTAAATTTACCAAGGCTTGTTTAGTGGCCTAGCATGTGATCTGTCCTGGAGAATGTTTCATGTGCACTTGAAAAGAATGTATATTCTGCTGCTTTTGGATGGGAAGTTTTATATCTCTATATCTATATCTATCTGTATCTCTATATATCTAGTAAGACTATCTGGTCTAATGTGTCACTTGAGGCCAGTGTTTCCTTACTGATTTTCTGTCTGGATGACCTGTCCATAGATGTAATTAGGGTGTTAAAGTCTTCCTACTATTATTGTGTTACTGTCAGTATCTCCCTTTAGGTTTGTTCATACTTGCTTTATGTATTTAGGTGGTCCTATGTTGGGTGCACATTTATTTGCAACTGTTATATCTTCCTCTTGGATTAAACCCTTTATCATTATATAATGTCCCTCTTTGTGTCTTGTAACAGACCTATACTCAGAAAACTATAAGATACTGATGAAAGAAATAAAAGATGACACAAATAGATGGAGAGATATATCATGTTCTTGGATTGGAAGAATCAATATTGTGAAAATGACTATAGTACCCCAAGCAATCTACAAATTCAATATAATCCCTATGAAATTATTGATGGCAGTTTTCACAGAATTAGAACAAAAAATTTTACAATTTGTATGGAAATACAAAGACCACGAGTAGCCAAAGCAATCTTGAGAAAGAAAAACAGAGCTGGAGAATCAGGCTCCCTGACTTCAGAGTATACTACAAAGCTACAGTCATCAAAATAGTATGGTACTGGCACAAAAACAGAAATACGGATCAGTAGAAAAGGATAGAAAGTCAAGAGAGTAAACCACACACCTATGGTCACCTAATCTATGACAAAGGAGGCAAGAATATACAGTGGAGAAAAGATAGCCTCTTCAATAAGTGATGCTGGGAAAACTGTACAGCTATATGTAAATGAATGAAATTAAAACACTCCCTAATACCATACACAAAAATAAACTCAAAATGGATTAAAGACCTAAATATAAGGCTGGATACTATAAAACTCTTAGAGGAAAACATAGGCAGAATGCTCCTTGACATAAATCACAGCAAGATCTTTTGTGGTCCACCTCCTAGAATAAGGAAAATAAAAACAAAAATAAACAAATGGGACCTAATGAAATTTCAAAGGTTTTGCACAGCAAAGGAAACTATAAACAAAATGAAAAGAAAACCCACAGAATGGGAGAAATATTTGCAAATGAAGCAACTGACAAAGGATTAATCTCCAAAATATACAAACAGCTCATGCAGCTCAGTATCAAAAAAACAAACAACCCAATCAAAAAATGGATGAAAGATCTAAATAGACATTTCTCCAAAGAAGACATACAGATGGCCAAGAGGCACATGAAAAGATGCTCAACATCACTAATTATTAGAGAAATGCAGATCAAAACTACAATGAGGTATCACCTCACACTGGTCAGAATGGCCATCATCAAAAAATCTACAAACAGTAAATGCAAGAGAGGGTGTGGAGAAAGGGAATCCTCTTGCACTGTTGGTGAGAACGTAAATTGGTACAACCACTACGGAGAACAGCACAGAGGTTCCTTAAAAAATAAACATAGAGCTACCATATGATCCAGCAATCCCACTCCTGGGCATACATCCAGAGAAAACCATAATTCAAAAAGATACATGGACCCCAATGTTCACTGCAGCACTATTTACAACAGCCAGGAAATGGAATCAACCTAAATGTCCATCAACAGAGGAATGGATATAGACAATGGACAATGAAATATTACTCAGCCATAAAAAAGAACAAAATAATGCCATTTGCAGCAACATGGATGGACCTATTGTCATAGTGAGTGAAGTCAGACAGAAAGACAAATATCATATGGTATCACTTATATGTGGAATCTAAAAAAAGAGTACAAATGAACTTATCTTCAAAAAAGAAATAGAGTTACAGGTGTAGGAAAGAACCTTGTGGTTACCCAGGGGTAAGAGTGGGGGTGGGGAAATTGGAAGATTGGGATTGACATATACACACTACTATATATAAAATAGGTAACTAATAAAGACCTACTATATAGCACAGGGAACTCTACTCAATACTCTGCGATAGCCTATATGGGAAGAGAATCTAAAAAACAGTATATGTATATTCTTATTACCATTTCGTTAATTATTCTGGGGTTGTTTTTGTGGCTCTTTTTTGTTCCTTTTGTAAGTCTTCTTTTGGTCTCTTCTATTATAATTTGATGACTGTCTTTAGTGTTATGTTTGCATTCCTTTCTCTTTTTGTATATCTATTATAGATTTTTGGTTCATGGTTACCGTAAGGTTTATATATATAGCAATCTATAAATACACCTGGTTATTTTAAGTTGCTTATCTCTTGATTTCAAACTCATTTAAACAACACTGCATTTTTACTCTCATCCCTTCACAATTACTGTTTTTGACATCTTATTTTATATCTATTTGTTTTGTGTACCCCATAATTGCTTATTGCAGATATAGATGATTTTACTACTTTTGTCTTTTAACCTTTCTACTAGCTTTGTATGTGGTTGATTTACTACCTTTACTGTATATTTGCATTTACCAATGAGCTTTTTCCTTTCGTAATTTTCATGTTTCTAGCCGTGGCGTTTTCTTTTTTGCTTAAAGTCCCTTTAACATTTCTTGTAAAGCTGGTTTGGTGGTGTTGAACTTTTTTAGCTTTTGCTTGTCTGTACAACTTTTGATCTCTTCATCGAATCTGAATGAGAGCCTTGCCAGGTACACTATTCTTGGTTATAGATTTTCCCCTTTCATCACATATGGTGCCACTCCCTTCTGGCCTATAGGGTTTCTGCTGAAAAGCAGCTGATAGCCTAATGGGAGTTCCCTTATATGTAAATTGTTGCTTTTTCCTTGCTGCTTTTAATATTTTTATCTTTAATTTCTGCCATTTTAATTACAATGTATCTTGGTGTAGTCCTCTTTGGGTTGATCCTGTTTGGGAATCTCTGTGCTTCCTGGAAGTTTTCAGCCTTTATGTCTCCAAATATGTTCTCTTCCCCTTTCTCTCTCTCTTTTCCTTCTGGGACCCCTATAATGTGAATGTTAGTATGCCTGATGTTGTCTCAGAGGTCTCTTAAGCTGTCCTCTTCTTTTCTTTGTTGTGTTCAGCTTCAGTGTTTTCCACTACTCTCTCTTCCAGCTCACTGATCTGTTTCTCTGTATCATTTAGTCTGCTGATTCCTTCTGTAGAAGTTTTCATTTCAGTTATTGTATTCTTCATCTCTGTTTGGTTGTTCTTTATATCTTCTACCTCTTTGTTAAAAACTTCTAACTTCTCACTCTGTTCATCCATTCTTCTCGCGAGTTTTTTGATCATCTTTACAATCATTACTTTGAACTCTTTCTCAGGTAGATTGCCTATCTCCATGTCACTTAGTTCTTCTTCTGGGGTTTTATGTTGTTCCTTCATTTGGAACGTGTTCCTCTGCCACCTCATTTTGCCTAACTTGCTGTTTTTATTTTTGATGTCTCCGGTAGGTTAGTTATGTTTCCTGACCTTGGAGAAGTGACCTTTTGTAGGAGATGTCTTATGTCTCCCAGCAGTGCACACGCCTCTGATCAACAGAGCTATATGCTCTAGGGGTGTCCCCATGTGGGCTGCATGGGTCCTTCTGTTGTGGTAGGCTGACTAATGTGGGTGGTCTGATAGGTGTGACTGGCCCCTGGTCTGGTTCGTTTCCAGGCCGTTCCTTGTGTGGAGACTGATGGCCCCTGGTTGGCAGGACCAGGTTATAAAGCAGTGGCTGCAGGTCCCCAGGGCTAGTGCTAGCTCACTGACAGGCAGAGCCAGGTCCTGAGGTCTGGCTTCAGGGCCCAGGGGTTCCAGAGCTAATGTGGAACTGCTAGTGGTTGGGGCCAGATCCTGAGACAGCTGACTGCAGTGTCCTGGGTGTCCCGAAGTGTTGGCCTGCTGGTGGGTTGGGTCAGGGCCCAGCTGGTCATAAGGCTGGTGGTGCCCTGCTGGTGGGTGGGCTCAGTACTGTGACATCAGGTTTCGGGGCTGCAGTGGTTCTGGGCTGGTGTCTGCCTGTTGATGCGTGAGGCTGGTCCTAAAGCTAGAGCAGGCTCACTGGTGGGTTTGGCAGGGGATTCTGGGGGTGCCTGCCCATTGGTGGACAGAGCTGTGTCCTGGGGTCTCTGGATGCAGGGCCCTAGGGGGGTCCTAGGTCTAGTCCTGTACCCGTGTGTGTGGGGCCAGGACTTGGGCACTATGGTGGGCAGGGCCATGTTCAGGGGAAGTTGCAGGCAGCCTGTCTGCTGGTGGGTGGGGCTGTGTCCCTGCCCAGTTAGTTGTTTGGTCCCAGGTATCTCAGCAGTTGCGCCTACAGGCTGGTGGGAGGGTGTAGCGCTGGGTCCTCAGGCCAGTGAGCTAGAAGGAGGATTGAAAAATGGCACTTGCCAGCACCAGTGTCCACGTGGTAATATAAGTATCCCAAAATGGCTGCTGCTAGTGTCTGTGTTCCCAGGGTGAGCTCCAGTTGTCTTCTGCCTCTCTGGGAGACTCTCCAAGATCAGCAAGTCTGTCTGACCCAAGATCCTTTCAAATTAGCACTTCTGCCCTGGGTCCCAGAGCATGTGAGATTTTGTGTGTGCCCTTTAAGAGTGGAGTCTCTATTTCTCCCAGCCCTCTGGAGCTCCTGAAAGTAAGCCCCACAGACCTTCAAAGCCAAGTGTTTTGGGAGCTTGTCTTCCCGGCACAGGACCCTGAGGCTAGGGAGCCCAATGTGGGGCTCAGACCCATTGCTCCTTGGGGAGAACCTCTCCAATTGTAATTATTCTCCCATTTGTGGATCACCCACCTGGAGGTATGGGTCTTGACTATACAATGACCGTACCCTCCTACACATCTCATGGTTCCTTCTTTTTATCTTTACTTGTAGAAGATCTTTTCTGATAGTTTCTGGTCTTTTTCATCAATAGTTGTTCTGTAAATAGTTGTAATTTTGATCTGCCCATGAAAGGAGGTTAGCTCAGGTTCTTTCTACCTTGCCATCCTGGGACCTCATCCCAATAGTAGAATTTTTCTTAAAGATATTGCAAGAAAATGTCCATATACTGAAGTACTGAGAAGAGGTAAGGAAAGTCTTACTAAAGTAATTATAGAAGAAGTCAGGTCTGCCTCCTTCACTTGTAGTGATTTGGATACTTATCCTTTTGGAGGAAGGTTAATCCTTTTTAGGCACACACACACCACTCTTTACTGCTTGGTCATTATTTCTCAAGCATTTTCCATGGTATTCATCAATCTCTAGTATAGAAGAAGCACCCAGTGAACAGGATTTGTTTTGAAGTTTCACTTACATAGTGAGCAGTCTATTGGTGTACATTTATTTGTGGTGGCTTAGGGGTAAGTTAATAGAGATGAGGGTATAGGCTAAAGTATACCCGAGCCATGCCTTAGAGACCTGCTGGTGCCATGGAGAGAACACTACAGGGACAAACAGGAGACACAGCCTTAAATTCATCACCTAACCTCTTTCTTCCTCAGTGTTTTTCCCTTTGAAATGAAATGAAATGAAAGAGTTGGACAAGTTCACCTCTAAGTCCTTCCTACCTATCAAGTTGTATGACCTTAAGAAAATAAGAGGGCTTTCTGTTGCCTGCAGTGTATGAAAAATCAACATGTTGTATTTTCCTAAGATTGTGGATAATACCTAGTCTTATAGCATCTAATGAGGCTTTTCTTGTAACATATTGTTTGAGATACAAAAGATCAGTAATAACATGCGGGCTATCCACAAAAGGTCTACATGCCTTCCTTTTCAAACACTGAATTCTGAATGCCAAAGATGACAAGAGGTGACAGCAGGAGGAGAAAGCAATTCTCAGAAAGGTAATTCAATCTAAGTGTGACACTTAAGGTGTATCAGTACCTGGCAGGAAATCATGTATTCTCTGTAACCTCTTTACATTTCGGTTTTACAGGACTAAAAAAGTAAAGAATCACTTCAGGATATATTATCTAAAGTACTCATCAAAGGGAACTTTAAAGCTTGAATCCTACAATGTACAGGTAACACTAAAGTTTAATATCCTGCTTTATCAATTCAAATTTCTGCATGTTGCATTTTTATAAACATGAATGTTTTTCAATCATCTAATTTCTACATACTCCTCAACTACAAATATACTGTCCATAATAGAAACTTCCTTGTTTCCATAGTAAGTTGACAGTCAAAATAACCCAAATAAAATTCTAAACCTAAAAAGGATCTCAAAATCCAAGTTATAAAAGCTTAAAATATACAGTCTACTATATATAACATAGATAACCAAAAAGGACATACTGTATAGCACAGGGAACTACACTCAATATCTTGTAATAACCTATAATGGAAGGGAATGTGAAAAAAGAATTGATATATAATTATACATATATGTGTATAACTGAATCACTTTGCTCTACATCTGAAACTAACACAACACTGTAAATCAACTATATTTCAATAAATTTTTTTAAAAAAACTTGTTTAGAGAAAAAGTGAGCCTGTTTTTATGGTACCATCATACTAGAAATGATCTCTTAATATTTATATTTTATGCTGCTATTCAGTGCAAATTAAAAGCAGCAATGGAAATTTCATTAAAAAACTGTCATTATTAGCATTACTTTAAAGAAAAGAGTATGCTTTAAAGAAATCTAAATGATTCATGTTTATAAAATAATGCTTTTATAGCTTCTCAAATAAATATATCATTTAAAAAAGATTTTATAATCATAAAAGAGTGATGTCTTATAGAATTGAAATAAAAAAATATTCCTTGAATTTCTGTGAATATAACTTACTAAGATAGAAAAAAGTTCTTAAACAAATCTTAAGGAATATTAAAAATAAATTAGAAACTAAGGTGTAGCAATTTTAGATTAATCAGATATTTAGCTGAAAGAAATAAGTAGGAATCTCTTCAAGTGCATTTCTCTGAATGTCCATGTTTCCATGGCAACTATCTCTTTCCTTTCCTGCTTCCTAATATCCTCATCAATCAATATTTTATGATAATTGTTTCCATGGAAATTTGAACTTACCTACTTTTTCCCTAGCCTAAATTGCTACCTTCCCAAAAAGTGAACCAAAAAGATATAATTTTCAGCAAAGATTAATTTAGATTAGCCGGGACAAATTATTTTTAAATGGTTTATTGTCATTTTGTGTTTCACTTTACCACCTTCACTGCCCCCAGCTTCCCACTCCATCTATTTCTCCCTCTGCCATTCTCCTGTGTATTGACACATTTTTTTTCTCCAGCTTGCAAATCTGTCTCTTCCACCCTCAAAGACTTTCCTCCATGAAGTTACAGACTATATATAGTAACAAGAACACTTATATATTCCAACTAAAAATTGCAGCAGACCTTTTCCTCCTGAAAAAAATGTACATAGACGTTAATCAATCTAGTTTAACATATTTATTGAGTACTTGCCCTGTATGTTACAGGTATTGAGCTGAGTACCTGTCAATATGATTAAGAGTAAATGGTGGCATTTGCTCCAAGAGTTCACAGCCTTGAAAAGGTGTAAGGACATGAAACAAATACTTTCAGAGTACAAAGTGTACAGACACACTATTTATCCTAATCAAGGTTTCACAGTCCTGCTGGATAAACACACAAATACCTCACACACACACACACACACACACACACACACACAAATACAAGCATGAAGAAACATGGAATAAATATTAGAACAGAGATTTGAGCAAAGAATTAAAAGACAGTAAATCTGATTTTTAATAATTATATGGACAGAAATACACCCAAAATGGTTTAAATGAGAGAATATAAGGAAAGTAAGTATTTACAAAGTAAGTAAGTAAGTATTTACAAAGTTAATACTTAGATTCCTCCTGGAATTTTTTTCTGATCCAGACCCTCAGTATCCCCTAAAATGAAGATTAACTTAGGCGTCACTCATTTATACCCTGTGACACTTTTTTATAAACCTACAATGGTATTTATCAAACTCAATTTTAGAGATTTTCTTTTCTCTGCCCTTACTAGATTTTCAATCTGGGAGAGCAGGGAGTATGGTCATTTCATCTCCATACTGCTATAGTGTCCAAACACAGTATGTGTTTAAAATATACATAAAATACATGTGTGGCAGTATGTATATAAAATAAATGTTCAATCTTTACTAGAAAGACAGAATCATAAATAATCAGAGATATAATGTGTAAGAATTAGTATAATGCAAAGGTAATCATAGCAAATACTAAAAGCAGAAATACAAAAATGTGCTAAAGAAGATCTGAGAGTAGGAATTAATCCTATGATAATCAAGAAAATTGTCTTAGTGGATGGTAACAATTTGAGTTATCCTTTGAAGTTTCTTTAGGATTTCATCCTACAGAGATAAGGCAGGATGGTGGGACATGATGAGTGACAGCATGGAAGCAGGATAGAAACAGCATGCTTAGAGAAAGATATGCTTTGACTGGATGTCAAAGACATAGCTGAGGGAATGAGGTTGGAAAAGTGGATTGAACTATGGTCAGAGCTTGACTGCTGATGGACTTCAATACCCAAAATTAAATAGACAATAGGGAACCATGTAAGGACAGAGCAGGGGGTTAACACAGTCACCAAACAGAAACAGGCCTTATCTGGAAACCGTTCTTAGAAAGCTTCCTGCATGTCTCACCTACTCTTTGTTATACAATTCTTACTGCATTTATCAGATAGATATCCATCTGGTCCTGGCATCTGTCTGTACAATTAAAAGCTTTATTCACTACCTGTCTTATAAAAGAATTGAATTCTTCTAATTCAGGACTTTATGAAGACAACATAAAATTTAATTCAAAGGGATTTAGCCACTCTGTGAGGTGAAACCTATGTACAGTTAATCAAACAGTGAACTGGACATAAACCTACTGTCTATAAACCATAATAAATATACTTGTGGTTCTGGTATTAAGGAATTGACCAAACAATGGGAAATATCTATGTCTTGATCCCATTTTGGATTTTCCATCTCTGTGATCCTGGATTGGTCTTCTTGAGTGTCCCATTATATTTGACATTCCATGTCAGTCTATGATTTTATATAAAAGTATGGTCTGTATTAAGGATTATGTTTAAATAAGAAGAATTTTTCCATATTTCCATCTGCAATTATTCAAAGTTATTAATTAATACATCAAAACATATCCTATTTCCTCAACCCAGAGATATGAGTTATTGTAAGACAAATAATTAATTTAATATCCCCCTCCATGCCCAGGCAGGAGATAAGACATTAAGCTCAACTGTAAGGTCAATTCCAAATTCAGAAATTTTAAACTACAGATTTTGAAAGGGGGAGGAAGGGTTGAGTGTGCTTTGGTTTTTAAAAATACGGTAAGTTATTATCTCAAAAATCCTATCAACTCTTCCCCAACTCTGTTTCTATAGTTCTAGCTATTGGTTATTTCTGATAGCTGCTGCACAAATCTCTATGGAGGGCTCCTCTTCTTAAGTGCTTACTTGGCAAAACAGTTGCTGACTCTTACCCTGCTTTCCTGGGAATAGCTTCACTGGTTTTGAGCTGTATTTCTGCTCTGTGTTATTCTTTCAGTGAGAGTTCTCTAAGCTGTGCTGTACTCCTGGCTTTTTAGTGAGACAGGACCATCATATCCTCAAGGCACTGACTTTGGTTGCTCTAGCTTATGTGTTCCCTAGCTTTAGGAATTTAATTTTTTCTGTGTAAGTAGTGCAAAATAGAAACAGCAGTTAAAATACATCAAATGCTATGCACTGAAAAACAACAAATTCCATTCATTTTCCTACTAAATTGTCAGAGTAATCTCGTGAAGTTCTATTACATTTTATATTTTACATATAAGAGAACCGAGTCTCAGATCAAGCAGCATGTCTAAAATCATATATCTAGTTAGGAGTCTGAGCCAAGATTCGTATTTAAGCCATTGTAACTCCAAAACCAACATTTTTTTTCTTGTTTTTAAATTTAATTTTATTTATTTAATTTTTTACACTGCAGTTTCTTATTAGTTATCTATTTTATACACACCAGTGTATACATGTGAATCCCAATCTCCCAATTCATCACACTACCACTCCACCCCCACTTTCCCCCTTTGGTGTCCATACGTTTGTTCTCTACATCTGTGTCTCTATTTCTGCCCTGCAAACCGGTTCATCTGTACCATTTTTCTCGATTCCACATATATGCGTTAATATACGATATTTGTTTTTCTCTTTCTGACTTACTTCACGCTGTATGACAGTCTCTAGGTCCATCCACGTCTCTACAAATGATTCAGTTTTGTTCCTTTTTATGGCTGAGTAATATTCCACTGTATAGATATACTACATCTTCTTTATCCATTCGTCTGTTGATGGGCATTTAGGTTGCTTCCATGTCCTGGCTATTGCAAATAGTGCTGCAATGAACATTGGGGTGCCTGTGTCTTTTTGAATTATGGCAAAACTAACATTCTTAAATACTGGGCTTCAGGTGCTGTGCCTTCAGAAGATTAGCTGAGGAGGGTGAACAAGAGATGTAAGGTATGAAGGACTGAAAAGGAGAAATGGACATGAAGCTTTAACTTTGTGGTCAGAATGAAGAAAGCCAACTGGCATTTATGTGCATAATAATATTCTGCAGCTTTTAAGGAATATATGTCTCCACCTGGAATTTTCCAATTTGATTTACATTTTTCTGAATGTTTACACATCACATCTACATTAACATTTCAACAAAGCTTAGTGCCAAAGTAGTTATATTCAAAGGCAAAATCAGTTTTGTTTACTCAACAGAAATACTACCAATCATTTCCTACTTATGCTGGAAATAATTTGTCTTTGAATACTTAAGAATTTGTATAAAAAATACTACTCAACAATTTGCAAGGCTTCAGGGTAAGCTTTTTTTTCTATGTAATCAATGATATAAAAGTAAATGTAGAAGATTATATACTTGTAAACAGTAGATTAAAAGCACATTAGAGCAGAATAGTTCTTATGACAAAATAAGTTAATTCAGTGTGTCCAAGACATATTTCTTTCTCATTTCCACTATATCTACATGACTCCAAAATAAATAGTTAGCTTAGGAAATGGGGGAGCAGTAATCTTATTACTAAGCACAACAAAATTAATTAAGGAAATGAGAACACTCATCACTGAAAATGAATAATTAAGAGCTTAATAAGGATTGGATGAATAAATAAATGATCAAATTACTTATACATATTCTATTTTTTAAACATACAAATTACGTATACATGTTTATTTCTTTCATTCTAATTCTTGTTCCTGGAAGGAAGAATAAGGGCACCCAAAAGAAGACTGGATAAGCCATTCAGTATAACAAAAATTGGATGAAGCTTTTCTAAACTAAAAACTATGAACACACAAATGCACCAAAGGTGACACAAAGGTATCACTAAACCTTTTGGTACTAAGGTTAAATGACAGTAAAATTCTAACACCTACGTGGGGTATTAATATTTAAATTTAACCCCAATAACTAATTAATTATGAAACGGTAAGCACATAGTAAGCACATGCGCTATTATTCACTGAATATCTACCTCTTAAAAACGTACTGGATAATGAATAAAACACTAGACCAGGAATTTGAGAACTGGACTTTAGTCTCCACTCCACTTAGACTAGTTGAGTAACTAGGACAAGTCTGATCCACTACTTTGATTCCCTCTTCTGTATAGAAGGAGTTTGGACTAGATCACTCAATGATTTCTAAAGCCTCTTTCATCACTGACATTCTATGATAATATTGTGTGATCACACTACAGAGACTGTCAAAGAAGTATAACACAGCTCTGACATTCAAAGTATAAATTACACTTACTGAAAAAAGAAGAACAACATACAAAAATGACACCCTGGACCCAGATATTGATTTTTTTTCGTTTTATTTTGCTTTCCTTTGGTTATAAATTCTAGATCATAAGCTATTTCCTAACTCAAGTTATTCTAAATTGATATACAGCCACCACGTAGATAGTTTCAACAATTCTAAAATGCACATTTTTTCACATTTTAGTATTTCTGAAATCAGGATGTTACTTAAATTGATGACATATTCAATGGCATATGGTAATAGTCGTCAGTAAATATTTTGTTCCATGAATGAATGGATGAAATAATAAAAGATTGATGTGAACTAAGAACAAGTTGATTTTAGTCTCTAATTTCATTTCTATTAATGAAACCATAAGGAATTTCTTTCATATTTAAAAGAATAAATTTAATATATTATTCTTGAAAACTATCTGTGTGCAAATGCTGGACTTTGATTTTAAGTATTTAAAGAAAAAGTTCTATACAGAAACCTAAGGAAGTACATAAAAGTGTTTTAAATATTAATAAAACATATCAGCAAATTATATACTTATTACATTTAAAAGCAACCAAAATGTTTATCTTATTCCCAAATTCACGTTTCAGAGTCGTAATATGGGAAAAGCAAAAATAATTTAGGTGAAAACACTGCAAATTGTCTTGGAAAGTTTTGTGTGTGTGTGTGTGTCTTTTTTATATATATAGCCAATATTTTATAATAACTTTAAATGGAGTATAATCTATAAAAATACTGAATCACTATGTTGTACTCCTGAAACTAATATAATATTAGAAGGTGGTTTTTTTTAGTCCTCTGATTCTGTAAGAAATACCAAAGACATAAATCTTATAGAATATATTTTAAACAAATGCTACTAATAGGAGTTGGCACTCAAGTTGAAATATATGGTATAACATTCTAATAATGACTGGGGATCAGAATGCAAAATGCAAGAAATCAGTAAGGCATACTGCCACTTTAGAGTTCCATATAGGTAGCAGGAAAAAATAGACTTCAGAGTCCCAGAAAGCAATAGACCATGAGGACAAGTACCAGTGAGACAACTTCTGGTAAGTGGTCTGTGGAGAGAGCTCCACCTGGCTTCCATTTGGATTTGACCAATGGTAAACACCAGCAGGTAGCCATAGGGCAAAAGAGACCCATGCTATGGATATTTCTTCTGCATATCCTTCTAGCTCTGGACTGCTCTCTTTTCTTTGCTTTTTTTCTTTTCTTTAAGTAGTCATGACCTTCCATTTCCACATCTCCTTTGGGCGGGTCTTTAGCTTCAGCTCATAGCCCATTAACACTCTTTTACTTCTTGCCACTTCAGGCCTAGGTTTCTCACTGCTGTTAGGCTCTTGGTGTCTCATAGACCCTCGCTTTGTCCCCTACTTTGACCACACCTCTGTAAGAAGTTCCATCACTAACATCTCCTTATTACAACCATCTGATTTGAATTCTGTTTTTGCTGTCTGACTAACAAAGGTTAGGAGAAACCTCCAGTATGAATAATCTTGAGGAGTATGAAAATCTAATTCTGTTTAATTATACCTCAAATTTTTTTCACAGCTTACCTCATTACTCTCAGGAGAAAAGCACTGACTCAACTATCAGTGACTATTGTTAATCCTGACCTTTCTGAAACCTCATTAGGATGTTCAGCATTGACAGTTCTAACTCATTTCAGTAGTAAACATGCTGGATGTTCTTTATGGATTACTTTCTGCAAGAGCATCGTCTATAAAACAGTCAGCTTCTGATTTGGTAGTTTATTTATTTTAAAACATTTAGAAATTTTCTACTTTGAAATTTAGAAAATGAACATACCAAAAGGAAAAAATAAACACTCCTTTACTCAATGTTATTTTTTAAAATAATAATTGCTCTATTTGGGGTATAAGCTAAGCTTTTCTAGGACTTGAAAGAATACTAATTAAATCATTTATCCATAATATAATAGTATTTTAGATAGGTACAACGGTGCCTGGAGGGCTTCTGAGACCTCAGGGGCAGCATATATGGTAGATTGGTGGTACCTAGGGAAAGGGGGCTGGAGCAGGAAAGAAATGACAGATGTCGCATAAGAAATGCCTGACAGGTGACCAGACACGCTAAAGAGCACATGGACGATAACCCCTTATCCTCTTTATGTTGTAGGCTTAGTAGTTAAGTGGCTTATTAGCCAGGGACTTATATAATTTTTCTCAGGATTCAAGGCTTTCAAAATTGGCAAGGCAACCAGAATAATAAGTAGCATGAGGACAGCCTGCTTGTCAGGAAGTGCAAGGTCATAGCCAGTGTATGGGAAACAGGCTCCAGATACTCCTAGACTCACATACCTAGGAAACCAGCCAGAAGGTTGTAAGTCAGATGCTCCTGGCTCCCAGATTTCTGTAACTCAACTTACATCACTTGAGACACTTTGAAAAATAAAGTCGTGTTCTCACAATCATCAAAATGCCATCTTTACAAAATTGCTAAAAAGCAGGCAACATCACCAGTGTCTGAGGGTCCTCCACCTTGCTTTTTTATGGCCTTTCGTTACCAGGGCCTAAGATTTTAGATATTTTTATTCCACATCAAAACAAGACTCTTGTGACATTCTTTGTATACTTAGCATTTGCATGGTTCAAGGCAGAAACCCACGTCCTTAACGCTTGTTTACTGTGTTGCAGCTTCCCTGTGAGAACAAGAGTCTTTTCATCCTCACTCACACTCACTCATTCATGCACCTACCCCATTGTTTATTTTATTTCAGTAAGCCTTTCTCAGGTGTGTAATACACGCCAAAAACTATCCTACAAGATACATCAATAGATTATACCTTTGTCAAGTGTCTAGCTTTGAGGAGTTCAAGTTTTGTGTGAAGGTAAATAAATTGTAAAACCAAGAATATGACACGGAGGACAGCTATGGACTGAGTACACAGATGATGGGAGTAGCTAATACTTCCTGGAAGACATGAAGGAAGCCTTCAGGGAGAGTGATACTGGAGTTGGATTTAAAGAATGAATACGTTGGTGGGAATGTAAATTGGTGCAGCCTCTATGGAGAAGAGTATGTAGGTTCCTTAAAAAACTAAAAATAGAGTTACCATATGATCCTGCAACCCCACTCCTGGGCATACATCTGGAGAAAAACTTGGTTTGAAAGGATACATGCACCCCAATGTTCATAGCAGCACTATTTACAACAGCCAGGACATGGAAGCAACCTAAATCTCCAGCGACAGATGAATGGATAAAGAAGATGTGGTGTGTATACAATAGAATGTTACTCAACCATAAATAAGAATGAAATAATGCCATTTGCAGCAACATGGATGCAACTAGAGATTATCATACTAAGTGAAGTAAGCCACACAGAGAAAGACAAATATCATATGATGCCACTTATATGTGGAATCTAAAAAAAAATACAAATGAACTTATTTACAAAACAGAAATAGACTCACAGACATAGAAAGCAAACTTATGGTTACCAAAGGGGAAAGGACGGGGAAGGGATAAATTAGGAGTTTGGGATTAATATATACACACCACTGTGTGTAAAATAGATAACCAATCAGGACCTACTGTATAGCACAGGGAACTATACTCAATATTTTGTAATAACCTATAAGGGAAAAGAATCTGAAATATATATATATATATTTATATATATTATATATCTATATCTATATAGATAGATATATAGATATATATATTCTGAGTCACTTTGCTGTACCTCTGAAACTAACACAACACTGTAAATCAACTATACTTAATTTTAAAAATAAAGAATGAATAGGCATTCTCTGGTATAAAGTGGGAGAAGAGCTTGTCAATATGTTGCCACAGCAGGTGCAAAGGCTTAAAGGCAGAAAATAATATTTTTTCCTTGTATCTTCGGTCCCTAACCCCTACTTCAAGGCAACACCCATCACCTCTGAGAGAGTCATGTTAATTCAGAGAGAGGGGTGACAGCACTTTCTAGGGAAGACTGTCTCACTGAAGCGCCTCAAAAGACCTAGCTGGAGATTTCTCTGTAGAAATGAATACCAGCTCAATTTCCTGTTAGAATAAAGATTATTTTTTCATTATTTATAAGATGTTTGAATTTAATTTTTAAAAATCCCTTAATTCTTAAAACAGAGGGTTGAAATGGATAAATATGGAGCTATGATTAATTATGAGACGGATCAAATATAAGAAGGTATAGAAGTTTGAAACGTAGGTGTCTATTTTAATTCAAGCATCAAAAATAGCTCTACAATACTCTTCTCATTTATATGCACTCATATTCTTTCATGACTGGAAGAAACAGAAGTGGACATTTAACTATTGGATCGAGAATGTGTATTCAAAGAACTATATCATCCATCACGTGGTCTCAATAGAAAGGCTGGAGAATTGCTGATCCATCTATTTTCTCTGCCCTTCCTTAAGTTTATGGAGGACTTGGGCCTATTGTCCAGGGACACTTTAGCAGGTTTACATTCTTATAAATAACTCTAAGCACATTGGAGAAACTGATTTATTCTATTCAGAAAATTAGAAGGGAATAATAGAACATGCAAGGGGCTTGATCTGGGTTAAAAAAGCACAGTGTATTTTAAAAATCATCTTAAGCACCTCATTTTACAACTCAATGTCAGGTCAGGTTGACTATTCTTTTCGTGAAGACTCCCTATTAAAAATGCTGGGATCCATTGATATAAATGCTGCTATGCATGAAAATTTTGATATCATCCCTGATTCCAAGACTATTTATGAAAACATTATATCCCTTACCACTTGTGCAAATTCAATAGTTTAACAATATCAATAACCAATTTCACTGACCTAATCATTTTCAAGCTTTGCAAAGCATCACTTCATCATATTTGTTACATTCCTAACTGAAATGCTTTAACACTGGAACCATTCTGAGGTATTCAGCTAAATTTTGATCAATATATACAATTATATTCTGTTACAACTGAGTAGCAATTGTTAAAAACACAGTAGCTGTGTTTGTTTTTTCTCGCCACCACATCTCCAGCAATGAATGAATGGAGGAATGAAATGTCTGTTAGGTGGAATGTTGAGCAAGGCAGGTCATGGAAATGAGTTACAAGGACAGTAAAGCTTGTTGCAATTAGGCGTTAATAAGAAGCTGGCAACAAAGAAAGATCATACATTTGGAGAAGCTGCCAAAATTTTGACTGTGACAGAGCACGGTCAGGAAAGTAAAGAATTGTTGACAAAGTGGACCAAGACACCAACACAATAACCAGGGATACTTTTGTAGACACTGTGAGTCATCATCATACTGCAGCAGTGAATGTGTTGCACTGTAACCATCACTTTGTGGTTTAGAGTGTTTTTCAGTCTTCTGATTCCCTCAAGTGTATTGCCCAAACTTATAGCTTTCACGAGTATGTTACAAACATCAAAGTTTTTGAGAATTATTCCTCTAAGTCCTAATATCCCCATTAAAAAATGAAGAAGTTAGGAAAGACTAGTGTTTCCCAACCTTGACTACACATTAGAATTACCTGTGGAGCTGTCAAAACAAAAGAAAGAAAGAAATAAACCCTAAACCAGAGCCCAGGAACCACTTTTAGCTCAAGTAAAAAAACCCCTGAGTACAGGATCCAGACTTGGATTTAATTTTTAAATTAAAAATTCCAAGTGATATTCAGGGTTGAGAACCAATGAAACAAATAATTTTCACCTTCTCTTGCTCTAGTATCTTATCATACGACTTAGTAAGAAACTAGACAAGAGACACATTCCCATCTTCACAGTTTTGTGAGGGTTTTAAGTTTGGTCTATTTCAAATCCTAGGGCACAAAATGAATGCTATCTATTACGAGGCAGCTGGGTGCAAATAAGCTTCGCAAGGTCTTAGCTGATCGATGTTTTAATAAGGTCAGTGTACAGACTAGCTGTACCAACAGAACTACCAACTACCAGGCTCTGCCACATGTGGGAGGGCTGCATAAACACCTACACTCTTTAGTCACCTTTCATCAAAAGGGCTCATGCCTAGAACATAGAGATCCTTGCTAATAAACATGTGTTTCATTGCACTCAACTGGGGATGTGAATTATAATACAAATAGTCAACAGTTTTAAATACGTAAGTGCATTTCATTGGATTTGCAATTGATAATGCAATCCAGATACCGAAAGTTTTCTTTTTAGAAACCTGTTAACACACGTCATTGCTTTTCATATAATCTTAACATTGAAGGGTTTTTGAAAGTTAGCTTGTCTAATATCCTACCAAATTTCAACCCAAGGTTGAAATTCCATTCTAGCATACTTTACAGACCTCTGCTTAAACACATCCTCTCGTGGGTCAGCCCGACTTTCAAGCGTCACCAATTTCACTGTTCTCTCTATTAGGATGCTCTTTGGTAAACTTAAAATAAATTTCCCTCATCTTTCACATCATCTCCTCTTCCTAATTCACCTGAAGCCACATAGAACAAGTCTAATTTCCTATACTGTCTGAAAGCATTCTAAATTCTTGGAAGAGACCTATAAGCATCTCTAAGCTGTCTCCCCAGTGTACCCTTCAAAGCCTCTTCTGTAAATCCTCCATGATGCTGATGTATGGAATGCCATTTTTATTTAGGTGCTATAACTACTACAGTTCCCGTGATTAGCATCCAACAGTTTATCTGTCAAGTAGAAAAATGCATTTTGTAAAGAAACCCAGAGTATCTCCTGGTTTTTATTTTAACCAAGATATTATAGTGTTTGGTTTGCTTGCCTAGACAAAATTATCCATTTTTTCATGGCTCAGGAAATAGAATATTAGCAATTTTCAAATGCTAAAATGACTAAGGTATTCAACATTTTGCAAACTAGATGAATAAGCAACCCCTCCACTTCTGCTCCTACTCCTAAGACAAGCAAAGACCCATTTGGGGAACCGTGTGTGATCACTTTTAAATTGCTTCTGCCTGAACATCACTATTATGTCCCTCTCTCCCTGGAGGTAATTAAGAACTTCTAAAACAGATGTTCATAAGCAGTAAGAGGATATTGAAAATCTCTCCCTTTTTGCTAGCACAAAACTCATGGTTTCCTCTAGTGTATTAGCTTAAGTAAAATAATAAGATTCAACAGATTACATGGCCATAATATTATCTTTCATTAATTCCAAACAATGAGTGTAACTCACAGCACTGCAACAAAGCCTTGAAAAAAAAAACAAGAAAAAAATCTTAAAATTGGACAAAAGCTTAGACACTTTATAGTTCAACCTCCTCTCCATCCTCTTCTTCATGAAACTGAGAAGACTTTACTTTTAGTGGGAGGACAGTCTGAACTCATGTCCAAGAGACATCAGATGTTTGGCTCCTTCTTTAGAAAGCATGGCCACTTGAATAACCACTTCCCCATGCTGTAAGAACATTAGTGCAATAAAATGATAAATGCTATATTGCAAATCAATTTCCATCACTATCAAATCTGAAGACAGTATAAAATCACGATATTTAATCCATCCCACCCAGTTCTTTCCTCTCCATTCAAATAGGTTAAAATTTGTCATTCTCACATTCTCCTGGGTTCACATTTCTGGCTGTAGACAGGACCTAATCTCTATCTGGTGAATAAAAAGGCTCTTTGTCATTTTCAAGGGGCGGGTTCTAGAGCTTTCTTGAAAAAGGACAAACAACCTAGTTGCAGCTGATCAAATATGCTGCCCACTTCTATCTCCACTCTTCTGATGGCATATCAATGTTGCTCTAAACTTTCTCTTACGTCTATTTTACCTATTAATCTGTCTCTTATCAAGAAGGGTACCCCTCTTCCAGGCTCAGAAAGAGGGAAAGGACCAAGCAGGGGTGGCCTCACAAGCAAGAGACACTGACCTCCCACTTAATATTTAAGAATCTGAACATGGTTGCCTATATTCTCCTACAGCTGAAATGACCGATTAAATCATCTAAAGCAGCACTGTCTAGAAGAATATAGTGTGAGACACAAAAGCAAATAACATATGTCATTGTAAATTTTCTAGGAGCCACATTAAAAGAAGTAAAAAGAAACAAGTAAAATTAATTTTAATATTATACTTAGCCAAATATATCCAAAATATTATCATTTCAACATATAATCAATACAAAACTTACTATGAGGTTTTTGTTTTTTTTTTAATTTGTTTTTGGCTGCATTGGGTCTTTCTTGCTGTACGAGGACTTCTCATTGCGGTGGCTTCTCTTGTTGCAGAGCACGGGCTCTAGGTGCGCGGGCTTCAGTAGTTGTGGCACGCGGGCTTCAGTAGTTGTGGCACGTGGGCTTAGTTACTCCGCAGCATGTGGGATCTTCCTAGACCAGGGTTCGAACCCGTGTCCCCTGCATTGGCAGGCAGATTCCTAACCACTGCGCCACCAGGGAAGTCCCTCTATGAGGTATTTTACATTATTTTTTCTTTTGTATGAAGTTTTCAAAAGCTGGTGTGTATTTTACACTTATATCACATCTCAGTTTGGACTAACTACATTCCAAGCGCTCATAGTCACATATGTGGCTAGTGGCTACCATATTAGATAGCACAGGGAGAGTGCTACATCTCTCTGTTCTTTCAGGGAAAAAAAAAGTTATTGTATTATATATTTTAAATGAAAGAACAAATTTTATAACACGTTAAAACTCTTAGAATTTAATAGGTCCTATATATTTTTCTTCCTAATTTTTGCATAATACCTAGAGTTAGAAGTAGCAGTCAAGGACATTTGAGAAAGGTCTTATATCCACTAGTCGTACAAAATTTAGTACTGAAGCTTCAGAACACAGTGATAAAAATAAAGCCAGATTGGGAACCACAAGACATAATTTATTGGTTGTAGTTCCTTCTGAATCAAATAAGAGCTGTTGGCATTCATGAAATATATTATGCCATAGTAGTTTAAGAATTAATCTTGGCAGAACTGTCATTTATGATTTAATTTTCACAGAACAACTTACTTATAAACTGTTTCTGAAGTCAGGGTTGGATTACTGTGGTGTGTCTGCTCCTGGAATTCTATTTGGGCTTTTACCTTGCTCACTGCTGTTTGGCCAAAAATTGTTTTAAATTCTCCAGGATTCCACTGTAAGAGGTACCTTAAAAACAATGTAATACAGCCAAAGAAAATGAGCTGTCTCCTGATTCCACATTATATAGGGCAATCTTAAAAGACATGAGTATATATGTGTTAGCTTCCAAAAGACTCCCATCCTTTAAAAATGGCTTATGTCATAATGCTAGAACAATGCTGAGTACAAACAAAGGAAGAAAGCGTCCTTATCCTCAAGAAATGTGCATTCTAAAAAGGCTGTATCCCTGAAATGAATATAATATTGCAAATCAAATATACTTCAATAAGTAAACAAATATTTAACAAAAAAATAAAAGGGGGAAAAGTCTGGCAGAACTAGTCATGACTAATGTGATAATATAGTAAGAAAATGGTTATTCTTTTTAAACTGAAATATAGTTGATACACAATATTATATTAGTTTCAGGTATACAACATAGTGAGTCAATATTTTTATACATTATACTCCATCAATAGTTATTATAAAATATTGCCTATATTTTCTGTGCTGTATGTTGCAATTTTGTATCTTATTTATTTTATACCTAGTAGTTTGTACCACTTAATCCTCTTCCTCTGTCTTGCCCCTCTCTCCACCTCTCTCCCCACTGGTAACCACTAGTTTGTTCTCTGTATCTGTGAGTCTGTGTCTGTTTCGTTATATTCATTCCTCTGTTCTATTTTTCAGATTCCACATATAAGTGAAAACATATAGCATCTGTCTTTCTCTGTCTGAAGCATAATACCCTCCAAGCCCATCCATCTTGTCGCAAATGGCAAAATTTATTCTTTTTTAATGGCTGAGTAGTATTTCAGTGTGTGTGTGTGTGTGTGTGTGTGTGTGTGTGTGTGTGTGTGTGTACACCACATCTTCTTTATCCATTCATCTGTTGATGGTCGCTTAGGCTGCTTCCATATCTTGGCTATTGTAAATAATGCTGCTATGAACATTCGGTGCATATATCTTTTAGAATTAGTGTTTTAATTCTTTTGGATATATAACTAGGAGTGGAATTACTGGATATTATTAATTTTTTTTTTTTTTTTTGCGGTACGCGGGCCTCTCACTGTTATGGCCTCTCCTGTTGCAGAGCACAGGCTCTAGATGCACAGGCTCAGTGGCCATGGCTCATGGGCCTAGCCACTCCGCGGCATGTGGGATCTTCCTGGACCGGGGCACGAACCTGTGTCCCCCGCATCGGCAGGCGGACTCTCAACCACTGCACCACCAGGGAAGCCCATGGATATTATTAATTTTTGAGGAACCTCCATACTATCTTCCATAGTGGTTGTACCAATTTACATTCCCACCAACAGGGTACTAGGGTTGCTTTTTCTCCACATCTTTGCCAACATTTATTATTTGTTGTCTTTTTGATGACAGCTATTCTGACTGGTGTGAGGTAATTTCTCATTATAGTCTCGATTTGCATTTCCCTGATGATTAGTGGTATTGAGTAGTTTTTCATGTGTCTGTTGGCCATCTGTATGCCTTCTTTGGACATCTTCTCACACCATATACAAAAATAAACTGAAAATGGATTAAAGACCTAAATGTAGGATCAGAAACCATAAAACTTCTGGAAGAAAACATAGGCAGTGTACTCTTTGACATGTCTTAGCAATATTTTTTTTGGCAAGGAAAGGAAAAGCAAAAATAAACAAATGGAACCTAACCAAACTTAAAAGCTTTTGCACAGCAAAGGAAACATCAACAAAATGAAAAGAAAACCTACCAAATGGGAGAAGTATCTACAAATGATATGTCTTATAAGGGGTTAATATCCAAAATATATAAAGAGCTCATACAAATCAGTTTCAAAAAGCCACACATGGGCAGAAGACCTGAATGGCTATTATTCTTTACAGCATCTCTGGCACTTAGCAAAGTTCCTGGTATATACCAATGAATGTTCATGATACAGCAAACTGAGGGCTTCCGTAGACAAATTTGTCTTCGGTAGGGGATGGTAATTTAAACATATATTACACATGTAACATAACAGATCACGGTAGAATAAATATAAGTGAAAAACGATAAAAATAAATGTACTTCCCTCAATGTGATATGAAATGTGTACATGCTTGTATTAATTTTTTATTGCTGCTCTAACAAATTACCACAAAATTTAGTGGTTAAAACAATGCAAATTTATTAACTTACAGTTCTGGAAGTCAGACATCTGACACAAATCTCATTGGGTTAAAATCAAGGTGCTGGCAGGGCTGTGCTCCTTTCCGAAGGCTCTAGGGGAGAATCCTTTTCCTTATCTTTTCCAGCTTCTAAATGCTGCCTGCCTGCATTTCTTGACTCATGGCCACTTTCCTCCATCTCCGAAGCCACTGACATTACATCTCTCTGACCATTCTTCTATAGTCACATACCCTTCCGATCACGGAGGGAAAGCTAGAAAGGCTATATTTACTTCTCTGAAAGGTTACATCTCTCTTTCTCCCTCTCTCTCTTTTTTTGTCTCTCTCTAATTCTCTCTTTGTCTCTCTTTGCCTCTTTCTGTAATAGTGTCTGAAAAAAAATAGGGATAGCATGCAGATAGCAACTTAAATTAAAAGTGAAAATTCTATTTAACTCCCCCTGGCTATCTGTTTCTTATTGCCTTCAGAAGTTTCATCAGCCTGATACTCCCTACATTACAGAAGAATGAGAAAAAATATTCGATAGCAGAGATGAAGTATCACCTACCCACCCGATTATAAAATATATCCGAATAATAAAGTTGCATCCATCATGGGCAAAATATAGTTAAAATCACTTTGGCCCTCATCAGTTCATCCTACGGGAAGTGTAGCTAGAAGATTCACATATTTATATTTAAAAAAGCAACTGCTCTGCTGAAATACGTATTCAAACTGTTGAGCAATGAACCATTTCTGATATTTACCTTTTTGAGGACAAAATATTCGATCAGAAACTCCCTGCCAACCTCGCTGTCAACAACCTAACATATTAACATATTTAAATGCAAGATTTTTTTTCAGGGTTTTTACTGCAACAATTTATTTTATATCACAACATTTCATCTCCTATCTATATTCAGGTTTCTGACACATCATTTTAGGTGAAAAAGTATGCTTTAAAAAGTAAAAATATCTGGCCTCTTAAACATTTAGTATTGAGGCACAGGGGGAGAACACCTACATAAATCACAATCCAGACAGAAAAGGCGTAGCTATAGAGGGAACGAATGGGATGTGTTTAAAAATAGTGTCTTGTTACTGACCTAGACTACTAACCAGTCACCCATTCCCATCTACTTGTTATCAGAGTATTGAAAGAAGCATAAAAATCAGTTGTTTTTAATGTGCTTTTTTTTTGCGGTATGCGGGCCTCTCACTGTCATGGCCTCTCCCGTTGCGGAGCACAGGCTCCGGACGCGCAGGCTCAGTGGCCATGGCTCACGGGCCCAGCCGCTCCGCGGTATGTGGGATCTTCCCAGACTGGGACACGAACCCGTGTCCCCTGCATCGGCAGGCGGACTCTCAACCACTGCACCACCAGGGAAGCCCTTAATGTGCTTTTTTAAATCCATGAACAGAATAATTTTTTTGCTAAGACTAATAATAGCTATTTTGTGCCAGGCATCAAATTAGCTATATTATTATTTATTTATTTATTTATTTATTTATTTATTTATTTATTTTTGCGATACGCAGGCCTCTCACAGTTGTGGCCTCTTCCTTTGCGGAGCACAGGCTCCGGACACGCAGGCTCAGCGGCCATGGCTCCCGGGCCCAGCTGCTCCGCGGCATGTGGGATCTTCCCGGACTGGGTCACGAACCCATGTCCCCTGCATCGGCAGGCGGACTCTCAACCACTGTGCCACCAGGGAAGCCCTAGCTATATTATTAATAAATAGTTTCTCTAGTTTTATCCTCACAACAACTCTATGCAATAGATATTGCTAGCCAGAAGATAACTGAGGCTCAGAGAAGGTAAGTGGGTGCCAACCAAAAGTTACTCACCGGGTAAGTGTTACACATATGCTCTTTACAGTGCTAAGCCAACCTCCAATACAATTCAGCACTGTCAACCACCAGGCATTTACAAAACACTACCTTCAAATACAGAGACTATAAAAACTGGTTAATCAAGATAGTCAGTGGTTAAGTTACTTATGGTTAAGATCATGTAATAAAAAAAAACTAATTTAATATTCCTTAGTTCCTACACTGCAATTCTCCCTCAAAATCAAAATCAACATCAATAAAATCAAGCCTTTGATTTTAGTGATGCTCATCTAAATTGTCTGCACTCTCAAAACCTGGCTTAATTAATATCTTCTCTACGAAGCTGGCCATGAAAACATAATCTAAATTGATTTCTCTCTTCTTTTAAATCCTCAGACAGTTTTATTGGAACTCTATTATAGGGGGATACCATGAAACTAAGGACGTAGTAGGGGTAGAGGCGATAGGGAGAACAATGACACTTAGAGAAGGAGGAGCCTAAGGGGGAAGCATGACATAAGAGGATGCTGAGAGGCACTTGCGGATACTGAATGCATGCATCCTGTGTTCCAGAGCCATGGGGGAAAGTGAAGTAGAAGTAGGGTACACAAGAGAAGGGTGTCATTCAGGAGTGACCCATGGGAGAGGGGAAAATAAGGCATCAATCCATACTACGAGTCCTAGTGACTTAGGGGAAGCAGGGAATAGGCCTGGGAGAAACCAAACCAAAGTGTAAGAAAAATAAATGTCCTTCCATCAAATGAGACAAAGCCAATTAAGAATCATAACATGAGCTCCACCCTCTTAACAACTTTTTAAAAATCACACAATACAGTACTGTTAACTATAGACACTATGTTGTATGACGGATCTCTACAACTTATAAAAAAAAAGGGCACAAGGAATTTCTGGAAGTATTGGATATGTTTATTACCTTAATTGTAGTGATGATTTTTTCACAGGTGTATGCATATGTCCAAGCTCAGAAAAATGTATACATTAAATATGTGTGGTTTTTATATATCAGTTACACCTCTATAGAGCTTTTAAAGTAAAAGAATAATAACAAATATGAGGCCTATGACTACCTGCCCAAACACATTACAAGTTAGCAAATCATGATCTCTTTTGTGACCTATTTGTACCAAAACACAAACCATGGCCACAGGATGGAAATAGAAAAGGCAGCCTTCAGAATTACATAGAGGAGGGTTCAAACCTTGAATGCACCACCTTCTAACTGAGAGACAGAAGAGCTAAGTGCCTAAGAGTGCGAGTAATTGCACAGACAACCTGGGTCTAGTGTGACAAATCATTCCAGTTTGCCTGGGACTATTGCAGTTTTAACAATGAAAGTTCTGTGTCCTGGGAAACCCCTCAGTCCTGGGCAAACCAGGATGGCTGGTCACCCTACTTGCGCTGAATCCCATTCCCATCGTTAACCCACTGTGAGACCTTGGCCAGGTTACCTCATCTCTGTGTGTCTGTTTTCTCATCTACAAAATGCCAGTGACGATAATGGGGCCTACTTTAATGGAGCCATTTAGAGCAATAAATAATTAATATACATAAAGCTCTTAGAGAATATCTGGTACATAATAAATGGCAAGTGAAAGGAGTTATCGTAACTTAAACTTGATGAAGCTTAGATTTCTTATCCGAAAATGAAGATTATCATATCTACTTCACATGTTTACTGTGAGTAGATATTAAGTGAAATTATATATAACTCCCTTCTCTAGTATCTGAATTTAATCACATGTATGGTATTATTTATTTGATAAACATTTAATGTATATAAGTGAAAGCATTTTGTACAATGCTAAACAATTATAAAACTACTATTAAGGTATTAGAGGAAGGATAAATGGATCTCAACTACTTACAGATAGAGATCAATAGGAATGAGATAAATACAGAATACACCCAGACCACCCCTCTGGAACACATTTAGCAATAAATATATCATCTTTTCCACACAGCAAAGGCTAACATGGTCTCTGAAAAAATACATTTTTCTAGACTGAAATATCTCTACTTTGTAGGCTCTAATTCCCAAGAAATACTGAATACAATTCTTGTGATCATGGGAAGAAGGTCCTGAATGTGAAATGAAGAAACTGTCCTTCAGCCCACCTCCCGCATTCTCAGAGGAAGAGGGCTAATATTCATTGCACTGTGGAGAACAGCTTGGTGTCATGGGGTTCAGAAAGCACCCTCCAATTTGATCAATTTTAAGCACAGTTATAAGCTGACAGAATGACAAGAGCTTTACGTGCCCTTTGTATACCTTCCTATACACACCACACTCCCAATCATTTCTCTAAAAGGATTTTACATTTGTGGTAAACAGCTGTGGCTTAGGATGATGAGGAAAGAAACTGGATTCAAGGAACAGAAGAGGAAAGAAGGAGAGAAGAAAGATGAATAAATGTCTCTGAACACAGGAAGCTAAGGAGCAGTAAACCCACCTTGTGTTCTAACCTCTAGTATGACAGTAGGACCTTGAGTGAGTCCTTTTACCCCTCTGGGCTCCAGCTTTCTCATCTGTATGAGTGCATTTAGTGGGCTCTGTAGGGTGTCCTTAAACCCTGTAAATGTAATTAGGTATTTCCTTAGAACTCTTTAGTAGCTAAAGGTCTGCGTGTAAAACATGAGCAAACTGAAATTTTGCAAGCATTACTTCTTTTCCTTGTGAATTACTGAAGAATAGAAAATAGATGATTTGATGGCATGTATACATTTGAAAATTGACTTTTTAATTTTATGTACATATATTTATCCATACGAGAATTTGCACACAATAGAAAGAAGTTTATGAAACCAATTAAGTCCTCCAGAATTCAGATTCTGAGATGGAGTTCAGGATGCAGGATGTTTGTAAGCAGTGCTTTGGGGCTGAACACCTGTGGAAGGGAGGGGAGGGAAGCAGGATTGGCAGAGGGAGAATCTGAGCTGCAATGCAGGTCCTCCCGCTGCTTTGGTTAACCCCACTGGACATCACAGTTGTTCCATATTGAAACAAAATGGCTGGACCCTTATACCCGCAGCCTCCATCAGCCATGAAAGTGGGCTGCTCTGGGAATGGCATGATCTTGAATGAGGAGGCCAGAGCTGAAATAAATTTTTCTTTGGAGTATCTGGATGGCATATCAGCATGTTCACCATAGCACATGAATAATATTAATCTATAGATAAACATTTTCCAGGAGATATATCAAATTTTATAAAAATATCACCTTTGCATTCTATTCATGGCACGAATAGATGATTAAAATAAAATTTTACTTTGATAATCTACCCAAATTAGCAAATAAATGAAAGTATTAAGTCCATTAAGATCTTTTTGAAGGTCAAAAGTAACATTTTAATAGCGTTTTATTAATTCCCTTTGCAAATTATCATCCACTTATATATGCACATGTGTATAATGTTTTCTACCTCTACCCATGGTTATCAAACATGAACGGGTCATTCTCTTTTTTTAGAGAGAGGGACAAGGGGGAAAAAACCCTTCTTACCCTTCTTTTTCTCTTCATTCTCAAACACTCAAATTAATGATTTATATCTCAGATTCCATTCCCTAATCTTTTCCCCCAATTAAAAATGTTCACTCCATGGACTGGGGTTTGAATTTGATTCTCTCATATATTAACCCATTAACTGTGAGGTTGGTATTATTTAATACCCTGTTTTAAGGTATGATCAAGTGACTTGCCCCAAATTCCAAGACTAAGAAGAAAAGAACACAGGATTAAAATACATATTCTAGAACAAATGTTACTATTTTCCTCACTTTATTTTCTTCCAAATTTAATTTTTAAGAAAGACTACAGAATTCAAGAAGTAGCTCTAAAGGCAAAAAGATACAATATGTCTAATTTAGAAGAAAATTTAATTTTGTTTTTTTATTTGGCTGTGCCCTGCAGCTTGCGGGATCTCAGTTCTCCGACCAGGGAGTGAACCCGGGCCCCCGCAGTGAAAGCCCGGAATCCTAACCACTAGACCACCAGGGAACTCCGAAAGTTTAATTTTTAAAAGTAGAAAAGTCACCATTTCTTTGCACTCTCCACCCAAGTTGTGATATTGTTTTTCACATTTCCTTTGGGAATTTTCAAGATCTAGGTCCCCCACCCTGCTTCATGCTGTTCTTTTGTCGATAACGTAATTCAGTGTAGTTTCTCCCATTCTCATTGGATGGCAGCCTTTCTTCCCATTGCTTTTCCACTCCTCAATGTTCAGTCTGTCCTTTGTGTGCCCCAACAGGAGCAGCATTCATTTCTATGGTAACAATGATGCTCCCCTCACAGATCTCCCAACACTACTGACTAACACAGCCTTGCAGGATAACTTCCCTTTCATTATTTTTAGTTAGTGAGGTCCAGAAAGGAAAAGCTGAAGGGATCTTTTTTCACGAAGGCATACCTCAGATTGGAACCAATGTTGTGTGTTTTCTGGGCCCTGTTGAATCTATATGCTGTATAATCAAAGGTATTGCTTTTAAAGTAGGGCATGGCTTTGCAATACAAGAACAACATTATTTGCAGATTCTATAGAGCATTGTGAATCTCATGCATTAGTATGAAAATTTAAGTAAACATTTTATGTATATATGTGTGTGCACGTATATAAAATTGCTAAATATGTGCAGAGAAATCAACATTGCCCATTATACTAAGTATTCATTAGGTTCTCACAGAGCCAAACAAAGAAGCCACTGCTTTGTTTCCCAAATGTTCCAAATTCTATTTCCACTAAATGATGTCACTAATGTCATGGTTACAATACTGCACAAAGCCTCATTCCTGCCACTGGCCACTGATACAATAGATCATTTGAACAGCTGAGTCATTAGTAACAAACAATAGATTTTCTACTGATCTTGAATTAAATGTATATTCTCACTTGAGCTTATGATTTACGGAAACAAATTTTAAAAGTTGCTCAGTGTTTCATTAAGTGACAATGAACATCCTGTATTGTTCATTTTTTTAATTTTTAAATTTTTTTGGATGTATGACATTATGTATTTTTAAAAATTTTTAAAAGATTTATTTATTTATTTTTGGCTGTGTTGGGTCTTCCTTGCTGCACGCGGGCTTTCTCCAGTTGCGGTGAGCGGGGGCTACTCTTTGTTGCGGTGCACGGGCTTCTCGTTGTGGTGGCTTCTCTTGCTGCGGAGCACGGGCTCTAGGCGCGCGGGCTTCAGTAGTTGTGTCACGTGGGCAGGGGTTGTGTCTCGCGGGCTCTAGAGCACAGGCTCACTAGTTGTAGCACACGGGCTTAGTTGCTCCGCGGCATGTGGAATCTTCCCGGACCAGGGCTCGAACCCATATCCCCTGCAATAGCAGGCAGATTCTTAACCACTGTGCCACCAGCGAAGTCCAACAACCTGTATTCTTTAATTCATTGAGTCCACATCTGTCTCAATAAGGCTGGATGACAAAGCACTGAATGAGAGAAACCTAGTCAAAAGAAATTTTTTGTTGTTGTTGTCTAGTCCCCAAAATTGTCTCCATTTCAAGTTATATTTCTAGGAGTATTTTAAAATATATTTTTATTTCTTTATGTGGGTTTTTCACACTGCTTTTCTTTAATTTTCAGCATCAGTATGGGAAATCTTAAATATATTATTCCCTCCCTAAGGCAGAGAGTAACTCAGGGTTCAATTTGTATTTTTGCAAAAGAAAAGCAAAAGGCATTTTGATGAGGTACATAGCAGTGGAATACCAAGGGCCAAGAGATGCTAAAAGCAAGTTCTTGGCATCACTGGTATCAAGATCCACCCCAATGCCTTCCATGTTTGTACTTTCAAGAAGACCCAGACCACACTGCAAATGAGCATGAGTCAGGCCCTATAACCCAAATTCCTGCTCTATTCCCTTGAAAGATTTAGCAAATCCATGCTTGTGTGATCCAGTTTTAGAACATATGCTAACATACTATTTTTAACACAAATCAGCTACATTTTAATTACATGAGTTTTTTAAAAATATGAAATAGAGGCCTAGTTGAAAAACCTCCAAAAATATCTCAGTGCTCTTACTCAGAAAACCTCTTCAGTATCCTCTTATTATTGAGTAAGAAACCCTGAGATGGTCTTTTTGTTACTCAAACCATAGGACTCCTATTTTAAAGCCCATCAGCTGACAGTACAAACACAGATGCCAAACTCCCACCCTAGTCCGTCTTCCAACAAGCAGGCATTGGAAATGTATGAAATGCATGAGGCTAACTGACAGGACAGGTGTAACATTCAAGGACCAGAAGCTTTTCCCATTCATAACTGAGAGGATAAACTGAGGCCAAAACTGGTAAAGTGACTTGTTCACGATCAGGTTTCAGGTTCAAAGTGGAACTTGTAGTAGAACTTAAATTATTCATCCTAAGTTTATACTCTTTCATCTGCCCAAATCACAAGTAACTAATTTTTTAAAAATTAATTCAAATATAAAAGATAGAGAATCTAGTAAAAGCTCCACAGTTCAGGGGGTCAAACAATTACTGCAGCAACTGTAGCAGACAGGTTCAAGATGAACCAAGAACTAATTAATTGGGAAGTTTTCTCCCCTCCCCCAACAATATAACTTAAATATGAAGAAGTCTATATGTACTCCATCACTGACTAACTGACAGGTTAAAAGTAGACTCCTTGTGTGTTCTCTGACATATCAAGTGAAAAGGAAGCTATCTCAAGTAGTCTCCCAGCCAGAAACATTTAGACATTTTCAACCATGTTATCAGATATAAAATGTTCGTTTGAGGATGAAGAACACTGGGCTGTGAATCAGAAAGCTATTCCAGTAGCACCGCAGCTCCTTGACTATATGTGTGCTCTTGATCAAGTTAACTCCTTACCTGCCACAACTATTGAATAAAGGAGCCAGACTAGACAACCATCATGTTCCTTTTATCACTAAACACCCATGAATTCCATGATTTATTTCTCCTTGACTATTTTCTTATATAGCTACACATTCCACAGAATTATTAAAAAGCATATTGAATACCATATTCATGTTGTTCTATTATCTCAAAGCAGATAATATCTGGTCAAGTTTCTTTTCCATCATCCCCAAGTCATAAGAGGGTACACTCGTGGGAGCCTGTAATATTGACTGAAGAAAAGATTACTCATTGTTATGTAGGAGGATGGTGGAGTCGATTGCTCCTTAGCTGTCAGGAAACGGCTCATCTAGAAGCCTTCGAGTATGGGGGTGGCTCAAAAGGAAAAGTTTACTCATAAATACAAGTGATGCCTGGATAATGGAATTTTAGTGATCAAAAGCTAAGGGAAGTGATGATGGCAGTCACCTAAACCTCATGTTCAGAGAATGGTGCAAGAGGAACAGAAATGAGGAAACTGTGAGCTCTCTGCCTGAGTTAAGGGACAAGTTGCTGGCGTGCGATGAGTAAGAGAGGATACTGGAAGCAAATCTGAAAATGGCAATGGTCTGCCAAGGACAACTCTAGTCACGATCCGAAGAACAGAACTGATGTGCACACCCGGTGGAAATGACTCATCTGTCACTTAGCCCGTTAGCCCTATTAACACCAACAGGTAGCCATCGCCAGTACTGACAAGGTCACCAATGCTAAATAAACAAGCGACACTTCCCTGGACAGGGCAGGACAGCTGATGCTGGGGTGTGATTTATTTGACTGGCACTTCCAATCTGCCTCTTCAAAGGGCCTGAACTTGCACCACCCGAAGTAGGTAAGGCCAAAGTCTTAGCATAGCAGATCGTAATCAGTGAAAGCCCATGGTAGCAACAGTATTTCCACAATATTCTCAAACAGAAAAGTTATTGTTCAATCATCTTCAGAGCCCATGTCTGTACCATTTGGAGTTATGGGTCTAGGGCATGAAAAACTACTTGGAAATTTCTGCTACCTCTAAAACATTTAATTTAATTCAGCTCAACCTTTGTGGGGCACCATAAATTATCTCAGAACACCCACGTGGAAGAGTTTAGGAAACACTGGGCTGGAGCTCAGGATACCTGGCACAGTGGCTAGCGATAAAGTTTGGAAATCTGACCCCTCATTATACAGGGAATATAGGCCATTCTAAGGAAAACTATGGTTCCTTTTCTTTGGAAAACAAAAGGAGCAAACACTAATATAATGCTTATTATTATATGCCAGGCATTGCTTCTAAGATCTTTGCATCCATTGATACGTATCATCCACTCAACAACCCAGAAAGGTAGGTATTATTATACCCATTTAACAGCTGATGGAACTGAGGCACAAAGAGGTTAAATACGACCAGTGGGCAGTGAAGCGGAGAGCAGAACTCAATCAGTCAGGCTCCAGGGTCCTTACCCGTAATCTCAGTGCTGTTCTGTCTCTCAAAGTAGAGATAGAAAAGTTCATAAATTTTATATTTCACCAAATTTGCCTCATTTCCCATGGAATGACCAGTTGTCTAACAATTACAAACAAAATCATAGGAATTAATACTGTAAGGCTAACATTTTCTATTCTCTAAATAAAGCAATTTACAAAATCCTCTCACTCTTAGTTTTGCTATCTTGCTTCCACTTAGAGATCTCATACTGGATTTAAAAAATCTAAAGTTCAGAGGGGTTTATTTGCGTTGACTCATTAGAGGTTCCAGGATTTTGGGTTCGTAAAAAGTACACTCTAAGAGTGGTTCATACCAGAGTCCAATGTATGTGAACACTGCAGGTCTCTTATTCAGTAAGATACAAAAAGAATAAATATTGAAGAAGGATAGTATTCCTTTGCAAAGCAATGATACAATTTTTTCCCCCATTGTATAGTCTTCCTCACTCCTCACTGTTAACAGTTATAACCATTATTCTATTCTTAAGGCCAAAAACGTGTACTTCCTGATAATTCAGAATCTTATACATAAAAAGTTGACAAGATTTTGTGCAGATAAGAAAGAATAAGAATAGTATATATCCATGTTGACGACTCGCCAGACATGATTACTCAATTTGCCACCAAGAACAAAACGTTTTGGGTGTCCTGCTCTCGCCTGACTGTCTTTCCACTCTGCTCTGCTTTTACCTCTGTCATATTTCTTTGTGCTGGGAGATGTTTAAAATGGGTACAGACAGTTCTGGGCTATGGCTAAAGGAAAGTTGAGGTGGTGATACGTTTAGTTTGTGCTTAATGAAATATATTTCTCTGTCTTAATTTTGTGAGGTTTATGGTTTCTGTCATGTTCTTAAAATGTGTAACTTTGTGGTCTCTTTTCTAATTTTAAGTAAATGTTTACTTTTGTACTTCATTTTGAAGTCAAAATTTTGCATTCTTTTTCATCAACTGTGTTAAGTTTCACGCCCCACAAAACCTGGATTTGTTCTGCTCCGTGTAAACATTTAGAAATCTCTATGTCATTTAAGACTTTATTGAATATTTCTCTAAATTGTCTCCTCCCCCACCTCTATCACCACGGACTTAGTCCAAGTCTTCACTATATGCAGCTTAGGTCATTTGTACTCACTCCCTAACTGGTTTCCCTGCCTCCAGTTTTGCCCATTTCAAGTGTCTCTGCACACTGCTGTTAGAAAGCAATTTAGCTAAACTAAAAACACCCCAGTAGTGCCCCCACCATGTACAAAATCAAGTCTGTTTCCCCAACAGCCCCAGTCTTGATCTGGTTCTCACTCCACGGCCTGCTCTCCCTCTACTCGCCATCTTTCTCACTTCTCCGCTCAGCATATTACTGCATACAGTTCCCTGAGCACAGCATTTATTTCCATGTCCTGTCATGTCCACTCCCAATTTCTTAGTCAGACTCTCACTCACTCTTTAAGACTCATTTTGCATGAACAACTCTTCTTTGATTGAATCTTATATCTTTTTACAATAATCCACACATATACATCTTTATGTCTCTGTCCCCTACCTTAACGCATCTTGGGCGTTCAGTATATGTCTTAGACTTCTTTGTGTGTGCAGCATCTTAGAGAGTGCCTCCCATATCGTAGGTAATTTATCAATGCTTAATGAACTTCCAGCTACATACATGAACAAAATTATGAGGCACATATTAGGAAAATATTTTGGTAAGAGAATTTTGTGATATGAATCATTTTAGTGAAACATGCTGGAAGGAGTTACTTGAGGAATTGTAGGGATTTGATCATACCTCTAAATTTGAGTTAAGGATGCCTACTCTTTGGGAATCAACATTGTCTCTGGGAAGCCAGAAGAGTTAGATTAGACTTCAAAACAGAAGAAACAGAAATGTGGCACCAAGCACTATTTTGAAACTCTAAAATGAAGGAAAAGATTTAAAGGAGATTAAAGATCAGTTGGGAAAGAGTCATAAATTCTGAGTTAAAGCTCTATCTCTAAACATACATCATACACCTAGCAGGAGCTTCACCTATACCATGCAGTTGGAATTAGAATGCAGGTGGGTCAAATATACATATTGGTTGGTTATTCCAGTTGCAGGGGACTTAAAAATACATCATTATTACAAGGAAATGGGTATCTTAGGTTTTGGGTTTTTTTTAAGCTAGGACCAGTAGTTATTCAAATTTATGTTTCATGAAAGTGGCATCAGTGGCAGTAAACAGAAGAATTCAATAGCTGATGTATATAATAATGACCAAGATTCAAGGAAAGGTAAAATTTTACTTAGGACATAATAACAGAAGGGAGGAATATGGAATTTTTTATAGAAATCTTTATTCAAAATTCTAAAAATAATACATTTCCCTCTTAGAGTTAAAATTCAGTTTTAGCGATGTGGAATATCTCATTTACACCTCACAAAGCATAAAAGAAATGTAGTGCAACTTTGCTGAACATGTGAGTTTTGACTTTAATATAATACTATAAACTATTATAGTCAAATATAATTGGCATAAAATACCGATTTTCTCAAGTTCCTTTGCCCTCTGTAAGTCCAGAAAGTTTTATCTAATGAAAGATATAGCCAATCTTTCAAACATCTACCTAAAAAATATTGAGCTTATAGTTCCCCCTGCTAAGGCAATTGAAACAAGCAGCATATAGAAACACTGCTGAGTCATCAAATAGTCCATTATTTTTTTCTTTTAAAACATAAGTCTTCTCATTTCACAGCAGATATCCACCTATGTAAGAACTTACTCAAAGCAGTAGTCAAAATTTTTAGGCATGCAAAGGCTTTTAAAATAATTTTTTTAATCTGTCAATACTTTGAGGATGAATCAACCTACTCTAACAATTTTTAAGTCCATACAAGTAAGAGATAAATTATACACTCCTCAAAATAGAGTGCAGTGTGTTGAAAAGGGCTTGAGACACACCTGAGATTCAATCCTGAATCCACCCCTCCTCAGCTATATGACCCTCAGAAGACACTACATCTCTCAGTCAGTTTCTTCAGAAGCTAAAAATGAGGCTAAAGTAATTCCTACCCCATATTGTTGGTGAGAAAATTACAGGAGAAAATGCATGTAAGAAGCTTAGCATAAAGTTTGGTCAACCTTCAGTGTGACTCTCAGTGCCCTCCTATAACCAAGTGAGAAAGAGATTCTTGTTTTAATGTCAAGACTATACCTTTAGTCCTTGTCAATCATTGTCCCTAGCTGACTATAATTTACAATGCTCAACCTAATTTTCTCATTTGCCTCTAGACTACTGTAAAAGAAAAACAAAAATATTGCAACCATCCAAGTTTCACTACAGAACACAATTTTCATGCCTATTTGGTTCTATTTGGACCCTTTGCTGATTTTTAGGTGAACCAGTTCCAAGTGCTCCAGAACTTTTTAAAGGAGATTAAAATGGATTTCCTCTTTTCACTGCTGTTAGAAATCTGTTTACATAAGTTTGATTGGTTCTGTTCATCTTTGGGAAAGAAATCCAGTTTTTCAGGAAAAAAAAAATTTTCAGGGTCCTGGGGCACTTGAACAGAGACCCCTGAACTAGCAGCTGCTCTCAGATGGTACATTAGGAGGGTTTAGTTTCTATGCTCCCCTTGAGTTTCCGTATGGAAGTTATATAAGTTGAAACCACTAAACCAGTTCCATGAAACCCAAACTGCTGAGTTTTGCACTGCTTTAAAAGAGGTCTTCTGTTTCCTAACCAGCATGAGCTTGGGAAATTTTCCATTTACATGGAGGGCTGTCATGTAAAGCCGCTCGACCAGTTTTACTCAAAGATTCGATACAGATTAACTGAAATAATGGAATGAATCCAATTAGTTGACTTCTCCATTTCACTTTATTTTATAACTGCATTCTATGGTCAAAATTCAAAGGAATTCTCTTTTATTTCCTTTCCTTCTTCTAAAAGCTCTAAAGAGCTATTGTTAAAGGCAGGGGCTCAGGCTTATTTTTATTCCAAAAGCACTAAGAAATGTAGCTACTCAGTAGAACACACAGTAGGCACTCTGATCCATCTGTCCCCTTTTTCTTTTATGAGGCCTCTTAAAGCTCAACCCATAGCCCTAAACTCAGAATTACATCAGACTTTTTACAACTGCACATTTATGGAATGAACACATGAATTTCACACAGTAAGAAAATAGTTACTATTGAAGATTACATTGTAAAGAATTACACCATTGCTAGAGTACAGTTCCAATTTGATTCACTAGTTACTGGGCTCAAACTATTGATGTTGTTTAGAAATTTCATAGGCGTTACATAGTCAAAGATTTTTAAGTAATACATTCAAATAATTTTTTCCAGCTTTATTCAGACATAATTGACGAATAGCACGTGTACATTTAAGGTATACACCGTGTCAGTTTGACACACTTATATACTGAAAAATGACTACCACCATAGCGTTAGCTAATACCTCCACCATGTCACATAGTTACCAATTCTTTTTATGGTGACAATATTTAAGATTTACTCTCTTAGAAACTTTCAAGTACATAAGAAATATCATTAACTATAATCACCATCCAATCTATTTTATATTAACAATTATATCTGCTTTTGATAATACAAAATAATCAGTCTTTTCAATAAAAATTTTCTTCCTTTAACAGATCAAAAAGTTTTCAATGCCAGTGAAGTCCCTTCTTAAATACGGACTGTCTGACAAAAAAAACCACCGCGATACACTTCCTCAAGAACAGTGAAGATATAAAGAAAAGAGAAATGCTGCTTTATTGAGCACCTGCTGTGTGCTGGGAACAGGGCTGATTGCTTTCCCTGCATTATCTCTTTCAAACTTCTTAACAATGTGAACTAGGTAACATTATCAACCTGTTCCACATGAGGAAATGGGGGCTCAGGAAGGTTAAGTAACTTACTAAGTTCTCAGGGCTATTAAGTGAGGGACTCCGAATTTGAACTGTGTTGTTCTCTACAATTTTGTTTTCCCAACTCTGGCCATGACTTCTACTTCATTTTAATTTATTCTCTTCCTCAAATTCAGTAAGTAAATCTCTCATTCAAAAATGTACTTCAGACACATGAGAAGAATCACTGCCATTATGTATGTAGTAATAAACCAGTATATTAAGATATACTGAGCCCTCACATATACTTTCTTCAGATAAATAAACAAATGCATTATTATTTTTTCATCTATTAATATTAAAAATACATCATGAATTAAGTAGCAGTAGTATAAATTCCTTCTTCCGGAAAACACATGAAGAAAATATACTTTATGCTATTTTTTGGTTTGAGAATATAAATATTAAAACATCATTTTAAAAGCTATTTAAATGTAATAGTTATAGGAATCACTCCAACTTCTACACAAATAATTTTAATACTTACTTGAAGCTATGTGGAAAAAAAATAAACAGAAGTTGGTTAAAAAGGAACTACTGCATGATTAGTGACCTCCATGTATGACATTTCCTTTGAAAATGGGTAATCAAACCCTATATATCTTTCTAAACTTTTATATTAAAAATAAAATTGAGGGGTTTGTTTTCTCCAAGAAAAGTAACTCCTTTAAAAATATTTATTTAATATTAACATATCATATATATCCATTAAGTAAAGCACTTGAAATTCATATATTCATTTATTCTTTCCATCTACTGGTTACCTACTAAGTCAGAATCATACAGCGAATCATACATTAGGCGCTCTATTTATATATGCAAGAACACGATCTCTCTCCTCAAGTTACTCATGACCCAGGAAGAGAGGGGCAGGAAAACAACATGTTCTATGTTGTGATAAATGTTATTATAAAGCACAGTAAACTTAACTGGAGCACATAAGAGAGACAGCTAACTCTGACTTCATCTGCAACCAGTCAGGCTTCTATAGTACATTGAGCCCTGTTTTGAGGATTCAGTAGAATGAGACAAGTGGAGAAGGAAGTGAAAGTGTTCCCAAAACTGGGTATCGCATAGTCAAAGACAGCATGTTGTAGAATCTGCAAATAGTTATATAGAATCTGGGTCTTAAGTTTGAAGAAAAAGACAAAAGGAAAACAGAGAAGTTGGTAAGGTCTAGTGACAAAAAGCATCTGAGATCACATTAACAACTTCTGACTTTGGACCATAAATGCAAAACAAACCAATATAAAGGGGCATTGTCAATACAAAGATAGTGCCCATTTGACTACTGGGAAAATGCTGGAAGCTTTTTGCACATATGTGAGTACTGAGTGGCCAAAAAACTGAGAAGCCAATTACTAAAAGTGAGTCATTTTAAACAATATTTCACTAAAGAAAAGCCAGCAGTTTTTCTTTGAGCCATCATGCTCTCTAAGCTACTTTGCTTAGCACGTTTACCCAAGAAGCAGTTACTAAGACCTTAACACTTCTGTTTACAACACAATGTTAATATGGGTCAGTTTTAGTGAAGGAATTATTCTATTCAACAATAAATCATTTGAGGATTCTCCCAGCTCTCACCCACTTCCAATCTTACCAATTCCAGAAAAGATAGGCTGAAAGATTTCAAAGAAGTTGGAGCCAAGATCAGGCACATCAGATTTTAAGCAAAATTATCAAGTGAATGAGGTGTGGTTTTGTCTTTACTACTTCCTTTGATAAGCCTTCCTCTCCCTCCCCTTTCCCAATACCCTGAACTCAGGGCTAACTCCCAAATGGCTCTTACATGACAGCACCTGAGGTTTTTCTTAAAATGGGCTCAAACTGTTAATCCCATCTTTATCTTTGCTCTTTCTGATCAAAATTTTCATTTCCTGAGTAAAGTTACTTCTTTAAAACTGCATCCAAAAATGTCTCAGACATTTCAGGATTACATTTTTTGTGTGTGCCACATGAGAAATAGACTTGCTTTTATTCCCAGTCATTTCATCAAACCCTTTACCTATTCTTTATTTTCTAACATCCCATGCCTGAGTATATTGTTCTTATTAAACAGGCAACCCCAAACAGACAACTTTTCTCCCTAGGTGTCAGGCTTATCAAGAGAAGTGTCACCTGTCATTTTAATCTCCTAATGCAGCAAAGAACGTTAACAGAAGATGTGGCACATATACACAGTGGAATATTACTCAGCCATAAAAAGAAATGAAATTGAGCTATTTGTAGTGAGGTGGATGGACCTAGAGTCTGTCATACAGAGTGAAGTAAGTCAGAAAGAGAAAAACAAATACCGTATGCTAACACATATATATGGAATCTAAGAAGAAAAAAAAAAGGTCATGAAGAACCTAGGGGTAAGACAGGAATAAAGACACAGACCTACTAGAGAATGGAGTTGAGGATATGGGGAGGGGGAAGGGTAAGCTGTGACAAAGTGAGAGAGTGGCATGGACATATATACACTACCAAACGTAAGGTAGATAGCTAGTGGGAAGCAGCCACATAGCACAGGGAGATCAGCTCGGTGCTTTGTGACCATTTAGAGGGGTGGGATAGGGAGGGTGGGAGGGAGGGAGACGCAAGAGGGAAGAGATATGGGGACATATGTATATGTATATGTATAACTGATTCACTTTGTTATAAAGCAGAAACTAACACACCATTGTAAAGCAATTATACTCCAATAAAGATGTTAAAAATAAATAATTAAACAAACAAACATCCAACCTACTCCCTCTCCGTAGCCTTTCTCTTTGGGGATGAGAAGAAATATGTATTTGTGCCTCCAGCCCCCTTCTTCCTGCTGGCAAAGGAAGGGGAAAGAATTAAGTATCCCGGGCTTCCCTGGTGGCGCAGTGGTTGAGAGTCCGCCTGCCGATGCAAGGGACGAGGGTTCGTGCCCCGGTCCGGGAAGATCCCACATGCTGTGGAGCGGCTGGGCCCGTGAGCCATGGCCGCTGAGCCTGCGCGTCCGGAGCCTGTGCTCCGCAACGGGAGAGGCCACAGCAGTGAAAGGCCCGCGTACAGCAAAAAAAAAAAAAAAAGAAGAAGAAGCGGCTGAACTCGGGCTTTCCTCTCAAATACTTACCAAAATTGATTAGAAAACATTGATTAAGTCAGTTATGGAAAGCAATAGCCATGTATGCCTATTTTCAACTGCAAAACAATAATACCATAAAATATAACAAAATAATATCCACTCTGTATTGCATACCAATTATAAAATCCTTCATAGATATTTTTTTCTAATCCTGCCATAAACTCCACAAGACAGAAGAAATTATTCACCTTTTTTCAGATTCAGAAACTGAAGCTCATGACTACATGGCTTTTCTGGGTTACAGCTGACTGAAGCCAGGATTAAAACCCATGTTTTTCTGCCTTCAGAGTACGTATACATGTGACAATAGGTAGGTAGATAGATAGATAAACAGACAGAGAGAAAGAGATAGATCAGACAGAGAGAGAGAAAGAGAGAGAGAGTGAATACTGTGTTTGGTGACCTCTGATATCGGTCAAGAATGGAAAAAAATGTTTTGGTATGTAGCATACTGAAACCTAAATAAACTTTCAGAGAAATCACTTACCACTCACTCTTTATGTCTTGCAAAGTAATGAATCTTTCTGCTTTGGGCATGCAACTGATTTCAACAAGAAAGGCACTCTTCCCAAATTACAAAGTCCTTTACTTGAAGATACACTAAGAAGCTAGGCAACAAGACAGGCTACATGTGGAAAATATAATGCAAATGCAGTACAATGCAAATGTTCATTCTACTCATTTAGTTGCTCAGTCAATCAATAACTATAGCCACAGCGTGTTCACTACTTTCCAAACTCTGCCTTAGGTGCCCTATGTAAAATAAAGAACAACTCTCTCGGCCCATGGGAAGTTAACAGTTTTATTCAGAGAACAAGAACATAAATAATTAATTATTTCATAAAATGTGTGCTAACAGAGGTAGAAATAGAATTCTGTGGGATTCTGGGGAGTAGCTATAACTCTCCCTGGGGGAATAGGGAGAGATTTTACTAAATATATGACTTTTGAGATACACATGCTCAACTCCATTTTTTAAAAAATAGGAGTGAAAAGATGTCACAAAAACTGAAAACACATACAGGATATTTTTCACATGGACATTAAGCTCTCTTGATTCATGACCTTATTACTCCGTACCTGCTCATATGCAGCAATCTTCCATCTGACCTTTTCCTACTCCAATCATTCAACAATCTACTGCCACCAGATTCTTAAAGCAATGCCTTCACCAGTTCACTCCCTGCTCAAGAGCCTATTTGCTAAACAATCTCAACTATTTTTCCCATTTTAAAAATACCACCAAATTGTGAAACGTCATTTAAAATCCTGCAACTTCATCTCCTACTTTTACCATTTTGGATACTTCACAGACATCTTCCTTTCCTCCATATTTTCAACCACTCCCTAGAGTGGGTTGCCAATCTAAAAGCAAAACAAAAAGAATTTTCTCTTCACCCCACTTTAAATCTTAAGTCAATGTCCCTTCATCATGGAATTCTCTGATCCCATACTCTAGATATCAAGACCCTCAGCTATATACTTTTATGACTTCAAGTTCTTTCCCTGCAAAACATATACTACATGGTTTACCATTAAATTCTTATGCAATTATTCAATTAATGCCTATATAGGAGTATATTTTATGTTACCTGTTTTTAATTACCACTGAAACTCCAAAACCTAGTATAATGATGGGGCACGAGGTAAGAGCAACTAGATAATATTTTAAATATATGACTGACTGAATCAATGAATCCTGCCCAGTGTACACATCTCGCTCTAGGTGTGAACCATACCAACATGTACCAATTTTATTCCACCACCTAAAGCCCTGTTACTCTTGCGGTTCTGAGCTCCTGAAAGATCCTCCCTAATTTTTCTCTATTCAAATTGTGTAAATCCTTCAAATTTCTAGAAAAAGCTTAATAAAGCCTTCGATTTTATTGATCTCTTCTGTTTCTGATTTATCATACAACTTAGACATAAGTTGAATAAGGCAGCATCAACATGTCTTATTCTCTTTCCAGTAACATTTTTCTGATTCATAATTTTTCACCCAATGATAAAATTACCCTCCATAAATAATTTTTACTGTAACCCAAAATTAAAAAAAATATTTTTATTGTTGAAAATGATGACAGTCTTTAATCAAACTAAAATTTGAATTATAGTTTAGCCCATTTTTGCAATTGACACCAGGAAATGATCCAAACTACATAGAATAACAGTATAATACAAGGAAGTATTAGAAGACTAAGCTGAAAAGAGGGCCCTAAAGGACTCAGATAGATTGAGAAGCTCCTCTCCAGCAGAGAGAAGATACCAGAGAAGAAGTAGGATGGTGACCTGAAAGTGAAAAGGTTTAAGTAATCTCCCACCTCAATTCTATCAAGTAGAGGGAGTGAATGCTTTAGCAAACAGAAATAACAATGCCAGTCCAGTTGAGGGGCTTCTGCGACAAAGTGGACAGTAATATCAAAACTTTAGGACCAGCGGGGGAAAGCTAGAGCAGATGGAACTGAATAGAGGTAGAAATAAAAAGGAAATATGATTACTTCTAAGATTCAGCACATGCAGCAAGAGTTCCTAGAAACGCTAAGGGTTTGAACAGAAAAGTAAGGGTCTCTCAAAACATAGAAGGAAAAAGAACAAAGGTGGTGAGTGAGTTCAACAGATTTACAGGCAGAGGTTTGTACAGAACTGTTCAGTGTCTGAATGCTTTCTCCCCTTTTATAGCCTTTTAATGTTTGGTATGTATTTCAGAGAATATTTTCAGTAGTTAAGCCAATTCATAAAACTATGTGGGATATAACTAGAGGACCAGGCAACCCAGCAATATTCCATCATACCATGTATAAATTAAATTTATTGTCTAATAACATTAAAATAATAGCTTAAATTAGGGCTGATGACTCTTTTTCTACTGGAACATTCTGACCTAGAGTCCAAAGGAGGAGTTGATTACATAGCAAAAAACCTCTTTTTCTCTCTTTTAAAACATGAAATTTAAAGCTTTCAACTCATTATTTAGGGAGAAAACTCGAGGTTGTAAATCTTTATGAAGTGACTACAGTTAATATGTTCACCATACAATTCAACATCCACATACACATAATAGTTAAGGGTATGGAAACCACTTAAAGGGAAAAAAGGAAGAGGAGAGAAAAAGCTAATTCACAAAGATGGTGGGGAAGAACTATAGAAACAAAGAGATAGAAAGATTAGGAAAACAGAGGATTCAGTAGAAGAGGCAAAAAGTCTGATAAAATACAATGACAGAGAAGCACAGAAAGATCAAGGTTAGGGGAGAGAATTCTGAGAAGTGCAGCGTAGGGGTGGGCTGGGACCTGTGTCACTGGGTTAGTCAAGCTGTCATTCATCAAAGCCAGTGATTCACAGAATTATCATCCATTGTCTCTATCTCTTTGAAATGCTAATTAAAAGTCTAATATTAATAGCTAGTCCAAGAAGCACAAGATGATTTGAATGGAAAGCTTAAGGCAAAATTACAAAAAAAAAAAAAAAAAAAGGAAATTTACTTTCGGCCTCCTTTCCTGCCCCTCCCATTTTTTCAGGTTTGGTGCTTTTGTCTTCTCCTGTTTGGCACATCTACTGGCTTTCTGGCGTCTTTCCTGGGTTTGTCTTGCTTTCAGCTGGCTGCTAACATATTCCACCTAAAGTTCTAACTAAAAATCAAAGTGTACCCTCAAGTACAGGTATACCTAGTTTTATTGCACTTCTTTTTATTGAGCTTCACAGATATTGTGCTTTTTACAAGTGGAAGGTTTGTGGCAACCCTGCCTTGAGCAAGTCTATCAGTGCCATTTCTCAACAGCATTTGCTCCATTCGTGTCTCTGTGTCACATTTTGGTTATTCTCGCAGTATTTCAAACTTGTTCATTATTATTTTATTTATTATGGTGATCTGTGATCAGTGATCCTTGATGTTACTATCATAATTGTTTTGCAGAGCCACGATCCAGTACCATACAAGACAGCGAACATAATAGATAAACATGTGTGTTCCGTCTGACTACTCCAAAGACCGGCTGTTCCCCCCATCTCTCCCCCTCTCCTCCCTATTCCCAGAGACACAATAATATTGTAATTAGGCCAACTAATAACCCTACAATGACCTCTAAGTGTTCAAGTGAAAGAAAGAGTCAAACATCTCCTACTTTAAATCAAAAACTAGAAATGATCAAACTGAGTGTGGAAGGCATGTTCAAAGCTGACAGGCTGAAATCTAGGTCTCCTGTACCAGTTAGCCAAGCTGTGAGTGCAAAGGAAAAGTTCTTGATGGAGATTAAAAGTGGTAAGCCAGTGAACACACAAATGACAAGAAAGCTAAGCAGCCTTATTACTGATACGAAGGAAGTTTCAGTGGTTTGGATCAAGCCAGCTACAACATCCCCTTTTAAGTCAAAGCCTAACCCAAGGAAGGCCCTAACTCTCTTCAATTCTATGAAAGCTGAGAGAGGTGAGGAAACCGCAGAAGAAAAGTTTGAAGCTAACAGAGGTTAGTCCATGAGTTTTAAGGAAAGGAACTATCTCTATAATATAAAAGCTCAAGGTGAAGCAGCAAGTGCTGTTCCGTAGCCCATGTATCAAGGAATAATTTTGATTTTCAAGTCTTATTATTTAAGAAATACATTTTGTAAAGCCATAGTTACATAAGATAGTGATTCCTCTGATGGATCAGGACAAAGTAAATTGAAAAGCTTCTGGAAAGAATTCACCATTCTAGATGCCATTAGGAACATTCATGATTCATGGAAAGAGGTCAAACATCAACATTAACAGGAGTTTGGAAGAAGCTGATTCCAACCCTCATGTATGATTTTGAAAGGTTCAGGACTTCCGTAGAAGAAGTACTGAGAATTTGGAGGAAAAAAATGATTCAGAATATTATATAAACTTAATTGATTAAGCAACCACAGGGCCTGAGAGGGTTGATCACAATTTTGAAAAAATTTCTACTGTGGGTAAAGTGCTATCAAAAAGCATTGCATGCTACTGAGAAATCACTTCTTGAAAGGAAGAGTCGCTCAACGTGGGAAACTTCAGTGTCTTATCTTAAGAAATTGTCACGGCCACCCCAATCTTCAGCAACCACCACCCTGATCAGTCAGCAGCCATCAACATCGAGGCAAGACCCTCCACTGGCAAAAAGATTATGACTCGCTGAAGGCTGAGAAGATGGTTAGCATTTTTTAGCTACAAAGTATTTTTAAGTAAGGTACAAACATTGTTCTTCAGATGCAATGCTATTGCACACTTAATAGACTACAGTAAATATAAACATCACTTTTATATGCACTGAGAAACCAAAAAGTTCCTGTGACCAGCTTTATTGCCATATTTGCTTTGTTGTGGTAGTCTGGAACCCAGCCCGCAATATCTCCAAGGTATGCCTGTATACTACTTCTCAGAGTAGTATACTGTATATTTTAAAAGAAGAGACCTCTTAATGCATTCAGTAAATTAGAGAATAGTATGCATTCGTCCTCGGATTCAGTGGTGAATAGGCACTACTCTCTTGAAGCTAAGTGCCCCTCTCAAAGAAGCCAGTGAGCAGTGAGGAAGGATGAGCAAGGAGAGCCTGGGTCAGGTACTGGGTGGTAGAAACCATGGGAAGCAAGATGGTCTAGTGGGTGCAAAGTGTTCACTGCTCCACTCTGCCTATATTGCCTTGTAGGATGCCTTCTCCTAGAGAGTTCTCACCCGATGCTTTTGCTGAAAATTTCAGTTGCATAGTGTTGAGATTATAATGACATCTAGGAATAGAAGGCTCAATTATTTTTGGACAGCCACCACCCTCTTAGGTTCTGACACCCATTTTATTTTTTATTTCATAATTAAAACACAGTGTGTGCACAGAATAGAAGTAAGGGAAGGGGAGAAGAAAGGGAGGGAGGGATGGCAGAAAGCAAAATGGATTGCTTATTAAGAACTGAATAATGATACCACGGCATATCAACCTCTATTTTAGAGACCCTACCCTGAATGGAACTGAGAGTCTATTTGCACATGGAAAGATGAGGTATGCCACCTTGCCCTTATGAAATTATTTTAACTGTTTGTACATACCATCAAAGAAAATTAGACCATATCCTAAGGATTTTCACCAGTTCAGTATCTTAAAGGATACTTTACAGTTGATCATTCAAAGTGGGTGCATTTTACATATGTCTTTACACAAATCTTAGAGTTGAAAAAAAAAAAAAGCATAAACTGTAGTGTCTCAGTATTGTAATTGAAAGATTCAGGTCTCTCGTCAAGAAAGCCATAATTACTGTGAGCAGTATTATCTCTACCACTTCATTATACTGCCAACACTGTAACACTGTACAGAATGTCTTAGAAGAGATTATTAAATATTGACATCAGTAATAATAAGTGCCAAGCATCTTATATGTATTACTTCAATTCTCAGAACAGTTTTATGAGGTGGTCACCATTTTATCCCCATTTTTACTGAGGAGGTAACAACATTTAGAAAAATTGTACTACTTACCCAAGTAATAAGGCCAGTTGGGGGTATAGTCATGGTTTACATTTAGATCTGGTCTGTCTCAGCCGTGGGCCAGAGCTACGTTCTATCTAACTAATCATTTTATCATCTACTTCAATAAATTTCGAATTCTGTTCAAGGGAAGCCCCAGGCTTTAAAGAAGCCACCTCTGGGGCCACCACAGACGGATAGAAAGTTGAGGGGACCATGGAATAATAGTCCTTCTCAAAGGCAAACCAAGCAACTCTGCTTAAATAAGTTTTAAAAGCTTGAGTCCACATTATAATTTAACTTGAAGAACTATTTTTACTGCTAATAGGAAACAAAGAAAAACTTTGAGAACCATTGATCTAGATTTTTTAAACTTGACTTTTTTCCATGATAAGCATGAATTATTGAAGAGCAGTGAGTGCCAGAACCATATGGGGTTCATCAAGAACTAAAGAGAAAGGAAAAACACAATTCCACCTCCGCATTAATAGAAAATGAATCTTACAGGCAGCTGATCAATAATTAAAAATGAAAACAAGTGCTCTCTAATTTATTTGCAGGCTGCGCCCAATTCTGGAATAATAGGCAAACACACAAACACACACACAGACACAGACACACACATAAAAGTAAATATATGAGTCACTGAAATATTTTATTTTTCTTCTACATTATAGATTCCAAAATTTTGTCATTTAAAAAAATATGAATTTGTTTTTTGTTTTGGGTGTACTGCACCAAATTTTCACCAGTGGGGGATGGCTTTCCTCCTGGCTAAACCACACTTATTGATCATGAAACCATTTCCCTCTTTGACCATGTCTCCTTGCCCCATCCCCATTTCCATTGCCCTTCTCTGTAAAGGAATGCCAGATAAAAGAAGTGTTATTAATTCCTATTGCATTAATCCATGGCAAAAGAGTTTATAGCCTCATCTATGATTCTCTAATCAACCATTTTAGTGGATTTATTTAAATACACCAAAATGCAGTATTTGCTATCAGAAGCCCAGATTTAAATACTAATTTTGTCACTACATTTGACTATGTCACTTAGTTTCTCTGAATTTTCTGAAATTAGGATTAATAATTTCTGGTGAGCAAAAAGAAAAAACAGGATACCAGTTGAAAATACTTTTGTACATCAAGCAAATATAATTTATCATATGTATGCTGGATGAAAAATTAAATACTGGGCATTTCAAAGTTAAGATTATAAAACAAAAATATCATAAACTCAAGAGTCAAAATATTTCATGATTTTATGTCTAGATGTAAGGAAATGATTTCATTATGTTATGATGATTACAATTAAGAAGAAATTTTGTCCACAGTTCTATTACAGTAGCATGACTTGTAATTACCCTAAAAAAGTAAAAGTATGATTCATAAATATCATATATAAATAGATATTGGGATTGTCACTGCTTAAGAAAGAAGAGTCAACAGACTCTTTACCTTCTAATCTAAAACATTTTTAACAATGGTAAATTGGAAAAATATTTGCTCTAAAATATTTGTAATGTAAATCATATTTATCTCAAAATGTTTCTACTCAAACTCTCTTGTATAAAATTACATTCTACCAGCTTAGAGCAATCTTCCTGTATAGTCATACAGTTTCAAATTTTACTGGATTACAATACTTTAAAAAAGTGCATAAAGATAACAGGTAAAATAAGGGTCATAAATATAGATATGCATTTTCACAGTAACACTGGGCAACAAACTGATAGTATTACTCAAAGCAAATCTTGGTTTGCAAGTGGGAAAGAGAAAGAGCACGTTTACTCAGTCATGTACTGTATAGTAGTCCTTTCCAGGCATATGTCATGGCATTACAAGGTGAAGTGTACATCCTCCCTCACAAGGCCATTTGCCCAGCTTATTTTGTTTCTTTGAAGTAAAGAACGCATATTTGTGTTAAGAGGATATATTCTCATCTGTTTTTCTGTGTGGCCAAAGTCTGACATACTGCTTACAGAAATTGGAATGGAGTTTCTGGCAATAAGAATAACAGCCAGCACTTTACTGAGTACCCACTACATGCCAAAAACTACGCTGAGTGCCTTATAAAAATAGGAATAATAGCAAACAAATAGTAGTTTTTATTTGCTAATCAGGGTCCTAAGCACTTTTAATATATATTCACTTGTGATATTCTCACAACAGTCATATGAATTAAGTGCTATTATTAACCCCATTTTCCAGAGCAGTAAACAAAGACGTAGAGAAATTAAGTACCTTTTCCCCGGTATCAGAGCTAACAGAACTGGGATGTACACCCAAACTTCCTGACTCCAAAGCCTGAGAGCTTAATCTTGAAGCCATGCTGCCATCCTATAGACCTCTACTAATTAGGGTGACATGGGGATAATAGAGGACATGAGACACAGTGTTATCTAGATCTAGAAAGGAATCATTGACATCATCAAGTCCAAGCTCTATTCTGACTGAGACTAATTATTTACCCAAGGTCCAAAGCCAGTTAGGGCAAAGCAGAACGTATAGCCATGAGTTCTGATCGTATCTATGGCCCTTTCTACTGTACAGGTTAAACTCTTGAGAAAAAAAACCTATCATTGATACTTCAAAGGTATTTTCTAGGTTTGTGTAAGTAAAAAACTAAACTTGTATTCACATCTTATCTTATAAAGCAATAATGACCAAATGCTATTGATATTTAAAATTCTTTTTAAGGGTTGTAACCCTAACTAACTAAAAAGGACAGTGAAAACAATAAAACAGTTCATCAGCCAGAAAAAAAAGTATATCATTAGTGTTTATATTCTGAAACATATATTCAACTAGATTCTTCAAAACTGAAACTAAGAATAAAATTGCTAGTCTAAATCTATTTGCCATCCTAAGCTTGACATTTAATACTGTGAAATTTTCCAGCACTCACAACGAAAATAAAAGCATAAAACTTCTATGGTTGGTAAAGATCTAAGTGTTTACTGTACCTAAGGAGATAAAATAATTTGCTTGCTGGATTTGCAAACAGAGAACCAGAGTTTGGTAACTAATTAGTTGTGAAATGGGGGAGAGGAGGTTGAGTTTAAAATTTGCAGCCTGGGAGATTTAGAGGGTGTGATACCATAAACCAAATTAGGAAACTCATGAAAGCATCAGTCTGGGAAGAAATTAGTTCAAATTATTTCAAGCCTGTTAAATTTGTAGTGTGGTAGGTTAAGCTGCCATAGCAGATAGTAGGGATGAAGGGTAGAAAGGTATTCTTCTCTTTTTTTTCCCCTTTCGTTGTACTTACATTTCATCTTGGTACAACTGTGTTCTTTGAAAATATCTATCTTTAATAAAATCCTAGATTTCTACTATATGTGGTACTCCAAATGGTTTATTAGGCCCCTGAGGAAATCAAGATATTAGCTTCTTAGGCATTGTTTCAAACTTTTACTCCTTTTTATGCACTGCTATAGTAGGGTTTTTTTCTGTATTACTTCTATATTAAAAGTATGCAGCTTTCTTATAAATTGTTTGTTTTTCAGACATTACTTCTATCATAGCCTTCCTTAAAATACCCTAACTCTCTTAATATTCTCTCAAAGCCAATTTTTTAAAACTTAGTAAGTTCTAATATGTCCTTGAACCAAATCTTAAATGTTGCCATATTTCAATCACTGGACTCCTATTAAAAAGAATAAAGATGTAATGGACAACTGAAATGCTGGTTGAGAGGCTACAAATTTGAAGAGCCAATAAGGCTATTAATCTTAACTCTCTATCACACACACGGTCTTCAAAGTGGAACATGGAAGTCATTTTACTGAGATATTGAGATATGGGAATAAACTGTTTATATATATATATATATGTATAAAATATTTTAAAATATGTCTATTTCGTATTCATACATAATAATTTAGTCCGGTATTTCATATTTATAATTTTTATATGTATTAAAATAAATACATATATATTGAATTTGCCTGAATTTTTTATACTATGCAATAAAAATACATAAATAATAATACCCTTCTAGAGGATATTAATATGCTCCATTTCACATTCTTCATTTATCAAGAAATAGGTCAACTTTACATACAGAGTTTATTATTTCATAGTGAAAAAGAGAAATCATTATAATTTATTTATCTATCCATCCATCTACTGATATAAGAAACATTTATTAAAAATCTGTCTTCTTACCAGGAAAAACATTATATCCTTATTCATAATTTTAACATTTGTGGGTCTAGAGAATTCCTTGCACACATTATGTGCCTGATAAATTTTGATGGATAAATGTATGAACTGACCTAGTTTGGTGTAGCTTCCCTAGAAAGGAATTGGAAAAATAGACTTAAAGTCTTCGATACAGATACTAGCTTAATGCAAGGTCTTTCCAAGTATTAAAGTTAGTCAACAGTGGAATGGCTTCCTTAGGTAGTGAGCCTCCCATCTTTGAAAACATTCACAGAGAGCCTGGTGACCAGCTGCCAGAGATGTGATGCAAGTTGAGTGGCTACTTGATTGGGTAAGGAGTAAATGAGGCAACCTCTGAAGTACTTCCAACTCCAAGGTATATTGATGCTAGACTTATAATTTCTAGAGACATGCTGAAAATGCCTTGGTAAAAGATCTAATAGAATACTATTGAAAGTAATGTTTTTCTATTGTTTGTACCTATTAATGATTATTTCTCTAGTCTCTAGAATGCTTCGTAAGGACAAGCAGCTCTACTCCAAGTTAATGGAAGAGACTTGCATGGAGAGTCTCTCAGAGTGGAGAATCAAAGAGCCAAGAGGCAGACAGAAGCACAAGCACTAGTGGAGAAGCAGTACAAGAGCTAGAAAATGAACTCAGGCCTAAATAACCCACAGAAGTAATGATCAAATACGTATAACTGAGATCTTCCTGAATACAAGAGTTTTTTCCTTTAGTTTACAAGCATTTCTTCCTGAGGTCAATTCTCCAGGTAAATAAACACAATATAACTTTATGAAGTACTAATATAAGAAACAGAAAATAGTAACTCAGTTCAGAAGACCAATCTCTATAACACTGCCCTAATTAGCCCTCTCCACACTGATCCTTTATTCTTAAGACTTTATCTCTTAAGCATCATTATTAGGTTTATACTCTACCTCTTTATTCTTTTACTACATAACTGGTAATTATTCTAATGTTGGTTCAGGCCTGCGTGTTTCTTTTCTTCCTCAGGTGGATTGTGGGCTATTTAAAGATAAAGACTTTGTCTTGTAATTATCTTCCCCAGAAATCAATGGAATGTTAATGTTAACCATTCTCTCCACCTGGAAGTCCCTCTCCCTCTTCCCAGATGTCTGAACTCTTTCATTACTACAGGGCCAGTTATTGTGTGGAGTCTTTCAAAGGTTCTATAGCTCTTAGTAACAACTTCCTTTTCTGAACTCTTATGTAGAGTGTTTATTGTCTCCACCACTAATTGGAACTGAGCATATGCCACCTTGTCCTTGGCAACACTTCTGCTGTCTGAGCCAAAAACAGGATCCTTCCCCTGGAGAGAAAGCATGCCAACGTTGTGAACCCATGATAAGCTTATTTGTCCTCCTCAGTACATAGGAACCTTGAGGAACCCCAAAATACTTCCCAAGGTCTAGTGAGAGGGCCAAAAGGTTTAACAGGTTGAAGATGATATCCTGGCACCATGCAGTTTAATCGCAACTAACTGGAGTACAGCTGTAGTAACTATCTTTCAGTGCCACCACAATGATAAACCTTAGGTAGGCCTAAGCCTAGGAGGACAAAAAGCCTCAGTAGGACCTTAAGCAAAATCAGTTACAGGTTATCAAGAGCTCTCCAAGGTACCAAAGGACTAGAGCTACTCAGTCTACCCACCCAATGGTAAGAGTTCTGCTTCTCTGTGTTCTTTAGGTGACACTGTTTATTTACTTACTTACTTGTTTACTTATATACTTATTTATGTGACTCCCACTATTATAATGCCAGACACCTGCCTTAATCTGAATCCTACTGTACCTAGCAAAATGCTACAATGCGCCTATTATCCTAACTTAATTATGACATGTTTTTGCAACTGGCCTATCTACACTGTTGACCAGCAGCAAAATTTCCTGACCAAATTTCCAATGGGCATTGAAAAAATGTGTATATCTAGTCTCCCAACATTAATGAAAACTCTTAAAAGAGAAATTGTGCCTCTGTGTATCAATAACTCTTGTTGATAACGAATACTTAATTTTTCTTTGACTTCTATGTATACAGTCTAGCGCAGGCCTCTGTCATGAGTGACCACACAGTGAATTCTTGTTTGGCTGACCTAAACCTAAGAAGCCAAACCCAGGGCTTGAGTGATGCCTACAAGTGAACCAGAGAAGTACACTTAGCTTCTGCAACTCTCTGAGTGTATTGTCTAACTAGCCCTCCAAACCAGATCTGGACAGACTTCCAGCTTAGATTTAGGTTAGTGCTATATAGTCGAATAAAAGAACAAAAGAGTATCGTTACATGTGTAAATATCTAACTGTGTTTCTGGATGCAAAGAAACTCCTATGCATTACTGATTTGCAAAAGATTGCACAAAGGATGCAATATATTGAAAATAATTTTCTAAAATATTGCTGGAGCAATAAAATGCTGCTGGATAATTTCTAAAGTATGCTGCTGGAGCATCCCATAAATTTGCATGGGACATTTAAATAACTCTATGTGAACCATAAACTTATTCTAAAAGTTGCTTTTTAAATAAATTAGGCTTCAGTTCCTTAATTAATGATTTCTAGGCTAGGAAAAGCACTAATACATTTAGTTGTCACTTCAATAATATCAAAACAAAATGTGCAGCAACTACTAGCCCCCATCAATGACACTGAAAGTTTTTGCCAGTTTTAACCAGGTCATCAACACTATATGTCATCACATCTGGATGCATCTGAATGTGAAAGTAAGAACTCCTACCATTAATTTAAGAATATAATTACTCCCAAAAGCAACAAAAAAATGGCGTTTTCAATTTTATAGGTAGTTTCATCATTATAAAATATGAAATTATATAACTGTTACATCTTATACCATTTTATCCTTAGATCACAATCTATATCACATTTTCATTATTATCATACATATTTGTATTCTGCCTCAGCACACAGTGGGCTCTCAATTGATATTGGCTGGATAAATATATAGTGGAATATGCTTGATTATTCCATTTCTTCTTATGTTATCTTGTATTTCTTATCTCTCTTGTATTGTGTCACTTAGCTAAGACATTTCATCTTTTATTCCTTTTAGTTTCTCTTGGCATTTTTCCTCTCACTGACTGCATTACACTTGATATCACAGTTCACAATTTTACCTAAAAATTATTTGTGTGATTTATGTCTCTAATATCTATATTCTTCCCTGCACTGAAGGAGGGTACATTGAAGAGGATGATGCAGATGTTAAAGTATGACAGTCGAATAATGATGGCAAAGATAATACAGGCAATAAAATAGGAGTATGTGGAAAAACAGAAAAATAGTGTCTGGGGGACAGTAGGTATTCAATACATATTTATTAAATAAATATAAAAGTGAATGAATGAACTCAAACTTCACTTTTTCTTTTAAACTTTCCTAACCTTTGGAACTGAATTAATTCATCCCTTTCTGCTGTTCTGTAAAATAATCACAACAATGATAGTAGTTAATAGGTACCGAGGGATTGTTTTGTGTCAGACATCATTTAAAATGCCTTCAAGGTATTAACTTACTTCATCCTTACAGCAGCTCCATAGGGTAGCTACAATAAGCTCCTCATTTTATAGCTAAAGATACTCAGACACAGAGAAGTTAACCCCCAGGTCACGCAGTCAACAATCAGTCAACAAACTGCCCACCCACAAACAGACAAGAACTCCTCAACATAAGCATTTTGTATTGTTTATCTCAGTTTCTCCAATGCCTAGTTATAGAACAGCACCTGGAATATAGCAAGTGCTTGGTAATTTCTGATAAATGAATGCATGGATATCTTAAGAGTAATGAATAATATGAACCAACCACACAATATAAAACCAATTCCTGACATACTTGCCAAACTACAGGTCTCCAAAGTTGAGAGGAGCTCCCAGCCATTTTCCCTATCACAGGGGATGCTCTGCCCAACCTTTTCCTCTCTTTGCCTCTGGACGAGGAAATATTAATTTGATCTCTGTTATATCACACTGCTGTCATCCTCACTTCCTTATATCATCAGCCTCACTGGCCTTATTTCTAGTTCTTAAACGCGCCAAGCATGTTCCCACCTGGAAGCCTTTTCTGTTCTTTCTGATGGAAATGCTCTTTTGCCAAATTTTCTCATGGGTAGAGACCTTTAGCCAGTCAGATCTCAGCTCAGTCATGATCTGCTCAATGAAGTTTCCTTGACCAAATATAAAATTACCTTAGGCAGAAGCCATGTGCTCCAGTTCAGCTTGGCATGGAGATAAACTGTGGAATTTTAGATACAAGTCCTAGTTATTATAAAGTAACTTACTTCTAACTTATATCGTCCTTTGGGCATTTTTCTCCCAAAAGTAACTCAGAAGTAAGAGGAGTAGCTGGGCCAAAACAAGCTGTAGGCCCGCCTGTAATCTTTGGCCATTATACAATTGAACAGCACCCCAAATTCTATGATTAACCCTACAAATATTCATTTGCTTCCTGACCGAAAATTAATGTACGAATGAGCAAAGTCATGGTGACAGAAAGTGACAAAGAACAATCTTGAAGGGAAAAATAAAATGCAAAATAGTATTCCATTGTTAAAATCGAACTAGATATATATGAAATTCAGGTCTTTTTATAAACCACCGAGCCATAAAATTGGTCCCCTAGGCAGTCACCTCTGCAATCACCATTGTCAAGCCTTCAAATGACATAAAAGAGGATTACCCAATTTTCTGGATCCCTTTCTCACTATCCACTAGGCCAGGGTATCTCAACCTCAGCACTAATAACATTTGAGGCCCGATAATTCCTTGTTGTAGAAGTGTGTTCTGTGCACTGTAGTATGTTTAGCAGCTTCTCTGACTGCCACTCACTAGATATAATTAGCAACCACCCCCCATTCCCACACCAAGATATGATGACCAAAAAAATCTCCAGACATTGCTAAATGTCCCCAGGGGGATAAAATTGCCTCAGTTGAGAACTCTAGAAATAATTCCTTCTAAATCCACTGTAGTTTGGACCAAAGTATGAGAAGAACTACAGGTTTACAGCTATGTGGCTTGCATTTCACTTAAACTTGTAGCAGTCTTTTCGACAAACAATGCTGGGAAAACTAAACATTCACATGTAAAAGAATGAAGTTGGACCTTTACCTTACACCCTACACAAAAGTTAACTCAAAGTGAATCAAAGACCTAAGCATAAGTGCTATGACTATAAAACTCCTAGAAGGAAACATAGGAGAAAAGCTTTATGACTTTAGATTTGGCAATAATTTCTTAGCTATGACACCAAAAGCACAGGCAAAAAAAGTAAAATTAGACTACCTAAAAAAATAAAACTTCTGTGCATCAAAAGATACACCCAACAGAGTGAAAAGGCAACCTATAAAATGGGAGAAAATATTTGCAAATCCTATATCAGATAAGGAGTTAATATCCAGAATACAGAAAGAGTTCAACAACAACAAAAAAACAACTCAATTAAAAAATGGGTAAAAGGGACCTCCCTGGTGGTACAGTGGTTAAGAATCCACCTGCCAAAGCTGGGGACACAGGTTCAAGCCCTGGTCCAGGAAGATCCGACATGCCACGGAGCATCTAAGCCCGTGTGCCACAATTCCTGAGCCCGTGCACCACAACTACTGAGCCCGCATGCCACGACTACTGAAGCCCATGCATCTAGAGGCCCTGCTCTGCAGCAAGAGAAGCCACCACAATGAGAAGCCCGCATATTGCAACAAAGAGTAGCCCCCCACTCGCCACAACTAGAGAAAGCCTGCAAGCAGCAACGAAGACCCAATAATATTTACTTATCCAAAAAATAAATAAATAAAAATTTTAAAAATTAGCCCCTATTTAAAAAAAAATGGGTAAAAGACTTGAATATACATTTCTCCAAGAAGATATAAAAATGGCCAACAAACACATGAAAAGATGCTCAATGTCACTATTATGTAAATGCAAATCAAAACTACAATGAGATATTAGATACATCTTATACTCAGTAGGGCAACTACTGTCAAAAAAACCCAGAAAACAACAAGTGTTGGCAAGGATGTGGAAAAACTGGAACACTTGTGCATTGTTGGGGGGAATGTAAAATGGTGCAGCCATTAGGGAAAACAACCACTATGATGTTTTTTCAAAGAATTAAAAATGGAATTAGCATATGATCCAGCAATTCTACTTCCGGGCATATACCTCAAAGAATTGAAAGCAGGGTCTCAAAGAGATATTTGTATACCCATGTTCATAGCAGCATTATTCGCAATAGCCAATCAGTGGAAGTATGAGACCAAAAGGTTCATAGGTGAATGAATAGATAAAATACGGTGGTTTCCAAAGGCTAGAAGGGAGAATGGGGAGTTGTTGTTTAATGGGTATAAAGTTTCAGTTTTGCAAAATGAATGTGTTCTGGAAATTGGTTGCAAAATTATGAATGTTCTTAACACTACTGAACTATATACTTAGAAATACTTTAGACAGTAAATTTTATGTTATGTGTATTTTACCACAATTAATTTTTTTTTTTTTTTTTTTTGCGGTACGCGGGCCTCTCACTGTTGTGGCCTCTCCCGTTGCGGAGCACAGGCTCCGGACGCGGAGCCTCAGCGGCCATGGCTCACAGGCCCAGCCGCTCCGTGGCATGTGGGATCTTCTCAGACCGGGGCACGAACCCGTGTCCCCTGCTTCGGCAGGTGGACTCTGAACCACTGCGCCACCAGGGAAGCCCATACCACAATTAATTTTTAAAAATTGTATCAGTAAGTAGCGATGAGTGTAACGAAGACAAATTCTCTCAGATTTGGAAATCCAAGATGCAAAGCATCATCCTAGGAGTATCAGGGCCTTAAATATGGGTTATTATTAGATACTAGGACCCACCGGCATCTCTGAAAAAAGAGCAGCCTCTCCACTGGGTACCATTGTGATTTGCCTTTTGTTCTGCATATTTCAAAGTATGTCAAATTCAGTCATTATTTCACTCATTCTTAATTAAACACTTAATTAAATAAAAATTCATCCAGTGCTGATTATAAGTCAAGCATAGCACTGAGGGAGGAAGAGTGTGTAATTCAATTCTGGGGAAGCAATATTTGATTTTTAGAAATCTGCAGCTGAACACAATCATAGCATAGTTTAGTAGTTAAGAACACAGACTCGGGCCTGACCACCTAGGTTTGAATTCTGGCTCTGCCACTTGCTAGCAGTGGTCATTTTGCTTTTTTGCCTGTTTCCTCATCCTTAAATTGGGTTTACTAATAATACCTTATTCATAAAGTTGCTATGAGGATTAAATGGTTTAATATTTTTGAAGCTGTTAGAACATTACCGGACATGCAATAAGGGCTACATAAGTACTCATTAAACAAATTCACAAACATGTGCTGAGCACCTAATTAAATAAAAAAGACCCTGCTAGAAGTTTGAACATTTGCTTGAACTGTGCCCTAGAACCTACTACTTAACATAGTGAAAGGGGATTCCTAGATGTTGGGCTATTTCAAGAAAATGTTCAAGTCCTTGAAAATATCCCCTCCATCTGTGATGACTGAGAACAGATTGTTTAATGAAGAGGAGGTGTGACGACTGCTAAGTTTCCTCGTACCGGACTCAAAGTGTAGTTACTTCTCCTGTCCTCACAGCTTTGATCTGCACAGAAGGAAGTACAGAGCAAGCACATTGTCATGGTGTGCAAACTATGATTGTTTTCAAAGAGAAATGCACCATTAAAATCAAATGTTGTTTAAGAAAATAAAAGCAAAAACAAAAAAATGCAAAGTTAAAAACGTATCTACTCTATCAAAGTAGAATCATGGATAGAATTACAATGATGCTCTCCGAGCGCCTGAGCTGCATTACAAATGTGAAATCTTTTATGAGAACCAGATGGAAACAATAAATGCCTAGAGAATTGAGAACATGTTAAAAATGAAAATCCCAATCCAAACACAATAACTATGTCTGATGTATGCTACTGCAGAACCAGAAAATATTTAGAACATAAACTCCTAAAAGGTTGTCTTTCGTTGAAAATTAAACAACTCTTAAGAGCTCCCACTGCTAAAAACTTGGATAAAAAATCTTGCATAGAAGTTCAAGAAACAGCACTTGGACCTGGGCAAAAAGTGATAAGACATAACTCTTGATATTTGTCATTATTACAATAGAAAAAGGAAAACAATTATAAATTCTAGGTCTCAATTAACAAGTTTCTTGAGTACCTAGAAGGAAGAAGTTTTAACTACCATAACCTAGAAAATCATATATAAATTCTCTGTGTTTATATCAAAAACAAAAAATGGGTTCTTTCATTTTATACATCCATTCATGTTTTAGAAATATTCTAATTGTTCGACAAATAGTGTCTGTGCAGGTTTCCTCACACCCTATAATTTTGGATGTTACATTATTATATCACCCTCTGCCTTGCCAATATCTCAGTGGTAAACCAGTGACCAAACTAAGTGTGTCTCATATGCAACAGAAATACAGACACCCAGGGGCTTCCCTGGTGGCACAGTGGTTGGGAGTCCACCTGCCGATGCAGGGGACGCGGGTTCGTGCCCCGGTCCAGGAGGATCTCACCTGTCACAGAGCGGCTGGGCCCGTGGGCCGTGGCCGCTGGGCCTGCGCATCCGGAGCCTGTGCTACGCGGCAGGAGAGGCCATAACAGTGAGAGGCCCTGTACCGCAGAAAAAAAAAAAAAGAGAAATACAGACATCTTAGAAAAAAAATTAAGAAATTCAGTTCAAAAGTTACTTGCCAGAGACCATGTAAGGTAAATAAGACTAAATTATTGTGGTGGTCGTTTTGAAACATATACATATATAGAATCAACATGTACACTTTAATATGTGTACATATGTTGTACCATTGTATAAATGGCATATGTCAATTATACATCCATAAAACTAGAAATGAAAACAAAATAAAATAAAATCCTTTGCCAATAAAAAATAAAAAGAAATAGCACCCGGCCTCAAAGAAATTAGTCTTAAACAACTTATGGTTACCAGAGAGGAAGGGTCGGTGAGGAGGGATAGTCAGGGAGTTTAGGATTGACATGTACACACTACTATACTTAAAATGGACAACAAACAAGGACCTACTGTATAGCACAGGGAACTCTACTCAATATTATGTAACAACCTAAATGGAAAAAAAAATCTGAAAAAGAATAGATACATATATATGTATAACTGAATCACTCTGCTGTACACCTGAAATAACACAACATTGTTAATCAACTATACTCCAATATAAAATAAAAAATTTTAAAAAATTTAGTCTAATACAATGACCTCTAATATTTTTTCTTCAACATAGTGTCTTACAAATGACATTTATAATTCTGATACTCTGTCCTAAAAATACTCATGTTGCTGTTGTTGTTTTAATAGCCTGGTTGTAGCATGGGGGAAAAACTGGTCATGGTAATTTAAACTTATGTGCAATTCACACTGCACTTACTCTATGAATACCCTTTTCACTCTTGCTGATTCATGACATATTAGTGACATGGGAACAACCACTGTTCTAGTGTGAGTCAAAGAAACATACTTCCAATTAAAGAAATATACATGTATTACTGTCCTATAATGCTGAAGACTGATCCAACTTTCTGCCCTTAGAAATACAGCTAAAGGACTCACCAGTTTATATGTATATGTTAAAGCAAGGAGAGAAGTTTGATTAATCTTTGACAGGTTGGTGAGGTTGATTATAATATCACATGATGCCAAGAAGTCTTGTAGGAAGAAAACAGAAGAAAGTCAATGGGGCAGAAATTTAGAAAGTCACTGAAACGTGGCGGAGGAGTAAGACAGATTGTAGAGGGCTAATCTCTGAGTGTAAATTGAAGTCCTGCATATAGGAAAAAAGAAAAATAATATCTAATCAGTGCCTATTATGCATCATATTATTTGACTCAACCTTCACAAAAATAAAGTTGATGGCATAGTGGGTATAATGGGAGGAACAGACTAGATTATTTATTTGCCTAAGATCATACAACTAGTAAACAATATAATCAGAATAGGAATTAAAGCTTTTTCATTGTAAGTTCAATATATTTTCCTTATGCCTGTGCATCTCTCTCTCCTCTCTCTCATACTTATCTACTGTGAAATTTTAATATTTTTTTAATTTTAAAAATGTATATTTGCACATAAAATTGCTTCTTTGAGGGGCAGTTACTTTTACTATTTTATTTATCACTATAATTATTTAGTAATTATTTCTCATTGTACTTTAAATTATCTGTTCACATTTCTCTCTCCTATCAACTTGGGGGCTCAGTGCTTAAACCTGGAAGGTATGCAAACAGTCTGCCCAATTCATTTTTTATTCGTTCATTCATCCATTCAACAAATATGTATTAACTGTCTACTATGTGCTAGCTTGTGTTATGGGTTTAGGAGATTTAGCAATGAACAAAATAGACAAAGTCTCTGTCATTATGGAGTTTATATTCTAGTGGGAAAAGGCAGACAGTAAGATAGATGATAGGCAGAGAGAGATGATGTAAATATGGACATGAATATAGTTGTGCGTGTAGATATATACATACGGACAAAGATGTAGAGCTATACATCAGGTATGGGTAAGTACTGTAAAGAAATCAAAACAGAGTTAAGGATAGGAGGAAGGCTATTTTATCTCAGTGGTCAGGAAGATCCTCTCCAATGAGATGAATTCAAGCAATGATCTGAAAAAAAGAAGAAGGCCATACAGATATCTGGGGGATGTTGTTTTCTGACAACAGAAAAAGGCGGAGGCTTTGATAAGGGATGCTGCCTAGACTGTTTGTTTGAGGACCAGCAAGTAGATCAGTGTGTCTGGAATGGTGTGGGGAGAGAAAGGAGTTTGAGAAGTTAATCAGCTGAAACCAATAGGGCCTTGCAGGTATGGCACATACACGTCAATCCACACTCTGAGTGACATGGGCTGCTCTTGAAGGATTCTGAATACAGGAGTGGCACAATCGCTCACATGTTATAAAGAATCACTGTGGCAGCTGCGTGGGGAATACATTGTAAGGAGGAAAGGGTGAAAAGCAGGAGTGTCAGGTAAGAGGTTAATTTACTAATCCAGGTATGAGATAATGGCAACCTGGATCAGAATGGCGGCAGTGGTGGTGATGAGAAGTGGTCAGATTCTGGAGAAGTTATGAAGGCAGAGCTGACAGAATTTGTTGATGCATTTGGAATGTGAAATACCAGAAAAAAGCAGGTGCCATGAAAGACTCCAAGATTTCTGGCGTGAACAATTAGAAAAATGGAATTGCATTTTCCCAAGATGGAGAAGACTGGGAAACAGATTGCAACAAGGGTGGGATGTCGGGGATGAAAATTATGACGTCAGTTTTGGACATTCTCAGGTTTAGCTGTCAAGAAGGCTGTTGGATAGATACATAGGTCTGGAGTTCACAGAAGTCTGGCTAAAGATACAAATTGGAATCATCAGTGTACAGATATTATTTAAAGTCACGAGTCTGAGACACTTGGCCTAGGGAGTGGTGTAGACAAAACAGAGAAAGAAAGAGAGAGAGAGGGCACATTCCTCTGGGGACATTCCAATGTTTAGAATTTGGGGAGAAGAACCAGCTGAGGAGATGGAGAAAGACCAGGAAGCCAAGTGAAGGCAACGTTTCAAGAAAGAAGTAATCAACTATATGATATGCTGCTGATGGGCTAAGTAAGATGAGGATTGCTAATTGATCATTAGATTTGGCACATGGATGCCATAACCTCAGTAAGAACACTCTTAGTGGAGTTGTGAGGGGAAAACTTGATTAGAAGTTTTCAAAGAAGGCCTGGAGGAGAGTAAATGTAGAGAGACATATAGACTATTATTCTGGAGCGTTCTGCTATAAAGGGGAACAGATATAGGGTAATAGATGGAGCGGTTCATGGGGTCAAAGAGGCCCTTTGAAAGAACAGAGCTATAGACTGATAGACATAATCAAATAGGAAGGAAAACTGATGATGCAGAAGACAGCAGGGACAAGTGCAAGAGCAAAGCCTATTGAGGGGGAGAGGGGAGAGGCTGGTCTTAACCAGGTACACAGAGAAATAGGAAGGAGGGCAGGAAACATGGGCATGGAACAGGTAGGTGGTAAACTCAGTGAATGAGTGAGAGGTTTGCAAACACAACTACACGCCTGGGACATTCAGCCCATCATCTGTGTCCCACACCTTGAGGGGACTGGAAAATGCCCTTTCATCCTCCAAAATACTTCCCTTTGCCTCTGCTTTCTACTGTGTCAAATTCAGAGATTAATTTGTCTGGTTTAATGTTTATTTCGCTAAAATGGAATAACACATTAAACCCCGTGAGTCAATTATGCTTAAGTGCGAATGAATTTGTCAGGCCCTCACTGTGAGAAGGCTTTTAATAAGGGAACATGAGAGTATGATAACTCTGGATGTTTCCCCATAGGAGTTGGGAGTTGGGGGTTAAGAAGGGGGGTGGAGTGGATTGCGTGAAGGAGCACCGCTGAATCTGTGGACCTTGCCAATATGTACAATGTGTAACTCTAAATCAGAACACATGGGCTAATTCTTGGTTTACCACTTTGTAGCTTGGTTACCCAGCATCAGTCAGTTGACCTTCCTGAGTCTCAGTTTCCTCATCTGTAAGTAGAGGTGAGGATTAAATGATATAAGGTGTATGTGGTAGCACTTTTCTATTATTGCCCAATTTTTTATTTAAAAAATTAAAATACTGCTGTCTTGCTCCTTCCTCTCCTGGAGCATATTTTCTGCTTGCTCACACCAGCAGTCTGCTTATACCCGACCTCTTGCTGGTACATCAGATTCCCAAGTACAGTTCACTATACTTAATACTGATTAACTGCTCAAGAAAATAAGTCATCATAACATATGCTGATTCAAGGCTCACAGACATTTGGAAAGGGGAGCACCACGGTTGCTCTGTAGACCTTTAGTTTCATAATCAGATTGACACCACTTGGTAGTCATGAGAGAGCACTATATTTTATACTTGTATACTTTTAACACTAGAATATATCAAATAAAATGATTTCACATGCCAAATTATTATATACACTCCTTGGTTAGATAAAAGAGCCTTAATGGCAAAGCATATCATGTTTGCATCATTCCACAATACACATTTGTTGATTGGAATCAATAAAAAGTAAAAATGCAAGCCACATATCAGAATTAATTCACTAAGCAATGTCTATCTGGTTTTCAGCCACTGAAAAAGGACTAACATACACAAATATAGTAATGCTTTAAGAAACTCTAAACATAAACATCTAAACTTCCAGAGTACTAAATACTTGGCAAAAGCATTTTTAGGGTTCATGTAAAATATAAAATTCATTAATACATTTTAAAGCCGAGTCACATTTTTGAAAATCTGATACGTATAAAACTTCTTAGAAGCCTTTTTTTTCCATCTGAACGTTTTTGCCAAGTTACTTTGCAGAAAACCAAAGCACTCTATAAACACTGGCATTCAATATTCATACCATAATGCATAAAGTAAGGATGGTAGAGCAGGTAATTATTAATCCCTTTTGAAAAAAAAGCTACCAGCCACAAATGTATGCATATGTGCTTACTGGGCATTTTGGATGCAGCTGGCATTAAAACCTGAATCCCTTGAATCCCGAGCAAGTACTGTGTTTATAAAGATAGCTCTTTCATAATAAGATAGCACTTTCATAATATTAGACTCTGCAAAGCTTTATTCAGATGAAGCAGTTGCTTGATTTAATCTACAGTTACCAGATAGGTTCCTAAAAATCTTATTTTTATTAATTTAGACAGAATCAGAAACTTGGCATAATTCTTTTGAAGCCCAAAAGTACTTTACTTTATTGCACAGTCGCAAAGGTTTGAGTTTATATGGATAGCCATTTTTCAATGATGTACAAATTCACTTGAACAGAGCTCCTAGTCTTAAAGATATAACCTTTTACTGCCTTTCAATTGCTCAGAGACAGAATCAACCTGATCAATGATAATGTGAGAAGGAAGTCTTTGTCAAAAAAGAAGCCATAACCTTTATTTCTGTTTTCATCCTTAAATACTCTTGGAAACGACCAAGAAATACAGAGCAATTTGACTTAAATGCTGTAAAGTCATCTGGATAAAGGTGAAATACAACTTGCACTGGACTGAACATTGGTTATCTGAGCTTTCTGTTATCCTTCTGCAGGAAGCATGAAAGTGATGTAAAGACCCATGAGGGTAGTAAGACCCAAAGGTACCATTTAGTCTAGCCCCTTTCTCCACACTGTCTCTCCCTTAAGTGGTTCCATAGAGCAGAAACTCCTCCCTTTCTGAAAAATAAATGTTTGTGAGGCAGTGTTCATGGTATTTAATCATGTTTATTAAAATGATGTTCTTTACATACAACCCAAATACACCTGCAGCATTTTGTACTCATTAGCAATAGTTTATCGTTACTTTCTGTCCTATAAACTTATCTTTCCTCATCTTTCAGAAAACAGGTTCCAATTCTTTGTGCTTTTCAACAATTCTATTTAATTTTATAAATATCATATAGGAATAGGGAAATAATTGTTTTATCTATACTTTACTGATGAGGAAGTTGAGATTCCAAAAGGTTAAATGACTATCCCTACGCTGCTCAAAAAACAAAACAAAACAAAGCAAAACAGTTTGTAAGTGGTGGCGCCAGGATGCATGTCTAGAGTCTATGACTCTAGGTCCTAAGCTCTTTTCCCATTGCCTCTCTTGAATAAACTTTCTTACATAAACAAATCACTAGGAGGTTAGATTCTACTGACTAGGGAAAACAACACAGGGACATTCTGGTATTTCGAAAAGAACATTATTTTTTTCAATTTAGTAGTAATTTATTTAAATTCACTTAGAGAAAAAGTGTTTCATCAGCATCTAGTTTCACTAATGGAGACAAGTATCAAATTCAGGAAGGTAACTGGAATTTTAAAGAATAAAGAGCATTTTATGGCCAGTCATTTGCAGTTGTCTCTGTGAAAAATGAGAGTGATTAAACCCCATAACGTAGAGTGATTTCTTTTTCTTTTTAAATTTTATTTTACTGTTGTAAGAACACTTATTATGGGCTTTAAGATAATGTACTAGCCTATGAAACTAAGGAATATCTAAGTGGCCTAAAAAGAATGAATTTAATTATGTACAACATTGCTCAATAACAACTTATTTAATTAAACCATGTCATATCAAATATTTAATTTATATTACTACATATATATATTACAAATTGTTATATGAAATCATAAGCTCTGGATACATTTGTGAACTGATGTCTGCTGGTTACCTCTCATTGGCCAAGGATTGTGCTAAGCATTGTACACACATTACTTCATTCGATCTTCACAGTGGCTTAATGAGATACAAGTAGTATTTTTCTAATTTTGCAGATGGAGAAAAGAGGAACTAAGGTTAAATGGTTTGCCTAAAACCTAGTATCTGGTAAAAGGTGGAGTTAGGATTCAAATGCTGTGCTCTTTGCACTGCCCAGCTTCCTAAAGTCCCATGTTGTTTTGGTAAATTTGAGCATGTTAGAGACACAACCCTGTTTTCTGGGTGAGCTCAGTCCTGGCTGAGCAGGCTGATAGGTAAGGACAAAGGCCATGGTTATCCCCAGGAAGTTAACATCTGCATGTGGATTTCAATGGTAACCTCTCAGAAGGAAGTCTGGGGCACTTAAGACACCAGCAAGAGAGACTTGGATCCCTGAGTTTCTTTGTCCTGCCTTTCTAAACTGCTCTTCAGGAGGCCTAAATCATTCTGATGGTGAGAGACAGGTTTCCTGTGTAAACTGCTGAGGTAATTGTGGCCCAAATAAGCCACAAAAGCATTTTCCGATTCTCTGCACTGTGACAAACAGTCTGTGCTTATTAATTTGTGCAGAAATATAAAGGGTAGCAGGGAGACATTTTGAGAAAAATGAGTTTTTGATGACACTGGAATTTTTCCAAGGCATTTGTTCACTGAATCTTATATTGGCTTTTTATATGTAGGATCCTGAAATAGACAAGGCATCTTCTTATGCTTTTTTTTTTTTATTCCTCTCAAGCTTATTGGTGCAAGTGGATGGAATTCAAAGTGCTTTTCTTCCTGTCTCTTTCGCACAGTATATGATAACACATGGCTTTTTCAAATATGTTGGTGATAGCAGCCAAACAAGGCTATAAAGTTTCTTATTGGGGATGTAAGCTATTCACATTGGGTCTTCTGATATGCATTTCAATATAATTTAGCTTGGTTCATTAAAATGTGATTATCACATGATAATAAGTGAATGATATTTTGTTTCCTCAGTATGTAGAAGGGTCACACTGTGAATATTATAAAATTATTTATTTACAAATGCAAGTGCACTTTGACTCTTTCAAATTAGCACATTTCATACCCACTGATGCTTTTCAAATAATGAAAAATAATTTCTGCTTTACCAGCCATGGTTGACAATAATGTGAATGTTTGTGTGTGTTTAGAGATTTGGTAAGATAATTAAACAGTAGCATCTATTATGTGACTTATAATGCATGAAGTATTCCACTAGTACTTTAATACATTTTCTTAGGAGATAGATAATGGGATAGATAGTAAATACATTTTTTAAATTAAATTAACATTTGAAAATATTTAAACATAAGGCTATTTTCTCCACTTTGAAAATGAAGGAATTGAGGTCCAAGACAGATAAGTAACTGGTCTAAAATTTCAACAGCAAGTCAAGAGAAAATACTGAAACCCAACCTAGCTTCCTTGACTCCAGATAATGTAACATAAAACAAAGATCAACAGTAAAAATAAAATTCAAGATAACAACTAAATTATATAATGATAGAACCCCATGTGTAGTATATTAAGAAATTATATAATATTCCATATTAATGATACAAGTTTTATAGTTTTAGAAAAAAAATAACATCTCTTTTGGGAGGAAGAAAAAATTGAATGCTACAGACATCTATCCTCTTAGAAATGGTTTCAAGTACCTAAAACCAACAATTTATCACCAGGAAAAGTCATAAACTATTATAGATACCTCTAACCCTCCACTATAACTGCTTCAATAGTTTACTTTTTAAGATGGCCCACAAACTTATTCATAACTTGTCAGTATATTAGTCAACTATTAAGAATTAAACTCAAATTTTTATATGAGAACATGTTGATGAAATGGAAATAATTAATTCTGTACTTTTAAAATATGAGGCTCTTTTTGATCCCAAACTAATACTTTCCATCTAAGTGTGCTGCCTTCAAACTAAAGAAAACATATATAAGAGTTTATATATGGAGAGAGGTACAGAGATGGAGTAAATATGTAAAAACACTAACAATCAGTAAATCTAGGTAGAGGGTATTCATTGTACTACTATTCTTTCAACCTTCTGAAATTGTAAATCTTCACTACCAGTAACCTCTCCTTGACCCACAGATAGGTCTATCCTCCTCATTTATTCTGCTGCCATTCCTGGACATCTTAGATGCATAAAATCTTAATGTTATAAATTGTCTGGAAATTTCTATGACTCTTTCAAGCACAGCTACCCAGAATTCTTTTTCCCTATCTATTCATTTATCTCTTACATTGGTGGTTTTCAAGCATCTGGAGATTACAGAATCTATGTGTGTGACTCTTCCAAATTTCTCCAAGCCTAGATTCATTCATGTTTCTTTGTTGGAACCCGGGACCAGGAAAAAGATCGTCACTATCTTATTTTTTCAAGGAATTCCAAAAATGGGTCCAAGAACACTAATGTTTCACAAAATACAGTTTGAAAGCAGTTTTCCTTAAAGCCACAATACTCCTACCCCTTTATTTCCAATCTGTGTAATTTGCAGAAGTTGGAGTTGTGAGGGGTATAGGGAGGAGGAGCGGGGCAAGCTAGGCCTGTCAGGGGTGCATGCCGAGTGACAAGTGTTCTTTTCCACAAAAGGTCAAGAGAAGTAGTCATTCGTATTCTCCCTCAAAGAGAAAATGTCTAAGTTCTAGCAAGAAGCAATCTGAGAAGGTCAACAAATTACTTTTATTTTGTTAACTTAAAGTACACAGTGGGATTCAAACATATCTCTGTCAAACAAATTACTAGGAGTGACAGAGGTCCCAACCTCTCAATTCAGAAAAAAATGAGACAGGACCAAGTGAAAATTTTCACTCCTGAGGATGTCTCTTCCAGAATACAGGTTTATTAATTCACAATTTCCTCACTCTGCAAGTCATGGACTCTTACTTCCAAGTTCCCCAGGGAAATTCTATCAAAAGCTCAGTGTCAATATTTTTTAGATGCTGCGTCAGTGGGAAAATATCGATAATTAAGCATTCTAATATATAATATGCAGATATGTTAAAGGCCAAATAACATATTCCTCTGTACAACACTTCCACTGAGACAGTTAAGAGATATGTAGAGCTTCCCTGCGCTGAAACACCTGCTGCGTTGTTTGATACATGAAGAACACCGAAATAAATAACTGTACAGTGCTACAGACAAATATTTACTTTACAGCACTACAGGCTAGGTAATATGATTTGTACACAGTGGCTTAATTAAATAGGCTACCATGTAAAACACTTAGCCTCTAGTGAGATATTGTAATTAAACCTGTATCTACAGTATCATAGAACACAAAATAGAAAGCAAGTTAGAGTAGCCCTACTGGCAGAAAGGGAACACAACTATTAAGAGATGGATGAAGTAAGGATGCTTGTAGAGTATCAACTAAGCTTCCTTTTCTCCTCCTTCATAACAGGCTAAAGGAAAGTGCTATAAGAATAAGGAACAGAACATAGGAACAATATTCATTTTTTCTTTTATTTTTTATCAAATATTTACCAAGCGCCAGCCTTTCTTTAGGTGCCTGGGATATAGTAAACAAGACAGAATCCCTGCCCTCATGCAATTCTGCTGGGTTGGTATACAATAGAAGAGAAAAACAACGTAACAAAGAAGCATGTCTTTTCCAGTAATGTATTTCCAGGTAATGATAAGACCCAAGAAGATAAATAAAGCAGAACAAGGGACAAAAAAGGGAAAGGTGCTTTTTTAGACAGAGGGGTCAGCAGAAGCCTCTCTAGCAAGTGATATTTGAGTAGAAGCCCGAATAGAAGTGAGAGAGTGAGCCACGTCAACATCTAGGGAGCTAGACTTCCAGGCAGAAGCAATACTAAGTGTAAGGTCCCGGAAGTGGAAACATGCAAGGTTGTTGAACAGAAAGGAGGCTAACGTGGCTGGAGAATAGGAGATGAGGTCACAGGTAGCATGGAGCCAGATAATGTAGGGCCCTGTAAATCATGGCAAGCACTTTAGGTTCTTTTCCGGGAATCATTTAAATGCCTCAAGTATAATGTTGCTGACGTCTTGACAGTGATGGTAGAGAAGGAAGCACCATAAACATCCAAGTAGAAAAACTAGGAGACAACAAAAGAAGGAAGAATGGGAAAAGAAAGCAAATGGAATTTCACAAAAGGGCTTAGACTTTAGCAGTTGGGCAGCAGGCATGCCTGCTGGGCCACCTTCCGGTGTGTGTCCTGGGGGGTTGTCATCATTACTTTACAAAGCCCTTTTTCCAGTAAGTATTTTTAAAATCCAATATATTGAAGACTTGCGGACACTAAAAGGCCAGGAAAATACCATTTATAGACTTGCATTACTGAGAGAATGCTTGCTCTGATTAAAGCAATAGAATCACGCTATGAGGCATAGATTTCCACTGGCATTGAGTTCAGACTGTGGACTAAAATAATCTTTGTAAAAAACTCACCAGGATTATACACAAAACACAACACAAAGCACCCCTAGTAAATGAGGACTGAGCTACTAGGTTTTCCCCAGATGCACCCATCCTCCCAAGCACCTTCGCTAAGATTGATACATTTGGAAGTAGTGCATCAACTAGAACTATGCACAGCATCATGCTGGAGGTGATAAATGCAAGGGATACCAAATTTACATACTTCCCTCCCAGTTTCCATAAACCATAATTTAAGTCATAAAGAATGTCATAAGCCGTTTTTGATGTTTTGGGATATACACAATAATTAGAAGTCATTATCTCTCAAATGCACATTCTCCCTTTTCCCCCTCCTTCTAATCCTCTCATCTTCCAATCCACTCTCCACAATGGAGTGCAAAACATCGTTCCAAAGTAAAAGCTATTTATGGCAATCCCCTTCTCACAACCTTGCAGTGGCTCCCCACTGATGATGGAATAAAGCCCCAAGTTCATGACATTGGAAGCCCTAGGGTATGGCTGCAATCTATAGGCAGAGTCTGACTTCCTATCTCTCCCACCTTGCACTTTAGGCTGTAACTCCAATGAACTTTGCTCACCTTCCCCCACGCTCTGAGTCAAATCCCAACTCAGCCCCTTATTTGCCGTGTAATCCTGGGCAAATTACTTGTCGTCCCTGTGCTTCATTCATTTTCTGATAAAATGGAAGTAACAGTATATAACTCATGGGCCTTTTATAGCACAAAATAAGCGAATATATTTAAAACAATGCCAGATGCATTTTTAGCGCCAAAATAAGTGTGAGCTATTATTACTGTTATTTGCTTATGGAATTTTCCTATTATTGTTTCTTTGGCAAAAAAAAAAAAAAATGCCCTCCTGCCCACTCCTCAAAAACTCCTATTCATTCTACAAATGTCATCTCCTCTCCAAACCTTCCCCAACACATTGACTCACTTTCTAGCGGTATTTATTTCTTCTGCTGCTCTTATGACAAGTTGAGTGTTATTCTTCAACAGTATTATTTATACACTATTGATTAATTATTAATGCATAAGTGTGTCTTCCAGGGGTATATGCATTCTTTGAAGGCAAGTGCTCTATCTTTCTCATTTTGTATCTCCCAGAGTAGGGCCCAGAGCACAGTAGGCTCTCAACAAATGTTTCGTTCAATCAAATGTTGAATCAGTAAATATTTAAAGACAGATATTTCTCAATAAAATGTCCAGGGCTTCCCTGGTGGCGCAGTGGTTGAGAGTCCACCTGCCGATGCAGGGGACACGGGTTCGTGCCCCGGTCCGGGAAGATCCCACATGCCACAGAGCGGCTGGGCCCATGAGCCATGGCTGCTGAGCCTGCGTGTCTGGAGCCTGTGCTCCGCAACGGGAGAGGCCACAACAGTGAGAGGCCCGCGTACCGCAAAAAAATAAAATTAAATTAAAAAATGTCCAATACTGCTAGGAAATAATTCAAGGAAATTTAAGAATAACACAATGCACAGATTTAGTAGATTTAGCTAACAAACTAGGACTAAATTGTGTAAGACAGTAAATGTGCTTAAAGGTTCAGAGAAAGGTTAAGCATATACTATTCATCACTTTCATTTTACTCTTCTCCAGTTATTCTAGCTTTGTCTTGTCAGGGGTAAGCTCCTTTAGAGTATGAACTATGCCTTTTAATACTTTTGTGGTCAAATATGAGGCACAAAAGTGCACATTTCATGAACCTTTGATAAAATGAGGAAATATTTCCGAGGTACAGGTAGAACTAAATGGGAAAAAGGAAGAAAAACCTAAGTCTTCTTTCTAATACTAACTCTGAAAGCATATTGTCCTCTGTGAAGCATATACCATGCGCAAGCAGGGACAGACAGACAGAGTGGTGCTCACCAATCCATCTGCTCTTCAAGAGCAGTGTGGGGGCTTCCCTGGTGGCGCAGTGGTTGAGAGTCCGCCTGCCGATGCAGGGGACACGGGTTCGTGACCCGGTCTGGGAAAATCCCACATGCCACAGAGCGGCTGGGCCCGTGAGCCATGGCCACTGAGCCTACGCGTCCGGAGCCTGTGCTCCGCAACGGGAGAGGCCACAACAGTGAGAGGCCCGCGTACAGCAAAAAAAAAAAAAAAAAAAAAAAAAAAAAGAGCAGTGTGGTAGGCCTGGGATGTACTCAGGACCATCACCAGTAGCTTCCGTCACAGAGCATCATGCTGCTTGCTGATAAAGGAGGACAACTGATGACTGAGGTTGGAACGTGAGCAAAGGAGAGAAGGTTGACAAGGCTGAACACCATGTGGTAAGTGCCAGTCAAGAACAAGCAGGCCCCATAAGACAAGGAAGATAAGGTTATGTCTCAGGAGTCATCACCCCTGATTTGGGGCTAGGGATCAATAATATGTCGACCTTAAGGACTCTGGCATTAATTTCCCCACTCATCAAAGCTCAACATTCCACTGACACTTTGCAGTGTAGGATATGTTTTTTATCTATATTGTCTCATTTCAGCTAACATGGAGTTTGGTGTCCACTTCTTGGTTTCAGAATTCGAAGAAGAAATTAGGAATTTGGGATAATGGTACACAGTCAAAATAATCATTAATGGAGTAGAAAAACTTGGAAGAAGCTAAAGCAATTCAGAACATTTTTATATCTGCAGCAAGCAACATTGAAAAGAACACAAATTTAGAGTATTCTTATCCCCCAAATGAAACTTAAATGAGATAATACATGTGAATATTCTAGTAAAGAACCTAAAATATAGTAGATGTTGGAATCCATGCTGATTGTATCAGCATTTTTTACTTTTCTTGCTCACAGCAGTGTTCAATTATACATGATGAGTGAAAAAAAATCCTGGGACTGGTTAATAATGATCTTTATTTTCATGCAAGTTCTTATAAATTTTTTCTTTATATCCATTGAAGACCCCAAAAATTACATATATATATATATATATATAAATAATACATATATAATTCAATACCTGGACTATGAAGTAGTAAGACTGTGTACTAAGTGAGGTTATAGAACTGCTTTCTCCAGAGTCTTAAAAATAGGCCAGATTCCCATATGTCAAAGATGGAGCAATTGTGGTCCTGCCCAAGGGTAAAAGGAAGCAATGAGATAATCACCCAAATTCCTTCCAGATTTAGGATTGTGTAAATACTCTGATTAGCGACAACACATTGAATATTTACTATTTGTCAGATATTTTAAAAATAATCCCAGAGTCAGTATTTCACAAGTGTTTCTTAAATCTTCTACCATTAATCCACACTTCATTATAACTTGGGTTTTCAAAACCAGAACTACACATTCATCTGACCAAAATATGAAATCTACAAATAACTGAAGATAAAAAAAAAAAAAGTTCAGTGGGTTTAGATATAAACTGCATCCTCTGCATTGTTTAGCTTCATCATGAAAATTACTTTAATTTCAATGCTGGAATCAAAACAATCCAGTCTTCTTAAAAGATATCTACTGTAAAGTAATAACATGTTTTTGGAGACTTCTAAGTGCATATCTTGGAATTTCTAACTTAAATGCAAGGTTTGGAAAATACCAATTGTTGATCGTGAAAGAATGGTTACATTTCATCATGACAAAGAGGCAAAAATAAAGTACTTATGCTCTTATTTCCTCGTGTAAATTACATATGATGCTTAAAAATAGGAGCACATAATTTTTAGGATTAGTGAAAAAGTCATTCAAATACATATGTGTGTATTTTATGAAAAGAAATTTTCATTGAATGTTTCATGAAAATAAATTTGAAAAATATTAAACATGCACTCAGATAAAACAACAGAAATAAATATAAATATAGACTTAGGAGTTAAAACAAACTGTGATACAACTTTTCTAAGAAACAGAAGAAGAAGAGTGTGTGAGTTGGTAGGTAAAAATGGGTGAAAATGAATCATGGTCATAATTAAAGTTATTTTATAAGTTTGGTGGTTAGTGGATTCTTTAAACCTATATTATGGTACATCATACTAAAGTCATGTGTTTTGTTTTTTAGCAATTTGCAGAATTTTTTTTTTAACTTAGCTAGAAAAAGATCACTTTAATAGCATAAGTTACCTCAAATACCATTTAATTGTTCTTTGTGTAATGTGCTGCAAGAAAATTTGTATAATGCAGGGGTGAAATTGGCTCTTTAGTCATTTTAAAATTTGGGTTCTTTTGAAAAGAAAAAATTCAGTATTTATAGCTCTACCTTCCTAGCACATCAAAAATCTATTCTAAGTAAAAGAAAGGTCATGTTATTATATTCAGGAACTCTACAATAAGGAAATATTACCAAGGTTTTATGAAGATTTACCACTATCTGAAAATCAGTTATTTAAAATTAAATATCCTTCTTGTCAAATTATTAACCCAACTAGTAAAACATATGAGTCTATTATCTAAGTATATGTTTTCTCAACTTTATTCCTTTTATGAGAACTAATTAATAATATACCTATATACCTTCTCCTATTCAGTTACACTACTTAGCAAACTATGTGAAAATACACACACACATTAGGGGTGGGGTAAATCATGAGACAGAAGACTTCCTCAAATCACTACATACTTATATAAAAACCTTCTATTTATTAAATGCTACCACTGGTAGGTGTTGAAAAACTAACCACGTGGACTCTACAAATATGAGATTACAATTAAATAATAAGATTTAACTCATCAAAAAGATGACCAAAAAATGTTCCCCAATAAAGCAATTATGTGAACAACAGTGCATTGTCAGAAAACAAAAATAACCATATCATTTTTAGCTAGGTAAAGTATGTGTACTGGCTTTAACATGTGGTGTCCATCAAAGGCAAGCTACATATTTCCAGGGGTAACTTGAATTTGCCAATATACTGTGCAGTAGATTAGGCAGACAAACATTTCAGACGAGTAAAAACACAGAATTCAAGTAAATATTAATTTTTGAAAACCAGATATCCTCAGTTTATAATGTTGGTTGGCAATCTAGTATGCAGTCAAAATCCCTGTGCTAGAAATGTCTTTAAGAGGTAATAGCTCCCTGCACTGCTATGGTCCCTGGTAAATAAAAATTATAGGTACCCAATTTTGAAAGGTATATTAATCTGAAAGAAAATATAACCTTCAAAGAAATCTGAAAAGGCCTATCAAAGTTTTAAAATTTCTTTTGTGTTTTTCCCTGTATTCGGTTATTATACTGGTTTAAGGAAGCTACTCTCTTGTACATAACATATATATTAAAGGTGGCAGCCTCAATACAGTTTTTACAGAGGGTTCTGGAATTTACTTGGGCATTCCCAAGTAAATTGGGAATTTATTTATTATTATCTATAAATTTTATGTCACTTCTTTACAACAAGAATTTCTTAAAGATAATAGCAATTTGAATCATAAATAAAATTAATTAACCATGTAATTTCAGAAGTGGGAACTTAGTTTTCCCTTGCCTTAAGTACTGTAAAGATAGAGGCGATAAATCAAAACCACTAGTTTACATACTACAAAAAATGGCAATGCTGTAAATTAAGTTTGACTTTATACATTGTCTCAAGAAATGAATCCAAACTAAGATTGAATCACTTATCCCTGTACCAAAAATATACTATTAAAAAACATCATCAACAACAACCGCAAGATACACACAAAAAAGTCAGCAATCACCTCAACAGAGATTAAACAAAAAAACTGAATTTTTATAACTCCTTCAATACTCGGTTGCCCTAGAATTAGCTAGGTGTTTGTTTTTTAAAGCAGTAATTTTAAAGACTCTCTACAGTGAGAGGCTCATTTTATCTGGAAACAGCTAGTGGCACAGTGATATTAACGCACAGAGCACTATGTATTCTTCAGCTGACCTGCTCGCCATTCAGCTCACACATGTGTTCTGTATTATGAACAAAATTCAAATGTCCTATTTGCTACATTTCTAAATCACTGTTGCTAATGAAAAGCACTCCAGACACCTCCAAGTCCCATCTTACCACGTATGAGCCACAGTGAAGCGACGACGCTGCCGAATGCTTTTATTCACCAGCAACTTTCTGAAAAAGCATGGTGAGTTCCTTGGCGAACTGCGTGGAGAAATTTTAGGAGATGTAGGTCTGTTTCCCGGTAGTCTCGGAAGCTCAAGTTCTAAGTGCATTTGCTCCTTGAAAGTCTTTATGTAAACCTCAGATTCAAAAGCAGTAAGTTCTTTTGAAGAATCTTTTGCTGTCATGTCTTAAATGGAGTGCTGGCTTTCACCATCCAAAACAAAAACCTCAAACATAGCAGAGACACAGCTGCAGGTTAGGAGGCTGGTAAGTCTGCAAACTGTTCTCAGTTTAATTTAGGAAGCTGTGGCTCCAGTGTAGGAGCTGCTTAGAGCAAGAACTGCATAATCGAAGAATGGCAAGTCAGGCTGTCACAAGGAGCTTTATCAGCCTGGCTTTGCCTCTGAAAATGCGCCAAAGTGCTTCCTATGTCAGTAGCCTCCTTGTGGATGAGGTCTGTCTGCAAGCTACACACTGACACTCGCTGAATTCATTCAGCTGAATGTATCAACTCATGAAATATTCATGAGGGCTTCTGATAAATCCTTTGCATGTATTTTTAAAAAAAATCTTTTCAAACATGCTGCATCCACTAATGGATAGTAAGCAAAGCCCAGTCACCTATTTTTGTTTGCACAAAGAGCAGAACCAGAGCCCATCCAGCACGTGCGATGTTTAAAGTCTTCATTCAGAATTATCTTTCTCTGTAATGCACACAACAGTAACTCCACCTACCAAATGCTTATTGGCCCAGGACTATTTAAACAACTGCACTCTGTTTCCCCCTCAACAACACCCTCCATTGCCCAGATTTTCACATTTGTGAAGCCACGCTCATCATCAGTGAAAACATTAAATCAGGGATTGTCAAAAAGCCTAGCTAAAACAGCCCCCCCAAATTCCATTCCTGAATGAAAGAGCTGATTTGCTGAAGTTTTTTTTTTTCCCTCTCCCCCCCAAAAGATCCAAAACCACATCCATATAGAAAGTGTCAGCTAACAGGAAAACATTAGATTTGGTTCATTCCCCTAAGGAATTTAAAGACTAATCTTTAATCCAATAAAAATTGCCCTCATTCTTCTGCTTAACTTCATTGTCCCTGAGGTGCCCACAGCAGCCACTCTCTGTTAGATGTAAAGTCACTTCTGAAAGTCAAAGTTCCCTAGAATGGAAATGGAGGTAACAACCAGGAGAGATGAATGCTCCCCGTCACACCTGCAGGGTCCAAAGTCAAGCATCATGCATGTGTGTGTGCACGCATGCATGTGCAGGTAGGTGTACACAACAGTGTCTGTGTGTGGGTATCTTTACTTGCTAGTGCGTGTGTACTTGGTTCACAAGGGCATGCCAGTGAGACATATGGGCAGGGGAGTCCAAAAAAATGTCTCAAGTTCCAAATCAGATCATTGTAACCTGAAATATCATTTAGAAATATACTGGCATGCAGCTTCTACACTTTAAAAGAAGTAAAAAGAATATTTTAGTGCTCGAAGTGTACAGATGCTGTGAAATTCTGTACCTGCAATGTCTACTACTAGGGCCAGCCTGATCTCACACAAATTTGGCAAAACAGAACTGGGGCTAGTCAATGTGAGTGACAGTCAGGAATGATTCACAGTAAGACTTCAGTGAAAAAGCAAGAAATTCATTTTTTCCTCTAAGGCGTGAGAACTTCCACCTTTATAAAATCATTTACATATGTCATATACTCTGGCTGAATATCTAAAGGGCTGAATAAGAGCAGACAATGACCTGTGTATAGGAAAAAATAAACCCCACTCTAGCCCTTGGGGGACATGGTTTAAACTTAATAGGAAGGATTTAAACTCCAAGTTTACAGGTACTGCCTTGGAAGGATATAAGTATTGCAACAGTACCCTAAAATATATTATGAACAAAGGCAAAGTCATGGAATTTTAAAGTTTGAGTGAATCCCAGTAATCACCTTGTTTGGCTCCTGATTTTAAAGACAAGGAAACAGACATAGAGAACTTCAGTGACTTGTCCAAAGTCCTGTTTGTAGTTGACATTAGAGCAAAAGCTAAAACCAAGGCTTTCTGATTCCCAGTTGAATGTTCTTACATTATACGATAAGAGAGGTCAACATAGTCATTTTGTCCAGCAAAGCCCTAGCACACGCACTTTATATATTTGAAGATATTTTAACTGCTCTATTTGAGAATAAATTGTTAGTAATGTCATGAGAGAAAATATAGTTAAAGCTATTATTTACTGCATTATGAAAACAAAGCTAGGACTTTCTTCCAACAATAATGGGATATAAAACTGGAATGTGAGAAAATGTGAACCTGCCAATATTCAGAGTGACTTATTTGCAAAAAAATGAAATAGCAATTTGAAGTCTTATTCACTTTTTAAGGCTGCAAAACACAATAAGCATTTTAGGGATTTTTAAAAATAATGGCTCTCAAAATTATGGCAAATTTCACCACCCAGATTTAGTATGTGAACTGGGATTCAGATAAGGAAATGTTGACATAAACTTACCTAAAGCAGCATAGCGGTACTATTATAATTACTTTCTAATTCTTACTGTCAACTTACGTGACATTATGTGACACTTCACATTATTCTCTCTTTGCCTACTATGACAGCCAATGTCCCAGTTAAAGAAATTTTGAGAATCATCCTAAGAATTAGAATTCTCAAAAATATGTAAAGTCGGTTAATTCTACCTACTCTAAATAACATTTAGGAATACCAAAGACAGCTAATTGAAATACAAAACTTAAAAGGTAACCAGACTGGGCTTCCCTGGTGGAGCAGTGGTTGAGAGTCCGCCTGCTGATGCAGGGGACACGGGTTCGTGCCCAGGCCCGGGAAGATCCCACATGCTGCAGAGCGGCTGGGCCCGTGAGCCATGGCCGCTGGGTTGAGTCTTGTTCATTGAGTCTTGTTCATTTCTAGAACATGGAACAGAGTTTGGCACAGAGTGGATACTCACTAAATTTTGTAGACCGAATGCACGTTATTTTGCCCATTTTCCAATGAGAATATCAAGACACAAAATTGCATAGCATTTAAGGAGTTGATCCTACACCAAGCTTTTTAAAACAGAAGATACCTAATGAGACAGCAGAGGGAATGCAGGCTCCTAGGGTGGTCTAGTCATGTCACTAGAAGTATATGTTCACAAGTACTAAATGCTTTGAGTCTGAAGTTATCTAGCGTGTTATTTTTATACGATGATATGAAGGCTTCACTTTTATCCATATGATACAACTAATTACTCATCATTAGTAAACTGATGTTCCAGAAAGATCAGTTTTAGCCTTAACCACCTTCAGTGTCACCTGAATCCTAGAAAGGAAGTGGGAAGCCTGTACTCTAAATGCTTGAGCATGGTATCATAAAGTTCTCAGAGATTATCCTATTCAAGAAACAAAAACCCTCCAGTGGCTCCACATTACACTCAGAGTAAAAGCAGAAGCCCACACAATGGCCTAATGTACTCCACAAGCACTGGATTCATCTCTCAGAATGTTTCATAGTATACCATAGTACATATTTTCATTTGTCTCCTGAACTAACCTATGAGCTCTCTAAGGACCTAAGCTATCAATATTTTACTTATCTTTGTATCTCCAGAGCCTGAGATTGCGTCTTGATTGATTAGTATTTATTGATGGAAAATATGAATAGAAAATTAAGGTACTGCCCCAAATCATGTTCTCCTGTTAGTCTCAGATTTTTCTTTCTGTCTTGAAAGCTAGTCCAGTCAATATCCTAACTTCTTATACTTTATCTTACACAGGATTTCAAAATGAACTTCCTAAATCATAGCCATTTGGCTATGTTTTGCCATTTTGACTAGCATTTCTTTGTTCTTTAAAAAATTATTATTGTCATTATCATCATTATTATATTATTATTAATATCCTCACTGCAATGCAAAAGCAGAATACCTATGCATTGCAATCTCTGTTCATTTGGTGGTATACAGGCAGGACAGACTTGCTATGCCCTCTCTTCACACTGCTTTCTGGTTTTGGCAGAGTAATTAGGTGCTTCTTTCACAAGGCACATTCTATGAAGGGAGACTGCATAGACAAAAAAAAACTAAGGGAGCTCCTCTCTTTGTTTCTCAGGTCATTGTTAACATCAAGATATATTAGCAAGGATGAGTCAGATATCTATATGCAAGGAGAGAAACTCTTCCCTTGGTGTTTTAAAATCTGCATCAAAAGAGGGTACTCCAGTTCCCAAAGATAATACTAGCCTGTCAGCAAATTACCTTAAAGGGTGATTTCAAATGAATATGATATTAGGAACATATATGTTAAGTACAAAGGCACATTTGGGAAAACCTCTTTCTCTAAAATGAGCTTTCATCTTTTTGTTACTTTCCACCCTGTCAGCAGTCTTCTATGAAATATGTAAGAAAAAATGGTATAGTATTAATCTACAGTTTAAAGTTTTAAATGTAAATAATTATCTCTGTAAGACCAATTAATTATGATACTACAGAGATCATAGAAAGAGTACAGCACACATGAAAATTAAGTCAAATTCATTCCACTGCTCTTAAAAAGAGAATAATTTTCAGGGATCCATTTTCTGTTTAAGTATACATTTGCAAGCTAAACAAAATTTTCCTAAATTAATATTTTAATTGCATGAGTCTAAAAAGGGTACAGAATACATATCAATATGGAAAATATTTCCAAAATAGTGGGTTAGATCAAGATTGGCTCACTTAATTTCAAGATTTATTTACTTATTACACATTTTGTTAATTTTAAATCTATTCATATTAAATTTTTTAAATTCAGTAACATTAATAATGATGGCTTTTTGACTCATAATTAAGAAAATAGAATTTTATCTACCAAGAGCGACTAGTGTTAAGAATTAACTCAAATTTAATTTCATATAAATATTTCATATCATTAACATTGTAATATTAGCATATGTAAAATTCAAGACTGGAGACATATTTATATAAGCATGCTGAGCTTTGTAGCAAACACTTTTAAACAAAATATATATTTTGGGGGCTTCCCTGGTGGTGCAGTGGTTGCGAGTCCGCCTGCCAATGCAGGGGACACGGGTTCATGCCCCGGTCCGGGAGGATCCCACATGTCGTGGAGCAGCTGGGCCCGTGAGCCATGGCCGCTGAGCCTGCGCATCCAGAGCCTGTGCTCCGCAACAGGAGAGGTCACAACAGTGAGAGGCCTGCGTACTGCAAAAAAAAAAAAAATATATATATATATATATATATATATATATATTTTTTGTAAAGTTCCCTTGGCTACTCTTTTATTTCCTTTGTTTTATTTTTAAATGTATCATACAATATGATTAACATTTTTGGTGCACTGTTCTATGAAATTTAACACATGTATAGCTTCATGTAACCACTACTACAATCAAGATACAGAACAGTTCTGTCACCCCCCAAAATCTCTCTTGTGCTGTACCTTTATAGTCATATTCTCCTCCACTCCTAAAAGATGGCAAGCCCTAATCTACTCTCCATCACTATAATTTTGTTACATTTATTAATAGCTCATTCCTTTTTACTGCCAAATAGTATTCTGCTGTATGGATGTACCACAGTTTGTTCATCCATAGAAGAACACTGAGCTGTTTCCAGTTTGGGACAATTACGAATAGATCTGTTATAAACGTCCATGTATAGGTCTTTCTATAAATATATGCTGTCCTTCCCCTATTGTAAATACCCAGGAGTAGGATTGCAGGCTCATGCGAAAGTGTACATTCATCTTTACAACAAAATGTCAATCTGTTTTCCAGAATGGTTGCCTCATTTTGCATTTCCATCAGCACTCTATGAGAGTTCCCAGTTGCTCCACAGACTCACCAGCACCTCTTTTCATTATTTTTTATTTTAGCCATTCTAATAGATGTGTAGTGGTATCTCATGCTGATTTTACTTTATATCTCCCTAATGGTTAATGTGATTATCTTTTTGTGTGCTTATCTGCCATCAATATATCCTTTTTGGTAATGTATCTGTTCAAGATTCTTGCCCATTTTTTAGTTAGGTTGTTTCTTTTTTAACAATTGAGTATTCTTCCCCAATCTGCCCACTAGTATTTACTTTTCAGAGTTCTCAAATAGCAATCCACGCATTTCATCCAGGATTTAAAGCTGTATTCAGTGGTTGAAACAAAATGGAATGTGATTACTCCCAACTCGCCTGGAACCAGAACCTTTAATAGAACCAGTCGTCCCTCAGTATGCACAGGGGATTGGTTCCAGGACCCCACACAATACCAAAATCTGCAGATGCTCAAGTCCCTTATATAAAATGCTGTAGTATTTGCATATAACCTATGTACATCCTCCTGTATACTTTAAATCATCTCTAGATTACCTATGATACCTAGTACAATGTAAATACTACGTAAATCGTTTTAAATACAATGTAGATGCTGCGTAAATAGTGTAAATCGTTGGTAGCATGCAGCAAATTCAAGTTTTGCTTTTTGTAACTTTCTGATTTTTTTCCAAATATTTTCAACCTGTGGTTGATTAAATCTGTTGATGTGGAACCCACAAATCAGCAGGAGGACAAGCAGTAACATTAATTACAAAATCTGAAATTTTCAAATTGATTTTATAGTTTATAACCCTTTTAATTAATCAGTGCTCTTTCCAAAGCCCCCCAGTGTTTACATTCTTGACTTTGCTGTTTCTTTGCTTCTTGGGGCTTGCATCTTGGCCCATCTTCAAAGCTCACTCTTGCAGTGATTAGTCCTCCATGCCACCACTGGGGCAAGGCGGTGGGGCGGGGTGGGGGGCAGTAACTATCATCAAGGCACAGCAGAAGGTTTCATGCTTTTTGTGGCTATTGAAAGAACCCCTTCTAGAAATGGACTCTAGGTGACTCCCATTCTGCATCTCCTAGCCTCTCAATCTGTATCTTCTTTCCCCACTGCCAGCTGTGGCACCATGAATACCTCTTAAAGAAACCTGATCTTTTTGCTCCTTCTCTTTACTTCTCTCTATTATTTCTACTAATTCATACACTCTTCAAAGATACACTTACTGAGTAGGTACAATGTGCTAAGAATATGATTGCCTATTTTCCTTGGTAAGCCTGGGTTATTGCTTGAAATTTGCACACTTGTTACTAACATAATCTAACATAATCACAACTCTAAAAAGCTCCATGCAATTTTAATTTTATCTGCCTTAATCAGTTTTTAAATTATTTTAATTAACTTTTTAAATTTATTTTGCATCTGAAGAATCTTTTTTTCTATACATATATAGTAAGTCATCACTGGCATGATAGTACACTTTCTGAGAAAGTTTCAGCATCAGACTTACAATTCCTTTCTTGTATGTATGTGCCACACAAAATATTTTATGCTCTTAGAGAGTAAAGGCCATAATTTATTTTTTGTTTGTTTGTTTTTGTTTGTTCATTTCAGTATAGGTTATTACAAGATATTGAGTATATATCCCTGTGCTATACAGTAGGCCCTTGTTGTTTATCTATTTTAAACATAGTAGTGTGTATATTTTAATCCCAAATTCCTAATTTATCTCCCCCTCCAATCCCCTTTGGTAACCATAAGTTTGTTTTATATGTCTGAGTCAGTTTCTGTTTTGTAAGCAAGTTCATTTTTATCGTATTTTTTAGATTCCACAAATAAGTGATATCATATGATATTTGTCTTTTTCTGTCTGACTTACTTCACTTAGTATGATAATCCCTAGGTCTATCCATGTTGCTGCAAATGGCATTATTTCATTCTTTTTTATGGCTGAGTAGTATTCCATTGTGTGTGTGTGTGTGTGTGTTTGTGTGTGTGTACCACATTATCTTTATTCATCTGTCGCTGGACATTTAGGTTGCTTCTATGTCTTGGCTATTGTAAACAGTGCTGCTATGAACACTGGAGTGCATGTACCTTTTTGAATTAGAGTTTTCTCTGAATATATTTTTTTATGTGTTAGCTTCTTTATCTAAACCTCTTGCGCACAACTAGAAAGTGTTTTTTTTTTTACTGTTACTTTTTTTTAATTAAAATTTACCTTTTTTTTAAACATCTTTATTGGACTATAATTGCTTTACAATTGTGTGTTTGTTTCTGCTGTATAACAAAGTGAATCAGCTATACATATACATATATCCCCATATCTCTTCCCTCCTGCGTCTCCCTCCCTCCCACTCTCCCTATCCCACCCCTCTAGGTGGTCACAAAGCACCTAGCTGATCTCCCTGTGCTATGTGGCTGCTTACCACTAGTTGTCTATTTTACATTTGGTAGTGTAGAAAGTGTTTTGTGCATGCTAAACAAATGTTTAAAAACCCAGGAATATGAATCAACAGTTATCTATTCATTTACTGGTGTTAGTTAAATGTCAACTATGAGTCAAGCACTGTGCTAGTCTGAGGAAAAGTGCAATGAATAAGCTAGACGTATGCCTGCCCTCATGGTACTTAAAGTCTAATGGCACAACTATCACAGCCTAATTCTAATCAATATTCAAAACTAATTTGCCTCCTCATTCACCTGATCTCCTTTTAAAGGAGGTCAAAACCAGGTTCTCTTCTGTTTCGCTCTGTACTTGGAGTTCTCCTTGTCTCACAGTGGATTATTCTTATCCTGACTGTCCTACAAGACGAAATATGGATGCATTCTTTGTACAGAGTTTCAGGAAGTTTTTTCCCTTTAGTCTACCCTGTCAGTGCCTATTCCTTGCTCCTAACTCAGCCTATGCTTTTTTTAATATTGAAGAGAGGTAGATGTCCATGCAGTGATACACACCAACAAATACAAATAAACAAAAAACCTCTTGTTTCAACTCTCCGTGAATTCCAAATGGGGCACAGGCGATTTCAGTCCCATTTTAATAATAACTGGCAAGTAGTTTTTCTTTCTATTGAACCAAAGTCTGACTCTCAATAATGTCCTCCTATTGATTTTAGTTCTGTCACCTCGAATTACAATGAATAAATCAACTGAATACCCTTCAAAGATGTATCCTCTAACACATTTATTTTCCCTCCTAAATAACTACAGCTCCTTCAACTTTTTCTTATGAAACACATATTAGATTTTTTTTTTATAATACTTAGACTGAAACTTTGTGAGAGGTATATTAATTAGTTTGCTAGGGCTGCCATAACAAAGTACCACAGATTGGGTGGTTTAAACAACAGAAATTTATTATCTTACAGTTCTGAAGGCCAGAAGCCCAAAGTCAAGATGTCGGCAGGGTCAGTGCCTTCTGAGGGCTGTGAAGGAAAGATCTCTTCTAGGCCACTCTCCTTGGCTTGTAGATAGCCATTTTCTCCCTATATCTCCTCACATCATCTCCACTTTATGTATGTCTTGGTGTCCAGATTTTCCCTTTTTATAGGAACACCAGTACTACTGGATTACAGTCCACCTTAATGACCTCATTTTAACTTGATTACCTCTGTAACGGTGATCAAGTTACCTTGAAATGAGAGGGGTTTTGTTTGTTTGTATTTGTTTGTATTTGTGTGTGTCACTGCATGGACATCTACCTCTCTTCAATCCTATCTCCAAATAAGGTCACATTCTAAGGTAATGGGATTTAGGACTTCAACATAGGAATTCGGGGGATACATTTCAACCCATAACATTCCACCCTCTGACTCTTCAAAATTCATGTCCTCACATGCAAAATACACTCACCCATTTTAATGTCTCCAAAAGTCTTTATTCTGTCATCAACTCTAAGTCCAAAATCATTTAAACCATCCAAATCAGTTATGTGTAAAACTTAAGGGAAGATTCATCATGGAGCAAAGTTCCTCTCTATCTGTGAACCTATAAAATCAGACCACAACAATGATGGGACAGACATAGGATAGATATTCCCACTCCAAAAGGGATAAATTTTAAGGAAGAAAAGGGTCCCAATCAAGTCTGAAACCTACTAGGACAAATTCCATTAGAATTTGAGGCTTGATAATAATCCTCTTTGGCTCAATGCTCTATCCTCTGGGCTCACTAGGGTGGTGGTCCCACCCACTTAGCCCTGAGCAGTGAGGGCTCTGCCCTCTGGAACCAAGGAGATGGCTCCATTCTCGGAAACTAAGAAGGTGGCCCCACCTTCTGAAACTGAGGAGGAGGCTGCCCAACATTCAGGGGCTTGTGTCCTGTGGGCCTGTGGTGTCGGGGACAGCTGCTGGCCTCTGAATTGCCTTCAAGGTCAGTCTTCACTTTCCTTGAAGGATGACACATGTTTGCAGCTGGATAGATATCAGCCTGTTTCCTGCCCATGGTATCCCAGAAGTCTGAGAGCCTTCCTTCATTTCATCCTGTCTATCCTTCAGTCAAAGCTGGCAATGTTTCCTTTGATATAAATTTCTCAAAAATCTTGTTGGCCTCCTGAGCAATTCATGGGAGTCCAAACTATCAAACAGGAGTCCCCAACAGATCTTTCCTGCATAACCACATCTCTATTCCTGACTTTTGCTAAGATAGTTGATTGGATCCATGAGTCACATGCCTAATTTCCTTGGCAAACAGTAGTCCAGTTACACCCTTGATGTTCTCTCTAGAACATATTTTCTCATTTTTTTGCAATAGGAATAGGCTGAGAATTTTCCAAGTCTTCAAGTCCTGGTTACTTTTTGTTTAACAATTCCTTTTTCAATTTATCTCTCTACTCTTGCGTTTTAGTATTAGCAAAAAAAAAAAAAAAGAAACCAAGTCGTGCCTTCAAAACTTTGCTTAGAAACCTCCTCAGCTACAAACCCAAGTTCATCACTCATAATTTCTACTTCCCATCCAAAAAAAATGAGAATACATTTCAGCCAAGTTCTTTGCCACTTTATAGCAAGGATCGTCTTCCTCCAGTGTCCAAGAACATGTTCCTCATTGCCATCTGCTCAACAGAAGTACTTTTAACATTCAAATTTCTACCAAGTCTCCTCAAGGCAATCTAGGCTTTTTCTTTTTTTTTTTAACAACTTTATTGGAGTATAATTGCTTTACAATGGTGTGTTAGTTTCTGATGTATAACAAAGTGAATCAGCTATACATATACATATATACCCATATCTCCTCCCTCTTGCATCTCCCTCCCTCCATCGAGTGTCTCTTCCAGTCTCTATCCACAACTCAATTCCAAAGCCACTTCCCTATTTGAAGTACTTGTAACCGCAGCATCCCATTCTCTGGTACCAAAATCTCTATTAGTTTGCCAGGGCTGCTGTAAGAAAGTATCGCAGGCTGAATGGTTAAACAACATAAATTTATTGTCTCAAAGTTTTAGAGGCTAGAAGTCCAAAATCAAGGTGTTGGCAGAGTTGGTTCCTTCTGAGGGCTGTGAGAAAAAGATCTTTTCCAGGCCTCTCTCAAGTGGGAGGCAGAAGGGGAAAGAGAGAGCAAGGTGAAGAATAAGACATCACTAGCATTTATTGAGGGCGGACTATGTATTAGGCACTTTTGCATACATTATTTTCACATTTAAACCTCACAAAACCCCTTTGAAATATACAATATACCCTTTACAGATAAAGAAACTGAATTAAAGAAACATAGGATGAATTACCCAAGATCACCCAGTCAGTAAGGATTTGTACCCAAAGTCACCAAACTCAAAACTCATGCTTTAATCCACTATACAGCATTGCAAAGGAAAAATGAGAAAGAAGCATAAGGATATGCCCTAAAGATAATCAACTGTATAAAAACCTGTTAGCTCCAATTATGTTATATCCTGAAACTAGATCTGCTTCTCTATAAATGTCATATTTCAATATAGTACAAAATAATTTGAATATGCAACAAAAATGATTAGTTTCACCCAGGCAGCCATAAATTTCACTAATGAGTTATTTTTTTAAAATAATTTTGTCTGAATGAACCTTTATCAGTTTTAAGTCAATTTTGAAAGAGAAGATATTGGCTTAACGTACCTTAGTGTGTTCATTCATTGCAAGTCAAAATGAGAATTTGTTTGACCTTCCTGTGTAGTTAAAAACTAGAAAGTTGTCTTATATTCCTCCCTTTCTTTAGGATCTTAAATATTAAAGCTAGAACTATCCTCCTATGATTCTATTTCTAGCCTGTTTTAGCTTCTAATAGACACTCCCAAGAGTTATATTCTGGGGACTCCCAGGTTAGAAACTTCATTCTCTTGGCTGAGATTACTTCAAACAGCGTTTGGGTATGAAATCTATACTAGTTTTGCAAATTCTACACGCAGATTTTAAACCATTTCATTTGTGCTACATTAGCCATAACCAATATTTTCATCTTATTTTTGGTAATTTAGAAATTTTAGAAGTGGGAGACCAAATTCTTAATGATACTGCTTTTGTTTAATCTCTTCTAATTTTTCTCTTTTTTTGGAAAGCAGGTCCACTTTTAGAAGATCCTCGAAGGTGCCACTTCACACCAGCTGCCAAAATAAAATCTAGGAATTCTTTAATTCCTCCTTCCAATCTGCACCTAGCACCATTTCTTGGTTCAGTTTTCTGGATTTCCAGACACATTTTGGGACTCAGTTGGTACAGTATCCACTAAAATTAATGGGCACCACTTGTCAAGCACAGAAGCCAAAGAAAATTTCAACTTCATGAGAATACAAACAAACTCAAAGTAAGGCATATTGAGAACATAAATGAAAATCAAATGAAAAGAAAAGAAATGCCCTACCCCCTTTATAGCAGGTGATTTGTATTCTAAAATCACAGCCTATGATTACAGCTGTAGATTCCATCAGATTATTTTTTACAGCTAAGGAAGTGTGCCTTTTAAAGCAGGGATCCAAATTTCTGAATCGTGACAGCAACAGCTGAAGACTAAAGATAGACAGTCAAAACAGCATTTTCTGTACATTTTCAGTTGTTAAAAAAGCAGTTACAGTACATTATGTGTGAAATATACCATTTTAACCCTGTGATGGCCCCACTGGGAAAAAGATCTATAACAGAAAACGTTATTTTATGCCTTCCTTATACCACATCCTTAAAATGGCAATGGCTCTTTTTCTTGATGTAATAGTTTTTAATGTATTTTATACATATGTGTATGCTCTTTATTAACAAAACATCCCTATTTCAAATAAACGCTGTTTACACGTGGCTCATCACATGCCTACACACACTCGCCTGAGAGGCTATTTGCTTTTACCTCTGCTTGGAAAGCTCTTTCTCTAGAGCTTTCTATGGTTCCGTCTCTATTTCCTTCAGGGACCTGTTTACACATCCTCTCCTGAGAGCGGTCTTCCCTAGTTATCCTCTGTAAAGAACCCCATCCTTCCTCTCACCTTACTCAGTTTCTTCGCTAAACAGCATCTATCGCTCTCTTGACTTTGTTATTATCTGTCACTCCCACTATAATAAAAGTCCCATGAGGACAGATTCCTTTAGTTTTATTTTCCACACTGATGCCGGCACCCAAAATAGTGCCTGACATATAATAAGCGTTTAATACTTGTCTACTTAATAAACAAAGGTCACTTAGTTAAACAGCAAGAGCAATTTACTCTGTGCTCCAATTAAGCACCATCTGTCTCCTTCTCAGTCACCTCAATCAGGTTCCTTAAGCAAATTCATTCATAAGGCCACTACAAAGGATGCTGAAAGACATGTTCAGAACAACAGAGCAAAGGCGAGGATTAAGACTTGTCTTGAATTCACCAATTCTAATGGCCTTTTAGCCACCACTACTAGGACACCACTGAAAGTCTAACCTTCAATATGCAGAGGAATACTGCAATTATCTTTGCTTAGCTGGAGCACTTCTTGCTAGACAGAAGGAAAAGCAGACATGAACTTGTGACCTTCCCAGTGGAGTAGCTCTGCCACCACCACCCAGCAGGATTCAGATAGCACAATGGTAACACTGTGTGTGGAGGCATGATTCACAGGAGAAACAGGAGCTCCGCCAAAGGCAAGAAGGCAATCTGTACAGAACACTATATGCTGAGAGGGCTTTCTTTTCATTTCAAAATGAGAAACAAGCATTTGGGGGGATGATAACTATCCAAGCAGCAATACATGTCCCTTAGGTGGGAAGACCCAAGATGTGTGAATCGCTCCTTTGTTCTGGAGTGGAGTTCCAATAAGGAGCTTCACTATGGTAAACTAATCAAAATGTTTCTTGAACTTGATTTTCAGTTTTTCACAGCTCAGTAAATATTGGAGAAATGTGGTGATGATGATGATGATAAAAATTAGGGAAACAGTGCAAATATAACTGAGTTAATGACAAAAACATATACGGATAATGTTTAATGTGATTTTGAAAATTACCTATGAAAAACCCAGATATGTATAAAAAATTGAGATGCTAAGGTGAAAGACCCTTAAATCTGCATAAAGTTCTAAATGATTCAGTATTCAAAACATTGAGCTTGTTGTCAAGGAGATTTATGGTAAGCATAGTAATTCTCCTTTCCATTCTAGGCTATCATTTATACCGTCCAGAAGCACTGCATGAAAATTAAGAACTATTTTGCCACAGATAGCATTATATTTCCTAAAGAGTAATCTGGATGCTTTTTATTAAGATTACTAAGCACAAAAATATAGCAATCTATGTTTACAAAATCTGTATGTGAAAATACTTATTGGAAACAAATTAAAACCCTGGTAAACTGAAGAGCAATCAAATAGGAGAATGACCTAAGTGAATGAATTATTTATCAGGAGTCTGTGCTTTGAGATCTAAAATAAGCCAGTTTCCTCATCATCACTGGGCAATTCCTTCTAACTTTCTGTTTCTCAGTTCCTCGCCTGTAAGATGTAAATGTTCATACCAAGTATTTTGCAGGGTAATTCATGTAAATTAACAAATTATAATTTAAAATGTAAATGGCATTGCACTTGCAATGCAATCTGGTACATATATTTAGATAGTACACTCCCTTGGAGGATCTAAAAAGTGTAACAGACATAATCACATTCATTTTTAAGTATTCCCTGTAAATAGGGAAATTCCAGCCTCAGTGTGGCTCCTTGGTTTTTTATACACAGTTCCCTACTAAGTTACCATTTGTCCACTTTCCTAAATTTAAATAAAGTAAAACTTTCTCCTCAGGACCTAAGGCAAGATTTTCAAAGCAAAGAGAAGCTATCTTTAAAATACCATAGAATGAGTTTGTGAAGATTAGAATCTGTAACATTTCTTAGAAGAAACAGCAAGAACAATACATGACTGCCTCTGTCTCTGTTTCTCTACAGTATCCAAAAACATGCTCAAGCTGATTTTTTTTCGATTACAAAGTACAAAAAAAGTACACAAAGAGAATAAACATTTGTTGAGGGATTATTTCCACTAAGTGCTTGAAATATCATTTCATGTAATGCTTAACATAATTCCATGATACAGGTTTTATTACATAGAAAATTTCATAGATAAACATTTGAGGCCTAGATAGGTTAGGAAACATTCAAAGTCAGAGCACTAGTAATGATGCCCCAGGGCTTTTCTGTCTGTAATTCTGTGTTCTTTTCACTACACCAGTGGTTCTCCAAGTGTGGTTGCATAAACCTGCATCACCAGGTTATACTTCCTCTTGTGGTTGTATTTCCTAAAGAGTGTTCTGGACCTGTGGTTAAAGATTGCTACACCGAATCGGAAACCCTGATGGTGAGACCTGCAACGTGCTGTAACCAGTCTTCAGAAGATTATGATGCACACCAATGTTTGTGAACCAGGATGTTCCATGATGTTTTCGGAGTTGATCTCATGGAATTCAAGCATATAATGAGATCAAAAGGGGAAAAATGCAGAAATAAATAATAGGTCAAGTTTCCTAAATACAGATTTACAGGGCTAGAGAAATCTGCCTTCATTTAAGAGAGTGAGCAGGGACATTCTCAAATTCCTAAGAAATGCTTAGGTCGGGATGACACACAGGTGTTATCACAGGTGTCAAATCAAATCAATTTGTTGTGACTGCCTGAAATGTGGAGGCCAGGTTGTGAGGCTGCATTCAATGGGAAAGAATGCCGTGATCAATTAGTAAGGTCTGAGGACTTCCCCGGCGATCCAGGGGTTAAGACTCCACCTTCCAATGCAGGGGGTGCAGATTTGATCCCTAGTCAGGGAACTAAGATCCCACATGCCCCGCAGTGAGGCCAAAAATTAAAAAAAAAAAATCAGTCAGGTCTGCCATGGGTCAGGGATAAGGCACCCACTACACTGTAGCACCCAAGCAGCGTAGTGATCAACTCTGAGTACCTCTAATTATGCCTACATCTGAGTAGGCATACTACCTCTACATCTGAGTACTTCCTACATAAGGAGCCAGCTTAAAGATACAGTTTTAGAGATTGGGGGCCTACTGGAGATAATACAGAATTGAGTTGAAGCAATTCATGATAATAACAAGCACAGCCCTATTATTGCAGTTGGACCAGTTATTGATAACACTAGTTATTGATAATGATTCTCAAGAACATCTTTGACTTTATTAAAAGTATTTTATTGGAACCTCAAATATATATTACTAAGTGAAAGAAGCGAACCTGAAAAGGCTATATACTGTGTGATTTCAACTATATAACATTCTGGAAATGGCAAAACTATCAAGATAATAAAAAGATCAGTGGTTGCCAGAGGTGGAGTGGGTGGGAGAGATTATTAAGCAGAGCGCAGATTTTTAGGGCAGTATAAATACTCTGTATGGTACTATACAGAGTATTTTCTGTATATATGTATGGATATATGTCATTATACAGAGGTCCAAACCCACAGAATGTACAGCCCCAAGAGTGAACCCTAAGGTAAACCATAGACTTTTGGGGAGTGATGATGAATGTCAATGCAGGTTCATCCTTGGTAAAAAAAATGTACCATTCTGGTGAATGATACTGATGCTGAGGGAGGCTATTTATGTGTGGGGCAGGGGATGTATGAGAAATCTTTGTACCTCTCTCTCGATTTTGTTGTAAACCTGAAACTACTCTAAAAAATAAAGTCTTTCTTCAAAAAACAAAGTATTCTATTACAGCTTCATCCAGGGAGGAGATTTCTAAATACAGATTGGGAGAGAGGCCAATGACAATATAGAATTTCCATCCTTGTGACATAAAAATTATTTCAGAACTACATTTCTGCCCTATAAAGGTTTTGCATTGTTCTGTATGTATTATATTTGGATTGTTTCAGAATTATTTGATGTACAAATGTGTCTATCTCCCCATCCAAACTGTAGAAAGTTCCTTCAAAGACACAGATCTTATTTTGTTTCTCTTTGCGTTCCTCCCATAGTATCTTCCTGCAATCTTTTGCTCATAATAGCATTTCAATATTCATTTAAAAATAAGTTAACAACAAAAGGCAAATAGCTACCAATTGTGAAGGGTCCACTGTGTTCTAGTAGCTTTGCAGGTACTAAAACAACTTTGCACGATACATATTTTTATCTCCCATTGTACACGTAAAGAAACGTTCTGAAAGGAAGGTTCGAAGCTGAAAACTGGTAATCCCTGAAGGCTTGATTCAAACTTGGCTGTCTCACTCCAAAGTTCTTTCTCCAACTAGAGTGTCTTCTCTAATAATCAATTACTCTATAAAATATAGTATATATTTATTATTTTATAATATCTATTACAGATAAACATAAAATAGTCACTGAGTTTGAATACCTATATAAGTAAACCTACATTCATTCATAATTATCTATGAATTAAAGCATTTCTTTGTCATCCATTCACCTTCAGTTTAGTTCTGTGGAAATGGAACTATATTAAGGAATAATTCTGTGTGGTTTCCAAGCAATGAGAAAAGGGACTTGGTTCTGGAGCTGATATTTTTTCCAATATTGTCAATTAGCTAATGCTCAAAGCTGGCTAGCCCTGGGGTTTCCTGATAAAAACAGAAGGCATAGATTTTCAGCCAAAAGAACACTTTGCTCCTAGAATTTTACCTAAATGCAATAAAAAGAATGTACAAGACAAAATATTCACTAGACTAGAAATTCTCTAGGGCAACCGTTTGTCACAATCAACTTTATGCCACAAAATAGGCATTCAGTAAACGTTTGGTCCTAGAGAAGCTAAAAACAATAGAGTGGGTTATCTTCTCCTCTCTTCACTGCAAAGGTAAGACTAATTAGTTATAGTATAACTGCATCTAAATAAGGGGAAAAATGAAAATACTGTCCAGAAATAGGCAGAAACAGCAAGTTGGAGTATATCAAATAGGATGTAATCCCTTATATCTGTTCCTCCACTTCCACTACTTTTTGGTAAATTTCACAGACCTTCAGGTTGATTCTGTCTCATCCAATTCCACACTCACCAATTGAAAAGTATCATCATTCTTTGGCCTAAGTTACTTTGATCCCAGAAAGACTGATCTAGGAGATTACAAACTATCCCCTTCTTCAGAAAAATATTCAGCTTTATCACACCTCTTCCCAAACAATCGAGACCTAGAAAGTATTCTAGGAAAAAGAAAAAAAAACCTAAGACTCAAAAGGACTTTGATCTCATGGATTTCCTGAGATATCAAGATCTGTAAACACATAATCCAAATGACAAAAAAATCTTCTGTGTAACATAGCATAATATGGTCCTCTAGGGAACTGTACAAACACACCCAGCAGACCACTTGAAGGAATAACCTCTTAGCTTTTTGGGAGACTGACCATCTAAATGGCAAGCTGATTTGTAAAACAATTGGCCATCTGACCACAAAATGTAAGCATCAAAACACACCTGTATGTGAAAGTGCAAAGGACCTAAATGCTTAGAAACTTAAAAATCAAATATATCAGTTTAAAAGAAAAAGAAAATCCAACAAATATACAGTAATAACATTTTAACAAAGTTTTTTTATACCATAGTCTCTACCCATTCTGGCTGGAAAGAACAGTATGATATCATAACAGGGAGACACAACAATAGTGGATATTTCTTGGTAACACAGATAATGGCTTTTATATTCATAAGATACAAGACATGGCATTTGAAAGTCCAAAGGAAGAATAGATCATGAACTACTTTGTTTCATTAATAATGATGTTCATTTCTGAAATCCCTCAAATTACATATTGTTATATAAGATTATAGCAAAACACCTACTTAGGCATTCTAGAGATAATTATTTAGAATTAGTCAGTTTTGGCACTAATCATTCTCCCTCGTCTTTATTCTTGATTTATCAAAAATAGCTAATACTGCTGATAACAGCAACCTCTCTAAACACTGTAAGGGACTATCATATTCTACTTTTGAAACAGTTGAAATAAATATCATTCTCAGCACTTCCATTTCACTTCGATTATGTATCATTCTTCAAACTACTGATGGTTACATATGTGACATCTTTCCTTTATTCACTGATGGGTTCTTGCATTTAAGTCACATGAGGCTCTTCATGAAATAATTCGCTGAGAAATCTCCCCAGTATACCTATTACTATCTATTAATAGAAATGTCTAAATAAGTACTTAGTACAAGGCAGATTTACATAGCTGAGGAAGGCAATGACTGCTGTTAACACGTATGCTGCTTTCTAACAAGTGTATTGGTACTTGAAAGAAAATTTAATAGAGATGTCTTATGTAGAAAAAGCAGTCAAGTTATTAAAGGACCAGCTGCCATTTTCAAAGCACACAGTCATAATATTATAAGTTAAAGTACAAGAATTAGTCACCTATCTCAATTGCCTAGAATCTAGTCGCTGGAGAATTAAGCTGATGAAAATAAGACTTAAGTTTTGTGTGCCTCCCAGTCTATTTCTAGTTTCTTCTCCCTCTCCATCCCCCACTACGATTACTTATCTTCCTAAATATATCAACCTGACTGTGTCATCCTCTTGCTTTGTAAGTTTCAACAATTCCAAGTAAATTCCAGTCCCTTTAGTTAATGCCTCTCTTTTCTTATCCTGAAAAAGTAATATATTCTTCTGAGGCAAACCCAAGCCAAGACCCTGTTCTGTCTGGCTCAGGGTTTTCTTTCAGCCTCATCTCCTGCCAACACTCCCCAAACCCACGTACACAGCCCTTGGGCTGTGCATGTTTTCACACGTCCATGCATTTAATAACTCATGTCACTTGCTATGGTTGCAGTGTTCTTCTCCCTCCTCTCCTGCTCAGTGAATTACACTCAAGACCCCATTATGTCACCTGATTACCTCACTCTTGTTAGATCTCACCAACACCTCCAGGTTGCTTTTCCACAAGCTCTTGGCACTTCCACTGTATTTGGTAGGCACATTTATCATAAAACTTATTACATTATACACCTGTTAATTATACATTAACATATCTATTTCCCCCAGTTTACTGTGAACTACATGAGAATATGGTTTACGTTGTAATGATCTTTATATTCTAAGTTTCCACCAAAGAGTAAATAAGGCATACTGTAGACCTATAGTTACTTTTGGCTAATTAAGTGAATAAAGTATGTATTCCAGAATATTTAATGGCAACATATCATACCAGTACCTCCAGTCAATAATCTTCCAAATGCGTATATCACTCTTCTGCAAAGGATCACAGGAAAGAATGTAATCTAGCCCCTGCCTCTGGACATGTGTTTCAGAGTGCATGTTCCATTGTTAAGCTTCTATTGCCAGTTTCATATAAAAGAATAAAACCTTTACAACTCTTAAAGTGTAACTAACTTAGAAAATTACCTGTGATTCCTCAGAAATTCTTAGTAATAGTCATATAATTAAATCAGTTTGAGTGCCTGCTACACTAGGAGTGCAATAAAAATTTGTTGAATAAGTAAATAAATGAAAACAATGAATAAAATTGGTAATGCATATAAAAATGCATTAGTTTGAGGATGTAAAGTAAAAGCCATTAATACATTGTTTACTATTTTACCTAAGAAAGCTGAATAGTAAAATGAACCTTCCGGATTGATATTCAGAAACATTGTGAGTCTAAAATGGTTTTCTGGGCTTCCCTGGTGGCGCAGTAGTTGGGAGCCTGCCTGCCAACGCAGGGGACACGGGTTCAAGCCCTGGTCCGGGAAGATCCCACATGCCGTGGAGCGGCTAAGCCCGTGCGCCACAACTACTGAGTCTGTGCTCTAGAGCCCGCGAGCCACGGCTGCTGAGCCCACGTGCCACACTATTGAAGCCCGTGCACCTAGAGCCCGTGGTCCACAACGGGAGAGGCCACCGCGGTGAGAGGCCCGCGCACTGCAGCGAAGAGCAGCCCCCACTCGCTGCTACTGAGGGAGCCTGCGCGCAGCAACGAGGACCCCACACAGCCAAAAATAAATAAAACAAATAAATAAAATGGTTTTCTGACAAATTCCTATGTACTCTGGCTCAGAACTGCATTAGAATGGAAAATGAGCAAGCATTAGTAGAGTGCTGTCAAAGGATAATACTGAAATAGCAATGCAAAGCAAAACACGGAAAGGGTCTAATGAAAACACAAAAGGTAAAAGAAGCATTAAAGAAATAAAACCTCTACCATAACCTAAAGTTATTTCTTTTTTAATGCTTTTGAGAAACATAGTAATAAGCTGATTAATGTCCATGGGCAAGATTTAGAAATATACACCATAGCAAATGTCATAAATATAAAATTTGAAGATGCTGATGAAATTTCAGCAATATATATAATGCAGTAGATATTTTCAAGAAAGATGGTACTTTGATATTTTTAAAAAATGGTTTCTCAACTAAACAAGTGTCTAGGATAACCAACAGTTAATTGATTCCCAAGCCAATTAAGAGAGCTAATGCCTGAAAACAAGTCTTTCACACCATGTATGGTAGTAATTGCTGTTACTCATCAAATATCCCAGCTGTCCTCCTTTCAGGCAGATGGTAGGATAACACTTCCTGGCCCCCTTGGGAGATGATGGAGCATGTGACTAATTCTGACCAATGATATGCAACTGGATGTAGTCAAATAATTTATTGCCAGCGTGAGACCCTCCAGAGCTCTCTTTGTCCCCTTGCACGTCTTATGAAAATATTTGAGGTGGCTACTGTCACCCTGGATCTCAGAAGGATTATGATCAGTCTAGCTCATCCATATCCAAGGTGAATATGCAGTATGAGCAAGAAGAAAACCTATACGGTTTCAAGCCTCTGGGAGTTTTGGGGTTTTTTGTTACAGCAGCATGACCAGCTTATTCTGACTTACCCTGAGAAAGCAGGATGTTTCTGAAGTAAAACTAGATGGAATATTTTAGCACATCATCTAATAGATCAAAGTAATAAAAAGATCTATGCTGTGCCAAAATATGCCCATGATTATTTTAGTATAATTCATTTTATTAAAGTATAGAGATGCTTTGCATTAAGAAAAATCTTAAAGTAATAGAAAAGTATATGTAGGTTGGGTCATAATTACATGACAATATGCCTTCATTATGTCACTGAAATATTACTTATAATCATCAGTTTGCTCTGGTACAATGAAAATATGACAGTTTATAAAAATATAATTTATAAACTGCATTTTAAACACACATCTACATTGTAATGTGAAGTATACTCACTATGTCGCCAAAAAGCTAGAAAATACTAAATTTGTCACTGTTCTGGTCCAAACAATTAAAAAGGAAATATAAATTATGAGTTTAAGCTTTCTGAATTAATTTATCTTATCAAAGAGAGCTCTATGATGACAAACGACCCCCCCAATAAGAATAACATCCCATTATTATAAGATCATACTTTAAAAAATGAATAAAAATTTTCAAAATGTAATCTGTTGAGTAGAAGGGCACACAACTCTCTCACTGGAGGAAGGGACCCCAAGGCCAATGACTGTGTGTGCCTTGTTTGCAGGCCTATTCTGTATGACACAGCACAATGCCTAACACACGGAAGACATTCAGTAAGCATCTGTGGAATACATTAATAAATACATGAGCTTGGGCAATAGGGAGAGAAAGGAAAAAACCCCTGAGGGACCCCTTAGAACCTTAGGTACTTAAATATGAAACAAACTCCCATTGGAGTTAATCTAGTCCAATCCCCTTTTTAGCAAATGGGTAAATGGAGCCACAAAGAGAAGTCATACACTGAGTTAATAGAAGAGCTGGGATTAGAACTCAAGTCACTTGTCTCTCCGTCCATTATTCTTTCCATCATGCCATTCCACTCAACAGCAAGCACAGACTGGAGATGTCCAGGTAAGCACATTTTCCAGCTCTATCACGTATGCATACTTTTGGTGAATGCCTATTATGTGTCAGGCACTGTGCCAAGCACCTGGGGAGAAGGTGATAAGATATGATGTTTGGTTTATAGAAATGTATTCATGGTTACCTATCCATTAATGGGGAACCATCACAGTTAACAATGTTATATTTCAGTTCCATTTTTTCCCACCAGATAAACTGTTAAAATATGTTGTTTTGCATTTATGGGAAATAAAGGCATTTATTTTTAAGTAAAAAAGCTGACAAAATTCGTGGAAATGTTCATTGCTCTTTAACATTTAAAACTATGAAATTGTCTAATGTGGTTTGCTCCATATAAAATGTATTTAATCTTTATTCCAAGGATGCCATCTTTCTGTACTAGAATTACTTTGACAACAATATGTGCTTTGTAACCCTTTGAGAATAGGATCCTGCACCAATTTCACTGAAGTTTGTAACCACAGACTATGCAAAGCTGAATTCTAATTAGTAGTACAGTAAAAGCTTTGTTCTCTTTGCTCTGTGGGGGGATGAGATAGATGCCTTAACTCTTTAAGCAGGCATCAATTCATGTCGCCCAAGGTGTTCCCATTCCTCTAGGTCACCCTGCTCACCTTTCTAAAGCTTATCCCTGAATAGAAGGACAGGAGTTTAATGAATTACTCACATGTCCCCATTCCATAAGTTTAGCACATATATATGCCTCACTTTATAGTCAATTGTGTATGACTCTACTCCCTTCAAAATTCAGTAAGTTCATTGAGAATAACTTTTCCTTTAAACAAAATAGTCGAGCATGCTCAGGGCAGTAAAAACAGAGCACAGTGAGCAAGGTAAATAGGAAATACAGCAATTTAACTTTAATCATTCCATCCAGGTGTAACCACTGTTAATAGATCATGTTATACATGGTATACATTTTTTCTAGTCTTATGAAACACACACACACAACACACAACACACCCATATGTGTAAAAATGTTGTCATAAAGTTTTGTAGATTGTTTTCACCACTTGGTAATATATTCTGAACATCTTTCCACAGCAGCAAATATTCTTCTACAACATCGTTTTAAATGATCTGATAGCAATCCATTAAGTGGCTGCAAATTAAATCATGCTTACTTATTAGACTGTAGAATTTTTACCCTTCTACAGAATTTTAAACAATGGTTTAGCAAACAGCTTTAATATATACACACACATATATATGCCACTTTATGAATATCTGTTACTTAGATTTATATCATTATTTCACATTATCAAAGACATTAATGGACACAGTGGAAGCACATAGAATTTTGTGGTGAATTGATTGTCACACTATGGTTTATGAAAGTTAACTACTCTTGCTATGACCAGAAGTACCAGGAACAGTGAATCCTGACCTTGATTCTGGTGCATGTCTACTAAAAGCTGAGACTTAAGAGTCTTTGTTTACAGGTGTGATTTTGTACCTTATTTTTTATAGTACGTCGGAATAATTCACCTTGGAAAATGATCATTTTATTGGTTGGCACATAAGCTGAGAAGACTTTTTAAGTAAACAACTCTTTAAGCAATTCACTTAAAAAGCACAGTGGTAGTACAAGTACAGAACTGTCATTTCACTTGATTTCTTTTCAGCTGAGAACTGCTGGAACAGAAAGTGTGTGTCTGTGTCTGTGTGTTAGCATGTGTGTGTATGAGCACACGTGTCTGACTTGGAATAAATTCTGTCCCAGCAAAAGTACAGTATCAACCACTGAACAGTAATATATTTAGGATTTCCAGAGGCAATGTCTCCCAGTCTTATCACTTCTCAGAAACAAGGAAAATTGCTTGTAAGAAGTCTGTTAGAAACTGAATTCTTCTGATATTTCACTAATCTTCAGAAAGGTATAAAGATCTTTACGTGCAAGTAGAAATAAGAACAAAAAGGGGGGAAAAGAAAAGAAAAATCTAGAGGCCAATTAAGAACGTATCTGCACAAAGCCAGCCTCAGCTGATAACCTCAGGTAACCAGTTTATTTCGAGAGCAGTTTGGAAGATTCTGCTTTTTGGAAGGCAAAGACTGTGTTATTTGAAGAATGAAGACCAAGGAATGAGTGTGTCAGCGCTTGCCTCAGGCCAGTGTGAACAAGACAAGGAGGAGCCCTGATCAGGCACTCAGTACCCACGTGGCTCTAGGGGAAGACCATCCTACCACTGAATGAATAAACTACATCTTCTGCGCACGGAAGGCTGCTGTTTGACAGGGGATGGTGAGCTGACAGCAATCAGATCTGGGTGAGAATGTCAGAGCCCAGGTCTCAGAATCCCCTGAGAAGCTGCTGTTTGCTAATTCGTCACAAAGGTGCTCTCCCACTGCTGACAGGCAAACTGCAGACCACAGCTGAGTAACCTTACTCTAGGGGAGCCAGTGAGTGACCCCTGAAGCACTAATCAGCAGTTATTTACTGACAGTTCCTGCATATTCCTCACTGTGCTGGGCACACTGGGAGTGGAAAGGAGGCTGCAGGCAGTCTCTCCCTTCAAGGAACTGGAAGGGAGGCTGGGAGGCAGACTTCCCACTGCCTGTAGTTTCAGCCCCAAAGGCAGCACTGTTCTCATCAGTGATTTTGGAGTTTCAAGAATCACATGCACTTAAAAAACCTAAGTGAAAATGAGGGAGAGTGGACCCGAGGAGAGAGTATTTTAGGTAGGGCAATATACATCCAGTGGGAGGTTGGAGCTGACTTGTCATAGCTTGAGAAGGTTGATTATTAAATTTTCAGGAATTTTGCCACCAGTTGATATTGCATTGGGAGTTTAGAATCAGCCATGGTGGGAGTATTTATACCACAGAAATCGGCAAACACTACAAATTAAATTTTGCTCTGTTGTTTTCATCATCATCACTGTTATTTTCTGGAGAGCAAGCGGTTCTTCCACCCACCATTACCTACATCCCAGTTTTTATCTGTCCTTGTCCATTTTATGCTTGTAATTATTAACAGCACCCACTTTCACTCTCAAAAGTATGTCAGTTTCGATAACAGTTATATGATCCCCCTAATTTTAGGATACAGAGATCTCTGGGATCCAAGACAGGAACTAGACCTGCTTCATGAGCCCTAAACAACTGGGAGCTGTGAATGCAGCAGAAACTAAAGAGCTGATGCCCCCATTTCTTTTCCTCAGGGACCTCATGATGCTCCGTCTTTGCTCATCTCTGCACTTGCTGTGTTTTTCTCTTTCTAGAGTCAGTTTCCTAATCAGTTTTCACATGACCTCAAATAACTTCCTGAGCCCCCAAAATCGGATAACCTCCCTATTTTAGGGCCCTCCACAGACTAGCAATAGTCTTGGTATCTTTGCTTCAAAATTTTGAAAGAGAGAATCTGATTCAGCCAACTCGTATGTTAAAGCCAAGCGACACAGATCATATGTCCCTAATAAGACAATAGACTCTGCTGCATTTGGGTCAGGGCTCTATCTCCACCCAGCCATAGCTGGGAGGTGTCCTATATCACAGTAGCAGACCTTCATCCTGGCACCTGTACGCACAAGAACGTATCTATTACGTTTAGTGTTACAGATTCTCCAGCTACACTTAACTGTGTGCTATTTCCTGCATAAATGGTGCTCTTCCAAGCCTCCAATGCTTTGTTTCTGCCAGGAGATTCTCTCTCCACTCCCATCCCCAACTTCTCCTCCCTTAAGAACCCAAGCTCATCCTTCAGGCACAAGTCACATGTCACCTGCTCTTGGTAGCTTTCCATAACTCCTGTCACATTATTGTTTTTCTCTTATCTGTCTTCTCATTGAATTACTCTGTAGCCTGCACTTTCAAACAAGACAAAGTGTTGCCTCACCCACTTCCTGGATATGTTACCTTAAGAAGGTTCTTTAGATTCTCTGAATAATAGGGTCAGGTTGTAAGGACTAACCTAGTATACAGTGAGTACTCAATAAGTACTAATTATTATCATTTTTATTATAAGATTATAGGTGAATACACTTATAATAGAGGAGCTATAAAGTTATAATATCATAATAGATATTGTCTCCCAAAGAGACAATGAATTACACAGGAAACCCATCAACTTCGGTTTGCCCTGGTCTCCTTGCTGTTTCTCAAACATAACGACCACACAACTTGCTTTCAAGGCCTTTTACTTTTTTGTTCTCTCTGTTGAGAGCTCACTTTTGCTGGATATATATGTGGCTCATTCCTTTATTTAATTCAGGTTTTTGCTCAGTTTTAACCCTCTCAGAGAAGGCTTCTAAGACATACTACCTAAAATGGCACCTACCATCATTCTCTACTTTACCAAGCTTCATTTTTCTTCATATTATTACCAAACATTCTACCGTTCTACATGTGTATATGTTTGCTTACTGTCACCCTTACAAATACAAGCTCCAGGGGAAAAAGATTAGCCCATTTTGTTCATTGCTTAACATACAGTGCCTAGAACAGTGCATGTTGTAAAATGGATGAATATTTCCTTACTATATATTAGGTGCTCTATAAATGTTTATTGATTTGAACTAACTAGATAAATGCAAAAATATAGGCACGTATCAAGTAGAAATTGAGTTCAGAGAAGGAAACATTATAATCGTATTTTTTTACAAAGCTTTGCAGTTTATAAAAAATGTTCACAAGCATCTTTTTTCTTACTCTTCAAATTCAGGCTTTCTATAGACACCCAGTGGCCTCAATGGGCACTGCTTGAAACTGCAGATGGCTCTGAGTTACAGAGATTGGTGCCCTTGTCACAGAGCAGAGTAGATTAAAATGAAATTTTTTTAAAAGGTTGGCCATTATTTACTGAATGGGTATGTGTGTACCAAAAAATGTATATATTTATATACACACATATATACATACACACACATATACATATACACACACAAATATTTATTTCATAATCCCAAGAAATTGATATTATTCTTATCTTTCTTTCACAAATGAGGAATCTGAGGCTCAGGGAGCTTGCCCAAAGCCAAGAGCCAGCAAAAGGCAAACCTGGGACAAAAATTCAAGCCTGACTCCTAAAGTGACGTTAAACTCAGAAGATGCAGTCCTGGTTCAGGAACAGAGACTGGTGGTTCAAAGATTTCAATTAGCAATCATGGGCAATCTACTTCAGCAATCTGTTCTTGCCTCAGTTTCTCTTTTTCAAAGGTTGAGATGCTGTCTTCCATATCTGCCACTGGTAGGTGATGGAGACAGTAACCCACCACCTTTGTTGTGCCTTGGGTTTCTCAAAGGAAAATGTGTGATGTGAATCCACTGTGCTACCATACAAAAGCAAATACCCCTTCCTTAGTCACTGATTCACTAGTACAGTGAAACACAACTCTAAAGGGACTGGATGCCTCTGGGATCTCCTCCACAGTTCTGTTGAGATCAAGATTCTCAGACATAAGGCATTAAATGAATGCTCAGATGTAAAGACCTACAAATAATAAATGCAATACACACACACACACACACACACACACACACACACACATAATGCAAATTTATTATAGAAATTGGCTCGCATTATTATGAAGGCCAAAAAATACCACATCTGCTGTCTACAACCTGGAGAACCAGGAAAGCCAGTAGTGTAATCCAGTCAAGTCTTGGTCTGAGTCCAAAGGCCCAAGAACCAGGAATGCTGATGCCCCTGGGCCGGAGAAAATGGGTGTCCCAGCTTAAACAAAGAGCAAAGTCACCCTCCTTCTGCCTTTTTGTCCTATTCAGGCCCTCAAGGGATTGGATGATGCCCATCTACATTGGTGAAGATCATCTTCTTTACTGATTCAAATGTTAATCTCTTCCAGAAACACCCTGACAGACACACCCAGCAATAATGTTTTACCAGCTATCTGGGCATCCCTTAGCCCAGTCAAGGTGACACATGAAATTAACCATCACAGTAGCCTAGACTAAATCAAATATATGAATTGGATGGGGTAAGGATAAAGAAGTTTGAATATCAAATCCAATAAATTTTTACAGTGAATCACTGAATTCAATCTCTTTTACTGTGGATGGAGAAGCAGTGTGAAGTGGTGGGAGAAGCCTGGGTTTGGCAGTCAGTGCTGCCACCTATGAGCTTCATGAACTGAGGGTTGAATCACTTAACTAAGCTTCTACTTCCTCACCTATAAAAAATGAGAGTAACTTTTCAAGAGTATTATATTAAGAATAATGTAGTTAAGCAAATAATAAGGATCTAAGATAAAATGAGCAGCCAAGAATGGTACTTCTTCTTCCCATCATCATTATTACTATTGTTATTGCACTCCACCCCCATCTGCAAGTCCATTCATTTGTATGGACCTGCCAGAACCCCTGGCATCGGTTTCTCTCTCTCACAGACTTGTTGCATCACATCTGACAGGAAGCTCACCTGCTCGGAGGGTTACTCATCCTTTATGTCAAACAGGCCTATCTCCTGGTACCCTATGTACTTCCCAATAATGTGACTGAAAATCCCGTTTAAATGAATTCAGATTTTTAGAAAATTACCCAACATAAACACTACAAAACACAACAGTACCTTGTCTTCTTCTCAGAATTGGGTGATTATTATATAATAGAATCAGAAACAATGAAGCAAATATGAAATGTATACAATTTGTATGAATGCTCATCAGAGGGTACTGTTTCAAAGCTTGAATTAAAATGAATATCATGTGAGGGCTAAATAGTCTGGGTCATCCTTTGTGCAATTCTCAAATGATTATTCATTTGGAAAAGGTACACTATATTTAAACCTGCACAAAGTATAGCAACGTTAGGCCTACAGGAAATGAACAGTGCTACAATGCTGCCCCCTTGTGTTGGAAAATAAAACAAATGAAAATATGTTATTTCTGCTTACCTGGGAGGGGCTGAATGATACATAGTTATAAACTTAAATATTTCAAGAAGAATTTTTAAAAGAGCATGTTCACAATTGGAAGTGAGATTCCATAAATAAAAGGCATCTGTAATACAACTCACTACATAGATCTATTGCCCTTTCTATTTTATATAGCTCTCTCTACACCTGAGACAAACATGCTGTGGCCTTTCATCCATCACAAACTTGGCAAGAACTAGACCGAAATTACCTCCCATCCACCATCGAATATGCATGTACACTTTGTTCATTAGTGGCTGGTTGGGTTTACTTAACAGGCTAAAGAATGTGTGGGCCCAGGGGGATTGGGTGGTATTGTGCCATGGATTCCATACCCCCTTGCAACTCTTTTATTTTTTAAGTAAATTTTTTTTTAATTTTATATTGGAGTATAGTTGATTACCAATGTTGCGTTAGTTCCAGGTGTACAGCAAAGTGATTCAGTTATACATATACATGTATCTATTCTTTTTCAGATCTTTTATTCCACAAAGCTAGATGACTACAATGTAAAAGGTCCTCACACCTGTGTATCTTGTTCATCTGCTTTGAAGGCAATTGTACTGATGACAATCACTGAGAGAAGAGGCTAAAAGCAAGAATAACTACTGCTTGAATGAAAGAAGGCAAGTGTATTCATTTCCTAGGGCTGCCATAACAACAAACCACAAACTGAGTGATTTAAAAATATATTCTCCCACAGTTCAGGAGGCTAGAAGTCTGAAATCACGATGGCAGCACAGCCAGGCTCCCTCTGAGATTCTGGGTAGAATACTTCCTTGTCTCTTCCTGGCTTCTGATAGTGGCCATAGGTCCTTGGCATTCCATAGCCTTCAGCTGCATCCACTCCAATACCCGCCTCTATCATCACAAGGCCTTCTTCCTGTGTGTCTGTGTCTTCACATGGCATTTTCCTCTTCTTATGAAGAAACTAGTTATATTGGATTAGGGGTCCCACCCTACTCCAGTATGACCTCACCTTGATCACACCTGCAAATACCTTATTTTCAAATAAAATCACATTCATGGATACTGGGAGTTAGGACTGCAATATACCTTTTGGGGGTCACAATTCAACCCACAACAGCAAGTTAAATATTCTCTCAATGCTCTTATGGGGAAGAATTTATTAATTTTTACCTAAATATTTCTGGTAACTTAATCTATTAGTGATCAGAGACCATCAATCCAAAGGAGGATAAGAGAAAGAACACAGGACAGAAGAAAACTGTCAAAAAGGATTATCTTAGCTCAGGCTGCCATAACAAAATATCATAGGCTGTGTGGCTTAAACAATAAAAATTTACTTTCTCACAGTTCTAGAGGCTGGGAGTTTGCGATCAGAATGCCAGCATGGTCATGTTCTTGGGAGCACTCTCTTTCTGGCTTGCAGAAGGCTGCCTTCTCTGTGTGTCCTCACATGGTCTTTCCCTGGTGTCAGTGTGTGGAGAGAGAAATATCTCTCTTCCTTGTTGTAGAAAGCCACTAATCCTATCATGAGGGCCCCATCCTCATAACCTAGTCTAACCCTAATTACCTCCCAAAGGCCCCTTCTCCAAATGCCACCACAATAGGGGTTACAGTTTCAACATAGGGATTTGGGGTACACAGTTCAGTCCACAGCAAGGATAGAGTAATCTAGAGGAAGCCCATGCCTGTTTTTTTTGGGGGGAGGAGCCTTATTTGCTTTAGTTTAGATATTCACTGCACTATACCTTGGGAACATCCTGAGATATTTTGCAAGAATTTGGACTTCCCTCTCAGAGTTCATCACTTTGAGATGACTAATGAGGTAAATCATGAGAGAAGGAGTCTGTACTCCAAACAGGCACTATATATAAAATTGAAGACAAGGGGCATACGACCATCATGGGGACTCTGTGCCTCCAGGTTTTCTGTTTCAGAGGTGAAATTGTGTAAACCTGTACACCAGAATTAACTATTTAGAACATATTGACAAGAGATTACCTCTTCTCCTCAAGGGCACATTGACCCATCCAGAGGTGAATGTTAAGTGAAGTTGCTGTGCTGACCAGGACAAACGTTTTACTCTGTGGTTTGTAGTTGTCATGTCCTTCACAGTGTTGTTAACATGTGTTCCCAAACTTTTCCCTACAAAGGACCCTTTTGATTATTTTTCTCTCATAGCATGCGTGTTTTAGAAGCATTTGGGTATCTTTTCTAAAACCAAGAACAGTTAACGTTTGAATGAATACCATATACCAGGTATCATGCCATGGAGAAGTTACAATTAACTCATGTAACATTCACACATATCCTATGATTTTCAGATGGGACACAAAGAATGTTTAGGGAACTTACCCAAGGTATCAACATTGGTAAATCACAAAACTCAGATATGAACCCAGGAAATCTGACTCCAGAACCCACTGGCTTAACTTCACTAATTCTAACTTTTTCACATGACAGCTACTGTAGTAGTGTTTGTTAATTAGTTTTTTAACTAGCAAATTTCAAATACTTATAGGCCCTGTCATCAATATTTTCTCAATGAGGAAAAAGGTCCAGAGGGTTTAAGAATTTTGCCCAAGGCCATAAAATATAGAGGACAGAGGCATGATTCAATCCCATACCTTTCAGACATCTAAAGGCCATGTTCCTCTTTCTATACCAAATTGTCTACCCAGGACTAGCTATATTATTTGTGAGGCCCATTGAAAAATTAAAATGTGGCACTCCTGGTTAAAAAATGATTATGAATTTCAAGGCATCCACTAAGCATGAAATCAATAGCCGGGACCCTCTGAATTCGGGACCAGTCACACGCCCATGAAGCTGGCCCTGCACCTACATCCATGCCCAATAGTTATCAGGGTGTTGCAGGATACAAGCAAGCAAAATAGATCAAATTTCTTTGTTATAACACCTTTGGCTACCTTTTCTATACTCTATTTCATGGCCACGTTCAAGACTATTTGAAGAAATTTGCTAGGAGTATCCAAGGAAAGAACAAAAAAATACACAAAGAGGCAAAGAAGGAACACAACACTAAAGGTTGGTAAGTGTCTTGGTCTCAAAGCTCAGACCATAGATCACTTGAATAATAGAACTTAAAGAGTAAAGATCAGAGTTCAGTCCCCTTTGTTTGGAGACAACGGGAGACCACAAAGTGAGTTAATGACCTTTTATGAAATATTTCAACTCTGGGTCTCAATTTTTTTATTTTAGAATGATGTAAAACTAGATTATTTCTAAATGTCTCCCAGGACTAAAATTCATGACACGGTATAGATATTTTAAGTATGTACTCTACAGGGCCATGTAAGTTCTAAAAATTTTTGAAAATGAGACTGTTTTAGCTCAATGTCCTCCAGAAAAGCAGACTCTGAGGCCGATTTGCATGTAAGAAGTTTATTGGGGGGGCAGTGCCCATAAGATCATCGATACCTGTGGGGAAGTGACAAAAGCAAGATTTGCAGAGAACATGATACAGTCATGATAAAGGTCTCAACCATCTCCACAGGGATCTCTCAGCTAGGATGGTCCCTGAGAGGTGTCCTGAACTGGGCACACACAGATACATCAATAGTCACTGGATGCAGATTGACCCTTGGGCATGACAGTCCTCTTCAGACAAGGGCAAGTCAGAGAGGATAGTGGTGCCCAGCAGCTAGGGAAATGAGTGCTTCAGTCCTGTAAGGGCGGGGCGGTGGGGTCAAGAGGGGATACTGGCAACAATCCAAGACGAACACTAGAAAGACAATACAATTTTATTGAGTACTCATTCCAAAGATCAATAACCACTGTCACCTTTTCTCCAGAACTTCTGCTTCCAGCAATATGTTAGGCTAAGAGTTTTATTGACCTTCTGCAACAAAGCAGCTGGATCTTCAATAGGACCTAATTGGTGATATACTGCTGTGCTCACAAGCCCCACTAAAAAACAAATAAACTTTAAGCAGGGCAGCCACTGAATGCAGTAAGCAGTGAGAGTTGAGGAGAGGCAGAGTTGCCTCAAGGGCAAAGGACCACAACAGGACTGCCAAAGGATGTGGAATGGGAGGAAATAAGCCTGTTATTCCTTCACCAAGCCAGGCCTCTAAGGGTCTCAAAATAGTCCTGGGTCGGTGGCATCAAAAACAGACCAGCAAAACAGACACAAATATCTCTGGAAGAAGCCACCCCAGCTTAAGCTCGCAGGATTCTCACATAATATGATTAAGTAATGAGCTCACATTAAAATGTCCCAAAGCACATTAGGGTCAGCTGCAATGAGTGAAAGTCAGAGGTCTTCAAGGACTATAGATGTTGGAATTGTCCAGTACAGAATGTAGAATTACTAGGTTTGAAATGTTTAAATAAGTGCAGAATAAAATTACAAAGAAGAGTGATACTACACTGTAGTTTTGCAAGATGTTAAGGGAAATTAGGTAAACAGTATTCCAGGTTAAGGGTAATCAGCTACATATGAATCTACAATTATCTCAAAATAAAAAGGTTAATTAGGGAAAAAAAAAGCAGTTGCAGCAAAAAGACAGGTCACCTACAAAGGACAGCTGGTCAGACAGGACCGCAGTCTTCTGACCAACATGAAAATCAGAAACGAATAGGTGGAAACATTGAGAGAAAATGACCATCAGACTAGTATTTTCAATCAAACAAAGCAATCTTTTAAGAAAGAGAGAAAGTAAAGGCAAACTCAGACCATCACCAAACCTTCACTAAAGGAACTTCTGAAGGTTGTAATTCAGGAAGTAATGATCCCAGGGCAACAGATCTAAGAGGAAAGAGCAAATGGTGAGCAAACAAAATGGAAGATGTGTTACTTAATCCAAATAAACAAATATGATAAGAACATCAGATATGTGGCAGTTGTTTAAAAATAGGGCAGAACTAAATTAGCATGATAAATAAGGAAAATATTTGAAGATTTTGAGGCTTTTTTTTGAGGGTTGTGGCTTAAGAGTAACCACTAAGAATAGTAGAAAACAAAGAATAAAATTGTGAAAAAACTACTTCAATCAATCAAAAAAAATCAAAAGAAGAAAAATGCCTAGAGGGAATTTCTTCGCAGTCCAGTGGTTGGGACTTCACGCTTTCATTGCCAAGAGCCCAGGTTCAATCCCTGGCTGGGGAACTAAGACCCCACAATCTGCACAGCACAGCCAAAAAAAAAAAAAAAAAAGGAGAAAAATGCATAGAGAAATGGAGAGAGAACAAAAATAATATGATAGAAACAAGCCCAGTGGTACCAATAATCATAATGACTATGAAAGCCTTAAATTTGTCCTTTAAAAGACAGAGATTATAAGACCAGAAAGAAAAACAAAACAAAACCATTCCAGATATACACTATTTATGAGAAACACTCCTAGCTCAAAAATATATGGAAATCTTGAAAACAAATGCATGTAAAAAGGCACCCTAGACAAATACATGACGGACAAAAAAACAAAAACAAAATATCAGACAAAATAGAGTTAAAGTCTATCATTATTAGCACTAAAGTGAGTCACTATATAGTGATGGAAAGTTTATTACATCAAGAATACATAAAATTATACTAAAGGTATTTGCAGCACATATAACTGACAAAACATAAGTATTCAAAATATGTAAAGAATGCCTGAAAATCACTAATAGAGAAGAAAATACAGAAAATGGATAAAACACACAAGCATGTCACAGAAATAAAAACAAAATGGTAATAAGCAACTCTATGCCCACAAAACTGATGTACATAAAATGGACCAATTCTTTCAATGACACAATCTGCCAAAACTCACACAAGAAGACACAGATGATCTGAATAGGCCTATATCTATTAAAGAAATTAAATCAATAATTAATAACCTTCCAAATCAGAAAGCACCAGGCCTAGCTGGGTTCACTGGTGAATTCTACTGAACATGAAGGAAGAAAGTATACCAATTCTACACAATCTCTGTTAGAGGATAGAAGCAGAGGGTATACTTCCTAACTTATTCTATGAGGCCAGCATTACCCTCATACCAAAAACAGACAAATACATACCAAGAAAAGAAAACTACAGAGCAATATCTCTCATAAGCATATATGCATAAATACTCAACAAAATTTTAGCAAATTGAATCCAAAAGGTATAAAAAGAATTATACATGACAACCAAATGGAATTAAATGGTACGCAAGGCTGGTTCAACATTCGAAAATCAATTAGAATGATCCATCACATCAACAGACTAAAGCAAAATTAGATGATAATATCAATAGATGCAGAAAAGCATTTGACAAAATCCAACACTTATTCATAATAAAAACTCCCAGTAAACTAGAAATAGAGGAGACTTTCTCAACTTGATAAACTATAAAAACCTACAGCTAACATCATATTTAAGCATAAGAAACTTGAAACTTTCTCACTAAGAATCAGGTCTAATGTAAGGATGTCCCCTCTCATCACTCCTTTTCAACAATGAACTGGAAGTCTTTGCTAATTCAACAAGGCAAAAAAAGAAAATAAAAGGTATATAGATTGGGAAAGAAGACATAAAACTGTCTTTGTTCACAGATGACATGATCATTTATGTAGAAAATCCAAAAGAATCAACAACAACAAAAACCTTCTGGAACAAATAAGCAAAGATGGCAAGGTTGAAGGATACAAGATTAATATAAAGTCAATTGCTTTCCTATATAGTAACATTGAACAAGTAGAATTTGAAATTAAAAATGCAGTACCATTTACAATAGCACCCCTCCAAAATCAAATGCTTAGGTATAAGTCTAATTAAATATGTACACTATATATGGGGGGAAACTACAAAACTCTGATGAATGAAACCAAAGAGGAACTAAATAAATGGAAAGATATTCCATGTTTATGGATAGGAAGACTCAATATTGTCAGGATGTCAGTTCTTCTCAACATGATCTACAGATTCAATACAATCCCAATCAAACTTCCAGCAAACTACTTTATGGATATCAAGAGACTGGTTCTAAAATTTAGATGGACAATAGCCATGCACTATTGAAGGAGAAGAACAAAGTTGGAGGACTGACACTACTTGATCTCAGGACATACTATAAAGCTACAGTAGTCAAGACAGTGTGGTACTGATGAAAGAAGGGACAACTAGATCAATGGAATAGAAGATAGAGCCCAGAAATAGATCTCCATAAACATAGTCAAGTCATCTTTGACAGAGAAACAAAGGTAATACATGGAGCAAAGTCTCTTTAGTAAATGACACTAGAACAACTGAACATCGATATGCGAAAAAAAAAAAAAAATATCTGGGCACAGACTATACCCTTCACAAAACTTAACTCAAAATGGATCAAAGACATAGGTGTAATATGTAAAACTAAAAAACTCCTAAAAGATAACATATGAGAAAATCTAGGTGAACTTGAGCATGATGGCTTTTTGATACAACACCAAAAACACAGTCCATGAAAGAAATAACTGATAAGCTGTACATCATTAAAATTAAAATTTTCTGCTCTGCAGAAGACAATGTCAAGAAAATTAGAAGATGGGCCAAAGACTGGGAGAAAATATTTGCAACAGACATCTGATAAAGGACTGTTATCCAAGATATACAAAGAACTCTTAATACTCAACAATAAGAAAATAAACCCAATTTTAAAATGGGCCAAATACTTTAACAGACACTGCACCAAAGAAGATATACCAATGGCAAATAAGCATATAAAAAGATCATATGGAGCTTCCCTGGTGGCGCAGTGGCTGAGAGTCCGCCTGCCGATGCAGGGAACGCAGGTTCGTGCCCCGGTCCGGGAGGATCCCACATGCCGTGGAGCGGCTGGGCCCATGAGCCATGGCCGCTGAGCCTGCGCGTCCGGAGCCTGTGCTCCGTAACGGGAGAGGCCACAACAGTGAGAGGCCCGCATACCACAAAAAAAGAAAAGAAAAAAAATCGTATGTCATCTGGGAAAATGCAAATTAAAACAACAAGATACAATTACACACCTATTAGAATGGCCAAAATCCAGAACACCGACACAACCAAGTGCTTGTGAGGATGTGGAGCAGCAGGAACTCTCATGCATTGCTGGTGGGAGTGCAAACTGGCACAGCCACTTCGAAAGATGGTTTGGCAGTTTCTGACAAAACGCAACATACTCTTACCACACAATCCAGCAATTATGTTCCTTGATATCTACCCAAAGGATCTGCAAACTTATGTCCACTCAAAACCTGCACAGGGATGTTTATAGTAGGTTTATTTATAATCGCCAAAACTTGAAGGCACCAAGATTCTCTCCAGTAAATAAACAGATAAATAAATATGGACATACAGACAATGGAATATTATTCAACACTAAAATGAGAGGTGCTTTCAAGCCATGAAAAGATATGATGGAACTTTAAATTCATATAACTAAGTGAAAGAAGCCAATCTGAAAGGATACGTACATATGATTCCAATATATGACTTCTAGAAAATGCAGAACTATAGAGACAATAAAAAGATCAATGGTTTTGGGGGTGGGGCATGAATAGGTGGAACACAGAGAATTTTTAGGACAAAAACTCTGTATTATATTATAGAGATGAATATATATTCGTAGAACGTACAGCACCAAAGGTGAACCCTAAAGGAAACTGTGGACTTTGGGTGATTATGATGTGTCAATGTAGGTTCATCCTTGGCAAAAAAAAGAAAAAGTACCATTCTGAAGAGTGATGTTGATAATGAGGGAGACTGCATGTGGAGGCGGGGAGCAGAGGATGTATGGGAAATCTCTGTACTTTCCTCTCAACTTTCTTGTAATCCTAAAACTGCTCTAAAAAATAAAGTCAAAAAATGGCAAATAAACACTTGAAAATTTGCTGAAATTCATTAGTAATTATGTAACACAAATTAAAGCCACAATGAGATATCATTACATACTGACTAGATTGGCAAAAAACAAGATGTCTGAAAATATCAAGGGTAAGATAGTGAATAGATAAATAGGAACTTTTACACACTGCTGGTAGGAATGTACATTTTCGACCTCTTTGAAAAATAACAGTGTTTCCTGGTAAAGTTCAGGGTGTACACCCTCTATGCCAGCAGTGTCACCAGTGCATATTTCTTAGAGAAAATCTTGCACAAATGTACCAAGGAGACAAGTATACATAACATTCACAACAACAGAAACAAAGGTAACAAGTTTATTTCAAGCTCCACCTTACTTTATCTCACTCATTATTTCAGGTATTTCACAAACATTTACTTAAAGTCACTGGAAAGTCACCGGAGAACCGCACAAGGAGAAAACCCTCAGAAAATCAAGGAACTACAATCTATATCTATATCGCTTTGTATATTTACATCTAAAATAGCATCTATGCACGATGTAATACTCTGTGTGCATATGTATGTGCCAGCAGGTGTGTATGTGTGTTTTAAATAAAGTGGCTTTGAGAACATGGAGAAAGGAGTGAACTATTATGCTTGGAAAGGAGAATAATTGATGGAAAGGCCTCAGAGAGGAAACAATGAGATGCTATCACTGTTACTAAAACCAACATCTTTCGTTTCCTGAATTAAAACAGGACCATTCAACCAAGAAACTAAAAATACTGCTCTTTAAAATGTGCTGAGTTATGACGTGCTCAAACCTTAAATATGCCCCAGTGGTAAGAATGAAACTTTGGCAATTATAGCAGCTCTCTGAGTTTCAGCACATCATTCAGAAAGCACTGCTTCTGGTTAAATATCAAGAAGAATTTGCTGACAGCATGAAATAGCCTTGAAGAAAACTGTGGAATCTTCTCTGGATCCCTCTTAAAATATCCCAGGGGCTAGGGATTCCCTGGTGGCGCAGTGGTTGAGAGTCCGCCTGCCGATGCAGGGGACACAGGTTCGTGCCCCGGTCCAGGAGGATCCCACATGCCGCAGAGCGGCTGGGCCCGTGAGCCATGGCCACTGAGCCTGCGCATCCGGAGCCTGTGCTCCGCAATGGGAGAGGCCACCTAATCAGTCTGGAACCTAAAGACATTTGAGTGACTTCTGTATGCCATGACATACTTATGGTTCTGTATTTGCTGAATTATAAGAGGTGGATTTCTTTTTCTAGATCAATAGCTTGCTTATTATTCCATTTAATTTAGTTAAAACATATTTGTTCAGTCCTAATATATTCCAGGCATGCTGTGAGGTCTCAGAAATACAGAAATGAATAAGACACACCCTGTCCTCAAGAAACTCAGAGATCAATAGACTAGCATGAAATACAGTAGGTGATTGTTTTTCTTCCAGTTTTATTGAGATACAGTTGACATACAGCACTGTATAAGTTTCAGGTGTACAGCATAATAATTTGGCTTACATACATCACGAAATGATTATCACAATAAGTTTAGTGAACATCCATCATCTTATATAGATACAAAATTAAAGAAATAGAAAATTTTTGTATGTGATGAGAACTCTCAGGATTTACTCTCTTAAGAGCTTTCATATATATCATACAGCCGTGGTAATTATATTTTTCATGTTGTACATGACATCCCTAGCACTTATTTACCTTATAACTGGAAGTTTGTACCATTTGACCACCTTCATCCAGTTGCCTCTCCCCCCACCCCCGCCCACACCTCTGGTAACCACAAGTCTGTTCTCTTTTTCTGTTTTTTTTTTTTGAAGTATAATTGACCTACACCACTATGTTAGTTCCTATCATACAACATAGTGATTTGATACTTCTATATATTTCAAAATGATCACCATGAGTCTAGTTACTGTGTGTTACCATATAAACATATTATATATTTATTGACTATACTCCCACACTGTACATTTCATAATCACGACTCATTTATTTTGCAACTGGAAGTTTATACCTCTTAATCTCTCTCACCTATTTCCTTCCTCCCGTCATTCCCTTCCCCTTTGCCCATTTTAAAATTGGGTTATTTTTCTTTTTACTATTGAGTTGTAAGAGTTCTTTCTACTCTTGCTATAAGTCCCTTATCAGATATATGATCTGCAAATATTTTCTTCCATTCTATGGCTGTCTTTTCACTTTCTTGATAGTGTCCTTTGAAGCACAAAAGTTTTATATTTATACAAAGTCCAATTTATCCTGCTGTTGTCGTTGCTGTTGCTTGTGCTTTTGATGTCATATCTAAGAATCCACTGCCAAACCCAAGGTCACAAAAATCTACCTCTGTGTTTTCTTCTAAGAGTTTTATAGTTTTAGTGTTTACACTTAGGGCTCTCATCCATTTGAGTTGATTTTTGTATATGGTGTAAAGTAAGGTTTCGACTTCATTCTTTTGCATGTGGCTATCCAGTTGTTCCCGCACCGTTTATTGAAAACAGTGTTCTTTCTCAACTGAATGGTCTTGGCACCCTTGCCAAAAATCAATCGACCACGGGTGAATTTCTGGACTCACTTCTGTTCCATTGATCTGTATGTCTATCCTTATGCCAGTAACGGTCGGTCTTGAAGTAGGTGATTAACAGATGTGTTACTTGTAACATCAGAACTATGTTTACAAAATTCAAAAGGGGATCAGGAGGAATTCCCCAAAGAAGCAAAATGTGAGCTGGATTTGAGTGACAAAGGTTATGGTTAAGATACTAGACAATTAACTGAGAGAAAGAGGCATAAATCCCTACTCTTCAGGAAACAGCCTAGAGTACCAGGACGAGCTTTGTGTGAAGCAGACCTGGGCTTGAATCACAAGTCTCACTGTTATTAATACAAGCTTGAGCAACTTACTTAAATGCTTCACTTGTGTATGTGTATGTGTATGTGTGTGTTAGCTTGTACACATGTGCCACTTATACTGTAGTAATGGATTACGCCTTTGTTGTTGTCATCGGGTTTTTTTTAGGCAATAGGAGGAAGACACATTTCTGTGGGTAGAGAATAGAATATCCCCTAAATGGGCAGATGTTCCCCCAATACCATGCTTGACTTTAGAGGGTATTTCATAAACTGTCCATGGCCTGGAGAAGCACTTGTCTACATTTCTACATGTCTACATGTCCCAGTCCTCAAAATAGAAAGTCACTGTGTCTTAATACCAGGTTTATGGGCTGTGCCATAACTGACATTGAGACGGATATGGCTTCAGAGTATGGGGAAGGATTTAAGGAAAAGACAACATAAATCACTTAAATATATCTTCTCCTATAGAATGAATGCAATAGATTCTCTCATAACATATCATTTTCCAGCGGGCCAAACATCCATTATCTTACATCTGTGTTCCTGCTCATGGTTCTTGAGGTACTCACAAATTGTACAGTATTTTCAACAAAAACACAAACAGACATGAGTTTGGCTACTTTACTTTAAAAAGAATAAAAAGGATGTTTAAATTTTTTGAAAAAAGACTTCTAACTTGAAAAAAACTGCATGTAAAATATGCAACAAAGTGACATTCCAATAAAATATAAAGAAACTGGAAAAAGAAAATGAAAAACTTGCATGAAGGATAAGATGTGTATACAAATAAACTTGAGACTCATTCTGGCCATTCTAGGTCTTGCTGTAGTTTCAGCTGAGGTGAGAGGCTTGAACAAATTAAGCATTATATTTCTATTTTTTTAAATTTTCTCTTAATATCCCAGTATTTTAAAAAATAAGAAAAAAAAGAATTTAAGAAAAGCTCTATGCATCTAGATATTGCTTTACAGATGTGAAAAATCACAGCTATATATGACAGCAAACTATTTCCTTAAGTTAAATATTTGGGTTTTTTTCCCAAGATCATGATAATTTATGATATGTAATTCCCTTAAAATGTGTGAACATGATATATAAACTAATAGTTTATTTTTTAATCTAAGTATTCATTAAGAGTTTTAACGACAATTCAGTTGCCACTGCCTCCGCAGAGCCAAATGTTGTAATTAATAAAAAATATTATCTAAGAACTACAATAACTCAAAAAAGGTGATCTAATTTGGCAATACTTTCTATTAAAAGCAAGTTCTCTGAACAATATAACTCATAATTATGCTGAAATAAAGGTAAGAAAAATAAATAGAATGGAATAAAAATAATTAATGACATACATTAATTGTATTATTCATTCAAATATCACTGGATCATTCACAGACCATTCACTATGCAAAATAATCATTAAGTTTAATCACCATTGATATTTTGCTAATGTGTACTCTTGTAAAAGCACATATACATATATTTTCTTTTAATTTCATAATTATGAAGGTAGGAGAGCTATTAGTTTCTTAATGCTGCTATAAAAATTATCACAGACTTATTCGCTTAAAATAACACAAATGTGTTACTGAATAATTCTGAAGTTCGTAAATCCAAACTTGGTCAGCAGGGCTGTGTTCTCTCTGATGGTTCTAGGGGAGAATCTATTTCCTCTCTTTTTCTATCTTCTAGAGGCTGCCTGCATTCCTCACTCATGGGCACCAAACCATGACTGTTGCTTGTTGTCACATGTCCTTCTCTGACTCACCTGCCTCCCTCTTATAAGGACCCTTGTGCTTACATGACTGATTATTCCCGATAATCTCCCCACCTCAAGGTCTTTAATCACACCCACAAAGTCCCTTTATCACATAAGGTAATGTATCCACAGGTTCCAGGGATTGTGGGGCTGTTATTCTGTCCACACAGAGGATAAAGCTTCTTTTAAATCTTGCCCTGTTAAATTATAAATGTAAGTGTATGTTGTGTGGGACTCCAATTTATACTCTTGTTCCAAACCCTGTAAATGTTGGGGGTGGGCCTGATGTTCCCCCAAAATGACAGCCTATATAATAGGAAGGCACTGAGTTGATAAATTAGTATTGGGGCTGAAGAGAGAATTCCTGTACTTCTTTTGGCCTAGACTTCAAGTACCCTAGATATTGTTGAGGGTGCTTTGGAATTCCAAGGATGAAAAATGTTTCAAGCCCTATGGAGGTGGCCTGAGAGCTAGTTGCTAAGATCCACTGCCAACAGGGGGCTATGCACTGATGATGACTAAGCAAAATCCAGTTTATTACCCTTTAGTGAACACCCTCTATGAGTCAGGTGCTCTGCTAATTGCTGAACTCTCATCATCTCACCTAATTTTCACAATAGCTTTAAAAGGTAGGTATTATTATTACGGGTGCAGAGCCTTAATATCAACATGACTAAGTGACAAGTTGGATTCAAAGTCTAGTTTGTCTAACTATAAAACTGGTGCTTTTAGCCACTATAATGCATTTCAATATTTGATGAATCATTGTATGTAATTATATATTACTGGGGAAGTTCATTTTCTTTTTATTATGGACAAGCCATTAGGAAAGTTGTTTAAATGTTACAATTGTGTCATGGCAATTAAGGGTTTATTTGGCTTCAGTGGCACATGGGAAAGTACTCCCTGAGGTCAGAAGGATGTTATCAAAGGTGATCAGTAAAAGACTCCCTCAGACAGTGATTCTCAAACTTTAGCAGACCTCAGAATCACCTGGAAGGTTTATTAAAACACAGATTGTGGACCGTACACTTAGAGTTTCTAGTTTCATAGGTCTGGGGTGGAGCCAGTAATTTTCATTTTAACAAATTCTCCAGTGCTAATACTCTAGCTTGGAGACCACACTTTGAGAACATCATCTTAAGGAAAGGGGTTCCCTTAAGGAAAGAGAATCTCAGTAGATAAGAGTGAACCACAGGTTTCTGCCATGGTTTCCCACAGGGAGATTCACCTTCAGTTGCCAAATCTTGAAGTATCAGGATTTGTTTCCTCAGAGCAGAGATTCAAACCAAGCTTAGAATTATGAGTGGAATTTTGACAGCTAGGAAGGAGAAGATGAAAAGGGGATTCTGCAGCAAGTAGAAGGAAAAAATCACAAGCTAGAACAAGGGATTTATGTATGGGGGAAATGGAATATAAGCTGAAAGACAACTTTAGTGCAGACTTTGGAGAGGTTCGCTTAAAGAAACCATAATACCCTATTTTTTTAATGTAGATTTTCACAGTTTTCAAAGCACGTTAGCATGCATCACCATTTTTCAAGTGTTTATGGTGCAGGGACTACTCATTCCGCAGTGTACTCTAAGCTTTGTAGAGTGAAGAACAGGATGGTCCTAACCATAAACTGCTTTTTGTCAACTTGGGAGACAATGACTTATTTCCAGACCCTTCAAGAAGACTGAAGTCCTGAGCGAGGTTACACATTGTTTTGCTGGCAAAAAAGTAGAAATTCCCGAACTCAAACTGAAATAACAGAAAATCAAAATCTCACTCTCATCCATTTGTACACTACCTTTGGATCTTCTATATTCTCTTTCCTTTTTTACTTTCTGTCCCCTTTTCATAAATAGTGTACTGGTATAGAGACATTTTCACTTGTACATGGAATGCAAAAGGGTAAAGCATTGTTCACAGTACAATCATGCCATTCCAAATGGGACAATGTCCTCATAATCTCTCACTCCAACTACTATAGAGTAAAAGTAAGGATAAGAAGGAGGGGGAAATGATGAAATTAACCAAGGGTCACAGTGGGGAATAACATTCTCAATTTGAGGATGCTGAGTTGATAGCAGACCAGGAGGGAACACCTCATTTTCATGAGGGTCCCTAGTTCAAAGACGGTGAATTAGGCATTTGGGACTTATGGTCAATGGGATTGAGTGTAATTTTGCTAAAAGGAAGGAAAGATAAACATAACTTTCCTACCCAAGCATAAAGAAGATTTCCAAATAGTTCAAAGAAATATATTTCTTACCTTGGATACAGAATAGAAAGAGTTTACTGATCATAAAGAGTGTAGAGTTCAGAATAGCTCTACCCTGTTGTACTGAATGCTGTTTATATCCACCCAGATCCCCTCCTCAGGCTGGTGCACCCCTAACCTGTTTGCTGTAATTGTTAGGGATAACAATATAGAGAATTGCCCTGGACCAAATGGAAGCACCTTGCCTGGGAGGCTATACCTCTCCCCACTCTCCACCAGGGTTGACTCCGTCAGTGACCTGCTGGCGTGAAATAGAGAAGGTCGGCCCCCTTGCCTGAATGTGAGACTAGCTCTGTCATGCCATTTATGCTCTAGAGTATCTTGTGGGATCAGACTGAAGCCAGTCTTTACTGAGACCACATTCTTTTTTTTTAATTGAAGTATAGTTGATTTATAATATTGTGTTAATTTCTGCTATACAGCAAAGTTAATTTCAGTTATACATATATGTATAACTGGACAGCAGTCATAGTAAAACAAGGACAGAACTTAATTGCTAGCAGAGCTTCAGAAAAGGTTGAATCTCAGCCTAGGCAAGTCTCTTACACAAACTCGGTCCTGCAGGGAAGGAGAGGCATCCTGACACTTGGAAGGAGATATCTGTGAAGATACAGTTAAGAACCTCAAATCCTGAGGTTATTCTGAACCCTATGGGCCTGAAGAAATAGCCAATTCCCCCTTATCAGAAGATAGAGCTAGACATACACACACACACACACACACACTTGAAGTTATACAAAGGCCTCAAATGAGGCAAGTGCCTCAGACAATATTTCTTTTTTTTAAAAATATATTTATTTTATTTATTTATTTTTGGCTGCGTTGGGTCTTCATTGCTGCGTGTGGGCTTTCTCTAGCAGTGGTGAGTGGAGCTACTCTTCGTTGCGGTGTGCATGCTTCTCATTGTGGTGGCTTCTCTTATTGCGGAGCACGGGTTCTAGGCGTGCAGGCTTCAGTAGTTGTGGCACACGGGCTCAGTAGTTGGGGCTCACAGGCTCTAGAGCTGAGGCTCAGTAGTTGTGGTGCACAGGCTTAGTTGCTCTGCAGCATGTGCGATTTTCCCGGACCAGGGATCGAACCCGTGTCCCCTGCATTGGCAGGCAGATTCTTAACCACTGCGCCACCAGGGAAGTCCCGATATTTCTTATCCTTCTCAAGATTTGCCCTACCTCCTCTGTTGGCTCATAACTAGAATCAAATGTTAGCATAACCTAACTCAGGAAGTGCTGGGCCAGCTAAGGCAGAAGAGAAAGTATATGCCTAGAAAGCTTCAGGACTTGGATAACACATTACCATCAGGAACTAGGAGCAGTCCCTGATGGGCTAGATCAAGAGGGCACAGAATATAAAGCTGGATTGGGGACAGTTTTGCAATATGACAGTACTTTCCACTGATACAGGATTTAATGTCCTAGTAGGGACTCTGGTGGCAGTTGTAACAGAATGCTGCAGAGGCTCTTAAAAGCTTGAAAAAACCAACGGCCTATATTAGACAAAATAGAGATGCCAGAATTGCTATAGCAAAGTGTAGAAGAAGGGTTTAAAAATCAGACAGAAGCATGTATAGACCCTCTATTAGACAGAAAACCCTGAAGCTATCCTTAGGAAGGCCCAGAAGACACTCTCTTTATAAAGGCAATGATGTTAGAGAGACAACTGCATGGTTCAACAGGCTGGGAATAACATCAGGAGATATTGTGATAGTACTGTGTTCCCCAATAGTGGTACGGATGATAGACTGGGAATAGCAGATGCCAGGTGGCAGCACATAACCATTAGAAGAGAGTTGGACAGAATTACTATAAACTGTAGCAAGTTCAGAATGAGTCAGCAAGGCCTAACCCACAAAATTTATGGAAATGGCCCATAGAACACAGTATTCCTAGGAACAAGATAGATGGGCAGCCAAAAAGGGTACAGACACATACATATACAATAGAGATCAAGAACTGATGAGAAAAAGTTTGAGGTCAGCCACCCTCAATGAAAAGCTATGTTCACATGCCCAGTTCTCTGACCCAGAACACATCATCTAAAGGGAAGTCCCTGCAACACCACAGCTAGCCCTGTGGATTATGCAGACCTTTCAAAGCTATTGAACACAGATTGATGCTGATAACCAGAGATCCCAAATACCATCACGGCCTTCCCTTTAAGAGCAGACGTGTGTGGAAGTCAGCTGATAAATGGTATCCTAACCACGTCTGTCTCACAGTGGTCATTTCCCTGGTTTCCAAATGCATAATTGGAATGTGTATACTTAGCAATTGGCAGAACCCTAACTTTGTTCCTTGAATTGTAAAATTAGAGATGTTTTGTAGGAAAGCCAAGAGAAGATCCTGAAAGTGCCCCTACAACAATTCCATGAGAATAATAATTTTTTTAATATTTATATTGCATCCATATAAGTTTCTTAGGGCTATTATAACAAAGTACCATAAACTGGATGGCTTTAAACAACCGAAATTTATTCTCTCATAGTTCTGAAGGCTGGAAGTCTGAAAGCAAGGTGTTAGCAGGGCCATGCTCCTTCCAAAGCCTCTAAGGGAGGATCTTTCCTTGCCTCTCCAGCCTCTGGTAGCCCCCAGGTATCCCTTGATTTGTGGTAGTACAACTTCAATCTGCCTCCTTCTGTCTTCTCTCTAGCTGTCTTCCCTCTGTATCTGTATCTGTGTCTAAATTTCCCTCTTCTTATAAGGACACCTGTCTCACTAGATTAAGGGCCCACCCTACTCCAGTATGGGTACATCTTAACTAATTACATCTACGATGACCCTACTTCCAAATAAGGTCATATTCACAGGTACAAGAGGGTAGGACTTCAATATATCCTTGGGGGGATACATTTCAACCTATAACAGCATCTAAAAGGGGTGACAGAAATCAGTGCCACCCTCAAAATCTTAAAGAACATAGGAGTGGTAGTCCCCAGCATAACACTATTTAATACACTAGTCTGGCCCCTGCAAAAGTTAGGTAGACCATAGAAGCTTATGGACTACCACAGGTTAATCAAGCAGTCACTTGAATTGCAGCTGCTGTACCACATGTGGTATATTTACCAAAGCAGATTTTTTTTTTACATCTTTATTGGAGTATAATTGCTTTACAATCGTGTGTTAGTTTCTGCTTTATAACAAAGTGAATCAGTTATACATATACATATGTTCCCATATCTCTTCCCTCTTGCATCTCCCTCCCTCCCACCCTCCCTATCCCACTCCTCCAGGCGGTCACAAAGCACCGAGCTGATCTCCCTGTGCTATGCGGCTGCTTCCCACTAGCTACCTACCTTACGTTTGGTAGTGTATATATGTCCATGCCTCTCCCAAAGCAGATTAATACAGTCTTGACAAATGTTTTCTTTTTAATTCTTATCAGGAAGAAGAATAGTAAGTTCCCGTTCACATGGACAGACAACAGTGCACATCCACAGTCTTGCCTCAGGGCTGTTTTAATTCTCCTTCCTCTTGTCATAATATTGCCAGAAGAGCCTTGTGGACGTTCTGCAGATCATCACACTGGTCCACTATATTGACGATGCCATGTTAATCGTATGCCTTAGAAGGATGCCTTAGAAAGACACACGTGCTCCAGAGGGAGACAAAACCCAGAAAGATTTAGAAGTTTGCACACAGGTAAAGTCCCTAGGGGTCCAGTGTTATAGGCATCCTGGGATATTCCCTTGAAAGTAAAGGATAAGTTATTACTTTACATCTCTTAGCAGTAAAAAAGAATCATAATGTTTGATGGGCATCTTTGCTTTTGAGAAGCAGCATATAATACACTTGAGAATACTGCTATGACCCATTTTTCAGAAGATATAGAAAGCCATTGAGTTGAGCTCAGGGCAAGGAAAGGTTCTGTATAAGGTCCAGGAAGGTTGCTTGGACTACATCACCCATGGTACTGGAATTATTGATATTTGTGGCAGCAAAATACATGATGTACAGTACACACTCCTAGGTTTCTAGAGAAAAGCTATGACATCTATAGCAGAGAACTCTGAACTATTGATAAACAACACCTGGAATGTCTTGGGGCCCCATTAGAAACCGAGCATCAAACAACGGGATCTCAAGTGACATCAAGCGGACCATATAGCCAGAATTGCCCACCACTCGCTGTATGCAGTGGTATGCTAGAGACGGTTCATATGCGTCCCCAGCAGCAATCCACCATAACATGAATGTGATACATCTGGGATCAAATGTGAGCAGGCCTAGAAATATATTTGTGCAGGGAGCTGCACAAATATATGTCCCAAACCCCCATGTCATCTGTCACTGTGACAGCAATGCTTTTCCCTCATTTCACACCTATGAACTCATGGAAGGCTTCCTGTGAGGAGGGGAGGAGGAAAAAGCCCAAGATGGGTACATGGCTAGGTCAACTCAGTATGTGGGTGTAAGCTAAAAATGAACTGCTATTGTGCTACAGAGCAGCCCTGGAAAATTGCAGTTAAGGGAAGAAAAAGAGAAGTGGACTGAGACTGGGATATATGAACTAAGGACTTAGCTGACTGGCTGGTCTGGACTCTGGAATATGCAACTTTGGAAGATGGGTATAGGAAGGTCAGGATAAGAGGCATGTGGATGAACCTATGAAGGTGGGCACAAAGTATGGGGATTGTTAGAGCACATGTTCATGCCTACCAGAGAGAATCCATTGCAGAAGAAAAGAACACCAAGGATGAATCAGAGAGTAGGTATCAGCCAGATTCTGCACGTGGCTACCCTGAAGCCTGGTCAATGGTCTTCTGAACAGAGTAGCCAGAGTGGTAGCAATGGAGAATATGAATGGACCTAATATCATGGGCTCCACCTCTTCAAAGCTTATCTAGTAACTGCTGCTGCTTAAGGTTGGGCCTGCCAGCAACAGAGAGCAATGCAGAGATCATCCCTCAAGGAGATCAACCTGCCATCTGGCAGCAAATTGATTACATAAGATACTTTTCATGCAGTAAAATGGGTGAATGTTTGATCTATGTTTAATCAAGCTAGGACTTACATGTATTCTTGGTCTGAGTTTGCCTTTCTTGCCAACAGTGTCTCAGCCAGCCCACTAGCCAAGGACTCAAATTGTATAATGACCAAATTGGAATCCCACCTATTATCAACTTGGGCCAAAGGATCACTTTACAGCAAAGGAGGTATGGTGGAGAGGAAATGCCAAGGGGTACACTAATCCTACTACCACCATACCATCTAGAGGTTGCCAGCATTAGAATGGAATGTAGTGGACTTAAAGTCATTATTGAGGTGCTAGCTTGAAGGAGACACCCTTATGGCATGGGGCACTGTACATGTTAAGTACTCTTAACATGCTTCGAGTGCCCCTCTTGGGAACCAGCACCACTAGACTCATAGAGCCTAAAGTGGGGGACTGTGAAGTCATAAATGGTCTCCAAATTGTCAAACCCAATTCACATTCCCTGCCCTAGCCTGAGGTCTTGGTAGTAAAAGTACAAGGAATAAAGTTTGGGGACACTTATGGCGCCCTAGCCTATGGAAGTTCATAGAGAAGGATGCTCTGTAATTGCCAAGTCTCTACACATAACAAAAACTAAACATATACTAATAGAAGTGTCAGAATTGGAAACCTACTGCAATTGACTATAATTTTACAGATGTGGAAAGATGGGTATCACTTAAAGTCCACTGGGGACCTGTATCAGTGAGATCGTGTAGTATGAAACAGGGTATACCCATAAGAGACCCCAAATCAGAACTTACTGAGATTTGGCACTTAATTTATACTCCAGTCCATTACAACATCTATTATATGGACAAGAGCTGCTCTTGTTAGGAAGTTAATTCTAACTGACATTTTGTAATGATTGTAGTCTAATACATAATGTAACTACATAATAATGAGGAAATTGGTAAGGATAACTTGATTTATTTTTTAAAAAATCCTATCATAATACTAATATCAATGATCAAATGTATTAGGAAATTGAATTAAAATCCCTATAGAATTTTCTCCCAATGGAAGCTAATTGGCTAGAGGAGGAACTAGATTTACTTGGCAATCAATTAATCTTTACATTAAATCAATCTATTAATGCCTTACATAAAAGTCATATTTTGGTGATAAAAGGAGGTAAAGGGGTTGACAAACATGTGCAAGATTACAAATAAACCTGTGCTGGATATTTGGAAAACCAAAATATTTCTTTAAAACAATACCTATACTCTATTAGATGAAACAAGTAATTAGTATTTTGTTATTTGCATTTCTGCTTATTTTGGGGGGGGGGTTCTATAAATGGTGCAAAAGATGCATGAAAAAAGAACAATAACAAGCAAGTTATAATTAAGAGGCTTGACCAAAAGTCAGGTGGGTGGACTGCAAAATACAGTTACATTGCAGCTGGACTGGAAGAGTTTTTGGTTATCTCCAGGGACAACCGGACATCAGGAGCTGATTTTTGGTCAAGATAACAATGAATAGACTAACAATGTATAATGTGCTGTTTAAAGTTTAACACCACTGATGGCACTCAGGGCCAGCTTGATTGTTGATGGTTTACAACTACTGTAACCAATTAAAGAGACTGACTTGACTATAGGAGAGAGATCTGCCTGGAAACTTCTGCCAGAGCTCTCCTGAAAAAAAAATTCCTCACTTGCATCTTGGTGGCTCATGATCCAGAGATGAAGTGCATTCTGTACAACTAAGAAAGGACCCTGGGGACTCCTCTTGGAAGTCTTCTGCACTTTTTCTCCTGCAATCACTTATACTTTGTCATTATTAAGAGGCTTCCATGAATATGGGATGAGGAAATCTTATGAGTTATTTCGATTATTCAAACTGTATAATCTTTGCTGAAATTACAAAGGCATTCTTGATTTAAGTTTAACACCATAGTTAGTAATAACTTTCACCACTTCCCAAATGGTATGTGTACCTTATAAAGGTAAGACTGTTTCTGTCCTCCAGTCTTTCTGGTTCCACCATTTCTGGAACTAGGCTGAAAACCTAAGGCCCTGGATGAGCATCTTCAACAGTTTTCTTCAGTTTCTGTTTCCACTCCTTGGGTCCAGCCAGTCAATGGCTTCAACCTTATCCCCTGTTTTGTTTTTCTGTTTCATTTCAGGTCTAGGGGATTTCTGTAATCTGCAACTGCTGCGTTTTTCAAGCAGAACATACATTTTATCAAAACTCCCTATATATGTATTTTCAAAGATTGTTTAATCTTTTATTTTAACTGTGTTTCTTAAAAACAGCATGAGGCTTAGGAGTCATATGATCCAATCTGACAGGTTCTGTCTTTTCAGTGAGATCATTCAGTCTATTCACATTTAGTGTTATACCATGTATATTTTACTTCCAATTCTCCTTATAGTTACCAACCTTATAAAGCTAAATAGCAAGAGGACATTTTTTTCACTTTGTTGTACCCTCTTTGTATTTTTCTTTTTTCTGGTTTGATTACATTGATTTTTATTTCTTTTTTGCCCCATTTTAATTTGAAAAGACTACTATACTTTTGTATTCCATTAATAGCTGTTTTCCCTTTCCCAGTGCTTATAATCAAAACAGCTTCTCTACTGTTATGTGACCACAAGATATTCTATGTCCTTTACCATTATATGCTCTTCCCTCATTTCTCCCAAATACAGTTGGTCTTTTATAATATTTTCCCTACCCCCCAACTACTCAGAAGCAAATTTTGCAGGGCTTTCATTGAAATCCCCAAGTCCCAGGCTATGCTAAAATGGTTATTATATTTATTTCTGGATTATTATAGGTTTTCCTTTCATCATGTCATTTTTATTCCAGATTTTTTTTTTTTTTTTGCCTTTGCTCTAAGGCCAGGTTGGTTGGTTGCTTGGTTGATTTATTTTTATTTAGGTATAGTTGATTTACAGTAATTATATTAGTTTCAGGCATACAATTTAGAGATTCAGTATTTTTACAGTTTATACTCCATTAAAAGTTACTGCAAGACAATGGCTATAGACTCAAGGGGGCGGAGTCAAGATGGCGGTGTGGGAGGACGCCTAGTTAGCGTCTCCCCACAACTAGGGTGCCTTCCAGCCACTGGTGGGGGACACTGATGCCCAAGTAGACAGGAGGAACCCCCAAGTGAACTGATAGGACATGGTGGGACTGAGTGGGGAGAAGAAGTGGAGGCCAGACAGGATCAGCTCCCGAGGCGGGGGAGATAAGGAGAAGCAGGCAGGAGGGGCCCTACAAAAGGAGTGGAGGGCAACTGCCCCGCCCACTTGGGCCCCAGGAATCTGCTGAGCTCCCAGGTGAGGTCCCCCACTCTCTAAGGCCCCCCCTCCCCTTGGCCACATTGGTCCTGAGGGCATAGGAAGGAGGCTGAGGGGAGAACAGGAGAGGTAGGTGGGAGTGGCCCTCCGGAACCAGAGCAGGAGAGGAGAGGAGGGCGGTTGCCCTGCACACTCAAGCCCAGGAAGCCTGCTGGGCTCCCATGTGAGGTCCCCTGCCCTCTGAGACCAGGAATGAGGGGAACACCTGGGCCCCTTCTGTTCCGTTGAGCCTAAGCCCCACCCCCCACAGCCTCCAGGGCATTTTCCAGCCCTGTGGGTCCTGAGCATAGGCCCCGCCCACTGCCCAAACCTCACCCCTGCTTAGGCCCTGCCCGCCACAGCCAAGGCCTTTTCCCCCGTTTTTCTTTTTTTTTTTCTTTTCCCTCCTCCTCTTTTTCACTATTGTGGTATCGTTGTACCTTCCAGTTGTTGATTCATGTATATTTTTATTTTTATATTCTTTCTAACATATGTGTTAGTTTCCTAGTCGAATTTTATTTTTTATTTTGTTATTCTCTCTTTTTTATTTTTTTTGCCACCCCCACACAGCTTGAAGGATCTTGGTTCACGAGCTGGGGTCTGGCCAAAGCTCCTGCAGTAGAAGCTCCAAGTCCAAACCACTGGACTAATACAGAACCTCAGATACCAAGGAATAATTATTGCAGTGAGGTCTCATGGAGGTCTTCATCTCAGCACCAAGACCCAGCTCTACCCAATAGCCTACAAACTCCAGTGTTGGAAGCCTCAGGCCAAATAACCAGTAAGATAGGAACACAATCCCACTCATTAAAAAAGAAAAACAGAGAGAGAGAGACGGCAAAAAAATATGTCACACATGAAGGAGCAAGGTGAAAACCCACAAGACCAAATAAATAAAGAGGAAATAGGCAATCTACATGAAAAATAATTCAGAGTAATGATAGTAAAGATGATCCAGAATCTTGGAAATAGAATGGAGGCATGGACTGAGAAAATACAAGAAATGTTCCACAAAGATCTAGAAGAACTAAAGAAAAAACAAACAGAGATGAACAGCACAATAGCTGAAATGAAAAATACACTAGAAGGAATCAATAACAGAATAACTGAGGCAGAAGAACAAATAAGTGAGCTGGAAGGCAAAATGGTGGAAATAACTGCAGAGGAGCAGAATAAAGAAAAAAGAATGAAAACAATTGAAGACAATCTCAGAGACTTCTGGGACAACACTAAACACAACAACATTCGAATTATAGGGGTCCCAGAAGAAGAAGCAAAAAAGAAAGGGTCTGAGAAAATATTTGAGGAGGTTATAGTCAAAAACTTCCTTAACATGGGAAAGGAAATTGTCACCCAAGTCCAGGAGACACAGAGAGTCCCATACAGTATAAACCCTACGAAAAACACACCAAGACACATACTAATCAAACTAACAAAAATTAAATTCAATGAAAAATTAGTAAAAGCAGCAAGGGAAAAATGAAAAATAACATACAAAGGAATCCCTATAAGGTCATGAGCTGATTTTTCAGCAGAAACTTTGCAGGCCAGAAGGGAGTGGCAGGATATACTTAAAGTGATGAAAGAGAAAAACCTACAACCAAGATTACCCAGCAAGGATCTCATTCAGATTTGATGGAGAAATCAAAAGCTTTTCAGACAAGCAAAAGCTAAGACAATTCAGCACCACAAAACCAACTTTATAACAAATGCTAAAGAAACTTCTCTAAGCAGGAAACACAAGAGAAGAAAAAGATCCACAACAGAAAACCCAAAACAATTAAGAAAACGGTAATAGGAACATACATACCAATAATAACCTTGAATGTAAATGGATTAAATGCCCCAACCAAAAGACACAGACTGGCTGCATGGATACAAAAACAAGACCCATATATATGCTATCTAAAAGAGACCCACTTCAGACCTAGGGACACAAACAGACTGAAATTGCAGGGATGGAAAAAGATATTCCATGGAAATGGATATCAAAAGAAAGCTGGAGTAGCAATACTCATATCAGATGAAATAGACTTTAACATAAAGACTGTTGGGCTTCCCTGGTGGTGCAGTGGTTGAGAGTCCGCCTGCTGATACAGGGGACGCGGATTCGTGCCCCGGTCCAGGAAGACCCCACATGCTGTGGAGCGGCTAGGCCCGTGAGCCATGGCCGCTGAGCCTGCGCGTCTGGAGCCTGTGCTCCGCAACGGGAGAGGCCAGAGCAGTGAGAGGCCCGCGTACGGCAAAATAAACAAATAAATAAATAAATAATAAAAATAAATGAAATAAATAAATAAAATAAAATAAAGACTGTTACAAGAGATAAGGAGGGACACTACATAACAATCAAAGGATCAATCCAAGAAGAAGATATAGCAATTATAACTGTTTATGCACCCAACAGAGGAGCACCTCAATACATAAGGCAAATACTAACAACCATGAAAGGAAAAATCGACAGCAACACAATAATAGTAGGGGACTTTAACACCCCACTTACATCAATGGACAGATCTTCCAAACAGAAAATAAATAAGGAAACACAAGCTTTAAATGACACAATAGACCAGATAGACTTAATTGATATCTATAGAACATTTCACCCAAAAGTGGCAGAATACCTTTTCTTCTCAAGTGCACACAGAACATTCTCCAGGATAGATCACATCTTGGGTCACAAATCAAGACTCAGAAAATTTAAGAAAACTGAAATCGTACCAAGCATCTTTTCTGACCACAATGCTATGAGATTGGAAATCTATTACAGGAAAAAAAAAAACTGTTAAAAAACACAAATACAGGGCTTTGCTGGTGGCACAGTGGTTGAGAGTCCACCTGCCGATGCAGGGGATACGGGTTCATGCCCCAGTCCAGGAAGATCCCACATGCCGCAGAGCTGCTGGGCCCATGAGACATGGACGCTGAGCCTGCGCATCCAGAGCCTGTGCTCCACACTGGGAGAGGCCACAACAGTGAGAGGCCCGTGTACCACAAAAAAAAAAAAAAAAAAAACACAAATACATGGAGGCTAAACAGTGCACTACTAAATAACCAAGAGATAACTGAAGAAATCAAAGAAGAAATTAGAAAATACATAGAAACAAATAACACGATGACCCAAAACCTATGGGATGAAGCAAAACCAGTTCTAAGAGAGAAGTTTATGGCAATTCAATCTCACCTCAAGAAACAAGAAAATTTTCAAATAAACAATCTAACCCTACACTTAAAACAACTAGAGAAAGAAGAAAAAAGAAAACCCGAAGTCAATAGAAGGAAAGAAATCATAAAGATCAGAGCAGAAATAAATGAAATAGAAATGAAGAAAACAATAGCAAAGATCAATAAAACTAAAAGCTGGTTCTTTGAGAAAATAAACAAAATTGATAAACCATTAGCTAGACTTATCAAGAAAAAAAGGGATAGGATGCAAATCAATAAAATTAGAAATGAAAAAAGGGAAATCACAACTGACACCGCAGAAATACAAAGAATTATAAGAGACTACTACAAACAACTATATGCCAGTAAAATGGACAACCATGAAGAAAGGGACAAATTCTTGGAAAGGTACAATTTTCTAATACTGAACCAGGAAGAATTAGAAAATATAAACAGACCTATCACAAGTAATGATATTGAAAGCGTAATTAAAAATCTTCCAACAAACAAAAGTCCAGGACCAGATGGCTTCTCAGGCAAATTCTATCAAACATTTAGAGAAGAGCTAACACTGATCCTTCTCAAACTCTTCCAAAAAAATTGCAGAGGGAGAAACACTCCCAAATTCATTCTATGAAGCCACCACCACCCTGATACCAAAAGCAGAAAAAGATATCAGAAAAAAAGAAGATTATAGATCAATATCACTGATGAATATAGATGCAAAAATCCTGAACAAAATATTAGCAAAAAGAATCCAACAACACATTAAAAGGATCATACACCATGATCAAGTGGGATTTACCCCAGGGATGCAAAGATTCTTCAATATACGCAAATCAACCAATGTGATGCACCACATAAACAAATTAAGGAATAAAAACCATATGATCATCTCAATAGATGCAGAAAAAGCTTTTGACAAAATTCAACACTGATTTATGATAAGAACTCTCCAGTAAATGGGCATAAAGGGAACCTCCCTCAACATAATAATGGCCATATATGACAAATCCACAGCAAGCATCATACTCAATGGTGAAAAAATAAAAGCATTTCCACTATGATCAGGAAAAAGACAAGGATGTCCACTCTCGCCACTCTTATTCAACATATTTTTGGAAGTCCTAACCACAGCAATCAGGGAAGAAAAAGAAATGAAAGGAACACAAGTTAGAAAAGAAGAAGTAAAACTGTCATTGTTTGCAGATGACATGATACTATACATAGATAATCCTAAAGATCCCACCAGAAAATTACTAGAACTAATTAATGAATTTGGTAAGGTTGTAGGATACAAAATTAATGAACAGAAATCTCTGGCATTCCTATACACTAACAATGAAAAATAAGAAAGAGAAATTAAGGAAACACTCCCATTTACCATTGCAACAAAAAGAATAAAATACCTAGGAATAAACCTGCCTAAGGAGGTGAAAGTTTTGTACTCAGAAAACTATAAAACACTGATGAAAGAAATCAAAGATGATATAAACAGATGAAGAAATATACCATGTTCTTGAATTGGAAGAATCAATATTGTGAAATGACTATACTACCCAAAGCAATCTACAGATTCAGTGCAATCCCTATCAAACTACCAATGGCATTCTTCACAGAATTAGAACAGAAAGCTTTACAATTTGTATGGAAACACAAAAGACTCTGAATAGCTAAAGCAATCTTGAGAAAGAAAAACGAAGTTGGAGGAATCAGGCTCCCCGACTTCAAACTATACCACAAAGCTGCAGTAATCAAGAGTATGGTACTGGCACAAAAACAGAAATATAGATCAATGGTACAGGATAGAAGGCCCAGAGATAAAGCCACACACATATGGTCACCTAATTTACGACAAAGGAGGCAAGAACACACAATGGAGAAAAGACAGCCTCTTCAATAAGTGGTGCTGGGTAAACTGGACAGCTACATGTAAAAGAATGAAATTAGAACACTCCCTAACACCATACACAAAAATAAACTCAAAATGGATTAAAAACCTAAATGTAAGACCAGACAGTATGAAACTCTTAGAGGAAAACATAGGAAAAACACTCTTTGATACAAACCACAGCATGATCTTTTTTGACCCACCTCCTAAAGTAATGGAGATAAAAACAAAAATAAACAAATGGGACTTTATTAAACTTAATAGCTTTTGCACAGAAAATGAAACCGAAAACAAGACGAAAAGACAACCCTCAGAATGGGAGAAAATATTCGTAAACGAAGCAACTGACAAAGGATTAATCTCCAAAATATACAGTATAAACCCTAGGAAAAACACACCAAAACACATATTAATCAAACTAACAAAAATTAAATTCAAAGAAAAATTAGTAAAAGCAGCAAGGGAAAAATGAAAAATAACATACAAAGGAATCCCTATAAGGTCATGAGCTGATTTTTCAGCAGAAACTCTGCAGGCCAGAAGGGAGTGGCAGGATATACTTAAAGTGATGAAAGAGAAAAACCATGGAGCTCAATATCAAAAAAAATCAAACAATCCAATTTAAAAATGGGCAGAAGACATAAATAGACATTTCACCAAAGAAGACATACAGATGGCCAAGAGGCACATACAGATGGCCAAGAGATGCTCAACATCACTAATTATTAGAGAAATGCAAATCAAAACTACAATGAGGTTTCACCTCACACGAGTCAGAATGGCTATTATCAAAAAGTCTAGAAACAATAAATGCTGGAAAAGGTGTGGTGAAAAGGGAACCCTCCTGCACTGTTGGTGGCAATGTAAATTGATACAACCACTATGGAAAACAGTATGGAGGTTCCTTAAAAAACTAAAAATTGAACTATCATACAACCCAGCAATCCCACTACTGGGCATATACCCTGAGAAAACGATAATTCAAAAAGTGTCATGTACCACAATGCTCACTGCAGCTCTATTTACAATAACCAGGACATGGAACCAACCTAAATGTCCATTGACAGATGAATGGATAAAGAAGTTGTGGTACATATATACAATGGAATATTACTCAGCCAGAAAAAGAAACGAAATTGAGTTATTTGTAGTGAGGTGGATGGACCTAGAGTCTGTCATACAGAGTGAAGTAAGTGAGGAAGAGAAAAACAAATACCGTATGCTAATGCATATATATGGAATAAAAACAATGGTACTGATGAACCTAGTTGCAGGGCAGGAATAAAGATGTAGACATAGAATGGACGTGAGGACACGGGGTGGGAGGGGGAAGCTGGGGTGAAGTGAGAGTAGCATCGACATATATACACTACCAAATGTAAAATAGTTAGCTAGTGGGAAGCAGCAGCATAGCACAGGGAGATCAGCTCGGTGCTTTGCGATGACCTAGAGGTGTGGGATAGGGAGGGTGGGAGAGAGGCTCAAGAGAGAGGGGATATGGGGACATATGTATGCATATGGGTGATTCACTTTGGTGTACAACAGAAAATAACACAGTATTGTGAGAGATTATACTCCAATAAAGATATATTTTTTTAAAAAATGTTACTCAAAACAAGATAATGGCTATAATTCCCTGTGCTATACACAATATATCCTTGCTGCTTATTTATTCTATACATAGCTGTTTATGTCTCTTAATCCCATACACTTCTCTTCCATCTCCCCACTGGTAACCACTAGTTTGTTTTCTATATCTGTGAGTTTGTTTCTCTTTTGCTACATACATCCATTTGTATTATTTTTTAAATTCTACATATAAGTGATATCATACAGTATTTGTCTTTGTTTGACTTATTTCACTTAGCATAATACCCTCCAGGTCCATCCATGTTGTTTCATATGGCAGAATTTCATTCTTTTTATGGCTGAGTAGTATTCCACTGTATATATATATGCCACATCTTCTTTATCTATTTATCTGTTGATGGACACTTGGGTTGCTTCCATAACTTTGCTATTCGTAAATAGTGCTGCTATGATCATTGGCATGCATGTATATTTTCTTATTAGTGTTTTCATTTTTCTGGATATGTACCTAGGAATAGAATTTCTGGGTTATACGGTAGTTCTATTTTTCATTTTTTGAGAAATCTCCATACTGTTTTTTATAGTGGCTGCCCATCCGTAATTCTTATTTATCTCCTGTACTACATATTCCCTTATAGTCCATAATTGTCCACTTAGTTTTAACTTTACATATTGCAAGATTCATTTCTAATCATTGTTTCTACTCTTTGTCTTCAACTATGTGGAGTTTTCTGTTTTAATCTGCTACTTGTTAAAGTTCTTTATCAAGTATTTTCCTCAGATTGGGTATGTAGATGATATATGCTCTAAACCATTCTATCTCTACAAATACCCTTTCTTTCCCAAGAGAGATTATATTCATTTTCTATTCTTTCCATAATAAATGACCACAAATGTAGTGGCTTAAAACAACATAAACTTATTATTTTATATTCAATGGACTAAATGTTTGTGTCCCCTCAAAACTCATATGTTGAAACTCTAATCCCAGTGTTTTGGAGGTTGGATCTTTGGAAGGTAATTAGGTCATGAGGGTGGAGCCTTCATGAATGCAATTAGTGTCCTCATAAGAAGAGGCCAGAGAGCTAGTTAGGTCTCTTTCTGCCTTGTGAGGATAAAAGAAGTTCACAGGCTGCCACCCAGAAGAGGGCTCTTACGAGAACTGACCATGCTGGCACCTTTATCTCAGACTTCCAGCCTCCAGAATTGTCAGAAGTAAATGTCTGTTGTTTATAAGTGACCCAGTGTAAGGTACTTTGTTATAGCAGCCCAAACTGACTAAGACATTACAGTGCTGTAGGTCAGAGGTCTGATATGGGTCTCACCAGGCTAAAATTAAGGTGTCATCAGGGCTGGGTTCCTTTCTGGAGGCTCTAGAGGAAAATCTGTTTCCTTGCCTTTTTCAGCTTCTAGAGGCCACCCACATTCCTTGGTCCATGGCCCCTTCCTCCATCACTAAAGCCAGCAACAGCAGGTCAAGTCCTTCTCACACTACCATTTCTCTGGTTCTCTCCAACTAGGAAATGTTCTCTACGTTTAAGGACATATGTGATTAGATTGAGTCCACCAGGATAATCTTTCCATCTCAAGATCCTTCATATTAATCAAACCCATCATTTTCCTTAACACAGTTGTGAATTACATCTTGGTATCTTGGTTGAATAGAGGATTCTTGGGTTGCAGTCCTTGTTTTCTTAGTAGTCTGTAGGTTGTACCCTTCTATTTAGTTTCTCAGTTTGAAGATTAATAGTCAAATTTCATTTTACATTTTTTTCTTGTAACTGAATTGTTCTTTCTTGCTGAAAGCTTAAAGACATTTTTCTTATATGTACCTGAAATCCCAGCACTTTGCTAGAGTATATCTAGATGTGAGTCTGTTGTCATCAGTCTTGCCTGGAATTGTAAGCGCATTCAGTTTTCAGACTCAGGTCTTTCTTAAACTCTGGGAAATACTTGTCTGATATTTATTTAATTATTGCTTATCTTTCATCTATGTCTTTTTCTTCTTCCAGAACGCTTATTATTTACACGTTAGGGCTTATTGAACCAAATTTCGAGTATTTTTTTTCTTTAAAGATTTTTTTACATCCTTGTATTTTTCTCTGACATTTGAGATAGTTCTACCACTTGATCTTTCAGAACATTAGTTTATGTATGTGTATGCAAGTTGTGTGTTTGTATGTGTCTGTGTGTGTGTGCTTTTTTTTTTTTTTTTTTTTTTTTTTTTGCAGTACACGGGCCTCTCCTGTTGCAGAGCACAGGCTCCGGACGCGCAGGCTCAGCGGCCATGGCTCACGGGCCTAGCCGCTCCGCGGCATGTGGGATCTTCCCAAACCGGGGCACGAACCTGTGTCCCCTGCATCGGCAGGCGGACTCTCAACCACTGCGCCACCAGGGAAGCCCTGTGTGTGCTATTTTTAATCTCAAAGATTTTACGCTGTTTCGATTCATCTGCTGAATGTTTTAAATGATTTTGGTTTCAAAAAGTCTTTCTTTGTTCAATACTTGAATGTCAAGTACTTTGTTTTTGCCTTAAGTCTTTGTCTTCCCCAATAACTCCACTTCACAGGAACCTCCTCTGTGTTTTCTCCTTGCTCTTCATTTCTCCGGTAACTTAATGCCCTTAGTTGCATTGATATTTTTCCTGGTCTTCTCCTGGGGGCTTAAGGTGATGGGGTTCATTAAGCAGTAGCAGTCTTGCCAACCTCCATTCTTATAATTCAGTAGTGTGGGGGTTGGTACCTCACTGGTATCATGTCGAGGCATCAGGAGGAAACCTCTCTCATATTCTTGCTTTGGCCTCTTCACGCTCTCCCAACCTAAAAGGTAGAAAGGATCCAGCAACTGGTTAGGTTACTTCTCAGCGTTTAGGAATCCAGAAGTAGAATATTAGATATATTCCTATGCATGTAAATTTGCGTGAGATCACGAGTTTCTGAGGGCTAAGCTGTCGCAGGATGTGGGCATGCTCATCCTCATTCTGGGACTCTTCACTGCCGATTTCCAGGCTCTCCCCTTGCCAGAAGGGAGAAAGTCCTGTCCTATCTTTGGCAAGGTTGTGAAAGAATCTGAGGTTTCTTTCTTATCCTCCAGGACCTGTCTACTGGCAGAAGAGGAAGAGCTCAGAGTGAATGAGAACTGAAATGCATTTAAGCCACTGTCTTCCCACCATCTTTAAGAATGCTCTCACTCCTTTATCTGCAACATCATGTTTTTAAAAGGACTGAAGCAACAAAAGGCAAAGTGTCAACATTTGTTAAATCTGGATAGCAGGTATAGCTATAGATGGTGAGTATTTGTTGAATTATTTTCTGTACTTTTAGTTTATTTGAGGTACTTATAAACCAAATGAACTTTTAAAGTATTAATGCTATATTTATTCTGATGACTTATCAAATTTCTAACTCTCCTCCAGACCCACATACCTCCAACTGCCCATGGCCATCACAAACCATCGCCACCTTCATACTTGACTTGTCCAAAATGGATCTTTTGGTTTATAGCCACCAAAATCTTTCCCCAGGTGTTTCTAATTTCAACAAATGGCACCACTATCAACCCAGCTGCTCAAGCAAAAAGCATAGGATTGGTTGTTGATGCCTTCCTCCCCCAGACCTCTACATGCATTCCCTTTAGCAAGCCCTGTCAATATACTTCTAAACAGCAATTAAAATCCTTTCACTTCTCTCCAGCTCCTCTGGAATCATCATGTTTCAAATCACTTTTCTGCAATAGTCTCTGCTTCCACTTTGACCCTGCAATTCATTGTACCTGTACCCAAAACACTATTCTTTTAAAGTCAGATCCTGTCATGTTTTTAAAACATTGTAATGGCTTCTCATTGCTTATAGAATAAAACAAAACTCCTTACTATAGCCTACAGGTAACTAGGTGATCTAACTGCTCCCTGCCTCTCAAATCCCAACTTCCTTCCTCCCCCTTGCTTTCTGTGCTCCAGCCACACTGGTCTCCGGTCTCCTATTCAAATATACTAGGCTCTTTCCCATCCCAGGGCTTTTATATTTCTATTCCCTCTGCCTATTAAGAGCCTGCGCCCCCTCACCACCACTTTTTGAATAGATTAACTGCTTTCTATCATTTAGGTATCAATCAAATATCATCTCCTCTCAGAGGTCTTTCATAGCTACCTTATCTAAGTACCATTCCTTTGCTCAGCTCATAGTTACTCCATCACATCACCCTGGTTATTTCCTTCATCACATTATTTCAGTCTATAGTTTTCTATTAATTATTGTAATCACTATTGTAATCAGCTTGCACCTCAATTAACAGACTCATGCCTTTATCAACTAACTAACCATTTTACTTAAGATTGGATTAGTAAGTACATCAGATAATAAGAAGACAAAATGAAGGGATATTCAGCTCTCATCACATTGGCTGGCATACTCAGATGTAAGTACTTTGTATAAGTGAGTCTTTCTTGTCTGAAGAACAACCAACTAACTGGCTTGGGCATTCTGTAAACCTCTTCCTTGCATGCAAATTACAGCTAGTACTTATTTTGAATAATATATTAAGCATAACAGATCCAACTGTATACAACATATTTATATAACTTAGTTATACTTTTAGATGACTGCCTTTGTAAGATTCATGATCTGGACATCCCCTTTATGTAAACCTCCACTACAATTGTATGTCTCTCCCAGTATTACTTATGATACAGGTTCAGATGCCGTGTCAGAGAGAAGCACAAAACAACAATAGAACTGTATTTACTTCACATTAAAACCCAGTGTGGTGTGGTGGCTCTCTATGAAGTTGTCACATACTCAGGGCCCTTCAGTTTTGCTGCTCCTTCAGGCCCGTGGTGTTAACCTTGGCCACAAAGTGCAAGCAGCCTCACCACTGCATACTCGTTCCTGCCCATAGAAAGGGGGAGAATGGAAGGAAAAGGATGCCCTTTGATTTCAAGGGCATGACCTGGCCAGAATCTAGTGTAATTAGGTTCTAGCTAGACTTAAAATGAAGCTGCAAGAAAGGCCAAAAAGAACCATCTATTTTCTGAGGAGCCTTGTACTCAGTTACAATTCTAAAGTTTTCTTACTGTTAGAGAGAAGGAAAGGGTGGACATTAGGGGTTCTCTCCTATGTACCCCTTTAGAACGTAAACTTCAAAAAAAACAGAGATTTCTCCATTACATCCCATTGTATCTCAGCTCCTAGAACAGTGTCTGGCACAAATATGTCCTCCTCTGACCATTTTCCTTGCCTTTGTCCTGACTCAGCAGCCATTATCACTGCTCACTTGGACTAAAGCAAGTCTAAATTATCTTTGTGTCTCAATACCAATCTATCTTCCACACTACCATCAAAGTGAACTATTTAAAATAAAAACATTCTTCTTTGATTCCATTTCTTAAAGCCCTCCAGTAGCTCAGCAATGTCCTTAAGATAAGATCCAATGTGCGAGCAGAGCCGTCAAGGCCCTTGCCAACTGCATCTCACCACACTCACCCTGTTCTACAGCCAAATAAATATGAATACAGTTCCTTCAACATTCCATCCTCTTTCATGCTTTTATGACTTTACACACGTGTTTTTCAATCCAGGAAGATTCACAGCCATTCACTCTCCTGCATTCCCATAGTACCTTGTACATACTACATATGACATAATTTTGTAGTTTTTTAATTTACATGTCTGCCTCTTCTATGAGACTACAACTACTGACAAGAAGGACAGAGACCATGTCCTGTTCATCTTTCAGTTCTTAGCCCTGAGTTAACCACAGTATTTTTTCACTATTTTTGTTGTCTGAAATGACCACATATCTGAAGGAATAAAGCACTATTAGCTTATTTAAAACTAAGAAACCTGTTTTATCCGGGCACCTAACATCCCCTGCAGGATTCTGGGCAGCCCCTGCCCAGGAATTTACAGATGTCAGGATGAACGACACATAGGACTAATAGATATGAAATCAGTTTACTACTCATATGATAAACAGCAAAGGGATTCCCCAAGGAGAAGGGATCAGGTTCCGCCTAAGGTGAAACAAAGTTGAGAGGGAGGTGGAAGGTGGCTTAGGGTTTTATTATGATTAAGGGGTGGGGGGTAGGGCCGGGATGAGGATTCCCAGAGAGAGCAGAGTTTTGCATCTTTTGAAATTCTCACAGGCACCAAGGGAGGGAGTGTGCAGATTTACTTATCCTTCCTAGATGTGGGGCAAAGAGGAAAGGGGAGAAGCGGAGAGTTGAAGGCTGTCAGCCACCAATCATCAAAAATGGAGTCTTTCTCTATTATGAAACCTTTCATGCCCATGATCATACTTAGGTTGAAGTCATTTTTATTTTTGTTTTACCTTAAGGAAAAAGTGCCCACCTTGCCAGGTTGTTGTGGGAGTTAAATTTAAATAAAATAGGAGTTGGAAAGGGCCTTATGTACTATAATGTATTATAGTGAGAATATTATCTATATTACACCAACATTACACTATTATATTATTATATTATTGTATAATATTATATTATTGGTATTATATTTAATACCAATATTAAAGTATTATACCAATTATTATAATCATATAGACCAGATCCTATCCTAAGTACCTTCTATATAGTATATATCCTAATATATACCCTAATATTCTAATACAATTTTGACCTTATTGAGAATATATAAGCAACAAGGTATGGAGTGGATGATGCATGGTTTTAAATATCCACTGTCTATTATCTCACATACCTGACAGGGGGAATCCAGGGGGAACTTTGTGAATTGCTGACTTGTAGATTGCAATGCCTGATGCACAAGTCACAAATGCAGTTTCTGTAGCCAAAAGATTTCAGTGGGTGGTAAAGCCTGGTGGGAGCTAAACAGATGTGCCATCAATTTCCCATCTTCACACCAGTTTTTGTTGAATCTATGGCATTTGTGCACAGCATCTGTGGGTATTTTGATCTTTAAAACAGGGCCTTAGGCTCTGTAGTTGAGAGGCAACCCCAAAGCATAAAATATTTTTATTGAAAACCTCATCAGACTGTAAACTTGTTACAGATTGTGGGAGCAATAAAGCATAGCCCATGTTTCTGAACCACCACCTCAGCGGACTGACCTCATTTCCCTTCCGTGATAATGAGAACAGTTGAAATTGCTCCCAGCCTTCCAGACAGCAACAGGGCAACTGACACCACTCTCCCCAGTGTAGGTGAAAGTTGGGACAGCGAACTTTAAGGACATCACACCTAAGTTAATAGATGCCCAAATAGAATCATCATGTTCACAACTGAAACATTTAGAGAAGCAAAGCACAGCCCTCAGGCAGAAAGAGGTGGGAGACAAGCAAACTGATATTTATAATCTTCTTTGAGGGAATAATAAAGGAGAAGCCAGAACTGTTTCTTATGAAAAAGTGCACCATTAGGAAAACCCTGAAACAAGATTCCCTGCCTACTTTATCTCTGAGCTCTTCCTATTCGACTGAAAATGCAGCTGACAATAGTTCTATTGCATCGTTAAGATGTGAGCATTCTTAGAGCAGTACTGTTATCTCACACCTGAGAGTTCAGTCCCACCACAGGTCAGCTGGCATGGCACAGAAAAAAGAAATGCCCCCAGACAGAAACGCATGCTTGGTGACCAGGAACAATGTATGCCTTTGGTTGAAAGGACAGTGGAGGGTCCGCACCCCCTTATTCTCAGCAGATGACTTAACCTCCTACTTCTGAGAAAATCTAGGCCAGAGTCCTCAAAATGTGGTCCCCAGGTCAGTTCCACAAGTTTTACCTAGGAACTTATTAGAACTACAGATCCCCAGCCCTATCTCAGACTCCCACCTCTAGGGTTGGGGTTCAGCGATAAGTTGAACCAACTTTTTCAATAAATTGTCCAAGTGATTCTGAACCACTCTAATATTTGACGACCACTGATCTCTACCTTTGGAAATAAGGTTCTCCTATTTCTCTCCTTGTCATTTCCAACATATTCATTTTTTTCTGCATTGGATTTACATGTCTCAAAAGAAAATATTTCTAATCTTGTCTAAAGTTTATCTTTCCTTGTGCTACTCCTACTATATTCTATATTAATTATTGCCCATCTCTCTTATCTTCAATCTCTCCCCATCTACCAGTTCCTTCTGTTCAGCATAGATAAAAATGTCTCCACATTATAACACTTTTCCGTAATCTTGTCTACCCCAATCAGCTTCCATTCTTACTCTTTTCACTAACAAAAGACTTCAACGAGTAATATTTTATTGCTATCCTTTCATCCTCAGCTCTAATTTTTGCTTCTTTAAAGTTGCATTTTGTCCTCTAGTATCACTTTTAATATAGTATCTGATATACAAAAGAACATATGTACCTGCTCAACAGAACTAGCACAGGACCTATGCATTGCTGTGCATTTCTCTGCATCCCTCTGCCTCCCTGGTTCACTCTTAATCCCATGCATTCTGATTCCATGATTCTACTAAGACTTCCACTAGTGTTACCAATGTCCACTAAATTGAATTATCCGAAGGCCTTTTCTCCGTCCACATCTTACCTGTACTCTGTGCAACTTCTGTTTTTGCTGACCAAACCTTCCCTATGGCCTAATTTCTGTCCTTTTATAATAATTCTCTATTCTAATTCTCCTCCTATTTCTCTGTTCATGTTCTTCATTCTCCCTGCTCCTCTTTCCCCCTTATTTGACCCCATGTTGTTATTATTCCTTAGGGCTATATCCTTAGTTCAAGACAAAATTGATATTGACTAATCTCTGCATACTTGGTCTGGGTAATCTCATTCATTCCATTACCTCATTACCACCTGTACACCTATGATCTCCAAACTATGATATTCACACACACACACACACATTTAACAGCTCCCAGACAATATCCATTTAGTAACATGTTTAAAGTAGTACTTTAAACTCACACTATTCAAAACTAAACTCACCATCTTTCCCTTTATACCTTAACCCCTCATTTTTTGTCCTTGTTCATGGCATTTCCATGCATCCAGCTGAACAAGAAACTGCCGCATGTTCATGGCTTCTCCTCCTTGCTCCTAATCCACATTCAACTGCGCACCACTTCCCATCCATTCAACCCCAGTGTTGTTCAGTTTTCCTCCTCCTTCTCATTCCCACACCTACTGCCTGTTCAAATCCCTCAGCATCCATCACCCACCTCGCTCTGAAATCTTCCTCTCTAGATTTTCAACCTTCAACCTTTCTCTTTCCAAACAGCCTCTACATTGTCTCTCATTATCTTATTACCTTACAGATCTATATTCAATTTATTTAAAAAATCCAATGGCTTCAATTTATTAATTTGGATAAAGGCAAAAGTGTAAGACCCTTCACATTCTGACCTCTACCCACCTTTTCAAACTCAGATTTCCCGCCTTTTACTTAAGCCATATCTCCACCCACACCATCTCACATACCCTACATGCCCTATGAATACTTGCATTCCTTGAATATGTCACTTTGTCTCAAGGAGTCATGGTCTTGTCCATGCTATTTCCTGCATCTGAAATGTTACTTCTACTTCTGTCCAGCAGATATATGCTTGCTCAGCTTCAAGTCAAGGACAAATAACAGCTTTCACTGTTGCTTCTCCCCTCCAAGGAAGAATTCATTGCTCCTCACCTGTATTCTTATTCTAGAACTAAATATACTGTATTATATTAATTTGCCTACATCTACATTTCTCACTACATCTGTGGGTTTTAAAGATTCATTCATTTTTTTCAACACTCTCTCCTGAGCCCCTGGCAACCATTGATCTTGTACCATCTCTCTAGTTTTGCTTTTTTCTAGAATGCCATAGAAGTGGAATCATACAGTATGTTGCCTTTTCATACTTGATTCTTTCACTTAGCAACATGCATTTAAGATTCATCCATGTCTTTTTGTGGTTTGACAGCTTATTTCTTTTCATCATTAATGTTGCACTGTATGTATGTACCACAATTTATCAATTCACCTATTAAAGCGTATCTTTATTGCTTCCAGCTTTTGGTGATTTTTAATAAATTTGTTATAAATATGTTCGTGCGGGTTTCTGTGACAATGTAAGTTTTTAAATCAGTTAAGTAAATATCTAGGAGCATGACTGCCAGATCATATGATAACACTATGTTTAGCCTTGTAAGAAACTGCCCAACTGTATTCCAAAGTGCCTGTGCCATTTTGCACTTCCACCAGCAATGAATGAGAGCTCTTGCTCTACATTCTTGCCAGCAATTGTTTTTTTGGTTTTTTTTTTTTTGGATATTGGCCATTCTAATAACTGTGTCATGGCATCTCATTGTTTTAATTGACAATTCTCTAATGGCAAATGATGTGGTACCTCTTTTCAAATGCTTGTTTGCCATATGCAGATTTTCTTTGATTTGTTGTCTCTTCAGATCATATGCCCATTTTCTAATGGGGTTATTTGTATTCTTATTGTTGAATTTTTTATGTTTCTTGTATATTTTGGATACAAGTTTATTATCAGATATGTGTTTTGCAAATCTTTTCTCCCAATCTGTGGCTTGTCTTTTCATTCTTTTAACAGTGCCTTTCACAGAGCAGAAATTTTTAATTTTAATGAAGTCCAACATATCATTATATTTTCTTTCATAGACCATGGGGTGTTTTTTTTTGGTGTTTTATCAAAAACTCATGGCCAAATCCAAGGTCACCTAGGTTTTCTCTATGTTATCTTCTAGGAGTTGTGCAGTTTTGCATTTTACATTCAGGTCTATGATCATTTTGAGTTAATTTTGGTGAAATATGTAAGGCTTCTGTCTAGATTATTATTAATTTTTTGATATGAATGGCTATTTTTTCAACACAATTTGTTGAAAGATTATGTCTTCTCAACTGAAATGCCTTTACTCCTTTATCAGAGATCGGTTGACTGTATTTTATTGGTCTAATTCTGAACTCTCTATTCTGTTCCATTCATCTATGCCACTGTTCTTTTGCCAATATAAAGCTATCTTGATTACTGTAGCTTTATATTAAGTCAAAATCAGGTAGTGTGACTCTTCCATCTTTTTTCTTCTTCAGTATTTATTGTGTTGGCTATTCCAGATCGTTTGTCTTTTATACAAAGTTTAGGATCAGTTTTTCAATATCTACAAAATAGCTTGCTGGAATTTTGACTGGAATTGCATTGAATCTATAGATCAAGTTAGGAAGAATTACACCCTAACAATTTTGAATCTTTTAATCCATGACCATCATATATCTATTTATTTAGAATTCCTTTGGTTTTTTATCAGAATTTCATAGTTTTCTGAATACATATCCTGTACATATTTTTAATTTATATCTAAATGCTCCTCTTTTTGTTTTCATGCAGTTATAAATAATATTATTATAATATTTATTTCAAATTCTAATTGTTCATTTCCAATGTATAGGGAAGTAATGAATTTTATATATTAACCTTGTAATCTGCAACCTTGCTCTACTCATTTATTAGTTTCAGAAGTTTTATTTGCCAATTCTTTGGGATTTTCTGCATAGACATTCATGTCATCTACAAACAGAAACTGTTTTATTTCTTCCTTTCCAAATTGTATGTCTTTTATTTCCTTTCCTTTGCTTATTGCACTAGCTAGGACTTCCAGTGTAATACTGAATAGGATTGGTCAGACAGAACACCCTTACTTTGGTCCCAATCTTAAACGAAAGCATCTAGCTTCTGACCATTAAGTATGTTAGCTATAGGTTTTTTTGTAGAGGTCTTCAAGTTGAGGCAATTCTCCTTTATTTTTAGTTTGCTGAGAGTTTTTACCATGAATGGGTGCTGAATATTGCCAAATTCTTTCTCTGCATCAACTGATAAGATTGCATGATTGTTCTTCATCTATTGGTGTGGTAGATTGCATTGACTGACCTTAAAATGTTGAACCTGGAATAAACCCCACTTGGCCATAGGGTATAATTTTTTTTATATATTGTTGAAGTTTATTTGCTAAATTTTTTGAGGACTTTTGTATCTATTATGCTCATGAGAGATATTGCAGTTTTCCCTTCTTATAATGTCTTTGTCTGGTTTGGGTGTTAGGGCAACACTGGCCTCATAGAATGAGTTGGGAAGTGTTCCATCTACTTCAGTTTTCTGGAACAGATTGTGGAGAAATGGTATCATTCCTGTTTTAAGTGTTTGGTAAAATTTGTAAGAAAACCATCTAGGCCTAGAGCTTTCTTTTTCTTGGTAGGTTAATAATTTTCTATTCAATGTCTTTAATAGATACAGACCTTTCATGTTATCTATTTCCCCTCTGTGAGTTTTGGTACTTTTGAGTCTTTCAAGGAATTAATCCATTTCATCTAAATTTTCAAATACGTGGGTATAGAGTTGTTCACAGTAGTCCTTTATTATTCTTTTCATCTCCAAGGAATCAATAGTGATGTTCTCTCATTTCTTAAAGTGGTAATTTATGTCTTTTCTTCTTTTTCTTGGTGAGCCTGGCCAGAGGTTTATCAGTGTATTGATCTTTTCAAAGAACCATCTTTTGGTTCCACTGACTTTCTCTACTGTTTTCCTGTTTTCAATTGCACTGATTTTTGCTCTAATTTAACTATTGATTTTCTTCTGCTTGCTCGAGTCTTAAATTACTCCTTTTCTTTATGGTTTTCTAAGATAGAAGAAGTACTGATTTAGTTTTTTGTTCTTGTCAAATATATCTCTATATAGAGATAGACAGAAATCAATATATAGACATATATATAGGTATAGATATAAATTTCCCTCTAAGCACTGCTTTTGCTGCATCCCATAAATAATAGTAAATTTTAATTTTATTTTCACTTAGTTCAAAATATTTTTAATTTTCTCTTGAGATTTCTCTTTGGCCCATTTGGTCTGTTATTTACAGTTGGGTTTTTAATCTCTGAATAGTTGGGACTTTCCAGTTATCTTTCTGTTACTGATTTCTTATTTAATTCCACTGTGGTCTGAGAACATACTTTATATAATTTTTACTCTTAAATTTGTTAAGGTGTGTGTGATAGATGTATCTTGGTGAACATTCAATGCAAGCTTGAGAAGAATGTATATTCTGTTGTTGTTGGATGAAGTATTCTAAAAAACTTCAATTAAATCAAGTTGATTGATAGTGTTGTTCACATCAAATATATCTGTAATGATTTCTCCCTGTTTGGTCTATCAATTTTCTGCAGTGTTGAAGTCTACAAGTATAATAGTGGATCTGTCTATTTCTCCTTACTCTTGCTATATTTAAAGAAAATTTTAAAACCTTGAAAACATCTGCAATGTGGTAGGCACCCTCTAAATTTGTCCCCAATGATGCCCACCTCCTCATATTCAGGCCCTTGCACAGTTCCTCCCCTTGGGTGTAGGCTAGATCTAATGAACGGAATTTGTAAAAGTGATGGGATGTCACTAAAAAGATTTTGACTTCTCTCTTGCTCACCTTCTACTGGTCCGTCTTTCTCTATCAAAAACTCTTGCTCCATAAAAAGCAAACTGTCATGTTATGAGTAGCACAATGGAGAGGCCCATATAGCAAAAAACTGATGTTTCCAGTCATCAGTCAGTAAGGAGGTGAACCTGTCAAAAACCGTGTGAGTGAGCTTGGAAGCAGATCCCTCCCACCCAGTCAACCATTGAAATGATTGTAACACTGGCTAATAACTTGACTTTGGCCTTGTGAGGGACCCAGTCAGAGGCACCCAGCTAGGCCACAACTAGATTCCTGACCCACAGAAAATATAAGATAACAAATGTTTGTTACTTTAAGTCATTAAGTTTGGGGATTATTCATTATACAGCAATAGATAACTAACATATGTAGGGAAAAGAAAACTACATAAAATTACCTCACATGTTTAAAAACTAAATAAATACAAACTTTAAAAACAGAAAATACAATAATCAAAATTGAAATCCTCAATATAATAGATTTAACAGCAAATTTAACATAGTTGAAAAGAGAATTAGCAAACCAGAAGGCAGACCAAAAGCAATTACCAGAATACAGCCCAGAAAGACAAAATTTTTAATTACATATATATGAAAGACATGAAAAGAAATGGAAGATAAAGAAGTAGATTCAAAATACATTTAATCATAAATCCAATAGCAGAGGAGCAAAAGACTGGCAGAGAAAATATCTGAAGAGATAATAACAAAGAATATTCCAGATCTGATGAGAAAGATACCAACTGACATATTTGAGAAGTCCAGTAAATCTCATATAGGATAAATAAAAGGAAATCCACCCCTAGTTACATCAAAGATGGAATTCAGAAATCAAGAGCCCACCCCGCCAAAAAAATGCAGATTATTTACACAGAAAAACAATTAGACTTACAGCCATTTTCCCAACAACAGTAATGGAAGCCAAAAGGCAAGGGGTAAAGTATTGAAATAAAGAAACTGCTACATAATGAAAAAGAAAACACTGTCAAGAATGAGAGCAAAATAAGGACATTTTCAGAGAAACAAACCAAAAAATAAGAATAAATTCTAAAGGACTTACTTCAAGCAAAAAGGCAAGTGATCCCAGACAGAGAGCTAGTGTATTTGGGGGTTAAAATATATAGATAATTAAAAACTGTAAACAGGGACGGGCTAGAAGGGGTTAAAGAGCTAAAAGATCCTCATGGAGGAAAGTTAAAATTATAGATTAACTGTAGACATTCAAGGCTGAGTATTGGCTTATTTTCCTAATTTGGTTGTGGTGACATTGCTTTGATAAATTTGGTAGATCAATAAACTGCTTTAGTTATTCAAAAAGTGAAGACCACCAGAGGCTTGGCATTGGCCACATCCCAAGTATGACCCCAGACTAAAGGTGAAAAGAGGGGGGAAAAAGTTGGGGAATGTCAGGAAGAACGTATTTTTCCCACTTTTTGATGTGTCTTCCAAGTGTCAGGGATGCCACCAGCTTAAGATTCATAACCTCCTTCTGCCTTTTTACTCAGTCTTCCCTGGAAAGAAGGAGTAATTGAAACTGCACTGGTCTTTCCAGAAGGAGAAAGTAGACATGCACAACTCAGTCCTTCCTTCGTACTGTCTCACCGGGGCATGATTCTACAACTCCACCATTTTCAAATTTCATAGAGGTAGATTCTCCCTCTGAGGACGAGGGCTGCCTGCACAGGCCCAGCACCTCCTATTACTGGGTGGTAAGTCTGTATGATTACGGTGTACAGCGTTAGCAGCCTACTTGCCCACAGACACAGAGTACATATTCCAATATTAACTTTATCAGTAATGAGGATAACATCTTGTTTTCATATCTGACTCCTTCTTTCATCATATTTCCAAGATGGTTCCAATAACTCAAGTGGTGAAGTTCCTCCAGAACCCCCAATAATAGAAAATGCATAATTCTGGCTATTCAGTCCAGGTATAACAATAAAAAAAACAATAATAACAATAACATCAAAATAACCACTAAGTGCTACATATATTACATTTTCTTTCTCACACAACTCTGAAAAGCTGTAACATCTCCACTGTTTATTCATTTGAGTTTTTGTAGGATAAAGAAACTCATCCAAAGGTAGCAAGATGGAAGTCCACCCAACTGGACTCAGGTCCTCACTCTTTCTTTCTCCATAGTAAATCAAATCATTGTCCTTCCATTCCAGGCCTTTTGCCTGCAGTGATGGCCACCTCCCTTCACCAATATACTCTCCCCAAACAAGGGCTAAATTTATATCAATGTTTTTCTATTTAACTTTATATACCTTGGGCAGTAACTTTCATTTGTTCTCACTCAAATTCCTTCACTGGCTTTAAATACTTGATCTGTAGCACATGTTCCCAGACTTTTGACATACTTAGAACACCAACCAGGAACTCAAGGTCAGTTTCACCCAGTTACAAAAAAATTGTCAAAGCAATTATCAGAGCAGGAGTCATATCCTAGAGATTTTCACTAGTCTAGAATAGGAGTCATCAAACTGACTGGCAGGCAAAATCTAGCTTGCTGCCTGTTTATGTAAGTAAAGTTTCATGGGAGCTGAGCTACACATTCATTTATGTACTGTCTACGGCCATGTTCACACTACAATGGCAGTGTTGAATAGTGGCAACAGAGACTATAAAGCCCACAAAGCCAAAAATATTTACTAGCTGGCAGAAAAAGCTTATTGACCCCTTGTCTAGACCTGGAGATTGATTCCACATTCTCCGTGTTCTAAGTAGTGAGTATAATTCTTTCTCACACATGATTGTAGGCTGCACCCCTTACCTCTAGGACCTTTCATCAAGTTGATGGCAATGATGGTATCTGGAACCCTACTCCCTCACTTCTAATCAAATGATTTTTCAATTAGATTCCTCTGCCAGCAATTCCACCAGTATTCATCAATATTGCAAAGGAAGTATTTTTAAGGGATGTATTGATATGCTTTTAGCTACTTACACTTAAAAATAAATTTGGAGTCAATGACTGAATACTCTCACACTTTAAAAACTATCCAGGTAACTGAAAAAAAACGGACATATTATGAATGAATTACTAATATGTGGTGTTGGCTGACTGCATGACAAACTGGATAATGGCTAAATCTTCCATTTCACTCAGCATGAGGCTAGTGATACTTGAAACATGGTTTCTAATTTTCAAAAGGCTTTAATGGATAATGATCAAGAGAAGAGAAACTAATGTTTGTTGATTGCCTAACATGTGCTTTTTACTAAACTAGGTATTTTGGAGATATTACCATATTTAATCCTTACAATAGCCTATGAGGTGAGTACAATTACTCTCTTTGTACAGATGAATATATTCAATTTAGAAAGGTAGACAAGTGTGCCCCACATGTCAGAGTCTAGATTCGATACTTCTAAGGAAGGAACAATTCTGCAACTCCCAAAGGGTCTTTGAGTAAAATGAACTCCAGCATCGCAAGGTACTCTAACATTGCAAGGTACATTTTATCTGGAGTGTTATTCTAACACATAAAACACCAACGACCAACAAAACTGGACTCCTGCCGTGCCAGTCATCACCTCTTTAGCTGTTGGTTTGTAAGGAATTTGCTTCTGGGGAAGCGTCTGGAATAGTAATAAGGGCAATCAGAGAGCTCAAGAAAGCACGTATTTACCAACTGGTATGGAAGCATTTCAATATTGTAACAACTGGTAATACTGCACCAGTGCCAACCTGCTGAAAAATAACTCTGTGGAAATCTTCTGAACTCCAAATCTGCCATCATGCAGAAGCAAACCAAGACTAAACACATAAGTTATGTGACTGAGTAAGCAATGCAGAAGCAATATGCCCATTTTAGTGCTCAATGATTGGTTATTACTATTCTAATGTTAATTCAGCTGAGGAGCAGATGTTAGTCAGTGCTTTTCAAATTTTTAACCCATTCCCCCTACGACATGTTCACATGCTTCTCTATCACATACAGAATGATGAACCATTTCAGGCTAATAACTGTGATAGCTGAAGTCTCAGTGATCTAATTCTTAGTGTATTTGATAACCACCAACTAAAAGATTTCCTGCATCATTCAATGAGCACATAATGGACTACTCATCAGCACTGTACAGCTCAGCATGTGGCAAGGGTATACAGCACACCATAAAAACTACATATTTTAAGGATTTACTGTGATAATACTGCACAATGATTTAATATATTTAGTTTTTCTCCTTAACAAATGAGTTAAATGAAAGTGATTTTTAAAGCACCATATTATTATAATTTAAAATAAAAAATAGAGAAAATATTTTTCTTTTTAATAAGCCTCCCTGTTATGTAAGCAGACTATTCTTGGAAAATATTTGGAAATTATGTAGAGCAAAAAGAAAAACCAGAGAAAGTGCTAAAAACTAAATATGTGATTAAAAACACGTATTTGAAGAAATATCATGGCACAATTTTAACCACAGTTATAAATTATACATATTCAATTAACGTTTCAACACTAGATTAAAATAGCCTGTTTTACAAACATAGACTCTGCAAAACAGTCCAAGCATCTCTCATAGTACAATCTTCATTCCTTTTTTGATTTATAATGAAGTGTTTTATTTTCTAGATAACCACAAACTGAAATTAGTAAAGTGGGATTATAATAAAAAGAAGCTAAGAATAATTATATTTTGAGTACAGTAATAAGAATATCTCCTGTCATTCATCTATATAATATATATGTTTTACTTCCCTTAGGCACTCATATAATTTTGCTTTTCTAAATTAAAACATCATATTGACATACACTGATAGTTTTTTTTTAAAAAAGATCATAGGCAGTAATTTTGCTTTCCTTGTCATTAATAAAAATGCATCTCATTCCTTCCTCAATAGGCCCCTTCCAATCTTAAGAGGTAGGAGATACCTCCACTCCTCATTTTGCTACCCAAAGGGAAACAAATTCTCAAAATGTCAAAAGCCTTAGTTACTCCACAGATAACTAACATTTTAATAACAAGAAATTGTACCGGGAGTTACTGGAAAATAAAACTTAGAACTGACATTTAAGTTGGGGGCTACTCACCACTCCTGGCTCACAGTTGTAATAGCAATGCTTGGAAGTGTCACCAAAGGAAGCGTGGTCGGTCTGGAAATGCCATCTCCCTCAGGAGTCCTTGCCCTTCCGCTCTGTCTTTGGGACAGTGGTGGCAACTGCAAGTTTCCTGAGCAACACCTTCTCCCTCTCCAGAGGTCGATCCCAAGTGTGTTACTAGAAGAACTGTAGGATTTACTCAAGTTGCATTCAAAATAATCTTTAACATTCTAGAGGAACCACAGGGAAAGAAAAAAGAGAAAAAGAAAATGAAATTCAAATGTTTAAAGTGATGCACGATGGAGTAAAATAAGAAGCTGTCACTCATAAAGTCCTGATTCATTATCTCACAATCAGAATCGAACACTGACGTCAAAAGCTTAAGAGAAAACACGTAGGCACAAGGGGCTAATTCTCAAATTTTAAACACATTAGTTGCATAGTCTTGGTGATCTTCAGGACTGTTGATAATATTTTCCAGTTAGAAGCATGTGGATTGCAGGGCTTTTTCTCTTCTTTCTCTTTTTTTAAATTATTCTTTTTTTCTTTCTCTTTTTTAACTTGCTAAAATGAAAGCTTTTCATAGAAAATATATTTTGGACATCAGGGTTATCATTCTGCAACACGGGAACAAACTATACTAGCTAAATTATAACATTTCTTGTTCAATGTTTTAAAGTAAATACATTTTCTATCTCAGGCCAGCAAGATACTCATAATTGTGGGTAACTGGGTAACTGACTTTTCCTATTCTTATAAAAGGTCTCCTCAGAGTTGAGGGGATTTGGGGGTGGGTTTTTTTTTTCTGGTCAAACATATAAGAGCTCAGAAAAAGAAGAATATACTTTATCTGGTCCCGAATTGAACTGCCATGTGTTCAATATATGCCCTAATGCTGACATGAATGAAATACTTGTGAGAAGATAGAGGCATTGTATTATAACCAATAATAAGAGTTATTCATTCTTCCTATATCTCTTGGTGACTCTGGTTCCTGGTACTGTGGGGAGTGGAAGCCCCAAAAGAACCTCTGCGTGCATCACCATTCATACCGGCTTAAAGACAAGAAATGTTACAGCAATGCAAGTAGCCACTGATAGCAACTTGGAGTTTAAAAGTTGTAACTGTCACTCTCCACTCGTATCTTAAGCATAATGGAAGTCCTAACACCAGGCCAAGGTCTCTCACCTGGAAGTCATTCTGTAGCCCTAAAAAGACAGGTACTTCCTACTAGCCCTTCAGAACAGACTTAGGAGAGCCTGGGACTAGACTGCCTTAGGTTTAAACAAACTAAAGTTCTCCGCCCACCACTCCTCCACCCATCCCTATACTAGTTCATACAAGGATAATTAACTCAAGTTTAAGGGTCTAGCTGGGTTCATTCAACAAATATTTTCTGCACACCTATTAAAGTCTTGCTCTGTGCTACTTAAGAAACGATACAACAGCAAAAAGAGACAGAACCTGTATTCTAGTGATTATGCTTATCTCATCCATGCAAAACCACATTTTCATGATGAAAATCTGGGCATGAATAGGCCTGACAATTTTCAGGGGCCCCACTCTCTCCACCTGGAAATGGGATATCATCATATTTTTTGTGCTTGACTTATGGTTTTGGAATACCACTTATTTAAAATTCAGTAGAACCACAATTCAGTAACAGGAAGGAGACAAAACAATTTACAATTTTCCAGAGTTTGAAATATTCTGGAATGTGGCCAGTGTTTTACTGTTTAGTAACTGGTTAAATTAAATCTACTGTAGGCCTAGCACTTATATGTGTGTGCATGTGTGTGTGTGTGTGTGTGTGTGTGCGCGCACGCATGTGTATGTGTTAGAAATAGGCTGAGGAGAAAGCATAGTATATGTAAGTTTCTTTCTCAAAAGACTTAGAGACTAGTTGAGGAGACAGGAAGTCTTAGGAGAGACAAAGTCTTCCTAAAGAGATTCAAGAACAAACTAAAAGTCAGAACTTTTATAACTCAGTTTGTTCCAAATATGCATGTAAAGAAAGCACTGATTATCTGGAAAGCAAAGCAGTGTTTCTTGTATGGGTGGTAAAGCATATACTTTACCACCCATACAAGAAACACTGTACCAAAGAACAGAAATGAGATGTCACTTGGTTAAACCACCAACCACAATAGTCTTATAATAAAGTTATTGGATATTTTTCCTCTTTTAGAAATGGAAATATTACCAACCAGGTTTAATTGCAGTGAATAAACTAAATGGGTATTTATTTGGTACTTGTTATTTGAAAAGTAACAAAGTCACACCTATCACAAAATATATCCCATACTGACTTGTGAACAAGCTTGAATTTACAGATTTGTAGCCATTCTTTGAAGAATCTGTTTCAAAAGACCTCAGTTAATGTGCAAATGCATTGCCACAAAAGAGCTTAATGGAATAGCTTTTTAGAAATTAAGTTAAATACTAAAAACAGTAACATTGTTATGCAAACACATTAACCTAAGTTGAGTTATTCATAATTACCTCAAACTTTCTAATTCATACTCATAATTACTGCCCCAAATTTGCTAACATCCTCAAAGGCAAAATCTAATTCAGTCAATTCTAAACTACTGAATTGGTGATCTTGGACTTATTTTCCTATTTCAATCAGCATGATACTGGCCAACTACACCACACATCAGATCAAAGATTTGGGGGGAAAAAGCATTACTTTGAATGTTACTTTTGGAAATCACACTGTTCCCTTTGCCAGAAACTCTCTTCCCCCAGGTCTTCACAGGGCTCACTCCCTCAATGCTTATATGTCCTCACTGTCCATATTTCCTCTCTTCATGTTATCCTTCTATGAACACCTATTGTCACCGTCCAACCATTTTTTGCCCCCTGACCAACTTCATTTTTCTCCACAGCTCTTATCATAGCTGGGATTATTTTATAATTTATTGATTGATGTACACCCTCCCCTCTAGAATATAAGCTACAAAGGGACAAGGACTCTAATCCCTAGAATCTAACCAGTGTGGAGTGTATAATAGGTGCTAAATTAATATTAGGTGACTATTTAAGTCGCTGAATAACTGTTTGTTGAGCTGAAATAATGAGAATATAATAAAATATCCTTGACTTAAGGGTGAACCTTTCTTCAGAGTGTGGTATAAAAAAATATAATATCTGCCAATTTGCTTTTGTTGTAAGGGGATACTGTGTGTAACATTTGATATGATCTTCTGTAGTATACTGGAAAGGTTGAGGTGCATGGTGAAAAGTTTTAGGTTATGACTGTCCACCAGAAATAAAGTATAAGCCACAAATGGGAGCCAAATGTATAATTTTAAATATTCTAGTAGTCACATTAAAAAAGTAAAAAAAAAGGAAACAGGTGAAATTACTTTTAATAGTATATTTTACTTAGCTTAGTATATCCAAAATATTGTCATTTCAACATGTAATCTGTATCAAAAATTACTAATAACATACTTTATATTCTTTTCTATTTGTACTATTATGTAATCAAAATCCAAGATGTATTTCACATTTATAGCACCTCCCCATTCGTACTAGTGCTTAATAGTCACGTGTGGCTAGTGGCTACCATGTCGGACAGTGCAAATCTAGGTAATAATACTAACCCCACCAGTCTAGGTGGGGTTAGTATTCTTCAAATGTGCTTTTCTTTTTTGTACATTCTTCTATGCAACCTTCCCTGTCTTTTGATTGTGGTAACCATTACCTTAGAGAGGATTAGGATTATTACTGCAATGATAGAATGAAAAGGAAAAAAATCATTGATCATCCTTTATAGACAGGATGCATTGCTTAGTTTTATTCTTCCAAAGAAATAGAATCTGGAGCACACAGTATACAAATAGTATTATGGGACAACCCCAAGCTTTTTTTTTTTAAGAGAAACAGAATTTCCAAATTCCAGAAGTTTCCCCTTAGATATCCTAACCAGAGCATGAAGGTCTGAACACAGCTTTTTACCACTGGTACTGAGGACTTAGAATATGACTTAAGGGCAGTTCCCTTGTGGTCAAGGAGCAGGGAAGGGGGAAAGAAGAAAAGGAAATATGGCACAGGCGATGAGACTAGATCACTAACCAAGTGTCTCAACACAAAAGAGTAGAAAAGGCAATGGCAAAGGAGTGTGCTTTGGTGGGCAAGAGCCTCATGGCACAACTAAGTCTCACTCTGCATTTGCGGGTCCTAGAAGTTCTTACAAACCCAGATAGGGACAGAGAAGGAAACTGAGAATTAGCCTCAGCTTGCTCTTCAAGGGGTTTTCTGCAGCATAAGGTAAAGGGACCGGGGGTTCATGGGGTGAGCAGCCCAAAGGTAAGGGCTGCACAGAAAGCAAAGCTGAGTCTTTTAAACAATCAGAGCTCCACTGAAAGGTTAGGTGAAGAGCCCAGGCAGCAGGGGAGAATGTCAAATTTACAGCGAGCTGAGAAGGTCCCCTGCTCAGGCTGAGAGCACTCATCACCTGTTATACCTACCATGTGCCTAAGCACACTGGATCAAGGGCAGAGACTGACAACCAAATATCTGGGGAAATGAGCTATTCCTCAATAGGACAACAGTAAGAACCAGTGGAAATACAAGACAAGGACAATACCACACACCTGTGACTATAATGTCAATTAATGTTGTTTTCCCACTTGCCTACATGGAAGGGAAGGAGTAAGAACTTGGAGAAATACTCATAAACTGGGCATTTACTCAAAAGATACCAGTTTACATTATTAATTACCAAGTTCAAGTTCCTCCCAGCCCCTCCCCCATCTGTGAAATAGAAGTTTAACAAGATGAGCTATTACAGACAGCAAGGAAAATGACTTCTTTTTCCTTCCTCCCTCCCTTCCTTCCTTCTGCACATCTGATTAGTGGCATATAATTTTTGGCTCAATTACAAACAGAAGCTGAGTAAACACTGGACAATTAAAAACACACTAATGGGGGACTGGTCAATTGAAAGCAAAAAAGATAATATCAGCTGACCAAGAGGCAAAGCTATTAAAAATGATGAGTCTACAGACTTCTTCAAATGACCCAGAGCAGAGCTTCTCAAATATAATGTACATATGTAGTCAGCCTGGGACTTACGTATATTAAAAATGTACTTGGTACATAGTAGGTCCTCAAAAATATTTGTAAAATGAGTAAATCAAAGAATATAATTAAATGTTAAAATCCTTAGGTTTCAAGGAAAGCTTTGGGAAGGAAATGCGGTTTCTTTTTAGCCTTAAATAATAAGTAGAATTTGTTTAGTGAAGATAATGGAAATTTACCTATGTACATATGTAATCACTTTGGGAATAAATTCTGAACTTTAGGTCTGAGGGATGGTTCTGAAATTCTGCATTTCTAATAAATACACAGGTGACGCTAGTGCTGCTGTTCTGAGGCCCACACTTGAGCCAAGTCCTAGAGGATGGGTTTCAAACAGCTGTCAAAGATCCCACCATAGGAGATGACTCAAGGATCAGCTGAACTTGGATAAAAGTGTGCAAGAAAGTCATCAAGAAATGCAAACAGGGGCTTCCCTGGTGGCGCAGTGGTTGAGAGTCCGCCTGCCGATGCAGGGGACACGGGTTCGTGCCCCAGTCCGGGAAGATCCCACATGCCGTGGAGTGGCTGGTCCCATGAGCCATGGCCACTGAGCCTGCGCGTCCGGAGCCTGTGCTCCGCAACGGGAGAGGCCACAACAGTGAGAGGCCTGCGTAGCGGGAAAAAAAAAAAAAAAGAAAAAGAAATGAAAACAGGGTGAAAAGAAAAATTTCCACAGATTGGTGGTTTTGTAAATGAAAATCACAAAGCTCAAACTGAGCCCATCTCCAAGCTGCAGAGAGGGCAGTGTGGCTGCTGCCTAGCATGCAGAGTGTTGGGTCCACGGGCTGGCAATGTCCAGGTCACAGAAGCACCTAGAGGCAGAGTGGTACTATTAGACAACCTTGCCTGCCCTTGGAACAGAATTATGGAGTGACTTCTTTATTGAGCAAAGAGTGGGTGGAATCGGCAACTCTGATGTTTGGAACTTACATCGTCGGCCGTCACTGTCATCACACTCCTGCTTTTCTTCATTATAAAGGGGAACAGCAGCCCCTTTTAGGGCGTCTGTTATTCAGTGCAGCTTTGCTGACAATTTTTAAGACCTGCAGGGGAAAACAAGACACACACAAAAAAGAACAGTTCGGTATCCTTAAATACAAATAAGTAGCTTAGTTGTATTCTCCACACTAATATTTGAATGTACACAATGCAGGTGTATAAGTAAATATCACAATTTACCAAGCCAGTTAAATCTAACATGTGAGGAAAGAGGTTCACAAAACGCAAAAATCCAAGACATCAGTGCAAAGATATTTGAGAGGAGAGAAAAAGAATAGAGGATAACAATTAGGCTCCCAAATAATCAATGGTCCTTAAGAATACAGAAATAATATGTATTAGTGAAAGGCTTTAAACTTACAAAGTACTTTCCCATATAATATTTCATTTGATCCCCATAACAATCTGTGAGATTATTTTCATCTATTTTTTCTAATGAGAGAACAGAGGATCAGAAAAATAATTGGGCCAAGGTAACAGAGCTAAAACATGGCAGATTTAGAATCTAATGAATATGACCCATTGATACTATTGTCAAAGAAAACAGGAAAAGAAAGAAAACCAACACAAAAATATGCATGACAAAAAAAAAATCTTAATTTCAATGGTACCATCAGTTTAAACCTCTTACACGTATAAGTACATAGGCAAGGATTCATCACAGAGAATTTTAGCAACCAATAGTTAGAAAGAGCTAGTATTCCCTGGTTTAAATCACACAAACTTGGCCATTCTGAAGCAGAGACACTGCAGTTCATGACATTTGTTTTGTGTAGATCACTGGAAGCCACTACAGCAACAAAGAACCTCAAAAATGTTACCAAAATTTAAGGATGCACCCCACTTGTGCCAGCTCCAGAGGAAAAAGAGTCACTGGTTTATGAAAACTCAGGCTATTAAAACAGGCCCAAGTTTAAAGTTCAGACATACAGTAGTCTAAAAGAGAATATGAAGAATTCTGAGTTTGCAGAATTGACCTGGAAAAGGTACAGTATAGAAACCATTGAATCCAAGAAGCGTTGGTCCACATGGCGGATTCTCAAGATCTTAACATCAAAAATGGCCTGCATCGATGCTGAGCTCAAGAAGCTCCTATGTTTTCTCACTCTGTACATTTAAAATTCTTAATACAGGCCTGATTTGAAAAGTCTGCTTCTCGAACACGAAGATATATATAGATTAAGAGCGTGATGGAATTGTAGCTATGTGACTAGGAATACTAAGTAGTGGCATTGTCCCATCACCCAGGAAACCAGGGTTGAATTTCTAACACATAATTTGATGACATTATGCAGGAGTTGGCAGTGAAACTGACAGAGTGGATAAGAGAGTGGGGGGAGGGAGAAACTTTGCCTTTATAAGTCTTCTAGGGAGAGAACCCCACAGGCCTTTCAGGTGTTCAATTCAATATGCCAAGGAAAAGAATTTCCTCAGCATACACCAAGGAATGATTACAATTACCGAACTCCTCTAACACTGACCAAAGAGGAATAGGCAGAATTTTAGAGCTTTTTACTCAAAGGCTGCTTGAAACTTAACAAAAGTCAACAAATAACAGGCATTTTACCTGTTATGTTCAGTCTTAAGTGCCTCTCTAAGGCCAAACCTGAAAAAAAATGTTTATACTCCTAAGCAAAGAAAAAGCAAGATTAAAAGATGTAAGTTTCAAATGCAGGATATAGGATTAGATATCCCCAATCAGTATAATTCTGTAAAAATATGAGCATAGAAAATTACTAAAGAAGCTGTGTAAAATTAAAACTGAACATTATATAAGAGATATTGGAGGTTTTTCTTTCTTTTTCATATTTTCCAAATTTTTGTGGTGTATTCTTTTCTGAGCCAAGAAAATGATCCATTTTGCTTGGCAGGAAATGCACTTAAAAATAGGATAAAACAACACAACTGGAGTAGAAATCTCTAGGCTGTCTTCAGCAGGGAGAAACAAGGATCAAGTTTCCCCAGGAGAAATAAAGAGTAAGACCTTAGCTATAGCTTCTTAGACGTGAACAAGGCATCCTAGGATCCAGATGAAGCTCAATGCAAACCCAGCCCTCAAGAATTTTAGGTCTAGTCTGGCAGGGAAGACTTACATATATTAAATGTGCACTTGGTACAGAGTAGGTTCTCAAATATGTTTGTAAAATGAGTGAATCAAAGAATATAATTAAATGTTAAAATGCTTAGGTTTCAGGGAAGACTTTGGGAAGGAAATGACGTTTCTTTTTAGCCTTAAATAATAAGTAGAATTTGTTTAGTGGAGATAATAGAAAAGTATATGGTGTGCAACAATATGGGAAAGAATTTAATGTACTAAGGGTGTGACACATGCAGGAAGATGCCATGCTAAGGAAATTCATGGCAGGCAGAAAGACATGTTCCAGGGTAACATCAGCAGATTTGGGGCATGCAACAGTATTTTTGTGAGGTCTTAGCCATGAAAATAAACTTATGTTTTAAAACACTTTGAGTGTGAGAGATGACTGGATAAATTCATGTGCCTCCAACTGGGAGCACGTCCTGGCTAGGAAAAAGCAAGATCTCAAGTCACAAGGAAGTTTTCCAAATGTTCTACATTTAAAATATATTACTTCGGGCTTCCCTGGTGGCTCAGTGGTTGAGAGTCCACCTGCCGATGCAGAGGACACGGGTTCGTGCCCCGGTCCGGGAAGATTCCACATGCCGCGGAGCGGCTAGGCCCGTGAGCCATGGCTGCTGAGCCTGCGCGTCCGGAGCCTGTGCTCCGCAACGGGAGAGACCACAACAGTGACAGGCCCACGTACCGCCAAAAAAAATAAAAAGAAAATAAAATATATTACTTTTACATTCAGAAATAAAACCCAGCATCCATTATATATTGGGTTGGCAAAAAAGTTCGTTCGGGTTTTCCGTAAGATGGTATGAAAAACCCGAACGAACTTTTTGGCCAAACCGATAAAACCAAATAAAAGAGAGGAGAGATTGTTTTCTAGATAGTTTACGTTTGCCCCTCAAGATCCACTCCAACACCTTCTCCATCCTGGCTGTGCCCTAGGAGGCTGGTCCTCACAGACTGAGTCCATGGGCTCTCTAGCCCTCTGGCTCCTGGGAAGTGCAGCAGGAAGACAGGAGGAAAGAAAGGTTCCTCTCTGCTGGCTAGAGTGTAATAGTGGCAAAAGCCCTCTACTCTAGATCACAGCTCCTGCAGTCACCCCTCTCTAAGGAGATAGGTTTCCCTGGGTTCCATTAACTACTGTCTCCACTTGACCCTTCAGACACAAGGCTGGTAGCAACATTCCACTGTTGCTAGCCTCATGGTGCTGCATGATGCCTTTGTGGTCATCCTCAACCCTGTCCACACCTTTTGTAAATAGTACCTACATTAAATTCTCTTTCACTCCCTGTGGGAGTGCAATCTGTTTCCTGCTGGGACCCTGACTGATAACAGATTTGCTCCAAAAACTTTACAAAGCCAGAGGGCAATTTTAAAATATCCTCCCTCAGTGCCTCGTACAGTGACTGACACAAAGCAGGGTCTCAATAAATAACTGTTAGAGAATGAATAAGTAAAATCTAGTTGGAGTTCTAGAATGGTTTTATGGCTTTTAGAAAAGAAGGTCAACAGGCATTATCTCAAATTGCTTTTGTGAGGCAGAAATAGTTTTATGTCATCACTCGTGGGTGGCAATGGTGATTCTGTTTGGGAGTTCAGAGAAATGTTATAACATGTTTAATATTACATTGTTATATTATTGTATTATACTATTGTTATATAATAGTATACAATATAATTTAACATTATAATATATTGTGTTATAATATTATGAAATAGAAGAATAGAGATTATCTATGCCATGTTATTGCTGATTGCTAGTGTCAGTTGCCTTTCATTTAGGCTAACATGGATGGAAAAATTATCTTGTACCAGTTTGTAATATACATATAAGAGTTCAATTATGTTTCATTAGAGCAGCCAACCAAATAAAGTGGGCACAATTATCACAACAGGTGAGGGAATCAAGTCTCGGAACAGTAATAAAATACGCACAAAGTCACACACTCTGCTGGTTCAGACTAGAACTTTATTTCTAAGGCCAAGTCTCTTAACTGATCACTATGCAGCTGATTGGGTCTTATTCACATCTTTTCAAGGTAGAAGTGAACGAAGTGATTTTTATTTATTTTTCTGATACTGGAATACAAGTTAAGTTGATCGGTTTTCTGGAATCATGCTCTCTAATCATGTAAGGACAAAAAGCAGTAATTTTTAAAAGATACTGACGTTTTTAAGCGCCTCAAATTTAAGGCAAATGTAAACAAGAGAAGAAGTCAGGCTCTCTTAATTTGAGATTATTCCTCCATGAGCAAAATTTGCTTCTCAATATGTAGAATGCCATTTGGTTCATTAAAACAAAGTGTTTCTAAGAATTTCAAAGTTATGAGTAAGTATGATGACTATAAATTCCATTTCTGGCATATATGAATAGTTTTCCTGTGGTTTTATCTTTCACCACTTAAAAGATGCTTTTAAACTTATATTAATCTTTCACAACATTCTGTTATTTTCTAAGACTACAGTATTCTTCGTATAATTATGTATTTCCCTCTTTCTCCACAGAGATATAAAAGCTAAAATGAGGAAAAAGACCCTGACTGACTGCTATAGCTATAGTGTAAATTTCTCCTTCGGCAGGTTTCAGTTATCAGTACTAGTAATCCCTGATTGACAGAAAGTTCAATGAATAATGATAATCATTCTAAAATCCTACATTATGGATATAAACCATGATGAAATGACCAAACCCGGAAGAGATAAAAAAAAATAAGGGTAATACTCTGAGTTTTTAAGAAAGTTGTTTTTTCCAGTTTAAAGATTGCCTTTTATTCTGAGATGATGTTCAAAAAAGTTTCATTTTGTTTTTTGTATAACTGATTTATTGAACATTCTGCACATGTTTTAAGTTTTCTCTAACAACTGTTTTCCATCTGCAATGTTAAATCTCTTTCCTCTTCCTTAACAGCAGCTCAAATTGAGTCCATAACTTATAACTGCTTTAAATCCCATCTCCTTCCCTTTTCTCTGCTCAGTGGCCAGGATCTGTGGGGCCACTTGGTGGCCGGTGTGTAGGACTTGGAATGGCCAGAAGGAATAGTCTACTCTTCTATTCCTCCTCCCTCCTCTTTTCTTTAGGTTCTAGCTGTTTCCACACTGCAGCAGAGTGGAAGAGTTAATGAAAAGGAAAGTCTTCTTATGTCACTGGGCATTTAATTGCAGTCCTCTGTTAAGTGTCATTGCTTCTCTGACAAAAAGAGACTGTATATTGATGCCCTCTCTAAGGTAGGTGTCCAAATGCTGGCTCTCTTCTTAGGGGTAAGTAGGAGCTTTCACTGGGGAAAAAAAATAACTTTTCTCATCTCCTCAGCTCCTATCCCCACTGGTACACACTGAAACTTGTTGGTAAGGTTCCCTTGAGCAAGTCTGTTCTTCTGATTAAAGTAATGACAAGATGGCTCAATCCACAATGTACTTATCCGGAATAAGCTCAAGCATCCTTGTTACCCCAAGTGGCAAAGGTTAAGCTTCTTTGCTGCCATCTCTTCTCTCTTCCCTGCTATCTCTCTCCATTTCCCCTTTCCCTTGCTCAAGGGGACATAAAGAACCAATCAGAAATTCTTCTGCATAAATGATCAATGGAGAAATGAGACACTGTGTCAGTTGTTTTATCATTGTCTTTCAGACCAAAGCCAACCATTCAGTTACTCTGCTCTGTGACGCTGGGGTTGAGACACTGCAAACCGTATTTCACAAATTCTCTTCCCAGCTGGCTTCCTTTAGGTGCTGACAACAGGAATCATGAGGAGGAAGTGGAAGAAGAGAGTTGGAGAGAAGGGACTCTCTTCCTTTTATCAGGAGCATAAACAACACTGGCCCTCCCTCCAGGCAGACCCAGAAGCAGCCATAAAATACCCCATCAGATGTCTGCTCACTAGCTTCAGAGCCACCCCTTGGTGGTTCCAGCTCCTAAGGTGGTGACCCCTCCTTTCCACTGCTAGACTCTCATAGTACTCCCTTCCCTTTCTCCCTCAGCACTAGGAGTGGTAGCTGCTTCACTAATCTCTGTGTTACCTGGCTGGCCTGTTTTCACTTTCATTATTCATATTTATGTAATCAATTTATTATATTACATCCCTTTTGTTTCCCTAAAGTACATAGAATCTAACCTTCTTTTTATTGACGGCACCCCCAATCTCTAGAAGTGGTTCTTCATCTTCAGTAGGCCAACAATTCACCTCCCCAACACCTCTTCACATACCATCCTACCCCCACCCAGAGTCAGTTTATATGAGGACTGGAAGGTTGCTGGGGTGATGACTGGTGTCAGAACCCACCTGGCTCCCTCTCAGAGGGAGCTGCCCGAGCACTTTTATATACAGCTCTCCTTGGAGAATGTGGGATATTTGGATGGCTCTTGGTCCTCTGTTTAGGGTTACAGTCCCCATTTTTTTAAACAGGAAAAGTTCTACTCATCATTCTTTCAGATGTGAAAATGTCCATTTTTGAGATGATGATGATAATGTAATGCGGCATGAGCAGTTCTTTCTTCCGTTTCTTAATGGCCTCAACTGAGAAAATTAGACATCGGCAATTTCTATGTCATTCTTCTAGTTCTCTGGAAATTTCACTGATTCATAAAGTACAAATGTCTAAGAACCTCTTTACTAGACCAATGGATATTAACCTTTTAAAATAAATAGCATAAAGTCTAGTTGAAGAAGATAAGGGTTTTCTGTTTGGGGCTAGGATCTAATGTAGTATGACTGGAAGGAAGAAATGCTGGCCAAAGAGGAGTGTGACGTGCTATCCGCATTCACAGCCGCACAGCTGCCTAGCAGAGCTATCAACCTCGCTCTGGGTCTTGTAAAAGGGTTGTGGTATAATTATCCACAAACTTTATGAATCTAATGAAATTCCAGGAAACTAGCATAAGTAAACACAAACCATAAAACCAACTCTCTAGACTCAGCAAATGGATAAACATGTCCAGAAGTCAATACAGAAAATATAAAGTCCTCCCTGGAGTTTATATCTACTGGTCTCATCACACTTTCAGAAACTCAGGGCTACTGTGCCCAGTTAGAGCTGATTTTGGATTTGACTGTTGAGGAGATAAAAAGGAGAGACAAATGTGCTTCCTCCCAAAAACTCTTGTAATGGGATGCAAATAATGGAGAGCAAAAAACAAGTGATAAAAAAAAAGTGTATGTAATACAAAAAGACATGTTTTATGTAAAACTTCTTAAGACTATAAGCACCCAACATTTAGATACGGCATTTCTGGGAGGGAAAAATGTTTGTTTAATTAGGCAATAAGCATCAAGGGCTTTTGAGATAAGAATTGAGAAGTATTAAAAATTAATATGAACTTAAACCATTAGCTTAGCCTGAGAGAATTATAAGTAACAAAGAAATAATGGCATTCTTTTAATAGTTGTCAGACTGCAAAGTAGCTAGGCTAAATTCTGCTCTGAGTAAAACATGTCTCCTAAACAACCACTTAAAACCAATTTCTACTATAAAATGTGTTCCTTATAACTTACTAATAGAACACAAACTTGAAATCAATACACATGTTGACAAGAAAGAAATAATTCTTACTGTACAATTTGTTTGGATGAATGTCAATTCCTGACAACAACAGAACAGAGAGAAAGTGACAAACTATTCCCATGTTTCTACTTGTATAAATATTGTAATGCCTCAATGGGTTTATTAATGAGTTTCCCTCCAATAAAAACAGTCTAAATGGAAAAATTTTCAAGTGTTGAATTATTTTTCCTACTCTAAAAAAAGTAACTGGTACACTGATTAATTTTTTATAGTTTAAAGTGCCGTAAGACATTATATAAACTGCTTTGTTTTTTCAGCCTCTTAACTAAGAGGGAAAGAACAAAGAAGCCCTATGTTCAAATGACATATTCAAGCCGTATATTCAGATCAATGAACAATTTGATATTGTAAGCTCTCTCAACATCTGAGGGTTTCCATCTCAGAGTTATCATTGTACCAAAGTGATGATGTGATCAGGAAGATTTAGGAAGCATGAGGAATTTTTACTACCTCCTGAAGTGAACCATAGAAGGTCTACAAACAAATGTAAAGGGCCAGTATGGATGAAGGATCTTCAGTTCCCTTAAGTATTTGTGGGGTATGTGCTCAGGCTCAAATTGAAATATTTAAATTCTACCTTCCTAGCTACTTAGTAACTTTCACAAACCTATTACAGCTGCTCTAAGACCCCAATTAATGTTAGCAAATTTCAATGATAGTATAACAAATTAAATTGCATCTATGATCCAAAATTCCCATTTCCACCCAAAATAAATAATGACACTTCTTTTTCTTCAGTTTCCCAAGAGCAGCAACAAAATCCATTGAGAACCCGGTGTGTGACAGAGACTTGCTAGATGCTGTGAGTAATACAAGATGAATATGACATAATCCTCAACCTTAAAATGTCCACTGTCTAGTCTTCAGAGAGATGAATCAACAGTTTTTCATTCTGCAATACTTATGCCTCCTTGGCACACATCAGGCTCACAGAGCAGAGTGATAAGTGCTGTGACAGGAACAACAATGGGTTCATTAGGTGAACAAATAGTGAAGGCCACCTCTATGGGTAAAAATCATCAAGGAAAGCTTCACAGAAGAGGTTCCAGTCCTTTTACAGGTACTGTAACTAAGGGACAAAGAAAGAAGCCCTCTGCTCCCCCTCTATCTATTCTCCAGAATGATCTTTTGAAAATGCAAAGTTCCTTATATACTTCCCTGCTGCACACCCCTCATGGCTTCCTGTTACATTTAGGATAAGCCAAAACCCTTCGTGTGACACACCAGTCCCTGCAGATTCGGTCCCAGCTTGCCTTTTCAGCCTCAACTTCCTGTGTTGGCTTCTACTCGCTTCCCCACCTTACTCCACATCACTGTCCCCTTTAACTCATTTATCTTTAACCAAACTGCATTTAGAGTTTACCCAACATGGCTTCCTTGCCGCAGGACTGTTCCTGCGCTGTAATAATCTCTCCATTTTGCCTGGTGAATCTCTCCATATTGCCTGGTGAACTCATTCCTCAGCCTTCAGCTTACGGGTCATTTCTTCAAAAAATACTTTACTGACTTCCCCTACGTGTCACGGGGTCTTATCACATCATTACTTTTTTCTTATTCATACTATTCATCATAATTATATATTTATTTGTAAGAATGCGTAATTTTGCATTGTAGTTTGCAGAACATATGGAGCCTATGAAAAGCTACTCCATTATGTAATCTCATACAAATTTACATCAAATTGAAAAACCTGGACTATGAAACAACTGTAGATCTAAAACAGCTAAAATGGCATAATAATTTGCCTCTGCTTTCTCCTATGCTTGAGCAAGAATTCACAAGTATTTTCTTCTTCTAAATTAGGTCTCTGCTTCAATACCCAAAATAATGTTAAGTTCATGCAGAAGACTCTTAATGTTCATTCACAAGTGCTATGTCTTTAGGCTTTTTAAAATTGTCCACCAGTATAATGCTTTTCAAACATGTTTCATGGAACATGTGGGAGATAGATAAGATTTTGGTCAAAGTCTTCTTCTTAGGCTCAAAAACCCCAAATGCTCATCATCAGTGTAAAAGTCTCTTTTCTTGGGAAGAAGACTGAAATAGCAAACTTCATTATTATTTTAAGCAAGCAAGCACACACAATTTCTGTGTGCTCCTTTCTCAGAAATATAAATACTACATCATTACAGACTTCCTATGAGAAAGATGCAAAAATGTGAGGAATCTTCTGAGGACCTCAAATGAATTGATGGTGTGCCATTTACTGGCTTAACTGAATTAATGGGATATTAATTCTGGCAATGACTACCACCTATTTAGAAGCAGACACCCAGTTTTGGGCCAAACAGTCTATCCCAGCCCTACTAAAAGTTTGGGGGTCCAGATTGAGGTGAACATATGAAAAAAAGAGGAAATCTCTCAAAAACAGAAGGCTGAAACTAATATGGCAATACCAGAATGTTGTGCAACATTATTTTGATAGAGCATAAAGGAATATATGGAAATACTTTTATTGGTCTTTAAATATCTTCATATTCAGAAACTATAATTTCTTTGTTTATTTTTAAAGATGCAAAATTAGACCTCACCCTAAGAATGGACTCACTCATGAATTTGACAAGTACCTAACACATCTGATATAGAAGTGATGAGTGAAAAGACTGAGCAGGTATTAGAAGACAAAGATGCTTGGCAGCCACAAAATCTCAATTTTTACCTATTTTATATTCTGGGGCTCTATGGAAGATTTTATTTGACAAGACGTTCTGCCAGTTAGAAAAGTTTGAAAACCAGAACTGCCTATAACACCCCTCCCCCATTAGTTCCTTAGAGCAGGGGTTTTCAAAGTTTATTTATTCAAGTGCCATCTCTGTAACATTTGCCATATGGGATTCCCTCATTTTACAGATGAAATATAGACCCTATAAAAGCTGATTTGTCATTCACCTAATGACGGCACAAGGAGGACAAAACTTCCAGTAACCTGGATTTGGTTCTACTTCAGTGCTTACATTTGCTACCTCTAAATTAAAGGGTTGTGTCTGTTTTTGTTTGTTTTTGTTTTAGCAAAACTTTATACATGAAAGAGCATGCTAAAGCACACACACAAGAGACTTCAGCACAAAGCAATTCATTTATGAATTCATATATGCATGTACTCAGGTACTCTTTTATTCATTCATTTATCTGAAAATCATTCACTGAGTACTACTGAGGGCCATGTACTGTATAGGCCCTGAAAATACATAGATGAAAAGGCATGAGCCCTGTCTTCAAGGATTGTACAGTGTAAGTACAGTAGCAGAGTGGAAATGGACAATTTATGTATCTATAGGGGTGGCAACAGCATACAGGAAGGTTATATAAGACTGCCTAGGAGGACCAGGAAAGGAATCACAAAGATACATCTGAACCATGCTCTTGTAGGATAAGTAAACTTTTATCAGGAAGGTGAAGGAGAGCAGTTCATTCAAAACAAAACGAGACTTCCTCTCACTGATCTTTAGCTACCAGTAAAAGCCCAATTAGTGACCATGGAATCTTTATTAAGTCATTTGATCTTTCTAATCCTGTACTTCTATTGGTGAAAAACAATTTGCTGTGTCTATTTCTGATATGGCTGCAATCATATAACAAATATTAAATGTGGTTAAAATGTTGCATGCTTTAGAATGACAGAAGCAGTAAGATTTCTGGTTTTAGTGATAGGCATTTGTAGATTCTCCAATATAAACGACATTCAATGCAAGCCAGCAGTTGTATAAAGGAAAGCTCTCTGAAACTGGATTCAGACAATTCTAGGTTGAGATTCCAACTCGATACTAACTGTGGGATATTAGCAATTTGAGTGACCTCTCTGAGACTGTGTTCTTCCTTGTAAAAACAGGCGCAATGCCTCCTATCTCACAGGGTTATTGTGAGGATTAAATGAAATAGTAAGCAATGCCTAGCAGGGTCTTGCATGTAATAGGTCCTCATTAAGTGGCTTGCTGAATCACAATTCCATCAAAACACTTCAGTTAAGTCTTATCTCTTAACACCTCACCACAAAGATGCCCTCTTTCAACTTCTTTCCTTTTAAAAAACACAACTGAAATAACACGACCTTATATAACTGTGCTTTAGAGCTATTTATGCCTGAATTTTATTATCAAGAGAATATAACAACTGCTTCACAGGGGAAAGACAGTCTCCAGGGATCTGAGCAGAGAGTCAAGATGAATCTGACAAGGTAAATACTACAAACATTACAAAAGGGCAAATCATAAGATAAGGAAATAATATAGTGTCTGAAATGGCATTAATCCCAAGTCCTTTAAACTACAGTCCATTTATAGATGATTGTGGGAAATAACAATACTGAAAAATTATTATACAACCATGAATGTAATATAGAACACTATTCCTCAGTATTTAATGAATAAGAAGCAGTACCTATTTCTCTCTTCTATCATAAAGCTAAACAACATCATCTGGGTCACAATAAGTCTCTTGGCCTTCCCTCTGTTTTACAGGTTTTGTGTGTATGTGTGTGTGTGTGTGTGTGTGTGTGTGTGTGTGTATAATGAAAATACAGATCAAATTTTTGTAAAAATATGAACTTCTAACACAGAATGACAGAATGCAAAGGTTACACAGGTCTTCCTTCTTAGGGAATTATAGATAATTTGTGATAGTATTGTTATTTTCTTTTTTATCTTTGCCAAGATGATAATAAAACAACTACCATTATCATTCATTAATCATGTTAAATCTAGGACTATATTAAGTAATACTGAATAGAGATAAAATTACCTTCAAAGTCTACAATTTCTGTCTGTGAGTTCTCCTGTTTCATTATCAAGTAGCCATGTTTTTAAGTGCCAGACAGGAAATGAGGCAATGGTCTCAAGCCTAAATCTTATGAGATCTTTATTCATTTACTTAAAGAAAATAAATAGCATAGGTCTACTATTTGACAGGCACTGCTACCAGCAGAAGATCCCCAGTTTGCCTGTCAAAGAGTTCACAGTCTAGGACACTGCAGTGCTGAATGGCGATAATGAGCATTATTATTCATTATGTAGAGAAGAAACACATGAAAAGGATTGATTAATGTAAATAAGAGTATTATAGATTTATAGGATCATGGTTTTGAAGGATGAATGGATTTCCTCAGAGCAAAAGAGCTGGAAGAATAATCCAACTGGAAGACACATCATGGAGATGTTCAACATTATGGTATGTTTGGTGAAGTATATCCAGTTTATATGGCTCTGAAGAATAGGATCTGAAGGATGAAAAGCAATAGAAAACACAACTTAAGAAATGTGGAAGAGACAAAACAGGTTAATCTTTAAAGTAATGCTAAATGGTAAGACTAAATGGAGGTGGGAAATGTTTTGAAAGAATGTAAATAGGGGATTGAAATGTTCAGCTCTGCACTCTAGAAAATGTATTCTTATGGCAAGAAGAAATTAAGGTGAAGAGAAGAATTTTGAAAGAAGAATAGTAAGAAGACTGATAACAAGGGATCAATAGTGACAGAAACCAAGGAGCTTTAAGGAGGAGGCACAATGGACATGGTCTTATGACACAGAAAGGTCAAGCAAGATAAGAACTGAGAAGTAATTACTAAACAGAGAAAGTAGTTGGTCATTAACCAGCTTTGAAAAGAAGAGGCTTCAAAAAGTGAGAGGGATAGAAGCTTGATTTGAGTGTCTAAAGGATGAGATTAACATCTTTGGAAGCCCAGAGCACTGAAAATATTAGAGTGTCTCTGCATGTGGGATTCAAAATAAAAACAACACTGAAGAGCCAATTTCTGTTAGCTGAGAAGAAAAAAGTCTAAAATAAATCAGGCATACACTCAACCCTATGACAAAAGGAGGATTTCTTTATTCCTAGAACGAAGTACTGACTCCACCCTCATACAAACCTCCAACAAATGACTGGCCAAGAAGAACTCATTTTACTCAAAGATAAATGAGAATCAAAAAGGAAAGAACACAGACCTATGCAAGCAAATGAATGAATGAAGGAGCAAACCAATGAATGAATAAAAGAATAAAGAGGTAAGTAAATGAAAGAATACCACTAGAAAAATACTATCATGAGACTAAATAAAAATTTTAATTAAGCACATTGCTATTAAATTGTGTCTGTGTGTATGTGCGTGTAAAGAAAGAGCATGTGCTTGAAAGAGAGCAAGAGAGAGAGAGATCACTTCTAGAAAATAAGATCACATAGAAGAGATGCAACAATTGAGAGAAGTGTCTAATACATGGTAGAAGACATTCCATAAATATCTGTCAAGTGAATGACCTGTAAAACAACAAAAGAAGATAAACATGAATACATGAATTGGCAAAGTTTAATGAAGAAATGAAGTACATAATAAAATCAACATAAAAATAAAGGCCAAATTGGAAGCAGCAAAAAGCCAAACTGGCAATGTTAGAGACATATTAGGTAACAAACTCACTTAAAGTAGGCTAAGTAAATTGGAAATAAGCAAAGAGTTTAAAGGAATTAGAGAAATAATGACAAAAAAAGGAAAGAAGAAACACATAATTAGCATCTCTGAAAAAGGAACCCCCAAAAAAGGAGGCATTAATATGAGACAAATATCTAAAGGTATAATTTAAGACATTTTTTTAGAAATAAAAGAACATTGAAGAAGAATGAATAGATATACAGTATGGTCCAGGAAAAAGTGACCAATAACAATCATATCTTAGTGAAGTTAATAGATTCAAAAATGAAAAAAGAATTGAGTAAAAAAATGTAGATTCTAGTAAAAAAAATTAAGCCACTAATAAAATTTCTAAAAATAAACATTTTTATCACTGTATCATATAAGCAATCATACAGGCTGTTCTCTTGTGTCTAGTTTCTTCTGTTCAACTTAATGTCACTGAGTTCCATCTGTTTTGTCACATCTACCAGCAGTTCATTCTTTTTTTTAATGTATATTGCTGAGAAGTACTCCACTTTATAAATATATCAAAATTTGTTTATCTTTTCTGCTACTGATAGACAATTGAGTTGTCTATCAGTAGGAATATTATGAATATAACACTCCTACTGACAGGAGTATTGGGGAGTATTATGGGAGTATTATGAATATAACGGGAGTATATTATGAATATAACTGCTAAAAATGTTTCATACAGGTTTTTGTTTGTTGACATATATTTATTTCTCTCAGGAATTACCTAAGTGTGAAATTTCTGAATATAATCATAGAGTATGCTTAAATTTAAAAAGAAACTACTAAGCAGTTTTCCGCCATGATTTTAATATTTCACATAACAACCAGCAATATATGAGAATTCCAGTAGCTGCAAATTCTCACCAGCATTTGGAAGTATCAGTTTTTGGGGTTTTTTGGTTTTTTGTTTTTGTACTTTAGACATTTTACAAGGTTTGAAGTGGTATCAAATTGTGGTTTTAACTTGCATTTCCCTGATAATTAGTAATGCTGAGAACTTTGTCATGTGCTATTGTCCTTTGGCAAATCATCTTTTATGAAGAGTCTGATCAAATACATTGACTATTTTAACTGAGTTATTTGTGTTTTCATTATTAATTTTCATAGGTGTTCCTTATATACTGATACAAGTCCTTTACTAGATATATCTCCTTCAGTTTGTGGCTTGCCTATTCAGTTTAATAAAAGTTTTTTTTAGTGAGAAGTTTTTAATATTAGTGAACTCAAATTATACATTGTTTTCTTTTACATTTAGTGTATTTTATATTCCTAAGATCTTTGCTATCCAAAGGCACAAAGAGCTTTTTCTATTTGTTCTTCTAGAAGTTTTATAATCTTACTCTTTATGTTAAATACTATGGCCCATATGAAATTAATGTCTGTATGAGGTAGGAGACAGGACCAATGGTCATGTTGTTCCAATATTTATCCAATTGTTAAAGTGCCGTTTTAAGAATCAACATACCTGAAGTAAAAATAACCTGTTAAAATTCACTAACTTTAAGTTAACTAATGTACAAAGTTCTATAACATCAACACAATCAAGATATAGAATATTTCCCTCACCCCAAAGAGTTCTCTCTTGCCCATTTGCAGTAAATCCCTTCTCCTACAACTAGCTCCTGGCACCCACCAATATATTTTTTGTCTCTGTAAGTTTGCCTTTTCTAGAATTTAATATGAATAAAATAATACAGCATGTAAACTTTCATGTGTAGCTTCTTTCACTCAGCATAATGCTTTTGAGATTAATCCATGTTGTCATGTGTATCAATAGTTTTATTGTTACTGCTGAATAATTGTCCATGATATGGATATACCACAATTTGTTTATCCATTAACCAGTTGATAGACATTTGAGTTGTTTTGGGGTTTGGGTTACCATGAAAAAAGCTGCAGTAAACATTCAAATATAATAAAACATTTGTTAAAAAATATGTATGGGGCTTCCCTGGTGGCGCAGTGGTTGACAGTCCGCCTGCCGATGCAGGGGACACGGGTTCGTGCCCCGGTCTGGGAAGATCCCACATGCCGCAGAGCGGCTGGGCCCGTGAGCCATGGCCGCTGAGCCTGCGCGTCCGGAGCCTGTTTTCCGCAACGGGAGAGGCCACAACAGTGAGAGGCCCGAGTACCGCAAAAAAAAAAAAAAAAAAAAAATGTATGTTTTCATTTATTTTGGGTAAATACCTAGGACTAGGATAGTTGAGTCATTTGGTAAGTGTGTATTTAACTTGGTTAAAAAACTACCAAGCTGTTTACCAGTGTCTAAACTATTTTGCATTCTCCTTAGCAGTGTATCACACTTCCAAACATTCTGCATACTTGCCAAAACTTGCTATTACCAGCATTTTTTTTGTTTTCTTATTTTAGCTATCCTAAGAGGAGTGTAATGGTATCTTAACATGTTTGGATTTACATTTCCCTAGTTACTAATAATGTTGAGCATCTTTTCATGTGTTTACTATTCATTCATGTATCTTCTTTTGCGAATTATGTGCTCAAATCTTTTGTCTATAATTTTATCTGGTTGTTCTTCTCTTTACTGATTTGTAGGAGTTATTCATATATTCTAAAAACAAATTTTATACCAGACATATATTTTGTAAATATTTCCTCCAAAGCTAAGGCATGTAGCTCTATTTTCTGGATAGTGTCTTTTATAAAGCATTTTTTTTAAGTTTTATGTTTTCCCATTTATTTATTTATTTTATATTGTGTGCTTTTTTTGTGTGTTATAAGAAATTTTTGTTTAACCCATGGTCACATAGATTATCATACATTTTCTACTAGGAATTGTATATATATTTAACTTCCAGTGTAAGTCTAAATTCCAATTTGAGTTTTTTAAATATATGGCATGAGTTATGATCCAGCTTATTTTTCCCCATATGCATGTTAAAACATCCAGCACTAATAGTTGAAAATACTATCATTTCCCTCATTGAATTATTTAGATGCTGTACTCTAAAAATTACTTAATCATATACGCATGGATTCCACTATGTTCCACTGGTCTTTAGTGTCTATCCCTACATCACACTGTCTTCAAATCAGTTAGTATAACTCCTCTTACTCTATTTTCCTTTTTCAAAATTGTTTAGCTATCGAAAGACCTTTATATTTCAATATAAATTTAAGTAATATTTTAAAAGCTTACTATAGCTTTATTTCTAAGTGAAGTTAGAGCGGAAGATAGCCATGAACCCCTAAAAGATCCAAATATTGGTGATAAAATGGCACAGAAAGAATATTCCTCCCAAAGAATGACTCTGGAGGCCAGGTGGGCTTGCATTCATGGGTCCTGTGGGACTGTAACAATGGGAAAGAGAGTTCTTAGCAGACTACAGCCCCAGGGCACTGAACAGACAGCAGACTAAAACACACCCCCAGTCTTTCTGAGAAAGAGGCCTATTTGCTTGTCCAGCAGCTTTGCCTGAGGGGCAGGCCTCCCTGGTCTGGCACACATCCAGAGGCTTCCAGACCTGTTCTCAAGGAACAGAGCCTGGTGGATTCAATCTTGCACTCTTTCTCTACCTCACTCCAGCTCCCTCGTATCTCCCAAAGAAATTTATACCTTCATCTGACATCCTGACTTTTGTAGCTGCTTCCAGAGGTCACCTCTATATCGCTTTGCTCTGGTGCCCAGCAGGGCTTACGGTCACAGGTCCCATAAGACTGTAACCAACAGAGAAAGAGTTCTTAAATAGCTACCATCATCAGGGCTCAGCAAGAAGCAACAGTCACAGGAGCTCAGTTTTTCTGTGAAGGAGGCCTATTAGCTAATCACCGTAGCTGCAGCCCGAGGGGCAAGCCTCTAATTAAATATACATATAAAGGCTGACTGTAACCCTTTCCAGAGACCTCAGAAGGTGGGCGCTACCTTTGTACTCTCCCTCTGCTGCACTCCAAAGTGCCAGCATCTCTTGGAGGGAAGCTCTTTCACATCTTGTGCCTCAGTATTTATAGCTGGTGTCCCAGTTTTTGCAGCTACTGCCCATGGGATGCCCCTTGAACGCCTGGCTCTTGTGTCCAGGGATTCCTGGGTCCCATGGGGCTGTAACAATAGAAAAGACAGTCCTTGGCAGGCTATCACCCCCAGGCACAAGACCAACAGCAGACTGAAACACACCTCCAGTCGTTTTGTGAAAGAGGCCTATCTGCTTGTTCTGGAGCTTCAGCCTGAGGGACAGGATTCAGGTTTGGCACACATCTAGAGGTCTGCGAAGGGGCTCTCAGGAAACATAGTCCGGGGATGTCATCCTTGTGCTCTCCCTCTGCCTCACTACAGTGCCCCGGTATCTCCCAGAAATAAACTTATACATTCATCTGGAGCCCCAACTTTTATGACTCTTGTCCAGGGGACAACTCCAGATGACCTGCCTGGTTGGCCATCAGGGCTTATGCTTATGGTCCCACAGGACAGTATACTTTTGCATACTTTAACAGCTGCTGACTGAGTGTCTGGCTTCCAATCAGCCTAAATCTAGATGCTGACCAAGATACCCCACTGTGGAACACTGAAAAGTCTAGGCACAACCTCAAAAACTGGGAGCTACTAAAAATAAAATAAGCTTTCAGACAATCACAAAGGTTTGGGAGACAACCAAGGGCTAGGGCACAGCTGAATGATAAGTTTCTTCTCCTACACAAGGCCACTCCTTCAAGACTAGGAGAGGTGGTTTCTTCATCTAAAACAGAGAAATATGTTCCAAACAAAAGAACGAGATAAAAACTCAGTAAAAAACTTAATGAAATGGAAATAAGTAATTTACCTGATAAAGAGTTCAAAGTAATGGTCACAAAGATGCTCACTGAACTTGGGAGAAGAATGGATGAACACAGTGAGAACTTCAACAAAGAGAAAATAGAAGAAAGTACCAAATAGAGGTCACAGAGCTGAAGAATACAATAATAAAACTAAAACATATACTAGAGGGGTTCAACAGCAGACTAGATGAACCAGAGCAAAGGACAAGTGAACTCAAACAGGAGAGTGGAACTCACCCAATCAGAGCAGCAAAAAAAATAAAGAATCAAAAAACAGTGAAGATAGCTTAAGGGACGTATGGGACAACATCAAGCAAACTAACATTCGCATTATAGGGGTCCCAGAAAGAAAAGCGAGAAGGTGGCAGAAAACTTATTTGAACAAATAATGGCTGAAAACTTCCCTAACTTGGGGAAGGAAACAGACATTCTGAGCCAGGAAGCTCAGGGAGTTCCAAATGAGATGAACTCAAAGAAACCCACATCAAGACACATTATAATTAAAATGTCAAAAGTTAGAGACAAAGAGAGAATCCTAAGAGCAGCAAGAGAAAAACAACTTGTTACATGCAAGAGGAACCCTCATAGGATATCAGCAGATCTTTCAGCAGCAACTTTGCAGGCAAGAAGAGAGTGACATGATATAGTCAAAGTGCTGAAAGAAAAAAGCTACCAACCAAGAATACTTTTTCCAGCAAAGTTATCATTCAGAATTAAAGAAGCAATAGCATTTTCCAGACAAGCAAAATCTAAAGAAGTTCATTACCACTAATCCAGCCTTACAAGAAATGTTAAAAGGACTACTTTAAGCTGAAAAGAAATGGTGCTAATTAGCAACAAGAAAACATATGAAATATACCTATCACTGGTTAAAGATAGTGGATTAATCACTTAAAGAGTTAGTATGAAGATTAAATGACAAAAGTAAAAAAATAATTATAATTGCAATAATTATTTAAGGGATACACAAGATATAAAGATGTAAAATGGGACATGAAAAACATAAAATTTGTGTGTGGGGTGACAGTAAAAATTTAGAGCTGTAGAATGCATTCAAACTTAAGTTGCTACCAACTTTAAATAGACTGTTATAAAATATAGATAGTTACATATAAGGCTCATAGTAATCACAAAGCAAAATCCTATAGTAGATACACAAAAGATAATGAGAAAGCATTCTAAGAATAACACTAAAGAAAGTCATCAAACCACAATGAAAGAGGGGAAGAGAAAAATTTAAAAACAGAGAGGAACTACCAGAAAACAATTAACAAAATGGCAGTAAATACATATCTATCGATAATTACCTTAAATGTAAATGAACTAAATTCTCCAATCAAAAAGCATAGAGTGGGGCTTCCCTGGTGGTGCAGTGGTTGAGAGTCCGCCTGCTGATGCAGGGGACACAGGTTCATGCCCCGGTCTGGGAAGATCCCAGATGCCGTGGAGCGGCTGGGCCCATGAGCCATGGCCACTGAGCCTGCGTATCTGGAGGCTGTGCTCCGCAACGGGAGAGGCCACAACAGTGAGAAGCCCGTGTACCACACACACACAAAAAAAGCATAGAGTGGCTGAATGAATTTAAAAAACAGAACATCTAATTCTGCTTACATGAGACTCAGTTCAGATGTAAGGACATGCATAGACTGAAAGTGAAGGAATGGAAAAAGATGTCCCACACAAACGGAAACCAAAAGAAAGCTTGACTAGCTATAATTATATAATTACATCAGACAAAATAGACTTTAAAGCAAAGACTGTAATAATCAAAGAAGGGCACTATATAATGATAAAGGGGTCAATACAACCAAAGGATATAACATTTGAAAATATTTATGCACCCAACATAGGAGCACATAAACATATAAAGTGCACATATAAAGTGAAAAAGAGCACATATAAAGTGAATATTAACATACCTAAAGGAAGAAATGGACAGCAACACAATAATATTAGGGGACTTTAATATCCATTTACATCAATGGATAGATCATCCAGTCAGAAAATCAACAAGGAAACACTGGCCTTAAATAACATCATAGGTCAGATCATCTTAACAGATATATACAGAACATTCAAAAGCAGCAGATACAAAAGCATCAGATTACATATTCTTCTCAAGTGCAGAGGTAACATTCTCCAGGATAGATCTGTTAGGCCACAAAATAGGTCTTAATGAATTGAGCAATACTGAAATCATATCAAGCATCTTTTCCACAATGATAGGAAAACAGAAATCAATTAAAAGAAGAAAACTGGAAAATTCACAAATATGTGATATTAAACAAAATGCTGCTAAACAACAAATAAGTCAACAAAGAAATCAAAATACAAGTCAAATAACACCTTGAGACTAGTTAAAATGGAAATACAACATACCAAAATTTATGGGATGCAGCAAAAGCATATAAGTGAGAAATTGATAACCATACATGCTTACCTCAAGAAACAAGACATTTCAAATAAACAGCCTAACTTTGCACCTCAAAGAACTAGAAAAAGAAGAATGAAGCCCAAAGTTAGTAGAAGAAAGGAAGTAACAAAGATCAGAGTGGAAATAAATGAAACAAAGACTGCAAAGACAATAGAAAGATCAATGAAACTAAAGCGGTTCTTTGAAAAGACCAACAAAGTTGACCAACCTTCAGCTAAACTAACCAAGAAAAAAGGAGAGAGGGCTCAAATAAATAAAGTTGAAAATGAAAAAGGAGACATCACAACTGATAGCACAGAAATACAAAAGATTATAAGAGACTACCACAAACAACTATACACCAACAAATTGGACAATCTAGAAGATATGGATAAATGCCTAGAAACATATGATCTTCCAAGATTGAATCATGAAAAATTAGAAAATCTGAAGACTGATTACTAGTAAGGAGGTTGAATCAGTAATCACAAACTTCCCCATGACCAAAAGTCCATAATCAGACAGCTTCAGTGGTGAATTCTACCAAACATTCAAAGAAGAATTAATACCAATTCTTCTGAAACTCTTCCAAAAAATAGAAGAAGAGGAAACTCTTCAAAACTCATTTTACGAGGTCAAGATTACCCTGATACCAAAACCAGACAAGGATACCCCAAGAAAAAAACAATTTCAGGCCAATATCAGAAGAACATAGATGCAAAAATCCTCAACAAAATGTTAGCAAGCTGAATTCAACAATACGTTAAAAGGATCATATACCTTGATCAAGTGAGACTTATTCCAAGATGCAAGGATGGTTCAACATCAGCAAATCAATCAAGGTGATACACCACATTAACACAATGAAAAATAAAAATCATATGATCATCTCAATAGATTGAGAAAAAGCATTTGACAAAATTCAATACCCATTTATGATTCTAAAAACTCTCAATGAAGTCAGTATAGAGGAAGCATAACTCAATATAATAAAGGTCATATATGACAAGCCCACAGTTAATATCATAGTCAACAGTGAAAAACTGAAAGCTTTTCTTCTAAGATCAGGAACAAGACAAGAATGCCAATTCTCACCATTGTTTATTCAACATATTATTGGAAGTCCTAGCCAGATCAGTTAGGCAATAAAAATAAATAAAGTCATCCAAATTGTAAAGGAAAAAGGAAAACTGTCACTATTTGCAGATGACATATTATATATAGAAAACCCTAAAGACTATCAAAAAACTGTTAGAACTAATTAAAAATTCAGTATAATTGCAGGATACAAAATCAATATACAAAAATTTGTTGGGTTTTTATACACTAATAACAAGCTATCGGAAAAAAAATTAAGAAAACAATCCCATTTACAATTACATCAAAAAGAATAAAATACATAGGAATACATTTAACCAAGGAGGTGGAAGAACTATACACTGAAAACCATAAGACACCAATGAAAGAAATTGAAGACACAAACAAATGTGAAGGTATTCTGTGTTCATGGATTAAAAGAATTAATATTGTTAAAACGTCCATGCTACCCAAAGCAATCTACATATTCAGTACAATTCCTACCAAAATTCTAATGGCATTCTTCATAGAAATAGAACAATCTTAAAATTTGTATGAAACCACAAAAGACACTGAATAGCCAAAGTAATCTTGAGAAAGAAGAACAGAGCTGGAGGAATCATGCTCCCTGATTTCAAACTATACTACAAAGCTATGGTAATACAAATGGTATGGTTTATAATATCTGCAGAAAATGAAAACACTAATTTCAAAAGATATATGCACTCCCATATTCATTGTAGCATTATGTACAATATGCTATAAAAATAATCTAAGTGGCATCCATTGGTGGATGGAAATCCCTTCAAGATGTTTGCATACACTTCTTTCTTTTGCTTCTCCATTCTTCTCCATGTATTCAAATTCTTTAAAATCAGCTTAAATCTCATGCCTCTCATGGGACTCTATGCCCTTCTCAACTCTGATTACAGCAGACTTCAATTATTCTTTAATTGTTCAATATTACTCCAAACTAGAGTGTAGGCACATTGATAATGAAAACATATATTTTTCACTCTGTCACAATATCTAGCTTTTTAATTGATTAAGTTGGTTTTGATACTTCAGTTACCACAGGAAAAAAAAAACCAAAACAATACTGAGACTATGAATATTTGCATTTGCTATGGTGTCTAATGTATCCAATGATTTAAATTTCAGAACTCACACATTACAAGAATCATACACCATGATCAAGTGGGATTTATCCCAGGGATGCAAAGACTCTTCAATATATGCAAATCAATCAATGTGATATACCATACTAACAAACTGAAGAATAAAAACCATATGATCATCTCAATAGATGCAGAAAAAGCTTTCAACAAAATTCAACACCCATTTATGATAAAAACTCTCCAGAAAGTGGGCATAGAGGGAACCCACCACAACATAATAAAGTCCATATATGACAAACCACAGCAAACATTATTCTCAATGGTGAAAAACTGAAAGCATTTCCTCTAAGATCAGGAAGAAGACCAGGGTGTCCACGCTTGCCACTATTATTCAACATAGTCTTGGAAGTCCTAGCCACAGCAATCAGAGAAGAAAAAGAAATAAAAGGAATACAAATTGGAAAAGAAGTAAAACTGTCACTGTTTGCAGATGACATGATACTATACATAGAAAATCCTAAAGATGCCACCAGAAAACTACTAGACCTAATCAATGACTTTAGTAAAGTCACAGGATACAAAATTAATCTTGCATTCCTATACACTAACAACGAAAGATCAGAAAGAGAAATTAAGGAAACACTCCCTTTTACCATTGTAACAAAAAGAATACATTACCTAGGAATAAACCTACCTAAGGAGGCAAAAGACCTGTACGCAGAAAACTATAAGATGCTGATTAAAGAAATCAAAGATGACATAAACAGATGGAGAGTATACCATGTTCTTGCATTGGAAGAATCAATAATGATGTGAAGATGACTATACTACCTAAAGCAATCTACAGATTCAATGCAATCCCTATCAAATTACCAATGGCATTTTTCACAGAACTAGAACAGAAAATTTTACAATTTGTATGGAAACACAAAAGATCCTGAATAGCCAAAGCAATCTTGAGAAATAAAAACAGAGCTGGAGGAATCGGGCGCCCTAACTTCAGACTATACTACAAAGCTACAGTCATCAAGACAGTATGGTACTGTCATAAAAACAGAAATACAGACCAATGAACAGGTGAGAAAGCCCAGAGATAAACCCACCCACTATGGTCCCCTAACCTATGACAAAGAAGGCAAAAATATACAATGGAGAAAAGACAGCCTCTTCAATAAGTGTTCCTGGGAAAATTGGACAGCTACATGTAAAAGAATGAAATTAGAACCCTCCCTAACACCATACACAAAAATAAGCTCCAAATGGATTAAAGACCTAAATGTAAGGCCAGACACTATAAAAGTCTTAGAGGAAAACATAGGCAGAACACTCTTTGACATAAATTGCAGCATGATCTTTTTTGACCCACCTCCTAGAGTAATGAGAATAAAAACAAAAATAAACAAATGGACCTAATGAAACTTAAAAGCTTTTGCACAGCAAAGAAAACCATAAACAAGGCAAAAAGATAACCTTCAGAACAGGAGAAAATATTTGCATACAAAGCAACAGACAAAGGATTAATCTCCAAAATATACAAACAGCTCCTGCAGCTCAATATCGAAAAAACAAACAACCTAATCAAAAAATGGGTGGAAGACCTAAATAGACATTTCTCCAAAGAAGACATACAGATGGCCAACAAACACATGAAAAGATGCTCAAGATCACTAATTATTAGAGAAATGCAAGTCAACAGTACAATGAGGTATCACCTCATACCCGTCAGAATGGGCATCATTAAAAAATCTACAAACAATAAATGCTGGAGAGGATGTGGTGAAAAGAGAACCCTCTCGCATTGTTGGTGGGATACAGCCACTACGGAGAACAGTATGGAGGGTCCTTAAAAAACTAAAAACAGAACTACCATATGACCCAGCAATCATACTACTGGGCACATACTCAGAGAAAACCATAATTCAAAAAGACACATGCACCCCAATGTTCATTGCAGCACTATTTACAATAGCCAGGACATGGAAGCAACCTAAATGTCCATCAACAGAGGAATGGATAAAGAAGATGTGGTACATATATACAATGGAACATTACTCAGTTATAAAAAAGAAACGAAATGGGGTCATTTGTAGAGATGTGGATGAACCTAGAAACTATCATAGTGAAGTAAGTCAGAAAGAGAAAAACAAATATTGTATATTAACACATATATGTGGAATCTAGAAAAATGGTATAGATGATCTTATTTGCAAAGCAGAAATAGAGACACAGTCATAGAGAACAAACATATGGTATATGGATACCAAGGGGGGAAGGGGGGGTTGGGATGAATTGGGAGATTGGGATTCACATATATACACTATTGATACTATGTATAGAATAGAGAACTAATGAGAACCTACTGTATAGCACAGGGAGCTCTACACAGTTCTCTGTGGTGACCTAGATGGGAAGGAAATCCAAACAAGAGGGAATATATGTATACGTATATGTATACGTATATGTATACGTATTCACTTTGCTGTACAGTAGAAACTAATACAACACTGTAAAGCAACTACTCTCCAATAAAAATTAATTTCAAAAAATAATAAATTTCAGAACTCTCTAGCTTCCAGGGTAAAAAATGTTTAGATTTTAGCTGTATTAAAATAAACATACAACTTGATGTACTCAAACTCATGTATTCACACATACAACCACATATGATTGGACATAGAAACAGCTTTTCCATGAAAATGCAAATCAACATAAGGCAAATAATTCTTTTGGTTTCATTTAAGTAGAAGAATTGAAATCAAATTTGAAAAATAAGCAAAGATCATATTGGATTTTGCCACAGAGGAGAAAAACAAATTCATCAAGCTTTAAATTACAGAAATTCCCCAAGTCATTATAAGGTTTACAGTTCCAGCAATTCTAAATTGTTCATACAGATCTTCTTCGACTTACAGTGGGGTTATGTGCCGATAAACCAATTGTAAGTTGAAAATATCTTAAGTCAAAATGCATTTAATACACCTAACCTGGGCTTCCCTGGTGGCGCAGTGGTTGAGAATCTGCCTGCCAATGCAGGGGACACGGGTTCGAGCCCTGGTCTGGGAAGATCCCACATGCCACGGAGCGGCCCGTGAGCCACGACTACGAAGCCTGCGCATCTGGAGCTTGTACTCCACAACAAGAGAGGCCGCGACAGTGAGAAGCCCGCGCACCGCGATGAAGAGTGGCCCCCGCTCACCGCAACTAGAGAAAGCCCTCACACAGAAACAAGACCCAACACAGCCAAAAAAAATACACCTAACCTACTAAACATCATAACTTAGCCTAGCCTAACTTAAACTTTCTCAGAACACTTACATTAGCCTACAGTTGGGCAAAATCATCTAACACAAAGCCTATTTTAAAATAAAGTGTAATTTATTACTCATGTAATTTTTTTTTTTTTTTTTTTTTGGCTGTGTTGGGTCTTCGTTGCTGTGTGCGGGCTTTCTCTACTTGCGGCAAGTGGGGGCTACTCTTCATTGAATTGCAGGGGCTTCTCATTGCAGTGGCTTCTCTTGTTGCGGAGCATGGGCTCTAGGTGCACAGGCTTCAGTAGTTGCAACACACAGGCTCAGCAGTTGCGGCATGCGGGCTCAGTAGTTGTGGCGCATGGGCTTAGCTGCTCCGTGGCATGTGGGATCTTCCCAGGCCAGGAATTGAACCCATGTCCCCTGCATTGGCAGGCGGATTCTTGACCACTGTGCCACCAGAGAAGTCCCACTCATGTAATTTATTGACTACCGTACTGAAAGTGAAAAAGAGAATAGTTGTCTAGGCATAGAATAGTTGTAAGTGTATCAGTTGTTTATCTTCACGATCACATGACTGAGTGAGAGCTGCAGCTCACTGCCACCACCCAGCAATTTGAGAGTATCCTACTGCATATAGCTAGCCTGGGAAAAGATCAAAATTAAATATTCAACTTAAGCTTTTGACTGAACATATATCTCTTTCACAACATTGTAAAGTTGAAAACTTGTTAAGTCAAATCATCTTAAGTGGAAATCATTTGTATTCTCAATGGTACAAATAAGATTTTAAGAATTTTTTTAATTGAGGTATAGTTGATGTACAATATTATATAAATTTCAAGTGATTTGTAATTTTACAACACAGTGATTTGCAATTTTAAGGTTATACTCCATTTATAGTTATTCTAAATATTGGCTATATTCCCTGTGTTGTACTATATTTCCTTGTAGTTTATTTAAGTATACATGGTAGTTTGTACCTCTTAATCCCCTACCCCTATACTGCCTCTCCCCCCTTCTCTCTCCCTACTGGTAGCCATTAGTTTGCTCTCTATATCTATGAGACTGTTTCTTTTTTGCTATATTCACTAGTTTGTTTTATTTTTTAGATTCCACATATAAGTGATATCATACAATATTTGTCTTTCTATGTCTGGCTTATTTCACATAGTATAATACCTTCCAAGTCCAACCATGTTCTTGCAAATGGCAAAACTTCAATCTTTTTTATGGCTGTATACTATTGCATTGTGTGTGTGTGTTTGTCTGTGTGTATGTGTGTGTGTGTGTGTGTGCGCGCGTGTGTGTGTACCACATCTTCTTTATCCATTCACCTGTTGTTGGATACTTAGTTTGCTTCCATATCTTGGCTATTGTAAATAATGTTGCTATGCATATCAGGGTGCACGTATCTTTTCAAATTAGTGTTTCCATTTTTTTTCAGAAAAATACCCAGGAGTGAAATTGCTGGGTCATATGCTAGTTCTATTTTTAGTTTTTTTCAGAAACCTCCATATTGTTTTCCATAGTGGCTGCACCAATTTACATCGCCACCAACAGTGTATAAGCAATATCTCCACATCCTTGCCAACATTTATTATTTATGGTCTTTTTGATGATAGCCATGAGACTTTTTTAAATTTATAGATTAGCTATTTAATTTGAAGATAGTTAAACTTTAAAACTATTGAGTTAGCCAAATTAACAGCTATTCAAACTTGGCGTGATTCAGTTGGGGAATGTTTAACCTTTGGCAGGATTATGAATCCAGTGAAGGCTCTAAAACAGGAAGAAATATGTGCTACATTTATTGTTCATAGATATAGTTACTGTGTACTCTGTAGTATTCAGTACATAATAACATAGAATTTTAGCTTTTCTATGAGGATGTCTACTGAACACAATACCCCAAATTGAAGGTAACTTCTGAGCAGAGGAACACTGGAGCCATAATGTTAATGCAACGTGCCTGTTCTAGGGCCCCCACTAGAGCAGCAACCACACAGTGTGAGGCCTGCCAGAGAGTACTAGGAAGATGTCCCTGTCTCCCTGGCCACCTCTCAGTCAGATGCTGAGTTATCTGGCACCTCATTAAAAGGACAAATATTTTCAGCAGCAACATGTGCCTTCCTTGGCTTCAATTCTAAACATATTTGACCTTATGGAGCATTTTATTTGTCAAAAAAAATGTATGATTTAGTTTTATTTTATATTTTTAACTATTAGCTATGAGCTACCCATAGTGTAAATATTAAGGTGTGAAAAGCAGGATATTAATAATAGAGTTTGCATAACATTGTACAGTTTTACAAAGCCCTTTCACATAGGAGTCTCGTCTAATTCTCTTAACCCCGTAAGGTACACATATAATTACTAGTCCCATTTTATGGATGAGCAAATGAGGCTCAAAAAGGACAAATGGTTTGCCCAAATTCACATAATTAGTAATATGATACAAATTAAGGACTCAAATTAAGACCTCAATTCCAAGTTCAGTGTTCTTTCTACTCTTATGGCCTAAATTGAAATTAGTTCATGTGTATCTCAAAGGCATTTTGATCTTCAAATGCCTATACTTCTAGGAAAAGACTGATTATTCAGTTACCACGGTTATAAGTAGTTACCCAGTGGGGGTTCAAACTTATTTAACTGGTCAGTGACAACTCACCTCAAGAACCAAGTTTCTGAAAATCAGCCAATCAATGACACCTCAGGATTATGAAAGGCAGTGATCACACTTTTCAAAGTCAGAAAATCAACAACAGACGTACACTGGTAACTATGCTTCTCCAACAAACGGTCAACGAATCACTAAGCAGTTCTGTGTTGTTTTAGGCCCCCAAATACCTAAACTCTAAGCTTCCCCCAAATTTCACAAAATCAGATTCATGCTTTGCTCACAAAGGGCCATGCCTAACATGCAAGCCTCTCCCATGCTTATAATAGTAAGAAATTCAGTATTTTGTTTCAGATATTTAGTGATGGTCTCGTCTCTCAACAAAGATGGTAATTTATGCATACAGATTTGTTCTTCCTTTTAATTGCTTAAGAATAAATTCTCAGGAAAGTGACTATTAGGCAAAATAGCACAATGACATATAATGTCATGCATTTTTCTCAGAGTTATTTTGATTATCAATGTTGTCAGCAGTGTATAAATACGTCTGTGCCCTAACAACTTCAACAATACTGGATGCTATTATATTTTTAAATATTTGCTGACTTAGTAGGCATAAATTGGTAGTTTAAGGAAGTTTTAATGCTAGTTTTAGAGAATTTTTCAAGGGCACAGATTGACATAAGAGTATGAGAAGACCATAAAGGATCCTAGGGAAGTGAACTGGGAAGGTACAGAAACAAAATTATGCCCATTGTGGGTCCTATTGGTAACTACAGGCAAGAGAAGACAATTACTCTTTAGAGGAATTAGCCAGCTCACATGCTTTTTAAGAGGGAGTGTTGTAAATTGGGCTCCCTGCGAGGGAGATGCAGAGTCTGAGCTCAACATTCCAGGTAATTATTAGGGAGCACTCTCAGGATTCAGGTTTGTGAAAATGAGGACAAGGAAGCAGGTCTGGCAGGGGCAGAAGCCAAGCTTCAGTGCATCCCCAGCAAAGGTCTCGAACAATCCTACACTGGGTCCAAAGGACCCTTTATACTTGACGTTGATCAGTCCTTGGATGCAGGCTGCTCCAGGAAGGGGACAGAACCTTGGTGAGGGCAATTGACTGAGGGTAATTCCTGAGAGAACTGAGAACCATTCATCAGTCCTGATGGAGGGTCTGCTTGGTGTAGCACAGCATCCATTAATTTAAGGGACATTTTACAGAGGTATACGCAGGGTTAAGGAAACTGACAAAAGATGGTGAAGCAGCCAAAGACTAGCAACAGTGGGGAGTTGTTATCATCCCTCGATCTGAAGAGAGAGGGAAGGGTACAGTGTCATTGAAACCTGATAAGGGCTGGAGTCAGGAATGAGGGGCTATCTGACAGTAGCTACAGGAACACAGCCGCTGCCAACACTATGGTCTGGGAGTAACGAACACCTCAGCTCTCTTCATCTTCCCTTTCTTCTTCCTCTACTGCTTCCCAGAGGCCAAAATCTAGAGGATTCCAAAGGACAGGAATACCATTAATGTAGAACTAGAGATCAGTCTCCTAGAAGAGAGAAGAGCAGAGGATGGATTTGGAGGAACAAACAGAGAATGACCAGCCTAGGCAGGGAAATATTTTGCTACTCAGAAGATTTACATTGTGTTGATGGCCACCTACTCAGTCCTGACCTATTCACTTTTCTTTAAATTCTGAGTCCTTGCTAGTCAAAAGTCAGCAGAGGTGTTCTCAGTGGCCGATATCATTGGAGACTCCTTCTGTCCAGGTATTAAAGGGAAATTGAAGCAGCATAGCTGGAGCTATTGTCCAGATTCTTTCTTTTCTGGTCAGATCTCAAATCTAGCCATTGTGGCACCTTCTGCTGGCTTGTAGTGATCATGATTGAATATTTGGGGAAGCAGCCTATACTAACGTTGTGGGAAAGGCAAGCCAGCTGCACTTCCTCATTTCGTCATTCTTTTCCAGAGTCCTTATATAAGGCAAGGAAGATAACTCAGACCAAGAATAGTATTAGACCTATGCTTGTCTATGCAAACAATGAGAAGAGAAAGAAGACGGATGCAACTAATCTTCAATAATCTAGGGTAATAAACAGTCCTGAAGTCTGGTCAGGAATCAGTACTCTTCAAATGCATAAGTGACCTTGAGTTAAAGTGCAATTGACCATTCTCTTTCCAAGTTTCTTTCATATCCCTTGTACTCCAGCTATAGAGGCCTCGTCACTGTACTTGATAAAGCCTTTAAGTCTTTCAATGCTTTTATTCATGCTTTTTCTGTGCCTGAATGCCTACCTAACTGGGTTCCAGCCAATCTCCTACTTCTTTTAAAACCCGCTCCAATCACATTCTTCCTCTGTAGCCTTTCACACTTTTGCTTCCTCTGGTCTGAATTAAATCTTTTCTCATCTGTTCTTCTATAACAGTTTTTATACATATTTACTTTATATTATTTATGTTTTACCTATGTTTATTTGGGAGCTTGACTCTTCCCCTACTAAGCTGTTTATTTTATATACCTTTTCATCTTATTCACTAGCAGGTACTTAACATCTGTTAAACAAATGAATGACCAAGTAATATTTCATGTGAAACCTTGGAAATAACAGGGACAAAAAACAGCATACACCTGTGCCTGCTACACAGTAGGCATGTGTTAGTTCTGGGCCTGTTTGTCCTGGGATCCACTCTTCACCCTTCCCCAGTTTGGCGTGTATTTCAGGAGTATTGAACTTTGACTACTGTATTTCCCCAGGAAGCCCTGACGGATGGCTTATGGCTGGGTTCAGACACTAGAAAGACTCACACGGAGCGAGAACGCAAGGGAATATGTTGTTTGTTCTCGCTCCTCACTACTGCAGCAGGGGCCCCAATAAAGCCTTGCCTGAATTTCTTGTCTTGCCTCTAGTCAATTTCTATTGACTGGGGAAGCCCAAGAACCCTGGTCAGTATCAGATTTATCACGCCCAACGTGGGGCAGTTGTCCTCTTCTAGGGAGAGGATCTGGGCACCTCCAGGACCACTGAACGCACCTTCTCCGTAGGTGACAAGTGGCCACCTGAACCTCTTGTTTCAGTGTTACCACATTTGTTAAGTCTGCTTTCTTGGCCCCTGGAGGCCTCAGTACCCTCATTCAGGCAATGCTTTTCCTCTTCCCCTTTTCTCTCTCCTGATATCTCTCTAGTTCTCCTCTCTCTGTCCTCTCTTACTTCTGTCCTATCCTTCCGAGAGAGTGAACATCAGGCAGTTACAGCATCACTCCTCTCAGCTTGTGAGGCCATGCTCCCTCTGGCCGGCAATGGCTCACCTTGACGGGTGACAGGCTCGCCTCACACCATGCAGACCCTGGTCCATCAGGCTCTCCCTGATGGGAGATTTATGAGAGTGAGAGAGGTTTAAACCTCATTCCATGTAGCGGCTGGAAGTCCTATCTTCCCAGTATTCTCACCTTTATTTTCCTGCTATCTCTTTCTCTATTTCAGTCTTTTCTGTCCCTCCTCCCTTTCTCTCTCCCTTGATCCTTATACCTGCACTCCTGTCCCTTTTATCCTGAAAACTTCTTGTTTGTGTCTTTAAGTTTTTGTCATTGGTATCTTTGTTTTATGTAGTTTTGTCTGTCCAACTGCTCCTGCATGTCTCTACCAAAATTATGGGCACGGTGGAGCGTTTAAATCTTGAAATACAAACGCAGCCTACATTGCCTGAGACTCCAGCCTTGGGTTACTTGGTGGGATTTTAAAGGACAAAAAGAAAAGAAAAGAGCTTGCATTTTTCCTTCCTCTGCTTTGCAATGTAACTATTCTTTCTGCCTGAGCTCAAGGAGCTTGCATCTCTCTCCTCTGCCTTTGCAATCTAACTATTCTGCCTGGGCTCTCAGGAACTACCTGATTCATCTGTAGTTCCCCAGACTGAGGGCAAAAAGGGGGGCCATTTTAAATTCAAGCAGGAAAACTATGAGATCTCTGGTTCCGTCTTTATGTAAAAATTCAGTTGTAAATGAGCTGTATTTAATTAGCTTAAAGGAAACTGAGCACTTATATACATTCTCAGAAATATAAACGAGGCTCACCAGAATACATTTTGGGTTCATGTGATCTGGGAAATATTCAATATTAAATTATGACCTGGTATTAAAACTAGCTTAACCTTGTGGGTTTAATTAATACAGACCTGTCTTCAGAATCATCAACATTAAGTATAATACTTTCATTGTAGCTAGGGTTACTGAAAGTCAGTAAGTGCATATTGTTTTTGTCATGAAACTTGTCAACAGGGAAAATAACCTGATGTGATTAATTTTTTTAAGTAAATGTAACTGGGATAAGAACTTTTTGGTAAACTCTATAGGAATAATTATGTTTTGGAAACATCCATCTAAAACAGTCCCTCCAAATTTTGGTAACTTTAAAGTAAGTTAAATGATAGGAATTCATTGAGTACCCAGGCCATTTCAAATAAGATAAAATATTGGGAACATTAATTGCTAATTAATTGTTAATTGATAAACAGGTCTAAATTTACCTATTTTTGTCTTCTTGTGAGAGAGAAACTAAAGATGTTTGGTGCCACCTTGAGATGTTCTCTACCAATCTATAGAACGATGATGTAAAAGACAGTTCATGGTTGTTTGAGGAAAGTAGGATGTGTGTTTTCAGAAAAGAAGGTATGAGGAATGGAAATGAATTTTGTTAAAGGAAAAAGATTTATTTTTGTTCTAAAGCTGGTTATTTCTAAATGGAAAGAAAAGGGACAAAGTATGGCTACAGAAAGTAGCAGAATATTTGCAGGAGAGGAATATTGAGAAAAGAATTTTGTATGTGGTCAGGATTTTCTAAGGTTGAATTAAATTATATTAGGTAAATGGATTTTATTAAGAGTAGGCTGATGTAAGGCTGGATTTGGATTCTCTCTCTCATAAGAGAACAAAGTTTTCCTGGAATGCTTGCTTTTGATATCAGATTGTGTGAGTTTCTGTGCCTTTAAGTGATCTGTATTTATTTTTGAAATCTTTTTTCACCTTAGCTCAAGGAATAATTGTTTCACAGTGACTCGTGGGTCTATCTGACCAGGTGTTTTTAAATTTTTTAATATTTTTGAAAGACTTCCCAAATATCAAATTCTAACTAAAGATCTTTTGACCTCCAAGTAACTTTGGGGTCCTTCAAAGGGCCCTTGGAGCATTCCCAAAGAGAGATCCTAAACTAATTGGGTTCATTTGTTATGTTAATTTACATGGGAAACGTTGTCCAAACTCGCTATTGCCTGTGTCAGATGGAATCATCAGGCTCTCCCCAATTTTATTGTAGCTGCCAAACAGATAGGGGAAAGGGTTTGGGGTTCTTCTCCTATCTAGTCTCTCACCTTAATCTATATCCAAAAAAAAAAATCCTCTGTGGGAATACTCCCACTTCTAGGCCCTCAGATCCTGACCCCCATGGCATTTTGCATTGCGCCCAACTCCAATTCCTCCAGGAGTTCCTTTTTGCACCTCTAGGACCCCCTTCACTCCAGGCCTTGGCATCCCATGCACTGTTACAGACTACCTATTGGGTTGGCTACTTCCAAGCAGCCCACAGTCTAGGCTTTACAGATGCTTGATCTCGAGGAATACATCCCAACATAGGGAAACTTACTATAGGACATAAGCTTTATAGACAACAGACTCCCCCTCAAGGAGAGCCCTGGCAATGCACTGGCACTGGTTCAAAGGTCCCCTATCGGGGACCCCTCGCCTGAGGGACTGGGACCAGAGACGTCTGGTTAGGAATCGATGGGAGAATAGAGGACACTCAAAATCCCATTAGGTAAGAAGGGAATCTGGAGGACACTCTGACCCCCTTCCGACAAAAGCCCCTGGTAAATGTCTCCGGGACGCCAGACTTCATTTCTAGGAGCGCTCTTGGTTGCACGTCACTCAACATGGAGGCTCCTCTTCTAAGCCAGAAGAAATACCTCTGGAATGTATCCTTAAAAATTGGAAATTTTTAAAAATACATGGGCTGAAAAGGGAAAAACTTAACCTCTGTTGTAACACTGCCTGGCCTTTATATAAGTTGGGGGGATGGAGAAAAATGGCCTGAAAAATGGGTCTCTAAATTACAATACCATCTTGCAATTGGATCTTTACTGTCACAAGATGGGGAAATGGACTAAGATTCCATATGTCCAAGCCTTTATGGTCCTTTACCAAAATCCCGCTCTATGTGGCTCCTGTAATCAAAAGCCTGGGGAATCAGAAAGCACTCCCGACATTTTAGATGATCTCTTAACATTTCCCAATTCTCAGGGGGGAAACCAAGTTTCCCCTGCTTCTCCAGAGCCACCTGCTTCTCCAGAGCCACCTACTTCCCCAGATCCCTCTGACCAATCCCAAACTCCGCCTCCCTATGTCCCTTTATACCCTCCGATACCCCAGGAGGGAGAAACTAATCCCTCCAGAAGCTATTGCCCTCTTAGGGAAGTAGCAAATGGTGAAGCGACCATCAGAGTACATGTGCCCTTCCTTTTAACCGATTTAGCCCAATGCAAACAGAGACTGGGCCAATTTTCTGAAGACCCTAGTAAGTTTGTTGAAAGGTTTCAGGCCCTAACTCTGGCCTTTGATTTAACTTGGAAGGACATCGAAATAGTTCTATCTACTTGCCGTACCCCTGAGGAAAAACAGAGAATTTGGGCAGCAGCCCAGGGGCATGGTGACCAGCTTGCCAGGCAGGGACCAACCTGAAAGTTTTGTTATGGAGGAGACACAGTCCCAAACCAGAAGCCCTGTTGTTATTATAATTCCCAGGAGGGAACAGAAGCTAGGAAGCACATGATCCAATGTGTCTTAGAAGGGATGAGAAAGTATATCAAAACGTTAACTATGAAAAGGTTAAAGGAATGACCCAAGAAGAAAAAAATCTAGCCCTCTTTCAGGGATGGCTTGTGAAGGCTTTTAGAAAACTTACTAACATTGATCCATCCACTCCCGAGGGTAAACCCCTGCTGGGACAACATTTTATCAGCCAGTCCGCCCCGATGTTAGGCGGAAACTCCAAAAGTTACAATTAGGCCCACAAACCCCGATGCCCCAACTCCTAGAGGTGGCCTTTGGGGTATTTCATAATCGAGATCAAGCTGAGGAGGAAGAGAGCACTGGACATGAAAACAGGCAGGCCAGGGCTCAAGCTAAACTGATGGCCATAGCTGTCAGCCATGCCTTGCAACCTCAGGACAACCCAAGGGAGCCAGGGAAGTTTAATCATCCACCTGGAGGTAAAAGCAGCAAGGGGGAATGCTTCAAATGTAAGTCAACCAGCCACTGGGCCCAAAAGTGCCAAAAAGAACCCCCTGGTCCATGCCCAGTCTGCAAACAAATAGGTCATTGGAAGTGGGACTGTCCTCAGTCCCAAAGGGGCAGGGGGCTCCCTCTCCCAAGATGGCCGTGCTGGATGACTGAGGTGGCCCCCGGGGATGCTGGCGGCTCCCCCCAGCGAGATGTCTATCTTCATCCAGAAGCCCCGTGTGGGCTGTTTTTAAATTGATACAGGACCCACTTACTCTGTCCTGATCTCTCATGCTGGGCCTCTTTCCTCCAAAAACTGTACTGTGACTGGTGTTGACGGAAAGTCTCACACCCGTTTCTTCACTGGGCCTCTTACTCGTCAATTTGAACAGTGTTTGACCTCACATGGCTTTTCAGTTTTGCCTGAGTGTCCTACCCCACTTCTGGGGAGAGACTTTCTGGGCTCCCTCAGAGCCATATTACAATTAGGAGGCCCTGAGCAGCCCCTTTTCTTGACTCTAAGACAAATCAGTGGGAAGAGCAAGGTCCTATTCCTAGCCATATTCTACACACAGTAAACCCTGCAGTTTCCGGCAAAGAAATCCCTGGGAAGGCTATAAATGCCCGACCTGTAAACATTAGCCTTAAGCCAGAAGTTGCTTAATGTAACAAGAGACAGCACCCCATAAAGTTGAAAGCAGAAAAGGTTTGCACCCCCTCATAGATAAATTCTTAAAACATGGCCTCTTAGTGCACTGTCAGTCTCCGTGCAATACCCCTATTCTACCAGTTGTTAAGTCAAATGGGGAATATCGAATGGTACAAGGCCTCAGAGCAGTAAACGATGCAGGGGTCCCTATACAACCCCTTGTGGACAATCCTTACAAGATATTAGTCCAAATTCCTGGAGATGCCAAATGGTTTACTGTGCTTGACCTCAGGATGCCTTCTTTTGCATCCCAGTTCATCCCTCATCTCAGTATCTGTTTGTCTTCGAGTGAACTAACCCTCACTCGGGCCAAAAATGCAGCAATATACCTGCACAGTATTGCCTCAGGGCTTTCGGGACAGTCCATACTTGTTTGCCTAGGCCCTAGGAAAAGAACTAAGGGAAATACACCTAAAAGAAGGGGCCATTCTACAGTATGTAAAAGACATATTAATATGTAGTCCCACCACAGAGGCCTCAGATCAGAACACCATTGAAGTCTTTAATTTCCTTGGGGCCCAGGGGTACAGGATCTCCCAGAAAAAAAAGCACAAATCTCAAAGCAACAAGTTAAATATCTGGCATACATTATAAACCTTGGAAGCAGACCATTATCTCCAGATAGAAAACAAGCTATATTAGGCCTAAGCACCCCAAAGGAAAAAAAAAATTCTTTGTACTTTCTTAGGCATGGCACGATTTTGCAGCATTTGGATTCCAGGATTTGGACTCATGGCTAAGCCTCTATATGAAGGCCCAGATACAGAACCATTACTGTGAACTGGGGAACAAGAAAAGGCTTTTAATAATATCAAACAGGCCCTCACCAGAGCTCCTGCTCTGTGTCTCCCCAGTTTTAAAAAAATACAACATTTGTCTTGTACGTAGCTGAAAAACAGGGGACAGCTCTGGGGGTCCTTGTACAAAAGCTAGGAGAAGTTCCTCAGCCTATAGGCTATTTTTCCAAACAACTAGATTCCATGGCCCAAGGTTGGCCGGGTTGCCTCCAGGTAGTAGCTGCCACTGTTTTATTAGTGGAAGAAGCTAACAAGCTTACCTTTGGACAGTCACTGGAAGTCCAGACCCCCATCAAGTACAAGAGATTCTGGAGATTAAAGGCCACCGCTGGCTAACTGGAGGCCACCTTACTAAATACCAGACTTTACTCCTTGACTCACCAGAGCTGACCCTCAAAACTTGCCATACCCTTAATCTGGCTGTACTCATGCCCACTGAAAGCCCAAAACTAACACATTCCTGCCTTGAAACCTTGACCAGCTTTACGCCTGTAGGCCTGATCTAACAGACCAGGCCACAGAAAACTGGGAGGAAGAAGAATGGTTTAATGATGGCAGTAGTTTCATTAAAGATGGAGTCAGGAGGGCAGGGTATGCTACAGTGAGCACTTACAGTGTTATAAAAGCAAAACCTTTGTCACCTAACACTTCAGCCTAAAGGGCTAAACTAATATAGCCCTAACTCAAGCTTTAACCTTAGGGGAGGGAAAAATTATAAATATATATACAAACCCAAAATATGTCTTCCTTGTTTTACATGCCCATTTAGCTATCTGGAAAAAAAAAAAAAAAAGGAGTTTTAAATGCAAAAATTCCCCTGTAAAATATGGGGCTGAGATATTACATCTCATAGAAGCGGCTCAAAAACCAAAACTAGTAGCAGTCATTCACTGCCATGGGCACTAAAAGGAAAATTCTCAATTTACCCAAGGGAACAACAGGGCAGATTGGGAGGCAAAGAAAGCTGCCCTGATGCCCATACCAGGTAGAAACCAATATTGAGAAAAATCAACAACAAGCCACTCGGCTTCAGCAGACAACTAACCACCAATCCTCGCTATTCAGTATGGGCGGGGAAATTGAAAACTGGTTCTCCACAAGGTATAAAACAATTTCTGTCAGGAGGTTTTCATTTTCTTATAACCCTTCTCTTTTCAGTTATACTGATTTATGCCATATTTCGTCTAGTACTCTGTTGTCTTCCCTACTGTTGTAAACTTGTGACTAAGACTTTTCGGTCCAAGAAGGAGACCCTGGGACCAACAGATCTAGACCTTCCATTCTAAAAATGTTGAAACATGTTAAACTTTAACCCAGAGATTAACAAAAATGTACAGAGATTAACAAAACTGTACACCCAAGCAGAATGGCTTCTTGGCAGGGACGACATCACCTCCCCTGCCTGGTCAACAGTTAAGGAAGCCCTCCCAGAGTTAACCAGGTTCCTTCCCTTTTTGGGCCTTTTAATGGCTATTGTTGTTCTCCTTTTTAGCCTTTGTTTGTTTAACCTTTTGGTTAAGTTTGTGTCTTTTAGGCTTCAACAGTTTGAAGTAAGGCTCACAATGGCTCAAGGAATTTAGCCCATTCCAGTGGAAAATGGCCCAGGTCCCTACAGGTCCTTGGAAAAGTCAGAGAGGGACTTTTACACCTCTAGGGTAGGCTAGGATCTGCAGCACCTGTCCAGCAGGAAGAAGTTTCAGAAAGACAGCTTAGGCCCCTTACCCCTTAAGAATAAGCGTGTAGAGTCTCTGAGGGGGGAATGAGACAGGCCTGGGACCTGGGACCCTTTGCTGCAGTGCTGCAATGCTTGCACTTGGACACACCTCTCCTTAAGCAACAAAATGCAAAGAAACTGTACGAGACTAAAAATAACGCGCAGTTGGGACAAAATTATGGACTAAAGACATGGAAAACAAAAAACTCAACTGCCACTTCTGAAGAGCTGGGAGCAAAAACAGGGTGTCGGGAGCAAAAGCAGGGTACTGAGCATGCCCCCTGCACACAACACCACCTAAGGGGTGGGCAAACCACCTAAGCTACCCCTCTGGACCGACCCCTGGACACACCCCTACCCTCACCCCATATAAGGAACAAGCTCACCCCCCCTTAGCGAGCAAGCAAGCAGGGGGACCTGTTGTTTGTTCTCGCTCCTCCCTGCTGCAGCAGGGGCCCCAATAAAGACTTGCCTAAAAAGAAAAAAAAAAAAAAGAAACACTGATAGAAGATTGGAAGGCAAGAGGAAGAAAGAATCCAGGGTATCCGTTTTCTGCATCTCAATTTCTTCATTTCTCAAATGAGAGTAATAGTTATCTCATAGAGTATACTTAAAGATAAATGTGTAAAGAGTTCAAGTAATCTAATAATACCTGGCATATAATAACACCTCAGCAAATTAGTTTTTCTCATTATTTAAGTACTTTCTAAAATTTTTCATAATGACTTTATAATCTTTGAAAACTTCTCTGCTAATTGCATTAATTTGAAAATGTTACACAGAAACATACTTCCACGCTATCATTCCCAACCATGAAAATATTTCCAATTGTATGAATAGAGACAACAGTGATTAATAAGTCTATATATCTACAGTGTGTGATAAATTATAAAAAATGTATTAATCGACAGTTTTAAGATCATATATTTTGGGAAGCCTGACCATCAATAATTTAAATAAGTTACTGAAGAGGACCCTAAAGAATCTGGCCTGTGCACTGACACTAATAAAGAAAGATTTAATAGTAAATAAAATATACATCCATTTTATTTTTCTAATTTAATCAATCTCAACTCAACAATAAAATTTTACACACATATTATATGTGTATATATGTACATATATATAATATATATGTAACTGTTTATATTTGCTTTGCTCATTTGACAAAATGCTAAGTATTTTTCATTGTGTTCTATGATATTCATAAGAAGCTTTATGGTCCTAAACAAATACTTTTTAGAGAGCATCTTTTAGTTAATTGAATTTTTGTAAGGATGGACAGCATTAAATTATATAAAAAAATGTTTTTGATAAAAAAATACTGTGTATTACTGATTAATAATGGGGAAATCTAAAGTTAAAACTACAATAAAACAATAAGTGATTCAGGTTAAAGTTGGACGTTTAGAATATGTAATAAAACTTTTTATCTATATTGGCCTTTAAATCCAGAGAAATTCATCCTGCCCCTCCCCCTTATATCAATTTTTGAACTACTTTGTACATGAAAATTAATGAGCTGCAATAGGATGAAGATCAGAATATAATATAAAGAAACATGAAAAAGAATTACAGAGAATACCCTTGAATAAACTGTGGAGAAGATAATCAGAATTTGGCAAAAATCTCTAGCTCCATTTGTGAAGTACCATGTCAAGCCCCAGTATGTATATGTAGAACTCAATGCTTCTACAAAAATAAGTCTTAAGACACTGATCTGATAAAAAGAATATCTTGATAACAAAAGATAATTGTTCATTTTCATATATTCAATTAAAAGAGTTCTTTTAGGGGGCTTCCCTGGTGGCGCAGTGGTTGAGAGTCCACCTGCCGATGCAGGGGACACGGTTCGTGCCCCGGTCGGGGAAGATCCCACATGCCGCGGAGCGGCTGGGCCCGTGAGCCATGGCTGCTGAGCCTGCGCCTCTGGAGCCTGTGCTCCGCGACGGGAGAGGCCACAACAGTGAGAGGCCCGCGTACCGAAAAAAAAATAATAATAAATAAAAGAGTTCTTTTATATCAAATTCCTAATTAATTCCCAAAATATTTTAAAACGTCTTTTAAAAGAACAATTTAGGAAAGTTTTATGATGACTATTATACTAATTGCTTCATATAACATAGTTAGGTTTAGAAGATAAATTCTTTAAACTGATCATTAAAAAAACTAGTTTCTTGCACCTTATCTCACCCTTTATAATCCACACATCACACTCTACCGTATTTATCTTCATTATTTTTCTGTAGATCATTCTAATGCTTAAAAACTCCTTATCTCACACTTCCTGGGTTCTATTTTGTTGCTCCTGACCCCCTCTCCCACCCACTCGCCCACACACACAACTTCAAAGCCCTGCCTTTTTTGCCTGAGTGAAAAGGACTTCCCTCTCTAAACTGTCAGTTGATTTCACTTGGCCTCTGTACCACCCACCCAGAGCCCAGCATTTTCTACTTAGGATTGTTATTTTCCCCTCTCCCCTTCTGGACTGTGAGCTCTGGAAGAGCAAGGGCTTTCTATCACTGTGCCAGTACTTGGTATGGTGCTTGGCACATAGTAGGACCACAATAAATATTTTCAAATGAATGAATATTTGTATATGAAGATGTGGATCCAGATGCCAATTCTGCAGAGGATTGGACAAATCATTTGATTTCAAAAGGCCTTAAACTGTCTTACCTCTAAAGTGGGAAAAATAATAACATCTGTATTTCTTCCTTACAGGGATGTTGTCAAGATTCCATGAGGTCATATATGTGAAAGAAATTTCTTTACTTGAAATGTGTTACACAAATGCTTTTATTATACTTTTTTATATTCCTCCACAATGCTTAATATACAGTACTTTGCACATAGTGCTTTGCATGCAATAAGTATTCAATGAAGCATGCTGAATGATTGAAGATGGAGAAAAAATCCATGTCCATTATCACTGCCATTCTGTCCCCCTTTGAAAACTGTGATGGCTGAATAGCTGCCTTTTTCTCTTCTCTAGACATTAAGCAACCTGACCTTTACTTCAGCAATCTATTCATTGAGTGCTGAGGATTACAAGGCTGCTATGGTTCTGAATTGTTAGTAACTCTTTGATCTAAGTACTAAGTAAAGTACAGTGGTTTAACTGTACACTGTTCTTTCTTTACTTCCCATTCTCACAGTGAACCCAGTGTCAGCTGAAACATCAACCTTACTGAGAAGTATCTCTCATGATTGCATTTTAAGGACTGTACATTATTCAAGACTAGAATCTATCCCTTGACTGTGTTTCATTATTCGTCATTAATTACTAACAATTATTCAATAAATTGCACGTTATTTCATTACTCATAAACATAACCCTTCATTATGTCATTACTCATAAACATAACCCTTCATTATGTCATTACTCATAAACATAACTATTTTTCTAAAAATGATTTCAGAAACCATTTTTTTAATAATTTGGTGTGTAGGTGGTAATTATTTTAAAAATTTACATTTTCTAAAATATGGTTAAATCTGGCACTTATAAATTTGAAAAAAAAACATAAGTCTGATAAGCGAAAAGGAAGAAACTGGATAACTTACACAGTACATATGTAGGGTTTTCCCATAAAATTTATCATGAAACCAAAATGGTAACCATTAAGAAAACAATTATTAATTTCATCTACTCTTTTTTTAAAAGCATATTTGCATCTTATTCTTAGTACAATACTCAACATTTTCACAAAAGAATCATACACACACACACACACACACACACACAAACTCTCCATATTATATTGTATTCAGAAGAGAAAAGTCATACGCAGATCTTAGGCAAAATTGATTAATATATTAAATATTACAGTATTAATATATTAAAACTATTAATATATTAATATAAAACTAATATAATTAATTATATTAATTAATTTTATATTAATTTATAATTAATATAAACCTATTAATATATTAAAATTGATTAAATATTACAGTATTTTTATTGATACTTATTACAGAACTGCCACACGATTCAGCCAGGCTGACAGGCACAAGGGAAGAGGTAGAAGTGGGAAGCCCACTGAATGTCTGGTCAGATGACAGAAGGCTGTGTGTCTGAGTAACAACCCTTCAACCAAACTAGTTAGAAATAAAAATAAAGTGCAAATTCTAATGACCTCTGTGCCTGGCATTATACCAACTGGTTTTACATCAATGCTAACAATCAGGCTGTGAAGTATTTTACTTATTCTCATATTATAGATAAAGAAACAGAAGCTTTGAGAAGTTAAATAACTTGTCCTGGGTCCCAAAGCTAGTGAAGGGGTATGTCTAAAACCAGAACTTCTGTGTTTAACTACCATCCTATATATTAGTTAGTAGTTAAACTAACAGATCGGTTTAGATTAGAGCAAAGCGGAACTGTGTTTCACCAGGGGATGAATCATGAATGTGAATATTTTAGATCTTAATTCTCATCTGCAAGCCCTGGTTCAGCAATCCAGGTCCAGGACCAAGTCTGACTTTAATTTGGGGAGATGTAAAGCATACTCAAAAGAGCTCAATTTACCCTGCCATTTGAAGGGTCCTGACTGTACGTCTTACCCTAACAGCCAAGCTTCTATCTTGTGCTTGGCAGTAAATCTCTACCTTGAACCCCAGTTCTGATAACTAAGTCCCTGTTATGCCCCCTTGTTGCTGGTCAAAATATTCTGCCCAGGATCTCAATGTTGATCACATTCCACGGCTGCAGTGCTGCCCTTGGACATCAGGCTTAAGGCATGGTCCTTCCTCTAATTGTGCCATCTCTAATTTAATAGGTCCAACTCTCTTGACCCGGATACTCTTTTTTCTTACCTACTTGGCTTTTAGACCATTAAAGTTATTTATACTTTGACCTACCTAGGTCACAGTATATTGCTATCTATCACTGTGCTCTCTGATCATCTTTCATGGCTCTCAATTAAACAAGGACAGGCTTAGTCACACCCATTAGTGACAATAAGATACTGGTTTTAGTGTTGGTAATTTATTTAAATGGTCTGATCTATGTGGGGAAAATGAAAATGCAGTCCCTCTCCTCTCACTATAAACTTTAGTTATTGGTGGTTTAAAAGATAAATTACTGCATTGAAACTATTTTGCTAATTTTCTTGTTAGTCTGAAAGACATTTACCAAGGAGTGCCATCTAGGCACTCAGATGAGAATTTATTTTTTAATTAAACCCCAAATATGATCTGGATGATTTTAATGTGTTCTAAGCAGAAAGGGATTTTTTAACCCTCTACTCTTTACATTTTTAGTTTTGTTTTGGTTTGTTTTTGTTGTTATTGTTTTTGGCTAGTGGCAAGGGAGGTAAAGGGGTTGGTGGAAGACTACTGAGAAATGATATCCTTTGATGAAATAACTTTGTGCTCAATAAGCAACTGAATGCGCTATTGTGAGCATTCCAGGGCATGACCTGAAGACAAAGTAACACATAAGAGCATGAATATGATGGTTCTGGAGACATGGTTAGAATATGCAAACCTTTTACACATTTCTTGGCCTAGCTCTGAAATTTATTCAGCTTGGAGAAGGATATAAATGCAAAATAAAACAATCCTCTTGGGAAATAATTCTCTCTGTCTCTCCGGTCAAAAATTTCTTGGGTATTTTAAATCTTAGCATGATACTATAGAAATGGAGAAAGTAAGCAAGCATTGAATGGAAAAAATACCTAGTCTAAAATTAATCTTATGACATATGTGAGCTATCTCAGTTCTCAAATCCTTCCCACAATCATACTCACATTTTCTCATCTCTAATGAAAGCAGTCAAAGTTCTGGAGATAACGATGAAAGACTCTAATTGCCTTTATGGGAGCATTTTCATGAGATGATGAAAAAAATCAGGAGTTATACCTTAAACTGGAATTTTGTCTTTCATATAAAAGACACAAAAATCCACTTTTTAAAAAAATGTGATAAAGGCAGGTAATAGGTGCAGCTCTATTCAAGCACTCCGGTTACCAAAAGTTAAATAAACTAATACTAATATCACCTCAGAAATTTAAAAGAGTGGATTTAAATAGATTTCAGCTATTGAAAAATGTGCATGAACCATGTAGCTTCCTTCTCAGAAAAATAAGGTGGAACTCCAACACACTTTGATGTAATTTGTACATTGGAAACTGACCACTGATGGTTAACTCCATGATAATGATTGGTTACTATCACTGGTTCACAAACTAATTCTTTCTGTAACATTCTGTAAGCTCCTGCACTCTGTGTACCTACAACATACACACACACACACACACACACACACACACACACACACACAAACCCAGACCCCTGCTGTTTCATCCTTTTGGAAATGTTGCAACTAACACTGGTTCAAAATCCCCAGACTTTAAACAATTATATTTATTGAACACCTTCCAAGTGACAAATATTCTTGAGTTACATAAGTTATGTTTAATACTCCCAAGAATCTGTATGGTGGCTATACTTATTTTCATTTTACAAATACGGAAACAAGGGCACAGAATGAATAGCTTTGCACAAGATAACACATTTGGAATTTGCATCCACATAAATGACACTGATTATACCTGAAATAGAAAATGATTTACCTGCCTTATCTACTTGCACTTCCAAAGCTGTCTGATTATGAGCCTATCCAAGAGCATCTGCCAAGAATCAGACTGAGTGTGTCATTCCCCATACCTGGACTTGCTCTGTGAACATCTGATCCTATTCCACTGCCCATCCGTGACCCAGATTATCAGTATTCCCCATATTGTCTCTGGATTGGTGCCCTTTTCACCTGCTCAATCAGTGCCTAGCAGAGTCCCTGCCGTATAGTAGGTACTTGATAAATATTTGTTCAATGAGTCAATAAATAAATTAGTGCTCTATGGCTAACCCCAGCTACATGGAGGAGAGAGGGGCAGTGGAAAGAAAATGTTAACCCAATTGTGTATGTCATCCTTTGAAACCCAAACTAATTTTCACACTCTGCGAAGCCCTTCCTTAGCCACCAAGCAGTGTCATGCAGAATTTCCTCTGTTCCTTGTACACTTTTATACCATCAGAATGTTTAACCATCTCTGTCTCTCACTAGAGAGCAGTGTTGCCAGGGCCTGGAACGTAGTAGGATGCTCAACTACTGTTAAATGAATGGGGGATGATGAGAGAAATGCCTATATTTCATCAGAGGCAGCAGCAATTGGCGAATTGTCCAAGAGATGGAATAAGCTTAGACCAGAGGGAGTCTAGGGAGCCATCTGGGACCTTAAGAATTAGAAAGTTTTTATAAAGCAGAGGACATCAATGTCAAATATAGCACTGAAGAGAAAGAGACTGAGCACTAAGAAAAGAAAGAACAGGGGAGCAAGAACCGTGCCTCATATGTTCACCTCTTATCTCCAGGACCCAGCCCTGAGTCAGCATTTGTTAGCCATTCATTAAATGTTTATTAAATGACCACCAAGTGAGTGCACCGGTGACTTCTGTAATAACAGTGTCAGTGGAATTTGCAATATCAGAGTCAGTGGATAAATAAATGGATTTTGATCAAGAACAGAATGGTGAGGCAAAGTATGTATTCTCCCTCACCCACTATGCCTAGAAAATCAATAAATAGGGGTTGGTTGACAGATTTACATCTGCTCCTTTCTGAAGTGTGCATCTCTGTTTGAAAAAAGACACTGACCACTCTGAACAATGATGTAGGCCATAGAGAACAGTTCCTAAGTAAAGGGGATAACAAGTCAGATTTATAATTTAGTCTAGTGCTTCCCAAGCATTTTTAGAGTATGACACAAATAAGAAGTTATAATCTGTATATCATATATTAAGGCCAAAGACAATGTTACTTACAGCTGGACACTGAAAGTTGTAGCCCAGGAGATTATATATCCCAGGCACCCCAATGGATAAAGCAAATCTGTAATCCATGCTCATCATGCAAGCTGGGAAACACCGGTTTGGTAAAAAGTTGGAGGAACTGGGCAATCTGTCAGACAGGCCTTTTTAAGTGTAACACACAAATATATTACAAAGTTAAAAAAAAAAAAAAAAAGAACTTTGCATTTACCTGTTATTGTAGATCAGAGGTCCCCAATGCCCGGGCCACAGACTGGTAGCACAGAGCAGGAGGTAAGCAGCGGGTGAATGGCAAAGCTTCATCTGCCGCTCCCCATCGCTCCCCATTGTTCGCATTACCGCCTGAACCATCCCCCCACCCCACCCCCACATCGGTGGAAAAACTGTCTTCCATGAAACCGGTCCCTGGTGCCAAAAAGGCTGGGGACTGCTATCATAGATTGCCAGGGAACCACAATATTTGAACAGAACTGGATTGATTTTATCCAGGATTATTAAATCTTCTTTGGCCTTCCTTCACTTTATACTCTGAAAACCACGTTCTCTAAAGTCTTACTGGCCCATACTCTGGTTCTTAGAGTCTCATTTAAACATCTTTGTTCTCTCTTTTTTTTTTAATAGATCTTTATAGATCTATTTAATAGATCTTTAATAGATCTTTATTGGAGTATAATTGCTTCACAAGACTGTGTTAGTTTCTGTTGTACACCAAAGTGAATCAGCCATATGCATACATATGTCCCCATATCCCCTTCCTCTAGAGCCTCCCTCCCACCCTCCCTATCCCACCCCTCTAGGTCATCTCAAAGCACCGAGCTGATCTCCCTGTGCTATCCTGCTGCTTCCCACTAGTTACCTATTTTACATTCAGTAATGTATATAGGTCGATACTACTCTCACTTTGCCCCAGCTTCCCCCTCCCACCCCGTGTCCTCAGGTCCATCCTCTACATCTACGTCTTTATTCCTGCCCTGCCCCTAGGTTCATCAGTACCATTCTTTGTTCTCTTGGTAGATGTTTTTAAAATTTTCATTACAGAAAATTTCAAACATATTCCACAACAGAGACAGACTACTATAATGAACCTCAATCACCAGCTTCAAAAATTATTAACTCGTGACCAATCTTACTCCACCATTTTATTTCCTCCCTTTCAGACATCGTATTATCTGCAAGTACTTCATTATACCTCTCTAAAAGTTAGGTATTCTTTTTAAAATGACCGCATACTATTATCACATCTTTTAAAATATCATTTATGATAATTCCTTAATATCATCAGACAGTTCTATTCATATTTTCTAAATTTTTCATAATTTTTATAATTTGCAGCAAGATCCTAACATAATCCAGACATCGCAACTGGTTAGTATACTAATGTGTCTCTGAAGTCTCTTTAGTCTATTTTTTTTTTATTCTTTCAGTTCTTTGTTAAAGGTACCTTTTCTCTAGCAGGGTTTCTCCCCATAACCCAGAATATGCTGATTGTATTCCTATAGCCGGATTCAACATGTTCCTAGGCTGTATTTCCAGGAAATGAGTAGTCACATCTAGAGCTCATTATGATGTACATGTGTTTGCTGTTGGTAGTTTTACCTAACCTGGTCATATTTTGGAATTCATACTTCATCAGCTAGTTTTGTTACAGGTATTTTCTATAGGTTTGGGGCCTTGCTATCCTAGCTGCTTTTTTGGTTTTTTATGGTGAATTCAGGAAAATTTTTAAACTAGCTATCATCATTACCACATTCTAAAAATATTTCTTAAAATTGACTTTATTTTTTAAAGTTTCAAGAGATATTGCTTTCGTATTTATTTTGAGTTTGAGTATGTTAATGACAGTTCTCTCATCTTGGATTTCCTCTAACTTACGTGACATATGGATGCATATTAAAGGAAAAGCATGCTGGGGGATGCTTGGTGTTGACAAATTATTTTCATTATAATTTTTCTTATATTTACGTAACACTAAACAGGAATGAAATGCTTTGAATTTTGCTCTCATAGAATCTTAAAAATAAAACAAATTTACAAAATAAATAAAAAGAAAATTGTCAGGGTTTAAAATGCTCAGTAATGATTAATTTCTCTCCCTCCCAAAGTGGAAACCAATCAAGAGAAAGAGACAGACAGATGGAAATCAAAACATCATCTTTCATACTGATAAGGCAGCTAAAGAACACGGCTCAGTGTTAGGATAAGCATTACTTGCCCTCGCCCTTCCAAGTCCAAACCTCGGGACAACATACTTGTACAAAGTTTGGGTCTACTGAGCAGCCACAACATATAATGAATCAGTGCTTATTATCCCTCAACAAGGTAATTCACTCCGCCTCTGTGGACAAGAATGAGGGTTGGAACAAGATGTCCAGAGTGTTTCTTTAATGGGCATATATCCACACAGAAATAGGGAGAGGGGAGAAATTTCCTCTCACTGAAATTACAAACCATTACCAATCAGTTTAACTACATTAAGTTAATGTGATGTATAATGTTTTTCTAAAACTGAGTGAACTAGTAGAAAGCTGTATTTGTCTACAGTATTTATATGTTTTATGTCAGTTGCTACTGGCTTGATTATTATTGCTTTGAGCATATTTTGATCATTGATTAATTTTCATTATTTTCCCTTTTTAATGACAAACTCCTTTGGACAACCAATTGGTCACTTTCTGTGACAGAGAACATATTAGTATACCAAAATGCAATACCAATGTTTCTTAAATATTGCTTACGAAAATATCTTCACTGAATTGCAAAGCATAAAGAAAGAAATGTTGCAATTAGTACAAAGATAGAATCCACACACTCTCCCAGCACATTCATATGCAAGATAAACATCCTATGGTACATATTCTTTTGTATTTGACATCCCTATAGCAGTGTCCTGTGATGATTCAATTCTCGCAACTCTTCTCAATTCAAACTAGGGCAAAACTTTTGCATTAATTATGGTGACGTCAGTTGACTATCACTTTGTTCCAATGTAAATGTAAAGTCAACAGAAAATGAGCATCCAGATAATGTAGAATATTTTATGTCAATTACTTTACATCATCAAATAGAAAATCTAAACATTCTCCTTATATTCATGGATAACTAAATTAAGTTGTCAAGGTTCCAGGTATCTGTAGATGCCAGTTTCAGAAGTACTGGGCAGAGAAGGGGAATACACAAATATCTGAGGTTGAATACATGGATGACAAAATGCGGTACTACAGCAAGTGATAAAATTCAAACATATCCAGAGAAAACTAAGAATTCACATACTACCAAAGGCAAACATCTCTAAAATGGGAGCAAAAGGCTCTCTCTTCCCATCCCGTTCAAAACTGGTCTACTACGGAATAGGGATTGTTAAGTAATGGAAGGGAGGCTGAAGAGAACAAAGGTAAGGACATATACAAAATCTGCTGTAGAGTTATTGAATCAGCCCAGAGACATTGCACAGTCTAATCTCAACATGAGATGAGAAGTTTGTTCAGTCTTCTCGGGATGAACTGGTCTCTTTTTGTCTGTAGGTCACTGTGTGATTCTAAGGGACCACAGTTACAGCATCATGATGGCAGGAACATAGATTATCTTCACAAATGTTCCAGACCAGAATTCAGAGCTTAACTGTATCACCTATCTCTCATTTCCTCTGTTAACAGGTTGTTTGGCAAACAAAATCAGGGCCACAGGAATGGTCCATTGCCATTCTGTGGTAAATTCTCTGTCCTTCTGTTAACAAAATTGCTAGTCTTTTAAATGTTAAAATGGCCAGTCCTAAAGTCTGATTTGCTAACCAGGTGATATAGGCCAAAAGAAGAGAATTCTGTATACAGGCTGGTAAGAAGGGCCACATGTTTGTATGAGAGGAGGATGAAAAAAACTACAAAATTAAGCCTAAATGTTATAACAATGCTTCTAAACTTCTTATTCCTCTATACTACATTTAATCAACATTGTCACATTTTATCCAAGATAATGAAATGTTTCCAAGTAAATGTAATCCCCAACAAGTCATCAAGCTATATTTCAAAAGTGTTTGTAAATCAGTTACTTGGAACTTGTAGCCAGATAACCCTCACAGCTGCTTAGAACTCAGATATAATTTCTCATATAAAAAAAAGCTTATAAGGGCTTCCCTGGTGACGCAGTGGTTGAGAGTCCGCCTAACGATGCAGGGGACACGGGTTCGTGCCCCGGTCGGGGAGGATCCCACATGCCGCAGAGCGGCTGGGCCCGTGAGCCACGGCCGCTGAGCCTGCGCATCCGGAGCCTGTACTCCGCAACGGGAGAGGCCACAGCACTGAGAGGCCCGCGTAACGCAAAAAAAAAAACAACTTATAAATCATGTAGGTACAATGATATTATTAGAATTACCGTTCAGCTTCATGTGGATAAAAGAGACTTATGTGGACCTAACCACCATTTATAACAAGAAAGTGGCAAGGAATAAACACTGATTATATGAATTTGAATGTTCACAGCTGGACTGAATTCATTTTTAACACATTCAAAGAGGTTATCGGTGATTACAATGAGTTGCCCTAAAACTTAAAGTTGCCATCTGAGAATGAAACTTCAGAAGGAAACCAGAAATAACGAAATTAATTCTCAGTAGAAATAACACACTCCAAGAGGTATATACCTGAGTCTACTTGGACACTTTCAAGTCTAAGCAAAATAACTAATGTACAAAGCCAGGAAAATATGTCTGAAAACAAAAGAAATAAAATAGATATGGGTATTATGAAACTGCCTGCAGGAAGAGAATGCGGTCTGTGTGAAGTCTCAAAAAAAGGGGTAGTCATAGGTCAGGTCCCTGCAAGTTTTTGTAAAATACCACCAATGGCAAAGAAATACTGAGTTTGCAAGGCACAAATATCTGGTCACTAAAATAACTGACTTCAAATATTCATTTACTCCAAAAATATCTCTTGAGTGTGTATGATGTTCTCAATGGTGTTTTAGGCAACAGGGACAGTTTAGTGATTAAACGGGATAAAAATTACATTCTAGGTGGAATAGAAAGAAAATAAACAAAACAAAAAAAAAAGAAAATATTTGGCTATGTTTGATGATAAGCAATCCTATTGGGGGAAAAATAGAGAAAAGGAGAATAACGAAGAGGTAGAGGGGTATAATTCTAAATAGATTGATTAGGGAATTCTAAATAGGTCTAACAGAGAAGGTGACTTAAAATTAAACCTGCTGGGCTTCCCTGGTGGCGCAGTGGTTGAGAGTCTGCCTGCGCCAAGGCAGGGGACACGGGTTCATGCCCCGGTCCGGAAAGATCCCACGTGCCGCGGAGCGGCTGGGCCCGTGAGCCATGGCCGCTGGGCCTGCGCGTCCGGAGTCTGTGCTCCGCAACGGGAGAGGCCACAACAATGAGAAGCCCACATACCACAAAAAAAAAAAATTAAACCTTTTGATGGTAAGAGGAGCAATGTGGATACCGGTTGCAAAAAACAAAGAATGAGGAAAACAGAAATGCTGAGGCATTGGGATAAAAGCATGCCCGGGGTGTTTGAGAAATAGCAAGGACACCACTATGTCTGGAATGCTTGCATCAGGAAAAAAGAAGCAACTGAGGCTAGTCTATGTAGGCCCTTATAGACTATCCTCAAGAGTTTGGCTCTTACTCAGGGTCAAATGGAAAATCACTGCAGAGGGTTAATATGATCTGACTTGCATTTTAACAGCATTACTTTGGGTACTCCGTCAACATTAAACTGGGGGGAGGAGTGTGTGCAGGTTGTAAGGGACAAAGCAGAGAAAACAGATAGGGAGCTACAATATTCCAGGCACAAAATAATAATGACAAGCACCGTTAATGGTGACAAGCCTGGTGGCAGTGGAAATGATGACAAGACGTTGGATGACTTTGATGGTCGAACTGACAGAATTTCCTGAGAGATTGGGTGATATGCAAAAGAAAGTGAGACGTCAAGGATGCCTCCAAGATATTTAGCATGATCCACCGACAAGGCAGGGCTGCAGTTATCTGAGGTGGGGCAACTTGGGAAGAATATATTTGTGAGACTGACAGAGTTCACAAGACTGTTCTGTGGCTGAGGCAAACAAACACTTAAAAATCTCCATCTGCCTGTGTGTTGATTCCATGCTCACCAGGAAAGCTTTCAGTCATTAATGCAATCCACCCAATGGTATTAGGGAGACAGTACCCAGGATAACAAATGTGAGTATTTTAGTCATAATAAAGTTTATCTTCTATCACTTTACAAGAGGGTGTTCCATCTACACCCTCGCTTGAGAAGTCTGAAATCATTCTCATATTCATTTCTCTCTATATAATATGTCTCATATTCTCTGACTGCTTTTAAGTATTTATGTTTATTGCTAGACTTTGGCAATTTAATTTTGATGTGTGTGTGTGTTTTTCTTGTGTTTATCCATATAAATTAAACAAAATAAATTTATTATTAAAATCTTAGCAACTACAAAAATTTCAAACCCAGATGGCTTCACTGAAGATTTCTACCAAATATTTATGTAAAATATAATACTAATGCGACATAAACTCTTTTAGATATGTGAAGATGAGGGACTACTTCCAACACATTTTATGAGGCCAGCAAAACTCGGATACCTTAGCCAGACAAAGAAAGAAACAAGAAAACTACAGATCAATATCCTTCATGAATATAGATACAAAAAACTCAAGATATTTCTGGAAATAGAATCCAGCAATATACAAAAAGGGGTACTACACCATAACCAAAAAGGTTTTATCCCAGAAATGTAAGGTTAGTTTCACATTCAAAAATCAATCAATGTAATTCACCACATTAATAAAATAAGATATATATTATCATCTCAATAGACACTGGAAAAAGGATACCTGATTTTAAAATGTTTTAAAACAATCAGAAAACTAGCAACAGAAGACGTACTTATCAAAACTCCTTCTAATGATGAAAGAGTGAATAATTTCCCCTTAATATTCAGTAAAGTAAGTAAGGATTCCAATCTCACCACTTCTATTCAACAGTATAATAGTAATCCTAGCCATTGCAGCAGGTGAGAAAAGGAAATAAAAGATATACAGACTAGAAAGAAATAATTAAATTCCTAAATAATTTAGAAAAAAATGCTTATATAACAAATAAGTTTAATAAGATCTCAAGATTTAAAGCCAATATTTAAACATCAAGTTTATTTTTATATACTAGCAACAAACAATTGGAAATGCTTTTTAAAATATGAAGAAAGAAAAGGAAAAAAGAAAAATGATAATAAAATAGTATCTAAAACCATGAATTATTCATTGATAAATTGAACAATTTATGTGTAGACTTGTACAATGAAAGCTACAAAGCACTGGGGGGAAGAAATTTAAAAAGACCTAAATAAGTGCAAAAACATACTATGTTAATGGAATACAAGACCAAAATTGTTCAGATGTAAGTTCTTCCCAAATTGACCTACAGATTCAACTCAATCACAATTTAAATCTCAGTAAACTCTTTTGCAGACTTTGACAATATGATTCTAAAATATGTGTGAAAATGCAAAAAAAAAAAAGCTAGACTATGTATGAAAATGCAAAGAAAAAACAAATTTGAAAAAAAGAACATATGAAGGAATTATACTGTTGGACTGCAAATTTTACCATAGAACTACTGTAGTCAATACAGTGTGGTACTGGCATAAGGATAAAACATAGATTAATGGAACAGATCAGAGAATCCTTAAATAGACAAGGCATACATAGTCTATTGATGTTCAACAAAATGCCCAAGGTAACTCAATGGAACAAAGAAAGTCTTTTCAACTAGTAGTGCTAGAACAATTCAGTGTCCACATGTGAGGGGAGGGGTGGATTCATATTCATATCCAGATAAACCTCAATCTTTATCTCACCCTATACAGAAAAATTAACCTGAAATGGATCACAGACCCAAATGTAAAAGCTAACTCTCTAAAACTTATAGAATAAAATATGGGAGAAAATATCTGTTATCTGGGCAAAAATTTATTAGATTGAACAGAAAATCACTGTTTAAGAAAAATTGTTAAATTGGACTTCACCAAATTTTAAAAGTACTTCTCTTTGAAACACATAATTAACAAAATGCCAAGGCAAGACACAGACTAGGAGAAAGCATTATAATACATGTATATGACAATGGATCTTTTTCCAAAAAAAGCAAAACAAAACAAATATATATATATATACATATATGTACATACACATACATATATATATATATACCACATGTATGTACGTACAAACATACATACCTACACACACTCTTACAACTCAGTTACAAGAAGACAAAAAAAGCCTACTTTTTTACTTTGGTGTTTGTTTGTTTGGTTTTGGTTTTTTGGCCATGCTGCACGGCTTGTGGGATCTTAGTTCCCTGACCAGGGATTGAACCAGGGCCGTCGGCAGTGAAAGCGCCAAGTCCTAACCACTGGACCACCAGGGAATTCCCAAAAACCTACATTTTTAAATGAACAAAATACTTGAACAACACATCAAAAAAAGATACACAAATGGCCAGTAAGCAAATCAAAAGCTTATCTTTCACCATCAGGGAAATGTTAACTGAAACCAAAAAGATATACCATACCAAATTCACTGCAATAGTTAAAAGTAGAAAGACTGATAATGCCAAGTGTTAGTAACGATGTGGGGCAACTGAAACCCTCATATGCCACTGGTTGGTGGGAATGTAAATGTTAAAACCACTTTGGAAAACAGTTCGGACGTTTCCTATATAGTTAAACATACAGTAGTAACATAGGACTCAGCAACTCCACTTCTATGGAATTATCAAGTGTGCCAGTTATCAGTTTATCGACTCCCAGCTCCATATTCACATTTCATTGTCTGCTCTGTGATAATGGAGCTTAACCCTGTAAATATTTGTCCTCTGCCAGAGGGCACAACATAAGGCTTTGTAATACAGGGTTCTGGAAAAACAGTGGAGAAAGAAGAGGTTTCTCTTTCTGGTGCTGGTGTACTCCTCACGCCAGGCTCCTGAAGTACACACAATGCTTCCTGAGGTGCCCAGGGGTCAAAAGCATATGGCACCTTCTTGTGAGTAGCTTCATGTAGCACTTTGTAGTAGAATGCCATTGTCAAGGCACCTCACTGTGAACAGCTTCCCCCAGGACCCATATAGTTGCTTCCCTAGCAGTGCCACCTGCTAAGCACCTTCCCTTGAACAGCTTTCCCTGGCAGCAGACAAAAGTATCACTGGCAAGGCGACTCCACTTGACCAGCTTCCCTCAGCACCCCCTTAGGATGCTTCCCTGTTGAGTGCCACTGCATGCCCCTCTTGGTGAACATCTTCTTCCCTTGATACCCCAGACAGTGATTTCCCATTGAGTGTGGCCATCTAGGCACCTGCCCTTGAACAGCTTCCTAGCCTCCCTTGGGTATCTTTGCAGTGAGTTCCAGAGTACAGCATCTCCCTGTGGACACTGCCCTCCCTCTCCAGCACTCCTGAAGGCAGATATCAGGCACCTCATGGATAGTCTCCACCTTCCGTTGAGCCACGAACATACCCTCTCAAATGAGCCCTGGATCTCAGCTCAGGAAAGGGAATGGCCCCCTCGGTGGGTGCTCTGTCTCAATCCTAGGGGCAATGGCTGCTCCCTATTATGCTAATCCTGTATTCCTTAGAATTTTCTTTACCTCTTAATAGCCAAGTTCCCATTACCCCAATCCTCTAATAATAATCTCCTAGTAATTACCTGCTATTTTTATGATTTTAACAATATTTCTCCATGTTCAAATTACTGTGTGGTTTCTATCTCTTGATTGAACCTTGACTAGTATATCAAGACAAATGAAAACTTACATCCACAAAAAGACTTGTACATAAATATTCAGAGTAGCTTCATTTATGATAGCTAAGAGTTGGAAACAACTCAAATATTCATCATCAGGGAAGTGGTTAAACGATTTATAGTATATCGATACAATAAAATACTGTCAGCAATAAAAATGAACGAACTAATGATATGTGAAATGACATGAGTGAATCTCAGAAATATTTTGTTGAACAAGAGAACCACCCACAAAAGAGTATATATTACATGATCCCATTGATATGAAACTTAAGAAAGAAAATTTAATCTATGGTGAGAGAAAGTCTGTCAGTGGTTGCCTGACGCTGAGAGTAGGGCATGGGAAGTGACTGGAACTTGGCATGAGGGACTCTGAGGAATAATGGAAAGTTCTACACGTTAACGGTGGTTGATTTTTCACAGTTCTATACATTTGTAAAATTCATCACACTGCACCTTAAAAACTAGTCAATTTTACTGTTTAAAAATTATACCTCATAGTTGATTTAAAAATTAATGAGTTCACAAATTGATTAATAATACATTAGTCCCTGTTCATTCAATTTTGGTGACGTTGTCCCCCTGAGCTTACTCAACTCTTAATATACTGACAAAACTGAGTTTCCAGATATTCAAAAGTAAGGACTTGGTACTGCATGATGATTTTATACTAAAGAAGTTCCATTTGCTAGACTTTCCCTTGATACTCTCTCTTTCTGAGTTCCCTCTGTGCTCCGATTACATTAAGGTGGGAATGACAATAAAGCAGGGACAGTGAATGCAGCTGTGTCACTCACATACAGGCTGCTGAGACTGCAGAAAAGCATGGTACCTCACCAAGGCCCCACACTTTAGAGATGTCCAATCTGCTCCAGTCAGACAGTGATTGAGAGACATCCAGTAAGGAGGAAGGCTAAGAAAAGGACCCATGGTTGACAAAACAATAGTTTTAAACAAAATCATAATTTTATTCCTCTCCTGGTTAAAAACACTTAACGACTTCATAACTCTCCCTAAATTAAATTAAATTGAAGCTCTTCATCCCAGCATTCAGGGCCCTCCACGGCACATCCCAAATATTTCTCCTTTCTACAGCTTACCTCTCTATGCCACAACCAAACTGGACTATTTCTTTGTGTCCAAGCATGTCCTATGGTTCCTCACCTCAAGGTTCATTCTCTAAAATCTCACAATCTTTCCCTATATCCATTTGTTGAAATATAATTTATCAAATCTTTAAATATTCAACCAAGTCTCCTGATGCTGTTGTCAGTCCTGACAAGCTTTGAAGAGTGCAGAGCTCATGGAGAGAGGCCAGTCTCTCCTCATCCTGTGCTTTTTTCTTGCTGGAACTAAGTAAGAGAGGCTCCCAGAGACTTGTTCATAGAGATTAAGAAGTCCTAACATCCACCCTGGCTGGATAGAGAGAGAACATGCAGGCCAGCTTGAGTGCCATCGTGGAGTTGCCAAGACGATGCAGAACAAAGACCCCAAAGTTACAGGGATAGGTGACCACAGAGCCTGAGGCCCTTTTCTGGAAAAGAGATTTCTGAAACCAGAAAGCCCACTGAAGTGGCCAGGCCAGCAAGGCTTAAAGACACTATAGTACAGTGCATTTTGAAGAACAAGAAGAGAACTCTCTTCTTTACATTCTAAGTCCACCAGAAGGCACAGAAGAGAACCTTGAGGGTTCTCGTGAATTCTTCCAATGGCACACCCATCCAGAGAAGGGAGATGCAGAGCTCAAGAAAGATTTGACTTCCCCAGTCTAAGGGGTCCCTGGGGACAAAGAGAACAGGCATAAAGCTAACCATTACCTAAAAAAGACCATATGCACAGCATCTGTGTGGACATCCCTGCACACTAACAGGCCACCAGGATCAGCCATATCCAAGATGGACTACAGTGACAGCAAAGGCACTTTCCAGCATCACCAACATAAAACCAGCTATACTACAAGATCTCTGTCTTCCTCCATTCTGCCCACCTTTCCCCAAACCAAAAGAGCTTAACCTTGATGAATAAAGTGGTGAAGGTATCTCTGAGGCAGATGTGCCTCACCCCTACAATAAAGTCAGGGTTACAGCTCTAGCCCACAGTATAGAAGGAGGGGGCCTTGATTCAGATATGAGAATGAAGTCTTAAACTAGACTAAACTAAGTTTTAGTAGCTGAAAATGATTAAAAAGTTATAGAATCTATCCAGGTTATTGTTAAGGGATGCTAACAGGGGTTTCACACAGCACAGTTAAATATTTAGACTTGAAAAAATAAAGGTATTTCATATTTATAGTGTAATGAATGTACATACCTCAACAAATCATTTACAAGTGTTGACAACTGTGGAAAGAAGTACGTCATATAAACTCACCTCTGAAAACTGCCAAAGATGCTATGTTGGAGGTTCTGTTGGATGCTGAGATATTTATTATCCAGAGAAGGATAAATTGTTTGCAATACTAATTAAAGAGTCTGTCATGTCATAGAAACCCAGAACACAGAAATGATAGGTGGAGGGGCCCCTTAGCCAGATGCGGGGGTGAGCAGAACTCTCCATGGCAATTACAAATTCAACAGCTAGGATTGTCTGGGCCTATGGTTATCACTGCGGATGTCAAACTACAGTCCACTGAAGTGATACAAACTTAAGAACAACTACTCCAAAACAGAGTTGCTTTACAAATCACTTTCACCTCATAATTCCTTAACAATTCTATAATGAAAACAACTGGTCCATTCTTCTGCTTATGATTCTGGAAAGCTGTCCAACTGGTCTCACCATCTTTTATAAAACATATATATATATATTTTTTTTTTTTTCTTTTTTTTTGCAGTACGCGGACCTCTCACTGCTGTGGCCTCTCCCATTGCAGAGCACAGGCTCCGGACGTGCAGGCTCAGCGGCCATGGCTCACGGGCCCAGCCACTCCGCGGCATGTGGGATCTTCCCGGACCGGGACACGAACCCGCGTCCCCTGCATCAGCAGGCGGACTCTCAACCACTGCGCCACCAGGGAAGCCCTAAAGTATTTTTTTACTGAAGTATAGTTGATTTACAATGTTTCAGGTGTACAGCAAAGTGATTCAGTCACATATATATATATATATAGATAGAGAGAGAGATAGATATAGATATATAGAGAGAATATATATATATATTCTTTTTCAGATTGTTTTCCATGATAGGCTATAAAAAGATATTGAATATAGTTCCCTGTACTACAGAGTAGGTCCTTGATGTTTATCTATTTTATATATAGTAGTGTGCATCTGTAAACCCAAATTCCCAATTTATCCCTCCCTCCCTTTTACCCTTTGGTAACCATAAGTTTGCTTTCTATTCTTGTTTTGTAAACAAGTTCATTTGTATCATATTTTAGATTTCACATATAAGTGATATATGATACTTGTCTTTCTCTATCTGACTTACTTGACTTAGTATGATAATCTCTAGGTCCATCCATGTTGCTGCAAATGGCATTATTTCATTCTTTTTTATGGCTGAGTAATACTCCATTGTATATATATATACCACAACTTCTTTCTGACTTTTGAGACAAGAAGCAGCAAAATAGAATGTCCTGTGTCTTCCCCCTGCTTCTTTTTTATCTCCCTTTTTAGTTGCTGTTCTTTCAAGTAATATGGTCAGGTGGAAAATAAACTACATGTTAAAGAAAGCAGCCTTTTGGTTTTGGTCACTAAACGGTCTTGGAACAAAACTCCTGTGACAAAAGAGATTATAAGAAACCCAAATTAGTTTTTGTTTTGTTTTGTTTCAATTTTTTTGAATTTCAAATCCAACACAAAATGAGTTCATAAACCATTTTCAGCTGCCAAGTTAACAGTAATGAGTAAACCAGTTTAACTGGAAAGCTTCCATTTGTCTAAGAGAATACAATGGTCTCTAAGTTTCCAGCTCTGAGAACACATTTCTTCAGTAACGTTAGACCCATCATCAAGGCAATCCTGAACACTCCCATGTGTACTACTATTATTCCTCTTCAAAAAAGTATTTGTGTTTGGACTGCCTGGCTAAATTAGGCTACCCGAAAGCATAGAAAAAATTTTCTTTCTCAATTTTCTTAGCTCCTACAGCACTCCTACAGCACCAGTACAATCATTAGCATCCAATAAATGTGCTTATGCTATTGGCTGCTTTTCCCATCTTGCCCACAGGCCTAAATCCACATTTATAAAGCAATTTGTGAATGTCAGACCTCAGGCACTTCAGATGTACCAAGCATTATGATTATATATTGAAGACGTGGATAAGAAATGTTTGAGGTACATGCAGTTAGATGGTAGTTTGTTTCCCTCAAGATCAAACAGAAAGTAAAAACCAGGAAAAAATAAACTCAACTACCTGAAACAGACAAACAAATCTAACTAAGCCATCCACTCAGATAAGCCTTATATGGCAACTTTGTTACCAGAATTGTCTATAATTGTCTTATTCCCACTTACGTCACACTCTAGAAACAGGCAAGTAATATTCAACTTCACCATGCAAGCATATGTAGAGATATGCCATTTTTAGAATAATTATATTTAACTGAAAGGAAATTTTAGATTACAGCTTTTAAAAAATATATCTTTATCCCTAAAAAATTTGGAAGAATGACATGTTTAGGTACAAAACTTCTTATTTGCAAATGTAACAAAAAAAGCTGCTTGGAAAAAATATATTCTATCTTTCAACATGTACTGATTTAAAAATAATCTAACGAAGTGATTAAATGTATTTTCTCATGAAATCTTAGCCTTATTTTTTCAGGTGAAGAAAGTCGAGTTTAGATATACGAACAACTTACGCCAAGTCAGATAGCTAGGAAGTGGAAAAGCTGAAAGTCCAAAATATATCTCATATTTTTAACTGTTAACATGTGGTGCCTCTCATGGCCACGCATGGCTTTAGTAGTAGGAAATTTTCATGGGCTCTCTAAATAGCTGTACCTTGGGAATAAAAGGGCAAAGTTTCCCATACAGGAATTAGAGTGAAGCCAAATGGAGGAGAAGCCAGCAAAGGAATCTTTTTAAGTATCTTCCTTAGGATTTTTCCTGGGACCTTCCTAAGGGGTCTGACTATGTTTCCAGTGTTTAGGAAGTTAGGCCTTCTCAGCCTCACTCTTTCTGGCAACTGTGCCTAAGAATGTAACTCTGACATCACCTGTTCTCTTCATGATTCCCTCAGTGTACCCCCAGGGCCTTCAGAATAAATCCACAGTACCTTAGCATGATAGATATGGTTCTTTAAGAAATGGCCTCCATCTAAATCTCCAGTCTCATCTTCTCCCTCTCCCTTATCCGTATGGATCTTAGGAATTTAGTAATTTCCCCAACAATCATACACTTTCAGACCTCCATGCCTGTGCACATGCAACGCCCTCTGTCTGGAGCTGCTTCCTCTACTTCCTGAGATGTCTGGCACAGCTCCCACTCATCCCACTAGATGCCACCCATTTTCTGAGGATGCCCGTGTGAAGCCTTCATGAACGTACCTCAGGTACTTTACATACAACTCTAATTCCTACATGGGTAAAAGTTCCCATGTAGGAATTAGAGTATCTAGCTCCAAAGACTGAAGTCAAATAATGGAGGAGAAGCCAGGATATTAATGTTTTAAAGTATCTTCCTTTAAGGATCTTCCTGGGACTGTCCTAACGTAATGAGTATGTTTCTGAGCGCACACACACACACACACACACACACACACACACACCTTTTGACTGCGAGCTCTTTGAAGGCACAGATTCATTCTTCTCTGCCTCTATTCTCAGTATTTGGCACAGTGCTTGGCATGGAGTGGGTCTTCATTTATTTATTCAGCATTTACTCATCACATGCCAAGTACTAGGCACCACACTATCTCAGAATGACAAGTCAGATGAACTTGACCTCTGACTTTACGGAACTTACATTTCAGTAAATTTCAATAAATATCTGCTGAATTAAATCATATTCCTTACGGTTTGCTTAAATATTCCCACTCATGAGCAGCCATGCATGCTGGTCCTTGTGCCTGGAATATCCAACGCCCTCCTCCCTCCACGTTTACCCAAATTCAGTTTGTCCTTCGAAATACAGCTCATATTCCATGCTCCCAAGCTTTACATAACCAATCTCATCTATGCGGACCTGACCTCCATAAGAATTAAACTCACTACCATCATCTTTCCTTCCTCATGCAATTCACCCTTCTGACTTTCTTACTTCTGCCGACAGCAGCCTCCTCCCTGTGACCCAGTGCAAAATCCCTGACTCATCTTTGCCTCTTCCTTCGCTCAGCAGCTGTTGCATCCTTCCGCATCCACCCCTGCAATGCCACGGCAACCTGTTCCCTTCCTTTAGTTCCCAGTGCATTTACCGCCATCCAGCCCCTCATGACTTCTCTCCAGTCTATTGCTACAGCAGCTCTCTTTCTTTGTCCCGCTCCCCATTTCAATTCACTCCAGGTTAAGCTTCAGAGTTCTATTATAGTTCTATTTATTTTTACCTTTGCTCATAAATCCATAATAATACTTCCTCACTACCTCACAGATAAGGTTCAGGCTCCTCCCTTGACCCCGCTTTACTTTTCTAACATTAGAGGTTTACTTCAGGTAAACACATGTGTGTCATGAATATGCCTTTAGCCAATGTTTTTGCTCTGCTGCTCCCTCTCTGCTCATCTGAACTATTATTAAATCCCAATCATGGTTCCACACCTTTCTCAAAGGTGAGAAACCTTCTCTTTTTTTTTAATATATTTATTTTTTATAAATTTATTTATTTATTTTTGGCTGTGTTGAGTCTTCCTTGCTGCACGCAGGCTTTCTCTAGTTGCAGAGAGCGGGGGGCTACACTTCGTTGTGGTGCACGGGCTTCTCATTGCGGTGGCTTCTCTTGCTGCAGAGCACGGGCTCTAGGCGCACGGGCTTCAGTAGTCGTGGCACACAGGCTCAGTAGTTGTGGCTCGCGGGCTCTCGAGCACAGGCTCAGTAGTTGTGGTGCACGGGCTTAGTTGCTCCATGGCATGTGGGATCTTCCCAGACCAGGGATCAAACCCGTGCCCCCTGCATTGGCAGGAGGATCCTCAACCACTGCCCCACCAGGGAAGCCCTCAAAGCATTTTTTAGATTGTTTCCTCAAACTCCCTTCCCCATAGATGATAGAGAACTCTCCATCCTCAGAAGCAGCATGGAACTTCATAGCAAATTTTGCTACAATATATTTTGTCCTGTGTTTTAGTTGTTTATTTATTGTACCACTCAATTAGACTTGAGACCACTGAGAGCCATTTTGTGGTTCAGCTTAGAGTGACTCTTCTGTTTTCTCATGCACTTTTTGCATATCTGAATATAATACTGGATCACAACACTATAATGATTTGTTTTTGTGTCTATTTCCCACACTATGACAGTCCCTAATGTTGAAAGACCATGTATTATTTTTTAGTGTATTTCTGTGCCTGGCATACAGTCAGTGCTCAATAAATTTCTCTTGCATGGATTAACACAAAACTTTGGAAATATCTCCTAAATACATCAGTTAGAATGAATAATATGTTTCACTTACAGCCAGTATAGTCTTAAATATAGCTTCCCTCTAATTTTCCATGGTGTAAGATTCATCTCTACAACTACACTGAAATGAAAGATCAGCTTGATTTAGTCTTTGGGTTTTAGTCTGGGTTCTTTGAAGGAAGACATTGGTATACACTTCACTATTCCCCTTTGTTACGACAGTTCAAAATATATAACAGTTATCAATAGATGTTCATTAGCTGATTGATAGGTTAATTATCTGATTAAGGTAGGAAACAGAGAATGACCCAAAATGAGATTTCTCGTATATAATAACAAGCTGAAAGTTTTATTTCCTAACTTTAATCTACTGAACAAAATTTTTGCATGTTATGCCAAAGACTATTTTTTAAAGTAAAATAAACTTTAGAGACAGTTTAGACCAGAAATTAAACTTGGGTGGCAGAAAGAAAATTTGAGTGTAGACTCCTGAGAATCTATTGAAGTTTTTCTCCAGGTAAAAATATATACTCTCAAACATCCACACATCATTTTGAATACCATATAAAGTCATTCAAGGCCTCCATTAAGGTCATTTGTGACTTCAGATTAAGAAACTTTCTTTGGCCCTCGTGTTAAAGATGAAAAATCTCAAGTTCAAAGACGGTAGGCACTTGCCCACAATCACACAGGTATCTTACCCCCAGACTCCTGCTCTTTCCACTATACTAAGTGTTACAACAAATAGAAATGTTTAACACTATAAATGCTTAAATGCAATGCTGTTATTTGAATACTGTTAAATAATTTGCATCCTAGCAAGTTCAAGAGGTCCCACACCTCTGTTTTCTTCCATGTACAAACCTTCTGAGAAGCCCAAACATGACTCAACTTAGTGAGTGCAAAATCTTAGTTTTTCACTCTGGCAACAAATATTTAATTCAACGCATCTAGCAGATATTGACTGCTTTTTATGTGTTGAGCTTTGCGCTAGATGCTAAAAGCACAGAGATGAATAATACACATACGAGGAACAAATCTAGCCACTTCATCTGTTCTTGGAGACAGGAAGTATGTCTAATTAATCCGGTGCCCAGCACAGGGCCTGGTAACTAATGAGCACTCCTAAGTTTTTTGTTTAAAATAATATAAGAGGTGGTACATGGCCTTAAGCAGCTCATATTTTCTTGAAAATGTTTTCATTGTTATTTCTATTTTCCCAGACTGAATCATCAAGGTGTTGCATTTAAAAATTTTTAGTATCATTAGTGCTAATCATAATACTGAAAAATTCTAAAGACAGACCAACTAAACTTTTAAGAGGTTATAATAAAAATACACCTATTCATTTAAAAATTCAGGATAATGTTTTTAATGTCCTAAGAAAATCGTTCCATTAAAATCCAATTAGTCATTATTTTTGGCATCAAGTTTAAAAAGCATAACTATATGTTTCTCTTTTTAAACTTTTATTCTTTTAAATAAATTATTTTAAAGTATGCTACACTGAATATAGCTTCTTGGTTTAATCTACATTTATTTTGAGGAATTTACATTCATTTACTTCCATTACAACTTCATGCTTTCCATAGTTTTGTATATACATTTATATATATATATATATAAATGTAACTATATATATATATTTAAGCCACAATCCTTACCACATTTGTTGATGAATAATATCTAATAGAACTACTTTTTTCTCGTAAATGAGATCATTTTCTTTGTTTTTCAGATAATTTTGCTGTTAGTGTATAGACACACTGCTGATTTTTGTATGTTAATTTTGTACCCTGCAGCTTTACTAAATTCATTGATTAGATCTAACAGTTTTTTGTTAGAGTTGTTAAGATTTTCTATATACAAAATCACATCATCAGCAAATAGAGACAATTTTATTTCTTTCTTTCCAGTTCTGATGCCTTCTATTTCTTCTTTCCTGATTGTTAGACTATTTATTAACTGAATTTTAAGGATATGGTTAGATTTCACAGTTTAGCTTTCTTTCTTTCTTTCTTCCTTTCATTTTTTTGGCAGCTCTGCTTGTGGGATCTTAGTTCCCCAATCCAACCAGGGATCAAACCCAGGCCACGACAGTGAAAGTGTCGAGTCCTAACTACTGAACCGCCAGGGAATTCCCCAGTTTAGCTTTCTATTAACTTTGATGAACACCTTTTTTTGTTTCATGTTTTGAAGCATACACATACACTACCTTCACTTTGCTTATTTCTTTTTTTCCTATATTTAAAATCACAGAAAAATATGCATCTAACAAAAGAACTCAGACCTAATCTTGGAAAGCTGAAGGTAAAAAGTATGGGATTTTAACTTCAGCTGTTATAGTTATTTCCAAATCCTAAAGGATAGAGCAAAATTTCATATCCTACATATGCCTACTGCACAAGCCACTAGTTACAACTCGTTTCAGAAATAAATTATTTTTCCTAGTACAATCTTTTTAAGCTCATCATTCAACACAGTGAAATCATACAAAGCATTTATTAGCTTCAAGGTCTTTATTGGTTGCACAAAAACCTTCACTTGCACTTGTCATTTTTAAGCAACAGAAACCTAAGAACTTATAAATCAGTAGGAATGATTAACATTAGAAGAGCTTTTCCAAAAAAATCCAAGGAGAAACAGGAAATTTTTTTCTGCCTTTCTTATTAAAAGAAAAAGAAAGTAAAGGAATGAATGCAATTAGAGTACCATGGTATTTTCAAGTCATCTCCCAGGGCTAGATCAGTCACTAGTACTATATGCTCCTGCAGTAAAGAAATGGAAGAGAAAAAAAAAATGCAACGATCTAGAGGAAGAAGAAAGAATCAGTGGGACCAAACTGTAAATTGTACAAACAAAATTTTCTAAATTAGACACCTTATTAAATCTTAAAAGTATGTGTTTCTGCTATAGGTTTTTTTTTAACATCTTTATTTCCACATAAACTCTAATATTATCCTCTGCACTCAGGAGCCAATTAAATTTCTTGTCATTCTGCACATTTATTTAATAATCTAGAACACAAAATAGCAAAAAGTATCAGTGAAATACCTTTCCTCTTAAGAAAGACAGTGTCAATTCTTAGGCACTTTAAATACAAATTACATACAGAGGCTTCACTGGCTAGACATACATTCTTAATTTGAACAGAAAAATTGAGAGAAAAAAACTCTTCACACAAGTAACTATGCATATCTCATCCAGGGATGAAACTAAAAAAAAAAAAAAAAAAGTATTTCATTTTTATAATGATGTTTTATATCCAAACAGAAAAAAAAGAAAAAGCACCATCCATTAGATGTGCCTGAAACAAAACCATATCCCAACAAGGCTGCCCATCAGCTTTTACCTTATATCGGGTCCTCAAGCTACTACAGAAGCTAGCATACTAGAGAGAGTATCTTTATTGCTGTGAACCAAGTTTGAGAAATACTGTTTCAAAAGCTGTACATTTAGATGTGGTGAACACTTTATCCTTTATGTAAATAGGTATTTTATGTAGACTACAAAGAAAAATATAAATTGTTTTGTCCTTTATATATGTAAGTCTAGGATATCTATCACCATGGTAGCTTAATGCCAAAGACCTGGCCAGCTGTTATATTCTGCTTAGAAAAGTATACAATGAACATTTTCAGCAATTGACCTCTTTGATATTTCAAGCAAATTATACTCAGAAAATACAGTGGAAATTAAAAAAAAAAAAGAAGTATTTTCCCTGAGTTGTAGAATCCTCTTTTAGAATCACCATTTTTTTTCTGCTTCAAGCCCTAAAAAGACTCTAAACAAAGCAAATGTTCTCTCTTATAAGAAGAAAGAATAGAGACTGGATAGTTAGGCACACTTCTCTACTTCCATCAAGTCCCACACTCTTTCTCTGTACCACAGATAACCTTTAGGCATCATGGTCTAAAATACACAGTAAGAGAAAAATAATATTTTGCATAATGATAGTGATAGAGATGGAGATGGAGAAAGAGAGCATAGAGAGAGAAATATGAGCTAGAAACAAAAACTGTAAGAAAACAGTATAAGTGTTTAGGTTATTCAGTGCGAGCATAGAATACCAGAGTAGCAAGAAGCCTTAGTGATCATGTGGGGTAACCATTTCACTTATACCTAAGAAAATGAGACTCAGGGAGGTTAACTGTCTAGTGGAAGGATTACTGGCTCCTAAACAACAGAATGTAGCCCCTGTTAGCCACCCAAATGTCAGATGTTATCAATATTACATAGGAAAATGGCTATTCAACAATATCAGAAGAATACAAGGACCGGGCAAATAACCTAATGGAACAGGGCAGACCAGGTATGGACATCAGGACCTTGGGACATGGTGGGGAAGGTGATGAGCTGTAGAGTTTATGACCCATCTAAAGAGGGTAAAACTACTTGACTCAAGTGGATTTTCGCCTTGTGGGAATACAGGTCTGTTGTTACTGGATATACTGAATTTTCAAGAGAAGTCAGAAATCCAGATATTTAGTGGAAATCCCCTGATATTTAATTGTGAGAAACTAATTCAAGTTTCTTAACTCCCACATAGACCTAACATATCTGTGGCCCAGACACTGCCTACAGATTGCTAGCTCATGAACCTTGGTGTACAGCGGCTCAAATGCCCTCTGAAAACCTTTTTTTTTTTTTTTTTTTTTTTTTTGCGGTACACGGGCCTCTCACTGTTGTGGCCTCTCCCGTTGCGGAGCACAGGCTCCGGACGCACAGGCTCAGCGGCCATGGCTCACGGGCCCAGCCGCTCCGCGGCCTGTGGGATCTTCCCGGCCGGGGCACGAAACCGTGTCCCCTGCATCGGCAGGCGGACTCTCAACCACTGCGCCACCAGGGAATCCCTGAAAACCTTTTTATACGTGATCAACTGGTCAAAAGTTGGTGTCTCTAGTTACTTCATTAAGATAACCAATAGATTTCAGGCTAGGGAACTTTTCAGTGAAACCTCTTTAAGATGGTTGGTGTAATTTGCCTTCATTTTCCCTTCTCAGTTTTCCTTGATGGCCACCTAATTGTACTGGCTTCTCTAGACTGACAGACAATCCACTTCACAGCCTTATCTTCTTTGGTTTTGCTGAGAGTGAGTTTTGGGGGTTAAGGATTTTCTGAGTCAAGATTTTATCTCTTTGCCCCCCAAATCAGCAGCCTTGCCTACAAATGCAATTGCATTAGATACCACAAGCAAAGAAAAGATGTCAAATTTTCTTCAGGAAATTATGAATGATGCAGAGATTGCTTTGGAAAGATCTCCTTGGAGAACTGGGAGGCATAATCCCTGTCTGCAAACTGAATGATGTTAGGTGCCATTTCCTATGCACCGTCTGTGTAATACAGCCCAGGCAGGCACAGCCAAAAGAACACAAAGCAATTTCAACCTCATCAAAACCTTCCCACTCCATGTTCCCTGGTTTCTCTCATCTTGCTTCTTTTAAACTCTCTGCTGGCCCTGTCATTAATCTATTCAATAAATAAACACTTACTGAGCACTGACAACAGTGAACATAGACTCTATCCTCATGGAGCTTAAATTCTAGAGGCAGGGAGAGATATAGATGGACACGGTGAGTGCTGGTAAATGTTTAGCAAGCAGTTCTCCAGGGAGAAGACTCTGACTTGTAGTGTTTGATGATTTGTTATAAATACTCCCACCATAGCTGATTTCAAGCTATCAATGTACATCACTGAAGGCAAAGTTGGGAGAGACATCAGTAGCATGCCATTGTATGTTTCCACCATACAGATGTGATCGATGAAAATAATCGCAAGAGCATAAATAATAGTAATATGTAGCAAAGTAATTAGGAAGTGATGAGTTTTTAGTGTTATTACCTAGTTTTTTAACATAAATTATTTCATTGTAAGTTTACATAATGGAACTTTTAATAATGTCTGTGTTCTTAACAACTAGCTCTAAAAATTACTGAAAATTTAAAATTTGGTTATCTTGGCTTTGTACAAGCACACTACTGGATACAGATAGATTGATAGATAAATGGATTTTTAATAAAATGAAAAAGGAAGTGATAGATTAGACAAAAAAAAAAAAGTGGGGGAGAGATAAAGAATAATAGAGGAGGTTATCCATTGAAAGAGATCTAAGAATCAGAAACCCTGAGTCTAGAAATGGCCAGCCAATGAGAGAATGTCTTCTACCACATACCCAGCATAATCAATCAGTGCTTTAACATTTCTTGTGACAGCAGCTCCCGCTTTAGTGCCCCACTCCATCTTTGGATATTTCTGACTGAGGGAAAGTATTTCCTTTTATTGAACTAAAATCTATCTTCTTGTAGTTATGGTTTATAAATTGAGCTTGGTTAAGACTTAGGAGTTCTATAAATGGGACCCAAGGATCTCAGAGATCTCAAAGTCTGGTGAGGAGAGGGATGGGAAGGCTGGCTAGAAGGAGCCATTCCAGCTTCTGCTCTAAGTAGTTGCACAATTTATACCTTTATATAATAGAAATCTCCTTAAACTTGTATTTGAGAAAATAGTTTTATTTTTAAAACCAAGTTGAGACCCACTTCTATAATTATATATACTTATTACTTATATATTACTTATTATATACACTTGTATATTATATACTTCCACCAATTTATAAATTTCCACAATGATATATATCTTTGTCTCAGTAAGGACAGGCTAGATTATGCAAGAGTAGCAAAATGATCCCCAAAATCTAAGTGCTTTAATTTATTTTTTTATTTTTATTTTTGGCAGTGTTGGGTCTTTATTGCTGTGCGAGGGCTTTCTCTAGCCGCAGAGAGTGGGGGCTACTCTTCATTGCGGTGCGCAGGCTTCTCATTGCGGTGGCTTCTCTTGTTGCAGAGCACAGGCTCTAGGCGCACGGGCTTCAGTAGCTGTGGCACATGGGCTCAGTAGTTGTGGCTCGCAGGCTCTAGAGTGCAGGCTCAGTAGTTGTGGCGCATGGGCTTAGTTGCTCCACGGCATGTGGGATCTTCCCAGACCAGGGATTGAACCCGTGTCCCCTGCATTGGCAGGCAGATTCTTAACCACTGCGCCACCAGGGAAGACCCTAAGTGCTTTAATATGACAGAAGTTTATTTCTCATTCATGAAATGTTCTCCAAGTCCATGTGACATTGCTTACTTTTGCTCACTTTCACTCATCATAGAAAGTGACAAAGTTACATGTTCAAGGAAGAAGCAGATAAGGGCATACTTCCTATGCTCAGAGGAGCAGAACTGAAAACAGTATTGAACTGCACTAATGCCTAGTACACACTTCCACTCACTGGACTATATACTACTTATACCCCTAATAACTTTAACTAGGACTATACAAAATTTGATCTTTAAAAGTGACACATGAAATTCTGACATTTACCATTACTTTAACCTATTATTTATTCCCTATTGAAAACCACTGATAGAAGAAGAAAACATATCGTTCCACCACTTGTGATTTTGACTTTTAACACTTTCAAAGAGGTTGTCTGTGACTACAATGAGGGAACTTAATGTTGCCATCTGAGAACAAAACCTTCAGAAACAAACCACAAATGGCAAAATTAGTTCTCAGTAGAAATAACCCACTCCAAAAGATATGTACCTGAGTCTACTCAGGGACTCTCGCTTATTACATTCAACAAATGCTAAATGCTAGAATACTTTCTTTTCTTTCTCTTCTCCCTTTCTTGACTTTTGTTAAGTACTCTCAGCTATTTCGGGGGTTGTGGAAGCTTCTTACGCTTACATTGCAAAATAACCCTCTAGACAAAGGGTTGGTAAACTACAATCCATGGACAGAATCCAACCTACGCCTTGTTTTTGTATGAACCCTTAAGAATTGCTTTTGCGGGCTTCCCTGGTGGCACAGTGGTTGAGAGTCCGCCTGCCGATGCAGGGGACAAGGGTTCGTGCCCCGGTCTGGGAAGAGCCCACATGCCGCGGAGCGGCTGGGCCCGTGAGCCATGGCCGCTGAGCCTGCGTGTCCGGAGCCTGTGCTCCGCAAAGGGAGAGGCCACAGCAGTGAGAGGCCCGCGTACCGCAAAAAAAAAAAAAAAAAAATTGCTTTTGCATTTTGAAAGGGTTATAAAAACAAAAGTGACCTTCTGCATGGCCTGCAAAGCCTAAATCATTTACTTTCTGGACCTTTTCAGGAAAAATCTGCCTACACCCACTCTAGAACAAAAAGCCCCATATTCGCTGGAAATCTATGGTTGAAGTTCAATGATTGCATTAAATTCCATCAGGAAGTTAGGAAGCATGGACAAAAAGATAAATAACAACTTATCTACTAAAGTTATTTTGCAAGGAAGCATTACAAGGATTTCTGGGTAAACCTAGCTCCAATAAGGCAATTTTTCCAAAATAAGAAGTCTCATGAATTTCTTGGAAATGTGGACTTCGGGAAGGAAAGTTGTAATGTAGGTGAAGAGTTTGTTAAAATGCAGTAAAGGGGCAAAATCAGCAATTCTTCTGTAAACCAAGCATTCCTACATGTAGATGAGCACAGACATTTTAGGGCAGTACAGATGTAAAATATGATGAAATTTTAATATGAGTCAGATTTCCATAATGATGATAATATCATCATCATAAGAGTATTCACACCCAGTGCCAGAAAGATGTAGTATATAAAAAGAATGAGTAAGAAGTTGTTATAAAATCTTGGGAAAAGAAATTAAAGGAGAGTCTTGTGAAGCTCATTTCAGGACAGATAACCTAAAAACTCACCAAGAGGTTGTTAAAATTATAGATAGATAGATAGATAGATAGATAGATAGATAGATAGATAGATATTTTCAAGAAGATTATAGAGAGAATTACAGATGGGTGATTCGATCACTTAGGATGTATTCAGCTTCAAATAACAGAAAACCCAATGAACAGTAAACAATAAGACAATTATTTTTCACTTCTACCAAGTGTGGAGGTGGCTTTTCCAGGGTTCATTCTGTTGCTTAATAGGATCATCATGAACCAGCCTCTTTCCATTCTTGTGTTCCATACCTCAGCTCAGTGCACTGGCTTTTTGCCCTCGTAGTCACAGAATAACTGCTACAGTTTCATAGATAGTTATCACCTCAACAACATCCCAAGAAAGAAGGGAAGGAATGATGCCAGTGACCTCTCTTCATATGCCTATCCTTTTCATTGGGAAGAAAATTATCATTCTCAAAGGTTCTCAATAGTCTTTCGCCAAGTATCTTTGAGTCACATCCAAGTATCTGGATTTTCAACTTCTAGTGTAAGGGGACAAGACATAAAAGAATAAAGGGGTAAGAAATACTTTGGAGTTACCAGCCAAGCAGGTCTGCTACTGATCTAAATGATATTGGGAAATTTCATTAAAGAAATATCCACATTCTTCTACTTTCACTCTGAGAGATAGGCTAGGTCTACTGGACCTTTGGTATCATCCAAAGTAACCATTCTCATGATATGGGGTATCACTAAGGAGCCTGATTCATCTGGGCTTCTGAACCTGGTCCTCCTTATTGCTTGCACACCAGCCCAACTCATAGACCTGAGGAAGCAGCAACAAAGTTGCATTCAGAATCAACAGCACAAAAATCTACCAAGAAAACTTTATTGTAAGATGAGATTGTAAAATGACAAGAAAGGTTTTAAACAAGAGAATCTATTGGTGAATAAATTGGATATATATGGAATATTTTGGTGGAGACTATATATATAGTTCAATGATGTCATCTCTAAAAATATTTTTTGGAACATTCACGTAGAAATGACTTTAGGGTCAATTTATAAGTCACACAAGGAATTCAGTCTTATTCCTTTCTATTTCTTCATAATTAATCCTTTAATATTTTTTGCATACAGAGTCCTGTTAATATTTTTTATAAGTAAAACTGCCCAGTTACTTAAAAAGCTTAATCACCAGATTTAATTCCTAATAAATTTAAACTGCTTTCTTTAAGCAGACTCACATTAAAATATTTACAATTTCTCATCACTGAGAGTTTTTTTCAAAGTATCTTTCATCTTAAAGGTAGAGTTTGTGTAATTTTCAAAACATTTGTCAAAACAAATCAACAATAAAGCCCATGACCTTCTTTCATCTTCACACCAAGCATGTGAAAGATACTCTAGTTAGGAAAAATCATAGACACAACTCATAAGACTCAGTTCTTGGCCCTGAGGAGTTGATCAGTTTAACAGAAAAAGAAAAAAAGAAGACTAAATTCTAAAAGTTGGGTTCTATTTCCACTCCACAATTTCATTCATCCACAAAAAAGTACTATCACCTAGTATATAAAAGGCACTGAGATGGGGGTGGGGAAAATGAAGGACTGTACCTTCATGGATTTACTGCCTGGCAAAGGCAACAATAACACCAGGTAGAAAGTGGTAAGTAGAATAAAGGAACTATATACAATTACAAAATGTTACAGCAGTGGAACTCATGGGTGACCAGGCATGAAAGAAGAAATCGTGGTGCTCATGTTGCTATTAACAAGATATTAGGATCCACAGAAGTGAAAGGTATATGATGAAACTAGAAGTACCCAATACGTAGGTAGGTATTAATCAAAAAGGTACAAGAAGTTCAGACTTTATTTGCAGGCAATATGAAGTCAGCAACATTTTCTACAAGGAAGTTGGATAATCAGTCAGAACCAAGTTCCAGGAAGAAGAACCTGGTCAGATGAATTAATGGTGGGAGACCAGATGCTCAGAGACCAGTGAGAGGAGTACCGTAAATAGATGAGATGTTCCGAGGTGATGCGGGCCTGAACATGTGCAGACACAGTAAGAACAATGAGGAAGGGACAGACACAGAGGCAGTTCCTCTCACTCCTGGCTGCTTTCCGAATTACCTGTGGAAATTTAAAAATTCAGACGCATGGCAAAAGAGAACACGAATTCTGCAGAAGAGGAAACAAGAATGGTAAAGACACAAAAGAAAAGATGCTCAGCCTCATTAGTTATCAAGAAAAGGCAAATTAAAATCACTGTGAGATTCTACTTTACATCCTCCAGTATGAAAACAAAACCAAAAACTTGGGCATTGACAAGTGAAGACAGAAATATGGAACAACACAAATTCTCATGTACGGCTGGGAGTACATGGGTATAACCACTATGGGGGGAAAAAGTGGCATTATTTTGGAAAGTTGAAAATGTAAATGTGAAGATGCAGTCCAGTAATTCTGCTCCTAGGTGTATGCCCTAAAAAAGTTGTATAATATGTGCCTCTGGGGAAAAAAAGAAAAACAATCTAAATATCCATCCATGGGACAGTGGATGAATCGACTGGGTTGTAGTGGTAAGTGGGGTACTATATTAAATAAATGAGCCACAGCTGTAGGCACCAGCACAGACGAATCTCAAAATGATAATGGAGAATAAAAAAGGCAAGTCACAGAGTATTGACATAAGGTTCAACAAACAAAATTTGACCATATGTTGGTTAGGAAGACACATATCTGTAAGAAAACTACAATGAAACCTAAGGGGAAAATAATGTTAACATTCAGAATAGAAATTTCCCTTGAAGAGAGGGAGAAAGAAATGGTAGACCAGTAGTACTTAAGAGACTTCAGTTCTACTGGTAATGTTCCATCTTTTTGAACTGCATGGTACTTTAAAAAATCATTTTATTATATCCACACTTTATTTTTGTATTTTATATTGCATTTATTCTTCAATATCTATGAAACCTTCATGACTCAAAATACAGATACTTATACCCCAACATATCCAGGGATGGGTTTTAGGAGCAGTATTTTTAAAAGGCTCCACAGGTGACTCTCACACAGGCTAGGAATCACTGTATTAGGACAGCAAATTTGGCAGGAGGTCAACAATTTTAGGCTGTAGTATAGGAGCATCAAATGACACTCAGTTGTGAACTTTTACTTCTAGAGAGAGAAACAGGTACCATTAACCAAAACAGGGAATTCAGAAGGAGAACTGGATTAGGAAAAACTATGATCAAGATAAATTTAAGGTACGAATAGGGCCAGGACCATTTGTTGAAGGTAACCGGTTAAAGCAATTAATTTTTCAGTTAATTTTCATTAAATGGAGAAACTTTATCTGTCTGAAGGCCAGGACTGGAGGAAGTAGGCTTCTTTAGGAGGTAGCTTCCAGCCCCAAGAACTATTATATGGAATTTATGCAACTTCCCAGGAAAATATGACAAAAGGACTTGTTAAATTGCTTTAAAATTAAAGGGTTTTTAAAATAAATCATAACAGGATTAGAACCTCCCAACTTGCCAGTCTCTCTAATAAGGGATATTCTTGTGCTTATCTGCATTGGAGGGGATAGCTGTTGCTATGGTAATTACTCTCCTGCAAACTTAAGAATAAAAAGGCTGCTGTTATAAATGACACACCACTTTATTCTTTCCAAGGGCAGCATGAGCTATGCTCCCTGTGCCTGACCAAGCTGTGTTCAAGTTGGAGTCATCACTAGAGACAGAGTATCCTGTCTCCTGCTCTGCACGCATCTCTCCTCAATGGATTCACACAAGCTGTAGGGTTTGCAAGTTATGGTCAGCGTACCGGAAATTTTTTTATTAAGTTTTCAAGTAGTTAAATGGATTCTGAGGCTCTGGGGAAAGAAATTTCCCTTGCTGGGGACCTCCATGCATCACCATTAACCCTGATTTATCTTACAGGGATACAGGAAGTGTCCAAAAGTAAATCAGTGCTGATCAAATTATTTCTAACCTCTCTTATCCTGCAAGTTCCTAAGAACTAAAAGTGGATGAGTGAGTCATTATCACTGTAATTATTTCAATTAGTACATCGTCGGAGCTACCACTGATTGTCAATATTCCACATACATTATTATTTATTATAATAAAACATCAAGATAAACATTACTATCCCTACTTTGTAGATGAAAAAAGTAGGAATCAAAGAGATTAATTTTCCCAGAGTCTCTGCTATCAAGGAGTACAGGTTGAATTAAAAATCTAAATCCAAGAAGTTAAAGAAAAATTTTGATCCATCTTACTGAAAACGTGTGCTGTTCCTCTGCTTCTAGATCTCCTCTTCAAGTAATTCTAATTGCCCCCACTGAATCTCTTGTATTAATACACATTTCTGACCACACACAGTCTAATCTCAAAAGTGAGAAAGCAATGATTCGATTAATCTTTATGATTTCATACTTTACCTTACCCATAGAATAAGATTACTAGAATTTCAAAAAGTGCCTATCTAACTTAAATATTTGAAGGTCCACTTTTTTTCTGTAGAGAATTACTGAGACTAACTGCAGTCATTCAAGGAGATTAATGTGGTTATTCAGGGATAGAAGCCATTCTGCATTTTTAAAGATACTTCCTCTGTGTATCTGAGAAAATGAAGAACTAGACCACCTGAATATACTGCAGAGAGAAAAACCTGTATCTCTCCGATACACAATCTTGACAGCACTCCCACCCCTGATCTCAGTCTCCAAATGCTCTGAAAGATAAATATTGTCACTATCACTTCTGCCTTTTAAAGTCTGATCAAATCTGAAAATACTTATTTGCCCCCTTGGCCTCATGGAAGTATCTGACAGCAAAGACCTTTTCTAACCAAATCTTACAGTCTTTTTTCCTAATCAATCTCTTTCTATGTTTGATACTGCTCTTGTTCTTTTCCTTCAGAATTTTTTTTCCTTAACCTGATTTCTCTGAAATGATACATTTCTGGCCTCTTTCTACCTCTGAGGTCATTCTTTCTCTTCTTTAATCATCACTGCAGATATTTCCCTGCGCTTTACAGAATAAAAGCAAACACAAGAGAGAATGAGCAGAGAGATATTAGAGAAAGAGATATTAGTAAGTATCTGAGACTAAGTAATACAAACAGCAAACTCATTCAGAATGGGCTCTGTTGTTAGACTAACGAAATCACAGCTCTGGCGCACCTACTAGCTTTGTGACATTCCGTCATTCAGCCACCAAATGCTGAGATCTTCAACGTACAGGCATAGTAATAAGTGCTGAATAGGCAGTGGTAAACAAAGTAGTTCCCTGTGGTAGATTATACTAATGTTTGCCAAATATTTCATTTTTCCTCTCTTGGGTGCCATCCTCTAGAAGGATTATATATACCCATCCTGTTGTACAGTACTTAGGAGTGGTCATGTGACTTGCTTTGGTCAATAAAACGGGCAAATATTCAAAACCCACCATGTGGTTCCATGTCCCTTTTCCTTCTGCTTCCTTGCAACTGGCAACACTCCAGATGAAGGCTGTTCTGTCAGCAAATAACACAATAAATGTGTCTCTAAGCTTCCACCTCCTAGGTGTGTTGCAGGGAATTAAAAAAGACAATGTACATAAAGTTCCTAACTTTTATACATGTAAGTATTAAACATCCATCACATAAACAAGCCCTCAGCTAGTTGAGGAAAACATGGTTTGAGTACTTTGAGTACTTCACATATTTATACGCAAGACACACAAATAAGGAAAAAAAACTGCAGTTTTGTATACGTGGTGCTGGGAACACAAGGTAGGAATAGATTATTCTGCCAGGTAAAACTAAGCTCATTAAAGGAAAATTAGAAGTTTTCTCCAAAGAAAGAGACAGTAGCAAGAATGAAGGAGGGAAGAGAAAAAAAGCATGAGAAACTAAGAAAAAGCATGAAAAAAGATCACAGCACTCTAGGAAAATTACAAGTAATTTAATAAAGTTAAAGAATAGGATGCAAATATGGAAAGAAGCAAGACGCCCGGGATGGCATTTAAGGGGAGTCTAAGGGGGAAGGGCACCGTGTGCCAGGCCCAGATTTGGCTTTCAACAGGAAAATAACCACAGCCAGATTTGCATTCCAGAAACATCCCTCAGAAGGCAGTGTTGAGGGTAGAAGAGGCTGGAGCAGAGGCTAGTTAGAAGGCAGCCAAGGCATTCTAGATGAGATGTGGTGAGAGCAAAATCAGTGTCAGTGACAGCTAAGCAATGAATTTTAGCTTTGTGTTCTGGTAAATACAGCAGAAGAGGCCCCATATTTTTGTCTGACAGAAGAAAACTTACAAGTTTATCTGGAGAAACATTTTCCTGAGGTGTTAATCTTTGAAGAATGACACTAGTATATGGATCCTTCTAAAATGCAAATCAAGTAACACAATGAACATTATGTTTAATTACAATTTTTCAAAAGACATATTCTTATAATATATATAATGGTAAGATTATAAATTATACTTATTGTTTGTTGAAAAGATAGGGAAGACTAAATATATGAATATAATGCCTAAATAATCCCACTACCAACAGATAGCTATCTTTAATTTTAGTGTGTATTCTTCTAGCCCTTTTTGCTCATTCATATAGATACAAAACACAAACACAATTCTATTTTTTTCTTAAAGTAAAGTTTTTATGTAGAATCCGGCCAACATAATAAGTTGCAATAACAAAAAAGGAAGGCTAGAGTTTTCCAATTGGGATTGGAAGAAAATAAAATCAATTCCTGTGTATACTGCAATGAGTTAAGACTCCTCAATAAACCACACGCCCACTGACACACACACATAAACCTTCAATTATTAGAACAGTCTCGCTTTAATATTTAAGGCTCAGTCCTTTTGTTTTAAAATTTCAACCTTAAACTGAATTCAAAGCTCTTCTATTCCCCTGCCACCAGTGAAAGCTGGATTTGAGTTGACTCTTAAAAGCTGTGAAAGTGAAGTGAGGCATCCTGACACCCCACCTCCTTCCTCTTAAAGGCTAACTCCTCCAAAGGAGGGGAGGGTAAAAGGGGCAAATCTCTCCTAGTTTTACTGGGAGAGACTAGCATATTCTCCCATTATTTTCCTGGTTATTGCTTCTCTGATTAACAATGACACACTGGCTTCCATGCAGCAGGCATCTTGATAATGTCCCTTGCATTGGGCCTCTCTTCCCAAACACTGTACTCCCCCCAAAGACAACCATCTCTCCAGGGTACATTGTAATTAACCTTTGTTCTCAGCTTTGGAACTCAGCTGCAAGTCCAGAAAACAAGAATAATCTCACCTAATATTCTATTCCATGACTATGTTTATGAATATTTTTGTTTTGTTACAAAATTCTTTTTCAAATTATAATTTTAGAAAAATGCTTTTTACAGAACTTATTTCATAGAGAAAGGCTGCTTACAAAAGTAGGATCACACACATGGTATTACATCTTACTTTATTTAATTTGTACTTGATCGTATGCATTTTCTCAGTTTAAATACTCCTCAAAAAATGCTTTTTATGGCTTAATCATAAGTAGTACAATATTTTCTTATTACAGACAAGTTGCTTCCCATTTTTGCCCATTATAAACAATGCTGTGATTCACATTCTTGTTTATATATCTTTGATTACTACCTTAGATTTTACCTAAAAATGCAAATGAGTATCAACCTTTTACGGTTATTGATACAAACTGATGACTTATCTGTCTTTTGAAAAACTACACCAATTTTTATTTCTACCTACAGTTTAAAAGATCCTTTCATAACAATTTCTTCAATACTAGCTATCTTTCCTTCTGAAATCTTTTGTAAATTATCAGTTTGGTAGCAGAAAAAAATGGTACCCTCTTGTTTTAAATTGCATTGCTTTGATTACCATGGAGAATTAATATTTTCAAGTGTTTATTAGCTGTCAGAGTTTTGGATAATTAATAACACTCTCCACACACACACACACACACACACACACACAAACAGTAAATTAATAATCACTAAAAATTGAAGCAGGAATCACACTAACCTAAAAATAACCTTCTTAATGTTTAGTCTGATCAAAAAAGAAAATGTAGCTTTAGATAACAGTTGGGAGTCCCAAGATTCTTCTAACATTGAAATATGAGCAGCAGAGGTGCATTCAAAGAAAAGAGAAAATAGAGAAAGAGCTGAGCCATGCATGTGCGATTTTTTTCTCCTAAATCCTTAAAACCAGATAAGTAAATTCTCCTCACGTAAGACAGAGTGAGAAATGGGGAAATGGGCTAAGGCTGATGGGTTCCTGTGGAAACATGAGGCAAGGAAATAGGATCCATTCCTTACATAAGCCATATGTATGAATTATTTTATTGACTGCCTTTATGTCCTTGGCCCATTTTTCTTAGAGGGGATTAGTATTTTTATTATTGACTTATAACTGCATTTTATTTAATAAGGATTCATCTTGGGACTTCCCTGGTGGTGCAGTGGCCAATACAGGGGACACAGGTTCGAGCCCTGGTCCGGGAAGATCCCACATGCTGTGGAGCAACTAAACCCGTGTGCCACAACTACCGAAGCCCGCGCACCTAGAGCCCGTGCTCCGCAACAAGAGAAGCCACTGCAATGAGAAGCCCGCGCACCGCAACCAAGAGTAGCCCCCGCTCGCCGCAGCTAGAGAAAGCCCACGCGCAGCAACCAAGACCCAACGCAGCCAAGAATAAATAAATAAATGATTTTTTTTAAAAAATAAGGATGCATCTTTGTCATATATACATCAACTGTTTTTCTCACTTTATTTCTTGGTTTATAATTTTATTGAGCAGAAACTCTTAATTATGCATTTGGTATCTCAATGAAACTTTTTTTTAAGTTTCTGTAAATTTAAATAAGTTTAAATTTACAGAAAATTTGCAAAGATTTCACAGAGTTCCTATATACAGTCTACCCATTTTCCCACTAATGTCCTTTTACTGTTCCAGGATCCAATCCAGGGTACCATATTGCATTTAATCTCAGTTTGATTTTTAATTTTGGTTGTACTTCTTTTTTATTTAATTTACAGAGCCAAGAATGTTAAATTTCTTCTCTCAAATTGACCAATCATTTGACAAGTAATTACTGTGTTCTCCAGTGACTACAAACACCAACTTAATCTTATAAATAACTTCCAAATTTGTATTTCTTAAATTAAATTCCTACAAAAGCAGAGATGCAATATTTAACTTTGGCTCTCAAAGCACAAAATGCGTTTGCTCAAAACTGTGTGTTGAATGCAGAATGAATGAATATTTTTTCTGCAAAATGTGATAATTTTAGTATAGCCATATACTTTTTGATAACCTAGAACAACCAAGCTATTCCATAACTAGGTATTTACCCATGACAAATGAAAACATATATGCACACAAAGACTTAATTTTTAAAAAGTTTGTAGCTGGCGTATTTGTAATAGCCCATTGCTGGAAACAACCTAAATCCCAATCAGTAGGTTAATGGATAAACAAATTTTGGTATATCCATACAGCAAATAAAAGGAAAGGCATTGACTGAGGAAAAAAGAGTACATACTGTAATCTATTTATATAAAATTCTAAAACTACAAACTAAGCTACAGTGAAAGAAAGGAGATCAGTGATTGCCAAGGGCTGAGGCAGAGGGACAACTGACTGCAGAAGGAGGAAAACTTTTGATGCTAATAGAAATATCTCGATGGTTGTGGTTGCTGTGGTGGTTTCATGAATGAATGCATTTAATACCAAAACATCACCAAATCGTAGACTTCAAGTGAGGGTAATTTACTGTACATAAGAAATACCTCAGTAAAGTTGCTTTCAAAACATTGCATAAGGTGCACAAAATAATCTGTTCGTTATAGCAATATACGTTACAACTCATTCTTTATCGATTTATTTCACCATTATAAATGTTTTCATGTTTTCTCTACATTACACACACATATATGATAGTATGCTTTTTTAAAAATGAACTCTTCTTAATTTTTAAATGACTTTATTGAAGTATAGCTGATCTACAATGTGTTAGTTTCAGGTGTACAGCATACTGCTTCTTTTTCAGACTCTTTTCCATTATAGATGATTACAAGATACTGAATATGGTTCCCTGTGATAATACAGTAGGTCCTTGTTGCTTATCCATTTTATATACAGTAGTGTGTACCTGTTAATCCTAAACTCTTTATTTAGCTAAATTAGGAGTTTGGGATAGTGTGCTTTACATGATTTTAGTTACAAGGATAAAGGAGCAAAAAGATTTAAAGACTACCAATCCAGAAAACTGGAGGAAAAGAATGATGATATGTCTCTTGAGCTGTTTCTATCAACCAGCAGCTGTCTCAAGCAAGGCTTTGCAAGCAATGTGCTTTAGTCAATTCAGGACTGAATTTTCTGTCAAGTGTGCGGAGTGCCCCAGTCCTTCTGTTCACCTGGCTCTCTACTCTGGGTATTACCCAGAGCTCAAAACTTGGCCTTCTGCACTGTTCTGTCTTTATTCGAAACCTTTGCTTAGAGCTCGAATACACTTACGGCTCCCAACATCACTGTGACGCTGAAGACTAATAAATCTGTACTCCAGATCTCTCACTGGTTTTCCTTTGCCTCAACCCCTGTGGCCTGCTGGACACACTAATTTCCAAAGTTCTATTCCAACTCAAATATTCTAATCATATATCTTCTCAAACCAGTTCCTTTTCATAATCTTGCATTACTGCCAAAGAAAAAAAATACGCTGAAGTTATCTTTGATTCATTCACCTCTTTTACTTTTAAAATACTAATTTCTGCCAACTTTCGTCTTCTGGCCTTAATTTACTGTCTGTGGCAGTGATTCCTTGAAACCATGGTGGACCCTCTCCTCCAAAAAACCACACTGGTACACAACATTTTCATATAGTTTTTCATTTTCATGGACCACTCCCCACTCCCAACCCCTAACCAAAAATGTATGGATCTCGATATTGTTCACTTCTAAAATCTGGATTCTGTGATGTGGCTCTTTCTTGAGAGTTCCAGAACCACTTTCCAAGTACTTTCCAGACAGCTGTTATTTTACGCTGCACAAATGTCTCAAACTCAGGAGGTTCAAATCTCAATGTGCCATCTCCCCACCCAAAATTGCACCTTTTTCTTGCTCCTTTTTTTTAAGTGAGTCACAACACCGTCCTCCCAATTATTTAAAATAGTAACTTGAATAGTATTGTTAACTCCTTTCTCCCCACACCCCTCACATCTAAATAGTAATGATGGTAGTCTGACAAAATTGGTCAAGGGTGTAAATACAGCTTCATTCGCCAAGGTGGTAAATGGCCCACCATATACACTCGAGTCTTTTCTGTATGAATAAAGCAAGTGACTCATTCCTTTCCAGTCTGGTAGCCAATACTCAAGACCTCACCCTGGGATTGAGTCAGGAGCCTCCTCACTCCCCCTGTTCTCAACCTTTTCCAGTTCTAACATCTCCCACCATGTATGAACATGGATTTAGCTTTTCCCTCACCGGCCCCCTACAGAAACTGGTGTCCTTATCCTCATTCTTAAGTCTTTCTATCCCTAGGGCAACTTATCCAGGGCTGCCTGGACCTTTTAGGAAGCATAATTAAATAATTAAAAGATAATTAAATAGAAAATAAAGAGGCTAGAGAATCACTGTTTACACTCTCCCACCCCACATCCGGTGCTATTATTTACATTTTCCTGGGGAACTTCACAATAATAAGCTTTCTAGTATGACACATATAGTTTCATACAGGAGGCTAAAATAGTCATGCCCCCATGATAGCTACGCAGGTCCTGGAACTAAAAACAGCTTTATCTATGTATCTCAGCATTCCCAACAAACATTAATATTCCCAAAGCGGGGACTTCCCTGGTGGTGCAGTGGTTAAGAATCCACCTGCCAATGCAGGGGACACGGATTCGAGCCCAGTCCGGGAAGATCCCACATGCCTCGGTGCAACTAAGCCCACGAGCCACAACTACTGAGCCCACGTGCCACAACTACTGAAGCCCGTGCACCTACAGACCATGCTCCCCAACAAGAGAAGCCACCACAATGAGAAGCCCTCGCACCACAAAGAAGAGTAGCCCCCACTCGCCACAACTAGAGAAAGCCCGCGTGCAGCAACGAAGACCCAACGCAGCCATAAATAAATAAATAAATTTCTTTTAATGTTTTAAAAAAATAATTAATTAATTTTAAAAAATATTTCCAATGTGTGCCAAAAGATGAAAAAAATTGAGAGGCATTGCAAGCACAAAAAAACCCTCAAGAGTCTAAAAACAATGAATTTGCATCATGGCATTTTACTGTCTGGGGAATTCAATGTCACCAACCTATAGCTAAAACCTAAATGGTTATGGCCAATTACACTCGGAAGGGATTTGTTAAAGTTGGTTTAAGGCGGGGGGAGCAGCAGAAGGTGAGAAATGGTAGCTCTGAGCAGTCGGTGTAGCTCAGGCATGGCGGGGCTTGGAGTGTCCTCACAAAGGAAGGAGTCCAGTGGAGAAACTAAATCCAGTCAGGAACTAACTGGAGGACCTGGGAATCTAGAAAAGGAATCCTCAGAGCAGAAGCTGAAAGCCAGGAGCAGAACCCAAAAATGAGTCAGAGGAAATGTAAAAGGTCAGACCTTGGGGAAGGAAGCAAGAGATGCCAAATCAGCAGAAGGCTGTGGGCGGAGATCAGGGATGAGTCAAGTCAGCTGTTCTTGAGGTCAAAAGAGGGCTCTCCTTTGAGCCACCAAGAGGGTTAATCATTCTTTACTGAAATGAAATGAACTAAACTTAATTCTTTGTCAAAACCTAAATAATTCAGTGCGTTATTTTAGTCTGTGTAATGACGCTATGTTTTTGGGTTTTACTTTATGTTTCTCCCCTACTTTCCTCATTTCTCTTCTGAATGCTTTTCTATTTTATGTAATTTTTATTTAATGTTAATGCAAAAGCAACTTTCAAGTTGTTCCACATAAACAAAAGAAAATATTTTTTTAACTTGATTGAAATTAAGTATATGTAATGATCTCATATTATAAAGGGAAAATCCAAAATATTTTTTATCATTAATATTATGATTATTTGTATTACTAGCAGCTACCACTTACTAAATTTTTTGTAACCTCACGTCATGTACTGTGCTAGGTGACATTTATTCCTCACAATATCTACAGGAGGAATTATTAGTCCCAAAACAGACAAGGAAACCAAAGCTAAAAGAGGTCAAAAACTTTTCCCTGGATCCTAGAACTAATAGATGGCAGGAATGAGATTTAAATTTGTGACGTGTCTGATTCCAAACCCTGTGTTCTTCATTACCGCACTAAGCTAAATTTTGTTTAAAAGATTCTTGTTTAAATATGACCCACACCGCCTGGAGGGGTGGGATAGGGAGGGTGGGAGGGAGGGAGACGCAAGCGGGAAGAGATATGGGAATATATGTATATATGTAACTGATTCATTTTGTTGTGAAGCTGAAAATAACATACCATTGTAAAGCAATTATACTCCAATAAAGATGTTAAAAAAAAAAAAATATGACCCACATAAAACGGGCCATTTGTTTAATGAACAGCTGTCAAAGCACTGCGATATTAAGTACTTTTCCAGGCACCCCTGGGGCAAAAGAAAAAGAAAAATCCGATACAGCCCAAGCCTTCTAGAACTCTGAAGTTAAGTTTGAAGACAGAATCCATGAAATAAGGTGAAAATTAGACCAATGTGACATGTAAGCCTTGAGTTTGAGTCCTAGAGATGCCCCTGCCCAGCAATGTGAGCCTGAGCAAGTTATTTCTTCTGTGTGAAACTGAGATCATAAGGGTGTGAGCTTCACAGGAGCCTCTGAGGATAAGATGGGAAAATACGGACCAGTGGTTCTCAACCTCAGCTGGTTTCTCCCCACCAAAGGATATTTGGCAATGTCTGGAGGCATTTTTAGTTGTCACAACTGGAAAGAAAGGTAGGAGTGCTATTGCAAGAGGCCAGGGATGCTGCTAAACACCTTACAATGCACAGGACAGGCCACTCCTCCCCAACAACAAGGAATCAGCTGGCCCTAAATGTCAATAGTGGGGAGGTTAAGAAACCCTAATGCAGAAAAAGCACATAGCAGAGTGCTAATGGTATGTAGTACCTTCATACTAGCTCTTATTGCATTTACATAAAAAGATGGCACTGTATGTACTTGAGCAGCAAAATAATACTAATAATTTTAAAATAATGGTGAAAAAGGAATAATCATTTTAAAACATAACTTTTAAAGACAAAGACTTCACACAGCAATGTAGCAGATAAGAGCATAGGCTTTGGAATCAGATGGACCTACCCTTGAATACCAGGTCTGTGTGATGCTAAACAAATTACTCAGACTTTGAACCTCTTGGTTTCTTCATCTTTCTAATGAAAATAAATGTATCTACTTCTCTTTGTTTTGGGGATGATTAAATGAGATAATTTATGTACCTGGAACATAATAAAACTCTCAATAAGTATTTTTAATATATTGAGTCTTATGCAGGGCCTAGAAAAAGTACTTTGGATTAGTGAAAGGAAAAATAAATCATTTATTTCTATATAAACTTAAGCAAGGTACTTAATCTAGTAGAGACTTATGGTTTGTATCTTCAAAATGTGTATAAAATACCTCTATTGCAAAGTTACACTAAGAATTAAATGAATCAGCATTTTAAAGCACTGAGTAAGGTGCCTGGCATATGGGGGGGACCGTATTCGATAGATATTAGTTACCTTCTCCCCAAAGGGTTAAAAAAAAGTGTTTATAAAGGTACCAAGGTTGAAACAAATAATAAAAATTGCCTTTGCTAGAGCAGAAAGTCTGGCCTGAGAAGGACAGGGAATACTCCATAATTTACAAACAGTCCACCTTGGAGAAGCCCTCTGCATTTGAAAGGGAAGTTACACATACACCGCATCTCCTTCACACCACTCTTCAGCTTTCAACAAGCATCCTTCTTCTGGCCTAGGAATGCCACTGTGACTTACCTAGGCCCAAAGAGAGCACAGCCCTTGGCTGCACTTACTGGAAGAACAGAAATTGAATTCTTCAACTACAAATGTAACTGCATTTTATGAGAACCAAGAAGACCCACAGCAATAACTATTCATAAATGAGCTAAGCACAATGCATGATTTATTAGAAGACATCTGCCGTTCTACCTCTAAAAAACAATCATTAATGAGGCTTTACGATCGTCTCTGAAAATCACTGTTTGTCAGGCAGTAATACCAGAGATGAAATTACCTATTCAGTTACTGACTGCCCAGGAAGACTATATCTAAGAGTATAATAAATGCTATTTCAGAAAACACAGTTTAAATTTCAATGAAAATAAGAAAATAATCATAAACCATCCAATTCTAAGCTATTAACGTTAAGGCCTTTTTAAATATCCTGTACCATTGTGCTTAAGATAATTTCCCAATCAAATGAAGACAATGTTTAGATCTCATTTACTCTAGTATTTCAAGTATGAAAGATGTGTCCACATACAAATGAAATAAAAAATATAACACATATAACTTTGCCAGTCTAAATGGCTTAATGAGTGCATTTTCCATTTGAAATTACACATTAGCTGCCATTTGGCAAAGTTGATGATCTTATGGTAAGTCTGTATGATTGTCTGATGCAGTTTCTGAATTCATTTTGCCTTTTTATACACCCAATATCTACCCACCTACCACATGACATGTTCAAAAACAATTTTACTTTCTGTTACAACCTATACATATTCTAAATGCCTCACCTGTCTGTCAAAAATGAACTACTTCCTACTTTCCTTTCTGGGAAATAGAGAATAACAACAACCCTGCACTGGACGCATTCACATGATTCTATGTCATTCTGAACATAAATCAGCCACATGGAAAAGGTTCTAGGTCCAGTGGTTAAGATTCCCCGCTTCCGGGGCTTCCCTGATGGCGCAGTGGTTGAGAGTCCGCCTGCCGATGCAGGGGACATGGTTCGTGCCCCGGTCTGGGAGGATCCCATATGCCGCGGAGCGGCTGGGCCTGTGAGCCATGGCCGCTGAGCCTGCCCGTCCAGAGCCTGTGCTCCGCAACGGGAGGGGCCACAACAGTGAGAGGCCCACGTAGAGCAAAAAAAAAAAAGATTCCCCACTTCCACTGTACAGGGGACAGGTTCAATCGCTGGTCGGGGAACTAAGATCCCATACGCCATGCATCATGGCCAAAAAATAAAATTAAAAAAAAGAAAAGAAAAGGTTCTAGCCTTTATCAACTGTAAGATACATGTAGAAACCAGGAATACAACCTCTTGTATTGCCTGCATCCATTTCCAATGCGATCTAATGCTATTAACTTTCCAAAATCATGACATTTGTCAGGTCTTACCATACTAGGACTCCAAAAATCTTATAAGTCCCCCTCTGCCCTTAAGATAAATAACATACTCCATAGACTCACATTCAAGGCACACTCAAGTTTACAATGTGACCTCATTTCACCTTTCAAACACATCCTCCCTTCCTTTCCTATGTGGACAATTGTCTAGAGTTAAACTTCCCTCACTCTGCGTTATATTGTCTGCTTTCAAACGCTTGTGCTCTTCACCTACTTGGTAGACCCTCCCTCTACTCTCTATTGACTCAAAGCCCCACTTACACCTCCCCTACTTATTGCCCCAAGGCCACTCAGTCTGTGGGATTAGTGAGGATAATACAGTCTGGAGGTTGCAGTTATGTCCTCAAAGACACCACAGGCAAAGTAACAAAACCTATGGTATCTGGAAGGCATCCAGCACCTAGGGAAGTCAATGAAAAGGATCCCTGTGAAGGTTGCAGGGTTTAAACCACAGAGTTCCCCAGACCTTCCAAGTCTCCGAAGCAGTAACTACCCATTCCCTGCCAGATACCTTCTACTGACAACAACCCAAAAGCCACTCCAGCTGCCCTGCTCCAACCACCTGCTTAAGCAGCCTCCTACTCTTTCACAGGACACCATGGCACATAAGAAAGTTCTTCAGGCTCCCTAGTAATCAAAGAAAACAAACTGAAAATAGCAAGGAGATCATTTTTTTCTCCTCACATTAACAGAAGACTGACAAAACTCAGCACTATTGGAATCTGGGGAAATGATCATGTTGATGGACAGTTGTGAAAATGTAAATTGGTGTAACCTATTCTGAAAGGCAATTTGGTGGCAAAAAGACTTTAAAATGTGTATAGCCTTTAACTCAGCAAGCTACAAACATTTGTATTAGGATGTTTATCAAAGCATTGTTTAATTGCAAAAATTACAATGGAAGCAATATAGTGATCAACAATAAAGAAAGGATTAAATAAAGCACCATGCATTTATTCAACAAAATACTATGCAGCCATTCATAAAGATGCAGGAAATCTACATTTTTCATTCAATTTTGGGTGAATAGATCCAGTTATACTATGGCATATACACTATGATTGTGAACCTATACAGAGCGACAGCTGGAAAAATGTTTTCCACTGCTTTTAAGCATGGTTCCCTGATGCACCTGTAAAAGGATGCCTGAACCATAAATGCGGTACTTCTTTTGTATTGATCACCTCCAAATTCAGGTGCGTCTTCTGGCACATGTGCTGCTTTTAGAGGTCAAAGACCCCCAGGATCTTTACCATTTCATCTTGAGAAAATTCACGTTCTTCTTCCTTACAATTAAGGCACACAGTAGGAGAGTGTCTGTCTATCTATACTAAAATGTCATTTATAACAACACGTAAGATGTGAAAACTGAATTTTAAAAGATAAGACGTTTCTAGAGGATTCGCCCATCTGGTTCAACATCTAAATATCATGCACATTTTCCACATTATTATAGCCCTCAAATCAGATACATCTCACAATCGGTAGTATCTTACAATTGTTCTCAGAGAGGCAGCAGTAATGAGCTAGTTGTCATGACCTGCACATTTATGAAAACCTGCAGAATGAGTGTTAGTTTGGTTGCAAGAAAACCCAAGAGACAATAATGGAACACTGTTTTAACATCTAGAAACCATATGCTTGTGAGGAAGCAAAAGGAAGAGTGGAGAATCAAGCATTTTTAACAACATTCTTGTAAAAGGAATCACAAAGCAAGCTCACTCTACATGATTGCTAAGCATCTTTTCAGGACCAGCGCTATTCCTGGCACACAAAGTGATAGTGCATGAATGGGCACAGAAATGCATGACTAGGAATTCAAAAGGGATTCAGAAGAGATGAATTCTGAATATGAATAAGTTTTTAGAATAACTTAACCAATTTATTTTAGTGCATGTTCTTTTTTATGCACCCACAGGAGAAATATATGATACATTTTATATTTAATTAAGTTTAAACATATGCTTTGAATCAGAATAAAATTAACATTCTAAGCGATAACAAAACATTTCTATAGTTTAATTGAAAGTATGTTTTTCTTAGTGATACATAAAATAATGGTGTATCTTACAACAGAAAGCATATTAGATTAATTGAAATATAGGAATAGAAGTTCTAGAAAGAGGGAACCAAGAAAACCAAATGAAAGAATTTACATTATTTCATGGAACCTAAGATTCTTTGATGCTGGCCCTTTTCTTATCATACAAGCAAGTGTCAACAGAATGTTTTTTTACACAGCCATGTCATGACTGCCACCTGGCTGATGGCTATTATAAGACACCATCAATTTAATATGTATCCTGATTTGAGATGTTAAATTGCAGGGGGAAGTTGACTTTACAATTGATCAAATCAGTAATGCAAGAAAAATATCGGAACTGAAAGGCATACGTCCAAAAGGAAAAGATCTATTCCTTCCCCCACACAATCAATTAAAAATGACATACACCCAGGCACATCATCTTGAAATTTCAAAATTCCAAAGATAATAAGATGATGCTAAAAGCTTCAAATTGGGGAAAAAAATGTTCAAGATTCAGAATAGCATCAGACTTCTCTATAGCTAAAAATGGCAGCAAGAAGACAATGAAATACTCCATCAAAATGCTGAGGGAAAATGACCTCCAACAAGAATCCTACAACCAGAAAAACTATCCACCAGGTGTAAAACAGAATAAAAATATTCTCAGATATAAAACGCCTCAAAAACTTCACCTCAACATATCCTTTCTTAGGAAGATACTGGAGGATGTGCTTCATTCATCGAAACAAGAGACTAAATTAAGGAAAAGCAAAAGATATGGCAATCAGGAAACAAGGGATCCAACATAAGAAAGAGGTAAAGAAATCTGCAGAATGATTGCACTGCAGATACTATTAGCTCTCCACCAAAACCCATTCCCTCTTCTCTGGACACATAGTTAGACATTATCTCAGCCACCCTTGAAATTAGACTTGGCCACAAGACTGAGTTCTAGACAATGATATCCAAGTGAGAGGAGTGTGAGCCACTCCCAGGACTATGTCCACGCCTGACTGAACGGAGTTGACCATGACAACTGTGGAATCCATGTACTGAAAATAGTAGTACCTCTAACCAGGGTCCCTGAGTGACCGCAGGAAACAGAGCAGCACCCCACCCTATTCACCTAGAAGAGCTCAGTAGTTTTACATGAGTGAAAAGTGTACTTCTGTTGTGTTTGAACCATTATCCATTTGTGGACTACTTGTTCCCTCAGCCTAAGATTACCGTAACTAATTTAGATGTAAAAGGAAGATTCCAAAATGACAACAATGAGCAAATGTATGAACAGCTTGAGGATCATGTGGCCAAGAAAAAGACGAATGTATAGGTTGTCTGATTAAACTAAATATATTAAGAAGAGATTTACAATTTAGATGGAAATTTTGATGGTAAAATAGTGAGAAAGACTTCGAAAACTGAGCAAAATAAAATAATTAAAACAGTCATAAAATATGGGGAAAATATTAGGTTGGCCGAAAGGTTCGTTTGGGTTTTTCTGCAAGATGTTACAGAAAAACCCGAACGAACCTTTCGGCTAACCCAATAAAAACATTTATAAGAAAGGAAATGTAATCATATCATAATATGCCAAAGGATTCAGCTGTGAGTGATAGTTACAGTCAGAGCAATTTAAAAATTAAATTGAGGAAGCAAAGTAGGTGAACGTATGTGTGTCATCTTCCATAGCAGGAAATAACTACATAGAGAAGAAAACTAAAAAAACCAAGAAATAGCATCATAAGCATCTTGCTTTCACAAAACGGAGGCAAACATGAAAAAACAGTAAACTATTTGAAGGTAATCCCTCTAGGAAGTAAGAATCAGAGATGCAAAAGGGTACAACAGGGCAATGGGAACCACTGCTTTCGATGACATATCAAACTGTAAACCTGCAATTTGATAAATGTGCCAACATGTATTACATTCTTGATTGAACAAAAATACCAAATTTGTTTGCTTTAGGCTGAATTATAACTTCTCCAAAAGGTAACACTACTTTTCTCATGTTAATTGGAAGCTCTAATTGGCAGCTTTATATGCTGCTGATTACTTTTAAAAGATATAATTATGGAAATAATTTGATAGATAAAATATTTCAAAACAAGGGAGTCAGAGGGGGGGAAATAAAAATGGCTGTGAAACTAACCAGGCCTAATCCTTTCATCTTCTAGATAATAAAACTGCAACTCTTCTGGGAATCTGCTACCGTCTTCCACAAAAGTAAAGCTTTTAAAGTGCAGTGGAAGAAGAGCCTTCATTTGAAAAATGGAGCTAGACCTCGAGTGTTTGGCAGCCACATCTCCTCAATTTCCACCATAATCTCCTCTGCTATTACCACACTGGTTTGGGCTGGGAGCACTCTTCCCACCTATAGCTATTGCCGGATTGGATATTCCCCTTAATTTTCATAAAACAGATAAGACAATTAAACAAGACTTTTTACAGATTTAGTAGATAGATAGATAGACAGATAGATAGATAGATAGATGATAGATAGATAAAAAATAATCTGGATAATCTTTACAAAGTAGGACATGCTTTCCTTAACCTGCAAACTTTGTTCCATTTTAGCTACTGTCTGTTTAGTATATACCACCAATGAGCCCAAAATGAAACACTTATCTTCCACAAATCACCCAAATGAATAAGACACAGAAAAAAGCAAAGCTTCCTTCCTCATACCCATTTCCAGACCAGCTTTCACAGGCCAGTTTCACGACTGAACACACATCCCAAAAGACTGACATGAAAGAGGCCCAGCATTCTTCCCACAGAAATATGACTTTCTCCTGTGACCTCAAATTGGTCAACTTTAGCAACTTAAGTCTAGAATGGCGGAAGAGGAGAAGGATATGGCCTGAAGGTGTTGCTTCACAAAGAGCAATTGAAAATCTTTCCCAGTTACAAAGATAAATCAGTAGCAAACCTGAGACAGGAACCTTACTCCCTGGCTCAAAGTCAAGGGTTCTTATCACCATACAATTCAATTCATCTTTACTGAGGATCAGCACATAAAAAGCATGGCAGTTAAGTTGGAAATAAGGAAAAAACTGCCTTTCTCAAATTTTCTTTCAAGGAAAAAATCTTGTGGCCAAGGAGATGACAAAAACCTTTACTGAAGATATTACAAAAACCTTTTTTGAAGATTTTTATGAGTCAGGCAGAGCCTCATTGTTTTCAAGAGAGAGCCATTGAAAGTTGCATTCTAGGTTGTAACCAACATTCACATTTTAATCACAGTTTTCCCATTTCTTCAACCATTTAAGAGAACCAAAGACCTTTTATATCTGGACAAAACTTATTACTATATTGCATTATTCAATAAACCCCTCTCTTTGAAACTCTTTCTATATATTCTCTTCCCCTCACAATGATGTTTACCTTTGATATTTCAATGCAAGAATGTAAGAGTGTGTTGCTATATTGCTCTTCATTGAAAAAAAACAGACACTAAAGACGGCACTCAAAATTCCTGGTTATGATACTCACTTTCGGAAGTGCTCACCCATTATCTTATTTACACAGTACTGATACTATTAATAGAATTTATATAACACCTTCTTTCAGAGGAAAAAAAATGCACTTCACATCCATTATCTCATTTATCTTTGTACTCTCCCTCTGAAGTGTAGTGAGAACAGTTGCCTCACCCTGTTTTAATGGAAAAAAACTTAACCAGAAAAGATCTATTATCCTTGATGTGGATAAACAGCTTCTAAGTAGAGTGCCTACATCAATTAGAGAATAAACCCTCAGTTACAGAATACTTCTGTCAATACCCTGAATGAGAGTAGCAAAGTAGAAATACTGGAATTCAGCCAATTTTATTCTTTTTAAGATAAATATCTGTTCTTAGATATTATTCATATATGTCATTAAACTTTTTAGAACAAAATAGCCCAAAATAACTAAATGCAAATTTACACAAAAAATAAAGCACAGTAGTTCACGAATGAATAGTATATAATATTGTCATTGTCTGATTTGTCAGAATTTCACACTTACAGATGTCTCTGCAGAAGGAAATTATGACCTTTTCCACCCACCATTAGCTTAATACTAATTTCTATTAATATATACTGTGAGTTTTATACGTCAGCCAGCTATTTTGACACAAAGTGACAACTTATACAAAACTTTAAAGGACTATAACATCTAGGACTTTAAGACAAGTAATAATAACTATTTTAAAACTGTCATATTTTAAGAAACCTCCAGGTTATACATTACTGATACAACACAACAAATGTTTTTAAAGCTGAAAAATATTCTTCATATGCAATGACAATGATGGTTGCTTACCCAATATCCAATCTCCCCTTCTTTCTTAATAATAATGGAATCCTGGCATTTGGGGAAGTACTGATTTCCCCAGATTAAAAGAAAATTTTTTTTTAAACCTTCTATTTCTCAGACCTCCCTGCCATTAAGGATGGGCACTGGCATAGCTCTGGTCAATAAGATATTAGTGGAAGTCTACCAGATGCATCTTCCTGGGAGCTATCATTTTCCTTATTAAAAGGACTATCAGCTGATGTGTGCCTCGCCTTTTGTCCAGCCGCTTCTTCCTGCCTGTAGTACAGAAGCCATGCTTGGAGGCTCACTAACTGTCTTTCCACCAAGAGAGGGAAAGCCATACACTAACGGTGGTAGGGCCAAAAGCAAGAAGGAGCCTGAATTCTTGATTACCTCAAGGATGGTGCAGTTGCTCCTGCCTTGTACTCTCTCCCTCCAGATATCTCATGGCATGTAAAACAATAATAAACTCCTTACTTGTGATTGCCAAGGGGAAAAGATGAAGGGGAGGGATGAATTGGGAGGCTGGGACTGGCACATGCACACTAGTATATGTAAAATAGATAATCAACAAGGACCTACTGTATAGCACAGGGAACTATACTCAATACTCTGTAATAACCTGTACGGGAAAAGAATCAGAAAAAGAATAGACATATGAATATGTATAACCTAATCACTTTGCTGTACACCTGAAACTAACACAACATTGTGAATCAACTATATGCCAATATAAAATTTAAAAATTAAAAATTTTGAAAATAAATAAACTCCTTCCTTGTTACTATTACATGTCAAATTTTACTCTCAAATGAATACAATCCTGATAAAATAACAAATATATCCCAATTGAATTCTTCTTTCCTCTCATCAAATGGCTTAATGCAAAAATTAATCCCCTACACTTAGGAATGGCAAATCCAAATGAAAAGTGGGCAGATACTCTGTCACACAATAAATTATTTTCCATCTTTCATATTCACTTACTGTGAATGGCCATCCTTCTTTAACCTTTGAAGTCCAGCTTTAAAGTATTTCTCATTCATGTGAAAGTGTGAAGTCAGAAGGAAACAAACCTAGACTAAACAGCAAAGAGGGTAACCAACTCTGCTATACATTTTTGCCTATAAACCAAATGAGGAAAACATTTTTTTCAAGACTCATTGGTATTCTCCAGCTGTATCTCCATCTTACTGAAGATTATAGATAAGTAGGAGGTGTGACTCACAGAAATAGTTTTCCTCACATAAATTTCACCCATTGAATAAAATCTGAAATATTCTCTGAGCAATACAAAATAGACACTTTTGGAGTCTTATGCTATTCTTCATGCTATGAACAATAAAATAAAAATTTTACAAATTATCCAAAATTTTCACACCCAAGATTCCTCATAATGATAATATTTATACCAACTAGCCTAAATTTCACAGTCCAAGGTCGTTAATTACAAAGATCTGTAAACACTAATTTTATCCTTCAAAAATGTAAAACGCAAAGTCATAACAATCACTTCACGTATTCAGTTGGGAATGTATTTGGCTGGGAGTAAGGGAGAACCTAATAAATAGTGGAAGAAATAGTCAGGAGTTTTAATTTTTTTCTCTTGGAATAATAGACTGGAGGTAGGCAGTGCAGAGCTGATATATCCACTTTAAGGTGTCATCAAAAATCCGAGTTTTATCATCCTAAGTTTGTGGTTTTATTCCTTATGCTTGCAAGATAGCTGCTCACCTCAAAGCAAAACCGTGATAAGGGTCAAGGGCAAGGGCCTTCTCCTTGAGAAATTTTGCCTTTTCAAAAATGTACGTGGTCCCCAGAAATCTCCATCTAATCTTTGTAATGTGGGCCAATCCGAGCTTCGAGGGAGACTGGGAAGTTGAATAATTTCCTTTCCATCTTGTATAGCAGAGCAAGATGAAAGAGAAAGAGGGTGAATGGATGCTAAAGGAGCGATCCACAATATCGCGACACCTCCAGACCAATTAAATCTAGAGCCATCCTCATTGGCATCCTCACTATTGTAATTATCACCATCAGCATTAAAGTGTTGTTCCCCAAATTGTGTTGTGTTGTATCCATACAGTTGGGTAGTCCTCATCCAACCATGACCTCTCTAATTATTGTAAATTTCGAACCAAATCAAGGTATTATATTATAATAACTTCAAACTAAAATTTGATTCCCTGGAGTGCTTTCTTATGAATAATACAGTGGTCCCTCAGTTTGCGGGGATGGAAGAGGGTGGGGAAATTGGCTTCAGGACCCCCACAGATACCAAAATATGTGAATGATCATGTCCTTTATATATAATGGCATAGTACAGTGGCACTTCAGTATCCACAGACTCCACATCCACGTAGTAGGTCAGCCCTCATTCAATGGCGGGTGTGGGAAACTACGGATATTGACTATGCTTAATTACACAGGCTTATCCAAAAATTCCACTAATTTTGTGTCAAATAATACCTTTTAATCTAAAGTTTCACCAAATCGTAATGCTAGAATCTTAGAAATTATCGTAATTCAAAGTCTTAATTATACCCTGAGCCTTACCCAGGGGATGTCGTTTACCCACTTAGTTGCAAAGCAGAACAGAAACTCAGGGCTTCTTATTCCAAGTCCTCACTTATGCAGTTATTAAAGAGCAACCCTAAAAACAAACCCCCTTTCACTCTTTTAAAAGATATAAATCACTAGGAAGAAAAACCTGTCATTCTATTATTTGTTTTCCTACAACCGCCTCATTTTTCTGCATTGAGTTTTTCACCACAGTATACATCATGGCACTTCAAGTCATTCCAGGGTCTTAGTTACAGAGAAGTACAGAGTAGCTTCCTTTAAGGATATATAGGTAGCTTCCTAAAAGTCATTTCAACTACTCTAATAAATACTTCCTGATCTCTGAATCTAGAGACATGTATCATTCTGTGTTCTTAAATTATTATGATCCATAATATAGAAAAACCATGGATGTCATTTTCTTCTTACTCTCAAAAAGTCCCCAGTCAGTCAATACATCAAATGCCACTCTATGCTTTCTTCTTTCAACCTATAACATTTGATATGGGTGAAATTAGGTTAAAATGACCACCAGAGCAGCCTTACTAGAGGAAGGGAGAACAGCCTCCAAGGGCAATGTTTCTCTCTATAGTGAGAGAGTGAAAGGAGACAGGAGCAGAGGAAGAATCTTTCCAAGGAATCTAGAGATCTGTGTATGTGTGTGTATGGAGGAGGAGGGAGCAAGTATTGTAGGCTGAGCTACCTGTTTTTATTTCCCACAGTCTGTTTTAACATCTGCTGGTCTTGCTATATCCTTCTCACCTACTGGCTCTCTAGAACCTGCAGGAAAACAAATTCCTCAGCACACCAGTGCATGGTGCCACAACCCACAAGCCTTTAAAGGTGAGTCTGTCTATAAAATGAGACATTTAAGTCACTTTCCCAGCAAAGACCATCCACAGATATCATCACATGGTACAAACAATACAAAAACAGAATCTAGGACTCTTCCTCAGGAGTTCATAAATCTCCAAGATTATATGCAAACTTTTGAGTTTATGTTAATTTTGCAGGATAATTGGTCCAAATGTTCATCAGATTTTCAAACATACTTATTTTTTAAAGAGTACCATCATGCCATCCCAACTTATTAAAGTATTATTTTCTCTTTAGAAAAGGGTACTGAAAACCCATGCCTCAATATAAAATTTTAAGTCTTCTCAAAAGAAAGTGATTCTGATTTCTTAAAGAAAACATAAAATTAAGAAATGCTAAGAACTTATAATAAACAAGCCCTGCCATTATTGAATTAAAGGAAATTAAGCTCCCTATGGCCTTTCAAGGTACCAATGTTCTTAACTATAAAACAATAGGATTGAAATAGGCGATCTCTAAGTTCGCTTTCAGTTTAGAAAGGCTGTAATTCTATGAATCAGCACTGTGGTATAAACCAGGATAGCCAAAAACAGAATCCTGTTATTGTTTCCTTAATCTACACGAAATATCAGTATGTTGCTTGTGCAAATAATGTCATTTATTTTCTCTACTGTTTAAAGTCCATCTGATATAGGACTTCTTTTAGCAATTCCCAGAGATTTCAAATGCTTTAAGGCAACTTAGAGAAAAATATTCAATACAGAAAATACAGTATACATAGATTTTTTTGTCTTATATTCCACTGGCAAGATGTGACTTAACATTAAATTATTCAATTATAGTAATATTTATTAAAGTAAATAAGATATGTACTGATTTTTTAAACTGAGGTTATACTGTGTCTCTAAAACAAATGCAAATTACAGGAGAACACAAGTCAAACTAGTGTTTTCTACTATATTAACAGATAACGTGGCTGAGGAGTTAAGAGTTTTTTTAAAAAGCATATACTTCCAGTGCAGACAAGACTGGCACATACTTTCCTCCTCCCCACTTAATATAACGCTAAACCTTGAAAATAAGGAAAGAGACAACCAAAGGAGGACTCAGAACAGTGAAAAGGAGGTGGACTGGTTACTGGCCTTGGACTAGAGGAACAACAGAGCAGAAGGTACCTTATGACCCCCTACCCAATAGCAGGTTATGCAGGTCCAGGGTCTCCCAACCCCCCGATTCTAGCAGTAGGTGATACAGGTGAGCTTACATTCCTCCCTTGTGTCTAACTGCGATCCAGCCAACAACACCAGATGGCCTCTCAGCACTGGCAGGGGGATCCCTGCCATAACAAGCTCCAGGCCCGGGAGTGCTCCTTATTCCTGCAGGCTGAAAAATCCCTTCCCTCACCTACAGGCATCAGAGGGACTGGCCTTGGCAGGCCCCTTCTGCCCCCTTCAGGGGCATCAGCAGGGTTCAGTGGGAGCTCCAGAAGCACCAGTCAAGCCAGGCAGACCGAAGCAGCACCATAAAGCTTCTGCAAAGTAAATTGTCATTGGAACCACAGCCCACAAAAGTAATCCTGGACATGTGTATGAAACCTACACAGGGTGACTGTCTGCTGAAGTATAAGATTTCAATAGGACCCAGACCCTTTTAACATGGTAGCCAAAATACCCAAGACATGATCACAACTGGAATGAGAAAAGACAATCAACTAAAACCAACACTGAAGTGAATCAGATGTTAGAATTTGGAATTATTTAGTAAGAATTTTAGAGCAGCCATTATAAAAGTGCTTCAACAAGCAAATTCAAATTCTCTGAAAAAAAAAAAAGGATGGAAAATTTCCACGAAGATGCATACGTTCTAATAAGTTCTAACTGCCAAATGGCAATTATAGAACTAAAAAATACGATAACCAAAATAAAACACTCACTGGATGGGTTCAATAGTGGAGATGACAGAGGATAGAATCAGTGAACTTCAGAATAGATCAATAGAGTTTATCCAAACTGAACAACGAAGAGAAACTAGACAAAAAAAAAAAAAGGAGGAGGAGGAGAAGGAAAAGGAGAAGAAGAACAAGAAGAACAGAGCCTCAGAGTCCTGTGGGACAGTAACAAAAGATCCAGTATTCATATCATCACTTCCCAGAATGACATGAGAAAGACAGTAGAGCTGAAGAGTATTTGAAGAAATAATGAAATAATGCTAGGAAAAATTTGGTTCAAGACACAAACCTATACATTTAAGAAGCTGATCAAATCTCAAACAGAATAAACCCAAAGAAATCTATACCAATACACAACATCACTAAGCTTCTAAAAAACTAAAGACAATGAAAGTATCTTAAACTAGCCCGAGAGAAATGGCACATTGCCTTTAGCAGAGCATCAATTCAAATGACAACAATTTTCTCGTCAGAAACCACGGGGGCCTAAAGGAAATGGCACATTTTTCAAGTGCTGAGAGAAAAGAACTGTCAACCACAAATTCTTTCCCAATATGAGTTGTTTAAATAATATTCAATGAGTGAAATGAAAAACATAACACTGTCTTACACTCAGAACAACAGCATTTAAATAGAACCAAGAGAAGAGACCTAAATACATATAGTAATAGCCAGAGCAACCACTGAGAAAACTGTACAAAGAGATACACTCAAAAACACTATAAATAAATCAAAATGGAATCCTATAAAATGTTCAAATAACTCACAGGAAGAGAAGAAAAGAGAAATAAGGGAACAAGAAACAGAGGAAACAAAGAGAAAACATAATAAAATGGCAGACTTAAACGCTAACATAATGCAGAGAAATTGGATCGCTCATACATTGCTGGTCGGAATGTAAAGATACAGCCCCCCTGGAAAATGGTTTGGCAGTTTCTTATAAAACTAAACATGCAATTATCATAGGACCCAACAATCACACCCATGGGCATTTATCCCAGAGAAGTGAAAACTTATATCCACACAAACACCTGTACACACGTGTGCATACCAGCTTTAATCATAATAGCCAAAAACTGGAAACAACCCAAATGTCCTTCAATGCCTAAACAAGCTGGGGTACACCCATACAATGGGACCGTACTCAGCAATAAAAATGAACAAACCATTGACACATATGACATCTTGGATGATTCTCTGGGGAATTATGGTGAGTGGAGGACAAAAACAACCTCAAAGATAATATAACCTATGATTCCATTTATATAACACTTTGGAAATGAAAAATTTATAGTGATAAAGAGCAGATTAGTGGTTGTCAGAGGTTAGGAATGGGACAGGGAGTGCGAGGGAGGTGGGTGTAGTTATTAAAAGGGAAGCACCAGGGCTCCTTGTGGTGATGGAGCTATTCTGTTATCTTGACTGTGGTGGTGAAAACAGGAACTTACACATGTGATAAAATTGCATAGAACTAAACACTTACACAAATAAGTGTAAAACTGGTAAATCCGAATAAGAGCTGCAGATTATATCGTGTCAGTCTCCTGGTTGTGATGTTGTGTTATACTTTTCCAAGATGTTACTCTTCGGGAACACTGAACGAAGGGTACACAGGATCTCTCTGTACTATTTCTCGCAACTGCATGTAAATCTACAATTGTCTCAAAATAAAAAATTTAATTAGAAAGAATACTGGGTGAAAGTTGTGGGGAAGCTGGTCTTTCACATAGTCTCAAAGTATCACTGTACAGAGTCTATATTAACCTCAAAGGAAAAAAAAAGGATCAATTTGGTAGCGACCATCTTTCAAGTGCTCTGACTTAGTCACCAGTAATGGGACAAACAGACTCTCCTGTTGTGATACAATAGGAAGCACATATCACCAATTTAGGAGTATTCTTTATGAAAATATTTAACCTGAACCTAACCAAGTGAGTAAGCCATTAGATAAATCCATACTTAGAGACACTCTGTAAGTCAACTGACCTGGACTCAACATAAATATTAATGTCACAAAAAGAAAAAATAGACAAGGGGACTAGCATAAATTAAGCTTTTAAAAATAATGTGAGGATAGTATAAAAAAAAGAAAATAACTGAAAAGAGTTGATTCTCAGAGTGTTATATAGTCACAGAAAGACGTCTTATGCCACCAGCAAGGCAGACTGAGTTCATGTGAACCAAATTCCCTTCCGCTACAAACACATATATACTTAGATTTTTAAAAGACCGGAAAAATTGAAATAGGTTAAAGTGTTAAGCCTGAAGAAAAAAAAAAGAAAGGTAATCTGTAGCTGTCAGAACAGAAAGGAAACAGATATGGTAATAGCAGGCACAGAAATCGGTAATACAGCAACCCAAAATTATACACAACTTAGATGCAGGCACAAATGCCAAGAGGCTGGAGATTTCACATGTGTTTAGGGACAGGAAACTTAGTTTGAGACCCATGAAAAGAAGGAGCTGCGACCTCTGCCTAAGAACCCTGAAAGAATTGACCATTTAGTTTAAGAAGGACTAGAAGTTTGGCCTGGAAGCAGCAAGAAGGTTTGTCTCTTCCTGGGGCTCTGGATAGAAGAAAAAGAAAAAGGATTCTTTGAATTAAATCCCTAAACAACCTCCCCCCACACAGTTTGAATTTACATCACCTGCATGGTATAGGAATCTCAAGCCAAGAAATTAATGAAAAAGCCAATTCTACGGATGATCTAGACTTAACGTGATGATCATTTCACAATACATACAAATAGCAAATCGTTATGCTGTACACCTGAAACTAATAAAATGTCAATTATATTACATGTCAATCATACCTTAATAATTTTTTAAATCTGATAGATCCTAGACCAGCAAAATCCCTAGGTTAATCTACAGAAGCAAACACAATATCACTCTACAGGGAAACTTCCAAAAACTAGGAAGAATATGGCTATCACAGGGAAAAACCAAAAGCAGAAACCCAGCTGAAGATGAATTCATAGTCCCAATAATAAACCACATGAGGAAAGGATCCTCCTTTAAGCGGATATATAGTTCTGGAAGAACCAGTAGACCCAACCACTGGGACGAGTAACTCCCAGAAGAATTCCAGTAAGAAAACAATCTGATACTTATTATAAAATAAGTACATGTATAATTATTAAAGAGAAAATATGAATAGAATCCAAAATAAAAGGATAGAAAAACTCAGGGAAAAAACAGGAAGATATGAAAAGGCATCAAATAGCACTCCTAGAAATAAAAAAATAATTCATAGCTCAATGGAAATTTAAGAAATAGATATCAATGAAGAATTAGTTAGCTGGAAAATAGTCCTGAATAATTAACCAAATGCCTTTTTGAAATATTTCTTAATAGAAAATAATACAGAGGTAACAGACACGAGACATAAAACAGGAAGGTCCAACATATATCTAAGAATTCCAGTGGGAAAAATAGAGACAATGGCGCTTCCCTGGTGGCGCAGTGGTTGAGAGTCCGCCTGCCGATGCAGGGGACACGGTTTCGTGTCCCGGTCCGGGAAGATCCCACATGCCACGGAGCAGCTGGGCCCGTGAGCCATGGCTGCTGAGCCTGCGCGTCCGGAGCCTGTGCTCCGCAACGGGAGAGTCCACAACAGTGATAGGCCCGTGTACCGCAAAAAGAAAAAAAGAGACAATGAAGGCAACATAATGTATGATGAGATATGCTATGAATTTTTAATAATTCAAGAAACAGAAGAGTCATCTGATTAAAGAAGCATAAGAAATCCCATGAAGAAAACGTAAAAATAAACCCACACCTGGGCATACCTCAGTAAAACTGCAGAACACCAAAGACAGAGTAATCTCTTTTTTGTAAATTGAAGTATAGTTGATTTACAATGCTGTGTTAGTCTCAGGTGCACAGCAAAGTGATTCAGTTATATATATATACACATACGTATAGTTTTTCAGATTCTTTCCCATTATAGGTTATTACAAGATATTAAATATAGTTCCCTGTGCTATACAGTAGGGCCTTGTTTACCTGTTTTCTATATAGTAGTGTGTCTCTGTTAATCCCAAACTTCTAATTTATAGAGTAATCTTAAAAGCAATGAAGGAACTACTCATCATCAACAAGAGAGACAATATCTTCAAAATGATGAGATAAATAATTGTCAAGTTAGAATCCTGCTCTCAGATAGTCTGTTATTCAAGTGTTAGGATGAAATACAGTTTCAAACAAACAACAACAGTAAAAAGATTCAGAGTTTTATCTGTATATGCTTACCAAATAGCTACATACTTCTAATAAAGAGGAATTTTAATCTAGAAGGAAAGAGAGGGATGCAAGAAGCAATAGCGAACATAGAAAACATGGGTAAATTTAAATGAGCATTGACTATGAAAACAATCAAAAAAAAGGAAAAACTAAATATATAAAAAATGACATAATGGCTGTAAAAAATGTAGTAGAACTATATCACTATACAATATTATGAAACATGAAGTATGATCAGAATTATAACATTGTAGAGCCTTTTAGTATTCGAGAGGAGAGTAGCTATTTTGATTAATATCATCTGTTAAGACAAAACATGAATGTTGAAAACATAAAAATACCTATTACTCAAAGTATAGAAATATATACAATATTTAAATCAATAGACCGAAAAGAGAGTAAAAGAAGTATAAGTCCACTAAAAGGAAAGAATGGTATAACAAGGAGGGACAGAAGAGGATCAAGGACATAGAAATGTCCTCCAGTAAGAAGTGACACTATATTTTAAAAGATTAAAACAGGCAAAACTAATGTGCATGAAGGAGGTGTTGCTATAGGATGGCTTCCCCAGGGCAGCCAACTCCAAGATGAAGTTGAGCATGCAGTTTTATTAAGCACTGCCTTGCTATCAACATCTGAGAATGGGGAAGGAAGCAGAAATGGGCAAAGGGAGACTTGGTGCTGCAACACAAGCCCCATGGGGGTTTCCAGAGCCAGAATGGTCCTTCAGAGTTACCTGGAGCTGGACTGAGATGGCCGAGCCTTTATACTCTAACATGGATCAGCCATTGGATGTGAGCTGCCCTGGAAAGTGGTGTGACCTTGGACAAAGGGGCTTTCTACAGTTCAGGCAATCCTCAAAGGGACTGGCCCTCAAAGACCGTCTGCTGATAGCACTCCCACAAGCTGGGGCAACAAGCTCTCCTTGAAGGGGGGTTTGGCACATCACAGCGTCTGCCATATTACCACAAGGTGACTGCAAAACAACAGCCCTCAAAGGAACCCATTTGTCCCGTGATCAACATCCCCAACACTTTCTCTGAAGCCTGCTGCTCAAATTATCTTGGAAAGAGCAATGACGTTTTATGCCATAATAATAAAAGATAATTCCAAATTGCTAACCCCCAAATCCTTCTAACTCTAGACTACAGCATGTACCTCTTGCTCCCTAATCAAAGTAAGCCAAATAAGAGATTAAGAGCAACCTGGGACTCTTTATTCCTTCACAGTTTTAAAGCTTCAGTTTGTAAACAACATGAAAATACCATTTCTGTGTCTAATATTTTTATCAAACACAAATCCTTACTCGGGCACAGTACTATTATTAAATACCTGTCTCTAGACAGGCAAAAGACTCCAAGATCAGAAAACCATATATGATTGATATCTCATTCCTCATATCAAAACCAGTTCTATCCAAAAGAAACAAGCATGCTTAAGTGGGTACCCTCTAGAGAAATTCAATATAATTTATCTTTGCAAAATATGTCAAGTCAGAAATAAACTAAAAAGCAGATCGACTGAGAAAAAAAATACAAGTAGACTATTGCAAAATTGATTACCTCACAACTGTTATAAGAAATACAGAGAGACGATAGATATACAGACAGATGGCCTCAATGTAACAATCATGCCCTCTCAACCATTCCAGTCTACTCAACAACTTTACTCATTTTTTGTAATTGGGATTCTGTTGTTGAAAAAGAACACAAACAGCCAGCAAATATGTTACTAGCCAAGTCCTACAAGTACAGGTTTGAAGAGTTGAATAGACCATTGTTATGCTGAAGACATGTTGACATTAAGGGGATTTCTCTTGGCACATCGTAATGTAAATGAGGTACCCTCAGAGGGAAGTGCAGCTGAATTTCCTTTCACCTGAAGTGAAATCATTTACGTTATCCACCTTCATGTCGAATTCATGCACAGATAACTTCCAGACCCCTCCCTACACCTCAGGCTTAGGTAAAAACACTAGGTAAAAGTCCCCAGATTATTTTTGCTTTTATGAAAATTATTGGCATAACAACCAGCTTTTAGTAAAAGGAAGATGGGGAACGTGGGTGGTCCACTAAAAAGAAACCAGCATCTGTACTTTTTTTAAAATTTAATGTGCCTTTTATTCTTACACTGTAGCCCAGGGCTTTCAAGTAGCCAGAAACCTCTGAATTTAAAAGATGGATGTGATTCAAATAACAGTTGTATCTCATACAGATCGAAGAGACAAAATGCACAGATTTATCATTTCTGTTTAGTAATATCATATACATGTGATGTAAACATAATGTAAATGTAATGTAATTTTAGGCAGGAGCCTCAAAATATTTCTTTAAATTTATCCCAGGCATGTGTATACACATATATTTGTCTTTAAAATGAACCACACTATTTAAGAGCTATTCCTCTGTGCTCTCTTCTTCATACTTGCTTTAAAAGCCATTGACTACAGTAGGTTCAGAATATTTTGAAATACAGCACTTGGAAGGGGGGTGGCCTGTGAAAAAGGGAAGGAAGGAAGCAAAAGAGGAAGATGGAAGAGGAGGGAAGGCAGGAAGGAAGCGGGAAAAAACACTACACACACACACACACACTCACACACACACACACACACACACACACACTCACACACACTCGTAGCTTACACACCCCAGCACCCCTCCCCAAACATGAGACAACGCTTCCCAAAAGTTCCTAGCGGAGCCTTCGTTAAGCCGTGGCCTGGGTGCACCCACTTGTGCCCCAAACCCCGGGCAGGCAGGACCATCCTAGGGCCGCAGCCCTGCAAACTCTCGGGTACTTCAGGCTCCCTCACGTGCCCGCTGTCAATCACCCGGCACAGCGCGCCAACCCTTCGCCCACTCCCGGGCGAATTCTTCTGCTTTTCTCCATCCCCCCTTGGCTCTCTCCTTCTCAGGGACTTTCCAAAGAGTTCAGGGCCGAAGGCAGAGGCTGAGGAGGAGCGAGCGAAGAGTAAGGGCCGGCTGGCGGATTTACCACAAGGGGTAAGAACGTTGCGGTCAAGGCGACCATCCTGGCGCGGCCCCATATTCCCCCCGCGCTCCCTACCAGCGCCGCAGCACCCACACTCTCCATTTCGGCTTCGCTGTGTGACCGAGTAAGAGACGGGGGGAAACAAACCCGCAGCCCACGGGACAGCCCTTACCTCAGGCTACCCTCGCGGAAGCCGCCCTCGTCCTGTTCGACACGCCGCCGCTGCACTGCCGCGGCCGCCGCGCTCTGGACGCGTGGGCTCCGGCGGCGGCTCCGCCCGGCGCAGCTAGTCCGTGCGAGGCGAGCGAGCCCTCCGCGCTTCGCTGCGCGGGGCACAAGAGGCAGCGGGGAGACGCCAGCGAGACGCTGGCGCGCCGCTCGCGTGCAGCCCGGCCGGCGATCCACAGCCCGCAGCCACCGCGGAAGCGGGGCCGGCAGCCCCGGAAAGGCGCGCACAAACCAGGGGCGGCTGCGGAGCGCGCGTGGACCCGCCGGCGTGGAGGACCCCGCAGGGGCGACACGGACGGCCGCGACGCGGCCCCGAGCTCCTGTCTCCTCAGCTGGCCCCCCAAACTCCCGCTCTGTACTGCCCCGCTCCGCCGGAGAGACAGCTCGCCGGCGGCACTTGGTCTGCTGCGCTGCGCTCTTCAGCCCGGCGCGGGGAATAACAATTGGATCTTATTGCACGGGCTAGATGCTGTGTAGTAGGTTGTAACTGCTGCGGCGGCCACCTGTCAAGCCTAAGGAGCAAGGCACACGGTCCCCAGTCGTCTGGCCTCTCCCCGATTCCCCACCCCGCTTATTTTCCTCCCCCACCTACCTCGCCGACCGCCCGCAGTACTCCACCAGCACTAGACCAAGGGAGTTTTGCAAAATAGCCCTCACTCTCAGCTGGAAGCTCGCGGCATCTCCCTTCCCTCCCCGGCTGAAGGATTACGCGCAGTCCTGAATGCCTAGCCAAAGCCGGATGCCGAAAAGCCTGGTTTGAACCCCACACTCGCCGGCCCCCCCGCTCCCATTCATAATCCCAGCGGCCGTCTGCCACTACGCACCCTCCCCCCGCTGGCCGCGCTCGCCGCGATTGGCAGTCCCTGGAACGTGTCAGTCACTCGCCGTGAATACGGTGCTCGAGGCTCCGCAGCCAAGGGTGACACAAAGAGGGATGGGGAGGGAGGGCACTCAGAGCTCGGGTGCGGGGAGGCGAGGGAGTGAGTGGGGCAATTACGTGGAAGAAGCCCGAGGGAGGGTGAGAGCCCGCTGCTCTCTGGTTGCACAAAGGAGGTCCAAGAGTGGATCAGCGCAGTGCTACTGAGCCAACCGGTCAGATCACCACCGCGGAGGTGCCCCACCAAGATACCCTGGGAGTGGGTCCCAAAACTTGGGAATTTGTGTGACCCAGCAACAGGCACCCGGGAGCCTAACTGCCCCACCTTGAAAGAACGCAGCTGCGTGGAGGCCTGCCAGCTATGGGGGTCTTGGGGGGCGGGGGGCGATGTGAGAAACACAGCCTTCCTTTTCCCCAGTTGTCCAACCCTTGCAGTCATGGAAAGAGAGAAGAAAGCTGGCAAGGAAAAGAGAAAGATAGGAATGCAGTTAACTCTGCCTACTGAGCTGCTCCAACAAGCTCGAGACCAGAACGACCTTAATGGATAAAATTGGCTTATTTCTCAGTTTATGCCAATAAATATTAGGGCACACCCATTTGCAGTGAGCACAACATACTGTGCCAGATGCTGGGGTACAGAGATGATTAGGACACAGTTCCTAAACCCAAGGAGCTCACAGCCTAGTGGGAGAAGCAACTATGAAAGCCCAGAACTGACAATACAAGTATTACACTACAGAAACACATATCAATTACATTAGTGGGAGGAATTTTCTCTAGCTGGAAGGGGAATGGGTCATGGAATTAGATCCCTTTTGAACTGTGCATTAAGGAGCAAATAGCAGTGTCCCAAAGAAGTGGCAATAACCTTCTATTATTCAGCAATTAATCCAAACCAGCTTTACATACCCACTCATTCAAAGTCACACCTGAGAGCTTATTAATGTAGATAAGTAATGAACTCCTGCCCTGCACTGTTTCCCAGTTACAGTTTCGGAGGAAACATTACCAAACACTAGCCCTTGGAGTGTAGAACACCTGGTCCTCCCCAGCTGAGATGCTGCCTTCTTGGACCTGTTGCTTTACATCCTATACCATCTACCTTACCTATTAGCTTGAAATTGAGCGCAAAGCCAAAAATTAATAATATGGAAGCAATGAGCATCTGGAGAGAAGCCAATAAATCCTGCAACGCGGTCATGGTTCTGACACAGTCTTTGTAAAATGATGACAATATAATCTCTTTTTCCTGAAATCCAGTGATGATTAATTAGTCAGACTCATTAAATATAAAGAGACCGTTGCCCGAACAGAGCGTGGGATGGGAACCTAAACTGTGATTCATTCTCAGAAAAAAAGAACCAGTCTGAGTGGCACGCTCCCCCTCTCTGAATATTAGAACTTTGAAAAGTATTAACGATTACTAAAGCACTCTAGGTTATTATATCGTCTTCTGAAAAATATGTCCAAAGTGTTCTTGTTGCAAAAAAAGAATTAAATGGACTCCAGTATGAAGATGATGTCATCGATTAAACTATAAGGCAGAAGAGGCACACATGGAGGGGATAAGAGGCACAGAGGGTTTCCAGGGAACCCTGGAGCAGGTCTCAGGGTCAACAAAACTATAATCCTTAAAGATGAGGTAGTTGCTATGAGATGTAGGAGCCCTATTCCTTGTTTGCAAGAACTGGGGAGCACGGAGCTGTTAGCAAAAGGTCTCCTGAACCAAATTTACTTCAGGGACTCAAAGGGAGTACGTTTACAGAGAAGTCATCATTACGGGAAGCAGTCTGTTTTTGAGGCAGCAATAAAAGTGAATCTGTAATGTACTGCTGCATGACAAACCACCCAAAACAATGGTTTAAGAAGCTACCAGTTACTGGCCTACAATTCAGTGAGGTGACAAATCGGGGTGGGCTCAACTGGGATGGCTGGTCTCTGCTCCATGTGGGGTCAGCAGGTCTCATGTATTTGGGCCTCAGGAGGAAAGGCTTGGACACCTGGAGACTCTTTCCAGAAAGCTAGTTCAGGCTTTTTCACATGGAGGTGAAAGAGTTCCCAGTAGCAAGAGAGAGGGCAGGTCCCAATGTTCACACCCTTTCAGAATTCTGCATGTGTCATGTCTGCTAATTTGTCATTGGCTAAAGCAAGTCATACAGCTAAGAACAGAGTCATTGTGGGAGGGCATGGATATGGAACGGTGTCATTGTTGCAGGTCTTTAATACAACAATCTACCACAGAAAGTAAGAGCTTTTTGACTGAGAGAACAGGAAAGCTACCTTGAAGCCTCCATGTCAGGAACTTTCTATAAGGACTGACCAGAAAAATATAATTCATTCAGTAGTGAGGAGTGATAAAGAAGAAACTGGCACAAAAAGGATACAAAGATACTATAAAAGGATACAAAGACACCATTTAAAAAGAAGCATCAAAATTTACCAAGAGATGAGGAAAAAAGAGTTGCCACAGAGCCAATGAAAATTGTGACTATGTATTTTGCAAAGAAAAAGAATCCAATAGATAAAACATGAATAGGATTTATTGTTATTGTTGCCAGGCAATATTCTAACCACTTTGCAGATATGAACACAATAGATTCTCAATACAACTCTGTAAATTAGGCATGATTGTTTTTCCTATTATGTATATGAAAAGAACTAAGGTACTTAAAAGTTAAATAACTTGTTCAAGATCACACAGCTAGTCAGAGGAGGAGCCAGTATTGAAACCCACTCATTCTTTCTCCAGTGTCTGTAAAACTTATTTGTTAAGCTATATTGCCTCCCTAAATGAAATATATTTACAATTATGTTAACGAAGTAATATGGTCTATTATGAAAGATAACAGCGTAAATGAAGAAACAAAGAAAAGAGACGAGGTTGAAATGAGCTGATATAAATCAGGTATGAAGAAGAAAAAGAACAAAACCATCACAAAAATGAAGACAACACAAATTGGAAGAAACAGAGAGGAATAAGCACTGTGGATAAGTAAGTAACAGTGAAGACAGGTATAAGAAGAATGGCCAACATTAAATGAAAATAATGAGAAATATATTTTTAAAGTATTACATGAAAATGACAGCAATAGAAGAAATATAATGAAGAGCCAGCATACCTAAAATCAGAGTCTCTGAAGGAGAAAACCTTAGCAGTGGGACAGAGCAAATACTTTCAAACAGAATTATGAAAGAATTTTCCTGAAATTAAAAAAAAAGTCCTGAATCTAAATGTTGAAAGTAAACAACATGCACTAAAGAAAGTTGGTTTATGATAGTTAACTCAAGACATATTATTCCTTACAATTTAATTTCTCTTGCTAGGGAGAAATTAAGTTAAAATTTTCTCTTGGGGGGACAAAAATGAAAAAAAATTATGGGGACACATTATATTCAATTAGATTATAGCAGATTAGAGTAATCCTTAGGATTATATTAGCATTCTCTTTCTGTGCTTTAACCCTTTATCATTTCTAATTCTTAGTATTTATATATTTTTTATTTTTTTAATTGAAGTATAGTTGATTTACAATATTGTATTGATTTCAGATGTACAACATAGTGATTCAGTACATTTATAGATTATACTCTATTTAAAGTTACTACAAAGTAATGACTATATTTCCCTGTATTGTACAATAGATCCATAGATCCTTGTTGCTTATCTATTTTATACTTAGTAGTTTGTATCTCTTTTCTTGATTAATTTAACAGTATTTTAGATGTTATATTTTTATAATGATAAAAACCCAGCTTTTAGAATTATGTATTAATTCTAATCACTTTCTTTTCTTCTTCTAAATGACTTAGTTATTTGTTTCTGTTTTCCTTCTTTTTACTTAGTAGTGTTTTTCTACGTTTTTGAGTTGATGCTTATTTAATTAATTTAGCTAATGCTGTGTCACAGAATCCTGCTAGGTAGTGTTTTCTTTTATCATTATTTTCTAAAAATCCTTCAATTTTTGTTCATGAGTATGTAAGAGAATTTCTTAATAATTTCCAGGTGGAAAGATTTTTGATTTTCTGATTTTCTATGGATTTCTAGTTTTATTGCATTTTCAGCATAGATTGGGTCCATAATTCCTTATTTTTAGATTTTATTGAAGTTTTTTTATGGCTTAATATATGGCCATTTTTCATCAATTAAGGCTGCAAAGCCATCACAATTTGTAGAAAATATGAGCGTATGTCTGGAAAACCGAAGCAACTGAATTGAAAGCTATTACAAATAATAAGCAGTATATCAATATAAAAATATTTTACATATATAAATAACAGTTAGACAATATAATGAATATAATATCTAATTTATATTAGCAACAAAAAAGCTGAAATATCCAAGAATACAATAAACAGGAAATGTATAAGATCTATACATAGAAAATTTTGGTAGGCTACTGAAGGACACAGAAGAAGTATGAACACATAAAAAGGCATTCCACAGGTTTTTTTTTTAAATTTCTTTTAACATCTTTATTGGAGTATAATTGCTTTACAATGGTGTGTTGGTTTCTGCTTTATAACAAAGTGAATCATCTATATGTGTACATATATCACCGTATACCCCCTTCTTGTGTTTCCCTCACACCCTCCCTATCCCATCCCTCCAGGTGGTCATAAAGCACCAAACTGATCTCCCTGTGCTATGCAGCTGCTTCCCACTAGCTATCGATTTTACATTTGGTAGTGTATATTGTCAATACCACTCTCTCACTTCGTCCGAGCTTACCCTTCCCCTGCCCGAGTCCTCAAGTCCATTCTCTATGTCTTCATCTTTATTCGTGGCCTGCCTCTAGGTTCTTCAGAACACTTTTTTTTTTTAAGATTCCATATACATGTGTTAGCATATGGTATTTATTTTTCTCTTTCTGACTTACTTCATTCCGTATGACAGACTCTAGGTCCATCCACCTCACTACAAATAACTCAGTTCTGTTCCTTTTTATGACTGAGTAATATTGTATATATGTGCCACATCTTCTTTATCCATTCTTCTTTTGATGGACACTTAGGTTGCTTCCATGTCCTGGATATTGTAAATAGAGCTGCAATGAACATTGTGGTACATGACTCTTTTTGAGTTATGGTCTTCTCAGGGTATATGACCAGTAGTGGGATTGCTTGGTCGTATGGTAGTTCTATTTTTAGTTTTTTAAGGAACCTCCATGCTGTTCTCCACAGTGGCTGTATCAACTGACATTCCCACCAACAGTGTATGAGGCTTCCCTTTTCTCCGCAACCTCTCCAGCATTTATTGTTTGAAGATTTTTTGATGATGGCCATTCTGCCCAGTGAGAGATGATTTGAATTTCTCTAATGATTTGCATTTCTTTTGATTTACATTTCTCTAATGATTTGCATTTGCATTTCTTTTGATTTGCATTTCTCTAATGATTAATGATGTTGAGCATTATTTCATGTGTTTCTTGGCAATCTGTATATCAGCTTTGGAGAAATGTCTATTTAGGTCTTCTGCCCATTTTTGGACTGGGTTGTTTGTTGTTTTGATATTGAACTGCATGAGCTGCTTGTAAATTTTGGAGATTAATCCTTTGTCTGTTGTTTCATTTGAAAATATTTTCTCCCACCCTGCGGGTGGTCTTTTTGTCTAGTTTATGGTTTCCTTTGCTGTGCAAAAGCTATTAAGTTTAATAAAGTTAAACTTAATCCATTTACATTTAAGGTAATTATCAATGTGTATGTTCCTATTCCCATTTTCTTAAGTGTTTTGGGTTTGTTATTGTAGGTCTTTTCCTTCTCTTTTGTTTCTTGCCTAGAGAAGTTCCTTTAGCATTTGTTGTAAAGCTGGTTTGGTGGTGCTGAAGTCTCTTAGGTTTTCCTTGTCTGTAAAGGTTTTAATTTCTCTTTCAAATCTGAATGAGATCCTTGCTGGATAGAGTAATCTTTGTTGTAGATTTTTCCCTTTTATCACTTTAAATATGTCCTGCCAGTCCCTTCTGGCTTGCAGAGTTTCTGCTGAAAGATCAGCTGTTAACCTTATAGGGATTCCCTTCTATGTTATTTGTTGTTTTTCCCTTGTTGCTTTTAATATTTTTTCTTTGTATTTAATTTTTGATAGTTTGATTAATATGTGTCTTGGCATGTTTTTCCTTTGATTTATCCTGTATGGGACGCTCTGCGTTTCCTGGATTTGACTATTTCCTTAACCATATTAGGGAAGTTTTCAACTATAATCTCTTCAAATATTTTCTCAGTCCCTTTCTTTTTCTCTTCTTCTTCTGGGACCCCTATAATTCAAATGTTGGTGCATTTAATATTCTCCCAGAGGTCTCTGAGATTGTCTTCAATTCTTTTCATTCTTTTTTCTTTATTCTGCTCTGCAGTAGTTATTTCCACTATTTTATCTTCCAGGTCAGTTATTGGTTCTTCTGCCTCAGTTATGCTGCTATTGATTCCTTCCAGAGAATTTTTACTTTCATTTATTTGTTGTTCATGATTGTTTGTTTGCTCTTTAGTTCTTCTAGGTCCTTGTTAAATGTTTCTTGTATTTTCTCCATTCTATTTCCAAGATTTTGTATCATCTTTACTATCATTATTCTGAATTCATTTTCAGGTAGACTGCCTCTTTCCTCTTCATTTGTTAGGTCTGGTTGGTTTTTACCTTGCTCCTTCATCTGCTGTGTGTTTCTCTGTCTTCTCATTTTGCTTAATTTACTGTGTTTGGGGTCTCCTTTTCACAGGCTGCAGGTTCATAGTTCCCGTTGTTTTTGGTGTCTGCCCCCAGTGACTAAGGTTGGTTCAGTGGGTTGTGTAGGCTTCCCGCTGGAGGGGACTAGTGCCTCTGTTCTGGTGGATGAGGCTGGATCTTGTCTTTCTGGTAGGCAAGACCACGCCCAGTGGTGTGTTTTGGGGTGTCTGTGACCTTATTATGATTTTAGGCATCCTCTCTGCTAATGGTTGGGGTGTGTTCCTGTCTTGCTAGTTGTTTGACATAGGCTTTCCAGCACTGTAGCTTGCTGGTCGTTGAGTGGAGCTGGGTCTTGGCGTTGAGATGGAGATCTCTGGGAGATTTTCCCCGTTTAATATTACGTGGAGCTGGGAGGTCTCTGGTGGACCAATGTTCTGAACTTGGCTCTCTCACCTCAGAGGCACAGCCCTGACGCCTGGCTGGAGCACCAAGAGCCTTTCATCCACACAGCTCAGAATAAAAGGGAGAAAGAAAGAAAGATAAAATAAAATAAAATAAAATAAAAAGTTATTAAAATAAAAAACAAAAAATAATTACTAAAAAATTTTTAAAGTAATTTTAAAAAAAAGAAAGAAAGAACAACCAAACCAAAAAAATCCACCAATGATAGGAAGTGCTGAAAACTATACTAAAAAAAAAAAAAGGACAGACAGAACCCTAGGACAAATGGTAAAAGCAAAGCTATACAGACAAAATCACACACAGAAGCATACACATACACACTCACAGAAAGAGAAAAAGGAAAAGTATATATATATCATTGCTCCCAAAGTCCACCTCCTCAATTTTGGGATGATTGGTTGTCTATTCATGTATTCCAAAGATGCAGGGTGCATCAAGTTCACTGTGGAGATTTAATCCGCTGCTCCTGAGGCTGCTGGGAGAGATTTCACTTTCTCTTCTTTGTTCGCACAGCTCCTGGGATTCAGCTCTGGATTTGGCTCTGCCTCTGCCTGTAGGTCGCCTGAATGCGTCTCTTCGAGGCCAGATAGGACGGGGTTAAAGGAGCAGCTGATTAGGGGACTCTGGCGCACTCAGGCCGTGGGGGAGGCAGGGGTATGGAGTGGGGGGCGATCCTATAGCGGCAGAGGCCAGCGTGATGTTGCACCAGCATGAGGCGTGCCGTGCGTTTTCCCAGGGAAGTTGTCCCCGGATCACGGGACCCTGTTAGTGGCGGGCTGCACAGGCTCCCAGGAGGGGCAGTGTGGAGAGTGACCTGTGCTCGCACACAGGCTTCTTGGTGGTGGCAGCAGCAGCCTTAGCATCTCATGCCCATCTCTGGGGTCCGCGCTGTTAACCACAGCTCACGCCAGTCTCTGGAGCTCCTTTAAGCGGCGCTCTGAATCCCCTCTCCTCGACCAACAGAAAACAAAGAGACAAGAAAAAGTCTCTTGCCCCTTCGGCAGTTCCAGACCTTTTCCCGGACTCCCTCCCGTCTAGCTGTGGCCCACTAGCCCCCTTCAGACTGTGCTCACACAGCCAACCCCAGTCCTCTCCCTGGGATTCGACAGAAGCCAGAGCCTCTGCTCCCAGCCCCCGCCCATCCCCGCGGGTGAGCAGACAAGCCTCTCGGGCTGGTGAGTGCTGGGTGACACCGATCCTCTGTGTGGGAACCTCTCTGCTTTGCCCTCTGCACCACTGTTGCTGCGTTCTCCTCCGTGGCTCCAAAGCTTCCCCCCTCCGCCACCCGCAGTATCTGCCCGTGAAGGGGCTTCCTAGTGTGTGGAAATCTTTCCTCCTTCACAGCTCCCTCCCACTGGTGCAGATCCCATCCCTATTCTTTTGTCTCTGTTTTTTCTTTTTTCTTTTGCCCTACCCAGGTACGTGGGGAGTTTCTTGCCTTTTGGGAGGTCTGAGGCCTTCTGCCAGCGTTCAGTACGTGTTCTGTAGGAGTTGCTCCGCATGTAGATGTATTTCTGATGTATTTGTGGGGAGGAAGGTGATCTCCACGTCTTACTCTTCTGCCATCTTGAAGCTCCTTTATTTTTGTTTTTATTTCCATTACTCTAGGAGGTGGATCAAAAAAGATCTTGCTGTGATTTATGTCAAAGAATGTTCTTCCTATGTTTTCTCTAAGAGTTTTATAGTATCCAGTCTTACATTTAGGTCTCTAATCTATTTTGAGTTTATTTTTGTGTATAGTGTCTGGGAATGTTCTAATTTCGTTCTTTTACATGTCACTGTCCAGTTTTCCCAGCATCAATTATTGAAGAGACTATCTTTCTCCATTGTATATCCTTGCCTCCTTTATCATAGATTAGTTGACCATAGGTGGATGGCATTACCTCTGGGCTTTCTATCCTGTTCCATTGATCTACATTTCTGTTTTTGTGCCAGTACCATTTGTCTTGATTACTGTAGCTTTGTAGTACAGTCTGAAGTCAGGGAGTCTGATTCTTCCAGCTCTGTTTTTTTCCCTCAAGACTGCTTTGGCTATTTGGGGTCTTTTTGTCTCCACACAAATTTTAAGATTTTTTGTTCTAGTTCTGTATATAATGCCATTGGTAGTTGGATAGGGATCGCATTGAATCTGTAGATTGCTTTGGGTAATATAGTCATTTTCACAATATTGATTCTTACAATCCAAGAACATGGTATATCTCTCCATCTGTTTTTATCATCTTTAATTTCTTTCACCAGTGTCTTATAGTTTTCTGCATACAGGTCTTTTTTCTCCCTAGGTAGGTTTATTCCTAGGTATTTTATTCTTTTTGTTGCAATGGTAAATATGAGTGTTTCCTGAATTTCTGTTCCAGATTTTTCATCATTAGTGTATAGGGATGCAAGAGATTTCTGTGCATTAATTTTGTATCCTGCAATTTTACCAAATGCATTGATCAGCTCTAGTAGTTTTCTGGTGGCATCTTTAGGATTCTCTATGTATATTATCACGTCATCTGCAAAGAGTGACAGTTTTACTTCCTCTTTTCTGATTTGGATTCCTTTTATTTCTTTTTTTTCTGTGATTGCCATGGCTAAAACTTCCAAAATTATGTTTAACAATAGTGGCGAGAGTGGACATCCTTGTCTTGTTCCTGATCTTAGAGGAAATGCTTTCAGTTTTTCACTGTTGAGAATGATATTTCCTGTGGGTTTGTCATATATGGCCTTTATTATGTTAAGGTAGGTTCCCTCTATGCCCAATTTCTGGAGAGTTTCTATCATAAATGGGTGTTAAATTTTGTCAAAAACTTTTTCTGCATCTATTGAGATGATCATATGGTTTTTATTCTTCAATATGTTATTATGGTGTGTCACGTTGATTGATTTGTGTATATTGAAGAATCCTTGCATCCCTGGAATAAATCCCACTTGATCATGGTGTATGATCCTTTTAATGTGTTGTTGGATTTTGATTGCTAGTATTTTGTTGAGGATTTTTGCATCTATATTCATCAGTGATACTGGTCTGTAATTTTCTTTTTTTGTAGTATCTCTGTCTGGTTTTGTTGTCAGGGTGATGGTGGCCTTGTAAAATGAGTTTGTGAGTGTTCCTACCTCTGCTATATTTTGGAAGAGTTTGAGAAGGATGGCTGTTAGCTCTTCTCTAAATGTTTGATAGAATTCACCTGTGAATCCCTCTGTTCCTGGACTTCTGTTTGTTGGAAGATTTTTAATCACAGTTTCAATTTCATTACTTGTGATTGGTCTGTTCATATTTTCTGTTTCTTCCTGGTTCAGTCTTTGAAGGTTATATCTTTCTAAGAATTTGTCCATTTCTTCCAGGTTGTCCATTTTATTGGCATAGAGCTGTTTGTAGTAGTCTCTTAGGGTGCTTTGTATTTCTGCAGTGTCTGGTGTAAATTCTCCTTTTTCATTTCTAATTTTATTGATTTGAGTCCTCTCCCTCTGTTTTTCTTGATGAGTCTGGCTAATGGTTTATCAATTTTGTTTATCTTCTCAAAGGACCAGCTTTTGTGAGAGTGGCATGGACATATATACACTACCAAACGTCCAATAGATAGCTAGTGGGAAGCAGCCGCATCGCACAGGGAGAGCAGCTCCGTACTCTGTGACCACCTAGAGGGGTGGGATAGGGAGGGTGGGAGGGAGGGAGACGCAAGAGGGAAGAGATATGGGGACATATGTATATATATAACTGATTCACTTTGTTATAAAGCAGAAACTATCACACCATTGTAAAGCAATTATACTCCAAAAAAAGATGTTTTAAAAAAAAAAGAACCAGGTTTTAGTTTTATTGATCTTTGCTGTTTTTTTCTTTGTTTCTATTTCATTTATTTCTGCTCTGATCTTTATGATTTCTTTCCTTGTACTAACTTTGGGTTTTGTTTGTTCTTCTTTCTCTAGTTCCTTTAGGTGTAAGGTTAGATTGTTTATTTGAGATGTGTCTTGTTTCTTGAGGTAGGCTTGTATTGCTATAAACTCCCCTCTTAAAACTGCTTTTGCTGCATTCCATAGGTTTTGGATCATCGTGTTTTCATTGTCATTTGTTTCTAGGTACTTTTTGATTTCCTCTTTGATTTCTTCAGTGATCTCTTGGTTATTTAGTAACATATTGCTTAGCCTATATATGTTTGTGTTTTGTACGTTTTTTTCCCTGTAATTGATTTCTGATCTCATATCATGGTGGTCAGAAAAGATGCTTGATATGATTTCAATTTTCTTAAATTTGCTGAGGCTTAATTTGTGACCCAAGATGTGATCTATCCTGGAGAATGTTCCATGTGCACTTAAGAAGAAAGTGTAATCTGCTGTTTTTGGATGGAATGTCCTATAAATATCAATTACAACTATCTGGTCTATTGTGTCATTTAAAGCTTGTGTTTCCTTATTAATTTTCTGTTTGAATGATCCATCCATTGGTGTAAGTGAAGTTTTAAAGTCCCCCACTATTATTCTGTTACTGTTGATTTCCTCTTTTATAGCTGTTAGCAGTTGCCTTATGTATTGAGGTGCTCCTATGTTGGTGCATATATATTTATAATTGTTATATCTTCTTCTTGGATTGATACCTTGGTCATTATGTATTGTCCTTCCTTGTCTCTTGTAACATTCTTTATTTTAAAGTCTGTTTTATCTGATAGGAGTATTGCTACTCCAGCTTTCTTTTGATTTCCATTTGCATGGAATATCTTTTTCCATTCCCTCACTTTCATTCTGTATGTTTCCCTAGGTCTGAAGTGGGTCTCTTGTAGACAGCATATATATGGGTCTTGTTTTTGTATCCATTCAGCGAGCCTGTGTCTTTTGGTTGGAGCATTTAATCCATTCACATTTCAGGTAATTATTGATATGTATGTTCCTATGAACATTTTGTTAATTGTTATGGGTTTGTTTTTGTAGGTCCTTTTTTTCTCTTGTGTTTCCCACTTAGAGAAGTTCCTTTAGCATTTATTGTAGAGCTGGTTTGGTGGTGCTGAATTCTCTTAGCATTTGCTTGTCTGTAAAGTTTTTGATTTCTCCGTCAAATCTGAATGAGATCCTTGCCAGTTAGAGTAATCTTGGTTGTAGGTTCTTCCCTTTCATCACTTTAAATATGTCATGCCACTCCCTTCTGGCTTGTAGAGTTTCTGCTGAGAAATCAGCTGTTAACCTTGTGGGAGTTCCCTTGTATGTTATTTTGTCAGTTTGATTACTATGTGTCTTGGCTTGTTTCTCCTTGTGTTTATTCTGCCTGGGACTCTCTGCGCTTCCTGGACTTGGGTGGCTATTTCCTTTCCCATGTTAGGGAATTTTTCAACTATAATCTCTTCAAATATTTTCTCGGGTCCTTTCTCTCTCTCTTCTCCCTCTGGGACCCCTATACTGTGAATGTTGTTGTGTTTAATGTTGTCCCAGAGGTCTCTTAGGCTGTCTTAATTTCTTTTCATTTTTTTTCTTTATTCTGTTCTGTGGCAGTGAATTCCACCATTATGTCTTCCAGGTCACTTATCCGTTCTTCTGCCTCAGTTATTCTGCTATGGATTCCTTCTAGTGTAGTTTTCATTTCAGTTATTGTATTGTTCATCTCTGTTTGTTTGTTCTTTAATTCTTCCCTGTGTTTGTTCTTTAATTCTTCTAGGTCTTTGTTAAACATTTCTTGCACCTTCTTGATCTTTGCCTCCATTTTTCCGAGGTCCTGGATCATCTTCACTATCATTATTCTGAATTCTTTTTCTGGAATGTTTCCTATCTCCACTTTGTTTAGTTGTTTTTCTGGGGTTTTATCTTGTTCCTTCATCTGGTACATAGCCCTCTACCTTTTCATCTTGTCTATCTTTCTGTGAATGTGGTTTTTGTTCCACAGGCTGCACGATTGTAGTTCTTCTTGCTTCTGCTGTCTGCCCTCTGCTGGATGAGGCTATCTAAGAGGCTTGTGCAAGCTTCCTGATGGGAGGAACTGGTGGTGAGTAGAGCTGGCTGTTGCTCTGTTGCGCAGAGCTCAGTAAGACTTTAATCCACTTGTCTTCTGATAAGTGAGGTTGGGTTCCCTCCCTGTTGGTTGTTTGGCCTGAGGTGACCCAACACTGGAGCCTACCTGGCTCTTTGGTGGGGCTAAAGGCAGACTCTAGGAAGGCTCATGCCAAGGAGTACTCCCCAGAACTTCTGCTGCCAATGTCCTTGTCCTCATAGTGAGCCACAGTCACCCTCCACCTCTGCAGGTGACCCTCCAACACTAGCAGGTAGGTCTGGTTCAGTCTCCTATGGGGTCACTGCTTCCCCTGGGTCCTGATGCTCACACCACTTTGTGTGTGCCCTCCAAGTTTGGAGTCTCTGTTTACCCCAGTTTTGTCAAAGTCTTACAATCAAATCCCACTAGCCTTCAGAGTCTGATTCTCTGGGAATTCCTCCTCCCATTGCGGGACCCCCAGGTTGTGAAGCCTGACGTGGGGCTCAGAACCTTCACTCCAGTGGGTGGATTTCTGTGGTATAAGTGTTCTCCAGTTTGTAAGTCACCTACCCAGCAGTTATGGGATTTGATTTTATTGTGATTGTGTCCCTCTTACTGTCTCATTGTGGCTTCTCCTTTGTCTTTGGATGTGGGGTATCTTTTTCTGTGAGTTCCAGTGTCTTCCTGTCAATGACTGTTCAGCAGTTAGTTGTGATTCCAGTGCTTTCACAAGAGGGAGTGATCGCACGTCCTTCTACTCTGCCATCTTGAGCCAATCTCTCCAAAATTTGGTATTTTAAACCATTTTCACAGAAAGGTAACAGGTTTTTTCCCCAAGTTGGAAATCTTATTTTTGTTACAAAGAGGAACAGCCAAATGGAAGCAATGCATAGGGCAAGGTCTGGGGAAATGGCACAGAGCTTCTTTGCTGTCTCTGAGAAAGCCACTGTCCTGAAGCCTCCAAGTCCTCCTATATAGTTCTCTTTATCTTCTCTATTTGGTGAGACATCATTCATGTACCTTTTTTCATACTATCCTCTTATTCTCTAGACATGATTTCCTTTAGTTCTTTGCAGATATTAATAGCTCATTTAAAGTCTTTGTGTGATAGGTCCAACATTGGGGCTTCCTCAGCATACTTTCTATTTGGTGTTTCTATTTTCCTGTGTATGGCCCATACATGCCCATTTCTTTGCATGTATCATAAATTTTTGTTGAAAACTGGATGTTTAAAATAATATATCGTATTAATTCTGAGAAATCAGATTCCCACCCTTCAGTGTTTGCTGTTATTGCTGCTTGTTGTTTTTGTCTTTTCCGTTTGTTAGTTTAGTGACTTTCCTGGACCAATGGTATGAAATCTATATTCTTTATCATGTACAACCACTTTGCATTCTGCTCAGTCATCTTAGTGTGGTCAGGTAACTACTGGACAGGGATTTCTTTAATGTCTTGACTCATTCGGTCTCCCAGCCTTTGTTGAAGGACTCTGTATGTGCATGGGGGCATGCCTTCAACACCCCAGAGTCAGTTTAATGTTCTGCCTTAGCTTCACTTCCTGCTTGCACAAAGCCTCAAGGACAACTATATGTGAGAGTATAGGGCCTTCTCAAGTTTTTCTGCTGCATGTCCACAGCCCTGTATATGAGTGTGATTTTCTAGATTCTCAGGAATATTTGGAGCTTTTCAAAACTCTTATAGACTTATTTTTCCCCAGGTTTTCTTTAAAGATTTTTGGTCAGTTTCTTATTAGCCCCAACTGGTAATGCCACTGCAGGCAGTTGTTATGCTAAATAACTGCTGCTAATTCTATTCAACAAATGGCCTGTGGGGAAGGCTGTTTGCACAGAGCAGAGCTCTGAATCGGGCCAAGTAAAAGACCTGGAGAACAGAGTTTTTCAATGAACTTCCAGACAGGTCAATAGTAACAATCCTCTTTAGATGGGGCTTTTAGAGAGCTCAAAACCTGTTCTGAACCTTTCATTGGCTACTAGGTTGCTAGTTTCACAGAGACTATATTTGCAGGGTGTGTTGTTGGGCTTGTAGCTGGTGCGTTAAATTAAACTTACGCAGATTATGACCTGTAAAATGAGGAGGCACAAGCCACCCACGTGGGGTCAGCTGGTAGGTCCCTCAATGCCCAAGCTCCCACTTCGGGGAAATGGAAACTTCAGGGCCTTTTTGATTGAAAGTGAAGTTTCATTATACCCACACAAAGGAAGTAAAGTCACAAGATTTATTACTTACAAATTCTAGAAATGGGAGGGTAGGGTTGGGAGAGTGCAACGAGCAGGGGGAAGGGCAGTCCTCTGTCCCAGGTCACCAGTGGGCTGGAGATAAGAGAGCAGAGTAGCAAGCACCTATTACTTACAAGGTGGTTGGGGTGACAGTCACTAACTTTTCATGGGCTCAACTCCAGTTATTTTAAAAGATGCACTGGGGAAAGCAAGGCAGGAACTTGTGGCAGGAATCCTAAACTCAGGTCCTTATCTAAATGTCCATGCTTGGTGTGAGCAGGGTTGTCATACTGTAAAGTGCCTAGGCAGCAACTCAAAATAGCTGTTTTCTCTTCACACAGAGTTGATTATTTTCAAGGCTACCATGGAGCTGGGGAAAGGGATATGGGGTTAGTGCAAGTTAAAAGGCTCTGTTTTATTGAGATGTAGCCATTTTTCTTGAATAAACGCTCTTTGGATTGTTACAAATCTTTAATTTTCAGAGTTTGAAAAGGTTGATTTTGACAGATTTTGCCAGTGTTCTTGTTGCTTTTATGGAGGAATAGATATCTGGAGGTCTTTATTCCATCATTCCAGAAGTAGATATTGCAGACATTTTTGCACATATAAAAAATTCTTGGACTTCCCTGGTGGCTCAGTGGTTGAGAGTCCACCTGCCGATGCAGGGGACACGAGTTCGTGCCCCGGTCCGGGAAGATCCCACATGCCAAGGAGCAGCTGGGCCCCTGAGCCATGGCTGCTGAGCCTGCGCATCCGGAACCTGTGCTCCGCAATGGGAGAGGCCACAACAGTGAGATGCCCACGTACTGAAAAGAAAAAAAAAAAATTCTTCCTTTTAGTTTGGTGAGCACCTTGAAAATAGGAACTGGAATAATGGAGGGTGAGTAGCATAGTAGACCGATCATTAGAGAGGGAGAGACTAGCTTTCTAATCAAACAAACTTGGTTTAAAACTGTTTTGCCATTTACAAGCTGTACAACTTGGAGACTCAATTTTCCCTGAGACTCAATTTTCTTACCAGTAAAACAGGGAAAATACTTTCTATGTAGGCTATGGTGAGAATGATAGGTAATGTAAGTGATATTAAAGGTAATATCAACAACAATAATCCAAGCAAACTCCAATTAAATTTCCCTCTTCAGTCCTGTTATGATCTAGATCTTGTGTAAGCAGTCAGCTTTTGGGAAGTACATCTACTTCTAGACTGGAAAAAAATCCTGAAAATGCTGACTCAGTACACTGATACAGTCTGAAAATTGTCTAAGTGATGTCAACTGAGAGGGCTTTACCCAAGATTTTATTTTTCAAAGCATCAATTGTTCAGAGAACCTGGAACAGTACTTTCTTCAAGGTTCCATGTGTGTCTATATATGTTGAAGATATAAATTTTATACTAAAGCTTACATAGCAGGATCTTTAAGCCAGTATCAGAGGGACACAAAAACCTGTTGGAGAATGAGACTGAGTGGTTGTGATTATTTTAATCCAGTGACCAGTAATCTCAGAATGGAGGAAAGTAAAATTTTCTATTGATAGTACATTACTATTTTCTAGGAGGTTAATCAAAATTCCCCTTAAGGGTAAGAGCATATTATAGATTATGAAAACTGAAAAATCTCCAGAGCCTTGCCACGAAGTGTAAATTTTGTGAAATGTCTCTATGAATAGCATGCTTTCTATATAAACTTAACGTGGGAAAGATTGAGCATCTTTTCTAATTTGATGATTCTTCCCAGTAAGCAATTACAATAGTGTTAACCTAATTAAGAAATATGGAGCAAATCAAACAAACCTATTTTTAGCATTCCTATTTTTATAAGGCACAATAACAAACTTTTGCAAATTCCAGGGGCTTTAAGAAAACTCAAAAATAATTTCAGGTTTGAAAAATATCCTGAAAATTTTTTTTCTGTTTTTTCTTTTTTTTAAATTTAGAATCCAGTCTTGAGAATGAAAAAGGAAAAACAAAAGTATGAGAAAATGTGGTTGTTTGATTAAGACAAATCAGAGGTGGATGAAATGGTGAAGGTGGTGAAAAGATATAAACTCCTAGTTATAAACTAAGTCATGGGGATATCATGGACTGCATGGTGACTATAATTAATAATACTGTATTGCATATTTGAAAGCTGCTAAGAGAGTAAGTCTTAAAAGTTCTCATCACAAGAAAAATATTTGTAACTATATACAGTGATGGACATTAACTAGGCTTATTGTGGTGAGCATTTCACAATATATATGAATACTGAGTCATTATATTGTGCTCCTGAAACTAATATAAAGTTTTACATCAATTATATCCCAGTTTTAAAAAGACTGCATCCTGGATCCCTGAGAAATAACACTTGGCTACCTACGTAGTCAAATTGACAATAAAATATTTTCAAATAGATATAGAAGCACAATGTGGAAACAGCTCTTTTACAAGTGAGGAAATTTTGTTCCTTAAAAACAATAGCAAATGGGACCTAATGAAACTTAAAAGCTTTGGCACAGCAAAGGAAACCATAAAAAATAGCAACAGCAACAAAACAAGGATATGATACAATCGACCAAAGACAAGGCAGAGCTTATTCTGGTGAGATGTAGAGTTCCTGCTATTTGGGGGCATTACCTGAACAGTAAAGCTCTAACACCAATTTATTATCTTACAGAGATAGCCAAATTCTAGTTTTGTATTTAGTAACATTTTCCCCCCAAGGGAGAAAAATAGACTTTATTTACAAGTAATACATTTAGAAAAGATACACACCTAATCCTTAAAACCCTCCCCATCCCTCCAAATCTTATCCCAGTGCATGACTGGGGAAGGTGGGAGTGAGCTGCCTCTAAAAGCTGCCCCTGCTATCTCCCTAAGGCATGGGGCCCATCTGTCCTGGAAAAGAGCATCCCTTGGGCAACCGTGGCCTTGAGTGGATGGGAGCACGTGGGAGTGAGCATAGACCCACTTGGTCAATGGCCAGTCCTGAACTTCAAGAGCAAGTTCCCCTGCTAGGCCCAGCCACCAGGAACAGCAGGGACCAGGGCCTGTTCTGCCAATGGTCCCTTCAACAGTCAGAGGCTGAGAGGAGGACTGGCTGAGCCCAAGGACCCAGCCACTGAGTGCCAACCTCAAATCTGGTTGTGATGGAGAAGTGACTTTGCTCTAAGAAAACATCAGGAGGCAAGGCACGGAGAAGACTGACTGTCAAGGCTCCAGGCCTCCTGGGACAACTCTAAGAACACATCTTTTCACCTGGTGAAGGTCCAGGTACCAGGCTGGGATGTGGGCAGACATCACTGTCTATCACTAAGGATTTGGCCACTGTTGGCCTGGGAGCTGAGAGAAGGCACAGAGACAGTAGAATACATATATATATGCATATATTTAGTAATAAAGGTTTCATAAGCTCTCTTTCTTCCTTAACTTTGTGAATATGCTCATCAAAATTATATAAAATTTGCCAAATTTAACACATTTCATAGGTCCTTTACAGATTTATGTACTATTATAAATCAAAGCAAATAGATTCATCACTTTTAAACCTACGTTCACCTACTCCCCCAGGTTTTCTCCTTTACTAGGCTTTTTCTTGTTCTGGAACAGGATGTGCTTTTACTTTAGGAGAAAAGGACTCTCCTTTTCCTTGAAAAACAAAATCATATACCCAGTTGTATGTCTCCAAAGATAGTCTCAACCACCCATATTGATTATAACTTTTAATTAAAGTAACTACTCTTATTTTACAGAGAAACCAAAAGGTCGGTAATTCGTAACAGTCCATCATTCACAAGTCTTTTAGCCAACCAGCAAATCTCATGAATACACATAATTCAATAAATTGAATGCCTCTCTTTTTTCATCCATTTGATGTTCTCTTAAAGAAACAAAAATAAACATTTTCATTAATATAATCCTAAAATATATATCCACTCTGTAGAGTATGTAAAAATAAGAAGCAAAAGTTTATAAACTTACAATTATGCTTAGTAATCACTGTTTCAGTATTCCAAATTATCCAGCTATTCAAAGATTATTCAAAAATAACTTAACTTGACATTAATACAGATATTTAAGTTATCTAAGGATCTTGGAACTTAATTTTAAGTTGGCACACTACAAAACATGGTTATTGCTATTAAAATGTTTGTTGGAATTATTATTCAATTCAGTTGAACACAAATTTGCCCTATTCATAACCTTAAACTGTATGTAGGAGTAATGTTAACTTATTTGATCAAGAAACCAATATATGAAGTTTAAAATATTTAGCTTAACTAGTCTTTTCATGAGCAAAACAAATCCAAACCTTATTTTTTTAACATATGCTTACTTCATACTCCATAATGATTCATTTAAAGAAAAGGCAAAAAGCTATTATTGTTTTTTAAAACCAAAATCACCAAACCAGTCTAACTTGTTCAAATATTCATCAAAATTATGTAAACTTAAGTTCTTTTATTTAAAAAATATTTATTTAGGCTGCACCAGGTCTTAGCTGTGGCACGTAGGATCTTCGTTGTGGCATGCTTTAGTTGCGGCATACGGGATCTTTTTTAGTTGTGGCATGCGGGATCTAGTTCCCCGACCAGGGATCGAACCTGGGGCCCCTGCATTGGAAGCATGGAGGCTTACCCACTGGACCACCAGGGAAGTCCCAGTATACTTAAGTTCTACAAACATTGTCCTAAGCCAGCAGCTTATGTAAGAAGAATTTTTTTTCCCTTAATGGTCTAGCACATTTACAGTCATTAGAAATTGGGCTTCTTTTTATTTGTGAATTTGGTAAATATTTTATTTCATAAAGCACTTATTTATCTCATCAAATGAATCCAAACAAAGTTCGTATATTTTAAGAGACAACTATCTAATCTATTAACACGTTCTGCAGTTAGGAAACTACTTTTCTGATCACAGGCACACAGAAAGAGAGTTTTTAGCTTGTTTTACAACTCAGTCACAGGTCAGATGTCAACGTAAAAATACAAAACCTCACTGGTCTAGATCTCAAACAACTGTTTTTCTTCCTAGTGTGCATGAAATTTTTAATTGATTTGAGCTCACTAATAGACAAAAAACACAACCCAACTGGATTCTGTTTTCTCTCACCCAGCAGAGAATACATCTGCATCAACTTTCCAAGTGATCAGATCATAAAGCCAAATACACAATTTTAACTGCTACACACAAAGAATAACTTACCAGCCAGGAAAGGACAAAGCGGGGCTGTGAGAGGAGGAGGTGGGGGATGAAACTGGAGAGGAAAACACCGAGAGATTTGGCAAAGTCACTGAAATTCACCCTAGGAGCCAAGAAAAGATGTGTGTGGGCTTAGTAGCCCATGAAGTGTACATCTCTGTCAACACAATTCACTTGTTTATGCCAGGTGAGTTTTATTGGTCACCTTGGTGGATGAACTCCAAAATTGTTAAAGGTCTAATTTTTTTTTTTTTTTTTTTGCGCTATGCGGGCCTCTTACTGTTGTGGCCTCTCCGGTTGCGGAGCACAGGCTGCGGACGCGCAGGCTCAGTGGCCATGGCTCATGGGCCCAGCCGCTCCATGGCACGTGGGATCCTCCCGGACCGGGGCACGAACCCGTGTCCCCTGCATCGACAGGCAGACTCTCAACCAACCACTGTGCCGTCGGGGAAGCCCAAGGTCTAATTCTTGAGAGATTAAAAATCATGATTTCATACAAATACAAGACAAACACATGTCATATTTTTTATTTAATTCATTAATTAATGAGAAGGTTATTAAAGATATTAAAACTGGCCCAAAGAACACTTTAATAACAATATATATACATAGGGAATTTAATCCAAAATGTTAGGATAAGATAGCTGGATACAATACAAGAGTGGTTAAAGTCTTCCAGGGCAACAAATTGTAAGCTTTGCTGTATCTGTTCCACTGGATGGAAATTATTTGCCTCTATACCATACAAAAATCTACAACTTAACTTCTGCTCCCACTGAGTTATAAAATACCCGAGTCAATAAAAACCCAGCCAGTAGCACCCTGAAGGAATGCCCAAAAATCTCTTTTTCCTATTTCTATGTTTTAGATAATTTTTCTGATTCCCTATTTTCTGTTGTAATACCACTGTTTACCTTGCATAAAATTAGTAAGTATACAGTCTTTTCTTTTATTGATTTCGACTCAGCCTTTGAGTTTTCATGATTTTCCATCTTGGCTCTCTCTTTCCAGGAACTGGATTTCCATCCCAAAATCCCTGGCCCATACTTTCACTCGAAGTCAGGGGGTTTGGCCAGGCTATGGATGAAATCTTTTAGATCCGTTTTCTTCTTCTGGTCTAATTAGCTATAGGCAGGGGGACAGCAATGGCAGTGAGTGGAGAGTGTTCCTTAAGTAAGGAGATAGAGTAGGGCAGGTACAGTGTTCAATATATGTAGTAATAATACATCAAGAAGAGAATCAGTCACCTGTGGGAAGAAGACCTCAGAGAGGGCAGGACTTTTCAGATATTTCCAACTTAGAAAAAGGACACTCCATAAGCAAAGTCAGGGGTATAACATCAGACACTAGTTCTTTCTGCTTCCTCTTCACTCTTCTCATATATCCTGAACCTGCCTCCTTAACTTTTCCTGGCCCACACCCAATTCAAGGCCTTTCTTCTGGGAAACACCAAGCTGTCTCTAAGGTACTTACACTTACTTTTTCTTCCACCCAGTTAATTTTTAAGTATAGTGAGTGAGCTCAGCTCTCCAGGTCTAGGTATTCGGTGCTTAATGATGAACACCATAGAGTATGTGGAATAGGCACTTACTATCTCTTAGTTATTCTACAAAGTAATGATATCTTGGAGGAATGAATTAGAAAAACTCTGTAAAATTAAAATCTTATTATAGTAAACTGGAGCATGAATGTACAGAGGTAATACATTTTAAAATTCTTTGTAACTACTTTCAGTAACAGTTTAGAGATTATTAACATGAAAAGAATATTAAAATATAATTTGCTTCTCATATTTTATTATCTTAGTTTATAGTCTGTGTTTCACTATACTTGGGTGATGTGTGACTTTTGTTCCTAGTCGGTAAAAATTTTTGCTCTCGGTGATTATGCAGTCAAAAAGGCTTAGGAGGGAAAGATCTAACTAGTGTTTCCATGAATTTATTCCAAGGACATTTATAAGAAGTGACTTCAGAAATGGTCTTCAGGGGTAGGGTAAGAGCATGGTAGAGAAGAGAAAAAGAAAAGAGAGGTGGTTTTGAAATGCTTCGTAGGTGATTCTGATGTTCTTATATGGTTTCCTGTTGAGAACAGCCACGTGTTTGAAATGATGGCTATGGAACAGATAAATTAGGTGTGATACTTAAGGAGTAGATCTTTAAAAGCTAATTAAAAAAAACAACTCTAGAAATTTAGGTAACCAATAGGCCAATAAAAGAAAGTTAAAATGATGACTGGTGGGTTTAGAAATCAAGGCTTGTAGTCTTACCTTTGCTCTAAAGAAAAGACATTGGTAAGTTTGGTGTTTATTCTTTATGCTGTATCAGATTTCTCAGTGAAAAAAGCAAGATGATTAAATTATTCCTTTCAGGATCTATTTTATAAGAATTCTTATTTTCAAAAAATAAAAGGTTAATGTTTCTTATTCCCTTGGAGTCAGATCTTATAAAGATTAAACAGCTCACTAATGCTTTCATAACAGACCAATCACACAGTAAGATCCCACTTTCCTGATAATTTACCTCTGCTAAGATATCCTTTTATCTTTCATCAGCTGTTTATTGAGCATTCTTGGAATTTGAAAACAATTAATTCCTGATGAATGCCTAGATGATTTATATATATACTATCCAAACTTCTTCAGAGTTTTTAAACAATAATATATTAATGTCCACATGTTTTTAAAGGGGTGAACTTTCACAGCACGGTGGCAGAATAATTTTGAGTGTGCAGTACTGAATGTTATTGTATGCAGTGAAAGAGAAAAAAAGTGACTGAGTACAAAATTAATAAGATAGATAGCCACATGGAATGTGGCTCACACCGTGTACAGCACACCAGCAGATCATAGCCTCTGAGTATGAATAATAAACCAATAAAAAGGTGAAACACTTCTTTAATCCACAGGGCTTTCTTCACATTTTCTGAGTTTTATAGCATATGTTTTCCTCGGCAATAATAAATCCTTCTCTGTGGGATGACTTGATACTGGCAATCAGGGTTGGTTTCCCACATAAGAGAAAAAGAAAGCCAGGCTGATGCCCAAGTGGTAGTATTTGAGAGACAGTGTGGTGTAGTGGAGAGAATTCATGGGTAGAAATGTACAGACATGAGTACTGTTTCCATTTGGTCTCTTTGGACCAAATATGTAACTCATCTTAAACTTAATTTCCTCTTCTATGGAGGAATACCTTCCTGCCTACTTCACATCATTTTTTCACAGCTCAAGAGAGAAAACCCATGTGATAACACAAGTAAACTATAAAGAACCAAGTTTTAATTTGCTACGTAAATGTAAGAAATCACAAGTATGAGGGCACCAAAAGATTCCTTGATCAAAACACATCTCTCAAAGAGCCCAATTATAACTTTTCAGTGTTATCTTTCCTGAATTGCTTCAAAACCTTTGGAAACGTAGCCTATTTGCTTCATAGATTATCAGTAGTCCATCTAGTACATTAGTAAGTGCATCTCTTGGTTGCCTATTTGGAAACTATGCTCAACTAAAGATTTGGTTTGCTTTCTTCATGACAGTCTCTGCTTTAAGGGGTTGAATCACGTCAGAGTCAATTGTTTCTCTGGCCAGCCTACATGGACAGATCCAGAAGCTGAAGAGCAACAAGGTCATGCTCTGAGTATATTAATTACACTTGCTGCAGTGTTCCCAATTTGACAATGAAGCAAAATAAGCATTTTCTTGCCAAGACTTAACTGCTACTTTTAAAATGTCCACAGTGATTTACTCAGGTGACTCATTATACACAGGCTGTACAGTCTGACCTATGTTCAAGTCCCATCTTCCTCAACTGTGTAACCATGTATATATACCTTTGTCTATAAAATGATGGTAGCTGTCAAGTCTACCTTCAAAAGACCTGACTGAAGGGACATAGCAAGCAGAGTTCATGTAAGGGTTTAATAGGTCAGACTTAAGAGTAAAAGACATCACTACTACCACCACTTCTGCCACTACCTCCTGCACCAAGCCACCATCATTTGTCACTTTATTGCAATAGCCTTCTACATGGTCTCCCTGCTTTCAGCCTCACCTCTTTAATTCTTTTCTCCATAGAAGTCTCAGATAAACATTATAAAATATGTCAGATAACACTGCAACAGATAAAGCCATTCTGCCAATTATTTATTTAAGAACCCAGTCATAACCGACTTTTAAGATGGCGGAAGAGTAAGACGCAGAGATCACCTTCCTCCCCACAGATACAACAGAAATACATCTACACGTGGAACTGCTTCTATAGAACACCCACTGAAAGCCGGCAGAAGACCTCAGACCTCCCAAAAGGCAAGAAACTCCCCACGTACCTGGGTAGGGCAAAAGAAAAAAGAATAGGGACAGGACCTGCACCAGTGGGAGGGAGTTGTGAAGGAGGAAAGGTTTCCACACACTAGGAAGCCCCCTCGCGGGCAGAGACTGCGGGTGGTGGAGGGGGGAAGCTTTGGTGCCATGGAGGAGAGCACAGCAAAATGGGTGCGGAGGGCAAAGCGGAGAGATTCCCACACAGAGGATCAGTGCCACCCAGCACTCACCAGCCCGAGAGGCTTGTCTGCTCACCCGCCGGGGCGGGCGGGGCTGCGAGCTGAGGCTCGGGCTTTGCAGGCAGAGGACTGGCGGCATGAACACAGCCTGAAGGGGTTAGTGCACCACGGCTAGCCGGGAGGGAGTCCGGGGAAAAGTTTGAACCTGCCGAAGAGGCAAGAGACATTTTCTTCCCTCTTTGCTTCCTGGTGCGCGAGGAGAGGGGATTAAGAGCGCTGCTTAAAGGAGCTCCAGAGATGGGCGCGAGCTGCGGCTAACAGCGCGGACCACGGAGACGGGCATGAGATGCTAAGGCTGCTGCTGCCACCACCAAGAAGCCTGTGTGCGAGCACAGGTCACTACCCACACCTCCCTTCAGGGGAGCCTGTGCAGCCCGCCACTGCCTGGGTCCTGGGATCCAGGGACAACATCACTGGGGGGAACCCACGGCGCGCCTCAGGCTGGTGCAACGTCTCGCCGGCCTCTGCCGCCGCAGGCTCGCTGCGCACTCCGTTCCCCTCCCTCCCCCCGGCCTGAGTGAGCCACAGCCCACGAATCAGCGGCTCCTTTAACCCTGTCCTGTCTGGGTGAAGAACAGACGCCCTCCAGCGACCTACACGCAGAGGTGGGGCCAAAATTAAAGCTGAGCCCATGGGAGCTGTGCAAACAAAGAAGAGAAAGGGAAATTTCTCCCAGCAGCCTCAGGAGCAGCGGATTAAATCTCCACAATCAACTTGATGTATCCTGCATCTGTGAAATACCTGAATAGACAACAAATCATCCCAAATAGAGGAGGTGGATTTTGAGAGCAAGATTTATTATTTTTTCCCCTTTTCCTCGTTTTGTGAGTGTGTATGTTTATGCTTCTGTGTGAGATTTTGTCTGTATAGCTTTGCTTTTACCATTTGTCCTAGGGTTCTATCTGTTCGTTTTTGTTTTTTTTACTTAAAAAAATTTTTTTTCTTAATAATTAATTTTTATTTTAATAACTTTATTTTATCTTACTTTATTTTATTTTCTTTTATCCTCTCTCCTTCTTTCTTTCTTTCTTTCTACTTTTTCTCCCTTTTATTCTGAGCCGTGTGGAAGAAAGGCTCTTGGTGCTCCAGCCAGGAGTCAGTGCTGTGCCTCTGAGGTGGGAGAGCCAACTTCAGGACACTGGTCCACAAGAGACCTCCCAGCTCCATGTAATATCAAACAGTGAAAATCTCCCAGAGATCTCCATCTCCATGTCAGGACCCAGCTTCACTCAACGACCAGCAAGCTACAGTGCTGGACACCCTATGCCAAACAACTAGCAAGACAGGAACACAACCCCACCCATTAGCAGAGAGGCTGCCTAAAATCATAATAAGTCCACAGACACCCCAAAACACACCACCAGACGTGGACCTGCCCACCAGAAAGACAAGATCCAGCCTCATCCAACAGTACACAGACACTACTCCCCTCCACCAGGAAACCTACACAACCCACTGAACCAACTTTAGCCACTGGGGACAGACACCAAAAACAACAGGAACTACGAACCAGCAGCCTGCAAAAAGGAGACCCCAAACACAGTAAGATAAACAAAATGAGAAGACAGAAAAACACACAGCAGATGATGGAGCAAGATAAAAACCCACCAGACCTAACAAATGAAGAGGAAATAGGCAGTCTACCTGAGAAAGAATTCAGAATAATGATAGTAAAGATGATCCAAAATCTTGGAAATAGAATAGAGAAAATGCAAGAAACATTTAACGAGGACCTAGAAGAACTAAAGATGAAACAAGCAACAATGAACAACACAATAAATGAAATTAAAAATACTCTAGAAGGGATCAATAGCAGAATAACTGAGGCAGAAGAATGGATAAGTGACCTGGAAGATAAAATAGTGGAAATAACTACTGCAGAGCAGAATAAAGAAAAAAGAATGAACAGAACTGAGGACAGTCTCAGAGACCTCTGGGACAACATTAAACTCACCAACATTCAAATTATAGGGGTTCCAGAAGAAGAGAAAAAGAACGGTACTGAGAAAATATTTGAAGAGATTATAGTTGAAAACTTCCCTAATATGGGAAAGGAAATAGTCAAGTCCAGGAAGCACAAAGAGTCACATACAGAATAAATCCAAGGAGAAACATGCCAAGACACATATTAATCAAACTGTCAAAAATTAAATACAAAGAAAACATATTAAAAGCAGCAAGGCAAAAATAACACACAAGGGAATCTCCATGAGGTAAACAACTGAACTTTCAGCAGAAACTCTGCAAGCCAGAAGGGACTGGCAGGACATATTTAAAGTGATGAGGGAGAAAAAACTACAACCAGGATTACTCTACCCAGCAAGGATCTCATTCAGATTTAATGGAGAAATTAAAACCTTTACAGACAAGCAAAAGCTGAGAGAGTTCAGCACCACCAAACCAGCTTTACAACAAATGCTAAAGGAACTTCTCTAGGCAAGAAAGACAAGAGAAGGAAAAGACCTACAATAACAATCCCAAAACACTTAAGAAAATGGGAATAGGAACATACATATCGATAATTACCTTAAATGTAAATGGATTAAATGCTCCCACCAAAAGACACGGACTGGCTGAATGGATACAAAACAAGACCCATATATATGCTATCTACAAGAGACTCACTTCAGACCTAGAGACACATACAAACTGAAAGTGAGGGGATGGAAAAAGATATTCCATGCAAATGGAAACCAAAAGAAAGCTGGAGTAGCAATTCTCATATCTGACAAAATAGATTTAAAAATAAAGTCTATTAGAAGAGACAAAGGACATTACATAATGATCAATGGATCGATGCAAGAAGAAGATATAACAATTGTAAATATTTATGCACCCAACATAGGAGCACCTCAATACATAAGGCAAATACTAACAGCCATAAAAGGGGAAACTAACAGTAACACATTCATAGTAGGGGACTTTAACACCCCACTTTCACCAATGGACAGATCATCCAAAATGAAAATAAATAAGGAAACACAAGCTTTAAATGATACATTAAACAAGATGGACTTAATTGATATTTATAGGACATTCCATCCCAAAACAACAGAATACACATTTTTCTCAAGTGCTCATGGAACATTCTCCAGGATAGATCATATCCTGGGTCACAAATCAAGCCTTGGTAAATTTTAGAAAATTGAAATTGTATCAAGTATCTTTTCCAACCACAACGCTATGAGACTAGATATCAATTACAGGAAGAGATCTGTAAAAAATACAAACACATGGAGGCTAAACAATACACTACTTAATAAGGAAGTGATCACTGAAGAAATCAAAGAGAAAATTAAAAAATACCTAGAAACAAATGACAATGGAGACAGACGACCCAAAACCTATGGGATGCAGCAAAAGCAGTTCTAAGAGGGAAGTTTATAGCAATACAATCCTATCTTAAGAAACAGGAAACATCTTGAATAAACAACCTAACCTTGCACCTAAAGCAATTAGAGAAAGAAGAACAAAAAAACCCAAAGTTAGCAGAAGGAAAGAAATCATAAAGATCAGATAAGAAATAAATGAAAAAGAAATGAAAGAAATGATAGCAAAGATCAATAAAACTAAAAGATGGTTCTTTGAGAAGATAAACAAAATTGATAAACCATTAGCCAGCCTCATCAAGAAAAAAAGGGAAGGGCTTCCCTGGTGGCGCAGTGGTGGAGAGTCTGCCTGCCGATGCAGGGGACATGGGTTGGTGTCCCAGTCCGGGAAGATCCCACATGCCGTGGAGCGGCTGGGCCCGTGAGCCATGGCCGCTGAGCCTGTGCGTCCAGAGCCTGTGCTCCACAACAGGAGAGGCCACAACAGCGAGAGGCCCGCGTACAGAAAAAAAAAAGAAAAAGAAAAAGAAAAAAAAGGAGAAGACTCAAATCAATAGATTTGGAAATGAAAAAGGAGAAGTAACAACTGACACTGCAGAAATACAAAATATCATGAGAGATTACTACAAGCAACTCTAGGCAAATAAAATGGACAACGTGGAAGAAATGGACAAATTCTTAGAAATGCACAACATGCCAAGACTGAATCAGGAAGAAATAGAAAATACGAACAGACCAATCACAAGCACTGAAATTGAAACTGTGATTAAAAATCTTCCAACAGGGCTTCCCTGGTGGCGCAGTGGTTGAGAATCTGCCTGCTAATGCAGGGGACACGGGTTCGAGCCCTGGTCTGGGAGGATCCCACATGCTGCGGAGCAACTAGGCCGGTGAGCCACAACTGCTGAGCCTGCGCATCTGGAGCCTGTGCTCCGCAACAAGAGGGGCCATGATAGTGAGAGGCCCACACACTGCGATAAAGAGTGGCCCCCGCTTGCCACAACTAGAGAAAGCCCTCACACAGAAATGAAGACCCAACACAGCAAAAATAAATTAATTAATTAATAAACTCCTACCCCCAACATCTTCTTAAAAATAAAAAAAATCTTCCAACAAACAAAAGCCCAGGACCAGATGGCTTCACAGGCGAATTCTATCAAAAATTTAGAGAAGAGATAACACCTATCCTTCTCAAACTCTTCCAAAATATAGCAGAGGGAGGAACACTCTGAAACTCCTTCTATGAGTCCACCATCACCCTGATACCAAAACCAGACAAGGATGTCACAAAGAAAGAAAACTACAGGCCAATATCACTGATGAACATAGATGCAAAAATGCTCAACAAAATACTAGCAAACAGAATCCAACAGCACATTAAAAGGATCATACACCATGATCAAGTGGGGTATATTCCAGGAATGCAAGGATTCTTCAATATATGCAAATCAATCAATGTGATACCCCATATTAACAAACTGAAGGAGAAAAACCATATGGTCATCTCAATAGATGCAGAGAAAGCTTTCGATAAAATTCAACACCCATTTCTGATAAAAACGCTCCAGGAAGTAGGCATAGAGGGAACTTTCCTCAACATAATAAAGGCCACATATGACAAACCCACAGCCAACATCGTCCTCAATGGTGAAAAACTGAAAGCATTTCCAGTAAGATCAGGAGCAAGACAAGGTTGCCCACTCTCACCACTATCATTCAACATAGTTTTGGAAGTTTTAGCCACAGCAATCAGAGAAGAAAAGGAAATAAAAGGAATCCAAATCAGAAAACAAGAAGTAAAGCTGTCACTGTTTGCAGATGACATGATACTATACATAGAGAAACCTAACGATGCTACCAGGAAACTACTAGAGCTAATCAATGAATTTGGTAAAGTAGCAGGATACAAAATTAATGCACAGAAATCTCTGGCATTCCTATACACTAATGATGAAAAATCTGAAAGTGAAATCAAGAAAACACTCCCATTTACCATTGCAACAAAAAGAATAAAATATCTAGGAATAAACCTACCTAAGGAGACAAAAGACCTGTATGCAGAAAATTATAAGACACTGATGAAAGAAATTAAAGATGATACAAATAGATGGAGAGATATACCATGTTCTTGGATTGGAAGAATCAACATTGCAAAAGTGACTTTACTACCCAAAGCAATCTACAGTTTCAATGCAATCCCTATCAAACTACCACTGGCATTTTTCACAGAACTAGAACAAAAAATTTCACAATTTGTATGGAAACACAAAAGACCCCGAATAGCCAAAGCAATCTTGAGAACAAAAAACAGAGCTGGAGGAATCAGGCTCCCTGACTTCAGACTATACTACAAAGCTACAGTAATCAAGACAGTATGGTACTGACACAAAAACAGGAATATAGATCAATGGAACAGGATAGAAAGCCCAGAGATAAACCCAGGCACATATGGTCACCTTATCTTTGATAAAGGAGGCAGGAGTGTACAGTGGAGAAAGGACAGACTCTTCAATAAGTTGTACTGGGAAAAGTGGACAGCTACATGTAAAAGTATGAGATTAGAACACTCCCTAACACCATACACAAAAATAAGCTCAAAATGGATTAAAGACCTAAATGTAAGGCCAGAAACTATCAAACTCTTAGAGGAAAACATAGGCAGAACACTCTATGACAAATCACAGCAAGATCCTTTTTGACCCACCTCCTAGAGAAATGGAAATAAAAACAAAAATAAACAAATGGGACCTAATGAAACTTCAAAGCTTTTGCACAGCAAAGGAACCCATAAACAAGACCAATAGACAACCCTCACAATGGGAGAATATATTTTCAAATGAAGCAACTGACAAAGGATTGATCTCCAAAATTTACAAGCAGCTCATGCAGCTCAATAACAAAAAAACAAACAGCCCAATCCATAAATGGGCAGACCTAAATAGACATTTCTCCAAAGAAGATATACAGATTGCCCATAAACACATGAAACGATGCTCAACATCACTAATCATTAGAGAAATGCAAATCAAAACTACAATGAGATATCATCTTACACCGGTCAGAATAGCCATCATCAAAAATTCTAGAAATAATAAATGCTGGAGAGGGTGTGGAGAAAAGGGAACACTCTTGCACTGCTGGTGGGAATGTGAATTTGTACAGCCACTGTGGAGAACAGTATGCAGGTTCCTTAAAAACTACAAATAGAACTACCATATGACCCAGCAATCCCACTACTGGGCATATACCCTGAGAAAACCATAATTCAAAAAGAGTCATGTACCAAAATGTTCATTGCAGCTCTATTTCCAATAGCCAGGAGTTGGAAACAACCTAAGTGTCCATCATCAGATGAATGGATAAAGAAGATGTGGCACATATATACAATGGAATATTACTCAGCCATAAAAAGAAAAGAAATTGAGTTATTTGTAGTGAGGTGGATGGACCTAGAGTCTGTCATACAGAGTGAAGTAAGTCAGAAAGAGAAAGACAGTTACCATATGCTAACACATATATATGGAATCTAAGAAAAAAAAAATGTCATGAAGAACCTAGGGGTAAGACAGGAATAAACACACAGACCTACTAGAGAATGGACTTGAGGATATGGGGTGGGGGAAGGGTAAGCTGTGACAAAGCGAGAGAGTGGCATGGACATATATACACTACCAAACGTCAAATAGATAGCTAGTGGGAAGCAGCCGCATAGCACAGGGAGATCAGCTCGGTGCTTTGTGACCACCTAGATGGGTGGGATAGGGAGGGTGAGAGGGAGGGAGATGGAAGAGGGAAGAGATATGGGAACATATGTATATGTATAACTGATCCACTTTGTTATAAAGCAGAAACTAAGACACAATTGTAAAGCAATTATACTCCAATAAAGATGTTAAAAAAAAGAACCCAGTCATTGAAGCCTTCGTAGTCTTTAATGGTTGCTCTAGGCTGCAATATCTAGCCAGTCACTTGGGAAAGAGAGCGCACTTGGAGAATATATGGAAGGTTTTTATGGCTTAGGCCTGGAAGGGACACGCAATATTTCTATCCACATTCTATTGGCAAGACTCAGTCACATGAGCCCTCCTGGTTGGAGGGGGAGGGAGAATTGGAAGACGTATTCCCTGTCTCAGTAATCACTTCTCAACATTCAATAATATCGCTACCTTCTTGAAGGAGGTCTTAGTCTTTAGTAGACTAGTTGACTTTGCCACAAGCATAGCATCAAGAACTCTATTTAATTCACTGTTATATCTTCTGAACCTAGAACAGTAGTGTCTTGTACGTAATGGAAATTCAGAAATATTTGTACAGTAAATGAGCTTTGCAGGAATCCGTGAGATATATTTCCTGTAAGAGCTAACACAGTGCTTGACACAGAGCACATGCCCCATAGATGTTAACATAGTGTTAGACTATCCTGTGTTTTCAGTGATCTTCATTGCCTGGACTTTCCAACAGATGGAGGATATACGTTGCCTTGCTTGTTTGTATCCCTTTCCCAATGTCTTGAGGCTTCTTTTGGTGGATGACAGCACAGGTCAACAAAAAATGTTGACATAAAGGGGAGTTGCAGAGTATAACTATAGTAAGCAAAACATCCTACCCTAAATATACTAAAGGTGTTCTTTGACAATACATCAAGCTATTTAGCTCTCTTGTACTTTATGCTAGATTAATCAGAGTCAAGCCACATTAAACTGTTAGGGATCCCTTAAGCATGGCTGCAGTTCAGCAGCCTTGCAGTTCAGCAACCTTGGCTAATGAGAAATGTCATTAATTCTGTCAAAACAGAAATAAAATGAAATGATCAACTAGGATACCATTTGCAAACTCTTGTCTCACTATTTACATGGAAAGGAACTTACTATTGAGAAACATATCTAGTTATTTTTTATTTTTTTAGATGTTGGGTGTAGGAGTTTATTAATTAATTTATTTATTTTTGGTGTGTTGGGTCTTCGTTTCTGTGTGAGGGCTTTCTCTAGTTGTGGCAAGCAGGGGCCACTCTTCATCGCGTTGCGTGGGCCTCTCACTATCGCGGCCTCTCTTGTTGCGGAGCACAGGCTCCAGACGTGCAGGCTCAGTAGTTGTGGCTCACAGGCCTAGTTGCTCCGCGGCATGTGGAATCCTCCCAGACCAGGGCTCGAACCCGTGTCCCCTGCATTAGCAGGCAGATTCTCAACCACTGCATCATCAGGGAAGCCCAACATATCTAATTATTATGTCTGAGACTTAAACATAAACACAAAATAGCCCTGAAGTTTGTTAAAGAAATACAATCATAATTTGTATGCAATAAGTTTAAAAGGCCTTGTTTATTTATTGTCCAATCATTTTCATGTATATTATCTTGCAAGGAGTAAGTAAATTGTAATTATCAATATGTTTCTACCTTAGTTGGTTGGAATAAAGAGATATTAAAGATCAATAACCAATGAGTCAGGTATGAATGCTTGAGTCTAGAAAAATGGTTGGGGTGTTGTAGCATAACAATGAGGATTTTACTGTCCTTTCAAGCCCTCTCTATAGGTACATTTCCGTCAGAAGACAAAAACTAGAGTAATTTAAACAGGGACATTTTAATATAAAGAATTGTTGAGCCACCATATGAGATTAAGTATAAGGTTGGAAAGAGAACTCTGAAGGATACTTTAGGACTGAGGGAGAATACTCAAAGAAGAACAAACTTGGAAGGGCGATTCATACCTTACTGAAGAAAGTAATGGATAGTGGAGAGGTTCCCTGAGTTTCACTGCCCCTAGTCTCTAGGAAAGGACAAATGACCTAGTGGGATGCAGGCAAGCTGAGATTGGAGGCAGATACACAGATGGAGTGAGTTCAGAAGGAAACAAGAACTACTGTCCATGTGTGCCCTGAAGCACATGATGTCTGCATCAGAAGGTCATGGAAAGCAAATTTCCAGTGGTGCAGTCAATCCAAGGCTGATGAATAAGCATGCGGAGGGAGTAAGGTGCCACTGTGGGTGCTTCTAGAACTGGGAACTGGAAAGACCTCCTTCATAAGCCTAGTGAACTTCTGTGTATTGCTTGGGCTGTAGTGGCTCTAGGCTGCTGCACAAGACAAAAGTCAGGTGGCTGGTTTGCTGGATGGCCTGCTCCATGGGGCCCACCGTGTATGTGTACATGGGGTTGAGGAGAATAGGTAAGGAACTGGTCTGCCTGGGTCTTCTGGCTATGCCACTGCTGCCCATATATGCTGTGAGAACATGAACAACTTACTTAACCTTGCTCAGATTCTATTTCCCTGTTTGTCAAATCAGGTAATGATGGTGTTTACTTCATGGGGTTGTTGTGAGGATTAAATGATTTATCACATGTAAAAGGCTTAGTATGTTAATAATGCATAATCAGTGATCATTATATGTTTCCTATCTCTGCCCTTGGTTTACTGTCACTATGATAATAGGAAGTTATTCATTCACTAAATATATTACTGCTGGCTGTGGTTTCCAGGTACTGTCCTTGGTGCTGAAACCTTCCCCTAAGGCTTACTTCCTTCAAGCCCCAGGTTGCCATCCATAAAAGGGATGTGATAATAAAATAATAATACCAATTTCAAAGGGTTGTTCTGAAAATCTAAATGAATTAGTGTATGCTAAAGATCTTTATTTCTATATTATTTTTGAAAGCACAATAATATACTGGGTAAATATGCTTTCTTTAGCTTTTGAACATGACATCAGTGAAGACTTTTTTCTTTAGTGCCCATTTTCAATAAAAGAGGTTAAAAATTGGCAGTGAAAACATTCTAATGTGGAATTCTATACCTTTTAAGTGTTCTTAAGTGAACTTGAGTCTATTAGGATAACATGATTGCATGTTCTTTTACTATAAAGGACAATAAGATTCATATCACTTTATCACAGAGAAAATGATTTTATACCATCATCTAGGAGTGACTTTTACATCAGCTATTCCTATTACCTGATTATTGCAGAGAGAACAGCTACAGATGAATGATTCTCAAACTAAAGATTAATTTTTTGTATTTGTCTTCTAAAGTTCTTTAGAACAGACTTCCCTACTCATTAACATAGGTACACATCTTATAGAGTTATCTTGAAGGGTATACAGGATGTAGGATTATCCAGACTCCAAACTACTGGGATTTAAAAGAAAAATAAAAAAACTGAGTAGAATTCATTATTTTAAAAATTCTTACATATATAAAGAAACAAAAGTAAAAGAAGACCATTATTCCATCATGTAGGTAACACATGATGACACTGTTAAGAAAATTAAAATAAAACATGAAAGTTATTTTAATATTCAAACAATCCAGAGGATGGAAAATGAAAATTTTAAGTTCTCCCATACACTTCCCAACAGCTGCTCCTCCCAAGAAAAGCTTTGGAATACTTCTTTGTTTATTTTCAGAAAAATTTTATGTATACACCAGGATATATATTTCCATATATATTTTTCATTATTTGTACAAAATAGTCATATATACACATAAATTTATAAAATAATAAAAACATATCTTGTATGTTTCTTTTTTGCTGATCCTTTTATGCTAATACATGGAAGGAGCCATCTTACTCTTTTTTTCTGGCAGCATTATATTCCATTACTTGAAAGTTCATTTTATTTAACTAATTTCCCACTGATGAACATTTATAATTATATTTTATTTTATCAATACTAATAATATTTTAACAAATATCGTTATGCATCTTACTGAATTTTGTGCATATATCCATTGAGTAAATTCTTGGCAGTCAGATTCAGAAGACATATTTAAATAAAATTTTGTTTGAACTATAAAACAACATAAAATTTTGTTTGAACTATAAATTTAATAGTTTGAACTATTAAATTTAAATAAGTTACAATAATGTCCATTCTCACCAAAATTATGACAGCACTCTTCATGTCACCACAAGCACTGGGTCTCATCAAAGTCTGTAACTTATCCCACTAAGAAAGGTGAATAAAAATGATCTCATTGTCACATTTATTGTGACTTGGATTTATTATGAGTGAGAATGAGCATTTTTCAGTATGTGCATTGGACATTAATTTTTTCTATAAGCATTCTCTTCATGCTATCCCCCTTAACATTTTCTGTTAACTATTTCTTATTTTTTCTTATTGATTTAGATGTGCTATGTGTGAATCCAAGAGTCAACCCTTTGTCAACCTTCTGTGTCAGTCCTATCTTTTATGGTTTCTTTATTATATAGCCTTTTAGAAAAGCCTTCCCAACTTCAAGATTAAAATAAATTTATCCATGATTTATCCAAAAACCTTTATCATTTTGTACACATAAAAATTACAGTTCATCTGAAATGTTTTTGATGTGGATATTTTCTTTGGGTTTTGGATGTAAATAGATCTTTTTAAAAATGTACTATTGGGGCTTCTCTGGTGGTGCAGTGGTTGAGAGTCCGCCTGCCGATGCAGGGGACATGAGTTCGTGCCCCGGTCCGGGAAGATCCCACATGCCACGGAGCGGCTAGACCCCTGAGCCATGGCCACTGAGCCTGCGTGTCCAGAGCCTGTGCTCTGCAACAGGAGAGGCCACAACAGTGAGAGGAAACGCATACTGCAAAAAAAAAAAAAAAAAAAAAAAAGTACTATTAATCAATTGCTCCTGCACCATTAATTGAATAAACCCATTTATTCCACTTTATTTGAAATTACTTATTTAAAATAAATTAAATTCTGATATATATCTGAGTCTATATCTGGACCCTATTCCATTAAACTTCTATTTCTTATTCTGAAATGGTTTTGTTTTTGTAGTGTCCTAATTTGTTTTGATATTTTGTTAAGTAATAAGTCAATGCCATCCTCATTAATCTTTCCCCCTCCCCCCAGGGTTTTTCAGGATATTCTTGGACGTTTATTTTTCCAGATTAATTTTAGTATTATTTTCTTCATTCTCCAGGTTTGTTGCTGTTGTATTAGAATTTATATTGCATGGTCTTTGTTCTTCATTTACTTAAGTGTTCTTTTACCTCCCTCAGAGAGCTTAAACATTTTCTTTATACAGGTCCTATACATTCCTTATAAGATTTACTTCTAGATATCCATTCTTCTGGTTGGTATTTATTCTTTGATTCTATTTTCTTATTGACAGGGGTTTTTTTGGGGGGCGTATACTGGGAAGTTATTTATTTTTGTTTAATAAGTTTTCAGTCCATCACCTTACTGATTCCTTTTGCCTCTAATGGCTTTTCAGATATACTTAGTTTTTCTATTTTATATAATCATATCATTTGCAAATAAAGATAATTTTGCTTCCTCTTTTTCTTCATTTATATTGCTAATATAATTATCTTGTCTAATTGCATTAACTAATCCTTTTGCAGAAATATTAAACAATAGAATTAGTAGTCACTATTATTATTTCGCTGTACTTCTTTTCAACCTTTTTATTCTTATATATTTGCAAAGATAATAAAATTTATATATTATAAATTATTTTACAAAGTATTTTGTCTGCACATTTTAACAGAATTTTTATTCTACAGAAATTTTTGAATTTTATTTTCCTTCAGTTTACAGATAGTGCATGTCCCTTTCACCAAATATATATATATATATATATTTTTTTTTTTTCTTTCAGTGCGCAGGCTTCTCACTGTTGTGGCCTCTCCCGTTGCGGAGCACAGGTTCCGGACACGCAGGCCCATCGGCCATGGCTAACGGGCCCAGCCGCTCTGCAGCATGTGGGATACTCCCAGACCGGGGCATGAACCCGTGTCCCCTGCATCAGCAGGCGGACTCTCAACCACTGCCCCACCAGGGAAGCCCACCAAATATTCTTTTAATGTTAATTTTGATGAATGTATTTGTTTAATCATTTAGTTATGCCATGATTCATTTAGTCCTTATCATATTATTGAATAAATAAATATCTCTAACTCTTCAACTTCTCTAAAGATGTTGTATTCATTCATTTATTTGACAAAAATATATCGAGTGCCAATATGCAACAGGCAGTATTGTAGATGATAGAGACAAAATTCCTGCCTCATGGAGCTTACATTTCTAGTAAAATATATAACAAACAAGCAAAATATATGTTATATAAGAATTACAGAAGATGGAAGATAGGGAATAGGAACAAGAATTTCTAGAAAAATGGGTTACAATTTAAATAGCCTGGTAATGTAAGGTGTCATCTGATGTGCTGTTTGAACAGAGAACTTTAAGAGTTAAGGAGCGAGCTATATGTATGTCTGAGGGAAAGCATTTCAAGCAGTGCCAGTGCAAATGTCCTGAGATAGGCTTTTACTTATGTGTTCAAAGAACAAGGAGATCAGAGTGGCTAGAGTAAATGATAAATGGACCAAGAAGTAAATGGTAAGTGTAGTGGTCAGAGAGTTAGTGGCCAGATAATAGGGAGCACTGGTGAAAACTAAGACTTTCAACCTGAGGGAGATGGGGAGACTTAGAAAGTTTAACACAGAGGAGAGATATGATCAGACTTACATTTTTAAAAGATCACTCTGGATGCTGTACTGAGTGAACTAAAATGGGATAAGAGTGCAGTAGTCTAGATAAGAGATGAAAATAGTTGGAGCTAGAGAGATAGTGGGGAAACTAGTGAGAAGGAGTCAGATTCTGGATATTGACAGAAAGAGAAGTTAGTGATAAATTTAAGGTCTAGACCTTGACTGCTGGAAGAATCGAGCTGTCATTTAATGAGATTGGGAGGAGCAAGATGGGACAATCATATGGGCAGGTTTTCTTCAGATAAAATTGATATGCAAATTAATCCCCCAAGTGGAGAGGTCAAGTAGGAAGATGGATATTTGAGCCTGGAGTTCAGGGGACTGGTCTGGCATAAAGAAATAATTCAGAAGTCATCAGCATTAACATGATATTTAAAACCATGAGGATGGATAAAATAACCTTGGAAGGAAGCACAGAGAGAAAATATGTTAGGACTGAGTCCTAGGGTATTCCAATATTTAGAAGTCAGGACATGAGGAGAAGCCAGGAAAAAGAGAAATGCAGGGGCTTCCCTGGTGGCACAGTGGTTGAGAATCTGCCTGCTAATGCAGGGGACACGGGTTCAAGCCCTTGTCTGGGAGAATCCCACATGCTGTGGAGCAACTAGGCCCGTGAGCCACAACTACTGAGCCTGCTCGTCTGGAGCCTGTGCTCTGCAACGAGAGGCCACGATAGTGAGAGGCCCGTGCACTGCGATGAAGAGTGGCCCCCGCTTGCCACAACTAGAGAAAGCCCTCGCACAGAAACGAAGACCTAACACAGCAAAAATAAATTAGTTAATTAATAAACTTCTACCCCCCAACATCTTCTTAAAAAAAAAAAAAAAGAGACATGCATGACCATTGAAGAAGGAAGAAAACCAAAAGAGTAATATTCCTGAAGCTAAGGTGAAAAAAAGTGGTTCAAAAAGGAATGATTAACTATGTCAAATGCTTACTGTTGGGTCAAATAAGCTGAAGACTAAGAATTGATCTCTAGCTCTAGAAACAAGGTGGTCACTGATGGTTTTTATAAAAGCTATTTCTCTGGAGTGGTGGAAAGGAACGCTCCCTGGAGAGAAATCAAGAGCAGATATGGGAAGCAAGAGCTGCAAATGTGAGAGAGGAGGAAGGAGAGGATGATAGAGATTTAGCAAGCTGATGGGAAAGTAAAAAGCTGAGTGTACAATAATAGAATTGCCAGGCAATATGAGCCTCCTTGTGGCTACAGGTCATAAAATTAAACTGCGAGCAGTCACAAAACTTCTCATTTTTCTCCAGCCAATTCAGCAGCTCGAATACAAAGATGGAATACCTGGAGAAGTTGCTTCAACCAGAATTCTCTTTGAGCCACATGAGTACAGCAGAGGGAGAAAAAGTCAGGAGAATGCCTCTAATGAAGGAACATTGAACTGAATGGAGAGAGGAAGAAATTAGGACATGAAAAGGACAAGGTGGATCGTAGGTCTTGGAGGGGCTTATGAATTGTTAGAACTGGGTTATCTTAACGCTAACAGTCTTTCTAAAGTTATCTTAGAGGGAATTAATTGTAAAGACACAAGTGGTGTTCAAAGAATTAGGATGTTCAGAACTGAGACTATGCTCTTGGGCAGCATGACAAAGTCTAGGAGGTAAAAATGGAAATGGAAATCTCAGGTGGGATGGAGATAAAAACCATTGGAAGAGAAGAGGTTTAGTAACTAAGAGGTCAGGGTTTTGAAAGGATTGTCGATACAGATATTGAAGTCACTAAGATTTGATGCAGGAGCAGTGCTTGAGATATTGGTAGTGAGTCAGGAGATCAAATCTTTGAGTGAGAGGGAATAATTCACAATCTTTAAAAAATTGCACAAGAAATGGTAGCAGGTGGTATATTCTACTTAAATATGTTTAAAGCTGGGGATGGGGGTGGTTAAGAAGATACCAGCGAGAAAGTTACTGCATTTGCAAGAATGGCCTTCTGTGTAACTCTGATTATTTCCTTAAGTTATATTTCTGAATAAAATTCAAAGGCTATGAACGTTTTTGAGCTCTAGATCCAATTGTCAAATTACCCTCTAGAGATGAGGCATCGATTTACAAATTCACCAGCAGTGTATAAGAATGTCCTTTTTAATGACTTCACTAACACTGAAAATTATCAGTTTAAAACTCCTTGCAAATTTTGAACGCAAGAATTATATCAAACTGTTGCTTTCATCTCATTTCATTCATTAAATTAACATCTATTGAGTGCTTACTGTCCAGCATTATGTTAGACTCTGGATTTGTCCCTGCTTTTATGGAGGTTATAATCTCACCAGGGAAAGACTTTACACAAATAACTAATTAATTACTATTGTGTCAACAGTGAGGGAAGAAAAGTACTGGTACTGCAAGGGAATACCAGGATAACAAGGAAGACCTATCCAGTCTTGGGTGTGGAGTGAATACTTAAAGTGTTAAGCTGAGTCTTGGTGATTAGTGTTAGCTGGTGAGACGTTTTTAAGATTGTTTTTGGAAATTTTATTTCTTCATTTATAGACTTTATGATCATGTGTTCTGTACACTTTTAATTGAAACTTGCATCTGCTTTTAAATAGACAATGTATAATTTTAGATGGTTTTTCTCACGGCATGTCTTAGAACAGAACACTAGTGAAATGTTGTCTTCATGATGGCTATTCATTACATAACTTTGTACCCTTTTCCTCCTCTCCCCACCCTTATAGCCTGGTAACAGACCCTACCTTCCTGGTCCCAGGGAAGTGGGCATATGACAATGAGTGCGCTAATAATGTACCCAACCAACCGGTCAAAAGTTGGACACATCTTTAGGTCATTTAACTGAAGCTGGTTGGGAAAAGTATAATTTCTTCTCCAGAAACAAACCTGTAAAGATGTAAATCCAGAACTCCCTGTGGCTGTAATTGTATGCTTATGGGACTAGGTAGCCTGGGAGAACAAAGTTAACATCTAGAGAGAAATACAGATATTTAGATGGAAAGGGAGAAAGGGAGTACAGGAGGGAGAGCACGGAAGCGAGAGGAAAAAGACAGGGAATACAACAGTCAAGTCCCTGTATGCAGCCTCCCCTGAGGCCAGGCCATAGTTCCTGCCAGCTTGGCGCTTCTGTGGTGTAGGTGAGCCAAGAGAGTCCCTACTGATCAGCCCTATGAGACTAATCAGTCTCACCCATTAGCAACAGGCAGAGTGCCTTGTTGAATATATTAACATTTTCTTATGTGTGTGTGTGTGTTTTAAATTTTTATTGGAGTATAGCTGATTTACAATGTTGTGTTAGTTTCTGCTGTACAGCAAAGTGGATCAGTTATACATATATTGATACATATATCCACTCTTTTTTAGATTCTTTTCCCATATAGGTCATTACACAGTACTGTATGGAATTCCCTGTGCTATACAGTAGGTCCTAATTAGTTTTCAATTTTGTATACAGTAGTGTGTATATGTCAATCCCAAACTCCCAATTTATCCCTCTCTCTTCTTTTCCCCTTGGTAACCATAAGATTGTTTTCTACACCTATGACTCCATTTCTGTTTTGTAAATAAGTTCATTTGTACCATTTTTTTAGATTCCACATATAAGCGATATCATATGATATTTGTCTTTGTCTGACTCACTTCACTCAGTATGACAATCTCTAGGTCCATCCATGTTGCTGCCGATGAACATTTTCTTATTTAATTTAGTACCTGACACACAGTAGGAACTTAATGATTGATTCATGAATTGAATTGAATGAATTGAATGAATTGAATTAATGAATTAATTGAATGAATGATTCAAGAACAACATTTTTTAGACAGTATACAGAAAACACAGGGTTTTGTTAGTAGTGATGTTTTGTTTTGTTTTGTTTACAACACTGCAAAGATCCTAAACTGGTGTTGTCTGGATAGCTTCAAGAAAGCAAGACAAGAATTAGTTCGGAAATACCAAGTTCATCAAGGCTGTATGTTTTAATTGGATTTTTAGGGATGAGATATGTTTCTATGTACTTTTATTTAATAAAAGTACATAATGTTGCTATCATAATGTTGCTTCTGGAAGCCTTCTTCCTGGTGGGGTTTTTTTTTTTTCCATTCCATGTATTGATGTATTAGTAAACTCCATCTCCCTTCTTCCTATTGGGTGAACTAGCTACAGTTTGGGAGTGGAAAGAAGAAACAGGAAGAGCCTCATTTCCCCCATGCCTGAGAATGTATTTTTGCTGCTCTCTGTGATCAGATATCATCATAAATGAAGATCGCTCCATACAAACAAAGGGAGAGGAGGACAAATAACAGTGTGTCCTCTGTTACCTGGTTAAAGCTGGGGTCTAGGGAGTAAGTGGAGCCAATAGAAATGAGCCTCGCAGAAATACAATGCTTCTTTATTTACCAGTTTTAAATAAGAAGGAAATCATCTTTTACCTGTATTTCTTACTAGTGTTCAGCTCCCAAAATTCTTTTAGAACATAAAACACTATAAAATGAATAGGAAAATATTTTCTTTTGCATTGGTATAGAAACATGCACTTGGCTTTACTTTAATATTTTAAAAAATAATAAAATAGGGACTTCCCTGGTGGTGCAGTGGTTAAGAGTCTGCCTGTCAAAGCATGGGACACAGGTTCGAGCCCTGGTCCAGGAAGATCCCACATGCCGTGGAGCAACTAAGCCTGCAAGCCACAACTACTGAGCCCGCGTGCCACGACTACTGAAGCCCACGCACTTAGAGCCCGTGCTCCACAACAAGAGAAGCCACCGCAATGAGCAGCCTGCGCACCACAAAGAAGAGTAGCTCCCGCTTGCCACAACTAGAGAAAGCCCGCGGGCAGCAACAAAGACCCAATGCAGCCAAAACTAAATAAAATAAAATAAATTTATAAAAATAATAATAATAAAATAAAAAGGTAAAAACCATGACGTTACTTCTAAGTTCCATTGACTATAATGCCACCACAAAATTGATACTATAAACTTTGCATACATTGTTTTCCTTTGAGAATCACTTTTCAAACCATTAATTTCAACACGTAGTACAATGTAGTACACGTAGTACAATGGATAAGTCACAATGTCTTGAATCAGAAAGTTTAGTCTGCATTTGGACAAGTCATTCAGTCTCTCTAAGCATGTTTGCTCTTCTATAAAGTGAGGATAGTAATACCTACCCATCTGACGGGTAAAGAAAATGAAGAACAGGAAGAGTAAGTGACTTGGCCCAAGGTACTATCAGAAGGCTGGCAGAGGCAGACACTGGAGCTCAGTTCTTTTGTCTTTCCTAGGACTCCTTGAAGGATATTGTAAATAATAGCTACTGTTCTATATATAAGTACATAAACAATTTTAGGAAAATTGTTTATATATTCTGTAGACATTTTTTAAGAATAATGACAAATTAATTTTGTAACACATTTTACAGGCTCATTATAAATAATACATGGAATTTTTAAAAATATCTGAGTCACATTCCTCTACCCATTGAGAACAATGTAATAGCCAATACCTCTTGTACATATGTGCGGGGACAGATTAAAGAACAGAACTTTTGCTTTTGTCTGTCAACATTTCAGTCAAAGACCCAAAGTTGAAAACAATCCATGAGAAGTACTCCTATACCCTATAGAAGCATGGAGACTCTTTCTAAGGGTTTCTGGTTTCAACTTCTCACTTCTTTTTTTTTTTTTCTTAATTTTCAAGGGATTTTAAAAAGTCCGTGTCATTCATTATACATAGATTTTCCTACTTATCAATCTTCATATTCGGTTCTTTCATTTCAAAAACATTTTTGAAGATCTTTTCTGCCTCTTTGTTGGAATCTCTACTTCAAAAACCCTGTCGGGCTTCCCTCGTGGCGCAGTGGTTGAGAGTCTGCCTGCTAATGCAGGGGACGCGGGTTCGAGCCCTGGTCTGGGAGGATCCCACATGCCCGGAGCAACTGGGCCCGTGAGTCACAACTACTGAGCCTGCGTGTCTGGAGCCTGTGCTCCGCAACAGGAGAAGCCGCGACAGTGAGAGGCCCGCGCACCGCGATGAAGAGTGGCCCCCGCTCGCCGCAACTAGAGAAAGCCCTCGCACAGAAACGAAGACCCAACACAGCAAAAATTAATTAATTAATTAATAAACTCCTACCCCTGACATCTTCTTTCCAAAAAAAAAAAAAAGTAATTGATATAGATTGACATCCATGTGTGGATTCTACAAAAACAAGAAAACAAAGAAATTCTACTTTATTGACTAAGTAGTTATCTCTGAATTGTATTTATCTCCAGGTTCTTCAGCTTTCAGAGGAGTCCCTTTGGCCTCTGCAAACATCCAGAGATAGGAAAGAGGAGCTGTTGAGATTACAGACCTCGTTATGCCCTAAAGCCTAGTTTACCCTGAGTATTTAGCAAAGAAAAGATGATATGACCATTAGTTCTTATTCTTGCTTGTGCAAAGAGCTTTGTCAAGATTGAGTGTGATTGGCAATCTCTTCAGTTGTTATGGAGCAGATATGGCGATGTTATCAAGTAGCATAGTGCTTTCCAGATTGAGTGCTGCCATGCATGTAGCCGGGTATGTGCCCAGTATGAAAAACTAGAATGTCTTGGTAGAGCAGGTAAACACTTGGTATTTGTTCTCTAATCAGAAATACAACTTTCTGCATAATAACACCACACTATTAGTTAAGGTATTTCTTTGCAATAAATATAGTCTGTTATACTCTGTTATACAGTGAAACTAAATCACAGGTTGCAATGAGCTCCACATTTCTCTTCAGAAGATTGCATTATACATGTAAATTAAATACAGATTGCTTTATACGTGTACAGTAAAGTTTAAATATATATTAAACTACTTGCTTTGTCACTTTTGATGGTATCGTATATTTTGTGGAATTATTCCAACTTAGCAAGTGTGGAAATCGATGTATTTGTACAACATAATGAGGTGTAGCAGAAGCTCTCCTTGACTCTGTAATCTAAGAAAAAATTAGTATTCGTCTCTCAAAGAATGTAACATGATTTTTTATTTTTAAAATGTAAGTCAGTCAAATATAATGCCTTTTTTATATACATAATTTATAAAACCAAGAGGAAAGGTGAGGTTTCCAAGATGTATTTTATAAAGAAGGGGTCCCCAGCCTCTGCTTTAAAATTGTCTTCCATGAAACTGGTCCCTGGTGCCAAAAAAGGTTGGAGACTGCTGGTTATAAAGGATCTAGGGTTTCTCAGACCCCATGATCTGAACTTTATTTCAAGATTCAAAAATCCAATTGCAGGTTTGAAATGTAAACACTTAGGGCTGATAACCCACTGAATTACTGAAACTTCTATGTGGGTGATTACGGTAGTTACCTATTATCTTGACGCCCAGCATCTGTGTTTTCTTCTCCTGGTAATGAATCTTGATTTTCCAAAGAAAAACTAGTCTCTCCCCTGCTTTGTGCCCGAGGTCACAGGTGGTACATGTGGTTCAATCCTAATTTAAATACATCCTAAAAACAATCAGCCTAACACATCTGCTGGATACATTCAGTGCTTGGCTCTTGAAAGGCAAAGAGATGTTTCCAACAGGAACATTTATACCAGCTATCTGACCCTTCTTCTATAAGGTCTGGAGCTAAGGCCACCATAGTCGGGGCTGTTACAGGAAATTTCTTTTATAGAAACCCATGGGAGCTTGAAGTAGAGGAAAATTTTGAATGGAAAGTTGAGAATGGGACTGAGATATTAAGACTATCTACAGAATCTAAACAGGTTACAGAAAATGAAACCACAGCCAGGAGATAGCAGTTGGAATATACATGTGAGACTCAAAGAGCCAAACAATGATAGGTTAAGCAGGTACCAGAAAAAGGGCTGTTTTCTAAGGCTAGCTTTTTCCATCTTTTTGCTTAGACAAGTCAGCTGCATTTAAATACAAACACCAGATAGCCACTTGTTATACACTTGATATTATACCTAGATCATAAGATACCTATAAAGCAGACATATGCATTCACAGATCATTGTATATCTGATCTTAATGCTGTCAGGTACTATAGACCTAAACTTAAAATAACAACATAACAAATCACAGGAGATGGAAGTCTGAGGATTGGAAGGTTCCTTGGAAGCATCTGTACAGTGACAGTCCCAGAAAGCATTCCAGAGGAACACAGTGGTGGTTTATGGTTTAGTAACATAGACATTCTGGGAAAATTTGGGGAGAAACTAAGATGTTATTCACTGCAGTGTTGAGCTCCCACACACTCAAATGCTCCAGCTTTAAATTCAGCCAGGAGCAAAACAGAAGAATGGGAAACTTCTCTTACCAGACAGTAAGCACAAGGTAATAGCCTCAGAATCACACCTCTGCTGAATTCCTCATTATTAAATGGTGTTTTTAATGACCAGAGGCACAAAGGATGCCAGCCATTTAAGAGCCACTCCTTCTTTTCAGAACCCAGCTGGCAGAAACTGTAATTCCCAGCAGCCCTTGAACAGGTATCCCAGCAACAGCACCTTCCCCTGACTAATTACAGGCCAGCAGGGCTTCTCATCCCTTTATTTCCTTTCTCTTACCTGTCACTTTATTCCTTATCTCTCTTCAGACACTCTTCCAACTGTGCCCTGTATCTTTCTAAATCTTGAGTTCTCTGCATCCTGCTGCCTCTTCAGAGGGCCTTCTCAGAACCACTTTTACCAGGGCTCACACCTTCTGTGCAAACACTTTTGGTACACCATTCTTGTACCGTGAGTTCCCTTCTGTGTTCTCTCTTTGGGAATACTCCATCTTTTCTCTCATTCTTTTCTAACTTCTCCTCTTTTTCCTTAGCATCTGGGTATTCCCTCGTTCCTATAGAGCTTAGTGTTTAGCTCTATAGAAGCTGACGTAGACACAGTTCCTTGCTTACCCAACCTCCATTACTCTCATTTTCTTTATTTCTAGAACAGCTCTGATCTGGTTCAAGTAACCACCATTACTCCACAAAGCCATGTGCTTCAGAAGAAATGAGCTCCCCTTGGGTGGCTCCTAAGTACTGTAAGCTACCTAAAATCATCTCATTCCTTTTTCGTTTTAAATTAATTAATTTATTTATTTTTGGCTGCGTTGGGTCTTCGTTGTTGCGTGGGGTCTTTCTCTAGTTGAGGCAAGCGGTGGCTACTCTTCATTGCAGTGGCTTCTCTTGTTGCAGAGCATGGGCTCTAGGCACACGGGCTTCAGTAGTTGTGGCATGCAGTCTCGGTAGTTGTGGCTCACGGGCTCTAGAGCACAGGCTCAGTAGTTGTGGCGCTACAGGCTTAGTTGCTCCTCAGCATGTGGGATCTTCCCAGAAGAGGGCTCAAACCCATGTCCCCTGCATTGCCAGGCGGATTCTTAACCACTGTGCTGCCAGGGAAGTCCTCATTCCTTTTTCTAAGCATAGGCTTAGAAAAGGAAATCTGTTCTGGCAAATGAGACATGAGAGGAAGTTGGCCGGAAGACTTATGGGAAAAGAATTTCCATTTTCTTAAGAAGACCCCAGGTGAAAGCCACCCCTTTCTTCTAAACGCCTTCATTGTGCTTTAATAATAATATGTTAACCATTTGTTGAGATCATATTTCATCTCAGGCTCACTGATTTATAAATGATCTTTCATCCTCCACAGTTCTGCAAGTATGTATTAGAATCCCCTGAGCTTTAGAAGATATAAATTCATACAAATAACAAAGCCAGGACATTAACCCACTTCTTTTTGATCTGTGGTACATTCAGTCATTTTAATTAGAATTTTTTCTTCCTTATATATAAAAATTCTTTTAAATATGAACATAATTACTAACTGGTATTCTATGGAAAGAAAGCTTTTATAAATATAATAATAAATTAAGGTTATTAATCTGCTATATCTACATTCAATTATATTTGAGCAATATTTTTCTAATTACCGTATTAATACATTATAAAACTTGGAAAATCAAAAGAGAAATAATTATCTCTTATAAGCTAAAAGTAACTATTATCAATATTTTCATATGTGTTCTACCAGTATTTTGTTTGTTTGTTTGTTTTTGGTTTTTTTTTGCAGTACACAGGCCTCTCACTGTTGTGGCCTCTCCCATTGTGGAGCACGGGCTCCGGACGCGCAGGCTCACTGGCCATGACTCACGGGCCCAGCCGCTCCGCAGCATGTGGGATCTTCCCAGACCGGGGCACGAACCCGTGTCCCCTGCATCGGCAGGCGGACTCTCAACCACTGCGCCACCAGGGAAGCCCACCAGTATTTTTTAATTCAAGCTTATAAGATTTATAAATGCATTGCAAAGTTGGTATCATATTGCATGCACCATTCTGTAGCTCATTTTTAAAGTAAAGCAATATATAGTGAACAGTTTCCCCCACCAAAAATACTCTTCCACAACATGATTTTTAATACCCTTTTATGATATACAAATATATTTTTCTTAATTATCCTACATAGTTGGACGTTTGTTTTTTCCAATTTTGTAACTGCAGAACCAGACCAAACTTGTCCTTTCCTGTTTCTAACAAGATACTGAGTTGTTTTTCAGAGACAACAGAACAAAACCACAAGTCATGCAGCAAAAGTATGTGCAGAGAGGAAAATTTTGACCTCGAATAATGACGGGAATCAAAGTTTTCTCCCCATCTCCCACCCCCACCATGTAACCAAAGGACTAGGATATAACCAGAACCTAAAGGCAGATCTGGAAGATCAGGTTCTGAAGTCTCTTAACCATACCTTACCATAAATTGCCAAGTTCCAAACCATTCAACCAAAATCTGTCCACCAGCGCTTCATATATCAACTATCCTCCCCTAACTTATAAAAATTTCATTGAACCCCAGATGGGGAGAGAGATTTAAATCCTTTCTCCTGTCTCCTTGCTGGTCGACCTCGCAATAAAGCTCTTTCTTTTCTCAAAAGCCAGTGCCATGCTATTGACTTCTATGGGTGTCGACAGTGAGCCCTTTGCTTGGTAACAATTTTTGCTATCATAAATAAGACTATGCTAAACATTTGTATACACATATTTTGTCCATTCCTCTACTTCCTTTCTTATTTTTTGGTTTTCTTTCCATAGTATGGATTAATTTTTTTTTCTTATTAGTTAACTATTTTATACATATTATTAGTTAACTATTTTATGTATATTAGTGTATATTTGTCAATCCCAATCTCCCAATTCATCCCACCACCACCACAATTCCATCCCCTGCTTTCCCCTCTTCGTGTCCATACATTTGTTCTCTATAGCTGTGTCTCTATTTCTGACTTGCAAACTGGTTCATCTATACCATTTCTCTAGATTCCACATATATGCGTTACTATACGATATTTGTTTTTCTTTTTCTGACTTACTTCACTCTGTATGACATACTCTAGGTCCACCCATGTCTCTACAAAGAAGTGTTCCTTTCTGTGGCTGAGTAATATTCCATTGTATATATGTACCACATCTTCTTTATCCATTTGTCTGTCGATGGGCATTTAGGTTGCTTCTATGACCTGGCTATTGTAAATAGTGCTGCAATGAACATTGGGGTGCATGTGTCTTTTTGAATTATGGTTTTCTCTGGGTATATGCCCAGTAGTGGGATTGCTGGGTCATATGGTAATTCTATTGTTAGTTTTTTAAGGAACCTCCATACTGTTCTCCATAGTGGCTGTATCAATTTACATTCCCACCAACAGTGCAAGAGGATTCCCTTTTCTCCACACCTTCTCCATCATTTGTTTTTTGTAGATTTTCTGATGATGCCCATTCTAACTATTGTGAGGTGAGACCTCATTGTAGTTTTGATTTGCATTTCTCTACTAATTAGTGATGTTGAGCACCTTTTCATGTGCCTCTTGGCCATCTGTATGTCTTCTTTGGAGAAATCTCTATTTAGGTCTTCTGCCCATTTTTGGATTGGGTTGTTTGTTTTTTTAATATTGAGCTGCATGAGCTGTTTATATATTTTGGAGATTAATCCTTTTGTCCATTGATTCGTTTGCAAATATTTTCTCCCATTCTGTCTTTTTGTCTGTTTATAGTTTCCTTTGTTGTGCAAAAGCTTTCAAGTTTCATTAGGTCCCATTTGTTAATTTTTGTTTTTATTTCCATAACTCTAGGAGGTGGGTCAAAAAAGATCTTGCTGTGATTTATGTCATAGAGTGTTCTGCCTATGTTTTCCTCTAAGAGTTTTACGGTGTCTGACCTTACATTTAGGTCTTTAATTCATTTTGAGTTTATTTTTGTGCATGGTGTTAAGGAGCATTCTAATTTCATCCTTTTACATGTAGCTGTCCAGTTTTTCCAGCACCACTTATTGAAGAGACTGTCTTTTCTCCATTGTATATCCTTGCCTCCTTTGTCATACATTAGTTGACCATAGGTACATGGGTTTATCTCTGGGCTTTCTATTCTGTTCCATTGACCTATATTTCTGTTTTTGTCCCAGTACCATATTGTCTTGATTACTGTAGCATAGTCTGAAGTCAGGGAGTCTGATTCCTCCAGCTCCATTTTTTCCCCTCAAGATTGCTTTGGCTATTTGGGGTCTTTTGTGTCTCCATACAAATTTTAAGATTTTTTGCTCTAGTTTTGTAAAAAATGCGGTAATTTGATAGGGATTGCATTGAATCTGTAGATTGCTTTGGGTAGTATAGTCATTTGCACAATGTTGATTCTTCCAATCCAAGAACGTGGTATATCTCTACATCTGTTTGTGTCACCTTTGATGTCTTTCATCAGTGTCTTATAGTTTTCTGAGTACAGGTCTTTTACTTCCTTGGGTAGGTTTATTCCTAGGTATTTTATTCTTTTTGTTGCAGTGGCAAATGGGATTGCTTCCTTAATTTCTCTTTCTGAACTTTCGTTGTTAGTGAGTAGGAATGCAAGAGATTTCTATGCATTTATTTTGTATCCTGCAAATTTACCAAACTCATTGATTAGCTCTAGTAGCTTTTGGGTGGCACCTTTAGGATTTTCTATGTATAGTATCCAGTCATCTGCAAACAGTGACAGTTTTACTGCTTCTTTTCCAATTTGTATTCCTTTTATTTCTTTTTCTTCTCTGATTGCCATGGTTAGGACTTCCAAAACTATGTTGAATAATAGTGGTGAGAGTGGACATCCTTGTCTTCTTCCTGATCTTAGAGGAAATGCTTTCAATTTTTCACCATTTAGAATGATGTTTGCTGTGGGTTTGTCATATATGGCCTTTATTATGTTGAGGTAGAGTCCCTCTGTGCTCACTTTCTGGAGAGTTTTTATCATAAATTGGTGTTGAATTTTATCAAAAACTTTCTGCATCTATTGAGATGATCATATGGTTTTTATTCTTTGAGTTTGTTAATATGGTGTATCACATTGATTGATTTGCATGTGTTGAAGAATCCGTGCATCCCTGGAATAAATCCCACTTGATCATGGTGTATGATCCTTTTAATGTGTTGTTGGATTCTGTTTGCTAGTATTTTGTTGATGATTTTTGCGTCTCTGTTCTTCAGTGATATTGGTCTTTTCTTTTTTTGTAGTATCTCTGTCTGGTTTTAGTATCAGGGTGATGGTGGCCTCATAGAATGAGTTTGGGAGTGTTCCTTCCCTGCAATTTTTTGGAAGAGTTTGAGAAGGATGGGTGTTATCTCTTCTCTAAATGTTTGATAGAATTTACCTGTAAAGCCATCTAGTCCTGGACTTTTGTTTGTTGGAAGATTTTTTTTTTTTTTTTTTTTGCGGTACATGGGCCTCTCACTGTTGTGGCCTCTCCCGTCGCGGAGCACAGGCTCCGGACGCGCAGGCTCAGCGGCCATGGCTCACAGGCCCAGCCACTCCGCGGCATGTGGGATCCTCCCGGACTGGGGCACGAACCCATGTCCCCTGCATCGGCAGGCGGACTCCCAACCACTGCGCCACCAGGGAAGCCCTGTTGGAAGATTTTTAATCACACTCTCAATTCATTACTTGTGATTGGTCTGTTCATATTTTCTATTTCTTCCTGGTTCAGTTTTGGAAGTTTGTACCTTTCTAAGAATTTGTCCATTTCTTCCAGGTTGTCCATTTTATTGGCATAGAGTTGCTTGTAGTATTCTCTTATGATACTTTGTATTTCTGTGCTGTCCATTGTAAGTTCTCCTTTTTCATTTCTAATTTTATTGATTTGAGTTCTCTCCATCTCTTTCTTGGTGAGTCTGGCTAAAGGTTTATTAATTTTGTTTATCTTCTCAAAGGACCAGCTTTTAGTATTATTGCCATTGTTTTCTTTGTTTCTATTTCATTTATTTCTGCTCTGATCTTTATGATTTCTTTCCTTCTACTGACCTTGGGTTTTGTTTGTTCTTCTTTCTCTAATTCCTTTGGGTGCGAGGTTAGATTGTTTATTTGAGATTTTTCTTGTTCCTTTAGGTAGGCTTGTATTGCTATAAATTTCCCTCTTAGAACTGCTTTTGCTCCACCCCATAGGTTTTGGATCATCATGTTTTCATTGTCATTTGTCTCTATGTATTTTTTGATTTCCTCTTTGATTTCTTCAGTGATCTCTTGGTTATTTAGTAATGTATTGTTTAGCCTCCATGTGTTTGTGTTTTTCACGTTTTTTTCCCTGTAATTGATTTCTAATCTCATAGTGTTGTGGTCAGAAAAGATGCTTGATATGATTTCAGTTTTCTGAAATTTACTGAGGCTTGATTTGTGACCCAAGATGTGATCTATCCTAGAGAATGTTCCATGTGCACTTGAGAAGAAAGTGTAATCTGCTGTTTTCAGATGGAATGTCTTATAGATATCAATTAAATCTGGTCTACTGTGTCACTTAAAACTTGTGTTTCCTTACTAATTTTCTGTCTGGATGATCTGTCCATGAGTGTAAGTGAGGTGTTAAAGTCCCCCACTATTATTGTGTTATTGTCGATTTCCTCTTTTCCTAGTTTTATTGAGATATAATTGACATGTGGCACTGCCTAAGTTTAAGGTGTTCAACATAATGATTTGACTTATATACATCATGAAATGATGATGACAGTAGGTTTAGTGAATATCCATTATCTCATATAGATACAAAATTAGTGAAATAGAAAATATATATATATATATGCATTTTTTCCTTGTGATGAGAACACTTAGAAAAGGGGGTCATTTTAATGCATTACTTTGGTTACTAGAAGGCTGAACTTTTTATTATTTTGTGAATTTCCTCCTCCTGACTTTTAACTATGTTTATTTGGAGAGTCATCTTTTGATGTTGATTTGTAACACATGATAAGGTAGGATAATAATAATTTGCTATATCCATTACGAAAAATTTCAATTTTCCATTTGCCTTTTATTTTTTAATGAAAATATTTAGCTTTTATTCCTTTTAAAATATATGTACCATTTTTAAAATCAGAAAATAGCTAAAAGTATAAGAAGAGAGTGAGATATCTCAAGTAATTTCCCAGTTTGGAGACAACAACTGATACGATTTTGTTGTATATCCATCCAACCTTGATAGATGGATATATAGATGACTGGATAGAAATGTGTATGTACAAACAGGTACACATATATCATTTTATAAAAGCTGGATCACATTTGCTGTTTTGTAGCCTGCAACATTTGCACTACTATCCTTACAAATTCATCTTTTTTTTCACTTTTTAAAAATTAATACTTTACTTTTTTAGAGCAATTTTTGGATCACAGCGAAACTGAGGGGAAATTGGAGATATTTCCCATGTACCCTTGTCTTCACACATGCATAGCCTCCCTCATTATCAACCTTACAAATTCATCTTTATGCCTGTGTCATTTTTTCTTTAGGACATATTTATAGAATGTTTATGTTTTTGATGTAAAGAAGTGAACTCAAATTTTTTACAACTGAACAGTGTATACTATTAACCACATGCGTAACTTCTGTAAGGTGGAGAAGATGAAAGATTTTCTACAGAATGTCAAATTTATACAAGTATAGGCAGTAACAACTGTGGCACTTATTCTATCTGGTGGATGACCAGTTTATTTTGATATCTATTGTAACATTCACATTAGTTTCAGGACATTAAAATGGTGAGAAAATATGTGTTTCTGGGAAACAAGAAACTTTGGATCTTAAAGCTGTTTATTGTGAATTAAAATGTGGAAGTACATGCACCCTCTCATTTTTATTTCAATGTATTCTTATCTGTTTTACCTGTTTTTCCTTCTAGATCAGTGAGCTGTAGTAATTTTCTATGAATAGTGAATATTTTAGGTTTTGCAGGCCTAATGGTTTCTGTCACACTACTGAATTCTGCATTTGTAGAGCAATAGGCACCATAGAGCATACGTAAACAAATACATGTGTTCCAATAAAACTTTTTTACAAAAGTAGTATCAGGCCAAGTTTGATCCCTGGGCCTCAGCTTGCAGACCCTTGTTCTAAATACATGTTAGAATCATTTTGCTGTGGGGGAATTTCATTGGAATTCCATCAAGGGTCAAATTGATCTGGGGATGGTTAACATTTTTACAATAATGCAACTTCCCATCTTGCAGCAAGATACATCACTAAATGGATTTAAATTCTTTTATGTCCCATAACTAAATGTCATCTATCTTAAAAACTGACCAAATTATCTGTCAGTTACCGCCTGTATAGTGCACATACCACGGATCAGTCTCTCCGTCCTTTAATCTCAGAATACATCACTTTGTATAAAGCCCTTTCTAAGGAGAGGGTTTTTTTTTTTTTTGGCTGCACCTGTGGCATGCGGGATCTTAGTTCCCAGACCAGGGATCAACCAGTGTCCCCTGCATTGGAAATGCAGAGTCTTAACCACTGGACTGCCAGGTAAGTACCAGGAGAGGGTTCTTTTCTCTTCCTACTTTAGTTACAGGTGTGTAGATAACTGACTGTGTGGTTCAGCTTTTTTCTTTTTTTAATTTAATTTTTTTGAGCAGTTTTAGGTTCAAAACAAAAATGAAAAGAAGATACAGAGATGTACACTCCCTGCTCCTACACAAGCATAGCCTCCCCCATTATCAACACCACTCAAGAGTGGTACATTTGTTACCAAGGTTGAACCTATCTTATACATCATAATCACCCAAAGTCCATAGTTTACCTTAGAGTTCATTCTTGGTGATGTACATTCTATGGGTTTGGGCAAATATATAATAACATGTATCCATCATTATAATATCATATAGAGTATTTCACTGCCCTAAAAATCCTCTGTGCTCTGCCAATTCATCCCTTCTGCCCTAGCAACAACTGATCTTTTCACCATCTATATTTTTACCTTTTCCAGAGATCAAATAGTTGAAATCAATGCATCCATAGCCTTTTCAAATTGGCTTCTTTCACTTAGCAATATGCATTTCAGGTTCCTCCATGTCTTTTCATGACTTGATAACTATTTCTTTTTAGTACTAAATAATATTCCATTGTTTGGGTGTTCCAGAGTTTATTTGTCCATTTACCTACTGGAAGACATCTCAGTTGCTTCCAAGTTTTGGCAATTATGAATAAAGTAGCCATAAACATCCTTATGCAGATTTTTGTGTAGACATAAGTTTTCAACCTCTTTGGGTAAATACCAAGAAATGAAATTCCTATATCTTATGATAAGAGTATGTTTAGTTTGTAAGAAACTACCAAACTGTCTTCCAAAGTAGCTATATCATTTTACATTTTTACCAGAATGTATGAGAGTTCCATTCAATGTTGTCAGCGTTCAATGTTGTCAGTGTTCTATATTTTAGCCATTCTAATAGATGTGGTATCTCATTGTCTTAATTTTCCTGATGAAATATGAGATGGGACAGCTTTTCACTTGCTTATTTGCCACTTATGTATCTTCCTTGGGGAGGCATCTGTTAAGGTCCATGACCTATTTTTTAATCAAGTTATTTTCTTACTGTTAACTTTTAAGAGTTCTTTGTATACTTTGGATAATAGTCCTTTATCAGATATGGCCTTTGAAAATATTTTCTCCCAGTCTATGGCTTGTCTTCTCATTCCCTTGGCATTGTATTTTGTAGAACAAACATTTTCAATTTTAACGAAATCCAGCTTTTGAATGATTTCTTTTATGGATCATATCTTTGGTGTTGTATATAAAAAGGCATCACCATAACCAAGGTCAACTAGGTTTTTTCTATGTTATCTTAAAGGAGTTTTATATTTTTGTGCTTTGCATTTAGGTCTATGATTCATTTTGAGTTAAATTTTGTGAAGAGTGTAAGGTCTGTGTCTAGATTCTTTTTTTTTTTGCATGTGGATGTCCAGTTGTACCAGCACCATTTGTTGAAGAGATTGTCTTTGCTTCATTGCATTGCCTTTGCTCCTTTGTCAAGGATCAGTTGGCTAAATCTATGAAGGTCTATTTCTGGGCTTTCTACTCTGTTCCATTGATATTTTAGTCTATTCTTTTTTTTTTTTTTTTTGGTCTATTCCTATACTGCACTTTTCTTGATTACTGTGGCTTTATAATAAGTCTTAATGTTAGGTAGTGTCAGTTCTCCAACTTTGTTCTTCTCTTGCAATATCGTATTGGCTATTCTGGGTTGGTTCACCTATTTTACCAATAGAATTTAGGTATTAATAACATCTTTCTCTTACAGGCCGAGGCTTCAGATCAACTGAAAAGAGAAAGCGAAGAGAGTGAGAAGGTTGATGGAAGAGGGTGATAGATCTGATAAACATATTTTGAGAAGCCAGTTTGGCCTTAATGCATTAGCTCCCTTGCCCTCTTAACAGAAACCTGCTAATGGTTTCCATTTATTCCCACAAACACTTTCTCCTTTTCATGATTTATAGATAAGATTTAATGTGAGCACATTTCTGTCGTTGGCATAAGAAACAGAGCTAGGGAATCCCTTTTTATTACTGGTTTCCATGCTGAACAGCAACAACTAATTCTTACTTCACTGAGCCTGAGACAATCACATTTGTTATTAATGAGTGTGTCATTTTCTCCTTTGGATATAAGATGGTATGTTTGGAGCTTTTCCATTTCCATAAAGTTTCCTTAGAAACATTTGCCTTGCAGAAGAATACACTTGCATTGTAGATGGGAGTTTGGTATAAGGGTCATTCTGGAGGCTTTAGCTGAACTCAGATGGAATGAAACTACCATGCACCCTAGGTTAATTATACATAACTGATATCTTCTATTGTAGAAGGGAAACATGCAAAATTAAAAGACCAATGTTCCTAATTCAGTTAAAAAAAAGTAAGATAGAATTCAAAATCTATTGACATTAGTAGATGAATTATTGGGGACAGAATCTAGGAAATTTAATTGAACTCTTCCTTCAAATATAAAATGTGTCCTTATTAAGAAAAATGAAAGCTCCTTTTACCTCACCTTTTTGCCTTAGGTATCTCAGGGATTCTCTGCTGCACAGAACCATATAGTTAACAGGTGATGAATAACATTCATTGAGAAGAAGATGCCAGTTTTGCTTTTTCCAGAGCACTAAGCTATATTTTTCTCTTATTTAATGTTAGGTAGATGTATTTTTTCATCTTTTGATTTTTTTTCTTGCTTCTGGACCACATAAAACCTCTTCTAATTACTTTCTTCTTTTTAAGTGTTGTTAATTCATATCTGGTATGGAAAAATTATAAAATACCAGTAGACAGAAAAGGTGAACCATTCAAAATTCTACTACTCAGAGATAACCACTGTTTAAATGTTGGTTCTTCCTGACCTGTGTATCATGAATTAATATACAATATGTAAAACAAACATGATATTTGATTCTACATATTCTTCTGTACCTGCTTTCATTTGAACATTTTTTGTATTGATAAATATAGACTCATAGGATTCCATAAAATTTCATGATATATATATGTGATAATTTAGTAAAACCTTTATTGTTGAACACTAAGATTGCTTCACTTACAAAAATGTCATTTAAAAAATACCTCTGCATGTTTTTTCTTTCTGTAGGATAGATTTCTAGAAGAGAATTACTGGGTTTAAGAGTAGGAAATTTTTAAGGCTGTTGATGCATTTTGTCAAATTATTCTTTCAAAAGATTGTAACAATTACACTTCCACCTGTATTATGTAAAAGTTCCTATATACCTACACTTCATCAATACCAAGTATTTACATACTTATGCTAATTCACTCCTAAAGGGCATATTTTTATTATCAAAGTGGTTGCTATGGGTTAAAAGAACAAAGAAAGAAAGATCATATCATTTTTGAAAATTACAAAAGGTCTGTTGGTTGTTCCCCATTTACTGAACCATCATGGAGCCCCCTCTCAATCTCTAACTCATAGTAATATAAATCCATATTCTTAATTATTCCTGTAGTTAAATGAAATGTATTAAGAATTGTTTGTTTATAGCAAAGCCACTATTAAACCTGAGAATACTATTCATTTCAAGATCCTGCAATTATCAATCTAAAAAGCTTTTAACCAAGTCTGTAAGGCTGAATATTGGCATGCTTTCCCAGTGGTTTAATGAAATAAGCAACATAGAAAAGAAGCTTAAATTGAGCTGCCAGTTTAAGACTTGGGACTTCTACCATCTTCTGACTGAGATTTGACCCAGCGTTTTTTTTTTTTTTTTTTAACTTCTAACTGCTTCTATATAGGTGATTCTTCACCAGTATTCTTCAAAATGGAAAGATTACCAGACATTTTTCTTCAGCTGAATCTCCAGGTCCTTGATATGGCAGAAGGGAGAAATATAATTCTGTAGGTTTTCCTGCTCTCAGTTGTGATTAAAAAAAATAATATGACAGAACGTTAAAATGAGATCTTTTTATCTCAGGGGTTTTGGGGGGTTTTGTTTTGTTTTGTTTTTTGTTTTTTTGGCTGCTCCATGTGGCATGTGGGATCTTAGTTCCCTGACCAGGGGTCAAACCCGTGCTTCCTGCAGTGGAAGCGTGGAGTCTTCACCACTGGACCTCCAGGGAAGCCCTTTATCTCAGTTTTGACTAATGTGGTACATAGCAGGTATCAGACTACAAGTTCAGCCTATAAAGGGGGTGAGGTGTGGATATAGAGACAGGACTTGTAGAGAGTTTTCTTTGGAAAGAGCTTGGCTTTTCTGTGATACCCCAACCTACTCCACCCAAAATGAAAAAAGGGTTCATCTCTGTCCCCTTTAGCTACTTGCAAGTCCTGCAAGAACTTTAAATTGTTCTCTAAAGCTGAAGAACACTAAGGAATGTTGCCTTAATCCTCATATGAGAAAGATTAACATGACCTGCAGGTAAAGGATAAAAGTCGCTGCCTTCTTATGACCCAACACTCCCAGACTGTCGGGGTGAGCCATGAGTGCCTGTCCCTTGTGGGTCTGATATGAACCAGACAAGAGAGAAGGCCAGCCTGGAGCTATGCTAAGCCCCTTCTAGAGGAATATCTAGAAGGGTGAAGAACTCCAATAAGGAGAATCTGCTGGAGAGAGGGCTGGAAAACTAGGAACTGGCATGGCATGGTGGCATTGGGTGGAGAGTGAAAGGCAAAGCATTGCCTGCATCAGGGAGCTGCACTGAGGCCACCAAAGCCCCCCAAAAAGTGAGTCCACTTGAAGATTGTGAAACTATGTGGCCAAGGTCAGAAATAGCAGGAAGTGAACAGAGAGCAGAGGCCCTGGAAGCTGGTGGCTCACCAACTAGAAGAAGTCCAACTTTTCAGTTAACCTATAAGGGAAAATCAATATTTTGGACTGGATATTTTAAACTTATGATCCAGACTGATTTGAAAATTAATGAGAATTGTCTCTTGGGACCTGACAGAAATAAAGTTTTATCCAGGAAAAGGGCACTATTTCCTCTCCAAAAAATAAAAATATTTACGAGAAAAATGGTGGACTATTTTTTTAATATATAACGCTATTTATTTATTTTTGGCTGGGTTGGGTCTTTGTTGCTGTGCGCAGGCTTTCTCTAGTTGTGGTGAGCGGAGACTACTCTTCATCGCGGTGCGTGGGCTTCTCATTGCAGTGGCTTCTCTTGCTGCGGAGCACTGGCTCTAGGTGCACAGGCTTTAGTAGTTGTGATGCGGGAACTCAGTAGTTGTGACTCGCAGGCTTAGTTGTTTCGTGGCATGTGGGATCTTCCCGGACCAGGGCTCAAACCCGTGTCCCCTGCATTGGCAGACGGATTCTTAACCACTGTGCCAGCAGGGAAGCCCCAATGGCAGACTTAATGATAGTGTTGGAGCCCAGGGCAGGCAGTCTCAAAATATACCTCAGGAACATATTATTTTGAATTAAAGTTACTTAAGAAATAGCTGATGCCAAAGATACAAGTCTCTATACTATTGGCCCAAATTTTCCCCCAACACTCAGCTCAAGTCCACCTCCTTTGTGAGAAGTCTCAGTGGTAACTCCCTCTCTGAAATTCTGTGTGGCCTTGTCTATACCTCTGAGCTGGTGTCTTGTGACTTGTAGCTACCCCTAACCAAGCATTATCTATTATTTGATATTCAAGACCTGTCTTAACAGCACTGAGATCAAGGACCTTGCCTCATTCCTCTCCATTTGTCCTATAGCCACATACTCTCAGTGTGGAATGAGTTGAGAAGGAATGAAATCAATACCCGGCTGGAGTGGCATCATGGAGCTTAGCTACACAGCAGGTTCTGAAAGGTGGCCAAGAATCTCCCTCACAAGGAGAAGAGCTGATACTCAAAATACTGAAGCAGAATGGACTCCCAAACAATCAGAATGGACAGCAGCTATAATGGCTGCATGTAATGGCTGAATATTCTCTCTGCCTAAGGGGATACTAGTTATGGCATAAATATAGGAATATGAGCTCTTCAATTAAATAAACTGCATTGAATCATGTGGCTGTTTAACCACAGAAAAATTTTCTTTGTCTGTACTCAATCTCCTTATCTTTAAAGGGTGTATAAAAATAGTGTTTTCTTCACAGTGTTGTTAAGAAGATTAAATATGCTAGAATAGACAACACGTTTAGAATTATACCAAGTATATAAATGCTCAGTAAGTATTGGTTATATTTGTTAATTTCTCTGAGTTACAAGGCCAAGTCTGCACGTAGCCTTGTAGGAGGCACCAGGCAGAGGTGGAACTTGCAGTCAGACTGTCTAAGGCTGTTTATTAGTTAGCCATTGTTGCAGCAAAACCCCTGCTAGACAGTAAAAGAGGGACATACTCCCAAGCACAGAAACGAGACTGGGAGGTCAAGCACCTCCAGGCATCTCACTCTGAGGTTTCATCCAGATACAACAGATGCTGGGCTTACGGCAACGAGATTTACTCCAGAATCCACCCCCTGGTAAGGAAGTGATATATGGCAAAGTCTCCTAACACAAACTCAGGGATGGAGTAGGGTACTGATCTATGGGATGATGATCATTGATGTCTATAGCTAAGCAGAGCGGAAGGAACAAGGACCTTCCTGGGTTCCCTACAAAATTTGGGTGCTCAAGAGGATAGTGTTGATGATGATCACGATGATGAAAGAATCATTTAATTATTCATCCCATCAGAACATTTTCTTGAGGGTTTACTGTTACCTAAGCACTATGCTTTACAATGGGAATGCAATAGAGACCAAGACAGACATGGTCTAGCAGGTCCAGATGAATACTACGTAATATTCCAAATTTACCACCCTTAAAAACTTGTAGTGACCATGTAGAAAGGTAAATGCTCTTTACTTTGAAAGGGAGCTGCTGACTTCCACAAATTTGTTTGGCTGGTATCCTAGAAATCAGGGTGGGAAATATTTAGATTATAAATTTCATGATCTGACCCCAAAGCTCTCAACCCTAGGCAGCACCTAATCTAACACTTCTAAATTCAAATCTTAAAAGAAGCTTTTTTAAAAAAGTAAAAATAAGGGCTTCCCTGGTGGCGCAGTGGTTGAGAGTCCGCCTGCCGATGCAGGGGACACAGGTTCATGCCCCGGTCCAGGAAGATCCCACATGCCGCGGAGCGGCTGGGCCCGTGAGCCATGGCCGCTGAGCCTGCGCGTCCGGAGCCTGTGCTCTGCAACGGGAGAGGCCACAACAGTGAGAGGCCCGCATACTGCAAAAACAAAAACAAAAAAAGTAAAAATAAGAAAATTCTTACTCCTTGAGAACGCTAATCATTCAGGGCAGATATGATGTGCAAATTTGAATAGAAATATCCATCTCAGCATGGTTCATTTTTTCCCTTAGAAAGATAACTGCATATTGAATTCTTTCTTTTCTCTAGGGTGAGTTCTAAAAGGCCTTAGAAAACATGCTGTGCCCAGTAGAGAAAAGCTTTGTTCTTCTCTTTGGCTTCTCTCTGTTCCTTTTTGGTAAGTAATCATGCTTTTTGATAATGTAGCCAAGGAGGGTGCGAACACTCTGCCTCTTTAGATTCTAGTTCTACAAGTGGAGCCAGAGGTGTCAGAGACAAAGCATAGGAAGGACTCCAGAGCTTCAGGCCAGCGGCGCTTTCAAGAGCCAGCACGATACCCACCATTTCAATTTCATGAAATTAAATTTGCCCACAGTGATAGATGCTTTGGAAATAGAGAACCTCACATCAACACTGCTTCTCACACACACACACGCACACGCACACACACACTTGTGCTTTTGTTCTTAACCCTTCAACTGGTCACAGGGTGAAAGACGCACACCAAATTAAAAATTTTTTTTCTTCCTCTGGCCTCCTAATGAGCTGATCATCTCTCTCACTTGAAGGACTAAATGTCATCCTTTTCATAACATCAGGTAGCAAACGGCTTCCAGCAGGTGTGTGGTAGCTCAGCTTGAAACACAGCTGGTATGAGGATCAAGAAGATGAAACTGAGAAAAAGAGTTTCCTCCCCCGCTTTAATCAGTGGCTCTCAGCAGCACCCAGGCCAGCAGGCAGTGTGCATTCTGTACTTGCCTTTCCTCCCACTTGAAGGAAAATAGAGGGTAGTAATGAGAAGAAAGTGAAGGCAGCTCACAGGTGGTCAGTGACCCAGCCATGCTGGGACCGTTGCCTCCCTTTATGACCTGCCTATCACACATGTGCTTTGCTTTTTCTATTCCTAACTCTGTGAGCTTCCCTAGCATTGAGCCCTGGCAGCAGATGTGCTGATAGTTTTAAAATCCACTCTAAACATCGCTGTGCCCTGAGCAAAATAGTTGCTCCAGAAGTGTTCGATCATGATCATAAGGGTGGAGGATGGGAACATGAGAAAACCTAAGCTCACAATATCTTGATTGTATTCTTACATTCAAACAAATCTTTGGGGCTTCCCTGGTGGCGCAGTGGTTGAGAGTCCGCCTGCCGATGCAGGGGACACGAGTTCGTGCCCCGGTCCGGGAAGATCCCACATGCCGCGGAGCGGCTGGGCCCCTGAGCCCTGGCCGCTGAGCCTGCGCGTCCGGAGCATGTGCTCCGCAACGGGAGAGGCCACAACGGTGAGAGGCCCGCGTACCGCAAAAAAAAAAAAAAAAAAAAAAAAAGAAAAGAATTTATATAGTGGGCCTGACCCGGAAAGAGAGCTAATACCAGAGATAACTTTTTTATCTGAAATGGCAGGGTAGACATCTAATTACCAAACATCTGCTCTTTTTATTGTTCTGTGAAGTTTTCTCCTCCCCTTTGAAGCCCCAGGCCCCTATCCCAGGATGGCATATAAGTCTCAACTTGCCCTTGGGTCTCATATCTTTGGGACTCCAGTATATACAAAATTAAATTTGTTTTTCTTCTGTTACTCTGTCTTATGTCAATTTAATTATCAGACCAGCCAAAGAACCTAGAAGGGAAGAAGGGAAAATTTTTCCACCCCTACCCTTCTTACCACCTGTGTCACCTTGGGCAAGTCAAAGACTATGAGCCATTTTTATAAATGGACATTAACGGTACCTACTCATAGAGTTGTCTTGAGGATAAAAATCAGAGGACGCATGTCAAATTAATGATAAGATGATTGCATTTAGAAAGTAATAAATGGCAGCTATTTTCCTGATTCATAAAACAATTGAAATATCAAAGATACATCAAAGTTAATTTGCAAATGCAATGCTTATTTAAAGGATACATGATTATAAGGTAGATACTTGGAGAGTCCTTTCTAGTTAATGACGTGAATTTACCACAAGCTAGCCTACTATCAAGGAAGCTATATTATACTTCACACATCATGTCCCAGATGTGTAAACTGGTATAGAAGACATTTGCAACATAACCTATGTTACATAAATATCTCCTCCACATCATCTATAAATACCATTCTCAAGACCTCCCCATGCCTGTTATGGCTGAAATAAAATTACATCTGCTTCACTCAGTAGCTATAGACTAATGTACAGGATAAAGCCAGTATATTAATTTGACCCAAAAAATCTTGCTTCCGTAATCTTCCTTACCATAAATAAAACCCCATTGTAATGATCAGCTCTTTTATGTATAATTGCTAATGACTCTGGGCAATTCTATCATGGATCCTGCTTGGCAATAAATAGATTACCTGATTGAAGTCAGATACACTCTGTGTTTTGAGCAAGGAATCAATGAAGAAGGTAAAGTGACCTTGGAAAATCTCCCTCACCTTCTCTTATTTCATTCAAATGTTTTCAGAGGCATTCATGCATATCAATTAACCATAAAAAATTTCTGGATAAATAATACTAATATTGAAAACAGTTTGAAAATCCTTGGAGCAATGAGATGACCTATACTTGGTGAAGAAATGTTTATCAGGTTCAAGTTAAATAAATTCTTCAGCCAATAAAACTCATGTAGGAAAAAGTCTTCCAAAGGGAACATCTTTAATGTGAATTCCATGTTCATAACTTTCATTTTTCTTTACCCTTATTTTAATGACTGATCTTAGATTTAGTATGGTTTGAAATGGGGTCTCAGAAACAGATCACAAATTTTAACATTGATCCTATAGGAGATAAGTGTTCTACTCACAAAGGCACTCCTGTGACCATCATCTAGAAATGAATTAAGTCAGTGGCTTTCCAATTTTTCTCAGATCCTAACAATTCTTCAGAGGTGTCTCAGAGCTGGAGGAGGGCCAGGGCAGGCTAGGAATTACCTGGATGAGTACAGCAAGTTCCATCCCAGTCTCATCCATTTTATATGTTAGTGTTCAGTACAACATGTCACTTGATGAAAAAGAAAAAAAGTCTGAAGCTTTAAAAAAATTGTTTTTAAATCACTGAATGAGGATTTCTGCAAAGCAGAGGTGAGTGGGTTGTCCGTTGTGTGAACCCAAAGCTTCACATACTTTTTATTCTCTCTGCAATCCTATTTTTCCTGTTCTGCCTGTTTGTTTCTTCCCCTTCTCTTTCCTCTTTCTCCTTCTTCTCCCCTTCCTTCTACTTCTTCTCTATCATAATAAATATTCATTCTGTACTTAAAGACAGAAGAGAATGTTGAGGGTGGAGAGAGTCAGTTACGGGAGGTTTCTAGGAGAAGCACAGTAAACAAGGGTGATTGTGATGCAGATTTAAGTTGTAGCCTTCTTCGTGATAAGATTTTCTAGAGATTTGGTCATCTTCCTCTTCCAGGTACAGAGAGGGAGACACACTTAAGTGGAGGTTTCCTTTACAGATGTGTTTCTTAAAAGAGGGCAACTTCTAGTTGGTTTTCAGAGCCCTTCCCATGTCTGCTGTTTCTCAAAAAATAACCACACTAAAACAATGAATATGCCAAAGACACATATTTTAGGGTGGCAAACTCTACTCCCCTACTCTCCCATGTATAAATGTTACTAAACTTTTGTTTTTCTCCTGTTTGTCTCACATCAATTTAATTCTTAGACAAGCCAGAACCTAGGAGGACAGAGGAAAATTTTTCTCCCTGACAATTTTATTATCCAGAAATAATCACTAAATAATTTGCCTATTTCTTTCTAGACTTCATAAGGCCTAATTGCTTTTCAGAATAGAAGTTCATTATGAATATTTCCCCATGTCATTATTCTTCCAGAGCACATTTTTAATAGCTACATAACATCCCATGTTAATTTATAAATAGCATGCTGTTTATACATTTTTAGCACATTTTAATTGTTTCCTTTGAATGATTTCCTAGAATTAGAATTGCCAAGTTAAGGAGTATATCCATTTTAAGGCTTTCGATGTATACGTACAGTCAAGGTGTTACCGAATTCGTGTAACAAGTGTTGGTTGGAAAGGAAAGGTTTCTTTGTTGTTCAGGAGGCCAGAAACCTGGGGAGAAAATGGACTCATGTCCAGGAACCAACTCCAAAGAGTCTACTTGACCATGAAAGTTTTTAAAGGGAGAAAGGGGAAGTTGATCGCAGTTAATCGTTTGGGGAGGGGGTCAGAGTCTTCGTTGTCTTCCCACCCTGTGTAGACTTTCTTCTGTTTGGCTGGCGGTGAGGTAAGAGTGCGGTGCTCCAGGACTCTTGTGCTCCTCTACCTCTGTGGGGGACTTAGTTCCTGCAGAAGAACTCAAAGGTATTGTTATGTGTATCCCTTGAGGAGAAACCAGGACCCTGCTTTGTCACTGCATTATTGTTTCTTGATTGTTCCTCCTTTGTTTCTGCATTCCCTCACCTTTCTGATTAGCCACTATTTGAATCGGCCCTTTGGAACTCAGGGAAGGTCTAGGAGGCGGAAGGTTTTTCCGGCAAACAGGAAGTGGGAGACCCAGAAAGGATTTGTACCCAGGAGAGCCCCTGCGAGGGTCCTGCTTGGTTTCAAAGATACTCTTCAGAAAGTTTGTATTATAAATAGAGAACTCGCTGGGTGTCATTTTTCATCACAATAATGCAGGCACTTGCTGGAGGTTATGCATCTGTCCAAGAGTAAGGACAATTTGTGGGTGAAACCTGAATGCATACCTAACTGGGGACACAGCAAAATTAATCCCATGTCTAGAGGAAAAGATAAAAGCCAAGAGGTGAGGAAAATGACACAAATGTTCAGTGGCATTTCTGGTCATGTATTTCTTTCATAAAACGACATTCCTTGTATTTGGTCAATTAATCTGTATCACCTCTAGTCCATTCCCATTAGTGACTACAATACTTTCTGCCTAGTCCTGTTCACTTGTCACTTCACTGGGAGTGTGTGTATGAAAGTGGATTTCCACCTTTGCTGTTAGGTAGCTCTTGGTGAAACCAAGCAGGACACTGTCTTTGAGTCCTTCTGCAGGAACTAAGGCCCAACCAGGTGGAGGATGGTGACTTCAGGCTGATCACAAGAGTCCTGGACCACCACCCTGTTACCTCACCACCAACCAATCAGAAGAAAGTTTGCACATGATGGAAGATAACGAAGAGTCTGACCCCACTCCCCAAATGATTCTCCCTTTAAAAACTTTCAAGGTCAAGCAGAATCTTGGGAATTGGTTCCTGGACATGAGTCCACCTTCTCCCCAGGTTGCTGGGCTGCGGAACAAAGCAAACTTTCCTTTCCAACTAACGCTTGGCTCTCAAGAATTGGCTTTCAAGCAGCAAGCTGCCGAACCTGAGTTCAGTGACATCGGAAGTGTCAGTTTAAACTTTTCAATAAAAAGCACTTTTGTGGTGCACGGTAAATATTCAGTGAGACCATGCTGGAGGTTGGAAGGGTGGGAAGGATCTAATATTTGTTAAGCATCTACTACGGCCCAGCAATTTGCCTACATATATAATTTAATCCCTCAATTACTGTCTAGATAGTTATTATAGTCATTGCTATTTTTAAAGGATGTAATTGGAACTCAAGAAGATTAAGTGACCTATGTGACCCTGCTGCAGATAACTTGCAAAGCAGGGGCTCCACCCACAACCTGCTGAATTCCAAGCTCCCTCCTGCTCACACCACCTCCTTGAAACGGAGGCGCCCACAAATGCGAACTCCACACAGGCATATTCTATCAGGCTCTCCAGTCTTTTTCCATTGCTCCTTTGGGTACCATCTGGATTGATGTGCTAAACACTTAAATTAAAATATAAAGGGCTGGGGCTTCCTTGGTGGCACAGTGGTTGGGAATCCACCTGCCAATGCAAGGGACACGGATTCTAGCCCTGGTCTGGGAAGATCTCACATGCCGGGGAGCAACGAAGCCCATGCGCCACAAGTACTGAGCCTGCACTCTAGAGCCTGCGTGCCACAACTGTTGAGCCCACATGCCACAACTACTGAAGCCCACATGCCACAACTACTGAGCCCATGTGCCACAACTACTGAGCCTGCATGCCTAGACCCCGTGCTCTGCAACGAGAGAAGCCACTGCAATGAGAAACGCGGGCACCGCACCGAAGAGTAACCCCTGCTTGCCACAACTAGAGAAAGCCTGCACATAGCCAACGAAGACACAACGCAGCCAAAAATTAATCAATCAATTAATTAATTAATTAAAATAAATAAGTAAATAAAGGGCTGAGGAAGGAGTGGTTTGGTGCCTTGGGAAAGACAGGGGACGTGAGCAGCCAAGAACCTGGCACAGAGTAGGTGTTTGGCTTCTATTTGTTTGTTAAATGAGACATTTAAAAGTACAGGCTGTTTTCAGATGCCACTTTATTCTTTTCTTTTGCCAAGATACCACCAGGTAGCCACTCACTGAGATGACAAATGAAATCAGAATATCACTTTGGGATTGGGGTTCAGGTCTTGGTTTCAAGGCTCCTGGCTAGAGTCCTGTGCAAAACTTCAGATCAGTTTCAGCCAAGACACTTCATCTGCACTAGAAACCCAGAGCTGAACTGACTTCTTGGAGTGTGTGTGGTGGAGATGAACTGGATGTTAAGATTAGGAGGTGTGAGAAGGAGATTCACTTCTTGACACTCCTTGTGGGAGTGGGAGGAGCCTTCTGCTCCAGATTACCTCTACTGGCTGGAGAGCTGTGTTCAGCTCTGACCTTCAAACTATTCTTTTTTTTTTTTTTTTTTTTTTTTTTGCGTTACGCGGGCCTCTCACTGCTGTGGCCTCTCCCGTTGCGGAGCACAGGCTCCGGACGCACAGGCTCAGCGGCCATGGCTCACGGGCCCAGCCGCTCCGCAGCATGTGGGATCCTCCCGGACCGGGGCACGAACCCGCGTCCCCTGCATCGGCAGGCGGACTCTCAACCACTGCGCCACCAGGGAAGCCCCAAACTATTCTTGAGAAAACCATAATTCAAAAAGAGTCATGTACCAAAATGTTCACTGCAGCTCTATTTACAATAGCCAGGACATGGAAGCAACCTAAGTGTCCATTGACAAATGAATGGATAAAGAAGATGTAGCACATATATACAATGGAATATTACTTAGCCATAAAAAGAAACGAAATTGAGTTATTTGTAGTGAGGTGGATGGACCTAGAGTCTGTCATACAGAGCGAAGTAAGTCAGAAAGAGAAAAACAAATACCATATGCTAACACATATATATGGAATCTAAGAAAAAAAAAAAGGTCATGAAGAACCTAGGGGTAAGACGGGAATAAAGACACAGACCTACTGGAGCATGGACTTGAGGACATGGGAAGGGTAAGCTGTGACAAAGTGAGAGAGCGGCATGGACACATATACACTACCAAACATAAAACAGCTAGCTAGTGGGAAGCAGCAGCGTAGCACAGGGAGATCAGCTAGGTGGTTTGTGACCACCTAGAGGGGTGGGATAGGGAGGGTGGGAGGGAGGGAGACGCAAGAGGGAAGAGATATGGGAACATGTGTATATGTTTAACTGATTCACTTTGTTATAAAGCAGAAACTAACACACCATTGTAAAGCAATTATACTCCAATAAAGACGTTAAAAAACAAAACAAAACAAAAAACAATTCTTCTTCCTGAACCCACACCCGGGCTTCCTTCTGAACCTAGTCTACTTCCTTGAAGGAAATGGAAACTCAGAAAGGGGAATACACGAAGCCAGGGCCACACTGAGAGTGGAAGATGACAAAACTCCAGGGCAGAGTAAAATTCTCACTTTGAGCCTGGCGTGAGACAGTCAGTGTTCTGATTCCCAAAGGGCTATAATGGAATCTATGTTGACTCCAGAGAAGAAGTGGGACCCCAGTGTTGTTGTGTCCTGTGGGGTTGTTTTCTAGTTTTTAGAGGCCCTGAGCTCTCTTACTTTTGAAGAGCCCACCCTTCAAATACCAAGCATATTACAAGCACCCACATCCCATATTACATTTAATGCAGGTGCAATATGTTTCATTTGAGTGGCAAACTTTTCCAGGAAAGACATGTAATTACTCATTTATTCATTTCAATTTTGCAGTTTTTTGTGTGTGTATTTTGAGGCCAATGTGTTTTGTTCTTCAGGCCTTGAATATTTTCATAAGCTCTCGGCAAGTTGGTCCTAGAGATTTTGGCTTTAGGGCTGTCCTACAAAATTGAACAAAGGTGCCTCCCTCTAGGCAATTGAATTTTTAAAAATGCTCACCCTTGGGCTTCCCTGGTGGCGCAGTGGTTGAGAATCTGCCTGCCAATGCAGGGGACACGGGTTCAAACCCTGGTCTGGGAAGATCCCACATGCCGCAGAGCAACTAGGCCTGTGAGCCACAACTACTGAGCCTGCGTGTCTGGAGCCTGTGCCCCGCAACAAGAGAGGCCGCGACAGTGAAAGGCCCGCGCACCGCAATGAAAAGTGGCCCCCGCTCGCCGCAACTAGAGAAAGCCCTCGCACAGAAACGAAGACCCAACACAGCCAAATATATAAATAAATAAATAAATAAATAATTTAAAAAAAAAAAAGAAGGGAAAAGAAAGATATCAAAACTTTAAAAAAAAATGCTCACCCTTCTTGGGTTAAATTCAAGGCCTTTGTACTTCCAGTTAGGATTCAGCAGGTGATAGAAGGTAGGCGGAGGGGCGTCAGAGCTAAGAAGTTGCCTTCCTAAGTAAGCCAAGGAGGACTGAGGTTGGGTCTGAGGTTCTGTGTGGGGTGAGTTTAAAGGCTCAAGGTTGAGAGGCCTGGGCTTCTCACCTGGATTCCCCCTGCCCTTCATCAGGCAGTCCCTCCAAATCATATTCAGGGGGGCTAAATTCCTTAGCCCACCCCTCACTTTCTAATTAATAGCCTTTATTCTCTATCTTTTCTGGCTTTCAATAAAGATGAAGGTTGAAACCTCTAAGGCTGAACTTTTCCCAAGATATGTACTTGAAAGATCCTTGGGCTTGGGGGTTCATTACCTTCATCATGGGTGTTGAAAGCTTGAGTCAATACAAATCACTAAAAAGATGGGGGAGGGAAGCTAAAGATGAAGGGTCTCCCTAATCTAAAAATGGCATTATAACAAGAGATTGAACTTTAGAGCACATGCCAGCCTGGCAGGGACAGATACTTTCTAGGTATCAAAGGTGGTATCACAGAGGGGTCCAAGCTCAAATGCCTTTAGGGACCAGGCTGGTAAGGTTAATGTTGGAAATGGCCAGTTATAAAACAACTGGACATGTGGAGTGTGTAGCACAGGGAGTGTATGTGCCCAAGATTCAAATGGAAAAAAGCAAGTGAATGAATATTTTCTTTCCCTAAATTTTTCACTGAGAGACTCAAGGAAGGGAGAGGATGTTATCTCTCATGTCCTCTTGTACATATTCAGCAGACATACTTTAGCTTCATAAAAAGATTAAAGAATTCCTTGTGGAAATTACAATTTAGTAGAATAAGTTATTTACCCAAAGGTTTAGATCAGAAACCCAACTACAACAGGAAAAACTGAGAAAGATGTGCACATAAAGAATTGAGCATCCAACATTTTTTTCGTTCGGTGTGTACCTAAATAATAAATGAGCAAAGTGATCGGAAATTTGGCATGGCAACATCTTCAAAATTTTCCTTCAATTTAAATTATTTTCGCTGTTCTTTAAAGTCTTTATTATGGAATTTTTCACACATTCACAAAAGCAGAGAGAATAGTATAATGAAGTGTCCATCAACCAGTTTCAACTAATATCAATATTTTGCCATTATTATTATTTCACTGATACCTACCCACACACACACAGTACACACACACACACACACACACACACACACAATTTTTTTTCCTTTGGCTGGACTATATTAAAACAAATCCCAGATATTGCATTCTTTCTCTGTATATATATTTTCATATACACTATATATGACATGAACATAACCACAATATCAATATAACACCCAATAAAATTTTTTTCAATTCTTCAAAATCATGTAATTCCCAACCTGTGTTTGATTTTTCCTGATAGTATAAAGATATTTTTTTATAATTGAAGGTCCACATATTGAATTTTATTAATATGTTTCTTAGGTATATTTCAATATATAGAAGCTCTTCCTCCTTTGTTTTCATATCACGTATCTGTTGAAGAAAACAAGTCATTTGTTTTGTGGAATTTCTCACATTCTGGATTTGGCTGATGGCAACTTCATGGTATCATTTGACATCTTCCTCTATGCTCTGTAATTCTTGGTTACTTGAGGTTAAATCTAGAGGAGAAGTCAGCAAACCATAGGCCAAAACTATAGGCCAGCTACCTGTTTTTGTAAATAACTGTTTTTGGAACACGGCCATGCTCATTTGTTTACGTCTTGTCTACGACTACTACATCAGTAGACTTAAATAGTTATGACAGAGACTGTATTGCCTGAAACGCTGAAAATATTTACTCTCTGGCCCTTCAAGAAAACGTTTGCCAATTGCTAATCTAGAGGCTTGAATAAATTCAATGAATTCTCTGAGTTTCAAACATACTCCTTCCTACCCCTCCCCATTGTGTAGCAGCAATACTAGCCCCTCATGGTAATCAGGGTCCACTGTGACAATCAATATAATAATTCCTTTACTTACTGGACGGCTTACATGCATGAGGCGCCCAATGTGGCCAGGTGGCTGTCACTGCTTCCAGTTCAGGAAACTGTGCAGAGGCCTGCCCTGAAAGGGGGGGCCTCTCCCACTCCCCTGGGAATCAGGACCTCTCACATAGCAGAACTGAAGGTTGTGAGGACAGAAAGCACCGTACCCTACCTGAGTCACTGGAAGTAACAAAGTCAAACCCAGTTCCATGCATTGCCTCCTGATCCATCTAGTCAAGCTATTGAGGAACTATGAGAGTATGACATTATAGAAGCCAAGATGAGGTAATATTTAAAGGAAGGAAAAGTTATCCACAGAGTCAAATGCTGCCAAAAGATGAAATAAAATAAGGTCTGCGGCGAGGAGTCACTTTTCTGCCTAAATGTCTTCAAAAACTCACCTTTCCCTACAGAGAAATAATCATGAACATGATGTAATAATTGGGATCTGCTCAGGACACATGAAGTTTTTTAAACAGAGGCACTTAGGATCAGGAGTTGGTCACTCAAGTGCTGGCAGGCTGAGAGTGTAAAGGGGAACAGGACGATAACCTGGAGAGTGAGAACTGCAGGAAGCAAGAGCTCCTCCTCAGAACGGGGAACCTAAAGGGAAAGATGATGTTTCCAGAACCAGAGAACTTAAAGGAGGAGTTCTGAGAGCCTGGAATTTAGACTTCTTGGAGGAAGCTCTGCAAAGCTGGTACTCAGACCATCGAGGAAGGAGAATCCAGCAGAGGCTTCGATTAATTATCAAGGAATTTTAAGGCCTATCTGGTGAAGGACCAGCAGGGCTGGTTCACTGATTGTCAAAGGGGTTACAACGCAGCAGCTGCTGGCACCCAAGGGGCCTTGGAAAGGCTGGAGCCAACTGTCCATGACTCTCGAGAAACATGGACAACAGGAGAAGTCAACTTTCTCCTTCTTTCGTTCTCCAGCGCTTTCTAGTGCATCCTATTGGCAAAACCGAATAGAGAAGCAGCTGGCATCCTAAACTGCTTTAGCCATGCTAAACCTGCCATGTACTCGCCATGTACTCTTCCAATTCCACGCATCTGTGCGTCTGTTGCCTCTGCCTGAAATGTCCACCGATTCCCCAGCCCCTTTATCTACTCCAAGTCGGTGAGCTAATTCCCATTCCTTACCTGTCCCCAGCCTGACACTCTCCAGCTTGGACTCCTGAAGAGCCTTGGGCATCCCTTATTACACTGTGGCTGCTTCTCTGACAGGACTTGGGGCTGCTGGTGGGCGTGCACTGTGTCTCACTTGTGTCCACAGCCCCAGGGGCCATTAGCATGCCCCGAACATAATCGTCAAATCTGGCTGTTGACTAAGAAGTTACAAGGAGGGGAGTAGAGATGATAAGCCTGAGATTGGATTGTGGAAGGGCTTATATGCCCAGCTGTGGAATTCAGATTTTATTTGGTCAGTACTGGGTGTCGACTGAAAAAAAATACACAACCTAAAAGTTGAGAATTATATTTTCTTTGGCGGACTTGCTGAGGACTTAAGCCTGGAAGCTTCTCAGATAGTTCTGAGGGACTGCCCTAAAGAAGTAAGAGAGGAGCCAGGATATATAGGAGTTTCTGCAAAAAAAAAAGGAACATAAAAGACTACTGATGGGGGTGTGGTGGTGGTGGTGGGATGAACTGGGAGACTGGGATTGACATGTATACACTAATATGTATAAACTAGATAACTAATGAGAACCTGCTGTATAAAAAAATAATAATAAGATTCAAAAAAAAAAAGACTACCGATAATTAAATAAAACATCTCAAGTTAATGAATTTAGCGCTTTTCTATGTATGGGAGGATGCAAAAGCCTGGGCTCACTGAAATCATTCCTTTGATCTGCACCTTAACTGCTGGGCCAGTATCCTGCTTTCCTTCATCCTGAATCCCCTCAGAGTGCACAGTCTGGGGCAGCTGCCATGGCTGATGGCTTGATGGCCTCAACATCCTTTTCTTTACTGATGTGGCAGGCGACATTCTTAGTCCACACTGGGTAACTTGCGAATGTTTTTGACAGCATGGTGAAAACTGACCCTCCTCGTAGGAAACTAACTCCTCGTAGTTAGACGGACTGGACCAAGGCAGACTGAGCGTGAAACCTCTTAGGAAACCAGTGGTATGGGGTGAGCAAGGGCAATGGAATGGAGGAAGGAAAGCACAGTGGGAAGGAGAGAAGATACAAATATCCTGGAGACAGAATCTTCAACGCTGAATACTTGTTTACATGGGGAGAAGAGGCAAACTCCCAGACTTTATGTGTAGGTTTCTTGAAGGGTGATGGCCCCATTTTCAGAAAGGCGAAGAGGAGAAAAAACGAGTTCATTGTGAGTGAGGAGAAGCTGGGTCCAATTTCACTCATGTGGTATTTCAGTTGCTAATGGGGAGAGCCTCGATTTTAGCCTCTCTCAGCTCATGCTAAATTGTATAGGTTCATAAGTCTTAGACTTTGATATTCACAAACATCTCCAATGGTAAAAAAAAAGTCCTTGTGGTTCCCTCCCTCTCTCCCTTGACTTAATACTGAATGATCAATGTCTGTCTCTAGCCACTTGTTTGTGAACATTTCCCCAGGCGATGGAAAGAGATGTCATAGTGAGGACGGGACGATTACCATTAGCAGGGAGGGTTAGGGACAGAGGAAGTGGCAGGAGATCATGGGTGAAGCAGGAATGAAAACAGGTGGGGACACAAGGCAGTGCCAGGTCTCTGGACTCCAGGGCCAGCAGCATGCCATCCAAGCCAAGCTTGTGGTGGCATAAAAGAGGCTGCATAACTGTCTACCATCTTCAAATTGCTGATGTGAGTGAGCTGCAATCATGAAATAGAATTGCCTTTTCTTTTCTTTTCTTTTCTTTTGGCCTCCGTGCAGCTTGTGGCATCTCAGTTCCTGGACCAGGAATTGAACCCAGGCCACAGCAGTGTAAGCCTGGAATCCTAACCACTAGGCCACCAGGGAACTCCCCAGAATTCCCTTTTCTGCTTTCCCATCTCCAGCCTGGGAGACCTGTATGCATCCTACCCACAGCAAAAATTCCCAAGTGCCAGGTCTCTGATTAAGAAATATTGGGGTTTTTTTTTAGGTTAAAAAATGTTTCACCAGTAATAAATGTTCACTTTAGGGGAAAAAAAAAAACACCTAGAAAATGCAGTAAGGGAAAATAATAATCTCATCACCTGTCTTCTCAGATAAGTACTGTTGATATTTGGTCTTTTATCAGAAATTTATATTATTTGTATATATGTGAATATGTGCATTGACACATTATTTCTTAATGTTTCTCCCAGATTTTAGGTGGAAAAAAATAATGGTCAGTCTTCTGAAGTCACTAATGGATGTTTTTCAGTCCTACTGCACAATCTGGAGTCTGAGTCCCCTGCTGACCTCAAAAGCCCACCTAGCTAAAGCCCTGGCATAACCAGGTCAGCTGCCTGCCAACTCTGCAGTGGTGCACACACCCCAAATGAGGAGGGTCTCTCTTGCATAAGTCCATGACAGATTTTTTCAGCTAAGGAATCCTAAATGCCAGCAAGAAGTCTCCAAATTCTTGGGACTATTTCAGGCTTTAAGCGTGCTCCAAATGGGAGGACTACAAGGGCCAAGCATTTCCTTTGGGGCGGGGGATAGTTGGGGAGGACGGAGAGAAGAATGAAGAACTCTAATTTGGAAAACGCCCACTATGCGCCAGTCAGGCACTGCTGAGTGAACCATTATTTATATGAAAGGTTCAGGGGACGCAGTGGAGAGGCCTCTGTCGGCATCCTGTTTTTGAAGGCCGGCCGGAACGTCAGACTCTGGGAAGAAGTCCTTCACTCTGAATTTTTCAGAAACACCTGAAAAATAGAGACAAGCCAAGGATTTCAAAACCAGCCCCTTAAGAACAACTGCAGGTGACGCTGTAGTCACTCTGTAGGGCTGGACTGGTAATGACAGCTTCACATGCGAAGCTTCCCATAGATGACCAGCAGGTGGTAGCAGAGCACAACTCAAATCAGGAGGGCTGTGGGCAAGATCTGGGAAAGAGAAGTTGGAACCATCATGCTTTTTTTTTTTTTTTTTTTTTTTAATAGATGGATGCTCTTTTCACCTCATGTATAACTGTTTTGTTTTGTTTTGTTTTGTTTTGCGGTACGCGGGCCTCTCACTGTTGTGGCCTCTCCCGTTGCGGAGCACAGGCTCCGGACGCGCAGGCTCAGCGGCCATGGCTCACGGGCCCAGCCGCTCCACGGCATGTGGGATCCTCCCGGACCGGGGCACCAACCCGTGTCCCCTGCATTGGCAGGCGGACTCTCAACCACTGCGCCACCAGGGAAGCCCTGTGGGAAAATTTTTAACAACAAATTCAATGTCTTTAATAGATATAGAACTGATCAGGTTAACTATTCCTTTTTGACTAAACTTTAGTAGTTTGTGTTTTTCAAGGAATTGGTAAAATTTATGTAAGTTGTTGTACTCTCTAAATTTTTATTGAGCTATTAAACAGAGAGCACAATGAGCAGAAAATAACACCTAGAAAAAGACTGACTTTGAAAAGCGCCTGGCTTGAAATGTGGTGAGGAGCCCGGTGACGCTGAGATTATGGTTGGGCTTCTGGCAGCTCAATATGTATTTATTCGGGGGGAAAAAAAATGATGGGTGTACTTTATTTCAGGCACTGTTCTAGGCATTAAGGATATAAAATTGAAAAAACAATCCCATGCCCTTTGAAACTTATAAGATTATATTTTAATGAAATATACAGGCTATAAAAATTAAGTTAATATAACTTTAAAGAATGGTTTTATTTTTTTAAAAAAAAGAAGAATGACTTGAAAAGGCACACCTTAGCTAGTTTGGTTTTGGATGGTCTCTCTGAGGTGAGGCAATCAATTTGAGCAGAGATCTGCCTGAAGTGAGGCAGTGACCCACAAACAGACTGGAGCATTTTGAGTTCACAGGTCCTAAGTGAGAACCAGGGTGTCAGTGTTCTGACAGTCTGACTCTCAATATGTCCTTATCCAGGTTAATTTATCTGACCTCTTGACAAGGATCTTTGTGGGTCCTCCTTATTTGTGTTTTTCTTTAGCTCTCTTTAGGAAGAGCAGAAAAATACACATGCAGCCCATTTTAACATATATTACCGTCATGTTGGAAGAAATGTAACGTTTTTCTTTCTACAAAGACACTAACTTATGAATTTCCATTTCTTTTCTTCTGAGAGGACACAAACATTTCTCTGCCTTTCTTTTGCCTTGTGCCCCTCTTTTCCACACTTCTCTTTGCCCCAGAAGGCTGACCTGTATGAACTGCAGCAACAGGGCTCCAAGCCCTCTTTCACAGGTTGGGTTTGGCTGGTTGAAGCTCTGAGAGGAAACTGGAGGGAGGTGAAGAGAGCAGTGTTGACGTGGTTATTCCCTGGATTTCTCACTGAGGGGAGCTGCAAGGCCTCCAGTTTTCTGTGTCCCTCAGCCAACCCCACTGCTCCTCTCAATGTGGCTGGTTCTTTCTCTCTCTGTCTCTCTCTCTCATGTTCTCGGGTGGGAGCTCCATGCCCTCATCTCTTGGGACCCAGGACAGTAACAGTTTTGTTATTTTCATGGCATCCTTTTGAAAAAGGAGACCAAAGTCTTAGAGAAATAGGTGGGTTGGAATGGATATATGATGGGCGACCTGCTCAGGATCTCTTATCACACCCTCCTCAGAGGACTTGAGGACCCTCCCTTCACTAACCAAGTCCTTGTGAAGAGGCACCTGCATCCTTGAAGAGCTCGGTGGTGACTCCTCTGGGACTGGAAATGACCATGCAGTATGATGCTGTGGAATTGGGTTCCTGGCTTCAATGGGAAAAATAGATATGGGTGTGGTAGAGGCCAGGAGATGGCACTTAAGAAAAGCAAGGCTTCCCTGGTGGCGCAGTGGTTGAGAGTCTGCCTGCCCGATGCAAGGGAGACCGGGTTCCTGCCCCGGTCTGGGAAGATCCCACATGCCGCAGAGCGGCTGGGCCCGTGAGCCCTGGCCACTGAGCCTGCGTGTCCGGAGCCTGTGCTCCGCAATGGGAGAGGCCACAACAGTGAGAGGCCCGCGTAACGCAAAAAAAAAAAGAAAAGTAATAAAGTGGCACAAATGCTACTGTAAGCCACCGGACAGAGAGTTAATCCGAGTATTTAACAGTAGCCTTAAACTAGAAAATGAAGAAAGAAGATAGCTAGGAAAATAAAGAACAAAAGAATGAAGATTTAAGCATGACAATCTATGTCTTGTTCATTGAATCTGGAGAAAAAGATTTATATATTTCTTGCAGTCATCTGCATGTTTGAAGGTTTGAGGGTCTAGGGTGAGACCTGTCATCTTAGGAGACCATAGGTTTCCAGAAGATTCCCAAGAATCCCCAGCTTGAGGTCTGGTAGGAAGCACCACAGTTGCAGCTGTCATGGTGGCAGTTAGCTCTACAATTGTCCTCCTGGGTGGAGCAGCTCCAAGGCCTTCCACTTGGCCTTTCCCACCATAATAGCTCTCACTCCTTGGGTCGGAGAACAAACATGGTGATTCTGACAGTTACAAAGAAAGTCTATGCCCACTCCATAATCTGGGACTGGGAAAAGAAATAACGTAGATCTGAGGCTCAGGCCAAGACTCCCCCATCACTGATCTCCGTAAACTCTAATCCATGGAAACTGTGATGTTTCTGATCTCTGGGAATCAGTGTAAATTCACAGAGCGTATCTAATAACATTTGGAAGATCTGGGTATTTACCTGTCTGCAGTGCACCGTTAACTTAGTACATGGCTGCAGCTTCTATTTGTCAAGGGTCTTTGGTTCTATAAACTGGCTTAGTTCTGGTAAGAAGCCATGAATCTCCACTATGGGTCCCCATGTCTTCTCAGCAAACCCCCAAGGTTTCATCCTATGTATGTCAAGCAACAGCTTACTAGGCTGCCCATCCATTTCATTTCTAGAGACTGTTATCAGTTAGCCATCACCACAGATCCTTGTGGTTAAAACAATCCTGCAATTCTGCTTTCCCTATCAAATTAGTAGGTCTGACATCACAGAAGAGGAAAGAATGTTCTTTGGTTAAGTCTGAAGGTAAACCCAGTCATGGTCTTGAACATGAGAAATATCTGAGGTTTGTTAGGGATACCCACCATTTGAGTTTGTTGATTTCAAGGGAGAGCTTGGGAATTTGTGGTAAGGTTTAAGGTTTACATTGCAGTGCCTATGGATATAAAAAATTTGCAAGGTAATGCTCTAATATTATATGCAGAAATTTCTCCTTGGGAGTTAGTCAGCATTTGTATTATTGTTTAATTCAGTCAGTTTACCCATATGCTTACCAATTTGTTTGCTGAAGAATACATCTTGTATCTCACTCTGTCCTTGTGGATTCCATTTCTTTCTTTTTTTTTTTTCATATACATATTTATTTATTTATTTTTAGCTGCGTTGGGTGTTCGTTGGTGCGCACAGGCTTTCTCCAGTTGCCGCGAGCGGGGAGTGCTCTTTGTTGCGGTGCACGGGCTTCTCATTGCGGTGGCTTCCCCTGTTGAGGAGCACAGGCTCTAGTCACACGGGCTTCAGTAATTGTGGCTTGTGGGTTCAGTAGTTGTGGCTTGCGAGCTCTAGACCGCAGGCTCAGCAGTTGTGGCACACGGGCTTAGTTGCTCCACGGCATGTGGGATCTTCCCGGACCAGGGCTCGAACCCACGTCCCCTGCATTGGCAGGCAGACTCCCAACCACTGCGCCACCAGGGAAGCCCCATTTCTTTCTTATCAATGTTATTGGGTGGCTCTTTTAGCAAAGATCTGTCAGTGGTAAACTCTAGGTGCTCTGTTCTTTTCTCTCATGACTTCACAGATATTATTCTATTTTGGTTCCCACTGTTGCTTTTGAGAAGTCTATTTAAAGTTTAATTGTTCTTCCTTCATAGATTGTCATTTTTTCTCTGGTTTCTTTTAGTATCTTTTCTTTGTGTTCATGGTTTGGAAGTTTCATCATATGTCTGGGTATGGATATAGTTTTATTTACAATTTGGCCTTGTGATTCCTGGGTTTTAAGATTCATGTTTTTCTCTAATTCTGAGCCATTGTCTGTCAGACAACTCTTTGAATAGTACTGTTCTTTTATTCTCTTCATTATCTCTTCCTAGAATTCCTATTACACACCTTTTCTCTTCACCTCCATATCTTTTAACTTCTCTTTCATATATTCTTTTTCTTTGTTTTTAGGGGCAGCATTCTGGGTAAATGCATGAGCTTTATCTCCTAGCTCACTAAATCTCTCTTTGATTGTGTTTATTCTGTTGTTGAATTTTCCATTACTTTTAAAATTGTAATGACTATTGTTTTACTTTCTGGAAGTTAATTTGGTTCTTTTTAGAATCCACATGTTTGATTAGTAATAATGATTTTCTGTGTCACTTTCCATTTTTTATTTTATATCTTTAGTTATCATCAGCACGCTAATTTTAAAGTTCTTATGTATCTAACCTGGTTTGCATTGGGTATGATAACTTATTCCCATAGTGCATGGTTTATTCTTTTGATAGTGAGCTTCTCTTTAGTGAAAGTTATCTGTGGGAATCAGGTGTAGCTCAGTTGAAGGCAATTGCTCCTGCTGTGTACCTTAGATTTACCAGTGGCAGTCACTACTTTTTAATTTCAATAACTATATATTTTATTTCTGTAAGTTGTACTTGTGTGTTCTTCAGATCTGCCTGATCTTTGTTAATATCTTTCTTATCTCATATATTTTATTCCTTTGTTACTTCAATTAAGTTACTCTCATTCATCTTAGAGTCTGATAATTCCAATTTCTTAAATTCTTGAAGGGTCTAATTGTGATGTTTTTCTTCTCTCTCTTATTCATGGATGGTTGTGTCCTCATGTGTTTCATAATTTTGGACTGTGAGTTCATGTTTGGCTGGTTTAAATCTATGTAATCCTGTGGAGTCTGGATTGAAGATGTATCCCTCTAGAGTAGTTTTGAATTTGCTTTTGGCAAAAGCTGTAAGGATATTACACAGGACCACATGTATATTAACATCTTGACTTGTTGGTTATAGACCTTGCAAAGGGTGTAAATTTATTTCCCAAACTTGTGCCAGGACAGAACTCTGGTTATAAATTCTCAGGGAAGATTTTTTTCCTACTCATATCCCAGGACAAAATAGACAAGGTTACTGTTATTCCCCCTTGCTAATAGCAAAATTTTATCTAATATTTTCACTGGTGGTGGAGTTCTTCAAGGAACCTGATCTTAGTTCTAAATCTATGTCTCCCAAAGACTTGACATCTCATTTGCCCCTAAGATGCTACTGAAACATCAAACTCCTATGTTAGACCAGCAAACAGTGCAGAGAATCAGCAGCAGAAGTTCAGGTGCTTACGGTTCTGGTTTTCAGTTCCTATTTGTTTTAAGTCCACAAAAATATGTCTTCATTTTTGTGGGATTATCTAAGCATTTAAAAAGATATTTATCATAATTAATGAGTATTTCTAGTTTTTTTAATAAGAAGAATGTTTAACTTATTTAACCTACTCTAATGCTGGGAGAAGAGACCTCCTTCTGCATTATTTAGAATATAGTTCTAATATTAACCCTCTAAGCTATGGCTCTTTGTACACAGCACTTTATCACCACCAGCAAAGCATGGCTCTTTTAAATGAAGTTCTGGCTTTCCAGACTCTTGTTTTGTCCATAGTCTTAAAAGACTATTATTTTGGCCACAGTCTTAAAAATTTTATTTGGAAAGTCAAAGCTGAAAAGTGACCTCTTTGAGCTGTATATATCTTCCCCATTCCCTGGACTAATGAACTTTAGCCCATGACTTAGTGTTAATAGGAACAGGGCTGTGGAATAAGGAAGTCAGGAGATTACTGGGAAGAAAAAGTATGTCAGGTAATAGTTCACAATATACTGGCTAATAAGGCTTATCTTTTCCAGTATCTTCTTTTTTAAATATGGTTCTCTTGCTTTCAACATTTTATTATAAAAAGTTCAAATAGAAAGTTAAAAGAATGATATAATGCACACCTAAAAATCTACCACCTGGATTCAATAATTGTTTACATTTTAAATGATATGTATGTATAAAGAGATTATATATGTATGTATTTGTATGTATACTTATATACAATCATTTGAAAGTAAGTTGTAGACATTTTGTACCTCACCTAAGAATAAAGACATTTTCCTACATAACCTAAGAACGTTGAACAATAATTCCCAGATACCATCTAATTTCCAGTCCATTTGTAAATGTCCAAGTGTGTATTATAGCTTTCCCCACACCCTTAGCAGTTTTAGATAAAGAGAACACTCTTGGTTGATATTGGATGTTTTTAGTATGACAAAGCTTTGGAAGAAGGGGATGGTTATTTCATTATTTGTACAAAAAGCCCTTGAAAAGAAGGATATAATCTAAATAAATAGTCTTCATTTTCCAGTATATGAGGATATTGGAGCTGCAAGAGTCACTTTATCAACCTCAGTTTTTCAGATCTAATATAAATCTCCCAAACTCAACAAATTTTTATATGCTATAATGTTTCCTATTTAGAATGTTAGTTGGTTCCAACTGCACATAAACTTCTTAATCCTTGCAGAACTGATATTATTACAGAAAATGAATAGTTATACTTTCGATTTAGGCTTTCAAAAACTACCTGTGATAGTCACCTTAGGACTGAGGGCGTGAGCCCTGAGTCTGCCTCTCTTTGTTTCCCAGCCATGATTCATGAATGTGCACCTAGCTAGCCAGCTCCTAAGGTAGCCACAAGTGGTATAAGTGAGTTGGTCTAGAAAGCTGATGTATACCCTAGCTGTAATAAAGCAGACAACACAAATATACAAAAACACCATCTTGGCCTGATTCACATCAAGGCATTCAGAGCTACAGTTTAGCTCCAGTTAACATTTTGCCATTACTATAAAGCCAATGGCTTCATTTTTCAATCTGTAAATTCCCTGGCATATGCCTCCCAGTGCTTAAGATGCTAGTCTTGAACTGGGTAAGATTTCAAAAGTAATGATCATAATATGTTAGCTATTTAATATAGGATTAACATTACATGTCTGTAAGGAATTTTTATTTTTAGCTGTAAGTGTGCATATTTCTGATGAAGTTAAGGCTGATATGGCTGACCTGCATTTCTATACTTCCAGGTACTACACAGCATGAATCTCCTCCTTCCCAGCCTGGTTTTTCTCTCTAAATATTCTCTCTCTTGTGCTATGCTATACTCTCCATGGCCAAAACACCTGTTAATCCCCTTACTCTCCAGCAGGCTTGGCCTACACATCTGGTGGAGCTATTGAATCTATCTGCAAATCTCAGCTGGGAGCAGTTTCTGTGCTCAGTCTTCATGACCAGAGCATGCAGGGCATATAGGCTTGTACCAGAAAATGCTGAGAACATATTGCTGAAGTTACTGAAAGGGGAATTTGAGGGAGTCAATTTGCTACAAGGACTCTAATGGGTCAGTTGCCCTGGAGAAAATGATGAACACTTCTCACTTCAAGTGCCCTCTACTGCAGATCCAGTACCTCAGAGCTGAAAAGTATAGCTGCCTCCTGTGCACCTCTCATCCACTTCACCAGGCTTTCATTTCCTTTCGGCATTTTCCTATTTAAATGACCTCATTTGTTAGATACAATCATCCTTTCCTCTGATGTTTTGATGATATTAAGAAGCATAAAAATGTGATAATTCTATGTGGCATAGAGGGCTTTAGAGCACACAGCACTCAAAGTGACCTTCTACTTTTAAGCTTCCTCCCAACCCTACCCCAGGGAAGAAACAACAGGTAATTCTTTCCACAGTGATACCCAACGACTGTATCAGTGGTGGGTGCATGACTAAAGGCGACATGCATCCAAGCAGATAGAACTGCCTAATAGGAGTGCTGGAAATTAGTGAAACCAATCAAACTATCTCCCTCTGTTATTCAGAGAGTAGAATACAGAGAAGACCTTGAATCTACACATATTCAGAAAAAGAGATGCCTGAAAGACAACCTGCCCTGGAGTTGGGACAGAGATCATGAAATTAGCATCTCCTGGAGCTGCCTCAGTCGCTGACAAGCTTCCAGTTCTGGTTCCAGTGCCAGCTCCAATCTTAATCTGAAGTAGTTGGCCGGATAGGTGGGTGCTAATGGATCATCACGGGGAAATCAAAAGGGGCAGACTAAGAGCCCAGGGGCTCAGTACTAAGGTAACTAAGAATGTAATTTTTCAAAATTAAATCTAAAGTATCTCCATTCATTCAAATAATATCAGTTCTGCAAAGATGAAAGATTTTACATACAGTTGGAGCCAACTAAAGTAGTAAGTAGGAAAGATTCTTGCATATAAAAACTTCTTGAGTTTGGGAGATTTACATTAGGTCTGAAATAGTAAGGTTGATAAAGTGATTCTTTTGTAGCTCCATTATTCCCAGAATAATTGGGAAACATACCATAGAAGATCTATCTGGCTAAGGTTATTTCCTAAAAATAAACACTTATTTCCTTAAATTCTCCTAACTATTCTTTAAAATCAAAGAGCTTATCTCACTCAGAGATATATAACACCTTAAAGTAATTAGATAAGGTCCAAGACTAAATAAAGTATTACATAAAGCAGAAGTGGGGATTCTGCTTTAAACAGGAGTGTAGACTAGAGATTCGCAAACAAATAGACATCCCACTGCAAAACACTTAATGCTGGACAAAAAGCTAATGAAATCCTCAAGGTCTAAAAACTTGACAAGGGAGCTGAAACAAGAAAGATAAGAAAATCAAAATTCAGGTATTAAATTTAGCAAATAAAAATATAGAACATCCAGTTAAATTTGAATTTTAGGTGAAAAAAAATTATTTTATGGGACATGCTTGTACTAAAAAATTACCCATTGTTCATCCTAAATTCATATATAACCGAGTGACCTGTATTTTGTCTGACAACACTGTCCCAGGACCAAATGGTTACTGCTTACATGCTACTGGGCTGAGGCTTTGTATTTGCAAACAGTGGGGGCTAAACCTGGGAGCTTCACACAAAGCTAGGACCCTCTTTCTGTCCAAGGGAACCAATAGGGAAATATGTCTGTCTCTCCTATATCTCTGATTAGAAAAAAAAAACATAACCCTAGTAAGTCTCCCCATGAGAACATGGACTGGAATTCAATTTGTATTTACAGTTTGGTGGGTGAAATTAAAGTTCTAAAAGCTTGGTAGAGACCCTGACTCAGAAGACGATGCAAATTCACTCTGAGGGAAAGCATGTTTAACTCAGATCTCTTATCGTTTCCAAAAATGAAGTTCAATCAAAAATGATTCCACAGGGCTTCCCTGGTGGCGTAGTGGTTGAGAGTCCGCCTGCCGATGCAGGGGACACGGGTTCGTGCCCCGGTCCGGGAGGATCCCACGTGCCACGGAGCGGCTGGGCCCGTGAGCCATGGCCACTGGGCCTGCGCGTCCGGAGCCTGTGCTCCGCAATGGGAGAGGCCACAGCGGTGAGAGGCCCGCGTACCGCCCCAAAAAAAAAAAAAAAGATTCCACAATTTTAAAAAACATGCAACAGTAAACAAGCCACTATGAGTTAGAGTTAACAGAAATAACAATAGATTTAGATGACCTAGGACTCCAAATATTGACATTATCAGCTACCGAATATAAGGTAATTACTAATAAGCTATGTTAAAAATAGATATTGAGATTTTTAAAATAAGCATAAAACAAGATACAATAAAAATGCCTAGAAGATTTGAAAAAGGATTCCTCAAGTTAAAAACTAATGTCATTGAAATTTAAAATTCAATAAATATTTGATACAATAAGGCTAGGCTACTCTAACAAAAAGATCCAACAATAATTCAGTGCCATAAAGGAGACTAAAGTTTACTTTCCTCCCATATAATAGTCTGAGGGAATGTTCAAGGTAAACGTTGAGCCTCTATTTCATTTGGCCATTCAGGGATACACTATTCTCCAGGTCCCTGTTTTCATCTATAGTTGGGGTAGTGAGTTGTCATGGGTTCCAGATAGCTAGAAGGGAGAAGAGAGAATGGAGGAGTTATGAATAGGCCTTACATTTCCATCCTGGAAGTGGTATACTTCTATTCTGTTCATGTTTTATTGACAAGAACTTAGACCTAAGTGTGCTCCTTGGTAATTCCTCCTCTCACCCCTCCCCAACCCACTGACCCCAGGAATACGTTGTCCTACTTTCTGTAACCATAAATTACTTTGAATTTTCCAGAATTTTAAATAAATAAAATTATATGGTATATACCCTTTTTTGTTTTGGTGGTGGTGGTGGTGGTGTTGGGGTCTGGTTTTTTTCACTCAATAAAATTATGTTAAGATTCATCCATGTTAGGATGCGAATAGAGATCATCATACGAAGTGAAGTAAGTCAGAAAGAAAAAGACAAATACCATATGATACACTTATATGTGGAACCTAAAACAAGACACAAAAGAACCTATCTACAAAACAGAAATAGAATCACAGACATAGAGAACAGACTTGTGGTTGCAAAGGGGGAGGGAGTTGGGGGAGGGATGGAATGGGATGTTGGGGTTAGCAGATATAAGCTGTTATGTATGGAATGGATAAACAGCAAGGTCCTACTGTATAGCACAGGGAACTATATTCAGTATCCTATGACAAACATAATGGAAAAGAATATTTTTAAAAAGAATGTATATATATATATATATATATATATATATAAAACTGAATCACTTTGCTGTACAGCAGAAATTAACACAATATTGTAAATCAACTATACTTCAATAAAAAAAGATATATCCATGTTACTGTATATATTACAGGCGTTGGTATATATTAAAAACGTTGGTGCACAAATCTTTGTATGAACATGTGCTTTTATTTCTCTGGGTGAAATGGCTGGATCATATGTGAGGTGTATATAACATTTTAAGAATGTTAAAGCAACCTTGCAGGTTTGGAATAAATCTCACTTGGATATGATATATAATTCCTTTATATATTGTTGAAATAACTAGGTAAAATTTTATTAGAAATTTTTGAATTTACATTCAGGAGGATGTTATTCTGTAGTTTTATTTAGTCATAAGGTCTTTTTCTTGATTTTGGCATCAGGAAAAACTGGTTTTATTTCTTGTGTGAGTAGGGAAAAAAGTCCCTCTACTTTCATTTTTCCTGAGGAATTTCTGTAGAATTAGTATTATTTATTCCTTAAATATTTAGTAGGATTCACTGGTGAAGTTAAGTGGGCCAGGAATTCTCTTTGTGTGAAGATTTTTAACCACAAATTTAATTTCTTTAATAGTTATTACGATGTTTAAATTATCTACTTCTCCTTGAGGGATCTTTGGTAGTTTGGGTCATTCAAGGAATTTGTCCATATCATCTAAGTATAGATTTTACTGAGAAAAGAATGTTTATAATCATTGTTTTCTGCTTAGGTCTTTATTACTTTTTTGCCTTAAAATCTACTGTGTCTGATATTATTTTAAGCACTTCAGCTTTCTTTTAATTAGTGTTGGCATCATATAACTTGTTTCATCATTTTACTTTTAGCTTATTTGTGTCTTTATGTTTAAAATAGGTTGCTATGATCAGGTGTAGCTCTTACATATTTCATCTTGATAAAAGAAACTGCCAGAAGAAACCTACTGAAAATATTATATTTAACAGTAAATTGTTGAAAGATCCCCCCGGTATTGGTAATGAGATAAAGATGCTTCTTCTCACCACTTCTATTCAACATTATAATGGAGGAGCTAGCCAGTGAAATAAAACAAGAAAAAGAAATAAATGGATTAAGAATGTATGAGAACAGGGCTTCCCTGGTGGTGCAGTGGTTAAGAATCCACCTGCCAGTGCAGGAGATATGGGTTTGAGCCCTGGTCCAGGAAGATCCCACATGCTGCAGAGCAACTAAGCCCGTGCTCCACAACTACTGAGCCTGCACTCTAGAGCCCACAAACCACAACTGCAGAGCCTACGTGCCACATCTACTGAAGCCAACACACCTAGAGCCCACGCTCCACAACAAGAGAAGCCACTGCAATGAGAAGCCTCTGCACCACAACAAAGAGTAGCCCCCACTCACTGCAAATAGGGAAAGCCCACATGCAGCAATGAAGACCCAACACAGCCAAAAATAAATAAATAAAATTTAAAAAAAGAATGTATGAGAACAAATAAAACTGTCACTATTCACAAATTAAGTCATTGTGGATGTAGAAAATCCAAAAGGATCTACAGACCTTTTATTAATTAGAATTAATCAATATATTTATAAACACTATAAGGTTTGTATACAAAACCAAATGTATTCCTATATACTGGCAATACTAATAGGAAATAAATATTTTTAAATTATATCACTTACAATAGCATCAAAAAACCATCAAATATCTAGTAATAAATCTAAGAAAATTATATATGAACCTCCACACTGAAAAAAAAACATTATTGAGTCAAATTAAAGGAAATCTAAATGAATGAAGAGCTATACCATGTTCATGCATTGGAGTATCTGATACTTTTTTTTTTTTGCAGTACGCGGGCCTCTCACTGTTGTGGCCTCTCCCATTGCGGAGTACAGGCTCCGGACTCGCAGGCTCAGCGGCCATGGCTCACGGGCCTAGCCGCTCCGCGGCATGTGGGATCTTCCCAGACCGGGGCATGAACCCGTGTCCCTTGCATTGGCAGGCAGACTCTCAACCACTGCGCCACCAGGGAAGCCCTGAATATCTGATACTTTTGAAATATAAAGTCAAGGAAATTCCCCTCAAAATTTTTGACACACTGATTTGGGAAATTAACCAGTTGATTACAGTAAGTCCCCTACATATGAACCAGTTCCATTCCAAGAGTACATTTGTAAGTCCGATTTGTTCATTAGTCCAACAAAGTTAGCCTAGGTACCCAACTAACACAATCAACTATATTGTACTGTACTGTAATAGGTTTATAATACTTTCCACACAAATAATACATAAAAAACAAACAAACACAAAAAATAAAACATTTTTAATCTTACAGTACAGCACCTTGAAAAGCACAGTAGTACAGTACAATAGCCGGCATACAGGGGCTGGCATCGAGTGAACAGGCAAGAAGAGTTACTGACTGGAGGAGGAAGAGGAGGTGGGAGATGGTGGAGCTGAAGGATCATCAGCAATAGGAGACGGAGGGCAAGCTTCAAGTTCACTCATGCCTGATGTTGATGGAACGCATGTTCGCATCTTTGAAAGTTCACAACTTGAAGATTCGTAGGTAGGGGACCTACTGTATAGGATTTGTATGGAAATATAAAGGACCAAGATCAGTCAATGCAATCTGAGAAAGAACAAAGCTGAGGGACTTATATTATCAGATATCAAGATTTATGGTAAAGCTACATTCATGAAACAATATGGATACTGGCTCAAGGGCAGACAGAAAATAATGGAACAGAATGGTGTCCAGATACAAGCCCACACATAGTATGTTTAAGACAAAGTGATACTATAATTCAGTGAGGGAGATGATAGTTTCTTCAATAAATGGACCTGAGTCTATTATACCATGGGAAAAAAATAGAGAATTGTGGTTAGCAGAGTACTAAGAATGGTCTCCCATGATTTCTACCCCCTGGTATGCATGCCTTTGTAAATTCCCTTCCCCTTGACTGTTGGCAGGACCTGTAACTCGCTTTTAATCAATAGAATATGGCAAAGGTTAAGGGATTTTTTTTGAGGTTATTAAATTCTCTGATCAGTGGACTTTAAATTAACCAAAGGGCAGATAATCCTGAGTGGGCCTCACCTAACCAAGAGAGCCCTTTACAATAGGATCTAGGGGTGAGCAACCCAAACAAGCCAAATATACCCCTCTCCTCAGCTGACTTTGAAGAAACAAGCTGCCATGATTCAAAGCTGCAAGAAAATTAATGCTGCTGTCGTATTAGCTTGGAAGAGGACGTCGCACCTCAGATGAGCCCCTAGCCCAGTTTACACCTTGATTGTAGCTTTCTGAGTGGAAGACCCAGCTAAGCAATTTCAAGGACTGCTGACTCATGGAAACTATGAGATAATAAAATATGTGTTGTTTTAAGCTACTATATTTATGGTGATTTGTACACAGCAATAAAAAACTAATACAGAGAATCTTAACTGATACCATACAAAAAAAAACAAACAAGAAAAACAAACAAACACAAAAAAACTAACTCTAGATGGATTGTGAAAATAAGTAGAAGAATGTATTGATGACCCTAGGATAGGTTAAAAGTTCTTAAACAGAACTCCAAAAATGCTAACTATTGAGAAAAATAATAAACTGTACTATATTACGATTATGTTTGCAAATTCACATGTGACAAAAGATTCACATCCAGAATATATTTTAAAAATTTTACAAATCAATTGAAAACAAAAGCAAATGACCAAGTAGAATAGGCAGAAGACTTAGTCAAATACTTTTAAAAAGAAGATTATCTGAATGACCAAAACATCTAAGAAACGATGCTTAATCTCATTTCTCATCAGAGAAATGCAAAACATTGGTCTACCATACTATTACACATTCACCCAGATGCCTGAAATAAACAGACAATTGCCATCATGTAATGAGATATCGTGGAAGCCTGGATTAGAATGGTGGTAGAGGGACTTGAAAACCATTACAGATTCAAAAATATTCCCTGATAGCCTTCCCATGAATTCACAGTGCCTTGAAATATCAGACTTTGAGGCTGTAGACAAAATATTTAGTAAAGAGATTTTCATAAATATAGGCCATCAATATTCATTTAATGTACTCTGGTGTCTTGTTTTATAAGTATATCATTTTGCTTTAAAATATATACATACAAAACTACCTCTATTTATACACACACACACACACACACACACACACACATATTTCTCTCTGTCATGTACCCCAGTGTGTTGCCAAAATAGTCTGTGTGAAATTGCAAGCAATTCTCAACCAATCTGAGACACTTAAGACTAAATATTCTGCTTATGTTTTGCTTATATTTTGCTTATGTTCTGCTTATGTCTGCTTATGTTAATATTCTGCTTATGTTATGTTATGTTTAAATATTCTGCTTATATTCTGCTAAATATTCTGCTTATGTTTTAAGTAGTATGAATTTTGACCCCAAATCCATGTGATGGGAAATCTGAGGACAGAAATCTGAGGGGGACGGAAACCTGAGGTAGGAATACTCAGAGCAGCTTTTCTTTTTCCTTTTCTTTTTTCGACTCAGTCCTGAGCAATGACTGAGATAAAAACGTAAACCCCACCATTTTTCTCTGCTGAGCACGATTTTATCCTGTTCACCTCTGAGGTCCTCAACTCATGGGAAGGTCTCCCCACTCTTTCTCTCCCTAGATGTCGCCCTCTCAAAACTAGGTTAAAGGTCATGGAAATCAGTTGACTCCAAAGTTAGCATACTCCTCTGGGGTTTTCTTACTTTCTCTTCAGTGTAACCATACATTAAAATGATGGGGTTTTTTGTTTGTTTGTTTTGTTTTGTTTTGCTTTGTTGCAATACGCGGGCCTCTCACTGTTGTGGTCTCTCCCTTTGCGGAGCACAGGCTCTAGACGTGCAGGCTCAGCGGCCATGGCTCACGGGCCCAGCCGCTCCGCAGCACGTGGGATCTTCCCGGACCGGGGCACGAACCCGTGTTCCCTGCATCGGCAGGCAGACTCTCAACCACTGCACCACCAGGGAAGCCCTAAAATGATGTTTTAATCTAGCATTTTTTTTAGCTATGCTATATTGGGAGAGATTTCTCTGAACATCTAGTTTACTGTATTGATGAATAAAGAGAGCTTTTATGTTATTTTTGAGAAGGAGATACATATATACAAATAATAGTAATTTGCTAATAGCCAGTTGTTTCCAGGTGATAAAACAAGAAAATTAAAGCAATATCTTGATGTTCTTTAAAGTGTTCCATGATTTCCGAATGTTCTACACCTGAAAAATTTGATAAAAACTGAGATAAAAGAGAAAAAAAGCAATGGTAACAATTATTGTCAACAAGGCTAGTTCTTTACAGTATGAACATATACTCTGTTGTCGAAACTGAGACACTTATAAGATTGAAAGGCATCTCATATATACATAAAGGGAGAGTAGGCCAGACACAGTGAGATGGATAATCACCTTATTTATAACTCCACATCTAAAGCACAAAGTTTAGAGTACCTATCACACTTCTATTCTCTAGTATCAAAGGTGAATTTTGGGAAGAGTTTAATATTATAGATATGAATTATTTGTCTTTATTATTTAGGAAGATAAAAGTAATATTTTGCTCTCAACATTTAAAATTGACAGATAATCTTGGGCAACTAAATACTGTAGTGATGACATTTTTCAGTATTTTTATCTTAACTCTGAATGAAATACCAAAAGAATTTTTTTTTACAAAAATTTAATTAAACTACAGTTGGTCTAGAAAGATATCAGTGAGGTATAATGAGCAGAGCTGAGGGATCCAACCATCCAGATATTAAAATATTGAGTAGCTGGTGATAATTAATAAACTTAGTAGTAGAGGAAAATAGATTGAACAATCAATAAAAAAGAATAGAGAGCCCGGAAATAAAAATATACTTGAGGATTAGTAGGTGATAAATGTGGCATTTTATGTGAGTGAAAAAAAGGTTTTTTTCCCAGAAGCAAATTGTGTTGGGACAACTGATTAGCCACTTGGAAAACATAAAAGCTGAATCATTATTCCACTCATTATTCCACTCTTTATGTCAAAATTAATTCCAAATAAATGAAAAATATTAATCCCAAAATAACAGCATAAATATAAGAAAAATTAATTATCAATGAAGTGTTAGAATTTGGTATACTTTTCTAAGTATGATGCAAAACCCAGATGGAATGAAGGAGAAGTTGAAAAATGTAAGGATGCAAAATGTATGAATGGAATAATACTACAAAGTCAAAATACAAGTGAAAAACTGTAACAAATGTTTCAATATATGAGAGAAAAGGAACAGCTTTTTAATAAAAGAATTATTGCATACTTCTAGTAGTAGCCATAGCAGAGTCTTATCAGATTTACTCTCCCACAAACAACTATAAAACTTAACACAACTGCTTTCTGGCATTAGACAGAAGCTATCACAAGGAGATGAGGGAAGGAAGCACATGGAGAAACCCCATATTTAACATAGCTTTCTCCCTTGTTCTCTAAGCACAAGAAAATTAAGCCCAGAAGAGAGCATCAGTGTTTCTGGGAGTGTCAAAGTTTGAGTGGTAAGGCAGTTGGTATTTAGAGGGCAAGATACTCAATAGGAACAAGTTGTTAAGAATCTTCAAAACTCCACATGAGGTGCAGTTCCTTGGGTCCTTGGCCAAATTCTAAGCTGTATATTTACTGGGTGAAACTCTAATATCCCTAGTAGAAAAGAGCTGCTTGTGAATTAAGAGCTGATTAGTAATAATAGCACAATATTGGGGAAAGTTTAGAATTTCATCCCAGCCATAATGAAAAGACATTGAACAACACCCAGGAGATTTAGTTGTAACTCTAGAAAGGTCATACCTAGGAATAATAGTAAAGACTAAAACCTAAGATGGGACAAAACTGAAATAGACCCTCCTCAAGTAGCCTAAAACAAATGTAAATAAGATCCAAGTGATCCATAAATTCTTTAACTGCTAAAAAGAATGAAACTCAACATTTGGAGGGAAAAGATAACACAATCCAGAGCCCCTACAGCATATTATTCATAATATCCAGCATACAAGCAAAAATTACTACATATGTGAAGAAAAACAGGAAATCAGGAGATAAACCAATTAATGGAAGCAGGCTCAGAAATTCACACATTGAAGTTAGAGAAACATGTTAAAATAATTATAATTAACAAAAAGGAAATAGAAGAAAATATGGACAAAGTAGAGGAAAAGTGTAACATTTCAAGAGACTATTAAAAGCTATATAAAAGAATTAAAAGAACTAGAACACATTGGATAGTTTTAACTACACAGTGTTCATAGAAATGACATTAACTAGTGACCTCAAAGACAGATCAAGAAAAAATAAACAAAACTAAGAATAAGGACAAAAAAAGATTGGGAAAGAAATAGACATGTGGACCTAGACCAGAATAACTAACATGTGACTCAAGAGTTTCAGAAGGGGGCACAACTAAGGCACCTACCAGGCACCAGTGGGGGGACCACAGACACCTAATGGGACGGGAGGAACCCCCAGTGACCAGGTAGGACGTGGGGCATGGGAGGAGTGAAGGGAGCAGAGAAGTGGAGGGGGGATGGGGCTGGTGCCCCTGAGGGGCGGCTGGGGGAGGGGAAGGGATCCCACACCTGAAGGGGGAAATTGGGGAGCCATTGGGAGGGTAGAGGATCAAAAGGGAGTGTGGCCAAGTTTCCCCTGCCCACTAGGGCCCCCAGGAACCTGCTGAGATGCCAGGCCTGATCCTCTGCCCACCAAGACCCGCTCCAGCCACGTGCATCCTGAGGGAGTGGGAGGGAGGGAAGGGGGAGCAAAAGTAAAGGCCGGACCTCTGGGACTGACACCCCTGAGGGGTGGCTGGGGGCTGGGAGGAGTTCCTACACCCAGTGGGATGCACCCACAGTTTGGGGTCCAGCGGTGATGGGGGAGACCCTGGGGGAGACGGTGGGGGAGTGGTGCGAAGGGAACGCGGCCAGTGCTTTCCCTGTCCACTTCAGGACTGGGGAGGCTGTTGGGCTCCTGGGCCTAATCCTCTGCCCTCAGAGTCTCCCTCCTGCTGTGCAGAGCCCAAGCCCCACCCCTACACCCCCACCCAGAGCCCTACCTCTACACTTGGAGACCCCCTTCAATGTGCTGGGCCTAAATCCCAACCACACACCCTCACTCAGGGCCCTACCTCCAAACTCAGGAACTCCACACTCCAGAGGCCCTCCTTTCTACATGCTGCATCTCCCCTTCCGTGCAGGTCCTAAGTAGAGGCCCCACCCCACACTTGAACATCACCCTGCCTAGGCCCCGCCTCAAGCTCAAACGTCACCCTTCCACCCACCTAGGCCCCTTCCCACCCTAAACCCTGCCCCACCTAAGTCCCACACCTGCCTAAACTCTGCCACCATAGACAAGGCTTTTTTTCTTTCTTTCTTCCTCTTTTAGATTGGGGTTCTGTTTTACCTTGTTGATTCATTGTTGTTGATTCTTTTATATGGTTATTTTTCCTAATAAATCTTTATTTTTCTAATTTTGTTTTATTCTTAATACTTTGTTATTGTTCTCTCCTTTTGGCTTGTTACCCCACCTCCTTTTATTTTTTTCCTTTTTTCTTTTTTCTTGTGGTTGTAGTTTTATTTGACCTTGTTGCAGTTGTTTCAATTATAGTTTTATTTTACCTAATATTTTTTTTATCTTTCTAATTTTATTTTGTTTTTTATTCTTTGATATTGTACTGCTCCATTTTTTCTTTCTTTCTTTTTTACCGTGCCACAAAGCTTGTGGGATATTGGTTCCCAGGCTGGAGGTTGGGCCCGAGCTCCTGTGGTGGGAGCTCCAAATCCAAACTGCCTGACTAACAGAGAACCTCAGACCCCAGGGAATATTAATTGAAGTGAGGCCTCCTGGAGGTCCTCACCTGGCTGTATGCAACTGCATTCAAACTCCAGTGCTGGATGTCTCAGCCCAAACAACCACTAAGATAAGAATATAGCACCACCCATCAAAATAAATAAATAAATGGCAAAAAATATGTTACAGATGAAGGAGCAACATAAAAACCTACAAGACCAAATAAATGAAGACAAAATAGGCAACCTACCTGAAAAAGAATTCAGAGTAATGACAGTAAAGATGATCCAAAATCTCAGAAACAGAACGGAGAAAATACAAGCAACGTTTAACAAGTATCTAGAAGAACTAAAGAGCAAACAAACAGAGATGAACAACACAATTACTGAAATTAAAAATACTCTAGAAGGAATCAGTAGCAGAATAACTGAGGCAGAAGAATGGATAAGTGAGTTGGAAGATAAAATGGTGGAAATAACTACTGCAGAGCAGAACGAAGAAAACAGAATGAAAAGAATTGAGGACAGTCTTAGAGACCTCTGGGACAACATTAAATGCACCAATATTTGAATTATAGGGGTCCCAGAAGAAGACGAGAAAAAGAAAGGGTGTGAGAAAATATTTGAAGAGATTATAGTTGAAAACTTCCCTAACACGGGAAAGGATATAGTCGATCAAGTCCAGGAAGCACAGAGAGTACCATTCAGGAAAAACCCAAAGAGAAACAGGCCAAGACACATATTAATCAAACTATCAAAAATTAAATACAAAGAAAAAAATATTAAAAGCAGCAAGGAAAAGCAACAAATAACATACAAGGGAATCCCCTTAAGGTTAGCAGCTGATCTTTCAGTAGAAACTCTGCAAGCCAGAGGGGAATAGCAGGACATATTTAAAGTGATGAAAGAGAAAAATCTACAACCAAGATTACTCTACCCAGCAAGGATCTCATACAGAATCGATGGAGAAATTAAAACCTTTACAGACAAGCAAAAGTTAAGAAAATTCAGCACCACCAAACCAGCTTTACAACAAATGCTAAAGGAACTTCTCTGGGCAGGAAAAACAAGAGAAGGAAAAGACCTACAGTAACAAACTCAAAACAATTTAGAAAATGGGAATAGGAGCATAAAAATTGATAATTACCTTAAATGTAAATGGATTAAATGCTCCAACCAAAAGACATATAGACTGGCTGAATGGATACAAAAACAAGACCCATATATATGCTATCTACAAGAGACCCACTTCAGACTTAGGGACACATACAGACTGAAAGTGAGGGGATGGAAAAAGATATTCCATGCAAATGGAAATCAAAAGAAAGCTGGAGTAGCAATTCTCATATCAGACAAAATAGACTTCAAAACAAAGAGTATTACAAGAGACAGAGAAGGACACTACATAACAATCAAGGGATCAATCCAAGAAGAAGATATAACAATTGTAAATATTTATGCACCCAACATAGGAGCACCTCAATACATAAGGCAAATGCTGACAGCCACAAAAGGGGAAATCAACAGTAACACAATAATACTAAGGGACTTTAACAACCAACTTTCACCAATGGACAGATCACCCAAAATGAAAATAAATAAGGAAACACAAGCTTTAAATGATACATTAAACAAGATGGATTTGAATGATATTTATAGGACATTTCATCCAAAAACAACAGAATACACTTTCTGCTCAAGTGCTCATGTAACATTCTCCGGGATAGACCACATCTGGGTCAGAAATCAAGCTTTGGTAAATTTAAGAAAATTGAAATCATATCAAATATCTTTTCCAACCACAATGCTACGAAACTAGATATCAATTACAGGAAAAGAACTGTAAAAAATACAAACACGTAGCAGCTAAACAATACGTTACTAAATAACCAAGATCATGGAAGAAATCAAAGAGGAAATAAAAAAATACCTGGAAAAAAATGACAATGAAAACATTACGACTCAAAACCTATGGGATGCAGCAAAAGCAGTTCTAAGACAGAAGTTTATAGCAATACAATCCTACCTCAAGAAAAAAGAAAAATCTCAAAAAACCTAACCTTACACCTAAAGCTATTATAAAAAGAACAAAAAAACCCCAAACATAGCAGAAGGAAAGAAATCTTAAAGTTCTGATCAGAAATAAATGAAAAAGAAATGAAGGAAACAACATCAAAGATCAATAAAACTAAAAGCTGCTCCTCTGAGAAGATAAACAAAATTGATAAACCACTAGCCAGACTCATCAAGAAAAAAAGGGAGAAGACTCAAATCAACAGAACTAAAAATGAAAAAGGAGTAACAATTGACACTGCAGAAATACAAAGGATCATGAGAGATTACTACAAGCAACTATATGCCAATAAAATGGACATCCTAGAAGAAATGGACAAATTCTTAGAAAAGGACAAGCTTCCAAGACTGAACCAGGAAGAAATAGAAAATATAAACAAACCAATCACAGGCACTGAAATTGAAACTGTGATTAAAAATCTTCCAAAAAACAAAAGCCCAGGACCAGATGGCTTCACAGGCAAATTCGATCAAGCATTTAGAGAAGGGCTAACTTCTCACACTCTTCCAAAATATAGCAAAGGGAGGAACACTCCCAAAGTCATTCTGTGAGGCCACCATCTAAAACCAAACAAAGATGTCACAAAAAAAGAAAACTATAGGCCAATATCTCTGATGAACATAGATGCAAAAATCCTCAAGAAAATACTAGCAAACAGAATCCAACAGCACATTAAAAGGATCATACACCATGATCAAGTGGGGTTTATCCCAGGAATGCAAGGATTCTTCAATATATGCAAAGGAATCAATGTGATACACCATATTAACAAATTGAAGGAGAAAAACCATATGATCATCTCAATAGATGTAGAAAAAGCTTTTGACAAAATTCAACACCCATTTATGATAAAAACTTTCCAGAAAGCAGGCAGAGAGGAAACCTACCTCAGCATAATAAAGGCCATATATGACAAACCCACAGCCAACATCATCCTTAAAGGTGAAAAACTGAAACCATTTCCTCTAAGATCAGGAACAAGAAAAGGTTACCCACTCTCACCACTATCATTCAACATAGTTTTGGAAGTTTTGGCCATAGCAATCAGACAAGTAAAAGAAATCAAAGGAATCCAAATCAGAAAAGAAGAAGTAAAGCTGTCACTGTTTGCAGATGACAAGATACTATACATAGAGAACCCTAACGATGCTACCAGAAAACTACTAGAGCTAATCAGTGAATTTGGTAGACTAGCAGGATATAAAATTAATGCACAGGAATCTCTTGCATTCCTATACACTAATGATGAAAAATCTGAAAGAGAAATTAAGGAAACACTCACATTTGCCATTGCAACAAAAGAATAAAATACCTAGGAATAAACCTACCTGTGGAGAAAAAAGACCTGTATGCAGAAAACTATAGGACACCGATGAAAGAAATTAAAGATGATACAAACAGATGGGGAGATATACCATGTTCTTGGGTTGGAAAAATCAACATTGTACAAATGACTATACTACCTAAAGCAATCTACAGATTCAATGCAGTCCCTATCAAACTACCAATGGCATTTTTCACAGAACTAGAACAAAAAATTGCACAATTTGTATGGAAACCCCAAAGACCCCGAACAGCCAAAACAATCTTGCGAAGTAAAAATGGAGCTGGACGAATCAGCCTCCCTGGCTTCAGACTATACTACAATACTACAGTAATCAGGACAGTATGGTACTGGCACAAAACCAGAAATATAGATCAATGGAACAGGATAGAAAGTCTAGAGATAAACCCATGCACATACGGTCACCTTATTTTTTGATAAAGGAGGCAAAAAGTATACAATGGAGAAAAGACACCCTCTTCAATAAGTGGTGCTGGGAAAACTGGACAGCTATACGTAAAAGAATGAAATCAGAACACTTCCTAACACCATACACAGAAATAAACTCAAAATGGATGAAAGACCTAAATGTAAGGCCAGACAGTATGAAACTCTTAGAGGAAAACATAGGCAGAACTCTCTATGACATAAATAACGGCAAGATCCTTTTTGACCCACCGCCTAGGGAAATGGAAATAAAAACAACAATAAACAAATGGGACCTAGTGAAACTTAAAAGCTTTTGCACAGCAAAGGAAACCATAAGCAAGACGAAAAGACAACCCTCAGAATGGGAGAAAATGTTTGCAAATGAAGACACTGACAAAGGATTAATCACCAACATATACAAGCAGCTCATGAAGCTCAATGTCAAAAAAACAAATAACCCAATCCAAAACTGGGCAGAAGACCTAAACAGACATTTCTCCTAAGAAGCTATACAGACTGCCAACAAACACATGAAAAGTTGCTCAACATCACTAATCATGAGAGAAATGCAAATCAAAACTACAATGAGGTATCACCTCACACCTTTCAGAATGGCCATCATCAAATAATCTACAAACAATAAATGCTGGAGAGGGTGTGGAGAAAAGGGAACCCTCTTGCACTGTTGGTGGGAATATAAATTGATACAGCCACTATGAAGAACAGTATGGAGGTTCCTTAAAAACTAAAAATAGAACTACCATACGATCCAGCAATCCCACTACTGGGCATATACCCTGAGAAAACCATAATTCAAAAAGAGTCATGTACCACAGTGTTCACTGCAGCACTATTTACAATCGCCAGGACATGGAAGCAACCTAAGTGTCTGTCAATAGATGAATGGATAAGGAAGATGTGGCACATATATACAATGGAATATTACTCAGCCATAAAAAGAAACGAAATTGAGTTATTTGTATTGAGGTGGATGGACCTAGAGTCTGTCTTACAGAGTGAAGTAAGTCAGAAAGAGAAAAACAAATACTATATGTTAACACATATATATGGAATCTAAAAACAAAATTGTTCTGATGAACCTAGGGGCACGACAGGAATAAAGCCGCAGACATAGAGAATGGACTTGAGGACGCAGGGAGTTGGAAGGGTAAACTGGGACAAAGTGAGAGAGTAACATTGACATATATACACTACGAAATGTAAAATAGATAGCTAGTGGGTAGCAGCTGCATAGCACAGGGAGATCAGCTCGGAGCTTTGCGACCACCTAGAGGGGTGGGATTAGGGGTGTTGGAGGGAGACGCAAGAGGGAGGGGATATGGGGATATACATATGCATATAGCTGATTCATTTTGTTATACAGAAACTAATACACCATAGTAAAGCAATTATACTCCAATAAAGATGTTAAAAAACATGTTTCACAAGGGAAGGATAAATAAAATGGGACGACATTGACATGTGAAGAAATAATGGCTGAGAATTTTCAAGTCTAATAAAACCTATTGGTGGTCAAGTAAAAGAAGCTCAATGAATACCAATCTGGACAAGTAAAAAAGAAAGCACACCTAGACTTATAATAGTCAAACAACTAAAAACAAAAGATAAAGAGAAAAATCTTAAAAACAAATAAACAACAAGAAATTACCTTAAGGAAACAACAATTAAAATGATGGCTAACTTCTCAACAGTAACAATGGATACCAGACACTGGAAGACAATAAAAAGACAACTTACAAAGATGGAAAATAACTGCAAACTTAGAATTCAATATTGAGCAAAAATATCTATCAAAATTGAAGATAAAATATAGATGTTCCCAAACAAAGCCCGAAAGAATTTGTCACAGCTGATCCACAGTACAAGAAAGTTCTTTTGGATGAAGGGAAATTATCCCAGATGGAAGCACAAAGATGCAAGAAGTAATAAACAAACAGTACAAAAGGGAAATTTGAAAGACTCGGTACTGCCTAAAGCAGCAATGTAACAATATTTTAGATGTTTATGAAATACACAGAAATAGGAGAGGGATTCATTAAATGTCTCTCAAAATTATTACACATTAGAGAAGTGCAAAATAAACTCTAAGAAACCCTTACACAACCATCAGACTGACTAAAATTCAAAAGGCTGACAGTATCAATGTTGATTAGGAATTGGTATATAAGGCAACAGAACTCTTCTACCTTACTGACAGCAGTGTAAATTAGTATGTATTTACATATGTATTTGGCAGTATGTATCTATTAAAGCTAAACTAAAACCTATCCTGTGATTCAGTGATTTTACTCAGATATGAAGTATGTAAAAATTCATTAAGCTTACACTGAAGACTTGTGTACTTTACAGTACATAAGTCATATCTTAATTAAGAAAACTTAGATCACATATATGAAAAATAATAAGAAAGCAATAAAATTATAATAGCCCAGTAGAAAATTAGGCAAAGAATAGGAAGGTAGAGAAAAACAAATGGCTTATAAACATGATAATATGCTCAACTTCATTCATCAAGTTAAAATTAAAATAGCAAAAAGATACTTTAGACAATTTCAGTTGGTTTCTTACACTTGTAAGTTTCTTACACTTTCTTACACAAGAGTCCTGACAAGTAGATTTGTAAAAGTATGCCAAGACATAATTATGTATGAGAATGCTCATTTCAGTATTGTCCATAAAAATAAAAGATTAGAAACAACCTAAATGTTCACCAAGTTTGAATCATTTACATAAATCATTGTACTTTGATATAATGGAATAACTATGTAACCATTAAAATAATAAAGTAGGTATATTTGAGTTTCTATGGAAATATCACTAAGATATATTAAGGGAAAAGGGTAATTTTATAACAGCAAGCAGAATATGATCCCAACTATATAAAAACTTTAAATGTATGTGGTATAATAATAACAGGTTATTTTTAGGGAATAGGAACTAAAGATTGAGAATGGAGGGAGACAACAATTTTTATTTTATATTTCCATGTACTATTTGAAATTTTTTATGTTCAGTTCATTTACATTTTAAAACTAAGCAAGGAGAACATATCTGAATCCTAGCCCAACTACTAGCCCCCAAACTCAAATTGCTAGAAAACTAAGTGATGAAACAAATGTTCACAAATGACTGTAAATCAAGATTTCTAAAGAAAGTAAAGAATCAAACTACAGAGCTCTTGATGTTTAAAATGAGTAATTTTTCATTGCAAGTGGCTGTAATGCCAGCAAGTATTTGGTGTGGGTGATATATTGAGAATACAGAGAGAATAACAGTAAAGAGAGACAGCTGGATCTAAAATGTTTACAAATCCCTTCCAAAGGCAAGGCATCTTTGTAACAATTTTAAAAACACAAATGCTAACAATGGGTAAAAATAATATAGTAACTATTCACATAAAATACAAGGATTACTTCATATTTTCCAAATCTTTGCTGAAAGCAGTAATCATACAAACATAAAATAATCCTAAAATAACTTAAATTCATAAAAATTTTACTTGGACTTTCCATTTCTCATATTTGATCTCATATCAATTCCAACATTGCTTATGATTTATAATGATAAAAATTTCACAGTCATAATTTACACATCCTTTCTTTATGACTTTAGGGACAAAAAAGGAGAATTAGGCTAATTAAACTTTATAAAACAATTAGTGATGCATGTCTCAGCACGTATGTTTATAACGTTTATTAACATACCAATTGTGACTAAAGAGAAAGTGTTATCTGCATGCCAAATACGTAATGACAAGTTTAAAAAGTACAATATCTACAATATAAGTATTTCACTACAAAATTAAATATCTTCCAATTTTATTCTCAGTTCAGACTTTTTGAGTGGACATGTTATTTAAAATATCCTGTCAAAGATCCTTACAAAATTGAATTTGATGCCATACATTTTACGTATAATTAATTTTGAAAAATAGACAGCAACTTTCCACAATAAATATTGATTGATAAACTTTGTATAAAAATATTTCATTCAATATAAAAACCCATGAAAACAGTTTCTTAATGTTCATACAAATGCAAGTAACAATATTTCAGTTCTAAAGCAGTCTGTTGTATTCTAAGCTGCTCTCCCAACATCATGATGAGGTACAGGAACACTTTCCAGCTTTAAACAATTGTTCAAGAAGGAGTAAAACTACTCACTTACCCAGTTTCTTTTTATAAACAGTTCTTCACATTTTTGGTAACTATGTTTAAATTTTTTTCTCAAATGTGGCTTCTTTTAATCATAATAGAGTGGACAATTTTAATTTTGTGTTTTAAAATTTGAGAATGTGTTTTCTCAGTAGTAAATACTTTAGAAGAGTCTGTAACTATCAAGATGACCCTTGGAAGATGAAAAGTAGAACACATTTCTTTTAAAAACTACAGGAAATAATTTAGAGAGAGGTTTTTTTTCAGCCAAGTCTACGTGACATATGGTTGCAGTATGTCTTGATTCATTTAGCACGTCGTCCAAGCCCACGGGAGACCCGTGGGCACAACTCTTACAGCCTAATCTTTATATTGTGCCAACGAAAGTAGCTTTGGAATCTGGTATCAATTTGTGGAGGAAGTTTATCTTCTCTCAACTTATGAGTAGTTAAAATGGATATTCCTAAGAGAATAGGACCATATGTTTGATATATGGAAAGAGGGAGTTGGTTTCACTGGAAATGGATGAGAGGAGGTAGAAGAATGTCATGCTTAGGGTCATAAAACCTTATTATAGGTCCAGGATCACCCACTGGTTTGGGACTTTCATCCAGGTCTTTTTACTACTCGAGACTAGGTTTAAAAATAAAAGACTATCTGTTCCTATTCCTCTTGTCACTATGTAGCTCATCTCTAAATGGGAACACAGGGCTCCAATAGGAGGCCCCTATTCATACTGATGTGTATGTCGTCTTCTTTCTTCTTCTTTGTTCTTGGGGGCTTTAGCCTAGGACATCTATAATCTCATTAACCCTGACAAATGATTTATCTTCAAACAATCTGTTTAAACTTGAAGCCATAGCTCAAATTATTAATTTCTGAGTTGATTTTCATGAAGCTCAGATTTAGAGAGACTGATTCACAGCTTGTGTTGCAATTTTAGGCCTTTAAATGAAATACTCAAAATTCCAGATTTATCCTAAGTTTAAAAGTCCAAACCTATATTTCAGCTCCTCTCTCCCTTAAAATTTTTTTTTTTTACAGAATCTCTGCAAAGAAATGGAGAATATCTAACCAAACTGAAGTACAAAATATTCTAAATTTTCATCTAAATGGTAATTTTCATAAAGACCCAATAATATACAGTAATACATACAGTGAAATGAACTTTTGAAAGTGAAAATCAGAGCCCTAGCACACTGACAGTAAATATGATCTAAATTTATATATACCAATAGGCCAGACTGCACCACTTCAACCTGCTCTATGAAAAGAAAGTCCCTTGGAATTTCAATTTCTGAAATGTTTTTGTTCGTTTTGGTAACTGAAGCTGCACCAGAATGGTATCAGTGATCTCAGGTTTAAGGTGCTGTCACAAAATTCCTTTAACTCAGACCTGCAGCACTATGGTGGTCCTGGGATGTCTGAATTCACTACAGAGTACACACAGCATGGCAAAACCTTGGGCTGACTGGAACATTTATCAGTTTCTCTTCCCTGTTGTTCTGGGTCCCACACCACAGGAGAATGGGAGGATGTCATATCTCAGAGGACTTGCTGAGTGTTTAATCTCTAATTATATGCAGAATGGGGCAAAATGTAATTTTCTATCTATGTATATTCTGTAAGCAGTATTAAAAATAATGGTCAATTTTACTAAAATTTCAATACATGTAATAATTCTGTTTCTGAAACTATAAATCACTGAAAAATCATTGAAAAAAATTTTTTCTCTATCTTTGTATAGAATTATTCAGTGAGTTGATATGGGTCCTCTACCTTTCTCTTGTAAGAGAGTCACTGGTTGAGTGTGTGAGATCCTGAGATATCTCAACAATACTTGTGTCATGAAACAGCTTTATTGATTTCTAGTTGGCAAATGATCATGAAAGGTGTGAAAAAATATCTGTCAATTGGGGTCTGAACAGCTCATTTCATATGGTCACAACTGGAATAGAGAAAGGGGGAGGATTTTATTTATGGTAATAGTAAATCAGTGGAATCCTCTCTCAGTCTAAGTATGAAACTAGTGATGTTTAACAACTCATAGGAATATTTTTGAGGACTGAAGTATTTATTTTGACGATACCGATAACCTTGAAATTCTTATTGCCATTGAGCAACTATCTCTGCAGGTTTCTTAATTTAGTTTGTTGTTCAATATGCTGTCTGGGTTTTCTTGCCGTACCAAGAACTGAAATAAACAATAAACATTAAAGTCTCTAAAGGCAAAGACAACATCTGTGTAATTCTCACTTAATTTTCATCCAGTGTTATATTTCTACTTAATAAATTTTATTTGATTACAAGTCAGTTTTTTTTAATGGATGATAATGTAAGGTATGGGTTAAAAACATAATCACTAGCATTCAAAAGATCCGGGTTTATATATGGATTCCACTAACTCTGTGACCCTGGGCAAATTACTTAATCTTCTAATCTTTAAAAGGAATGTAATAGTAGTACATGTCTCATACAATTATTTCAATAATTAATTGAGCTGAAGTATGGAAAATATTAGCACAGTGGTTGATTTATATACAGGAAGAATGCTCAGTAAGTGAGTAAAAAAACAATGTACATGCAAGTGGGAATGGGGAAGATGATTCCAGAGTGATACACAGTAACATTTAGCAATCTAACTGTAGCAGAAAGTGAGCATTTCAACATCTTTTATAAAGAGGTGAAGCAGACATTATGTTTTCACAAGGGCTTGTGTTCTCATCAAAATACTTGTTGTGGGTATCACCATTCTAACAGGTAGTTTCATTCTATGGTACAGATCTTAGATTTGATACATAAACATTTGTTTCTTGTATATCTTCACAAGTATATCCCCTAGACCAGGGCTAAATCATCTATCTGCAACATTCAGTTGAGTGCCTACCACAGAGTAAGTACTCAGGGAAAGTATGTTAAATCGAAACATCTTCAAATCACACAGTCTAGTAGCACAAAATACAAATACATTGCACACTTTTAAAATGCACAAGGATGCCTATTAGGTATAATTGTGTGTATGTGTAAATTAGTGCACAGAAAAGACAACTCAAGGTAAAATAACCACACCCTTGAAAATACAGTTACATTTCACAAGTGTTAGTGTGAAGTGTTCTTTCAGATGTGAGTGTAATTCAGATGACTAGCTCTTTCCACATGGGTTCAATGTTCAAAGAAAATAGTACTGTTGGGTTTATGGCTAGCTAGACACAAGCCACTGGAGACCTTCCCAAGGTGCAGATTAATCATTAGAAGAGTTGGTCTACACTGCTAGGCTCTTGAAGGCTTTCTCACATTTTTTGTCTATATTACTGAGTGAGGACAAACAGATACCATTAGTTTTGAAACAATCATTTTCAAATTTGCCTCTGACAGTTTTCTTTTCTCTCCCCTAACCAACACTATAGTGGAATATATTACCCTTCATATGACTCATTACATCATAAATCTGAGATGTGTCTGGAATGAAATTAGACAGTTAGGTCACACATCTTGTTTTCCACTATTTTCTAAGTCCGAGTAGAACAAGTCTGAAATTGAGGTATGTAAGATACAAAAGTCTTCTGATCAGAAGTTCCTAAATTGAAGTTATTTTCTACAAGGTGTGAGCAACTGTCCTGGAGGATTCTGATGTCGGTGAATAAACAGTGGGATGGGAATGGGGACAACACTCTTGACTCATCAGTCAAAAGCACATCACTCTCTCTCTTTTTGATTGAAGTGACTCCTAAATAATAGACAGACCTTTCGTCATGATTTTCTTCAGGGAAATTTCCCTCGAGTTTCAAAAGTTCATCCAATCCTCCTGAGAATGGAAGGTGTGGTGAAATTATATTGGGATGCTGATCTGATAATATAAAAAATGCCTGGGTTTCTATCTCCCATGAGTTATTAGAGAAAGAATCCTTAGGTAGAGAATTGTTGCTAGAGAAGCATTTGCTGACTGCGCTATTTACAAGCCTTTGCTCTTCCTCAGTTTCACCTGATTTAGAGTTGCTGAGCAGGGTGGCATATTTAACAGAGGGTTGTCTCCTACTTTCCTCCTCACAGGTTATCTCTGTGCTCTCAACCTCAGAGAAGTGAGCACTGTTCCATTGGTCACTAATACAAATAGAACCCTTTTCAAGATCCCGAGTCATCAAAAGTAGAGAGACTGTAGTTGGTGGTACCATCTCATCTTTATTTTTCCATGATGTATCAACACTGATATCTTCTGAAATGGTTTCAGGCTCCAAAAGAAGAGGACCAAATGTCACTGATTCTGTATGCTTGATAAAAAGATGCTCAAATGTTTCTGGCTAAAAGAAAAGACATATTTTAATACTCAATTGTGTTCATTTTTTTTCTTTTTGCTTCTCTGTGATATCATGGAAGAAATAGAAGTGTGAAAGGTTAATACTAAAGGATATAAGTCAAGCACAAATTAACTGGTTTTGGTCTGAAATAAACAGATCAAAAATCGTAAGGGAGAGGCAGTATAAGATAGTGTTTAAAAGTGGGATGAGACAGACGTGAGTCATTCTGTTTCTATGACCACGGACAAGTACATCAACCTCTCTGCCTTTCAGTTTCCTCATCTGTAAAATTGTGTTCAATATTTACTTCATGGTGTTGTGCAAGGAATAAATTAGATAGTGTCTGAAAGTGCTTAGCTCTCAATAAAGATTGGTTACTGTAATTAGAAAGTGCTATCTTCAGAAGAATTCCTAATATTTTATAGCAAATTACACTTCCATGAACTAGAAAGTTTAACCCAAGTTTAAAAAGTAAATTGAATGAGCAAAACAACTTGTCCAAAGATAGCTAAAATAAGTACTCCATGACATAAGATATGATATGAAGGTAAACTATATGTGGCCTTATCTGCCTTACATCATACTAAAAATCTGTTTATGACTATCAGAAAGTAAGAACTAAGAATATCTGTTTGTGAAAACAATGAAGGTGAAAGAGATGATCATAGCCTTTTAAATTACCATTCCTTATAAATAACTTCATATAAAAATACAAACTATAGGACATGTGGAATGAAGACAAAGATGCAAAACAAATGCACATCATATTTTTTATAAGAACAGTGGTTACATCACAACAAAAAATTCTGCCAAGCAGCTACAAGCGAGAATCTGTGCATAAAAAAAGCTCAACTCATACAATGTAAACACGTTGAAAAAATAAATGCAAAATAAAAAATACTGTAGACACATCACATTAAAAAATTGACACAACTAAATGAAGTGCTATAGAAAATGTGCTCAAGTTTTGTTACACATATAATTAAACTTTTGAATTTTACAATTTTTAAACTAATAGAATGAATTCAGATTTATTGCTTGAAATAATATAACCAACTATTCTTCATAATGGCAAATATATTCCATATAAAAACACAACTCATTTAACATAGTTTTGAACTCTTAAATGAAATATATTGGTGATTATAGCCATAAAGGAATAAATATATGAAACACCAAATATAATGGAATAGACTTATACAGATATTAAAATACTGCATAATAACAAATACTATATTAACACAACCTTTTCTCTTATTCTATGAACATAGTATGTGAAGAGAAAACTGTTCCTGTGCCTATTTTCTTTCTGACAGAAATCTATTAGATTTATAATTTCCTTCAAATATTTTCTTGCTTATTTTGTGTTTCTTAAGGTTATGACTACATATGTATAGAATTTCTTAAAATTTAAAGTAACCTAGAAATTAAGATCTCCAAATAAAGGAATGTCATGCTATCAACATGAAAACAAAAAATACAAATAGCACATAGCATACAGTCAAACTCACAGCTGTTCTTCAAATGACGTGTTTGGCATATTTCATGCCCTCTAAAACTTCATAATTGGTAACTAATTATTATGTCAAATAATTTACATGTCTTCAAATGCATTTGATGAAAGATTTCACTAATAATTAAGAAATCACATATCCATATATTATTAAAGTATATTTTATAAATGGGTCACAAACATTTATTAAAAGTATGCTCATTAAAAAATCATTTCAATCACCATATGCATCTAACTTTTCAAGATTTTAGAACAGTCTGGAAGCATATTGAATATGTATTCAGCTGGTAAGAATTAAAAGAATATCCTTTCATATTTTCACACTTCAATTTTACATTACAATGATGTCTATTAAAAGTCAGTGAAGGGGGAAAGGACACATTCTTCCTGATTTTGGGGGGTTTTTTTTAGATTCAAATCAAACTATGAATGAAATCTAAATGTAAGTAATATATATGTAGCCTAAATCTGAGTTATTTGGGTTCATCAAACAGAGGCTTTGGTTTATTCTGAATGGGAGCAATATACCACACAAGTTAAATTCATAGAAATAGCAGGTGGTCTTTTTTTCAGGTAGAAAAGTCCTATGTTTGCCTTGGACTAGTTCTAAAAACTCCAGAGAGTCTCCTTTTTTGCATCACTGCCCACTTACCTGACTGCCAGAAGCTTTGGGTAGTTCAGTGCAAATAAATTAAATTTAGTAAAGAATTTCATGAGGAGGTTGAATTGGAGGCTGATGTGTTTTCTGATCTGGTCAGTCTGACCTGGATATGTCAGGTCATCCTGGTACAAACTGTAACTTCTACTGGCCTTTGACCAGAACAAACTGTCTTTCTTTGAACTGAAATGGAAGTTAGCACTTAAGCCATTTTTAAGGCTATTGAAAATGAAAATTCCCATATTGATCAAAGTTAGATATACATAAAAGCTATCAATATAAGACATTCAAAAGAATACCCAAATGGGTCAGTTTATAGGCTGAAGTGTCTAAAAGAATATAAAATGGAAAATTTTGGACATAAAATATGAACTAAATATTTTGACTGCATTCTATATTTAGAGCCATTGTATTTGCAAAGCTATGTGTCAGAAGTTGCAGTTTTCACCTAGTCACAGCATAGTCTACTATATATTTGATGATGTCTAATAAATCTGTGGTAAGAGCAACAGTCATAATTCTTTAATGTTTTATGACCAAATGACAAATCAAAAGCTAGATATCATAAATATTACTTGTTAAACTTTAGATGACTTGAAAAGTAATCATACATCCAAACTGAATTAAACTCAGACGTATACCTTGACCCCAAATTTACCCATCTATTTTAAGTTCTAAATCAACATAATCCACCATATTTTAGTTCTCAATAGTTCCACCAAAATTTTTTAGATTGTCTCCCCTTCTTCAAAATGTAAAAATCTTCTAATACTCTAAGGAATGTTGGGAAGTTGGTAGATTGGGTTCATCTGTAGTGATCATGATTAGACTTCAAAGAATGTCCATTCTCTGTTCAGATAAAATAAAACAAAATAAGAAAGAAAAATAAAAAAATCACTCAGAAAGCAAAAGATAAAAGATTTCAAAAAGATGTTCTGTCAAGCATGAGTTCTGGATTATAAATTCTTGTGTTATACTACAGTAATGCATGTTTTTAGGAAAAGATAAAATTCTGAATTAAGGTGGCCTCTTGCGTTTTCTTAATGCATGCCCTAATATCACACTCTAAGGACAGCCTTAATGATCCCAGAAAAGGAAAAACTATAGAGGAATAACAGAATAAGTAGAATGAGGAAAAACAAAGAGCTGGAAAAATAAAAAGGAAGTAGAGGAACAGCACTATTAAAGAGTTTGGAAGAAGAAAGAGTAAAAGAGTGTATCTCTGAAAACAAATATTTAAACATTAAAAGAAAGAAGAGTTGAAATAGTGAAGAAGAATAGAATGACAGAATCATTATCATGATTTTTTAAATCTAGAGAAATGTTCTAAGAAATCATCTGGTCCACATTTCTCCCTTTTTATAGACAAAGCAATCAAGGCTTAAAGTTGCACAGCTAATTATAGCAGAGTGAGGCCCCTGACTTTTTTTCTACTCCAACAAGCTTTCTATAATACAATGGAAGATGAAAAGATATTCCAAACACAAGTAGGGAGGAGAACATGTTGTTTTGCTTTTTCTATTTGTTGTCATAGATTTGAGCTGATTAAATTCATCCTCTCTTCTGGTTCCTTATAACCCAAGGGCATATATATAGATATTAAGAAGAACAAGAAAATAGAGAAAACTGAAGTCATATTTTAGGGAAGTGAAATATATACTTCTAAGCCCAGTCATGTGCCCTTCTAGAAAGAACTTCTTACTCAAAGCTGCACCAGCTCTTCTACACTTCTGTAAAGCCATTCTAGCAATTTCAGGGATGCTCTGCCTCAGATCCATGAGAATGGTGTTCTGGGAGCTTGTGGGTTGCTGAGCTTCTTATTTGGAGAGCTAGAACAGGCTGAGGAAGCTAGGATGGTCTTTGAACCACAAGAAAAAAATCCATTTGTTTTTAGATTTAACACTCTAAAGTAGGGTGTTAAGTGGAGTACACTCTTATGGAAATAGTCATAAATGTAGACAACAAAGGAGCAGGGATAGACTCCCCCCACCTCAAATATAGATGGCTTGGATTTAGAGGAAGAAAGTAATATTTTAGGCAAAAATGCTAAAGAAAAAGGTAAAACAAAAACAACTTGGCTACAGTCTTTTAAACACTGTGAAATATGAATTAGAAGAAAAGCAAGGTTATTGACTCACTGCAATACATTTTCCTACCACAAGAATTCAACCTCTGTTTAAAATTTTTATTTTTATCCTCTTTAAAAACTTTTTAAGAGATTCTGATTTTTTCATTTATTTTATTGAAGTATAATTGATTTACAATGTTGTTAAAGATTCTGATTTCTAAAGTATCATGAGAAATGGTGTAGAGAAGTATTCTGGCTCAAGCTGGCAGTTTGAGCATATATATTTCTCTCTTATCTCTGTAGAGACTCTGTTAGGATGAAAGTACATGAATAAATCAAATATATACCCACAACAAAGAAGATAGTCTGAGAAGGTTAAGAGGTTATGAGATTTTGAATTTCTAAAAGATGGAAAACCGAAGGAGATGAACAAAGGAAGCTGCAGACCAGAATATCTCCAGAGTGGGCTATAGCTGAAAAAAGACAGTTTGCCCTGTTGGATACAGTGGAGATGGGAGGGAGGGCAGTGGGGGGGGGGGGGGGAGTGAAAAAATGGAAGGTAGAAACACAGGAAGAAATGAGACCTTTGGCTGAAAACTGGAAACTCTGCATATGAATGGGGCTCTTCTAACTCTGCTGCACATGGAAGAGCCTTCATACTCTCCACACCCAAATTGAGGTTTTATTCTCAAAAGTAATTAAGAAATTATCTGGGGAGGAGACCTTCAAGATAGCAGAAGAGTAAGATGTGGAGATCACCTTCCTCCCCACAAATACATCAGAAATACATCTACATGTGGAACAACTCCTACAGAACACCTACTGAACACTGGCAGAAGACCTCAGACTTCCCAAAAGGCAAGAAACTCCCCACCGGGATAGGGCAAAAGAAAAAAGAAAAAAGCAGACAAAAGGATAGGGATGGGACCTGCACCAGTGGGAGGGAGCTGTGAAGGGGGAAAGTTTCCACACACTAGAAGCCCCTTCACTGGCGGAGACGGGGGTGGGGGGAGTGGTGGCGGGGGGAAGCTTCAGAGCCACGGAGGAGAGCGCAGCAACAGGGATGCGGAGGGCAAAGCGGAGAGATTCCCGCACAGAGGATCGGTGCCGACCAGCACTCACCAGCCCGAGAGGCTTGTCTGCTCACCCGCAGGGGCGGATGGGGGCTGGAAGGTTAGGCTCTGGCTTCGGAGGTCGGATCCCAGGGAAAGGACTGGGGTTGGCGGCGTGAACACAGCCTGAAGGGGGCTAGTGCGCCACAGCTAGCTGGGAGGAAGTACAGGAAAAAGTCTGGACCTGCCGAAGAGGCAAGAGACAATAGTTTCAGGGTGCACGAGGAGAGGGGATTCAGAGGACCGCCTAAACGAGCTCCAGAGACGGGCTCGAGCTGCGGCTATCAGCGCAGACCCCAGAGACGGGCATGAGACGATAAGGCTGCTGCTGCAGCCACCAAGAAGCCTGTGTGCAAGCACAGGTCACTATCCACACCTCCCCTCCGGGGAGCCTGTGCAGCCCGCTACTGCCAGGGTCCCGTGATCCAGTCACAACTTCCCCGGCAGAACACACGGCACGCCTCAGGCTAGGGCAATGTTATGCCAGTCTCTGCGGCCGCAGGCTTGCCCCGCATTCCGTACCTCTCCCTCTCCCAATCCTGAGTGAGCCAGAGCCCCCGAATCAGCTGCTCCTTTAACCCCGTCCTGTCTGAGCGAAGAACACATGCCCTCAGGCGACCTACATGCAGAGGCGAGGCCAAATCTAAAGCTGAGCCCATGGGAGCTGTGCGAACAAAAAACAGAAAGGGAAATCTCTCCCCAGCCTCAGGAGTAGTGGATTAAATCTCCACAATCAACTTGATGTACCCTGCATCTGTGGAATACCTGAATAGACAATGAATCACTCCAAAATTGAGGCAGTGGATTTTGGGACCAACTGTAGATTTGGGGTTTGCTTTCTGCATCTAATCTGTTTCTGGTTTTATATTTAACTTGGTGTAGTATTTCGAATTTATTACCATTGGTAGATTTCTTTATTGATTTGGTTGCTCTCTCCCTCCTTTTTTTTTATATGGTTTATATATATTTTTTCCTTTTTCTCTGTTTGTGACTGTGTATGTGTATGCTTCTTTGTGTGATTTTGTCTGTATATCTTTGCTTTTACATTTGTCCTAGGGTTCGGCCCGTTTTTGGTTTTTTTTTTTTTTAAGTATAGATTTTAGCACTTGTTATAATTGGTGGATTGGTTTTTTGGTTTGGTTGCTCTCTTCTCTTTTTTTTTTTTCTCTTTTTTAAATTACTTTTTAAGCTTTTTATTTTAATAATTATTTTTTTATTTTAATAACTTTATTTTCTTTCTTTTTTTCTCCCTTTTCTTCTGAGCCATGAGGCTGACAGGGTCTTGGTGCTCTGGCCGGGGGACAGGCCTGTGCCTCTGAGGTGGGAGAGACGAGTTCAGGACATTGGTCCACCAGAGACTTCCTGGCTCCACGTAATATCAAATGGCGAAAGCTCTCCCAGAGATCTCTATCTAAACGTTAAGACCCAGCCCCACTCAATGACCAGCAAGCTACAGTGCTGCACACCATATGCCAAACAACCAGCAAGACAGGAACACAATCCCACCCATTATCAGAGAGGCTGCCTAAAATCATAATAAGGTCACAGACACCCCAAAACACACCACCAGACACGGAACTGCCCACCAGAGAGACAAGATCCAGACTCATCCACCAGAACACAGGCACTAGTCCCCTCCACCAGGAAGCCTACACAACCCACTGAACCAGCCTTAGCCACTGGGGGCAGACACCAAAAACAACGGGAACTACGAAACTGCAGCCTGTGAAAAGGAGATGCCAAACACAGTAAGTTAAGCAAAATGAGAAGACAGAGAAATACACAGCAGATGAAGGCGCAACGTAAAAACCCACCAGACCAAACAAATGTAGAGGAAATAGGTAGTCTACCTGAAAAATAATTCAGAGTAATGATAGTAAAGATGAACCAAAATCTTGGAAATAGAATAGAGAAAATACAAGAAACATTTAACAAGGACCTAGAAGAACTAAAGAGCAAACAAACAATGATGAACAACACAATAAATGAAAATAAAATTCTCTAGAAGGAATCAATAGCAGAATAACTGAGGCAAAAGAACGGATAAGTGACCTGGAAGATAAAATAGTGGAAATAGCTACTGCAGAGCAGAATAAAGAAAACAGAATGAAAAAAATTGAGGACAGTCTTAGAGACCTCTGGGACAACATTAAATGCACCAATATTCAAATTATAGGGGTGCCAGAAGAAGAAGAGAAAAAGAAAGGGACTGAGAAAATATTTGAAGAGATTATAGCTGAAAACTTCGCTAATATGGGAAAGGAAATAGTTAATCCAGTACAGGAAGCACAGAGAGTCCCATACAGGATAAATGCAAGGAGAAAAACACCAAGACACTTATTAATCAAACTATCAAAAATTAAATACAAAGAAAAAATATTAAAAGCAGTAAGGGAAAAATAACAAATAACATACAAGGGAATCCCCATAAGGCTAACAACTGAACTTGCAGCAGAAACTCTGCAAGCCGGAAGGGAGTGGCAGGACATATTTAAAATGATGAAAGGGAAAAACCTACAACCAAGATTACTCTACCCAGCAAGGATCTCATTCAGATACAGCAGAGAAATTAAAACCTTTACAGACAAGCAAAAGCTATGAGAATTCAGCACCACCAAACCAGCTTTACAACAAATGCTAAAGGAACTTCTCTGGGCAGGAAACACAAGAGAAGGAAAAGACCTACAAAAACAAACCCCAAACAATTAAGAAAATGGTAATAGGAACATACATATTGATAATTACCTTAAACGTAAATGGATTAAATGCTCCCACCAAAAGACACAGACTGGCTGAATAGATACAGAAACAGGACCCGTATATATGCTGTCTAAAAGAGACCCAGTGCAGGCCTAAGGACACATACAGACTGAAAGTGAGGGGATGGAAAAATATATTCCATGCAAGTGGAAATCAAAAGAAAGCTGGAGTAGCAATTTGCATATCAAAAACATAGACTTTAAAAGAAAGACTATTACAAGAGACAAAGAAGGACACCACATAACAATCAAGGGATCGATCCAAGAAGAAGATATAACAATTGTAAATATTTATGCACCCAACATAGGAGCACCTCAATACATAAGGCAAATACTAACAGCCATAAAAGGGGAAATCAACAGTAACACATTCATAGTAGGGGACTTTAACCCACTTTCACCAATGGACAGATCATCCAAAATGAAAATAAATAAGGAAACATGAGCTTTAAATGATACATTAAACAAGATGGACTTAATTGATATTTATAGGACATTCCATCCCAAAACAACAGAACACACTTTCTTCTCAAGCGCTCATGGAACATTCTCCAGAATAGATGATATCTTGGGTCACAAATCAAGCCTTGGTAAATTTAAGAAAATTGATATCATATCAAGTATCTTTTCCAACCACAATGCTATGAGACTAGATAACAATTACAGGAAAAAAATCCATACAAAATACAAAAACATGGAGGCTAAACAATACACTACTAAATAACCAAGAGATCACTGAAGAAATCAAAGAGAAAATCAAAAAATACCTAGAAACAGATGACAATGAAAACAGGATGACCCAAAACCTATGTGATGCAGCAAAAACACTTCTAACAGGGAAGTTTGTAGCAATACAACCCTACCTCAAGAAACAACAAACATCTCAAATAAACAACCTAACCCTACACCTAAGAGAAAGAAGAACAAAAAATCCCCAAAGTTAGCAGAAGGAAAGAAATCATAAACATCAGATCTGAAATAAATGAAAAAGAAATGAAGGAAACGACAGCAAAGATCAATGAAACTAAAAGCTGGTTCTTTGAGAAGATAAACAAAATTGATAAACCATTAGCCAGACGCATCGAGAAAAAAAGGGAGAAGACTCAAATCAATAGAATTAGAAATGGAAAAGGAGAAGTAATAACTGACACTGCAGAAATACAAAGGATCATGAGAGATTACCACAAGCAACTATATGCCAATAAAATGGACAACCTGGAAGAAATGGACAAATTCTTAGAAAAGCACAACCTTCTGAGACTGAATCAGGAAGAAATCGAAAACATAAACAGACCAATCACAAGCACTGAAATTGAGACTGTGATTAAAAATCTTCCAACAAACAAAAGCCCAGGACCAGATGGCTTCACAGGCAAATTCTATCAAACATTTAGAGAAGAGCCAACACTAATCCTTCTCAAATTCTTCCAAAATAGAGCAGAGGGAGGAACAATCCAAAACTCTTTCGACGAGGCCACCATCACCCTGATACCAAAACCAGACAAAGATATCACAAAGAAAGAAAACTACAGGTCAATATCACTGATGAACATAGATGCAAAATCCTCAACAAAATACTAGTAAAGAGAATCCAACAACACATTAAAAGGATCATACACCATGATCAAGTGGGGTTTATCCAAGGAATGCAAGGATTCTTCAATATATGCAAATTAATCAATGTGATAAACCATATTAACAAATTGAAGGAGAAAAACCATATGATCATCTCAATAGATGCAGAGAAAGCTTTTGACAAAATTCAACACCCATTTATAATAAAAACTCTCCAGAAAGTAGGCATGCAGGGAACTTACCTCAACATAATAAAGGCCATATATGACAAACCCACAGCCAACATCGTTCTCAATGGTGAAAAACTGAAACCATTTCCTCTAAGATTAGGAACAAGACAAGGCTGTCCACTGTCACCACTATTATTCAACACAGTTTTGGAAGTTTTAGCTACAGCAATCAGAAAAGAAAAAGAAATAAAGGAATCCAAATCAGAAAAGAAGAAGTAAAACAGTCACTGTTTGCAGATAGCATGATACTATACATAAAGAATCCTAAAGATGCTACCAGAAAACTACTAAAGCTAATCAATGAATTTCGTAAAGTAGCAGGATACAAAATTAATGCACAGAAGTCTCTTGCATTCCTATACACTAATTATGAAAAATCTGAAACAGAAATTAAGCAAACACTCACATTTACCATTGCTACAAAAAGAACAAAATACCTAGGAATAAACTTACCTAAGGAGACAAAAGACCAGTATGCAGAAAACTCTAAGACACTGATGAAAGAAATTAAAGATGATACAAACAGATGGAGAGATATACCATGTTCTTGGATTGGAAGAATCAACATTGTGAAAATGACTCTACTATCCAAAGCAATCTACAGATTCGATGCAATCCTTATCAAACAACCAATGGCATTTTTCAATGAACTAGAACAAAAAAATTTCACAATTTGTTTGGAAACACAAAAGACCCTGAATAGCCAAAGCAATCTTGAGAAAGAAAAACGGAGCTGGAGGAATCAGGCTCCCTGACTTCAGACTGTACTACAAAGCTACACTAATCAAGACAGTATGGTACTGGCACAAAAACAGAAAGATAGATCAATGGAACAGGATAGAAAGCCCATAGATAAACCCACGCACATATGGTCACCTTATCTTTGATAAAGGAGGCAGGAATGTACAGTGGAGAAAGGACAGCCCCTTCAATAAGTGGTGCTGGGAAAACTGGACAGCTACATGTAAAAGAATGAAATTAGAACACGCTCTAACACCGTACACAAAATCAACACAAAATGGATTAAAGACCTAAATGTAAGGCCAGACACTATCAAACTCTTAGAGGAAAACACAGGCAGAACACTCTATGACATAAATGATAGCAAGATCCTTTTTGACCCACCTCCTAGTGTAATGGAAATAGAAACAAAAAACCCCAAATGGGACCTAATGAAACTTAAAAGCTTTCACACAGCAAAGCACACCATAAACAAGACCAAAAGACAACCCTCAGAATGGGAGAAAAGGAGCTCCAGAGGCGGGCGCGAGCCGCGGCTAAAACCACGGACCCCAGAGACGGGTGGGAGATGCTAAGGCTGCTGCTGCCGCCACCAAGGGGCCTGTGTGCGAGCACAGGTCACTATCCACACCCCTCTTCAGGGGAGCCTGTGCAGCCCGCCACTGCCAGGTTCCCGGGATCCAGGGACAACTTCCCCGGGAGAACGCACGGCGGGCCTCAGGCTGGTGCAACGTCATGCCGGCCTCTGCCGCCCCAGGCTCGCCCCTCACTCCGCGCCCCTCCCTTCCCCCCGGCCTGAGTGAGCCAGAGCCCTGAATCAGTGGCTCCTTTAACCCCATCCTGTCTGAACAAAAAACAGATGCCCTCCAGCGACCTACACGCAGCGGCGGGGCCAAACCCAAAGCTGAGCCCCTGGGAGCTGTGAGAACAAAGAAGAGAAAGGGAAATATCTCCCAGCAGCCTCTGAAGCAACAGATTAAAGCTCCACAATCAACTTGATGTACCCTGCATCTGTGGAATACATGAATAGACAACGAGTCATCCCAAATTGAGGAGGTGGGCTTTGAGAGCAAGATTTATGATTTCTTTCCCCTTTTTCTCTTTTTGTGAGTGTGTATGTATATGCTTCTCTGTGAGATTTTGTCTGTATAGCTTTGCTTCCACCATTTGTCCTAGGGTTATATCCGTCTGTTTTTTTTTGTTGTTGTTTTTTTCTTAATTTATTTTTTCTTAATAATTAATTTTAATAACTTTATTTAATTTTACTTTATCTTCTTTCTTTCTCTCTCCGTCTCTCTCTTTCCTTCCTTCCCTCCAGGAGGTGAACTTTGAGAGCAAGATTTATGATTTCTTTCCCCTTTTTCTCTTTTTGTGAGTGTGTATGTATATGCTTCTCTGTGAGATTTTGTCTGTATAGCTTTGATTCCACCATTTGTCCTAAGGTTCTATCCATCCGTTTATTTTTATTTTTTTTACTAATTATTTTTTAATTTAATAACTTTATTATATTTTACTTTATTTTACTTTATCTTATTTCTCTTTTTTCCTTCCTTCCCTCCTTCCTTCCTTCCTTCCTTCCCTCCTTCCTTCCTTCCTTCCTTTCTCCCACCATCCCTCCCTCCCTCCCTCCTTTCTTTCTATCTTCCTTTCTTTTTTCCCTCCTTCCTTCCTTCCCTCCTTTCTTTCTTTCTTTCTTTCTTCCTACTTCTACTAATACTTTCTCTCTACTTTTTCTCCCTTTTATTCTGAGCCGTGTGGATGAAAGGCTCTTGGTGCTGCAGCCAGGAGTCAGTGCTGTGCCTCTGAGGCGGGAGAGCCAACCTCAGGACACTGGTGAAAAAGAGACCTCCCAGCTCCACATAATATCAAAAGGCGAAAATCTCCCAGAGATCTCTATCTCAACACCAGCACCCAGCTTCACTCAACGACCAGCAAGCTACAGTGCTGGACACCATATGCCAAACAACCAGCAAAACAGGAACACAACCCCACCCATTAGCAGAGAGGCTGCCGAAAATCATAATAAGTCCACAGACACCCCAAAACACACCACCAGACGTGGACCTGCCCACCAGAGAGACAAGATCCAGACTCATCCACCAGAACACAGGCACTAGTCCCCTCCACCAGGAAGCCTACACAACCCACTGAACCAACCTTAGCCACTGGGGACAGACATCAAAAACAATGGGAACTACAAACCTGCAGCCTGCAAAAAGGAGACCCCAAACACAGTAAGATAAGCAAAATGAGAAGACAGAAAAACACACAGCATATGAAGGAGCAAGATAAAAACCCACCAGACCTAACAAATGAAGAGGAAATAGGCAGTCTACCTGAAAAAGAATTCAGAATAATGATACTAAGATGATCCAAAATCTTGGAAATAGAATAGACAAAATGCAAGAAACATTTAACAAGGACCTAGAAACTAAATATGAAACAAACAATGATGAACAACACAATAAATGAAATGAAAAATACTCTAGATGGGATCAATAGCAGAATAACTGAGGCAGAAGAACGGATAAGTGACCTGGAAGATAAAATAGTGGAAATAACTACTGCAGAGCAGAATAAAGAAAAAAGAATGAAAAGAACTGAGGACAGTCTCAGAGACCTCTGGGACAACATTAAATGCATGAACATTCAAATTATAGGGGTTCCAGAAGAAGAAGAGAAAAAGAAAGGGACTGAGAAAATATTTGAAGAGATTATAGTTGAAAACTTCCCTAATATAGGAAAGGAAATAGTTAATCAAGTCCAGGAAGCACAGAGAATCCCATACAGGATAAATCCAAGGAGAAATGCACCAAGACACATATTAATCAAACTGTCAAAAAATAAATACAAAGAAAGCATATTAAAAGCAGCAAGGGAATAACAGCAAATAACACACAAGGGAATCCCCATAAGGTTAACAGCTGATCTCTCAGCAGAAACTCTGCAAGCCAGAAGGGAGTGGCAGGACATACTGAAAGTGATGAAGGAGAAAAACCTGCAACCAAGATTACTCTACCCAGCAAGGATCTCATTCAGATTTGATAGAGAAATTAAAAACTTTACAGACAAGCAAAAGCTGAGAGAGTTCAGCACCACCAAACCAGCTTTACAACAAATGCTAAAGGAACTACTCTAGGCAAGAAACACAAGAGAAGGAAAAGACCTACAGTAACAAACTCAAAACAATTTAGAAAATGGGAATAGGAACATACATATCGATAATTACCTTAAATGTAAATGGACTAAATGCTCCCACCAAAGGACACAGATTGGCTGAATGTATACAAAAACAAGACCCATATATATGCTGTCTACAAGAGACCCACTTGAGAACTAAGGACACATACAGACTGAAAGTAAGGGGATGGAAAAAGATATTCCATGCAAATGGAAACCAAAAGAAAGCTGGAGTAGCAATTCTCATATCAGACAAAACAGACTTTAAAATAAAGACTATTAGAAGAGACAAAGAAGGACACTACATAATGATCAAGGGATCGATCCAAGAAGAAGATATAACAATTGTAAATATTTATGCACCCAACATAGGAGCACCTCAATACATAAGGCAAATACTAACAGCCATAAAAGGGGAAATCGACAGTAACACATTCATAGTAGGAGACTTTAACACCCCACTTTCACCAATGGACAGATCATCCAAAATGAAAATAAATAAGGAAACATGAGCTTTAAATGATACATTAAACAAGATGGACTTAATTGATATTTATAGGACATTCCATCCCAAAACAACAGAATACACTTTCTTCTCAAGCGCTCATGGAACATTCTCCAGGATAGATGATATCTTGGGTCACAAATCAAGCCTTGGCAAATTTAAGAAAACTGAAATTGTATCAAGTATCTTTTCTGACCACAATGCCATAAGACTAGATATCAATTACAGGAAAAGATGTGTAAAAAATACAAACACATGGAGGCTAAACCATACACTACTTAATAACGAAGTGATCACTGCAGAAATCAAAGAGGAAATCAAAAAATACCTAGAAACAAATGACAATGGAGACACAAGGACCCAAAACCTATGGGATGCAGCAAAAGCAGTTCTAAGAGGGAAGTTTATAGCAATACAAGCCCACCTTAAGAAACAGGAAACATCTCGAATAAACAACCTAACCTTGCACCTAAAGCAATTAGAGAAAGAACAAAAAAACCCCAAAGTTAGCAGAAGGAAAGAAATCATAAAAATCAGATCAGAAATAAATGAAAAAGAAATGAAGGAAACAATAGCAAAGATCAATAAAACTAAAACCTGGTTCTTTGAGAAGATAAACAAAATAGATAAACCATTAGCCAGACTCATCAAGAAAAAAAGGGAGAAGACTCAAATCAATAGAATTAGAAATGGAAAAAGAGAAGTAACAACTGACACTGCAGAAATACAAAAGATCATGAGAGATTACTACAAGCAACTCTATGCCAATAAAATGGACAACTGGGAAGAAATGGACAAATTCTTAGAAATGCACAACCTGCCAAGACTGAATCAGGAAGAAATAGAAAATATGAACAGACCAATCACAAACACTGAAATTGAAACTGTGATTAAAAATATTCCAACAAACAAAAGCCCAGGACCAGATGGCTTCACAGGCAAATTCTATCAAACATTTAGAGAAGAGCTAACACCTATCCTTCTCAAACTCTTCCAAAATATAGCAGAGGGAGTAACACTCCCAAATTCATTCTATGAGGCCACCATCACCTTGATACCAAAACCAGACAAGGATGTCAAAAGGAAGAAAACTACAGGCCAATATCACTGATGAACATAGATGCAAAAATCCTCAACAAAATATTAGCAAACAGAATCCAACAGCACATTAAAAGGATCATACACCATGATCAAGTGGGGTTTATGCCAGGAATGCAAGGATTCTTCAATATACACAAATCAATCAATGTGATAAACCATATTAACAAATTGAAGGAGAAAAACCATATGATCATCTCAATAGATGCAGAGAAAGCTTTTGACAAAATTCAACACCCATTTATGATAAAAACCCTCCAGAAAGTAGGCATAGAGGGAACTCTCCTCAACATAATAAACGCCATATATGACAAACCCACAGCCAACATCATCCTCAATGGTGAAAAACTGAAAGCATTTCCAGTAAGATCAGTAACAAGACAAGGTTGCCCACTTTCACCACTCTTATTCAATATAGTTTTGGAAGTTTTAGTCACAGCAATCACAGAAGAAAAGGAAATAAAAGGAATCCAAATTGGAAAAGAAGAAGTAAAGCTGTCACTGTTTGCAGATAACATGATACTATACATAGAGAATCCTAAAGATGTTACCAGAAAATTACTAGAGCTAATCAATGAATCTGGTAAAGTTGCAGGATACAAAATTAATGCTCAGAAATCTCTTGCATTCCTATATACTAATGATGAAAAATCTGAAAGTGAAAACAAGAAAAGACTCCCATTTACCACTGCAACAAAAAGAATAAAATATCTAGGAATAAACCTACCTAAGGAGACAAAAGACTTGTATGCAGAAAATTATAAGACACTGATGAAAGAAATTAAAGATGATACAAATAGATGGAGAGATATACCATGTTCTTGGATTGGAAGAATCAACATTGTGAAAATGACTCTAGTACCCAAAGCAATCTACAGATTCAATGCAATCCCTATCAAACTACCACTGGCATTTTTCACAGAACTAGAACAAAAAATTTCACAATTTGTATGGAAACACAAAAGACCCCGAACAGCCAAAGCAATCTTGAGAAAGTAAAACGGAGCTGGAGGAATCAGGCTCCCTGACTTCAGACTATACTACAAAGCTACAGTAATCAAGACAATATGGTACTGGCACAAAAACAGAAAGATAGATCAATGGAACAGGATAGAAATTCCAGAGATAAACCCATGCACATATGGTCACCTTATCTTTGATAAAGGAGGCAGGAATGTACAGTGGAGAAAGGACAGCCTCTTTAATAACTGGTGCCTGGAAAACTGGACAGGTACATGTAAAAGTATGAGATTAGATCACTCCATAACACCATACACAAAAATAAGCTCAAAATGGATTAAAGACCTAAATGTAAGGCCAGAAACTATCAAACTCTTAGAAGAAAACATAGGCAGAACACTCTATGACAAATCACAGCAAGATCCTTTTTGACCAACCTCCTAGAGAAATGGAAATAAAAACAAAAACAAATGGGACCTAATGAAACTTCAAATCTTTTGCACAGCAAAGGAAACCATAAATAAGACCAAAAGACAACCCTCAGAATGGGAGAAAATATTTGCAAACGAAGCAACTGACAAAGGATTAATTTCCAAAATTTACAAGCAGCTCATGCAGCTCAATATCAAAAAAACAAACAACCCAATCCAAAACTGGGCAGAAGATCTAAATAGACATTTCTCCAAAGAAGATATACAGACTGCCAACAAACACATGAAAGAATGCTCAACATCACTAATCATTAGGGAAATGCAAATCAAAACTACAATGAGATATCATCTCACACCAGTCAGAATGGCCATCATCAAAAAATCTGGAAACAATAAATGCTGGAGAGGGTGTGGAGAAAAGGGAACACTCCTGCACTGCTGGTGGGAATGTGAATTGGTACAGCCACTATGGAGAACAGTATGGAGGTTCCTTAAAAAACTACAAATAGAACTACCATATGACCCAGCAATCCCACTACTGGGCATATACCCTGAGAAAACCATAATTCAAAAAGAGTCATGTACCACAATGTTCATTGCAGCTCTATTCACAATAGCCAGGACATGGAAGCAACCTAAGTGTCCACTGACAGATGAATGGATAAAGAAGATGTGGCACATATATACAATGGAATATTACTCAGCCATAAAACGAAACAAAATTGATTTATTTGTAGTGAAGTGGATGGACCTATAGTCTGTCATATACAGTGAAGTAAGTCAGAAAGAGATAAACAAATACCGTATGCTAACAATATATACGGAATTAAATAAAAAATAAATAAGGTTCTGAAGAACCTAGGGGCAGGACAAGCATAACGACCCAGATGTAGAGAATGGACTTGAGGACACAGGGAGGGGGAAGTATAAGCTGGGACAAAGTCAGAGATTGGCATGGACATATATACACTACGAAATGTAAAACAGACAGCGAGTGGGAGGCGGCCGCATGGCACAGCGAGATCAGCTTGGTGCTTTGTGACTGCCTGGAGGGGTGGGATAGGGAGCGTTGGGGGGAGACACAGGAAGGGGGAGATATGGGGATGTGTGTGTGTATGTATAGCTGATTCACTTTGCTGTAAGGCAGAAACTAGAACACCATTTTAAAGCAATTATACTCCAATAAAGATGTTAAATAAATACAAAAAAAAAAAAAGGACATTATCTGGGGAGGAATCTAGCAGCTGTGAGGTACTAGTGTCTATGACCATATCTCTCCTCATCTAGCCAGAGCCCTGTCTACCCATTTAGGCCAACAATCCCTGCTTATGTGCATCATGCTTTCCCAGTCAGCCTGTCTATTATTTTATTCTTAAACATGAAAGAAAAACAAAGGGTTTCTAGATATATGGGGAAATTGTGAGATTAAAAAAAAATAAAGCCAAGATAAATAGGAGGAGAACATGATCCTAGCAGAAACAGAGAATTCAGGGAATAAAAGAAAAGAGAATTTCTAAAACAAACAATGATCCTCTAAATTTGTATTTCTAGTAAGACTTAAGAAAATACTGCATGCATAAAACCAGAACAGAATACAATGAAAATGAATATTTGGAAATTTACAAATATAAATAGCAAATAAATGTTTAATAGAAGCACTGAAAAAACGGTACGGCAAGGTCTCAAACGTAAAACAAACATATTAGTGAAGTGATAAGAAATATAGAAGATCTATGCAGAGGGTTCAACATCCATCTAATACAGATTCTAGAAAGAGATCCAAAAAAATAAGAGGAGAGGAAGTTATCAAAGAAATAATATAATTGCTTAGAGTTCACAGGAGACATGGAATCAAAAGTGTCTTCAAATGAGGACAAAGTTACATGAAAAAGAACCCCCCTAAATAGATTTAGACCTGTCTCTAAAATTTTAGAACATCAATAATGGGGAGGCTATTTTAAAAGTCAGAAATCTGCAAGTAACCAGTGAGGAGTAAAAATCAGAATGGCATCTGACTTCTCAGAAGTGATACTGATGCTAAATGATAAGGCAGGAATTGTCTCAAAGTTTTATTGGAAAGGCTCGTCGACCTGGAAATTGATATTCCACCAAACTATCAAGCGAGGAAGGCACAATAAAAAGAATTTCAGGCATGCACAGATTCCGACTTACATAATATTTCCTGGCAGGTCATATAAGGAATTAGTTAATCAATAAGGAGGAAGGGAAAAATATCTAGAAAACAGTATCCGTTAGAAACCAGTTAAGGGAAAATTCAGAGTGATGGCTTGCAGCAATTTTAGAAAAGGCCTAATCCAGATTGCAGCAGGAGGATAAAGGGTTTCCTGGACAGGGTGCCCTGGGAACAGGTCTCAGTGAAGAAGCTTATATAATAGCAGCACACAGAAGGTTAAAAAAAAATTTTTTTTAAAGAAGCAATTAGAAACTCCAGAAAAAGCAAAACAAACACAAAACAAAACATAAAAACTAAAAATGAAGCCAAGTAAAATTTGGCACAATTTAAATCAACAGGGTGGAATGTTTCTAAAATTTTTTTGAAAAACATTCTCCTATGACACTGGAACCACCAAAAAGTGTGGTAATATAATCACATATTACTTGCTTCTGCAAGGAACAATATTTACATACTCATAAAAATGCAAATGCAGTTTACTGGGTTTTTTATTTTTTAAAATGAACCCATAGACAAATTATAGCACAGAACATATTATCAACCCTGACTTAAGTAAAAGTGTAAAGTTACAGTTGACAGAGATTGGGAAGTGGAGGGAGAAATGGAGGGAAGGGTAAGAGTGCTAATGTCTTTATGTTATTAAAAAGAAAAAATGGGGGAAGGGGAGCTCCAAGAAACAGTCTCTATTTCGTTGAACAAGAAATGGAGTTTAAGAAGATTCTTCTGAGGTTGCAGAGTGATTACTGAAGGAACTGAAAAAAGTGACAAACTATATATGGGAGGAGCATGGGCAAAGAAGGGGAGAAAAAGTATATGTATAAGTAAATCCTCATTATAGCCAGAAATCAGTAAATAATGTCTACATTTCATAATGCCATAAGCATATTATTTTTAAAAATATAAAGGTGACCTGCCAGAAAAATTAAGAGCAAACCAGTTTAAAGTAATGGCACTTGGGAAGCAAGACTAAAGGTAGAGAAGGGTGCAGAAGAGACTATACTGTCCAATAAATGTTTTTCCATACTATTTCACTATTAAACCATGCACACTAGGCATACCGTAATGCAAAATGATTTTTTAAAATAATGGGACATATCAAGGCATATACTCCCAGAGAACAAAGAGACATATACAACCATGTGTCCTGTAGCATTGTTTATAATAAATAGAAAATAGTTTTCTATCCATCAGCAGGGGAATGGATATATGAATTGTGGTATATATTCATAGGATGAAATATTATGGATCAAATTATTAAACTAAATTAAATATATCAACATGAAGATATCTCAAAAAGAATGCTGAAAAAAAAAGAATGCTGAGAAAATAATAATTTTTGAATGATATGGGAGATGTATTAATATTAACAATAACCAAATGTATTATTGTTCATTGGTCATGGATACATACATGCAGATGTAAGAAAAAAGGTGTATAAAAGCATGAACTAGACAAATACATACTATCTTCTTGAAAGTGGGTGCCCTAGGAAGGGAAGGAGAGACTAAAACTAGTAAGGGCAACAAGCAGGACAAACTTTATCTATAATTTTTATTAATAAAAATATATGAGGCAAATATGAGAAAATTTTAAGATATTGTGTTAGTACACAGACGTTTTTATATTACTCCATTTTATGTACTTATATTGTCTTAAAATAATTTTAAAGGGTAAAAGGAAATGGAACATACAAAAGAAAGAAAATCAAGGGGAAATTATGTGAGAGAATTTTCATCACATATGGTATCATCCTATACTGACGTTGTTTTAAACAAATGTGGGTTTTTTGGGAAATACCTCAGAATACTGGTTTTTTTCATCTTTGATTTGAATACTTACAGGTTTAGTATGGATTTTGATTTACTATAAAGGGAAGGAGAATGATAGCTTAAAAAGTGGAAGAAATTAATTAATTAATTTTAGGGGACATTTTAGAAATCAGGTTTTATTGTCTAGAAATTACAGGTATAGATAAAAATCAATGTTCAAAAAGATCCGAATTTGAAGAACAAATTAAGGGAAATAGTTTATACAAAAATTATTACCTCCTTTTAAACAATACTGTATTTGAATTGTTTTTAAAAACAATGGGCTCCCATAGTCCGTTTGCTTTGCAATGCATTGTGGGTTTTTTGTGTTTCCTTTTGTTTTAGAATTGGAAATCTCAAATTTTGCTTATCCATTTCATCATTTGATGGATATTTGGGTTGTTTCCATGTTTTGACCATTATGAACACTGTTGCTATGAACATTCATATACAAGCTTCTGTGTAGATATATGACTTCATTTCTTTTGGATATATACCTAGCAGTGGATTGTTGGGTCATATGGTAATTCTATGTTTAACTGTTGGAGAACTGTCAGACTATTTTCCAAAAGCGCTGCACCATTTTCACATTCCCATCAGCAGTGTAGGAGAGTTACAATTTCTCCACATTCTCACCAACACTTATTACCTGTCATTTTAATTATAGCCATCCTAGCTAGTGTAAAGTGCTACCTTGTGTTTTTGGTTTGCATTCCCCTAATCGCTAATGATGTTGAGCACATATATATTCATTTGTGCTTATGGCTATTGGTACATCTTCTTTGCAGAGATGTCTATTCAGCTCCTTTGCCAATTTTTTTGTGTGTTGATATGCGTAACATAAAATTTACCATTTCAACTATTTTTAAGTGTACAATTTAGGGGCATTAGTACATTAAGCAATACATTGTTAATATGGAATCGATGGCTAGGGTATCAATGTGAGTCCAATGGACCTGAGGTTAACCAAGATTTTCACACCTACAGGCTGGATGATCAAGACAAGCTACAGAACCACTCTGTGCCTCAGTTTTGTCATCAGAAAATATAAGGCTATTAGGTCTATGAGATAATTAAATAAAATAATATGAATATGAAAGTATGGAGCAGATAGTAAATTTGTCTTGTCCTCTTTAGAAATATAATGTGAATTATACTATATTATTTTTCCCTAAAAAAATATATTTTAGTTATTTAGGAGATTAAAGTAGAAGATGAAATTTTAAGAAGTTATTGAATTTTAGAAGATTAGATTTTTATCATTAGTAAAACCTTTGAAATTATATTCTTCTTTACTCTTCAAATATCCCCAAAACTGATTTATTCCTGATTGTGTACCTGTTAAACCCTAGTAATAAACTAAGCATCTTGAGGGCTAGTTATGCTTAAAGAATATCTTAACAAGATTATGAAGTCTAACACTGGCAAAAGTAAAAAAAAAAAAAAAAAAAATCAGTCTTACAAATAAGGACATTCACACCTACTGTACTTAAAAAATTCTTCACACTTCCTCAGTTTACCAGAACCTGGGGAAATGTGATGATATTTCCGTCTATTGTATATGTCTGCCAGATGATCTGCTGTGGCATTACACTCCTCCTCAGGGAGCTCAGCGGGGTAGCGCATAGGCTAAAAACAGTCACTGACTGAACCTACATCCACCAAGTGGTTCCTTTGTGTCGGACATTTTCTGGAAAAGGGAAAAGCCATTTGGTGCAGGTTCAAACTGCATTTTGCTTAGGTGGGCCTAATCATTTCCCTACCCTGGTAAACACTTAGAAACCATTTTCCTGGTGGTTCATAGAGGAGATTTCAGAGCTTAACATATTGAAGACAGAGTGTTTGAGCTTCTCTGAAAGAGACAGTAAGATGGTTATTCCCTACATTTATATGTACTGACATGGTGAAGCTTTTAATTTTTTATTTAGATAGGTATTTAGATTTTTTAGACAAAACTCCTCTTACATTAAAGGATGAAAAAAACCCAATATTTAAGAAAAATAATCTCCTTACTCTTTGTCTTTTAATCTCCCTGCTTTCAGCTTGCAAATGTGCTAAGGTACTTCCTACCACAGGGCTTTGTATTCACCAGCAGACTTCCTGGGCTCTACCCTCCACCACAAATCTTAGTTAATGACTGCTCATTTTCCAGATCTCAGCTCACCCCCATCCCACACACGACACTCAGCACACTGGGCCCTTTCTTTCACAATACGTAGTTTATCATTATTAGTGTCTGTAATATTATCATAATATATATTACATATAACATATATAATGTATATTATTTGTTAGTTCAGTTATAAATTGATTAATGCTTATCTTCCCCATAGACTGCACACTCCAAGAGTTCCTGTTTTCTGACCATTTTAACCCTAAGGCCTAGCATAGTGACTGGCATAGGATAACTATTCAATAAATACCCCTTGAATGAATGGATGGAATGAATTAATGAATTTTAAAATAAAACATTTTAGAGAGAGAAAAGAAAAGTTCTTTCTATTCTGCTTTTAACCAAGTCACTCCTCTATGACCTCACTGTCTTATTGCCTAGATGGTAAGGAAAATCTCTTACAAATTGTTTTCCCAGAGCCTAGCAACATCCTAGACTTACATGTAAATACTTATTCTCATTTTGTGCTTGCTGAATGAATGACAAACAAATACATATGGCTGAAATATCACTATCACTACAATAAACGTCACTGTAAGAATTCATAACGGAAGAGAAAGAAGAGGAATAAATACTTTACTAATTGAAAAAATCATCAGCTCTGCTTTAATGAAAGGAGACTCCGTGTCTTACAGTGAGTAAGGGCATAGCTGAGAAGTGTATGGGTGTGGGGCGGGTTAGGTTCAGGCTAAGTGAAGTTTCTATAACGAGAATGACCATATGTAAAACTACACTGCTACCATGTCTGAAGATATGGCACTGTCTCTTCCACTGAAAGATTATAATTTAAATGTCTGCATTATTTTGCCCACATTATTACATATCTGTTCACTAATTCATTCATCGGTAAACTGTAGAGCAGTGTTTTCTAACCGCAAATCATATCTGTTAGTATGTGAATGAATGTAGAGGGTTGTAACCAGTATTTTTGAAATGAAACAGAATTTTGAGAACAGAGGGTGTTGCAAATAGTAAAACTGTTTTGAGCATCTTTTGTTTCAGTTTTGTATATTATCTACATCTACTCATTTACTAGGTTGCAAGGTAAAGCATTTTTCTCACTGTGGGTCATGGTCAAAAAAAAAAAAAAAAATCGAAAGCCAGAGAGAACACTTACTAATAGAACAGGCTGCAAAGTCAGACAAATTAGAAAACTAAGCCAGACTCTAAAACAAGTTAGCTAACCATTATAAGCTTTAGGTTTTTTCTTCTATAAAATGGAGATTATAATACTTATCCCACAGGGTAACTGAAAGAATAACATAAAACATGTAAATATGTAAAATAATGATAACTAATATTTGTTGAGACAATACTGTGTTAGAAGTACTATCTTCTTTAGTCCACCAAACAACCCAATGAGGTAAGTTCTATTAAACCTCATTTTACAGGAGAGGAAACAGAGATACAGAGAATTGAAGTAAAAATCTTAATGAGTGTAAGAATATGTATCTCAGTCATTTGCACATAAATAAATGGACATTATTATAAGATAGCAGCAAGTCATTAATAAATCCTGACCCTAGTACTTTGCCTTTAGCAGGAGAAGCTCAACAATAGTTGTGATTGGTAAAACACAGCCCTTGAACTCGGAACACTCTTCACAATAAAAAATAAAATGCTCCAGGAACTTAAAGGGGGCAGAAATTCTTCTGAACTACATTTGTTCACAAAAGGCTTGGGGAAAGAAGAGCTTAGAGCAAGGTCTTCATTGACGTGGAAGGGTCTGTAGAGGTGAGGAGAATAGTGTAGGCATGACTAAGGCCCACGGACAGAAAAAATGAAATCTGTAGGTTGATAACAGATTGTAGAGAGAAGTCATTGAGTACTTGATCTTGTAACTAAAAGAAAACCACTGAAGACTGGTAACAGTGACTAATGATGACACAATTACTGAGACTGCATAATAACCTCCATATGATTATTGTTCAAAACAGCGTGAAGATATTTTGCCATGAAAATTGAATTCTATTTTCCCAATTTTATGGGTGGAAAACCAACCTTGCTTCAAGGGAAATTATGGGAATTAATGATACATTTGTTAAACTCTAGAGTTTTCTGAGAAATTCTATTATAAAGTACAAATTATTTTATTAGAGTTGACTAATTGTTTCATAAAGTAGCTTGAAAGGAACTATCTTCATAAATGTAAGTTTTATTATGATAATTGCATTTTTCAGATTGTAGTATTTGAGGAAAGGATTATTTATATAGTTTTTAATTGATTTAAGTAATTATGCAGATAATTACAAGGGTTAAAAAATATTGATTCCAGCCTTTTCCTAAGGACAATCAATTTATACCAAAAAAGTATATACAAATATTTGTTCTCCACCAGATTTGACTCTAATATTCTAATATTTATTTTATTATATACTGTGACACAGAAGAAAGATATGTATTTGTTAACTCAGATGATAAACTACCTATTGAATTTTTTTTGTCCTGGTTTCAAATCCCTGCATCTTGCTATTCTTGAAAACAAATAACAGATTAAATAGACTCATATTAAGATGAATTGAATAAAATAAGATTTAAACCTTATCCTTAAAATGTTTTAAACCTTAAAAATGTTTGAAGCTCTAGAAGGCATATAGCATCTAAAATGTGATCTTATATATTCTGGGGTTTAAAAAACTGAAAAAGGGACCTTCTGAAAATTAAGTCCTTGTGCCCAGGAACAATTCTTGGGGTTTGGAACATCTTCCCAAAACAGCTTTTTCATCCTACAAAAGATAAACAAGGCATTAGAAGTAACGAAAAACATTCACACTGAAAATGTTAACAGTTAATAAATGTACAAACTAGAAATTTATCTACCAGACTGGTTATGCCTCAGTAGGATCAGATTCACTTTCACATGCTCTACCATGAAGATCTCCACCAACTTTCTGTCTAGACCAAAGTTAATGATCACTATAATTAACATAGCCAACTCTTATTAAAAACTGTTTGCCAGGCACTGTGCTAATAAATGTTTTGCACAGGTTTTTCTCAGAGAAAATTAAATATTAAATAAGGCCATCAATTGAGTTTCAGAAACAATTCTACTGGATATGGCCCGATCAGCTCACTTGACTGAAAGGTAAATTCAGATTGTAAAATCACTTTTCCCTCTTCACTGCTAGAAGACAAAATTTTCTGTAGAGATTTGGCATGTGTGAAATAACCTCAATGGTCCGGACCTCTCAGCACAGAGTAATGGGGCACCCAAAGAACCATCCAAGAAATTCAAGGCCATTTGCCAAACCAAACAGAATGGAGCCACTCAGCGCTGACGTTTAAAAAGCAGAATGCCTACTGACCATAAGTGAACTGACGGCTTCAGATAAATCTTCACCACTAAAGGTTCTCAACCTAGATTGTACAACTTTGAAAGCCATTCTTCTCACCTCTAAGAACATACTGCCTAGGATTTCCTATTATAAGCTTGTTATTTCATGAATGTATATACAGTAAAAAAAAAAAAAAAACTAATTTCTTTCCTGAGGCTTATGTGTACTAGCAAAACCGAGTGTGGTTTCCTGAAATCAGGTTTTTTCTTTTTACGCCATCTCATTGCCATCAAATACATATAAAAATATTTAGAACACTTCAGTGTTTCTGATTTGGATCTAAAATCAAGGTTTAAATATGTTCAAGATTTTAACACCAAGTACAATACCTTTGGTGTGATATTAACAATGTTCCAAGCAATAAGATGGAAGAGGAAATAATTATTGGCACAATTACATATAGACCTGCATCATGCTGGTGTTTTTCATCATCTGAAAAAGAAAAAATTCACACAACTCTGAAGCTTGAGGAAATAACATCTTTCTGAATCAGAAATTATAATAGACTTTTTTTCTGATTTCAACATAAATCTGAACGACCTTTAAAGATATAAAAATCAGAAAGAGGAAGATAAAAGTATAGCTTTGATCACATTAATAAAATTATTATTTTGGTCAGAATTATGCTTCTTGTAATTTAGCAAAACATTTTTTCAAAATTATTTATTTGCCAGCTCTCTCCATCTGGTCACTTTTAGATTATATGAGTCCAAGTGTCAATAAAAGTTGTTATGATGACTCTTTGTTTCAGCATCTGCTTTTAGAGAAGGCAACCTACAACACCCACCAATCTCTATCTTGCTCACTCCAGACACATTGACCTCCTTACTGTTTCTTGAACCACAAAGCACGCTCACTCTTCAGGGCCTTTGCACTTGCTATCCCCTTGCTGAAATGCTCTTCCCCTTTGTTCTTGCAGGGCTTTACCCAAATATCACCTTCACAGAGAAAAAGACCGTTTTGGGCCATCCTTACTAAAGCACCACATTTTAACTCTATCCCTTCATTTTATTTTGCTTCATGCACTTATTTCTATCTGACATTATATTATACATGATTTGTTTATTGTCTGTCATTCTTATTAGAGTACTGGAGTTTAAGCTCCATTTAGGGCACAGACTTATGTTCACTGTTCAATCCCCAGTGCTTAGAACAGTGTTCAGTGTATATTTGTTGAACAATACATGAATGAAGCTTTATAATTATTTTAATTCTAAAACCAGGTGAAATGTTTCTCTCTTGAAACTTCATTATTGGGTTGCTTGGATTTGAAGACAATCTGAAAAGTAATAGCAGAATCAAAATGTTCCCACTTCAAGTACAGTAAGGTGAATCAGAAATATAAGACACCCTGTGAACTTTTTTCTATAATTATTGCTACAGTTTTATTTTCAGAAAAAGATTTCCTTTAGAAGATGATTAAAATTTAAAGACTCATAAATATGAGTCAAAACATATTGTTTGGGGTAGGTGTATTTATATTAATTGTACAGAAAATTAATATTTTTCCAATTAATCTTTATGATGATGTATTTTATTGTATAGCTGGATACTTCCCTTTATTTTGTTTCCATCAACTTTTAGACTGAAATTTTTACTTACCAATACAAGAATACAATACCACGCCTGATTATTCTTCTTACCACCACCATGGAACCATGTACCCTTACTGCAGTCACCCATGAGGCATCTACATAAGACTCTGGGCTATTCCATGATTCCATCAGAAAGAAAAGAATCAGATGGCAGCATTACTGCTAGCTAAGGAGGAAACCACAAATCTGTGTAAAAAGAAACTAAAAGTAAACATTTTTACCTTGGGTGAAACTATCAATTATCTTCGGTTTCCCCACTCCCTCCATAAATATTGGGTAAAGACTGAACTGATACTTCTCAATGGGGATAAAATGATCTGAGGAGAAAAAATATTTTAAAGAGTCATTCCCACTGAATTAATATAAATGAGTGAAATCTATGTAAAAAAAATGTTAAGTGACTCTTATGTTTCCATGGATGTAAAACTGATGACTTATGGGTTGAAACTGATGGATTAAAAACTGATGATTGTTACCTATGGATTGAAACTGATAATTAGGGAGTTTCAAAGACAATCTAAGCACTACCAATTCTACTGTAATGACAATAATTTCACAAATAATGTTTTAAAATCTTACCCAAAGATAGAAGATTGCAATTTTTCAAAGGCATGTTCCAGTGATAGCCGGTTTGTTCAAGTTCAGGGTGTAGGAGTTGTTTTATTTCCCTTTCCAGGACGATACACTCTACCTCCTAAGACCAAAGCCAGCAATATTCCCTTTTCATAAGAATTTAGTTTACTTAGCCTCCCCATTCAAGGCAGCTGGGAGACTAAAGTCTCATGAAATCCCATGCAGAGAAGATGGGAGTGGGGACCAGGAATTACCTTATATATCCAGGCGTCTAGATCTACGGAGGATGATCACCTTCATAGCAAAGCTCAAAATGGATCTATCAGTGATCTACCATTTTTACAAATGCTAGTAAGATATAAATATTATTCCACAAGAGATAAATCTCTTTGAAGCACAGAGAGCAACCACCTAGACAACAGTATAGTAATGAACTGGATTTAGTTCTCTATCAATAATTTGTTTCTATCTACCTTGATGCTAAATTCTAGGGTCTTTGCAATGAAATAGAAGTATGTGCCTTTGGGATGATGTTGTAAATAAGAACATGGCAATCCTTAGCTTCCCTGCTTAAACCTTACTCAGACTTGGAGACTCTGTATTGTGCACTAATATTTTGTATTTTAATCACCTTGTGGGGTAACTGGTCTACTTTGGGAATATTATGCTGGCTTATGATCCTCAGACCTTCAGCCTGGCCCTCCCACTCACTGCTAGTGGCATCATAAGTTGGTACACAATTTGGGAAAACAATTTGTCAGTAGCTATCAAAAGCCATTAAAATGGTTTTAAAAAAAGGTTAAGCTGGAAGCAACATAAATGTTCTCAAATAAATAAATGGTTTATGTAGATTCTGGAATAAAATGCTATACAATCATTTAAAAAATAGTTATAAGGATTGTGAACAAAATAGAAACATGCTTGTGATATATCAAAGGAACAAACCATAAGAAAAGTGGTAGATGATATGATTACAATTACATAAAATATTTAAATGGAAAAGGATCAGATGAAATAGAATTAAATGTTTGTAATAGGATGATAATTTAGGCAGCAAGATATATCATCTATATTTTTGAAGTTTTCATCAACTATCTTATTTGAATTAATAATCTGTAGCATCATACTAATCCATAGGAGAAACTTAAAGTACAGTAAGCTTACCGTGGACATAATACTTCTTAACAGAGGAAGGGATTCTAAGCCATTTAATTTCATTGTCTTCATGAAGAATCTTCCACTCAAGAATAAAATACATCAGATTGTAATCACTGGGTGATAGCATCCAGGAAAGAATTACACAACTGCTGTTTAAAGGATATGCACTGAGTGACTGCACGATATTTACTGTGGGGAAAGCAAGGAAATTTATTTTTAAATTCAAAATTAATGAAGATCTCCTAATTGCCTTTCGGAACATATAACCTACTGAAAAGGGGAGAAGGAAGAGAAAGCAGACATTTATACAAATAAATAAAGCAGACATTTATACATGGCAATTATTTTTGTATCACAAGAGTCATATAAGCAGAGAGGTGTGGGAATATATGCTATGAGGAGAAATAAGATTCTACCTAAAATCCAAAAAAGAGATTTTTGGATATGGTCAAAAGGTGTTCTCTACTGTAATACTGTACAAGCCTATTAATCATTCTAATTCCCTCCAAATCTTCTCTCCCACTGATGGAGTCAGTGCTTTCAAAGCACAAATCTGATCATTTTAACACACTCTCCAGAGTCCCACTTAAAAGCCTCCAGACTTCCGCAGGTGAGAACAAAATTCCTATCATGCCTACAATTCCCTGAGGGCCACGCCTCAGAGCCTCTGTCGGCCTTTCTGGACTTTTTTTGCACCAGCGCCAACCAGGTCTTCCTTCATATCCTCTCCTGGACTACAGAACTTTTGGTCAGATTTTTCCTCTCGCGGGAGCACTTCCCCCGACCTTCTGCGGAAGTTTAATTCCTCTACTGTATCCTCAAGAAAGCTTCTCTGACACTCAATACCAGGTTAGGCTCTTATTTTCTTTTCTTTTATAAAATTATACTCTTTTCCTGGGAACACTCTTCTCAGTTTGTAAACAGGCATTAACTTGCATGATTATTTGATTCATGTTTGTCTCATCTATTGGACTCTGTGAATGCAAAGTGAGGTGTACCTTTTCTTACCTTTGCTCATGGGCCATGAGAATGTTAAATTAAAATTTGCAGAAGAAGCACCAATTGAATTGACGGCCAGAACGGTAACAGAGTGTGCTTGCTCTGTCCAAAGGAAAGTGAATTTAGTGTGATTTCCTACATCTTCTGACCATGTTCCATTGCGGGAAGTATGATGTTTCACCACGTATCTTCTCACACTGCACAATGAGTCATTTTTCATCAGGGGCTGCGGTAAACATAAAAATTGATTAGCTCAAGGGCTACAGTGCTTTTTATACTGACTGAGCTCACGGAACTCCTATTAAACATTTCCCATTGGTAAGCAGGGGCCAGGCCAGAATTCAAGGCTGAGGTCTGGGGCTCTGACCACAGTCTCCCTGAAGCCGTCTGGGTGGCTACGGAGCATGGGAAACTTATCTCCCCCCCTTTTGGTTTTTTCTTTTTAAGACTCAAAGACTAAATCATTTGAAGATAATGAAGTATGGATACAAATAGGACACTTTTCTACCTGGAAGTCTCACTCTAATTCTAGAGAAAAGAAAGACTGAAAGAGAGTTGAGAGTTTCTTCATCTAAAAAGCAAAAAAGGAATAACCCTCTGTTTTCATAAAGCAACAACTAGAGAGAGTTGAAAAGATATTAATCATCACTTCTATTAATCCTGGTGAGACTGGTCACTCATCCTTTTTCTTCCCTTGATATGCTGCCCCTTCCAGTAACAGAGGCTATCAGGACAGTGTACGTGGAACCCCAGAATTTGTGTCTTTAGTTAAAAAAATATCATACCAGGTCACTGATGATTCAGTGTAAAATATATAATTAGTCCAATTGTATTCATCCGTTCTACAGAATATAACAATATGTCCCACTTCCCCCATCACCTTCACCTGTTTCAGGTAAGATTTAAGTGCTACCAATCCCTTGTAAACCCTCAGAAAGTTTAACTCTATACAACAGACTAGAACAGTGCTTCCCAATTTTTGTCATTGAGATTCTTCTAAGTCAGAAATTGAGAAACATAAGTACAAACAAAGATAAATATGTCCCTGCACGGCGTGGAAGAACCTGGGTAGGTGGTAAGATTTTAGCAGCCTCTGCAACAAATAAATGTCTGAAAACTCATGCAAATTTTGCATTTTGTTTTTTTAAAAAATCTATGTCAGTTTTCATATACAAATATTTACTTTCGTAACCATCAAGTAAAATTGATGATAAAGTCCTTACTTTCTAGTCCTACAAGCTGCTCTAGGCTCATCTTGTGTTATTTCCTGCCCCAGCCCTATAACCCAGCATTTTTTCACAGAGCCCTAGTTCCTTTCATTGGAGAATAGTATTAGAAACAAATCTGGGAATACTCCTTACTACCAGAATATGGATTTCTCAGCTTACAGATCAAGGAAATACGTCTGTGTATACTACATCTGTATACACACATATCTATGAAAATTTCTAAATGAATCCATCTGTATCCATATTAAGCTAAACATGAGTTCATACTGACGTCTCCAACCCTAATCCATTACCACATGGATCATTCCGATCTTCTCCTTGCTTGTCTGTAACCAATTCGACAGTGAGAAACCTGGTTCCTTCCTACCATCCATCATCCTATGCTTAATTGTTCAATTCCAGTTTGCATATCTAATGATACAAGAACTGTTAACCCATACCTCGTGAGAGAAATGACTTTATCAGCTAGGACACAGTGGTTATGTACAGTTTCTTTTGCCTTTAGTCTTAAGAATCTACTCATTAACAAGGTTACCTAGGCCTGAACCTTTTTCTCCCAACTCCTTCAGTAAGACTGTTCCATACACTTGTAATACAGTTAGTTTCTCTTACTGCAGTCTGGATTCCATCCTGGGATTCTCCAACCTCTTAACGATTTATCTTTAATTTGTATACACTAAGGTGTTTTCTTTGTGGTATAAGGTTTTATGAGTTTTGGCAAATGCATAATGCTAGGTACTCACCAGGACAATATTATACAGAATAGTTTCACCATCATAAAAAATCCCCTGTTCTTCACCCATTCAAACTTTTCCCCATCAACCAAACCCCTGGAAACCATTGATCTTTTTGCCATCTCTACAGTTATGCCTTTTCTTGAATGTCCTGTAAATGGAATCATAATGTAGCCCTTTAGGCAGCCTTCTAGCTCTTAACAACATTCATTTAAGAGTCATCCATATCTTTTTGTGGCTTTAGAGCAGTTTCTTTTTATCGCTGAATAATATTCCATTGTATGAAAGTACCAAAGTTTTTTGTAAGAAGCTACCAAACTATATTCAAAAGTGGCTATACCATTGTCCATTCCCACCAGCAGAGAATAAAAGTTCCTGTTGCTTTGCATGCTAGCCAGCAATTTATTGTCAGTTTTTTTGGATTTTAACCATTCTAATAAGTGTGCAGTGGTATCTCATTGTTGTTCTAATATGTATTTCCCTAATGACAAATGATGTTTGCTATGGATTGAATGTTTGTGTCTCCCTAAAATTCGGACCAAAAAAAAATACATTCACTTGGGATAGAAATAAATTCATTTGGGGGAGAGAACGCTTTGAAAATTTCTAAGCTGTATACTCATTGTTTTTGGAAATATCCATTGTGTATTTGCCATCATACAAAAAGAATAATCGGGCTTTCCTGGTGGCGCAGTGGTTGAGAGTCCGCCTGCCGATGCAGAGGACACAGGTTCGTGCCCCGGTCCAGGAGGATCCCACATGCCGCGGAGCAGCTGGGCCCGTGAGCCGTGGCCGCTGAGCCTGCACGTCCGGAGCCTGTGCTCCGCGACGGGAGAGTCCACAACAGTGAGAGGCCCGTGTACCGCAAAAAAAAAAAAAAAAAAAGAATAATCTAAATGCCCTTGAGATATGTAGGGAAGGCCACGTTGACTCTGTTTAGAATTAAATACAAATGGAATTTTTGGACTTGAAGGAACACTAGATATCATCCAGTCCAATCTTATGTTGACACAGATGAGGAAACTGAGGTTGAAGGGTCTAAGTGACCTTGTCAAAATAGCACTGATTAACTATACTATGTCAAGCCAAGAATAGAATTAAAGTCTCCAAACTCCAGGCCAGTGCTCCCACCATTCTACACCTTGGCTCTCTGTAATCACTTCTCCAAATTGAAATAAACTTGGGATTGCAGAGACTAAAAATGACAGAATTATTAAGTAAGTCTTTTTTACAATGAAACAAATCTTTCAAGAGTATAGAAGTAAAATTTAAGAATAACATAAAAATCAGGAATACCTTCCAAAGCAAAGTGACATTTCTCTCTTTTTTAGTGTTGTCTTCATTAATTATTCTCCAAAATTCAGGTCCTCTGATAGGAACTGCAAAATAACAAGGAGCCCAAGTTGTATATGTGTTCTTGGAAGGATTACTTTTCAGTCACATTGGAAGCACATACTTGTGCATTTTTAAGACACGTTCACAAAATCTTTGCAAACCTTTTATATCCGTGACAATTGTGTAGGCTGGAGTACTCCAATTACTCCAATATCCCAGTCCATCTAGCCTCTTACAGCGCACCTGGACAGCATAGACTGCACACAGGTCTGGCACCGGGAAACTGGCAGATTTTAATTTTGCATCATACACCTCAAATACCTATAAAATAAGTCAAACTATTAGATTGATCGTTACTAACACATATGTAGCTAAAGGGCCCTGAAGTGCATTTTATTTTAAACCCTAACACTACTCCAAAATTAAGAGAGAACTGACTGTGTTTTCTGGCTTTATAAATACTCTTATTAGGCTTGAATCATGAGCTACTTCAAGTTAAGGATTGCCTCAGTCATCTTGTTATTTCCATCTCGTGACAAGATTTGGACTGGCCCACTTGCAACCTCACTTCCCAATCACTCTTTTACCCTACTACTAATCTCTGTCCACTAATCCTCTATACACAAAGACTTTTAAGAATTTTAACCTAGTGGTTAGATAGGGCCTCCTGCAGAGAATCTCTGATATTCAGTCTCCTCAATAAGCAAGTAAACTGTCACATTTATTACAGCTGAACTCATTGTGATCTAATTCTATTCTAGGGTTCCTGCTATTTCTAGGTCTTTGCAGGCTGCCATCAGAAAACTGACACAGGAAGGCATCATATGCACACTTGCCACTATGGGTGTGATTCTGGTTGTTTGATAAAAGCAGCTTCTTCCAAAATGTGTCCCACTGAACATGTGTGTACTAAAGAACATTGTTAAAGGGAAAAAGATTCCTTGGTAAAATGAGTTTGAGAAACATAGGATGAAATAAAGTTACAAATGTTTCTTAAATTCAGGACTTCTCTAAACCTTTAATATGTAATATACCATGATTCTACACTAAGGACATATGGTGATTCAGGGTTTCTTAAACTTTATTAAGCCATGTGATCTTTCTTCAAGAAACATTGTATGGGACCAATGTACTATAAAACACATTTTGGGAAATGATAAATAGCAGGAAAGTTCATTTCTTAAAAGGGTTAGAATTAGATCAATCTATTTAATAAAAAGAGCTATGGAATACAGGAGGATGTACTTTTATGCCAATAAAATAAACCTTATGCAATAAAATTCTTAAACAGTTATAAGAAATAATATTTAGTGAGGCAAGCTGAAGAAATTTCCAGGTAAAAGGTACCTTCCATTGTACTTTTTTTCCACTTAAACCATAGCGAATCTGGAACTGAAGATTATTCTCTGGAAAGACTGGCTTCTCCCAAGATATTTTCAATAATCCAATTTTTACAGTAATTTCTGCTTTCACACTAGATGGAGGCAGTGGTTTCACTAGAAAATTTTTTTAAAGTATTATATAACAGTAATTTAAACAGTAACAATACTTTTAAAATGTTATGATGTTATACTATTCCATATCTTCTATTTGTAAAGTAACATCTCTTTCTCAAAACCTTCTCCTTCATTATCTCATTTGATCCCCTACAACTTTATGTGATACATAAGAAAGGGATTATCTCTATTTTGAAAATAGAGAGGTTGATTGAAAAAAGATCAATGCATCGTCCACGTCACTCTGCACGTTAACTGTAAGACCCGATTAGAAATGGAACCATTGGCTCTGCATGCAAAAGATACCATACTGATCATATGAGGAATATCAGTAGCAAACTCTGTATATAGAGCTTTCATTAAAAGCAAAAAACTATACACCACATTCATTTCCACATGTGTGATTTTCAAAATCTTCTACTGTCTGTTGTTAGGTATTTCTAGGTCAAGGTGAGAGGAAGTCTTCCAGAGTAAAGCCTTGGTTCTCTACAATCTGAGGAAAATAAGCTTTTTAAAGGGTAGAAATAGAGGCAAAGATGAACAGAACAGCAAGGGCTTTAAAAAATAATAAAAGGCAACATGCAAACTCAACGTATTTGGGAACTAACATCTCACAGCTCAAGCACAACAGTGTGAACCTCTGAAGCTACAGACTTCATCAACAATACTTCCTTAGACTACTGATGACCAAAACACCTAAACTTTTTAATTACTATACAGTATCTCATGCTTATTCAATTCCTCATATGCCAAGAAGATGTTCTTCACCAACCAGTAAGATGACATATATTTCATCTCTTGAAAAGATAATTCCTCTTCAGGAAAGGAAGTATGAGCATTCAAGAGACCCAAACACATTAAAGCTGTGATTGCACTTGATGGAATCATATGGCTATCACATGTATATAGTCCACGAATATCTAGTTTATAGAAAGAATGCTTTGAAGTACAATGGTTTATGTGATCCCCACAATACCCACATTAGGGAGGTAAAAGGAGCTTTCTACATTCTATAGGTGACAAAATAGTCACGGAGCACTTAAGTGACCAGCCCACGTTTACAAAGCTAGTAATAAGTGGAGCTGGCATTTGGATTCCAAAGTTGAATTTTCACATTGTTTTCTAGTACTCGGTAGGCAATATAAGTGCAATTTAAATGCCTTATGTTAGTACTGAAAAGAATAACATCAAAAATTGTTCAGATATCGAACTGAATCCATGTTGCAGTTGTCGTATAATACATGTGAGGGTATATCTGTGCATGTCTGTAGGGTAGGGAAGTAGGACAGTTCCTTGCTATCTTAGGATATTTAGTACCAGAGAAGTATTGCTTACAGTAAACTCACTTAAAATGGAACCAAACTAAATAGGAAGGGGCGGTGAGAGGGCAGATCAATTAACTGGGACTTCATATTGAAAAACTTTTTTTAATTATGACAACTTTATGCTATATTTAACAAAATATAGATTTGAATTCAGATGTGTACTAATTATTTGAAAATACAGTGGATCAAATGTTAATTTCTGGTACAATTCCCCAACAAAATATTATATAGCATCAAAAGATACTCTTCTACATTTGCTGCAAAATCATAAATGGATCATTTCCCAAAGATTTCACAGTGGGGCTTCCCTGGTGGTGCAGTGGTTGAAAGTCCGCCTGCCGATGCAGGGGACACGGGTTCGTGCCCCGGTCCGGGAAGATCCCACATGCCGCGGAGCAGCTGAGCCCAGTGAGCCATGGCCGCTGAGCCTGCGCATCCGGAGCCTGTGCTCCGCAACGGGAGAGGTCACAACAGTGAGAGGCCCGCGTACCGCAAAAAAAAAAAAAAAAAAAAAAAAAGATTTCACAGTGATACTTAGAGTAACATATCAAAATCTCCAAGGGGTCTCTTATTCCTTTGAAATCAAAATATCCTTTTAAAAGAATGTTTAAAATGTTATAATGGATGTCATCATCCTTGTCTATTTTCTCTTTATTTCACTTGAGTTATTGTGAATCCTTCTGCTTCCTACCCAGCCTTACAAATTAAAGCCTTGAGCTATGACTACTCAGATTACAAAAACCGTCAGAATATCCAAATTAAACTTTTAGATTAAAAGCATCAAATGTTTTCATAAGTACATTGGGAAAAAAACATAAAATAGTGCATTATTTAGAATAATATTACTACTAAATTTATACCCAGTGATCAATATAATTCATCAAATTATATGCTGAAAATCTTCCTATTATTGATTTAAAATGAAGCCAAAAGTATCAAACTTTCTAAGGCTAACTGTCTTTTCAATTCCACTGTAAGTAGGAAAAAAAACTTTTTAATCTAGTGTGATCAGAAAATTCAACAGTTACCCTGAACCAACCTGAATCCAAATATGCTAATAAAAATGAAGACATACATATAGTTTTTGACATACCCACGGAATCAGGAATGACACATGTTGGTGGAGAGTCCAGTGAACCCAAGGAGTGATTAATTCTAATCCACATTGTATAGCCGGATAATAGAAAGATTGGCTGAAATAGGCATTCATAAAAACCATCTCTCTGCAAGTGGCAATCTTTGGGTTCAGATATGGGATGGATAGATGGAACATCAGAACAGTAAAGGCTGCTCCTTAAAAGATACAAAAACAATCAATAAATATACAACACTGATGAAAGCAATATTTCAGAATTCTGCTTTGTTATTTAAAATAGACAGTTTTTGCTCCATCTAAAAGTAGTTGTTCTTATTAGAAAGGCATTTTTGAATTCTCAGCTATATCACAATCTTTCCATGAAAAGAGAAAATAACCCTTCTTAAATATTTCACTAGACAGTAAGTGGGTACGCAAATGAAATAAATGGCAATGTTCTAACAGGGAGGTAGGGATCCAATTGGAGATAGAACTTACAACACTTTGGAAGCTACGCTAATATACCGAAGTGATCGAATTTTTAAAATAAAGATCACAAGTGGTAATGGGGAATTCCTGATATGGAAAGGAAGATAAATTCCTTGCACTTTAAATTCCACAAAACAAATTGAAAACATAATGATAGTAGATTGTAGGTTAATTGACATTGTCCTAATCTTTTCTAGTTCAAAGCAATATAATTAAAATAATATCAATTATTGACTTCTATATGGATCATATAGTCAGGTATATCACTTATTTTCTCAGAGAAGAAAATTAAGAAAATATTTTTTTATCACTACATCCCAATCAACACTCCACCTCAGAGAATACAAAGCATTTCTCCTCTTCTTTGCAATAGCCCTTCTGCCATTATTTGCTTTAAATATGGTATTTAAGTGGCTAAAGTAGCAGTTACTGTTTCCATAAGAATGGGAGTAAGGAGGTTACAAGAAAATGAAAAATCTATATTTTTCTGTCTTTCATTTTCCATTTTTTGTGACTCCTTTTTCTTCCTATTTCCTCAAAATTACAAGTGTTTGTGTGTGTGTGTGTGTGTGTGTGTGTGTGTGTGAATCAGTGTGGTGGGTGGGGTTAAATGAGAAAGAGGGATGAAGAGTCATCTGTGCATAAAAAATAAGAACCATGACCTTGTACAGAAGCACACTAATAGTCCACTTGGAATCCAAAGGTTAGCATCATTATCGTCACGACAGATATAACCATTTATTGAATGTTTACCAGCAGAAATCATATCACTTAACTATAATTAAATAAAATGTCATTAATTCTCACAGAAACCCTGCAAGTCCTATTATTCATTCCATTTTACAGACAAGGAAATTGAGGCCTTAGAGAGGTTAAAAAAACTTGAACACATATATTCAGCTAGTTTCATGGTTCTATAAATATCAGGAAGATAAATGAGTCCAAATGCTTATGGAATGGTTGTCCACAAACACCATTTTTAATGTGAAAATGCCATGGAAAGAAAGTAAAGACAGATTACAAAAGTAAAATGGTATGCCATGAATATTCTATTGATTTTAAAGTTCTCATATCAGGTAAGATGAAGACAGCTATGATTCCCACGTGAGAAACAAAGAAATTGCCTCATTTTTTTCTAATATTACTTAAGAATAGACTGGGAGCATTAGGAATAGGAATCAGAACACAGTATTTGAGGAAATGGATTTGTTTTTCAAGCAGAAATTTTAGATTTTAAGAATAAATGAGCACAAGCTATACAAATTGAAAGTCCCAGTACAAACTGAGACAGGGTGTTTAAGAGTAGTACACACACTTGAAAACTACTAAAGAATGTTATAAAAATTGTCCTAATCAAGAGTGTTATTATTTTAGATAAAGGTCTCTGTAGAGAGAAGAATACTATAGGAAGACGATGACTTTAATTCTTTTCAAATCAGAGAATGGTAAAAAAAAAAAAAAGCCACGCAAATTACTCTTTACTAGAATTGTTTAATCCTTATTAAGTAAACAAAGTTATAGTTACCAAAGGGGAAAGGGCGGGGAGGGAGGGATAATTTAGCAGTTTGGGATTAACAGATACCCAGTATTATATATATAATAGATAAACAACAAGGATTTACTATATAGCACAGAGAATTATATTCAGTATCTTATAATAACCTATAATGAAAAGAATTTGAAAAAGAATAGATACATATATATATACATATATATATATAACTGAATCACTTTGCTGTACACCTGAACATTGTAAATCAACTATATTTCAATTAAAAATAATAATAATCTTACCTATTTCTAAAGACCATTCATATTATCTCTTACAATATCTGTACCACTACCTCCAACCTTTTTCTAAAACATTAATCTTCAGCAAATGATACAAGGCTTCTATAATCCTTGATATTCTCCTCTAGTCAATTCTCCAAGTCAAATTAAAATGTATAGACATTAATTTTTTGGATTTCATTTACTAACTAAAATGCAACTGTGGAGAATTAACTGATCATCAGAAAAAAATAATCTGAAGCAAAAACAAATTACAATCTTTTTGTGTGTGAATTTTTTCAAGAATCACCAATTTATTTAACCCTCTAAAAATTTCCTAATTAAGAATATTCTACCTTCGTCTTTTGGGAATAAATCTACAAGACTACTGCTATGGTGATATTCTACAGGAGATGTTTATCTCACCATATCCACAGAAAAATAAAACAGCAAAAATATACATACCTCTGATACCTCAACTGCAAAGTGCTTCCCACAAGTGATTGGATTGCACTGGGTGACCATCTGCAAGTCATTTTAGTTAAGTACCCATCAGTTTCACATGATATATTGATATTGACATCTATTTAAAACACATTAAAATATTACTATAAAGCAAAAGCACCAAAACATTTTTAATGAAAATAAAATTTCCTTAACATCTTCAATGGGACTCTAAGATAGAGTCCATAATAAAAATGTATCTCATGGAATAAAATGAAGAAAATCCCAGGATTCTTACCAATCACATATAATTCAGCATAACGATGGTGGCACTCATGCTCATTGCAGCAGTACACTGCATCATAGGTGAACTTTCCTCGGGGTTTGGTTGCATTCAAATTAGGAAAAGTAACTTTGCTAACATGGTCACCCACAACATCATACTGGCTTTGGGGAATTTTCTCAGCTAAATTCATCCACCAAACAATCTTTTTTGAGGAAACTATCTTGTTTTCATTTTTATAGATGCAGTGAAAAGAAACGTTAGACCCAACGGTTGTCAGAATTTTAGGTGGAAAGTATATGACATCTGTAATGGGGAAAGAAAAGGTAGGATGTTAGATGAAGACAGAAAACATCACGTAAGCAATTGATACCATGTAAAAAAGATTCACAAGGCATTCAGGATTATACTGCCCAAAATAAAATGAGTGCGCTGAGGACTGCAGAACTGTAGCTGCCTGTTCGTGTACAGTTAGTAAGTGTCCCAAGCATTCCCATTCCCAAGTGACTTGAGCCTCCATAAATGTCCTCAGTATTTTCTAAACACAGAGACTTATGCATTATAAAATATGTTTTAGACAGTAATTGTCACTTGCTAACTGATAGGCAGGAAATTAATGAAAATGAAATGTAGTCTAATTCCACAATGGTATGTCTTCCATCAGACTCTGCTTTCAGAATCAGTGAACCTTAGCGTAAGTTCTTAAGTCAAATCCCTACAAAACAAAATCCTGAAGAATAAATGGTGATAGCCACTGTCTCGTTTGGATACATGAAAATTTCAAGTAAGCAGGTAGAGAAATAAGCTTTAAATATGAAAACTTGTTAGGAAATGTAAAATCAATGGTGCACCAGTAAACAAAGCAGGCAAAACTGTAAATACTGTTCTGTAGTATCATTTTAAGTTATGTAGTGCCAGTACCCTGTGGTTGAGGACAAGGGGAATCCGTATTTTTCTAAAATATCATTTTTAATGCCTATACACTATTCCATACTACTCTTTCAGTCTCCTATTGTTGGAAACATAGTTTGTCTCTATGTTTTATTAGAAACAATAAAAATAAATGAATGTTTACATAGAACGGAATTATTTCTGCCATAGTGTATTACAAAGACAGGGTATTTCAGTTGTACAATTTAAGGTAAGCTATTTTCTGCTGATAGAATATGAATATCTGTTTTCATACATATTTGGATTACCCTCAAAACAAGTCCAAAAAAACCTTGACTAGTTTTTATTATTTTTCTCTTTTCAGTAATAGCATGCTAAACTCCATGCCTTTATATTTATAATCCATATAAGATATTTGCATCTTGTAGGTCTACAGTCAAGCATAAACAGGAAAAAATTTATTTCTTTATTGTAAAATAAGGAAACAATAATGATTTTCTTCTCATGACCAAGTATCAATACCTTTACAGGATCTACATTAATAAATTTTATTAAAAAAGGAAATTCTATTGATAAATATTAGTGAATTACTCAAAAGAACATAAATCATGGATCAAAACATTTTAGATAAATTATTTTAAAATGTGTTACCATAGCTCCAGAAAATAGCTTTTTTTTTAATTCTTGGAGAAGATTACCTATTTTCTTTAAGGACAAAATATTTTCTTTAATCTGGTATAAGAGCTGTACAGGAAGTGTAGAAATTATCTGTTTCTCCTCTTCTTTCACAGCAACAAGAATGCAGTTAATAAAGGTACTACAAGAATTCAGCAATTCTAAAGTTGTTTTTAGTATGTAAATTGCAATATTCTTGTACTTTATAAGTTCTGGGAAGGTCCTGAGTTTTCCTCTAAAAGCCCAAGATCTCCCAACAGCTATAGAGAAAGAACCTATCCAATTCATTTTAAAAGAATCCATAAGATGCAACTTCCCTGGCGGTCCAGTGGTTAAGACTCCACACTTCCAATGCAGGGGGCGCGGGTTCCATCCCTGGTTGGGGAACTAAGGTCCCACATGGTGGGTGACCAAAAAAACAAACTAATTTTTTAAAAAAAAGACATAAGACCTACAAAATTAGAAAATAAAGGGATTCATACCCCATTTAAAAATAAATAAAAGAATCCATAATAATTCCTTGACTAGGAATAGTCAATGCTTCATTAACTGTGAACTTGGTAGGTTCACTTTTAATATATTAATGAATAAAAAGTAGTAGTTACAAAGGTACTGAGAATTAGCATTCTGTCTGCAGTAATACATCAAGTAACCTCTGTTTTTTTTAAAAAAAAACAAACCCAAACTGTTTGAAAATGATAAGGTGGGTGTGCTAATTCATTCTAAACAAATTAACACCTCAGTCTTACAGAATGTTTCTGTTTGGTGGATGCCGTTACAGCACCTATTAGTGAACAATGGAGGTGAATCTAATAATATTAGGTAACTAGACTTAAGGGACAAGGATTCAAATCCCTTTACACAAGAACAGGAAGTCCCCGAGTTTGGAGACATACTTTGCTGTTGCACACTTTTCAGGGAATAAACCTCAAGTGTGGTCAGCACTGTGAAGTGCAGACATTGCAGCCAACGTAACTCAGCAAACCTAAACCTAAGCAGCACTAAAACCTCATTTACCAGGAATCATGAAGGAAATGAGGTGTTCCACTAAAATGCTCTATGTAATTAAGCTTACTGCTTACTAGCTTTAAGAATCAATTTTATTTTTTTTTATTTTTTTATTTTTTTGCGGTACGCGGGCCTCTCACTGTTGTGGCCTCTCCCGCTGCGGAGCACAGGCTCCGGACGCACAGGCCCTGCGGCCATGGCTCACGGGCCCAGCTGCTCCGCGGCATGTGGGATCCTCCCGGACCAGGGAACGAACCTGCGTCCCCTGCATCGGCAGGCGTACTCTCAACCACTGCGCCACCAGGGAAGCCCTAAGAATCAATTTTTAGTGCCACCAGAAATCTTGCATAATTATACATTTATGCACTTAATTGTTTTACTAGTGGTTACAAACATGAACTTTGGAATTAGGCTACTTTCTAACTGCATTAACTTTTACAAGTTATTTAACCCTATCTAACTCTCAATTTCTTTCTCTATGAAACAGGAATAACAGTACCTATCTCACAGGGTTGTTGAAAGGATAAAATGATAGTACGTGCAAAGCACTTAGAACAGTGCCTAAACACAGGAGGCACCCTATAATTGTCAATATTATTATTATTAATCAATAAGGAATTATCAATCTACTTCTACCTTTTATTTGTGATTCAATACGCAGCACATCATTACAGTAGACAATACTGTGATAGAGAAATGTGCTTGGGAGATACTAAAATGTATAAGATTTTCTCCCCACTCTTGGTGTCCTAGTCTACTTTCTATTTGGCAAGTTTCTGTCTTTCCCTTAATAATCGCATGGTACCACTTAGTGGCATAGGTGCTATCCAAGTTTGTTAAATTAGTAAGCTTAACTTTACGCTCATTGCTAAATCAACAAATTCTGCCCTTTGGAGCAGCCGTTTGCTCACTGTCTGGATTTATTTCTCACTTATTTTCCGGTTTTTCTGTTTGGGATGTCTACAGTCACTAGAGGGACACACCTGTGTTGAATAAGTAAAAGGCTAGCTGTTAATGGTAATATTGTTGGATATTGCACAAGTTAAATGTGTTGAATATCTGCTGAGTGTTTTACATGGTACTTGCTATCTCCATATATCCATAATCAACCTGAGTGAGTTTGAGTAGGAATAATTTTTGCACATTTGACAGATCAGACAACTAGTCAAAGGACCATGAACTGTCTTCCTATAGTCACAACCTGGTTTGTGCCAGGGCTAGCACCATTAGACTCCTGGACCTCTATGTAAAATATTGCACCTCAACTCCACAAGGAAGCTGTGAATAAATTGCAGTTTTTCTGATGTTAAAGATACCTTTAAAAATATGAAAACTGGGGCTTTCTTGGTGGCGCAGTGGTGAGAGTCCGCCTGCCGATGCAGGGGACACGGGTTCGTGCCCCGGTCCGGGAAGATCCCACATGCCGCGGAGCGGCTGGGCCCGTGAGCCATGGCCACTGAGCCTGCGCGTCCGGAGCCTGTGCTCCGCAACGGGAGAGGCCACAACAGTGACAGGCCCGTGTACCACAAAAAAAATAAATAAAAGAAAATTGAAAGTAAAAACTCTGAAAAGCAAGCATCTGGAGTGAAAAGAATTGCTTAATTATATATGTAATACTCAAATAAAATTTTAATACTTAAAAATCTCTGCCAAATAAATATATCTGATTTTCAAGTGTAAATTCAGGAGCTGTCAATACAAGCAGTGTTCTGAATTTGTAAATTTGGAACTATTATATTAACTCTATCTTTTGGGTAAGAAAGAGTAATTCAGCAAGATACTGCTATGGGTGCACATAAATGTGGGAGCTCTCACACAAGTTTTCATTAACAGGTTAAAAATTTAAATTGTTCAAAATTTAAATTAAAAGTAATATGGTGTTCCTCCTTTAGGTTTACTGCCACAAAATTTAAGATGCATATAATATGCCAAAGGCAAAGTCAAGAACCATATTCCCCTGTCAGTAGAAGTGACTCTTATAAAACCTACCTTGTGTGGTAAAGGTAAGGGGGGTGCTCCAGTCACTCCAGATTCCTGGGCCATCCAGTCTCTTGCTCCTCACCTGAACCTCATATGAAGACCCAGGAAGCACACTGTCTACTAGCAGAGATGTAGCTGAGACAATCTCATCAGCCTGTTAAATATTATTTGAAAACATCAGAGCATCAGGTCGGTGTGAAACCTTCACCAAAATTGATCACAAGCAGGTCTCAACTAATCTCACAGAATTAAAATCTTACAGAGTAGTTAGCTGGCCACAGTGGAATTTAAAAGAGATCAATAACCCAATAACAAATGTTTGACTGACAATAGTCAATAAAATTTTAAATAGCCTGTAAGTCCAAGGAAACAAATCACAATGATAATCAGCATTTAACTGAATGATAATGAATGCTGGCCTCTCAGAATTTGAGAGATACAGCTAAAGTCAGTGGGAAGCTTCAAGCCTCTGCTGACATCTGTAACACACATGGTAGAAGATGGTGCACAGGGGTGGACAGAGAACTATAAGCATTCCTAGAGCAAAGTGTCACAGAAGGAGGGCATGAATAATTTTAAGGACCCAAGGCTGATGATCAGCTATAGTGAATCAAAATATCTAAGAGACCTAACTGCATGAAACAACCAATGATGTACTCCAAAGATATTGAACTCCCTGGCTCATTAAGACTGTGGAGCACCGCAGACTAAAAATGGTGAAAAGCATCAGAAATGCATTAAACAATACAGATCACCTGTAGTTAAAATCCTATTATCTCCATTTTACAGATGAGAAAGCTAAAGCCCAGAGAAGCCTCAACTGCTTTTTCCATACATGACACCGGATTCTCATTCTGTTCTTTATGAATATAAAGTCTTAAAAAATTAGCCCAGATCTAAAAAGACAGATTTTTACCTCTAAATTAGATAACAATTAGTTTCACAAATTATAGTGCCGAAGTCTTTGCATGGCCCACAAGGCTCTTTATGAACTCCTCCTCCTCCTCTCCTCCTCTTTGATCATCCACTAATACTATTGCCCTCACTCACCACCCTGGCCTCCAGCTTCTCATCCAGCTTAGGGCCTCTGAATTGCTATTTTCCCTATTTAGACTCCAATTCTCCCAGATATCTACATCACCACTTCCTTCAAATCCCTGCTCAAATATCACCTTCTCAAGGAGAGCTTCCCCTACCTCCATTTAATATTTCAACCCATCCTCTCCCGCTAGCATTCCCAAGCTCCCCTCATCCTGTTCTACTATACAATGGATCCTGAGTTCTTGGCACCTAGGAGGCGCTCAATACTTACTGAAAGAACGAAAAAAGGATTTGACACACTATACATGTTTGTACTGCATGTAAACAAATATATTGAGCAATAAGAAAAAATAAGGATGACATGTAAAATCAGAAACCAGAGAAGGTCTTTAGGTGAAAATATTATAGTTATGAATTCAATAATTCTGTATCTGGACTTCTTGTAGCCATTAGTTGTGCGTGTGTGTGTGTGTGTGTGTGTGTGTGGTGTTAATGAGAGGGAGAGGGAGAAGGAGAGTGAGAGGAAGGGTGAGAAGAAGAGAGACAGAGACAGAGAATTAATCTAATATACATAAACTTTTGGAAAAGAAACTTTTCCTCACAGTAAATTCTGGGAGGAATTTGTCATGTTCCTCAAAATATAACATGGATCTACATGTAAGACATATTGAGTAACATCAAACAATTTTTCTAAAATCATTTTATGGAAGATGCAGAAATGCTGTATATATGCTCATTTCTTATGCTGCTCCTGAATGAAAGCCAATGGTATGACATTAAATTAGGACTGATTCTGCTCCAGAAGCAGGATGCACATTTGGTATGCAGAGGTGTTCTGTACGGGATTTGCAGGGGGTCTCACCTTTCCTTAATTGCGTCTCAACTTTTCATTTTATTTACTAAAATATACTTACTTTTCTCATATTTTTTGTAGAATTCTCTGAATATTTCACTTGATATTGAAGTTGAAATGGTACCAATGTTGGGCTGGACCAAGAAATCTTTAAATTACCAGTATCTGTGATTTTCATACACAAACCTAATGGTGGATCAGGCTTCACTTAAGAAAAAAAAAAGAACACTTTTAAGTCATGTCATTTTCATGATAATCATAAAGTGAAGTCAAAATGAGTTTTTAGCATATCCTATTCTTTCAGCTAAAGTGTCTTTATTCAAAGGCTACTTACAGAACCAAAATATTGGTTCTACTCCTGTACCTTACTATAGCAATCCATGTATCTTCATTTCCTTTTCCCTACATGGTAAAAACTATAAATCAGTAAATGATGTTATTTTGATAAATGTGAATTCCTGCTGTAAAAAAGCCTGCCTTACTTTATTTAACCTAGCTTTTGCTATGCTTATTTGAATCCTCCCCTGACAAAACCCACTGTTTTAGCAAATGACAAGTGGAAAAAGTATATTACAGAGCACTATTTGGAAAATGCATATAAATTTTGCATGCAAAAATCAATGCACATATTCATGCAAATTCATGTAAATATGCATGCACATTCAGTATATTTATTACTTTTAAAATACAACAAATCCAGATATACCCATTCAAATAGCCCAAACCATGCACAGTTTACACGCAGTAAACACAGCATTAGCAGGCCCTGGCTTGTCACCAGAAATGGGGATGGAGTTTCTTATCCTAATGGGGTATTTAACTCAGTTTATAATTTCTGAGTTCATGTGTATATGTGTTTTCATGTACACCTATGCATTTGTATATATTCATACATGGAGATTTGTGTGTGTGTGGCTTTAAACATAGAATATAACCTTTAAATCATTTGTAGAAACAACGCAAACATCTTACAATAAAGGATTGATTGAATAAATAATGATTCATCCCTTTAAGGGAAATCTATACAGTCTTTAAAAATCATATTAGAGAATAATATTGAAAATGTTTAATACTGTTAGTTTTAAAAGTTTATTAAACAACATCTATAGTTGGATTCCTGATTTATTAAAATTTACAAATTAAAGGATATTTGTAAACACATATTAAAATAGAAATAAATGCCAAAATAGTAGATAATAAATGAATAAAATAATTTTTCTTCTTTGTGCATCTCTATGCTTTCAAAATTTTTGTGATTAACAGGAATTATTCATGAACACAGAAATCACCATTACATTGGAATATTTACTGACTTTTATTTTCAAGAAAAAAAATGGCACATTCTTTACACATTCCATATTTTCATGAATTTAGTCATAGTTTTTTTTCTTTCCTTGAGTCAAAATTAATGAAGTTTTTACTTTCTGTGACATATTACAAATTTTAGTTACTTTAAAGCAGGTATATCTAAACCGTAAAGTCCAGAAACAACAGGTGAAATTCACCGAGTTCTCGTGACCAATAAGACAGAAAACAAAGACACCAAACAGAAGTGAAATCACAAAATTATAAACTATTTTACATTTCCTATTTGCATACATATATGTCTTCATATTAGAAATCTAAAAATAAATCTTTCCCTGGACCCCCTATGTACTCAGTCCCAGACCTCATCTACCTGCTTCTTTCAGAGGAAAATTCCTCCAAAGAGCTGGCATACTCACTTTCTCCACTTTGCATCCCATTTTCCTGAGCAACCTATTCTGATCAGGTCTTTCTTCTCACTAGTCCACTGAAACTACTCTTACCAAGGTCACTACACTTTGCCAAATCCAGTGTCAACTGTCTGATTCATTTTACTCCATCTCTCAGCAGTATTCCTACTGCTTGTTCCGTGAGTAGCTGAAATACTTTTTTCACTTGGCTTCCAGGCCACCACACTCCTTTACTCCTCTTTTCTCTCTGATCATCCCTCAGTCTTTCTCTCACTGAACTCTAAATATGTGATCTCATACAATCCCATAAACATCTGTATGCTACAGACTCCCAAATATATATCTCCCCTGAACTCCAGGCTCATATATCCAACTACATACTCAACATCTCTTCAGTTTCTAATAAGCATCTCAACCATAATATGTCACACACCTAATCCTCTCTAATATCCCCATCTCAGCATCTGGTACCACTATTCTGGTACCACCCAGGTCCAAGCCTAACTATTATCCTTGATTCCTCTCTGTCCTTCACACTCCATACCCAATCCACTAGAACGTTCAGTCAGCACCATCTCCTAAATAGATCCCAAGCCTGATCATTTCTTTACTTCTCCACTGCAACAACCCTAAGTCAATGGGACAATTCCAACAGCTTCCTATCTGATTCCTCTGCTTCTACTCTTGCAACTATCCTTCCTTCCTTCCTCATCAATTTCCTTCTTCACATGCAGCATAAATTTTAAACATATGCATGCTTACACACGCACACATGCACACACACACACACACACACACACACACACCCTTGATCATATCATTCTCCTGGTTCAAATGCCTCCACTGCAATTAGAATAAAATCCAAAAGTTGTAACCCTGGTTTATGGTATGACCTGGACCCAGATGACTCTCTAACCACATCTCTAAATATTCTCCTACTTCATTCATTCCATGCAAGAGTCTTGTATTTGGTTCTTCCAACTTCCAAGCTCATTCCATCCCAGGAATTTTATGAGTGCTATTCTTCCTGCTTGGAGCACCTTTTGTTTTCACATGGCTATCTCTTTTCTTTCAGCTTAAATGCTATCTTCTAAAAGAGGACATCTATAACTGAAATAATAGCCCTTACATCTGACATTCTCCATCACACAATTTCTCTTATTTCTTTCATAGCACTTTAAAAAATATTATCACATATATCCCAATACGAGGAAAGATTTTTTCCCCAAAATTATCCGAAATAAGACAAAATCATTTTTAAGGTTCTTATAAAGTCTATCGTAGCAACTTCTCTTAACTACTTTACTTTTAAAAACAATTTAATTCAATGTTGGCTCTAAGTATTTCTAAAAATCACCTGATAGAACTGGTTTTAAAAAGAGAAAATGATGATACTTTATAGATTTTTCCCTGTGGTATAACGTCATGACTGAACTCCTTGGATATCATTGTAATTACATTGTGGAGATCACAAATATATCCCTAGAGGACAAGTTATTTTAAAGTCCTAATGTTAAATATGATGTCATATACAGATTCAAAAAGTGCTATTTCCTCAGTAACTTAAAAGTGAAGGTAAAGCTGTGTGGGAAAGTGTGTCAGATACTTGGAAAAGTGGCTCTAGTGATGTCAAAATCAATGATGCAGAGATGCATATAAAGAGTTTGTATACAGGTCTATAATATTACAATAACAAGAATTTAAGGGCTTCCCTGGTGGCGCAGTGGTTGAGAGTCTGCCTGCCGATGCAGGGGACACGGGTTCGTGCCCTGGTCTGGGAGGATCCCATGTGCCGCGGAGCGGCTGGGCCCGTGAGCCATGGCCACTGAGCCAGCGTGTCTGGAGCCTGTGCTCCGCAACGGGAGAGGCCACAACAGTGAGAGGCCCGTGTATTGCAAAAAAAAAAAAAAAAAGAGTTTGTATACAATTGTTTCAGGAAATGTAAATGTAAAATAGTAACACCATTAAATTATGTATCATATGTAATATATAATTTAACATACACATACAAAACTGAGTTAATAAATTAAATAGTTTGTTAACATTTGCCTATATTATTCACACTGAATAACTGAATACACTGAATATATGTAATTATACATTCCAGTTGATCAAATAGATTTGGAGAATCTTTGCACTGAAAATATGGGCCTTTGCCTATTATTTGAGTTTTTCTTAAGGTCAGATTTGTACAGCAAATTATTTATGTTTTTACTGTTTCTCTCTGCCCACTACTGTCTGCCCCTGTTCTGTGAGGCATTCACCATTGTTTCCCCAGCTCCTAGGTCAGTGGCTGACACACATGAGCCTCTAAGAAATGCTTACTGAAGGCATAAATTCAGATAATAACAAGCTTTCAATTATTTTCAGAAATAGTTATCCAAGATGTGAAAAAGTAATAACCAAGCAATAAATATCCATTAGATGGATCCAGGATTTAAAGAAATCAAACTGTTTTCAAAAAGAATTTAAGTTACAATTACAGAGATATCTATACTGCTGTTAAATCATTCCAGAAGCTGCTTTTAATACTCCCTAGAACTACACTTACCATCTTTAGAGTGTTGGTCAAAGCAAGATAAGCTAGTGAAAAATTTGGTAAGCAATCTTCAACCTGTTTGTATGACTGATGTTGATATCTATTATCTTTTTTATGCACAACTTACCAACATTAATAGGCTGAACTGACATTGGAGGTGAGTGAAAAATTACTCCACCAGATGTGATTTTCAAATACATAAGAAGGGTGTAATTGATTTTGACTGTTGGCACAGGCACATGACATTCACAACATTCATGAACACTGCAGTTGCACTGAACAATCTGAAAACTGCTTTTCTGGGGGAGCAGAGGTGACTCTTCTAATACTTCAAGCCTATATGGAAAAAGAAGAGCTAAATATTAACACAGATGTGAAAGCACTGGATATATTTAAAATGTAGGACACAATATCCAAATTGAGGGCAGCTATTCTGCACACTCAGCTTAAAGAGCATCTGGGGAAAAAAGATACATTATAACAAGGATACAAAGACAGGGGTTAAAGCAGGTTAGCTATCAGAAATAATATAAACAATGGGCTTTGCTGGCGGCGCAGTGGTTGAGAGTCTGCCTGCCGATGCAGGGGACACGGGTTTGTGCCCCGGTTCAGGAGGATCCCACATCCCGCAGAGCGGCTGGGCCCGTGAGCCATGGCCTCTGGGCCTGTGCGCCCGGAGCCTGTGCTCCGCAGCGGGAGAGGCCACAACAGTGAGAGGCCCGTGTACCGCAAAAAAAAAAAAAAAAAAAAAAAAAAAGAAATAATATAAACAAGAAGACAGTGAAGTACTGAAAGGAAAGAAAAATTGTGATCCTAAACCCTATATGCAGTAACAATATCTTGCAAAATAAACATGCAATAAAGGCTTTTTCAGACACGCCAAAATGGAAATAACTCATTATCATCAGACCTGCATTATAAAAAATGCTAAAGGAAGTCCTTCAGGCAAAAAGAAAATGATAGTAGATAGAAGTCTTGTTCCACACAAACAAATGAAATTTAACTAAAAGGGTAGATATTTATTGACTGATTAAAGCAAAAATAATAACCATGTAGTGTTGGGTTTATAACATTGGTAGAAGTAAACTGTATGACATTAGTACCAAACTTGGGGAAGGGGGAGATCTATAAGTACACAGTTGTAATGTTCTTCTACTATACACAAAGTGGTGTCATAGCAGCTAGAGGTATAATATCAGTTTGACTATAATAAGTCAAAGACCTATATTCTAAATCCTAAAGCCACCACTAAAGTCATAAAACAAGAAGTTACAGCTAATAAGCTACGATAATCAGCCATTGGAGTATGAGTGTAAAGATAGGAAAATAGATTAATGGAACAGAAGAGGGACCAGCACCTATATGTACAATCAATTTTCTACAAAGGTACAAGGAGTTCTGTGGAGAAAAAGTAATCTTTTCAATAAATTGTGCTGGAACAGCGGGATATCTACATGCTCCCCACCCCAAAAAGCAACTTTAATCCATACCCCCCACCAGACCTAAAAATTAATTCAAAATGGATCATCAATCCAAATGTCAAGTCTAAAGCTATGAATCTTTTAGAAGAAAATATGGGAAAAAATTTTTGTGGCCTTGGTTTAGATAAGAATTTCTTAGATGAAACACAAAAGCATGATCCATAAAAGAACAAATTGATATTGTTATAAAGTAGAAACTAACACACCATTGTAAAGCAATTATACTCCAATAAAGATGTTAAAAAAGAAAAAGAACAAATTGATAATTGGACTTCTATCAAGATTGAAAACTTCTGTTCTTTAAAAGACACTGTGAAAGATAAAAAATAACAAAAGACAAGTCACAGACTGAGAGAATATATTTGCCAGTCATCTCTCTAATAAAGGACTTGAATCCAGAAGATATAAAGAACTTTCATAACTCAATAATAATATTTAAAAAATCCAATTAAAAATAGGCCAAAATGTCAATAGTCACTTCTCCACAGAATACATAGAATGAAAAGAAACATGTGAAAAGAAGCCCCAAATCACTAGTTATTCAGGAAATGCAAATTAAAACCCCAATACTACTATCCACATATTAGAATGGTCAAAATTGAAAAGATTCATCATATCACATATTGAAGAGGTATGCAGGAACTGGAACTCTAATAGACTGCTGGTAGGAATGTAAAATGATACAACTTTGGAAAACAGTTTTGCAATGTCTTAAGTTGTTAAACATACACCTACTATATAATTTACATATTCCATTCCCAGGTATTCATCCAGGAGAAGTAAAAGCATATATCCTTACAGAGATATGTACACAAACAAGTACAGAGAATTGTAGCAGCTTTCTTTGTAAGAGCCAAAACCTGTAAACAACTCATTTATCAATCAATAGGTGAGCAGACAAACAAACTGTGGTATATTCATATAATGGAATGCTACTCAGCAATGAAAAGGAATGGACTGCCAGTAGATTCACACAGCATTAATGAATCTCAAAATAATCATGCCATGTGAAAGCAAGACAAAAGTTCTGTAGGAATGCATTTGTATAAAATTCTAGAAAATGCAAAGAAACCTTTGGTTACAGAAAGGGTCAGATCAGTCATTGCCTGGGGACAGTGGGGGATGGGAGGTGGGGCTGGTGATAGGGTACCACAGGTAGGAGTAGAGGGTGGGATTACAAAGGGGCAAGAAGAAATTTTGTGATTGACAATAGATTCATTTTCTTTATTATGGTGAACACTTTATGAGTGGTTTCATATATCAAAACTTATAAGTTTACACTAAATATGTACAGTTTATTTTATATTCTTGTATGTCAAAAAAGCTGTTTACAAAAAAAAGGAAATCTAGGGAAAAGTTTTTAAGCAATACTTTGCCTATCACTGTAAACCTACAAATGAATGGGTTAACTTTAAAAAATAACTGTAATTATCTTATAGGGTTACCCAACTCAAGGCATAGAGAATAACAGCCTGCAACCAAGACACAGACAGTTGTTATTTCTGATTTTTTCGTGTTTGTTTTTTTAATCTGCCTCATCCCATGGAGAGTCTAAGCCTTGGTATAAATGAGAAGTCTTTAGGGTGGAAGTTCAGGGGCTTCTGAAGTGGCAGGGGCGGGGGGTATCCATGCCTCATATTCCCTGTCTTGCTTGAGCTACCCCCATTCTGTCCATAAACACCTGCTGCCTCGTATCCAAGCCACTGCACGCTTTTTAAAGAACCTGGGGACAGGGAGAGAGTATTAATATTTAGGCATGATCACTGCCTTCAGAAAAGACCTCAGTCCTTTTGGAGGAAAAAGCTGTAAGAGATAAATATACTAACTAAAAATTCAACGTGGAGAAAGTGTTGCTTTAGAAACTGTGCTAACTAGCCTATACATGAGTATTCAGATATAAACACATGAGAGAAACGGACCCTAACCTTTCCAAACACACCCCACGAATTATTAAGTGTTTTGAATTATGATAGATTTTTCAAGTTTCCTGAGCTAGACTTTAGTATTCCTTTAGTCCCCCAAAAAAAACATCAATCAGGAAACAACATTTACAAGACATTTTAATGTGCAAAGCAATATCCTGGGCACTGTGGAAGGGATACTGTTATTGTAAGAAGCACACTAAATTAACATTGAGACCTAAATCAGGTTTTTCTGTTTGCTTATGAACCATAAGACCATAGACAAGTAAGTTCATCTTTGTGAGCCTTGGTCTCCTTAAACAGTAAAACAGAGAAAATGCCTGAACCATCTGTCTTTATTAAGTTTTTGTGAATATAAAAGACAATTACATAAAAGTTTTTTTTTTTTTTTTGCAGTACGCGGGCCTCTCACTGTTGTGGCCTCTCCCGTTGCGGAGCACAGGCTACGGACGCGCAGGCTCAGCGGCCATGGCCCACGGGCCCAGCCTCTCCGCGGCACGTGGGATCCTCCCAGACCGGGGCATGAACCTGCGTCCCCCGCATCGGCAGGCAGACTCTAAACCACTGCACCACCAGGGAAGCCCCATAAAAGTATTTTTAAAAACTTTAAAGGGCTATACACCCATGAAATTCCATTTTGAATTGGAGGTGGAATGACTTAGCACTTTCAACTTTATCTAAATCTTTAAACAAATCCAATGAAATGTTATTTTTAAAAATATCACACCATGGCTTTTATGTGTTTTTCAAATATTAAAATAAAAGCTTTTATCAGAAGAGTATGGAACAAATTAAATGAATTGTGGTTATTTATGTCAGAAATATGCTTGCAGCTTGTATTATGCTTTGACTGAAGAACTCCCAAATTTTAAGCCACAAATAGAACTGAACAGAAAACAAGACACATATATTCCAGTAATATTTTTTAAAGGATAGGAAATTCTGGTGATATTTTTCTTTTTTAAAACAAAAAGAAAAGTTAGAATTACACTGTCTTACTTTACACGGTCTCACCAATGCCATCTTTTTTCTAAATACAGTGGACATTTGTAGAATACGGCTGATTACCAATGAAATTAACTCTGTGGTTTCTCTACCACTTCACTGTTGTGTTCTATTTAATCAATCTATTTTCATTTTCTTTACAATTTAAGTATATGCAAATATATATATTCATAATAATGACTATATACAATGATTATATATTATATAGTATGTATATATACAACATATATTGTAGTATTTCATAATTTGTGTTTTTCTAAAAAAAAACAAACTCCATTCAGTAATTTCCCAAACCACTCCAACAGATAACCCCATCATGAAAGTCTAAGAATGAACTTAAACCTAGTTTTCAAATGCTCTAAACAGGGGTGAGAAACCTGCAGCCCAAGTAACACCCATTTTTAGAAGGACTTCTTACATTAACCAATGGTTTAAAACAATACAAAGAAAAGAGGAAGAATATTCCATGATTCACGTAAATTATATGAAATTCAAATTTCAGTGTCCATAAACACAGTCGTGCTCATTCATTTACATATTAATTGTGACTACAAGGTTGTGATAGAGACAGTATGGTGGGCAAAGTCTAAAATATTTACTCTCTAGACTTTTAAGAAAAAAATTTTTAATCCCAGCTATAGGCCAAAAACATTTTGTACTCCCTACAGGTGGGTATTTGATGGGCAAAAGACACAAAAATAAGGAAACCACATTAAATATATCATCAAATTTCATTATATAACATATTTGCAATGTACACGAAACACCTTGAGGATCACTAATTTAATTTTTCAAACCACCTTATTAGTTCCCTTATGAGGGAACTAATAACACCTACTTTACAAGTAAAAAACTGAGCTCAAAGAGAATGTAGACCTGGAATTCATCTTAAGTCTCATACGTCCATGTTCAGTGCTTGTTTCATCACACCCAAGCTGTCTTATCATTACAAGATAAGTTTCACTTTTACCATTGTCATTTTATTTAGGGGATTGACAAAAACTTTAATGGCCACAACTAAAGAATAATTATAATCTGAATTATGTTAATATTTCTATAAATCAGAATATTAGAGAATTACAGAATTATTTCAAATTATTTTTTCCTTGAGGAAAACATTAGATATTTCTCATATTTATGACAGCAGAAGTTTTTCCAAGTTTGTGTGAAACCTGTAATACACCAGCCTTGTTACTTGCCAAAGTCAGCATAAGAACTTCTATTACCTTCCAAAAGATTTTTTAAAGTTTTAAGTATTTATGAACATCAGGGGCTTCCCTGGTGGTGCAGTGGTTGAGAGTCCACCTGCTGATGCAGGGGACACGGGTTCATGCCCCGGTCCGGTAAGATCCCACATGCCGTGGAGCGGCTGGGCCCGTGAGCCATGGCCGCTGAGCCTGCGCGTCCGGAGCCTGTGCTCCGCAACGGGAGAGGCCACAACAGTGAGAGGCCCATGTACCGCAAAAAAAAAAAAAAGTTTTAAGTATTTATGAACATCAAATGATACTTTAAAATTTTGATAATGCTACTTTTAAACCATCAAAATTTTAAAGTAGTATAAGTTAAAATGGTGATCAAATTTTTAAAATAAGAAAGAGATACACTGGCTTAAAATAACCAAAACTTAAGAATTTCTGAAATTCTTAAAAAACGTTTATGCAGCAAAATATTTTATGCGTTGCCAACACACACACACACAAATTCAGTGTCACTATTTATTTAATTTCTCTATATGTGAGTAAACTTTACTTGCAAGTGAAAATAGTGAAAAAAATGGTCAAATAAATTTTAAATTTGGCTTCTTTGCAAATTTCACAATTTTGGCAATATTTCTACTCAAAAATTAGATATATAATTAGTACTGAAATTTCATCTTTTAGCCACAAATGGTTTATAGAAAGCACATTCTATCATCTGACCTTTGATCAAATTACTTGTTCCCCTCAAATTTTTCTATGAATATATTAATGTTTCTCTAAGCAAAGATCTATACTAAATTATTATAGGAATAACACCAAATGAGTGTTCTTGATTGTGACATAAACTGAGAGCAAAACATAGTGGGCAAACCAATAAACATGAATTGGAAAATTTAGCATTAGCTTTGTGTATAAATTAATCAAGTCACATTTTAAATCTCAGACTGGTAACCTATACAAATGTTACTCCCCAAAATCTAGTTTACCAATCCCAAGTAATTTCAAAGAACAGGTTAGTGTCCCAGACTAGTCTCATCATAAGAGATTCCTGGACCCTCCATGGAGAATTCAATAGGTCTGGGGCCAAGGAATCTGTTTTTAATAAGTGTCATAGACCAGCGGTTCTCAAAGTATGGTCCCCAAGCCAGTAACATCAGCATCATCTGGAAATTGATAGAAATGCAAGTCCTGTCCAGACCTCATGAATTAGGCCCAGGTGAGAAGTTGACTTAGATGTATTTCATCAAGGAGACAAATTTAAGAAGCATTCTGTAAAACACAAAGTACTCATCAGATGTACAATATCACCAAACAAATGGAAAATCAACAAGGATGAGAGGGAGGAAGAAAAAAGAAAGAAAATAAAAAAGGAATGCAAATGAAAACAAATAGACCTAAATGTACATCAAGTTAACAATACAACTACCTGAGGCAGAAGGGGAGGGGATATCCTAATTAACTTCAGAACACAGAATTTTAGCAAAGGCAAAATGGGTCTAAACAAACATTGCACTCTGGTTACCCAATTTGGTTTCTACGGCGGTATGGCTTAGCTATTCCAAAACTACTTTGTGTGTATTCTAGGACTGAGCAACTAGGTAATATATTGTTGGAAAGGGAAGCAAGATTTCTCACTGCTAGAAAAAGGAGTTACAAAAAAAAAAGAAAGAAAAGAAAGGCTAGGATAGATCCTGTGGTTTTGAACTAGAACAAGAGACATTAGTATTGCCAGAACAAAATCCAACATTCTTTGGGTTTTAATATGCTTTTAATATGTGTATATACAGAGAGATATAAAAATATAGACTTGTATTATATATACACATTATGTGTGTACTGTGTGTATGTATACGTATAACTATGTAGCTGAGTGGGCCTAGAAACAATACCACCCAAGTAACAGTGAGCATCTAGCCCCCCGATACCACTTTGTAAACATCATTCTCCAACAGAAAGGAATCAGGGCTCCTTGGAAAAATGGCTGATACCAGTGTCAGAGCAGGAAAAGTATAAAATCAACCTGAAACATCTTGTAGTGCTAGAAAGTAAGGAGTCCTATTTAAAAAAAAAAAAAAAGATCTAACACAGCAAAAGGACACAGAGGCCAGTTTACATAAGCACACACTGCCAAATATGGGACAGTGTGAGCAATAAAATAAATAATGATATTAACTAAATATAGCTCACAAAATAAAATAATAATCCATGAGTCCATCTTGATAGGAAGGAAGAAAGGAAGGAAGGGAGGGAGGGAGCGAGGGAGGAGGAAAAAAGGAGGGGGAAGGAAAGAAAAAAGGTAAGAGAGAAAGAATGGAAAGTGTACTTCTCACAAAGCCTAGCACTGTGGCCTGCACACACTGTTTCTTAATTAAATAACACTATGCCTAAAATGTCCCAATTAACATTGAGCACGTTTGTTTACAAATAATGCATCTTTCTTCTCTAAAAATTTCAGTTGTTCTTTTTTATATTGTCAATTTCTCTCCTCATTATGTTCATGTTTTCCTTTATATCCTTGAGCATGTGGAGCATGCTAAAACTAACTGTCTGCTAATTCTATTATCTCTGCCATTTCTGGGTCTGCTTCTATTGCCTATTTTTTCTTTTGGGGTTATATTTTCCTCTTCCTTCATATATGTACCATTTTTTACTGGATGCCAGACATTGTGAATATTACAATTGAGTGTTGGATTATGTTGTTTTGCCTTAAAGAATGTTGGATTTTGTTCTGGCAATCAGCTAAGTTACTTGGGTGACTTAAGTGTGAACCTTTTAAGCTTCTTTTAAGCTTTTTTGGGGGGAGTATAGAATAGCCTTGACTCTAGGGCTAATCTGGCCCCACTTTTAAAGTGTGGCTATTATGGGGTTTCTACTGAATGTCAGTGATATTCAACAAGGTCTCTCCAAGTCTCCCTGTTGGAAACTTTCATTATTCCTGGCCCTGTGTGACCTCTGGGAATTGCTTAGATTACAGCTCCTGGTAGTTGTTCTCTTCCTAGAAGTTTTCTTGCCCAAGATCATAGACAGATGGGTATTCAGCCAAAGAATCAAGGGGACCCCAGTGCTAACTCCTGTGTACCTCCCTGCTTCAGGTACCCTGCCCTATGAATCAAGCCCCCTTTTACCCTCTGAACTCTTCTCTCTGTCTCCTCAATTCAGCAATATTGCTGGGCTCTGCTTGAGTTCCCCAGCCTTGTGCCATGTCCTGGAAATTGCCTCCAGCCCGGAAAACCTGAGTAAAATAGAACTTACTTTGTTTCCTCCTCTCAGGAATCACGTTCTGTTCTGCCTTTGTCCAATATCTGAAAATAGATGTTTTCTACTTTTATCAACTTTTCTAGTTGTTTATGACAGAAGAGTAATCCTAGAACTTATTATTCCCTCGTGGCCAGAAGTCACTTTTGCTGACTTTTTATATTAACTTCTGAAGATATGTATTCACATAGTTCAAAACTTGGTTTTCTTTAAAGGGAGTAGTGAAATGGGGTGATGACTTGATGGAAATGTGTGATCAAGGAAATCTATGTTTTAAGTGGGAGTTACTGCAGCATGTGTATCGGCTGAGAGGAAAACTTGATGATGCAGGAGAGAGAGGGGATAATTGCCAGAACAAAGTCCTTGAGTGACAACAGGGGATGGGACTCAAAACACAGAAGAAAGGGTTCATTTTATATTGGAACCCAGAGAATTCATCAGCAACTAAAGAAAACAAGGAAACTGCATAGGCACTGACATGAGCAGGCTGGTAGATTTTGGTGAGAAAAGCAAAAACTTGAACTCGCCCCCTCCACCTCCTGCTTTCCCAGTGAAAATCAAAAACAAGGTCATCAGCAGGTCTCTCTGGCTCTCTCTAAGGGAAACCAGCTGCCATGTTGTAAGATGCTCTATGGAGAATACACAGGACAAAGAACTGAAGAAGGCCTCCAGTCACAGCCTGGGAGGAACTAAGGCTTTCTGTCTAGTGGCCCATGAGGAATTTGGAAGCCTAGGGAGTGAGCTTGGAAACAGATCCTCATGAAGTTGAACCTTGAAATAACTGCACTCCTACCTGACATCTGCAATGCAACCTTGTGAAAGACCTTAAGGCAGATGTCCCAGCTAAGCTGCACCTAGATTCCTGACCCACAGAAACTGTGAAATGATGAATAACTGTTGTTTTAAGCCACTAAATTTTGGGTAATTTATCATATGGCATAGATAGCCAAGGAAGATATTGGTACCTGGAAGTGGGATGCTGCCATAACAAATACCTAAAATTGTGGGTGTGGCTTTGGAGCTAGGTGATGGACACAGGCTGGAAGTATTTGAAGAGGCATGATGGAGAAAGCCTAAAACACCTTGAACAGACTGTTAGTAGAAATCTACAGTTTGAGGACACTGCCAGCGAGGACACAAAAAGAAGTGAGGAACATGATATTGGAAACTGGAAGAAAGGGAATCTTTCTTACATAGTGGTCGAAAGCTAAGTAACACATCGGCAGTTCTGTGGACAGTGTAGAATGTGCCTACTGATCTGGTGATCTATCAGGAAATCTCCAAACAAGTGCTGAAAATGCCTCTTGGTTCCTTACTGTTTCAAGAGGAGAGATATTCATTGACAAAAGGGCTGTTAAACAAAGGAACTAGGACTTGAAAGTTGTAAAATTCCCAGCCTCTCCAGATGGCTAAGGATGTTTGAAATGGCTTCTAAGCAAAGAGAAGAGCTTATTTCTAAGAGACCTGTGGGCTTTTATCTAATGGAGTGAACCCCAGTAAGATTCCCAGGAGGCTGTGCGATCTTGTGAAAGAATTACAGTAGCAGAGACACTGCTAGCTTAGACTGAAGGAGTACAAAATGAAACAAAGCCACTGGATTCCCAAAATTGTGCCAACCGGAAGCATGCTGAGAAAACTACTCAGCTGCAGAGATGTGTAACTTCATTAAAAAAATGGAAGGCGAATCAGAGGGCAGAACCAAGGGCCCAGAGGGCAGAGCCAAGGGGCATGGAGATTTACTCCTGAGGCTGAGGTGACAGAGGGACTAGGCCTGACATGACGGGTAGGGGGAGAGATGGTCAAAGAGTGGGATCCTTGAAACTGAGATCAGAGAAAGAGCAAGCTTATCAGCTAATGACAAGATCCATGAGAATGGGTAAGCTAGGTTGGATGAAAAAGAGAAGAGTAAAAGTAAAGCTTTCAAGAAATTGAAGATCATCCAGATTGATGCTGAAATCACCAAGAATGCTGACAAGAGTTACAGTGAAGAGACAAAGTAAACTAGGTATTAGCAGTTACAAAAGTCCAAACTCCCTGGACAACCCTTGCTTATTCATCCACCTTGATTTCTCATCATTCCCCAGCTTCCCAACCACAGAACTTTTCAAGTCCTCAAATGTCTATATGTGACTGTGTTCCTTTGCAAATGCTCTTCACTCTCTCTGGCTCATTCTTCTCTGCCCCCTTATAATCTAGGCAGATACTTCTAGCATATGTTTCTCAAAGTCCCCATATTTATTACATCACAGCATTTTCAAACTTTATTATGTTCTTTGTCTTTACTGTCAGCTCCAAGAAGGCAAGGGTTGAGTCTGAGCTGTTTAACACTGTTCCCTACACTCAGTTCAGTGTCTGATGTACACATAGGCACCTCACAAAGGAAGAAGAGGATTTCCTTCCTAGGTCTAAGAGAAAATTCAAAAATAACACATTTGTACGGTATCTCTCCTTCAGTTTCTCGGACAAACATTAATATCTGACCTTAAACAATGCTTTCCCTTAAGGGACATATTTATAGGGCTTTAAGTCCCTTATAAACATTAGGTTTTAGTTCCTTTTAAATACATACTTATTTACACATGGAAGCATTTGAAAGACTTCTCTCATGAATTCTCTAATGTCTTGGGGAGGTAATTTTGATGAAAACTTGTCTATAGTAACCATCCTTATGGATTTCCTCTTCCACAGAGGTTTCATTTGTTATATGGGCCAGCTCTTCCTCCTGATCTGAAGTCTTATTTAAATTTTTGGAGATATATTGCCCAAAGATGCACACAAAAATAGAATTCAAGGTGGAAATAGTATGTGACAATTGGTAAAACTAACCAAATCATACAATGGAGAGAACAATTAAAGTGGCAAGAAAAAAAGAAAAGAAAATGCTTCTCAAATTGCATGCAATTAGGTTTTCCTGTATTAATATTTTTCAGAAACCTGAGTTCAAATAAAAGCAGGTCAAAAGAATCTACTAAATTCATCATATGAGCAAGTTGAAAAATCTATTTAGTTTATCATAATTTTCTCATTTTTCTGGGTCTTACCATTTAGATGAACAGACCAATGACTACTTAGCTGACTGAAGTTCAAATTCGCAGCTGTAGCTAACTTACTATGCAATTTTGTAATGTTCTGACATATTCATATATAATATCTTTTTCAGAAAATGCAGACCTCAGACATAACTATGGCCTATACATTATAAAAATTATAAAATATAAATCCTTACACATAGTCACAGAGCTTTAAAACTGAGCACATTACCCTAGCCCACTGATAATATTTGAAATTCTCTTGAATAGGCACCTAGTGAGATTTTAATCATCACCCAAAGTATTCAGGTCATCACAAAAATGTACTACATTGCAAAGGAATTCTTTTCTCTGAGCTAAAATCTGTCTTGGTTAATAAAGCTGGAAACTTTCTGCCCAGACGTCAAATATATCCTCATCCACCACAGTGCTTCCTTTCTTCTCTCAATACGTTTTAAGACCAACACTTCATCTGTGCTCTTTTTCTGGAACTTGCCTATTGAACCATTCACTCTCTGTCATGTATCTTCAATGGGTCCCCGTCTACCACATCTTCAATTTTTCTCTCCCTGCTGGGTCATTTTCTATAGACTAGAAACGAGCTCATTCTTTCCCATCCTTTACATGTTCACCTTTGGCTGTGCATTTGCCCATTACTCCTCTACCTTCTCACTTTACTACTTCAGCAGGCTTCTTGGGCCTCTAGAGATTTATAGCCCAGTCATTCTGTTGTGGACATTTATCCACCTGGCTGCCCAGCATCTGCCTGGGAAATCTACTCTTCTGTTAGGCTGAAATACTAGCAGCTACGGCACACTCTCACCAATCGGATACTCCCATTCAAGACACTGGCCCTAATGAGAATTGCACTCATTAAAGCAGCAGGGGCTAGCAGGGGCTTCTAGATTCTTCTAGTGACCAGCATTAGAGGTGGAAATCATCACAGAGACACTCAATGACCAGATGTGACAGCAGGGGCACCCTATCTGGGCTACTCCTGTGGGGTGACTTTAAGAATTAGTCCAGGGAATTTCCTGGAGGTCCAATGGTTAGGACTCAGCACTTTCACTGCTGGAGGCCCGGGTTCAATCCCTTGGTGGGGAACTAAGATTCCACAAGCCTTGCAGCGAGGCCAAAAAAAAAAATTAGTCCAGCAGTCTAACATAAGTTATAAATATTAACTACAGTCTGATAATCAGTACATAATGAGGATGGTAGCAGCTATGCAAAATTTGTCTTATTTACCTTTACACCAGAAATTTTCAAATTTTAGTTCCATCAGATTCATCTAAAGGGCTTGATAAAATACAGATTGATGGGCCTCACCCCCAAAGTTTCTGATTCTAGTTCTGGGACAGAGTTATCAAATTTAAATTTCTAAAATATTTCCAGGTGATGTTGATATGCTTCTCAATGCTACCTGCCCACATATTTTTGTTATTAGCTCTTACTCATTCCTGAAGTTTCAACTTAGCTATCTCCTTCCTTGGGAAACCTTCACTCCTCTTGCCACCAGTGCTCTAGACATCCCCACATAAGGCTCTCACACCAGTCTTGTGCTCCCACACCTTCATGTGCCTACCAAGTGCACATCAGTAACCACTAAAACTGAAGCCCTATTTTGATACATATTTGTACATATCTGTCCCAACCACTAGCCTGTGAGTGGCTCAAGAGCAGAGATCATAACTATTCTTTTTTAAAAAAAATATAAGACGGGCTTCCCTGGTGGCGCAGCAGTTGAAAGTCCGCCTGCCGATGCAGAGGACACGGGTTCGGCCCCGGTCTGGGAAGATCCCACATGCCACAGAGCGGCTGGGCCCATGGGCCATGGCCGCTGAGCCTGTGCGTCCGGAGCCTGTGCTCCGCAACGGGAGAGGCCACAACAGTGAGAGGCCTGCGTACCGAAAAATAAATAAATAAATAAACAAAAATAATTTAAAAAATATATATAAGACAAAATATATTTTTAAAACTAAAGGCAAGATACAAAACAAAGAAGAATGTTGTATAAAGGTTAATGGGAAAATACATCAAGAAGATGTAACAACTAAGAACATAGATCCACCCAACAATATAGTCTAAAAATACATAGAACAACATACGGCAAAACAGTGAGAATAAATACATAAATCAACCATTGCAGTTATTTTAAAAAGTTGATGTAAAATACACAACTAGTGGGGCTTCCCTGGTGGCGCAGTGGTTGAGAATCTGCCTGCCAATGCAGGGGACACGGGTTCGAGCCCTGGTCTGGGAGGATCCCACATACTGCGGAGCAACTGGGCCTGTGAGCCACAATTACTGAGCCTGCGCATCTGGAGCCTATGCTCCGCAACAAGAGAGGCAGCGACAGTGAGAGGTCCGCGCACCGCGATGAAGAGTGGCCCCTGCTCGCCACAACTAGAGAAAGTCCTTGCACAGAAACGAAGACCCAACACAGCCAAAAATAAATAAATAAATTGATTAAAAAATACACATTTAGTAAAGTCTATGAATACATCTTTTTCTTGACATCTTTGTTTCTTTAAAATTATTTTACTGTGGTAAAATATACATAACATAACATTTACCATTTTAAGTGTACAGTTCATGATATTAAGTACATTCACATTGTTGGGTAACAATCCCTACCATTCAACTTCAGAACTTTTTTCATCTCCCCAAACTGAAACTCTGAACCCATTTAAACAAGAACTCCTCATTACCCCTCCCCTAGTTCCTGGTAGCCATCATTCTACTTTCTGTCTCTATTCATCTTTATATGGACAGTTTCTAGCACACTGCCCCTTAATTATATGACCTCAATAACTGCAGAACTGAGGGAGGTGAGTGACATTCTTCTTAAGCATCAGATAAAAGAACAAATGAGAATGAATTTTAAAGAGTTAAAATTCAAATAGAAATGGTATGTATTATCACTGGAATTATTAGAAAACTTGAATGACATATTAGCTGTTAGAATCGTAAGTGTATGGCTGTTTGAAACCACCATCATGGCTCTCTACCTAGCACAAATAAATAAAAAGCACTTACATTTGAAGATAATAAAAAGATCAAATATGAGAGAAAAATCCACCAGAAAAATAAATATAAACTATTTCCCCTTCTCCACTCAAATATCTAACACTACTGAATTGAGTTCACGCTTCTTTGAGAATATATGCCCATCCATATCTGCAATGCTTTGCTACCTGAACCAACATGAGGAGAAAAGAAGAAACCTAATGGAGAAGAAGGTTGTATAAAAAGTACAGAAATGTACATTGATATAAAAGGAAATGAGAGATAGAAGAGCTTTCATAATCTACTTCCGCATATGGAAACTCTTGCATTTCAAAAAAACTTGTGTCATGGAAATGTCCAAATTGATTTATTTGGTACTTACAGAAGATATAAAAGATGGACCTTAAGGTCATAATTCTTGAAAGGACTCTTAAATAATGACTCCATATAACAGATGAATAATTTCAAGTCCTCTTTCATCCAGCACTGTATGTTCCAGTTTGCACCTGAATTAAAAATAAACTAAATGAAACCCGAGAAAAACATTCTGAAAAACTCAGTGAAAGAGAAGAGCTAAATTAAATTTACCAGTGTTCTGATACAACTTTCACTGTCCATTCTGAAAGAAAAAGAACAGGCTCTAACTGATCGTGTGTGTTTGCCCATTTAGTCCCTTTGGCCTTCAGTTTCCTTTTTCACAAAGTAAGATAATTAAATTCAAATATTGCTTCTCAAACATTTTTAAAATCCTGAACCACTTAAGTAGGACAGAAGACCCCAAAACTCACCTAGCTCAGTTCATCCTCACTTTCCAAGAGACGAGAGACCATGAAATATCAAGGTACAAGCACATTTGGGGCAGTATTTAAGTGTCTGCTTTAGCAATAAAGCATGGTGATTCACATTGGAACTAAGAAGTACATCTTAAATTTTTTTTTTTTTTTTTTTTCGGTACCCGGGCCTCTCACTGTTGTGGCCTCTCCCATTGCGGAGCACAGGCTCCAGACGCGCAGGCTCAGCAGCCATGGCTCACGGGCCCAGCCACTCCACGGCATGTGGAATCTTCCCGGACCGGGGCACGAACCCGTGTCCCCTGCATCGGCAGGCGGACTCTCAACCACTGCGCCACCAGGGAAGCCCTTAAATTCTTGTTATTGTAATATTATAGACCCCACATACAACTTATATGAGTATATTTCACTGTACACTGAAAAACTCACCTGACAATGATAAACTATTAGTGGTTTGTAATTTAGAGAGCAAGAACAGCAATAGTTGAAAATCATGACTAACTTAAGACAACACTAATACTTATCTTTAAGCACCACTAACATATTTCCCCATTTGAAGGATTTCTAGCTAGTAGGGACTTTGCATAGGTTGAGCCCTATGAAGTAAACAGCCCATATGGCAGAATATTAAATGGAAATCCTGAATAACCACCACTTAACCTAGTAATTTTAGTTACAAAAACTTAAACTCATTCAAAAATAATGAATTATTAGCCTTTATATATATACGTAAAATTATATATATACGTAAAATTATATATACGTAAAATTACGTAAAATTAAATTACGTAAAATTAAATACGTAAAATTATATATATTATTATTATATATATATATAAATTATATATATATATTATATATATTATATATATATACGTAAAATTAAATACGTAAAATTATATATATACGTAAAATTATATATATACGTAAAATTATATATACGTAAAATTAAATACGTAAAATTATATATATATACGTAAAATTATATATATACGTAAAATTAAAATCTGCATCAAAATCATTGATAATTGAAAAAAGTGCTAACATTTTTTGATCATTTTACAGCTCATCACAGGGACCCTAACATTTTAAGTTCATTCTTAATATATTTAATAATCATTGGAATGGCTAAGTTAAGTTCCCTTACAAATTAAAGAACTGTGTCATTTAAAATTAACTTAAATGCTTATAGAGTCAGTTGGAGACACTGGGAGTTATTATTTCTAACTTGTTTTAAAACTCTGATTTTAGGGACTTCCCTGGTGGCGCAGTGGTTGAGAGCCCGCCTACCGATGCAGGGGACACGTGTTCGTGCCCCGGTCCGGGAGGATCCCACATGCCGCGGAGCGGCTGGGCCCATGAGCCATGGCCGCTGGGCCTGCGCGTCCGGAGCCTGTGCTCCGCAGCAGGAGGGGCCACAACAGTGAGAGGCCCGCGTACCGCAAAAAACAAAACAAACAAAAAACAACTCTGATTTTATTGCACAGTTATGCTTTATCCTTACTCCTAACCTGATTTCAATAAACTGAGTGTTTCTTCCATCTAATCAGTGGTGCTTTGGCCCTCCAAGGGACATCCGGCAAAGTCTAGAGATATGTTTTGATTGTCACAACTGGGGAGTGAGTGTTAACAGACATTAAGTGGGCAGAAGGCGGGGATGCTTCGAACATCCCACAATGCACAGAACAGTCCCCCATAACCAAGAATTATCTGGCCCACAACGTCAATAATTTTGAGGTTGAGAAATTCTGACTAACCCTACATAGGAGTGTTACATTATGTACGTCTTTATTTTCATACTGTAGGTCTCTACAATGTTAAGTCAATTGTCTCTGCTCTATTTAGCTTTTCCAGAGGCTTGGAGATAATTTTGTTGTTTAGATTTCCACATGCAGAATTATTAACAACATGAGCTACATTTAGTATGCATTGTACTTAAACAACAAAAAAAACCTTGATTTGGTTTTTTTGACCTCTCCTTGGTTACGGAGAGATTCCTTGCTTGCTTTAACTAGCTCAACAGTATTATCTGCCATTTGATATTTTATCTACTTAACAAAAATAAGTTGTACTTTTTCTATTTTAAAGCCAATTTAGAAGACTACAAGAAATGTATGTTAAGGTTAAAAAGTTCCCTCATTACATTTTTATTTTATTTTTAGGGGATAGAAAATAATTGGGGACTTATTAGTTTGGTCCTAATTTTATTACTAATATAAAATAATAATGTATGCTCAGAATCACATCCATAAGACATCTATTTCACACAGGTTTCAGAGAACAGAACCATTTTGTTCAATACAGTTAAGTAAGAGGTGATGTTTGGAACATTAAAATACTTACCTATTTGTTGAAAAACTAAAGAATTTACTGTTGAAACAAATGCCTTCCCTTCAATGTTGTCTGCATGTACAGAGCAGTTTTTATCTTCCTCGCTCCAAAAGCAACAGTGGAAAGTTGTTCTGGATGATAAGTTAGATAAGTAGGTACCACTTGAATTAAGTTTAGTTTCAACAAGTGCCTCATAATGTCCACTCAAATTTGAAGTGTTCTTTGAGATTCCAGCAGGCAAGAGGAAGTCATATGTTGTATTTCGTGGCATGCAAGACAACTTAAATTTCCAGGGAGTAATTGGATATGCCAAGTTAAATGCAGTTATCACATAAATAAATTCTGTTAGGACATTTAAAAGACACACAGAAAAGCAATTAATCATTTTGACTAGACATAAATAGGAAGTATCTAAGATTAAGCCATGTAGTGCTCAATAGTAATTACTTAACTTTCTAAGTGCTCAATCGGTGCCTAATGCATAGCTCTGTGCTTCCACTGAACAAAGTGTTACACTTAAGAGGGTGCATTTATTTATAGAGGTAACTTCACTCCTTAGCACCCCTTTTTTGGAAATTCACAATTCATTTTCCTCATTAATCTAACATCTCATAATTATATTTTAATGATAGGAAATTATAGCTAAATATTCCAATTTCCTTTTCTAAAAAATAAATTATTCTAATGAACTTTCAGCATAAATGGTAAGTATCTGGATGTGCAATTATATAAGCAAACATTAACGTGCTGTTTTAATATTTCTTAATGAGAATAACACCAAAATGTTAACACTACTTTCACTGAGTGCTTTTAGAAAGGGTTTGTCTTCAACATCAGGACAGCTGGATGATTTCCTGAATCTGCCCATGGTTCTCCAGATATATGACATCATATAAGACATGTCCTTAATGCATTCTCCAATAATTGATGCACAATGACAGACTTCTTACAGGAAACGTCCACTGCTGATTAAAGACAATTTATCACTTTTTAGACACATAAAATTAAGAACAATTTTATAATCTTGTACCCCCCGCAAAAATCCTCAGAAGTGATACTTGTATTTTAATGAGTAGTTGTTTGATAATAAAATAATGAATTCTCCATAATTCTTTCTTTTATAAGTTACCCTAATGATCCAACAGCTGTGTTTCCTCATATACAAAGTAATGAAGAATGAAAATTCTAAGAATTTTTCATGGATTTGTATAGAATGAGACTTTTGAAGGATTATGGTAAACATAAAAATGTAAGAAAATAGAATTTTTTTTAAAAATTCACAAAAGTATTGTTCTAATTACAAAAGTAATACATGTAAAAATATTCAAATACACAAGTAATGACTGTTAACAATTTGGTTTCTAGAACTTTCTATTAATGTTAATTAATATAAACATGTATCAGATGCAGAATTTAAGGCAAAAATGATTAACACGACTAGTATTATTTTTCCCACACTGATAACAATTAGGTATTATAACATCACCAAAAGTGAATCCTCACTGCAACTATGTTCCTTTGGACTTCAATCCTTCTAACATTTATTTCTGAAATTAGAACTCACTAAAAAGAGAACTGGGTATTTCTTTCATTTTACAAAACCAAGAATATGTATTGGTACTAATTAAAAGCATTATATTTTATAGCTGCACATGGAAGATTTGGTTGGCTGAATTGAAATTAGCCTAAAATCCTCAAAGAACTATTTAAAACTTAAAATGTAATAATGAATGTCTTAGACATAGTAACTACTGAATCAGTTTAATTAAAAGATGATTCTATTTTGTTTACATGCTTCCTTTGCAAATGATATTTCTTTCCCTCCAAAGAGGGAAATATATATTCACCTGGAGGCTTATGTTATCATGTTATCATATGACATCTGTTATCATCCTATCATATGTTATACAAGGCCCCAGACCTCTTCCAATTCACAAAGCTTGACCAAACCACAAACCTTTTGGAAAGCCAATGTGAAACATTAGCATGGAGCCTAATAAAAATTAGATAGAGAATGTAAGAGAGAATGTTACCACTCTTTGATAGCCCCCTGTGGTCTAGTTTTTCTGAAATCTGTAACAGTGGAATTATCCTGGATATTTTCAGTAAATATATATACGGCTAAAATGACAAAGAACAGTATATATAACAAGGAAAGCTCCAAGAGCACTTTTAAAGATTGGAAGTTTGGGATTGACATGTACACACTGCTATATTTAAAACAGATAACCAACAAGGACCTACTGTACAGCACAGGGAACTCTGCTCAATACTCTGAAATAATCTAAATGGAAAAAGAATTTGAAAAAGAATAGATACATGTATATGTATAACTGAATCTCTTTGCTGTACACCTGAAACTAACACATCATTGTTAATAAACTATACTCCAATATAAAATAAAAATTAAAAAAAAAAAAGATTAGAGTAGCCAAAAAGATGCCCAGAACTAGCTGACACACAGGTAATCGTTGCCAGAGAAAACAGGTTTTGTTAAAGATAGCTTGACTTTAATTTCAAAAACTTGGAACACAGTCTAAATAAATGATTTGAATTAAAAAAAAATCAAAATATCTCTAGAATGCTGTAAGAAACAACTGAGAATAGTACAATGCGGAGGTTAAGGGCACTGACCCTCTGAGCAGTGGAAAATTTGCATATAACTTATAGTTGGCCCTCCCTATACACGGTTCCTCTGTATACACAGTTCTTCTGCATCTGCAGATTCAACTAACCTTGGATCGTGCAGTACTGCAGTATTTACTATTGAAAAAAATCTGAGTATAAGTGGACCTGCGAAAACCCATGCTCTTCAAGGGTCAACTATATACTCAAAAGTCACTGGCATTGTGTGACTACTTTCCAACAGAAGCCTGCTATGCTTCACAGAAATTTAAAACACAAGATTCTAAAAAAATGTCTATTAAGCTTTCTCTCGAGGATATTCGAGAGATAGGAATAGGTAGGAGGAAGACTAGTATACATTTAATTTTTGAAAGCATTCTTCTGGTGATAGTCAAGGTGGGAATTCCCAAGGTATACACCATCCCTTGATAATATCCCCTTATAACATTATCTTGTCATTGTTTACTAGTCATAATGGGGAATACCATTTAAAATGACATTTCCTTTCCATTTTAGAACAAATCTGTTATTCTGTATGGTAGCCATTTATTTTAAATATTATCACCAAGTAAACTGCTCCTGGATACAGACAATTAAAGTTTTGACTATCATCTGATACATGTATTCATAATTTAATAATGCTGCATTTGCTAAATAAAATTAAAATATTTAAATGTCATGATATCTTGTTTCCAAGTATGTATAAGGCTGTTAATGTGTATGTATAAATATTCTGAACTGTAAAAGAAAACCAAGTTAGAAAATAAATGATGGGCAAGGAGAAAAAATTTGCAAAACATAATAAATTCTTAGGGCTTGTGATGTTTAATGCTATGTGTCAACTTCACTAGGCCCATGGGGTGCTCAGACGTCAGACATTAATCTGAGTGTGTCTGTGAGGCTGTTCCTGGATGAACCAGTAGACTGAGTAAAGCAGATGCCATCCCTGATGTGGGTGGGCCTCATCCAATCAATTGAAGACCTAAATAGAACAAAAATGACTGGGTAAGAGGGAACTCCTCCTGTTTGACAGGCTTGAACTGGGACGTCAGTCTTTTCCTTCCTTTGGACTCAAACTGAAGCTTTACTCTTCCTGGGTCCCAAACCTGCCATTGTTTGGACAGGAACTTACACCATCAGCTCTCCTGGGTCTCCAGCTTGCCAACTGCAAATCTTGGGACTTCTCAGCCTCCATAATCATGTGAGCCAATTCCTTATAATAAACCTCATCCTAGATATATATAAATCCTATTGGTCCTGCTTCTCTGGAGAACCTTGACTAATACAGAGCTAAATATCTACATTTTAGAAATTTCTAAAAATCAATTGAGACAAATAAAATCCAACAACAAAATAGTCAAAGTATGTGAATTAGAAAATCACCTAAAAAAATAGAAATGGTCACTAAACAGTACTCAATCTCACAAATAACCAAATAAATAAAATTAAAGTGAGATGTTGTATTTTGCTTTGACAGGGCAAAAAGGTAAAAGAATGATAACATGCATCTTTGGCAGGAATACAATGGAATACCACTCATATACTCATGTTGGGACTGCAAAAGGCACAGAGCTTTGTGGAGAAGATTTCACAGTATCTATCAAATTCAAACATGTGCTTACTACTCAACACAGAAATTCCTCGTTAGGAATTAATCTATAGAAATACTCTTCTAAATACACAAAGATATACGTATACGAATTTCAATGTAGCATTATCTGTTATGGAAAAAGAATTGTCTATCAATGGGAGTTGTTCAAATAAATTTATAATTTAAGGTACATTCATACAGTTCATTGTCATGCAACCATTAAACAAATAAGTAAATCAGTAAACACTGGCAAAATAGTTGTCATGATAAATTGAAAAGCTGTTAAGTGGAAAAAAGAAAAATGCAGAATGTATAGACCAGTTCTATTTTTGCAACTAGAGATATGAATGTGTGTGTGTGTGTGTGTGTGTGTGTGTGTGTGTGTGTGTGTGTGTGTTATGTTCCTGGGAGGATACACATCACATTGTTTCCAGGAGGTTGGGAAGAGTTTTCATTTTCACACTTATACGTTTGTTTGGTTTGCATTTTTAACCATGAGCAAGAGAATTCCTAACTGGAAACGGGAAATTTGATTAGCCATTAAAGGAAACAGCATCTCTAAGGGCAAAATCTCTACCTCATATATGGATATTTAAAAAGCAAATAACTTACCCCAATGTAAAAAAGCCACACAGAATTTTTGACAACTCATCTTACTTCAGAGATGTGCGCCTGAAAAACAGTAAATCTAAAACAAATACACACGCACATAAAAAACCTGACATATACACAAGCCGTCTGTGGAAAAATATAAAAGGAAAAGGATTATAATTAAGAATTCTTTAAATTGTAATCCTCTACAATACTCTGGATCAGTATCAGTGTTTAACATTAAGGTAAAACTGTAAGTTATAGATTCATTCCTATGCATGTGCTATTTTACATAGTTAAAATATAAGTGATACATTCACACATGGCTTAATAAAAAAAATGGCAATGTTCCTTTATGACATGACAAACCAGGACAGGTATCACAGATGAGATTGAATTTTTAACTAAAGAAAAGTGCTCACAATGTTAATTAAATATGTACAGCTGATCTAACATTATAAGTATCACACTCTTCATTTTTTCTGTGTGCTCAGTTCTTAAATTTCTCTTATTTCCTAAAGCCTTTATCTTCACTATGATACTACAAAGCCAAATGATTATAGCATAGGTAATGCACTGCACATTTATTTCCAATAAAGATGAGGAAATTTTCCCATATGCTTTTAGAAACCCCCGTTCATTTGCAAATGAGGTAATATTCATTCACACTGGCGAGTTATCAATAATTGAAGGAAAGTCTGATGGCTTCATATATGCAGATGATAGGGATGACTTCAGAGACAAACTTTCCCATGAGTTCTATTCAATTTGAATATATTATGAATAGGATTATTTGTACTACTATGTTAACATATTGGACTTAGATTTGTAAGGAAACACTAAAGGCTTTTGATGTCCGAGTCTTTTTCATTATCTCATATTTGGAATTCAGTTCACTATGTGAAAATTAATCTGAGGTAAAACACCCTGAATTAAGCATCAGGAATGTTGGGTGCCAATCAAGGCTCTTTGACTAATCAGCTATAGGACTTGGGACGTCACCACTCTAGATCTCAGGTTCCTCATCTACAAATCAGACTGAAGGACGATCTCTACAATCCCTTTCAGAGCTGCCTATGATTCTGGGGAGACTTTGGTTTAAAACAGTAATCACAGCTTGAGCACAAAGAATATTATAAAGTATTGAGTGAGAAACATGTCTCATAAGTCATATTTGAGAACTGGTAGCATGTGATGAGCAAACAGAAAAACGTGTTTGTTTAGTTCACAACTTACATGACTCTTAGGAAAAAGATGGATGAGTATGACCATTTTGTAGTCTCGTAAATTTGTTTGTCAGACTGAGTTTTTCACCAGGATTTTGGTTCTTTACACACTTGACATCAGAATGTATCTTTACGGTTTCTAGAAATCGGTTCAGTGTGCAATCTTAATTATCTAATGGTATTAAATGTGTGCAAAGTCCTCCCAGGTTTTTTATGCTATCTGTTTCTGATACAACATTGTCTCATAAACAAACCCAAGGTCAATTGCATAATCAGGATGTGTCATAAATGCAACATATCACTAGACTAAGTGTTTTGACTGAAGTGACTAATGACTAAGTAATTCAGTCCAACAACTGATTTGACTCACTGTTAACTCAACTGTTCTACTGAGTCAAGTGGATCAACAATACATCATATTGTTCTTCCTTACATAAGACAACCATTCTTTTATTTAATGTTCCAGGCGAAACACAAGCTACTCTTAGGTTTGAATTCCTGCAATCAGGTTTCGCTCTTCTATAACAGAGTAACAATCACAAGCGTAAAGAGGGCATAGCCGTAACATTGAAGAGACGGTGAAAGGTGATATTTACATAGACACAAAGAAAGAAATATTTATATCCACCCTAAATTGTACCAGAAAGGAATATACGAGGAGGTTTATAAAAACGTAAATAATAGGGAAAAAATGACATATCTTAAAACTGTGAGGAAAAAAACCAAGCACAGGGAAAAATTAATGGTAAGATGACCAAAATGAGTATAATATACAAAACGCCATTAATTGAAATTCACTTCCTACAGATGAGCTTTTAATTTGTTTTAAGTTTTTTTTTTTTAATTCAGAGAAAAAGTGAAACCAACAGTTTAGGGGGAAAGTACGAATAATCTAGGAAAATAGTCTAACACTAAGAACAGAAAGAAATTTTGCCTGAGTAACTTCATAAGATAACAAGTAACATCCTCATAGGTATCCTAACAGCACCGAGTTTCACGGGAAGTTCAAAATTCAATCATTTCTCACTCCCTCCACTGCCAAAACCCTGCTCCAGGCCACGATTGTCTCTTCCCCGGACAATCAGAAGGGCCTCCTAACTGGTCTGCTGGCTGCAGCCCTCGCTCCCCAATTAAGTGTGTTTCCAATGCAGCAGCCAGAATGGTCTTGGTAACATATGGGTCAGCCCATGTCTCTTTTACAAAACACTGCAGTGCTCACCTTTTCACTCAGAGTAAAAGTCCCAGTCCTGTGCAACACTACAAGGTCCTGGATCTCTAGTGCCCCTCTGATCTCATCAACTGCTGCTCTCCCCTTTGCTCAAGTCACCTTCTCAGAGGAACCTTCCCTGAACAGCCTACCTAAAATTCCAACACCTTCCCCACCCCGTCATGTCATATCTGCTGTTCTGTTTACTTTTTTTCTCCTTATTACTTAACACTATCTAACACGAATATGGTTCATTATTTTTCTTGCTTATTTTCTAACTCTTCCTGCTAGAATGTAAACTCCTCTAGACCAAGGGATTCTTTGACTGTGTCCTTTTCATGATATCCTTCCCACATAGAAGCCTGCCTCTCATACAGAAGGTGCTCCATATGTAGTAACTGAATGAATGAGTGAAGAAATAAATAAATGAGTGTCAAGATAAGACTCTTTCTTGAAATATCCTTCGAAATAGGCTGGTGGTATCACACCAAGACAAAATTGAATAAAAGCAATCTTTAAAAGAGGCATTCTAATATCATCCAGATACAGCTCTTTGAGAAACTGTCGTAATATAAGAGAGAATTTCAGAATGGTGATTCCTAACTACTTCTGGATCATTGACCTTGTTGAGAATTTGGTGAGAGCAATGTACCAACTGGCAGGAGGAGGCACATATACCTAAAATTAGGGCTATAATTTCAAGGGGTTAATAAACTCTCTGAAATTTATCCAAAGCTCCCAGATTAAGAATTCCTAATGTAGGTAAATGAAGTGCACATCCCTCTATAATTATAGCTCCATGAATTGAGTCATTGATAGACATCAAGTTATGAGGAGCTTGAGATAATACGGCCTAGCATTCCTCCTGGAATGTAATCATTCTACGTTGATAGTTAAAAGGAGTAATGTGTCTTATCTGAAATATCTGAAGAAATCTTTAGTAAACTATACAAAGATTCACCCATAGTCTGATCTAAACGACACATCCATTATATCTGGATGTACAGGCACTAATTCAATTTGCATAATATACCAAACATAGTAAAGCATATTAAACGTATCACTAACTCTTCAGTTATTACTAAACTTAAAACAAAAGGAAAAATTAAAATCTGTACTCTACATAAATTATTTTATCAGACTTTAATATCTATTGTAGAGAATTTTTGTGTTATTTTTATGTATCAAATTCTACTTATATATAAACAGAATAGTCTCAATTAGTGTTTGAATGAATCTCTGGGCTGAAAAGAAATTAACTACAACTTTCTCCAATGATCTCAAAAAGTCTCTAGATTTGTAGAAAATTTTACAAGAAAAGCAATTCTGGCAATACTGTTGTTTTGATGAACAAACTCAATGAGCTCCATCTGCCACTAATTTTTGCTTTTATTTTCTGCTAGAGAAGCAGCCATGTATCTTTCACCTAAATAACAACATTTAAGCATTTTATTTAAATATAAATGAAAAACACTCTTAAGAGTGTCAAACTTTAGCAAATATACCCTGGTCTATTTCTATTAACCTCATTATTTTAAGTATGTTTACTTTTATTTCTTCACTTAGGAAGGAAATTGGTCATGTTATTCCCATTAAGTAGCTGTTATAGACTTAAATTAGTTTTTTAATTAAACAATAAATTTCTTCCTTCATCCTGGTATAAGCATTTGTCCCTTTGAAAACATAATTTCGAGTTTAATTCCTGATATGACTCTAACTGTGTGTTCTTGTTGCAAATTGATTCCTTGAAATTAGACTAATAAGCTATGATTTATTAACCTAGGTACCAAAGTCAACACAGCTGAGTCAAAATAGGCATCTTACCAATATACAAAGTAACTTAAAATCTGTACATAAATCAACTCATTTAAATATCAGTTGACTACTTGGTAAAATGTAACTTATTACATGGGGTACTACATATACAGAAATTAAGAAGAAATCATCAGTTACTTTAAGAAATAATATTATTTTTTAATTTTTATTTTATACTGACATTATTTTATTATTTTACATGTCAAAGTACTATAATTCCAGTATGAATAAAGTGCCATGGGACTTCAGATTCAAGATGGCAAACTAAACAAATTGATCTTCTTTTCCTCCTGAGATGTCTTTAGAATTATAGTAAAGTCAATCCACTTAGAACGAGAGAATGACGGGACCAGCAGCAAAAAAGAGATTTAAACAAACTTCTGGAAGATGAAACAAAGACTAACAAAGTAGAATGAAGGAAGGAACTACCTAGGACATTTGGGTAAGGCTCTGTCATCAATGAGGAAACAAACTTGCTTGGGAGAACCCTGGATGTTGGATACTTTGGTCTCTATATGTAATGTTTGACTTTTTTATCCCCTCATAAACAGCAAAATCTAGCTCTCTGTAACTGTCAGTGGAGTGGTTTACAAACAACCAAAATCAACTCTGCCTAGTTTAAGTAGTGCCAACTGAAAACTGTCACTTGCCATCTGGAATGAAGTCATTAGCCACTGTAGTCGCTGACCTTCAACACACCCTGAAGTGAGTTCAGGGTGGAGATCAGGAATGAGGCACTCTGTGCTCTGGGAAAACCTGGCAGAACAGGCCTTCAGATAGTTAGATATTTTCAGAAGACTTTATGAGCCCAATTTCTTGCATCTTCTCACATCTAGAAAAGCACAGTCACTAACGGAGACATCTGATCCCCGTGACTAGCAGCTACCCTCTGCCAAAATGTGTGCTTGATTACACGTACCCCCTTCACCAAAATCACATATATACTGCCCCCCCCCACCTCTTCAGAGCAGTTTCTTAGAGCTGTCTGAGAGGCTCTCTCCTGGGCTATAGTCCTCATTTTGCCCCAAATAAAACTAAGCTTACAACTCTCACATTGTGCATTTTTTTTAGTCAACAGTAGAAAAGGAACTTATTAAAGATTACTGGGTACCTCACAGAACCTCAGCGAGGACCAGAGAACCCAGCCAGTAAAGCACACAGTCAAGAACCATACCCAACATCTAATGTAGAATTGCTCTAGAAAAGACAGCCCTGACACCACAACAGGACACTGTATGTTATGACTGAAACCATAGTGCCTACTACCTCTGAGTTCTGCTGAGCTCATCTGCCCCTTCATGTCCCACACTTCTCAACTAAAATCTGGCATGAATGCCTCTAAGTGGTAAAACCTAATTCACAATCTACCTTCAGACAGCCAGAAAACTTGGTAAAATATGGATCTATAATGTGGGGAATTCCCAAAGACAAGCAAAGTATTCAAAGGTGTCAAATGGCCAAAGAAAATAAAGAATTGTCCTTTATACTCCTATATGATAAAGGGGGGGAAATACAAGTTATCTGAGGAGAACTTGGGCTTCTAGTATAGGCTTGGCACCAACATGATAAAGACCTCACACATCCTGATACTTAAGGGGATAAGCCTTCAGCATAAATGGCAGCTCCTTACTCAAGGGCCGAAAATGAAGCCTGTCAGATGGCAAACAATGCCCATACACACAGAATTCACATTCTTATTTCTTCACATAAAGCCACCCTGAATGGAGACATGAGCTAAGACATGAAGAAAGTCTTCAGTATAATGGAAGAATTTTGTATAAAGAAAGATAGAAAAAAGAAAACCTACCACAGGGGACACAGAGATAAATCAGAGGAAAAAAAGTAGCTTTAACAAATGCTAAAGAGGTCGTGTCAAAAGACTTTGCACCCATAAACTCAAAGATTGTTCTGACAAAGGAATATCAGAGGAAGAAAGAGCTTTGGGAAAAAAAAAAGGAAGAGTTGCGAAAAAGTTTTTCCAATGGAAAGGTTAGAAAACATATTTGCATAATTAATTTCTCCCCAAGGTGGGGGGAGGGGAATAAAGTCAAGTGATTCATATCCAACCAATAGCATTTACAGAAAAAAAGAATAAAGAGAAAATGATCGGTGAAATAATGTAAGAAAATTTCCCAGGGCTGATAAGAGACATAAGTCTTCAAACTGACAAAAAAAAAAAAAAAAAATTCTACCAACTTCCAAGAAAGAGGAATGGAAAAAAAATCCATTCCTAAGCATATCATTAAGAAACTGCAGAAGAGCAAAGAAGAAGAGAAGATAGGAAGAGTTTCCAGAGAGAAAAAAATCACTAAAGGAATGGTAAACAGAATTAAAACAAATGTTTCATCTCAAAACACTGAATTCTAAAAAACAATCCAGTAATGGCTGATGGAAAATTATTTATAGTTTAAAATTCTATTAGCCAATCAAGCAAGTATCAGAGCAAAACAAATATATTTTCAATAATGCAATGATTTAGAAAATTTATATCCCGTGTCTCTTTCTCAGAGGTAATTTTATGACGTATTCCAGCAAAATGAGGAATAAACCAAGAAAGAGGGATGCAGGGACTCAGGATACAGGAAAGCTTGACTACGACTCAGTTGATGACTCTGCAGACTTGAGAATGAACTGTCCAGACAGTAGATGGGGTACAGATGACCACTGAAAGGAAATGGCCAAGAAAAAGGTGAGGACATAAGGCAACTTAATGCATAATATGATTCTGAAGCTGTAAAAATTTGAAAATAAAACAAACAAAAAACCAGAATAACATGAGGGGAAAAAGGAAGCCTTAGTTCAAAATTGAAGCCACTAGTCCAAATAAGAATATGCATTCAATAAGCTTCAAAAAGAAGAATGAAATGGATTCCAAAAAATAAAGCGAATGAGGAAAAAACTTAAAATTAAAGACATAATGAACAAGGCTCACATATCTTCTCACAATAAGAAAAAAATTCAGCTAAATGGAAAAAGCCTTATTAAAAAGTCCTGATCTAAATACGAATTGAAATAAAATATGGCACAATTTTGAGCAAATGCTGAAATTAAAAAATCCATTTGAAAGAAGAAAGAATCCCCTTAACCTTGATTCTAGGAACATTCTCCTTTGGGTGGCTGAGAAGTCACATTGAATGAAATAATCCTAGAACTCTTCCTAGTTCTGCAATGAGTAATACTTAAAAAGTCACAATAACATTAATGTTGCTATTTATTTATTTTTCAACTTTTTGGCCTAACCAATAGACAAAAATGAAAAATTTAATTGCAAATATTAAGCATAAAATATTATCAATATTCTCACTGTACAGCTGTCAAAATTGGAGTAGTATAATTATAAAAGGAGAGATGGTGAGAAGGCAAAGGGTGAAATATCCCAACCTTATAAAATAGGGAGTCAAGAGAAACCATCTGTACTGAATGGAACAAGAAATGGTCATGGAATTATAAACGGAACCAATAAAAGAGGTCAGAAAATTAATATAATTATATGTAGAAGAGGGTCAGAGAAAGAATGTGAAATTAGTAAGCTAAATTCTTTCCTACTACGGTACCTGTTTAAAGTTGATAAATGAAAATAAAAGGAAAAAAAGTCAATATAAGCATATTATTTAGCCCTACAGAGGTAGCCAATGGAGGAAACAAACCCAGAAATGATTAAAGTTAGTTGTTCTCAAAGTCAGGAATAAAAAAGTGAAGGGAGTCGGGCAAGGGACCACTGTGTTTTATTACAGTAGGTTTTTGTAACCATGTGCATGGATTCTTTTCATGCAAAATTATTATTTTGTCCTTTTAATTAAATTAAGTGCTAATGGATTTCAAAGAAAGTAGCTACTAACAAAGTCCTAGGAGCTAATTAAAGGTTCACAGAAATGACATATTAGTTGAACTCCAAGAAATACAATACAAAGGGAGAGAGTAGTATTGTATTTCCTCTATTCTAAGATTCACAATATTTTAACACCTCTGACACCAGGATCCTTGTTAAAATCGATGTCATCTTACAACCACTGATGGCCTGGTAGCAGCTGTGATCTCGCTGTCATTGATTGCCAACACAGAAACCTGGGGTGCTTTTCTAATGACAGACAGGACAATTTTAATCCATCAATATTTCAGTCAACAAACTATTGAAAGACCATTTGAGGAAGGAAGGAATATGAGCCCTGTGTGCTATCTGAAAACCTTCTGTGGACATCTTTTGCTAAGATCAATATAGAGCCAGCATAAAATTTGCAAAATGAACCAACTTAAAAGAAAATTTCAGAGATTGGTTCAAGATGGCGGAGTAGAAGGATGTGCTCTCACTCCCTCCTGCGAGAACACCAGAATCACAACTAACTGCTGAAAATCATCAACAGGAAGACACTGGAACTCACCAAAAAAGATACCCCACATCCAAAGACAAAGGAGAAGTCATAATGAGACAGTAGGAGGGGCACAATCACAATAAAATCAAATCTCATAACTGCTGGGTGGGTGATTCACAAACTGGAGAACACTTATACCACAGAAGGCCACCCACTGGAGTGAAGGGTCTGAGCCTCACGTCAGGTCTCCGAACCTGGGGGTCCGGCAACGGAGGGGGAATTCCAAGAGAATCAGACTTTGAAGGCTAGCGGGATTTGATTGCAGGACTTCAACAGGACTGAGGGAAACAGAGACTCCACTCTCGGAGGGCACACACAAAGTAGTGTGCACATCAGGACCCAGGGGAAGGATCAGTGACCCCATAGGAGACCAAACCAGACCTACCTGCTAGTGTTGGAGGGTCTCCTGCAGAGGCAGGGGGTGGCTCTGTCTCACCGTGAGGACAAGGACACTGGCAGCAGAAGTTCTGGGAAGTACTCCTTGGTGAGAGCCCTCTCAGAGTCAGCAATTAGCCCCACCAAAGAGCCCTGGTAGGCTACAGTGTTGGGTCGCCTCAGGCCAAAAACCAACAGGGAGGGAACCCAGCCCCACCCATCAGCAGTCAAGTGGATTAAAGTTTTACTGAGCTCTGCTCACCAGAGCAACAGCCAGCTCTACCCAGCACCACTCCCTCCCATCAGGAAACTTGCACAAGCCCCGTAAATAGCCTCATCCACCAGAGGGCAGACAGCAGAAGCAAGAAGAACTACAATCCTGCAGCCTGTGGAACAAAAACCACATTCACAGAAAGATAGACAAGATGGAAAGGCAGAGGGCTATGTAACAGATGGAGGAACAAGATAAAACCCCAGAAAAACAACTAAATGAAGTGGAGACAGGCAACCTTCCAGAAAAAGAATTCAGAATAATGATAGTGAAGATGATCCAGGACCTCAGAAACAGAATGGAGGCAAAGATCAAGAAGATGCAAGAAATGTTTAACAAAGACTATAAGAATTAAAGAACAAACAAACAGAGATGAACAATACAATAACTGAAATGAAAACTACACTAGAAGGAATCAACAGTAGAAAAACTGAGGCAGAAGAATGGATAAGTGACCTGGAGGACAGAACGGTGGAATTCACCGCTGCGGAACAGAATAATGAAAGAAATGAAGACAGCCTAAGAGACCTCTGGGATAACATTAAACGCAACAACATTCACATTATAGGGGTCCCAGAAGGAGAAGAGAGAGAGAAAGGACCGGAGAAAATATTTAAAGAGATTATAGTCGAAAACTTCCCTAACATGGGAAAGGAAATAGCCACCCAAGTCCAGGAAGTGCAGAGAGTCCCATACAGGATAAGCCCAAGGAGAAGCAAGCCGAGACACACAGTAATCAAATTGGCAAAAATTAAAGCCAAAGAAAAATTATTGAAAGCAACAAGGAAAAAACGACAAATAACATACAAGGGAACTCCCATAAGGTTAATAGCTGATTTCTCAGCAGAAACTCTACAAGCCAGAAGGGAGTAGCATGATATACTTAAAGTGATGAAAGGGAAGAACCTACAACCAAGATTACTCTACCCAGCAAGGATCTCATTCAAATTCGATGGAGAAATCAAAAGCTTTACAGACAAGCAAAAGCTAAGAGAATTCAGCACCACCAAACCAGCTCTACAACAAATGCTAAAGGAACTTCTCTAAATGGGAAACACAAGAGAAGAAAAGGACCTACAAAAACAAACCCAAAACAATTAACGAAATGGTCATAGGAACATACATTTTGATAATTAAATGTGAATGGATTAAATGCTCCAACCAAAAGGCACAGGCTTGCTGAATGGATACAAAAACAAGACTCATATATATGCTGTCTACAAGAGACCCACTTCAGACCTAGGGAAACATACAGACTGAAAGTGAAGGGATAAAAAAGATATTCTATGCAAATGGAAATCAAAATAAAGCTGGAGTAGCAATTCTCATATCAGACAAAATAGACTTTAAAACAAAGACTATTACAAGAGACAAGGAAGGACACTACATAATGATCAAGGGATCAATCCAAGAAGAAGATATAACAATTATAAATATATATGCACCAAACATAGGAGCACATCAATACATAAGGCAACCGTTAACAGCTATAAAAGAGGAAATCGACACTAACACAATAATAGTGGGGGAATTTAACATCTCACTTACACCAACGGACAGATCATCCAAACAGAAAATTAATAAGGAAACACAAGCCTTAAATGACACAATAGACCAGAGAGATATAATTGATATTTATAGGACATTCCATCCAAAAACAGCAGATTACACTTTCTTCTCAAGTGCGCACGGAACATTCTCCAGGATAGATCACATCTTGGGTCACAAAGAAGCCTCAGTAAATTTAAGAAAATTGAAATCATATCAAGCATCTTTTCTGACCACAATGCTATGAGATTAGAAATGAATTACAGGGAAAAAAATGTAAAAAACACAAACACATGGAGGCTAAACAACACATTACTAAATAACCAAGAGATCACTGAAGAAATCAAAAAGGATATCAAAAAATACCTAGAGACAAATGACAATGAAAACACGATGATCCAAAACCTATGGAATGCAGCAAAAGAAGTTCTAAGAGCGAAGTTTATAGCTACACAAGCCTACTTCAAGAAACAAGAAAAATCTCTCAAATAAACAATCTAACCTTACATCTAAAGGAACTAGAGAAAGAACAAACAAAACCCTAAGTTAGCAGAAGGAAAGAAATCATAAAGATCAGAGCAGAAATAAATGAAATAGAAACAAAGAAAACAATAGCAAAGATCAATAAAACTAAAAACTGGTTCTTTGAGAAGATAAACAAAATTGAAAAACCATTAGCAAGACTCATTAAGAAAAACAGGGAGAGGACTCAAATCAATAAAATTAGAAATAAAAAAGGAGAAGTTACGGGGCTTCCCTGGTGGCGCAGTGGTTGAGAGTCTGCCTGCCGATGCAGGGGACACGGGTTCGTGCCCCAGTCCGGGAAGATCCCACATGCTGCGGAGTGGCTGGGCCCGTGAGCCATGGCCGCTTGAGCCTGCACGTCCAGAGCCTGTGCTCCGCAACGGGAGAGGCCACAACAGTGAGAGGCCTGCGTACCACAAAAAAAAAATAAATAAAGTGAAAAAAAAAAGGAGACGTTACAACGGACACCACAGAAATACAAAGCATCTCAAGAGACTACTACAAGCAACTCTATGCCAATAAACTGGACAACCTGGAAGAAATGGACAAATTCTTAGAAAGGTATAACCTTCCAAGACTGAACCAGGAAGAAGTAGAAAATATGAACAGACCAATCACAAGTAATGAAATTGAAACTGTGATTAAAAATATTCCAACAAACAAAAGTCCTGGAACAGAGGGCTTCGCAAGTGAATTCTATCAAACATTTAGAGAAGAGCTAACACCCATCCTTCTCAAACTCTTCCAAAAATTGCAGAGGAAGGAACACTCCCAAACTCATTGTATGAGGCCACCATCACCCTGATACCAAAACCAAACAAAGATACTACAAAAAAAAAAAAATTACAGACCAATATCACTGATGAATATAGATGCAAAAATCCTCAACAAAATACTAGCAAACAGAATCCAACAACATATTAAAAGGATCATACACCATGATCAAGTGGGACTTAACCCAGGGATGCAAGTATTCTTCAATATACACAAATCAATCAATGTGATACACCATATTAACAAATTGAAGATGAAAAACCATATGATCCTCTCAATAGATGCAAAAAAGCTTTTGACAAAATTCAACACCCATTTGTGATAAAAACTCTCCAGAAAGTAGGCATAGAGGGAACCTACCTCAACATAACAAAGGGCATATATGACAAACCCACAGCAAACATCATTCTCAATGGTGAAAAACTGTAAGCAATTCCTCTAAGTTCAGGAACAAGACAAGGATGTCACTCTCACCACTATTATTCAACATAGTTTTGGAGGTTCTAGCCATGGCAATCAGAGAAGAAAAAGAAATAAAAGCAATACAAATTGGAAAAGAAGAGGTAAAACTGTCACTGTTGGCATTTGACATGATACTATACATAGAGAATCCTAAAGGTGCCACCAGAAAACTACTAAAGCTAATCAATGAATTTGGTAAAGTTGCAGGATACAAAATTAATGCACAGAAATCTCTTGCATTCCTATACACTAATGATGAAAAATCTGAGAGAGAAATTAAGGAAACACTCACATTTACCATTGCAACAAAAAGAATAAGGTACCTAGGAATAAACCTACCTAGGGAGACAAAACACCTGTATGCAGAAAATTATAAGACACTGATGAAAGAAATTAAAGATGATACCAACAGATGGAGAGATATACCAAGTTCTTGGACTGGAAGAATCAACGTTGTGAAAATGACTATACTACCCAAAGCAATCTACAGATTCAATGCAATCCCTATCAAATTACCAATGGCATTTTTTACAGAACTAGAACAAAAAATCTTAAAATTTGTATGGAGACCTAAAAGACCCCAAATAGCCAAAGCAGACTTGAGGGAAAAAAACAGAGCTGGAGCAATCAGACTCCCTGATTTCAGACTATACTACAAAGCTACAATCACCAAGACAATATGGTACTGGCACAAAATATAGATCAATGGAACAAGATAGAAAGCCCAGAGATAAACCCACATACCTACAGTCAACTAGTCGATGACAAAGGAGGCAAGGATGCACAATGGAGAAAAGACAGTCTCTTCAATAAGTGCTGTTGGGAAAACTGGACAGCTACATGTAAAAGAATGAGGGCTTCCCTGGTGGCGCAGTGGTTGGGAGTCCGCCTGATGATGCAGGGGACGCAGGTTCGTGCCTCAGTCCGGGAGGATCCCACGTGCCACAGAGCAGCTGGGCCTGTGAGCCATGGCCGCTGGGCCTGCGCATCCGGAGCCTGTGCTCTGCAACGGGAGAGGCCACAGCAGTGAGAGGCCCACGTACCACAAAAAAAAAAAAAAAAAAAGAATGAACTTAGAACACTCCTAACACCATACACAAAAATAAATTCAAAATGGATTAGAGACCTAAATGTAAGACCAGACACTATAAAACTTTTAGTGGAAAACAGGAAGAACAAGCTTTGACATAAATCACAGCAAGATCTTTTTTGTCCCACCTCCTACAGTAATGGAAATAAAAACAAAAATAAACAAATGGGACCTAATGAAACTTAAAAGCTTTTGCACAGCAAAGGAAACCATAAACAAGATGAAAAGACAACCCTCAGAATGGGAGAAAATATTTGCAAATGAATCAACGGACAAAGGATTAACCTCCAAAATTTACAAGCAGCTCATGCAACTCAATATCAAAAAAACAAACAACCCAATCCTAAAATGGGCAGAACACCTAAATAGACATCTCCAAAGAAGATATACAGATAGCCAAAAAACACATGAAAGAATGCTCAGCATCACTAATCATGAGAGAAATGCAAATCAAAACTACAATGAGGTATCACCTCACACCAGTCAGAGTGGCCATCATCAAAAAATCTACAAACAAGAAATGCTGGAGAGGGTGTGGAGAAAAGGGAATCCTTTTGCACTGTTGGTGGGAATGTAAATTGATACAGCCACTATGGAGAACAGTATGGCGTTTCCTTAAAAAACTAAAAATAGAACTACCATATGACCCAGCAATCCCACTACTGGGCATATACCCTGAGAAAACCATAATTCAAAAAGAGTCATATACCACAGTGTTCACTGCAGCACTATTTACAATCTCCAGGACATGGAAGCAACCTAAGTGTCTGTCAACAGATGAATGGATAAAGAAGATGTGGTACATATATACACTGGAATATTACTCAGCCATAAAAAGGAATGTAATTGGGTCATTTGTAGAGACGTGGATGGATCTAGAGACTGTCACACAGAGTGAGGTAAGTCAGAAAGAGAAAAACAAATATCATATATTAATGCATATATATGGAACCTAGGAAAATGGTACAGATGAACCAGTTTATAGGGCAGAAATTGAGACACAGATGTACAGCACAAATGTATGGACACCAAGGGGGGAAAGCGGTGGGGGGTGGGGTGGGGGTGGGATGAATTGGGAGATTTGGATTGACATGTATAGACTGATGTGTATAAAATGGATGACTAATAAGAACCTGCTGTATAAAAAAATAAATAAAACAAAATTCAAAAAAAAAAATAAGAGCCCACAAACAGCATTCCCCTGGGCCACAGTCCCCCTCTCCCAAGGGAACAGATAGAAAAGAAAAAAAAAGAAGATCTCAGAAACCATAGTGAAGCATTCTTTTTTGAAGTGCTATATAACAAATAGTCTTGATAACCCAGAGTATGATACCATTTGGGAAAATACTGACATCAACAACACTGAGTTGAAAAATGATTCAGAAAAACCGGATTCTGAATAAGAAAACGAATTCCTTAATGGATTTCTTTGACTTTTACTTTCCTCATGAGAGTGATATGATTTAAACAAGAATCTTTACCTAAGTAATTCTAAAAGAGCCCTTTCAGTAGACATAAAACAAAAATTCTAAACAATGAGAAAGCATTGTAAAATAAACAGGCAGAGCTTTTTCTTTCTTAGCAGTGCAAAAGCAGTGGTGTATCTTAAAAATCCACAATGTCTTAAAGAATTACAACTAACTAGAAAGAGCGGTAACTAGGAGGAATCAGATATTACTTTTAATTTGGATAAATCATAACAGATTTCAGAGGGGAGTGAGGATTTAACTGCCTCTTGAAGAATGGGGAGGAATGTGAAGCATATCGTAAGTATTATTTTAAAAGGTTTTCTTATAGAACTTTTTCTTCTCTCAGATCAGACCTGTAACCAGCAGTGTTACCGCAAGACACCCAGGTCACTAGAGAAATACTCAGCTACCTCCTGGGTAGGTCATGATCCTAACAGATAACATCTTCATAATATAACAGCAACTACAATTATCAGGTGCTTATTATGTATGTGCCAGTATGTTTTCTCTCTGTTTATGCATAAACACATATACACACACACATATATGTGTGTGTATAATTTATTTTCTCTTTCATCTCCTACACACTGACCAGTTTGGTTCAGAAACTTTGTTGGTGTATACAGAAGTCTAATTATTTGATTATTTCATAGGTTTAGACACCCAAATAACACGTGCTAGTTAAAGTAAAATGAGAAAATATAATTCTGAGAAAAACTAAGTTGTCCTATGCCTTCACTAAACAGCTATTTGGTAACAGCTGTTCTTAAACATGAGTTCACATTTTAAAGCCTATTATAATACCATTATAGATGCCGCTGAGAATCCTTACTTGGCTCACATCTTTAGCTATTATCTAGTACAACTAGATAAAACATTTATACATTTCCATAAACATTACAGAAATTATTAGCCCAAGAGTAGAGTCGGTCAGTCAGTCCGTCAATCTGTCTGTCTCTCTCTCTTCCCCCCATTCCCTCCCTTCCTCCTTCTCTCTTTATCTTTCTCATTCACTGTTATACACACATATATATATACAGATTTGTAAGTCTGTACTGTTTCTGAATTTTCTCTCTAATTGGCAAAGACTTAAAAATTAATATCAACATCACAATGCCCCTTTAGGGTATCTCCATTTGGGTCATTTTTATTTGCTAGTCCATAGTACTCTAGTCTGATTTAAGTAGGTCCACAGGGTACCAGAAAATTTCATTAAAATAGTTCTCATATGCGTGACTCTCTCCTTTAAGACCATCCATGGACAATGGTTCCCACAGCTCTGTTCTCTCCTCAGCGAGTCTCCATCTACGCTCAGCAAAGCCACAGCTTTAACCCTGCCGACTGGACCACTTAAAGATGCTGATGCCAGGCAAAATTGAAAGTGGGCTGTATTCACTTTGGAGGACACTTTATTGGTACGATAAAATTGTATTAAGTGGGAAGAATCTAGCCTATCAATTCTATGGAAGAATAAGAGACTTGCTGACTTTCATTCAGTGAGAATCAATATCCACAAAAATTCCACATAGCCTACCTTAGACATATTCAGTGTTCACATTCTGGAAAAGATTTTAGGGACTTCCCTTGTGGCCCAGTGGTTAAGGATCTGCCTTCCAGTGCAGGGGACGCAGGTTCAATCCCTGGTCGGGGAACTGGGATCCCACATGCCACGGGGCAACTAAGCCTGTGAGCTGCAACTACTGAGCCCAAGTGCTCTAGAGCCTGGGCACCACAACTAGAGAGAAGCCCACGCACCGCAACTAGAGAAGCCCACGCACCGCAACGAAAGATCCCGCATGCTGCAGTGAAGATCCCGCATGCCGCAACGAAGACCTGATGCAGCCAAATAAATAAATAAATATTTTTTTAAAAAAAAAGATTTTAGGGGCTTCCCTGGTGGCACAGTGGTTGGGAGTCCGCCTGCCGATGCAGGGGACGCGGGTTCGTGCCCCGGTCCGGGACGATCCCGCATGCCGCAGAGCGGCTGGGCCCGTGAGCCATGGCCGCTGAGCCTGCGCGTCCGGAGCCTGTGCTCCGCAGCGGGAGAGGCCACAACAGTGAGAGGCCACGTACCGCAAAAAAAAAAAAAAAAAAAAAAAAAAAAAAGATTTTAAACTTCCAAGTTGATGGCACTTAAATTTGACAGGCATGTTTTACTACATAACCAGTATTTCTGTGTCTGATATTTCTTATAAAAATCTACTGAATCTCACTTAAAAATATTACAATGGCATTAATCACATCTTGAAGCTTGGCACACCAGCAACGTGGATTGAAGGGTTACAAGAGTGGATATTTCTGGTTTTCATTTTAAAGCCAACAGGAAGCATGAGGATAATCATAAGTCAGAACTACTGAAAAAGGTTGTTAAACATATAAATACATATTTTAAAGTAGTATCCCTTTACTAAAACCCTACAAAAACAGAAATATAACTCGAGAATCACTCCAAATTAATGAAAGCATCCATTCAGCAGGAATACATAATAATTTTAAATGTGTACATGTAGTATAACCTCAAAATAACATATATTTATTATAATGTAGCTTTGAAAGGTATATGGTGAAAATTCAGAGTACCACAAGGAAAAAGACAGATATCCACATATATGGTAGAAAATTTTAATACACTCTCCTAAAGAATGAATAGAACAGCAGACACAAATACATGAGGATATATGAGATTGAAATAATACTAACAAATGATACTGGAACAAAAACATTAACAAATTTGACATAGATTGAACTCTTCTCCCCCAAACTGTAGACTGCATATTATTTTTAATCACCAATGGGGCATTTACAAAAACTGACCACGTACAAAGCCATAAGGTATGTTACAAACAAATCCAAAGGACTAAAATCATACAGACCATGTTCTCTGTCCACGGTGTTTTTAAAACAGAAAAAATAGCAAAAATATAACTACACAAATGCCATATACTAGGACATTAAGAAAAAAAGTAAGCCACTGGGCAAAAAAGATATAATATATTTTAAACTGATGATAGTGAAAAAAGCATCTCAAAACTTAAATTATTTCATGCAGATAAAGCAGTACTGAGAGGAAATTCAAAGAAAGAAACATCATTCTTAATGTGACATGACTTCACCTGTGAGCACTTCAAATCAACATTATACCTGAGGTCCTAGGCAAGGCAGAAAGAGAAGTGGAAAAGGTTTAAGGAATATAAAGGAAGAAACAAAACTGTCATTATTCATGAATGACAAGAAAAGTGGAAAATCCCGAAGTATCTATATGTAAGCTGTTTAACTTAATTACAAAACTTAGCAAGATTGCTGGTGGAAAATATAACTACCTAAAACCAAGCATTTTAAACCCTTCCCAACTTATTATATGAAGCCAGTATTACTCTGATACCAAAACCAGACAAAGACATCACAATAAAAGAAAACTACTGACCAAAATCCTTTATGAATATAGATGCAAAAATACTAGCAAACCAAATCCAGCAATGTATAAAAAGGATTATACACTATGACCAAATATGATTTACCTCAGGAATGCAAGTTTGATTTAAAATGTGAAAATCAATCAATCATAATAATAGAATAAAAGACATGACATGTCCATAGAAAAAGGGTTTGACAAATTCCAATGCCATTTCATGACAAAAACATTCAACTAGGAATAGCATATGAATAACCCATAGCTAACATCATACTTAATGGTGAAAGACTGGCTGCTTCCCTGCTAAGATCAGGAACAAGACAAAGTTATTCACCTGCACTTTCTATTCAACTAGAGGTTTTAGCCAGGGCAATTGAGCAAGAAAAAGAAATAGAAGGCATCCAGATTAGAAACAAAGAAGTAAAACTATCTCTATTCTCAGACTACATGATCTTGTATGTAGAAAATAATAAGGAATTCACAAAAACTATATTGCACCTAATAAGTAAGTTCTGCAAGGTTGCAGAATACAAGATCAATGTACACAAATCACTTCTATTTCTGTGCATGAGCAATGAACAATCTGAAATACAATTAAAACATAATTCCATTTCCTATAGCATCAGAAATAATAAAATACTCAGGAATATTTTCAACAAAAGAAAAGCAATTATTTGTACACTGAATGCTATAAAACATCACTGAAAGAAATTAAAGAATACCTAAATAAATGGAAAAACATCCCACGTTCATAGACTGAAAAACAATTTTATTAAGATTGTAATATTTCCCAAATTGATTCAATGCAATCCCTTCAAGTTTATAGCTACATTTTGTATATATATTGACAAGCTGATTCTAAAATTCATATGTATTGATATATGCAAGGGAATAGCTAAAACAATACTGAAAAAGAAGAACAAATTTGGAGGATTCACTTCTGATTTCAAAACTTGCTTCAAAGCTACAGTAATCAAGACAGTGTGGTACCTGGTATAAAGATAGAAGTATAGGTCATTGGAACAGAGTTGAGATTCCAGAAGTAAACCTTTACATTTTTGGCAAAATAATTTTTGACAAGACACTTAGATATGGGGAAAGAATGGTCTTTCCAACAAATGGTGGTGGGACAAGTAGATACCCAAATGTGAAAGAATGAAATTGGTCCTTTCCTTCATTCCATATATTCAAAGTAATCAAAAACCTAAACATAAAAGCTAAAACTCTAATATTCTTATAAGTAAAACATAGAAATGAAGCTCTGCAACCCTGAATTAGGTAATGGCTTCTTAGACTGAAATTAAGTATAAAAATAGATAAACTAGACAAAGTTAAAACCCTTGGGCTTCAAAGGATACCATCAAAAAAGTGAGAAAACTCACAGAATGGGAGAAAATATTTGAAATCCTGTATCTTAAAAGCGATTGTACACTATATGAAGAACTCTCACAACACAACAATAAAAAGACAAACAATCCAATTAAAAATAAGCAAAGAACATTTCTCAAAAAAAAGATACATAAATGGTCAATAAGCACATGAAAAGGTGCTCAATATCATCAGTCATCAGAAAATGCAAATCAAAACCATAATGAGTATCACTTCACATCCACTATGATAGCTTAATCAAGGTTCTGAACTGTAACAAATGTTGACAAGGAGGTGGAGAAATTGGAATCCTTGTACCTTGCTGGTGGGAATGTAAAATGATGAAAACTGCTTTGGAAAATAGTTTGGCAGATTTTCAAATGTTAAACATGTTACATATGACTGAACAATTCTACTCCCAGGTATATACCCAAAAGAGATGAAAACATACATTCACACAAAAACTTGTATGCAAATGTTAGTAGCAGCACTATTCATAATAGCCAAAAAGTGAAAACTACCCAAATGTCCATCAACTAACGAACGAATGAACAAAATGTGATATATCCATATAACGGAATATTATTTGGCCATAAAAAGAATGAAGTACTGATCCATGATACAGCATGGATAAACCTTAAAAACATGCTAAGTGAAAGAATCTGTTCACTAAAGTCCCCATCATTTTATTCGTCCAGAATGTCCAGAAGAGGCAAATCCTTAGACACAGAAAGTACATCAGTGGTTTCCAGGGATCGGAAGAGGGGGCATGGGGAGTGAATGCTAAGGGGTATGGGGTTTCTTTTGGGAGTGACAAAAATGCTCTAAAATTAGATAGTGGTGATGGTTATATAACTCTGTTAACGTACTGAAAACCAGTGATTTGTACACTATAAAAGGATGAATTTTATGATATGTGAATTATAGTCCAATAAAGCTATTATTTTTAAAATACTTTTAAAGGTCAAGTTTATCTCTCTATGGCAGTAACAGAAACACAATGAATTTTTTGAAAAGATTCATTTAAAATAACTTCAAAAATATGCAGTTTCTGTGAATAAATCAAACAAGAAGATGTTCAAGGACTCCTAAGGGAAAAATGAGACTATGTTTACATTTATCATATTAGAGAAGACCTAAATATATTGAGAGACAGTCATGGATTCTAGAACTGAATATTTACAAGGTATCAATTTCCTTTTAATTGTTTATAGACTCAAAACAATCTCAATAGAATCTCCATTAAATTCCTAACCAATTTTTTAGAACTTGACAAACTGATTGAAAAAATGTATATGGAAAGGTAAAGGGCCAAGGAATGCTATAGCACTCCTGAAAAAATTGCACCAAGTGGGAGGATTTACTCCCCTACCTACCAGATAGCAAGACAATTTAAACCTGTAGTAATTACAGAAAGAGGTCAAAGGAACAAATACAGAGCCCAAAAACAGACCCAACATATTATCAACTCTTGATATTTGAAAACAGTAAGTATTTGTTGTTTTAAGCCACTAAATTTGGAGGTAACTTGCTACACAGAAATGGGTAACTAATACATTGCTGCTCACCAGTATTCTCAGATTTATTTTTTCTTTTAGAACAGAGGTTAACCTTGCCCACCTCCTTGAAGTTAGGCATACCATATGACTTCTTTTGCGTCTAAAGTATGAGTGTAAATCATTCATGTCACTTCCAGATGGAGGCATTTAAAGCTAGTTCATGATTACCCCCACTTTCTTTTCCCATACTATACCAACTGGGAAAGTCCTGTGTTCCAGATTGTACAGCTACAGAATGACGGAGGTTCCCTGAATTTAGACCTGACAATAGTTGCCCTGGAAAGTTGCCTTAATCCAGAGGAAACTTTTCTTGAATGAAAAATAAACCTTTATTGCATTAAGTCAATGAGATTTGGGGATAATCTGTTACCGCAGCATAACCTAGCCTATTTTTACAGATACTAGGCTCGATCTCACTAGTAATTGAGGAAACAAACAGTAATGATATAATACATACCTACCAGATGGGCAAAAATTAAAGGTCATGATAATACTAAATTTTGGCAGGGATGTAGAGGAATGAAAGTAGGAATATAAATTGGTGGAACCATGCTGGAAAAGTGTGGCATTATCTAATAAAGCTGATATCTGCAAGCCCTGTGTTCTAGTAATTTGACTAGCAGTTTTATACTCTAAAGAAACGCCTGCATCTAAGCACCAAGGCATTTGTAGAAGAAGAATCATAGGTGGTTTATTTATGGTAGTGAAAGAAAGAAAGGGACAGAAGGAGGGAGGGAGGAAGGAAGGGAGGGAGAGAAGAAGAAGGAAGAAAGGAAAAAGGGAGGGAGGGAAGAAGAGAAGGACAGAAATGACCCAAATATCCTTAAACAGAATGAGTAAAAAATAAAGGTATTATATTCATATAATAAAATATATCCAGTAATGAAAACAAACAAACAACATCCACTGTCAGCAACAGCATTCAATCATCAAAAAAAATTACTGAGCTCCTCTTATATGCTTGGCTCTATTTCAGGTACTAGGCTCTATTTTGGAGCAAAACAGGAAAAAAAAAATCCACCCTCATGGAGTTTGCATTCTAATAGAAATGAGACAGGAAAAATGATTAAGTCATACAGTATTTTTAAAGGTAGTAAGTACATGCGGAAAAGCAAAGGAAAGGGGAAAGTGTTTTGCAAGGTAAGATGTACAATTTTAAATGTGATAATCAGAGTAGGCTTCATTGAAAAGGAGACAACTGAACAAAGATTGAAAAGAAGTGAAAGTAACAGAGTAAGTCCTGTGGTATCTGGGAGAAGAGCGTTCCAGCCAGAGCAAAGATGGTCCCCGATATACTCAAAGAATACCAAGGAGACCAGTGTAGCTGGAACTGAGTGAATGAGAAAAACAGCAAGAAATGAGATCAGATAGGTAAATGGGAGAGAAAAAAACACGTAGCACCTTATAGGTAATTCTAAGGATTTGGGTCCTTTAAGACTTCACTCTGTATGAACTGGAAAGGCATTGGAGATTTTGGAGGAAAACAGTGACATGATCTGACATATGTTGCAAGAAAAGAGCTCTAATTGCAATTTTGAGACTGGATTATGGAGGGAAAAGAATGAAAATGGGGAGACCAGTTAGGAGGTTCTTGCAATAATCCACGTGGGAGATGGTGTCAGCTCAGACTAGGATGGCAGCTATGCAGGTGATGAAAGTAATTATATTCAGGAATTATTTTGAAGATAGAGCAAAGAGGACTTCCTGACACATGACATCTAAGGTATGAGGGAATGGGAGATATCAAAGATGACTCCAAGTTTTGGGGCATGAGCAACGTGAAGGATGAAGGTAGGGAAGGCTGCAGATAGAGTGGGCTTGGGCAAGATGAAGATTCCATTTGGAGCATGCTGAACTGGAGATGTCTACTGGACATTCAAATGGAAATGTTGAGCAGGCAGGTGGACATAGAGGTCTGAAGTTTAAGGAGATAACTCAAAGCTTGAGCTATCATTTTGGAGGCATCAGTGTACAAATGTAGAGATTGCATGAAATCATCAAAGAGCGTAGAAAGGAATGCGCTCCCAAGGACCACAGCTTAAGATATTCTAAGGTTAAAACCTCCGAGAGCAGAAGAGAGATCAGCAAAGGGGACAGAAAGCAATGGCTAGTGAAGAAGGAGGAAAAATCAAAAAGAGTACATGGTGTCCTGGAGGTCAACAAAGAAATATTACAAGGAGCAGAGAGTGCTAACTGTGACAATGCTACCAACAGGTGAAGTAAGATCAAAGGTGACAACTGACTACTGGATTTGGGAGAGGTGATGTCACCAGTGACAGTGACAGGAAGAGTTTTGGCAGAGTACTGAAAACAAAAGAGTGATAGAAATAGGTTTAAGAGAGAATGTGAAGAAATGAATCAATGATAGGGAATATAGACATCTCTTTTTAAAAGTTTATGCTTTCAAATGGAGAGGATATGGCTTAGTGTCATAAGCATAATGTTAAGCAAAAGAATCTATGAAAGAGTGCCTCCTATATTCGTATAATTTTTTTAAGTAAAAGGAAAATTGTGATTAGAAAGGAACAAGCAAGAGGTTTCTGGGTATTGGCATGTTCTCTTACTTGTATGGTAAATAATGGGTATTTGCCTTGTAATTATCTGTTATAATGATTTGCTATATTATTTGTCAACCAGTACATTTGTTTTATGTACTCTTCTCCCTGTATATGCCATAGTTCAAAAAATTTAAAGATTAATAAGATCATGTGTATGAAAAGACAACAGGTAATATCACTACGGAGTTAACAGAAGTTTTAAAAAATATTTGAGGAGGAATATTCCAAATTATAAGCAGACCAAATTTGAACTGAAACTCCAAAAGTTTATATGTACTAGGTCTGGCCAGGAGGCGAACACTTGTGCCTTTCTGATTTAATTAAAAGTGGAATTTGTAAATCACATAAAAATCTCAAAAGAATTAGGGCAGACTGTAAGCCCTTTTCTTCATTTTTAACTCCACAGGACATGTTTTTTAGTATGTGTTTGGCTCTCAGTAGGAAAAATGCAGTGCAATATCTGCCAAGGCAATTCTTTTCTTTTTCTGGATATTTTTTAAGTTTTATTTCTAAGACCCCCTTGGGATACTGCACTTCACAAACACAAACCTTTTCGTTATATAATAGTGATCTAACTGCGAAGACACACTGTTTTTTTTCTCGGTAAGTTCATTACAAAAGAGGAATAGAGCTTCTGCCAACCATGATGGCTCTCCCAAGCCATGAATGAGTTGGACCATGCGCAGATCCATCCACTGTTTTCAGTTGTTTTCCAACAAGCGACTAGAAGCCGGGATATTTGAGTTCTACTACTCTCTGTTCATTCAACAACCAATTTCTTTAACATTCTGGGCATCCCTTTCAAGGAGATGATCATCTACGTCACCAGAGGCTATCATGGAAGACAAATGCCTGAATAACTGATGACACTTCCAGTCCAAAGGTGAAAAGGCAATGAAAATAAATTTAAATGTATTCATAAAAGAGTACTTCAAATCTATACCACTCTTCCAAATGGAATACAAAGCACATCCTAGGTGGGAACACATTGTTTTATTTTAGATCAAAGCCACCAAAAAGAGCCAGAGACACTTCTAAACCTATCCCAACTACTGATGACTAAGTCTCAAATAATTTTGAATTACAAGGAACAACAAAAGCTATTCTAACATTCTGTCTGCTAAAACAAGTCAACAGTTGTTTGTTGTTTTTTATCAAAAGGAAATAAAAATCTCGCTGACACTTTATAGTACACACTTCTTGTACAACTTTGTGTGTGTCTGTGTGTCAATTCCTAATTTCTGGTTTATCTGTTTAGTTAACTCTGCTATTTTTCTAGGATTCATCCCAAGACAACTAAAATGCATTACTAAAATTGGCACCTCTGCTACTGAACTTAATTTCAGAGAGGCTCTAAAGTGGTCTGAAACCATTTTTTTAATATCCTGCACACAACTTCATGCTAAAAAGTAACACTGTTCAAGAGCAGAAATTGATAGGAAAGGTGCAATTTTTGTTTTCCTCCAAAACAATTTTTATTTCCTCCAAATATACAATACTGAAAGTGAATAAGTACTTATACTAAAGCCACATGTTTTTGTTGCAGTGTTGCAAATATTAACTTCAAGTTGAACATGATTCTTCAAGCTAGACTCAGAGATGATCTAAATAGTTACATATAAACTACATATTTCTGAGCTCTTTTATAAGTGTTTTTCTCTTTAAGTTTTGGTTGGAAAACCCTAAAATCATAAGTCTTAAATGCATATGAACAAAAATCCCAAGATCAGTATAGATTTTTAAAATTTCATGAAATTATGAATCTAGCAATGTTTGTAACATGTTAAAAAGTTAAAGAATTATAAATTTTTAAGTTGGGAAACATCTTAGATATTATTAAAAGGCCCTCAGAACTTGACAGATGAGGAAACTGAGGCCCAAAGAAATTAAACTAACCACAGCTGTCACCATAAATGGCAAATCATACCAAAAGCCAGATGTTCTGACTCCAAGTCCAGAGCTCTGAAAGAGCTATTTGTTTCAACATACTTTAATACTTAAGGAAATGAAAGTTAACAGAGGACACTCCAGGCAGTCCCTCAATATAAGGAACTCCCTCAGGCTTACAAGAGCCAGTCTCCTCTTCTGCTTGCAAACCCAAGTCCTAGAAATAACACCCCCAAATTCCCACTTTCTCAAATGGCCTCATCCTACCTGGGGTTTCCAAAATGATTTCCTCGGTTGGGTCTCTTTTTCACATCCCTACAAGTCCCTTTAAGTAAGTGCTTTGGTTGGGATTGGGTTTTGTTGTTTTTGTTTTGTTTTATTAATTTGCTTGGGGAAAGCCGGAGATGGTGGAAACAGAAGCTCCGGGCTAAACCATTCCTAGAGCACATTTTTTTTCCTTTTGTCATCCAAACCAACAAATCCTTCCTCCGGGCCCCAGGGCTTACTGGTTTCCGTCGCAGTCCCTTCAGTTTCCAAAGTAGGAAGGAGACCTGGAAAAGAAGTTGGCCAGGTGGCACGTCCTTTCTGGGGCGCCCGGCAGGTGCGCGCCCAGGCTGGGCTGGCTGCCCTCGGGCGCGCGCCCCGATGCGCCTTGCCCCGGGGGAACGAGAGCCCCCGCCGCCCCTCCCCCATGGCGCGGGCCCCTCCGGTGGCGCCGGCTGACCCGCCCCGGCCTCCCGGTCCCTACTTGGCCAGCGGGCTCCGGCCACCCACGCGCGCCCCGGCGCCCGGCTCCTCGCGTGGCCGGGAGACGGAAGAGGTGGCAGAAGCGGGTAGAGGAGAGAGAGAGAGTTGGGTCCCACCTCGAGGCCCAGGTCCCACCCAGGCGGAGGCAGAGATGGCGGCGGCGCGGGGGCTCGGCCGGCTGTAGGCTCTGCGGTGGGGCGGCTCCAAACTCCCTGCCGAAGGTGCCGGGCAGCTGTCAAGAGAGAGGAGGCAGCGGAGTGTGGAAGGAGGAGCTGAGGGGGAGCGGAGGGAGAGGCGGGAGTTGGGGGAGAGAAGGGAGGAAAGGTCGGGTCGCCGCCCGCGCGCCCCGCGCCCTCCGCCACCGCTCCCGGGGCGGCAGGAGTGGCCCCCGAGCCGTCAGGGCTGGCGCGCAGGTGACGGGGGCGGCGGCGGGGATGCGGCTGCGCGTGGCGCCGGGCCTGGGGGAGGAAAAGCGAGGAGTCCGGAGAGAAAGACCCTCTGCCCGCAGGGAAGCCGAGACTCGAGGCGAACTCGGCAGAAAGGTGGCGCCGCTACCTTACCCAACTGTCAGCTACCGCGCGCCCACTCTGAGCCCGGGGGTCTCAGGCCCTGGACTGGGCCCTGGGGTTCCCTCTGTCCCTCCCACTTACAGACTAACAGGCCTCTGTGCATCAGGTGTGCAAAATGCTGCAATAAAGATTGTAAAAAGCGGGAGGAGTGGGAAAGGAAAGCGAAATGGAAAAGACCAGAAGTAGTGAGGTAGTGAGTTTCCTGTCACCGAGAATGTTTCAGCCAAGCATTTTGGTCGTATTTGTCAGGAAGTCATGATTCTTTTCAATCTTGAAATTCAATGGCGTTTGACGTAGTAAGTTAAAAAAAAAAAAAAATCCGTCCTTGAACAGTCTGATTCTGACCCCAAAGTAATAATCATTTTCTTGCTCTCCACTCAAAATGTTCACTCACTGATTTATTCATTAATACATTTTTGTTGAGGCCCTACTGAGTGCCACACAATATGCTAGGTGCAATTATTATGTGCCTTGAACTTGGTGTTATGACAAGCAAGTATTCATATAATTACCAGTTGTGATGGATGATATGAAAGAAACCAACAGAGTGAGGAAGAAAGAATAAAGGGGAGTAGAGTACTCTGGATTGGGTGGATGGTTAGTTTTCAACGGAACTTGCCTAACATCCTCATAGGAAGAAGCATCAGAGACACAGAAAGAACTTAGCCCAGAGATGGGTAGAGCCAGAAGCAATGTCTCCCTGCTCCCTGACCCAGACACTTGGCCAACCTGTGGAGCTTTGTAAACGGAACTTTTCCCCCAGAGGAATATTGTCCCAGGGTCAGTGTCACTTTAATGGAGACAAATGTCTTCACTGGATGAAAATAAGAATTGGAGTAGAAATACTGACTTCCTCAAATTATTGTGAAATAAAACAACCCAAGAGAATCCTTAATTAGATAGTTGCTATGAACTAGCATATGAGTTTTCTAGGGTTGCCTTAACAAATGACCACAGGCTCAACAATTAATACAAGAGAAATATATTTGTTCACTATTCTGGAGGCCAGAAGTCCAAAGGCGAGATGTCGTCAGGTCCATAGACTTCCCCAAGGCCTAGGAGACAATCCTTCCTTGCCTCATTCAGCTTCTGGCGGCTCCAGGACTCCATCGGCTTATGGCTAAATCTCTCCAACCTCTGCCTCCATCTTCACATGGCCTTCCTCTCTGTGTCTGTGTCTTCTTCTCTTCTGTCTCCTTTAAAGACATTTGTCATTGGAATTGGAAACCATCCAGGTAATCCAGGGTGATCTCAGCTCGAAATCCTTACTAATTAAATCTGCAAAGACCCCTTTTCCAAATAAGGTCACATTCACAGATTCTAGAGTTTAGGATGTGGACATATTTTGGGAAGAAGCCACCATTCAACCCACTAAAGCTAGTAAACTAATAGGGGCCAAAATCATTGCCTACTGTGGAATCAGGGTGCCATTCCAGGACCACTATTCAAAATTGTACTGATACTAAGCATATTAATGATTTTATTGTGAACTTCTAAAAATGTGTCATTAAACCTGGGCTTATGAGGAGTAACTGTAATAAGGAAAAGAAGTACAGAGGCTCAAGCCTTTAATTCATATCTGAGTCACAGGAAATATTTGAAGGCCAAGCATAGCTTGCCAGAAGCTACCATTGTTAAATTAATACAGAAATACACTCCACATCCATATGTATGGATTTCTGATAGTATGATCTAATACTGAATGTCTGCTAGGCACCAGGCTCTGAGTCATGGGCTCCTATGCAGCTTACATTCTAGGTTATGGGACACATTTGAAACTCATTTCCTCTGGCACAGTGTCTGATGCATACCTGAAACTTGATAAAGAGTTATTGAATGAAGAGATGAGTACAAATAAATCACTATCAATCAACTAGGCAATTATCACCGCACTGAAAAACATCTCCATAATAAGAAGATAAGATTCATTAGAGCAAAACAGATTAACACCGTGACTCATTCAGTATTTTCCTGAGTGAAGGAAAAATCCCTAAAAGGAAACCTTTGATTTAAAAAAGAAAATAATGAGATCACCTATCTTCTCTTTTTTAAAAAAATCAATATGTGCCTATTTACACAGATACAAATCCTGCTGGGAGCAATCAATCATAACTGAAGTTATGGTTACTGAAAGTGAATAAAATATTTTGTCCAAGTATTTTGGTTGATCGTTTCAACTATTAACTTCATTATATCAATGCATTACTTCTTGAAACTCTTTACAAACAATGATCTCAATGACTCCACTCTCTCCTGGTTCACCTCTTTCCTCTTTGAGTTTCCTTCTTACTCTTCTACTCTTACAATTATAAACCATCAACCAATATGTTAATATCTACTAAACTGAGTCCCACTCATGGACTTACTTGGGTCATGAGCCCATCTCTGAATCAGTCATGGTGGCCAGTAACTTCGAATATGATGACCGTACAGGTGTGAGTCACCTATGTACTCCTGGAAAACAAGAAATGGGAAGAGAATTGATCTCACTCTAACCAAATAACTTACAGTGGGGGAAAAGTGGTACCTCAAAATAAAATTAGGGCGATCTTACTGAAGGAGCAGTGGGCAAAGAAGCACAGATACGTATCCACTAGAGTAGACACTCAAAAAGTTTTGCTGTGAACTGAACATAGTTTTAATTGAAACAGTTGGCACTCCACCCTTTTTATGGTGTTCTAAATGTTTCATAGAAAGTTATTTTTAAAGAAATGACAATTGTGACTATTGATTATGTGTCTGATTACCACACAAATCTTAGAATTTTACATTTACAAGGACTTTGAAAAATGCTTTTATATGCATTGGAGGCCATAGAGTCAAGCACGTGGGCTCTGGAATCTGATTGCCTAAGTTTCTATGCACACATATTATGAGACATTGAATAAGTTCCTTACCCTCTTTCTGTCTCAGCTTCCTTTTTTGTAAAATGGAGATGATAATAACCACCTCTCTGAAATGTCATCAGAAGTAATGAGATAGCCACTATGCCTTTAGAATGGTACTTATTACCTAGTACTCTATTATGCTTGCTTGTTATTCATCTCATTTAGTCTTCAAACATCTCTGGAAAACATTTTGGTACATTGTTGTACGTTGATAATTTATTTCTCCCTTAATAGATAATCAATATCTATTGTGTATCAGGTACAATTACCAAGATAAAGAGCATGTGTCCTTTAATCCCAAAAAGAGTAAAGTGAGGATTCCCAGAGTTCAACCAGGTTGGTATAGGGCACTCCATGCAGGGGAACAGAGTGTGGAAAGAAAGGCACAGAGGAGGAAAGGCATGGTACCTTAGGGAAATTCAAGCAGTATAGTGAGACCTCAGGGTATGTTCAGAAAAGTATACCTGGAAAAGTACTTAGAGGTCTAATAGGAAGAACTTTGAAGGTCATGTGGATTTTTAAGGTCATCTGGACTTTAACTGTTATGCATGATGAAATGTTGGAAACTTTTAGACTTAGGAATTACGATTTCAGTTTTGTAGGAAGGAAAGCACATCCCGGGTGTGTTAAGTATGGCGGAAAAGGTAGAAGATAAGCCTAGAGCCAGGGATGACAGTGAAGAAACTAAGCCATTGCAGTAGACTAGTGCTTCTCTAACTTCAATGTACAACCGAATCAAACTTGGGATATTTAAAACACAGACTCTACTGCAGGAGTGCTGGGGTGAGACCCTGGAGTCTATATTTCTAATAAGCATCCAGGTGATGTCAGTACTGCTAGTCCCCAGTAGGACAACAGACTACTTAAATACCACTAATGCCATTGCCAACAAAAAGAAATTTATATGTAATGGACATCAAACTTTTAAATCCTCATGGAGAAATAATTGGCAGCTTATACAACTGCCAAATGAAGAACTATTACGTACAACAGGCTAATAAGGTAGAATTGTTTTATTTTGATCCTTAAAATATCTCTGAGAATAAATCCTTTTAAAGCATGAATATCCAAATGAAAATTACTAGGGTATATGTGTATACAGTATATACAGTATACTGTAATGGTTTCTTTATGTGTCAACTTGGCAAGGCTACCGTCCCCAGTTACGCAATCAAACTCTAATGTAGGTGTTGCCACGAAGATATTTTGTAGATGTGTTTAAAGTCCATAATCAGTTGACTTTAAGTAAGACGGGTTACCTTAAATAATCAAGATGGGCCTGGTTCAGTCAGTTGAAAGTCCATAAAAGCAGAGCTGAGGCTTCCCTTTTGAAGAAAAACTTCCACCTGTGGACAGAAGCTTCAGAAGCTTCAGACCATGACCAAGAGTTCTAGCTTGCTGTTCCTGGCAGTCTGCTCTATGGATTTTGGACTTGCCTAGCCAGGCCCTGCAACCACATGAGCTTTGCAATAAATATCTTACTATGTATCTTCTACTGTTTCTGCTTCTCTAGCTGAACCCTAACAAATTTTGGTAACTGGAAGCAGTGTGCTGCTATTAAAAAGACTGAAAATGTAGACATGGCTTTGGAATTGGGCAGTGGGCGGAAACTGGAGGAATTTCAAGGAATATGATGGAAAAAACCTATCTTGCCTTAAAAAAGCTGTTAGTAGAAACATGAATGTTAACAACTCTGCTAGCGATAACTCAAAAGGAAGTGAGGAAAATGACAGAAAAAAACATATATCACCTTAGAGAGTAGCTAAATCATCACTTATAGACTGTGGGTAGAAATATGGACGTTAAAGTGGCTGCTGGTGAAGTCTAAGAAGGAAGTGAGGAATTTGTAATTGGAAATTTGAAGAAGGGGGATCCTTGTTACACAGTGGCTGAAAGCTTAGCAGAATTGTGTCCTGCAGTTATGTGGAAAATAGAACTTGTATACAATGAAATTGGACATACAACTGAGGAGCTTTCCAAGCAAAGTGTTGAATATGCATCCTAGCTTTTTCTTACTGCCTATAGTAAATTGCAGAAAGAAAGAGCTGAATTGAGAAAAGAACTCTTTTTTTATTTTATTGAAGTATAGGTGATTTATAATGTGTTAATTTCTGCTGTACAGCAAAGTGATTCAGTTATACATTTATATACATTCTTTTTTTAACATTCTTTTCCATTATGGTTTATCATAGGATAGTGAAGATAGTTCTCTATGCTATAAAGTAGGACCTTGTTGTTTATCCATTCCATATATAATAGCTTACATCTACTAACGCCAACCTCCCACTCCATCCTCCCCCAATCCCCTCCCCATTGGTAACCACAAGAATGTTCTCTATGTCCGTGAGTCTGTTTCTGTTTCGTAAATAGGTTCATTTGTGTCATATTTTAGGTTCCACATATAAAGGATATCACATGGTATGTGTCTTTCTCTTTCTGACTTACTTCACTTAGTGTGATAATCTCTAGCTGCATCCATGTTGCTGCAAATGCATTACTTTGTTCTTTTTTATGGCTGGGTAGTATTCCGTTGTATATATGTACCACATCTTCTTTATCCATTCATCTGTTAATGGACATTAACATTGTTTCCATGTCTTGGCTATTGTGAATAATGTTGCTATGAACATAGGGGTGCATGTATCTTTTTGGATTACAGTTTTGTCTGGATATATGCCCAGGAGTGGGATTGCTGTATCGTATGATAATTCTATTTTTAGTTTTCTGAGGAACCTCCTTACTGTTTTCCATAATGGCTGCACCAACTTACATTCCCACCAACAATGTAGGAGGTTCCCCTTTTCTCCACACCCTCTCCAGCATTTGCTATTTGTAGAGTTTTTAATGATAGCCATTCTGACCGGTGTGAGGTAATACCTCACTGTAGTTTTGATCTGCATTTCTCTAATAATTAGTGATGTGGAGCATCTTTTCATGTGCCTCTTGGCCATTTGTGTTTCTTCTTTGAGAAATGTCTATTTAGGCCTTTTTCCCATTTTTTGATTGGGTTGTTTGTTTTCCTTTTTGTTGTTGAGTCGTATGAGCTGTTTGTATATTTTGGAAATTAGGCCCTTGTCAGTCACATTGCTTACAAATATTTTCTCCCAGTCTGTAGGTTGTCTTTTCATTTTGTTTATGGTTTCCTTTGCTGTGCAAAAGCTTTTAAGTTTGATTAGGTCCCGTTTGTTTATTTTTGTTTTTATTTCTATTGCCTTGGGAGACTGACCTAAGAAATCATTGGTACAATTTATGCCAGAGAATGTTTTGCCTGTGATCTCTTCTAGGAGTTTTATGGTGTCATGTCTTATGTTTAAGTCTTTAACCCATCTTGAGTTTATTTTTGTGTATGATGTGAGGGTGTGTTCTAACTTCATTGATTTACATATGGCTGTCCAACTTGAGGAAAGAACTCAAACAAAAAGGAACAAGGGGGCTTCCCTGGTGGCGCAGTGGTTGAGAGTCCACCTGCCGATGCAGGGGACACGGGTTTGTGCCCCGATCCGGGAGGATCCCACATACCGCGGAGCAGCTGGGCCTGTGAACCATGGCCGCTGAGCCTGCGTGTCCGGAGCCTGTGCTCCGTAACGGGAGAGGCCACAACAGTGAGAGGTCCACCTACCACAAAAAAAAAAAAATGGAACCAAGACTTGATTTGAGAAGTTCTCAGCTTATCCAGTTTCAAAAAAAACCACAAAAATTAAGAGATTCACTACCAGGAAAGCATTCTGCAGAGAAAAAGCCAAGAATGTGGCTGGTCAACCTTTGGCTAATACTTCAGAAAGATTAATAAATCAGAGTATTCAGTCCCACAAATCTCTCTGGAGAGATTGACTCACAGCTCCCCTCAAAGCTCCAATATAGACATGGGATTATCTGGGGAACATCTATAGACAAGCCTCTGTTCTTCTGGAGTGAATTCCTTTAACATATGCAGGAGACCTCATAGATTCTTGACAATTTTATACCAGTAGAAACACTACCAGCTTGGAATTAAAGAGACAGCATACAAAATGGAAGAAAGCTGTTGGACCTCCAAATTACTACATTCAGGAAACAGGCTGATAAAACTACTCAGTTGCAAACACAGCTCATACAAAAATCCTGGAGCCCACCACAGACCTAATGAATAAAAGCCTCCGGAGATGGGGAAACAGAACTGTGTATTTTTTTTTTAATATCTATTTATTTATTTTTGGCTGCATTGGGTCTTAGTTGCAGTATGTGGGATCTTCACTGCAGCCCAGGCCTCTCTCTAGTTGTGGCACATGGGCTTAATTGCCCCGCAGCATGTGGGATCTCAGCGCCCCAGCCAGGGATCGACCCGCGTTCCCTGAATTGGAAGGCAAATTCTTAACACTGGACCACTATGGAAGTCCCCAGAACTCTGTATTTTAATAGGCACGCCAAACGAAACTAGAGAAAATTTGCTTTTAGAAGCAAGCAAGAATTACAGTTTACCTCAAACACTGGAAAGACAATCATCAAAAGATGTGGTAGATTTTTCTGTATATAGCTCCTGTAAATCAAACTAAAATCAGTGAATAGAAAGCACAGGTAGCTAGATTTAAACCAAATCAAAGAAATAACTTTCTAGCTCTCACAGCCATTAGAAGTGATAATGGGCTTCCTGGTGAGTGCAGGCCAACAAACTGATCCAGAATCAGAGCTTGAGTATCAGGGTCCGGCCTTCTTGCTGTTTTCAACAAGAAGTACTATTTGATCACATCTCAAGAAAGATCAGCTGCAAGAATGGATGGGAAATGTGGTTTATTATGTTTATCTCTAGGCTGATTTTCCTAGTGATTTGTGAAGCTGTTTATAGAAGATGAGAAACTAAGGAGACTTCTGTCCAGGTTTCATAGCTATTTGTCTTAAGAATTTATTTTAGCTTATCAATTTCATGATATTTATTTCTGAAAACATTTTGACTGCAAATTTAGGGATTAAGAGGCAATGTCCCATGAGTGCTCTGATCTAAATATGCATGATTGGCCTGAAAATAGAGTTGTACTTATGTTGACTATTATTCCTACATGGAACAATTGTCAATATGAATACTGAGAAATCACATCTTTCTTATGTGAGATACAGGTACATACGTATTCTGTAGGTAATGCTCAGTAAGTTAACTGCATAATATATATTTATCTTTCTCTTTTCAGTTGTAAACTGAGCTTAACAGGATGGTAATGAAAGGAATGATAAAAACATCAAACATTCAAAAAAATTTTTTTTCCACCATTCAGCTTTATTTTAGTGCTAGTTTTTGGTTCCCCATGAACTGCATGAGTGATAATCTTGGCGACCTGACTGGAGCCCCTTGAGGACTGGGCACTGTGGGCAGAATGCCTCTGAAAAGAGCTGAAGATAAGGAATCATGCTTATCTTTAACACCACTGGGGAAGGCCCAGGCTGAGGGCAAGGAGAGGTTCCAGTGCCACCTGGGGAGAAAATAGGAGAGGCTTGGGCACCAACTCCTAGTGGCCCCTCAACCTGGTGGGACATTAAGCCCTTCATCACTAGATATTTTTAAATAGAGACTAAAAGACTGTCCATCAGAAATATTGTAAGACAACACTGGGTGGGAAAGAGGTTAGACTAGAGTGATGGTAATTAAGGCCCCCAGCACACCAAATAATCTATGATTTGGAGCTGCAACTTCAGAGTATTTATATGTAGAAGTTTTTGTGTATAAATGATGTTACATAATTTAAGTGTTACCTACCACCCACAGTACAGTTGAATCACAAAGCATGAACAATTTTTTCCCTCTAAAGGTGACGATTGCTTTACTTACTTTGCCAGCATCTGCTCTTCATTGTATCTAGGTCTATCCATATATCTATCTATCTGTCTTATTTTCAATCCAGTTGGGGTAAATCAGTAAACCTAAAACAAGAAAATTAATTGATGCAGATTGTTTAAACATACATACGCAGGCTTTGCCTTAACCAGTTCAGTCCAGCATTCAAAGAACCACTAAGTAATTTGACAACTGATGATGTGTATGCATCATAAGTGGTTAACAAGCAATGAAAGAAAACATTTTAAAAATTTAGAAAGGAAATTAAAGAACAAATAAGAGAAATCTAAATTTCCAAATATTTAATAACCAGGATAATTAGTATCAACTAATAAGGTTTGGTTATCTCAAGTGCTAGCATTTTCCTTAAATGAATGATATTCAAAATTCCCCTTACTAAAATGCTATCTTCAGGCAGAATTTATCCCAAATTATCCAGGGCACATAGTTCCTGTAATACTCATTATGTAACACAATATTCTATTCATATAGTTGTCCAAAAATGCTTTTTGAGTGAATGAAGCATTTCATGAAAGAGAGACAAAGGGAATAAATATATACAGAAAAAATGAACACTTCATTGTTAAGTTGCAAATTATAAAAAACAAATACTAATGACAAGGAAGTTTAGACATTAAAATATTTTAGGCAATTCTTATGCTCTTTTAAGTAGTTCTAAAAAGGTTTTTTGGGGTATAGAAAGAAAAAAACATATCAATTTATAATAAAAAATTAAAAGGGTATTTAGAAAACCATTATATGAACACCAACCTACACACAAATGACGTATCATACCTTCTAGGAATTTTATGTCCCATATAATATTCTTCAGGTGTAGCCCTGATCATTTTATGCCCCTTTTCAAAAGTATCTGTGGTTCTACACTGCCTACAGGAAAAACATACATATAAAATCAGTCTGGCATTCAAATTTGTTTTTAGTGTATCGTCTGAGATTTACTTTACCAGTGTTTTCTTCTACTACAGAGGTCAACTCATTTTTTTTCACTTCTTGCTTTTGTTCATGCTATCCCATCCTGAATGTGTTTCCTTCATTCCACATCACCCTTCCTTCAACCATTACCCATCAACACCATCTGTGGGTTGAAATCCTAGCCATATACCAAGATCCAACTCAACTGACCCATCTTTGTAATCTCCCAAACTGGAGCTCTTCTATCTATGGCCTATGATCATTTGGAAATGTATTTAGTCTCTATTTTATAAAGAAACACTCTCTGATTCATCTAATGGTTAGTTGTGCATATATCTATATAAAATGCCTTGAGGGCAAAAGTTGTGTCTTATAAACATTTTGTTCTGTTTTTAATCTCCCAAAGTGTTTTTCACATTATCTTGGATGTAGAAATTGCTCAATTAATATGCATTGGGCTGAAGTATAAGAAGCAAATCTTGTAGTTTTTCATTTGCATAATTAAAAGGAACAAAAACAAAAAAATTTTTTATAAGTACTTTACAATGATTATTGACCTATTGCACTGTTTAAAAGTCACATACCAGAGGGAGATTTTTATTCTAAATTTCCAAAGCATATATATTATAGGAATTATATATGTAACATAATCTCAATGGATTTTAAATTATATATGCATGGGAAAAAAGACAAGAAATACACCGAAATGTTTCCAGTGGCTATCTTTAGATTACCTAATTTAGGAGATTGTTTTCTTAGTTATTTGTACCTTTCCAAGTTATTGAAAAGGATAATATGATCAGAGGAAATGTAAGATCATGTGTTCTTTGAAAACTATTCCTGAGAACTAGAGCCATTCAGATGATCCTTAAGGCCTGGGGTAGCCCAGTTACTGTCAGGTGCTGTTCACTGGCTAGCAGACCCAATCTGTAACTCCTTTAGGCTCCTAATCTATTGGAACAATTTTTTTTTTCCTCTTTAAAATGCTACCAGCATAAATAAGGGAGAATTGTATTACCCCCAACTACCTAAAAAGCTATATAACACCAATGAAACTCACAGCAGCTATTTATTTTTATTTTTTTAATTTTTATACAGTTTTTAAAATTTACATTTACAGTTATTACAAAATATTGGCTATATTCCTTGTGCTGTACAATACATCCTTGCACCTATCTAAACCCCAATAGTTTCACAGCAGCTATTCAAACTGTGACCTAAAAGCTATTACGAGTTGAAAGGCAAATCAATTGGATTATTTGTTTACAATTTACTACCAAGAATAAAACTTATTTCACTCCAACCTTTAACTTAGTACCAGAACCTGGACTAAAATATGACTTTTCCTCAAGGAATTTACCTTTTACATTTTTTCAGTGTTTCATGCTATATCTTCATATTTATTATCTATTTACCTCTTTACCAGAAGTGGGCATCAGGGTGTAAGAGAAATTACAAAGTTCTCCAAATTCTATGCTTAAGCCAAAGTAATTATTTCCTTGCATCTGAAAGAATACAATAAGAAGTAAAGTTAAGAGAATAAACGTGGAGAAATTACTCCTCGACCGTTGCCTGAGGGAGGCTGCTATGAATGAACAGTTGACTAGAATCATTTCAGAATCATGCAGCTAAATGAGGTTTTCATAGAATTGCGTTTCAGTTTAAGTCCCTATGGACCTTAAAGGAAAATGATCAATATATGTGGTAATCCTGATGATTGGTACTCACATTCTATAGGCCAATTTTCACATAGCACAAAGCACTTTGTCCTCTGCAGGAGTACAATGGGATTTAAGAGCAAACAGCACCAGGGTATTCGCTGGCCTATAAACCAAGTCTCATAGTTAAGCTGTTGCAAAGTTTACAGATTTACAATGAAAAAGACTAAGTGTTGTGGGGTTTTTTGTTTGTTTTTTTCAGAGCCCAGATTCTAGTTCTGAGCTACTAGGTTGTAAAAGACATAGTATCCTGTTCATTATTTTAGTTACTTGCCTTGATCATATCAATGTAACAGTAAGGAAACCTTTATTAGCCTGGTCCTACCAGAGAGATACCCAATACAAACAGATTATAGAGGACACACTATTTTATCAGCAAGCTCCCCTTCTCTTCTTCTGGTCAAAGTATTTCCTTTTGGCAGAGGAACTGCTCTTCCCCAACTCCAGGCACGTGCATCTAGTTGGGGCTGCCAGTTATAGCATCCTGGCTTCAGAGGCTACACATAGCATGTCATCCAAGCTGGATCTATCATAGACTCTTACACTCCTGGCTCTGTAATCGGTCAGTGGGGTGGGAACATGACTAGAGAAAGGGCAGTCAATGTTGTTCTCTAAGGCTTTGCAACAGGAGCTGGGATGGGGGTTCCAGGGGGTGGGAGTCAAAGGGGTGTTCGAGAGCTTTTTCGCCTCAGATGGTGAATCTGTGTGGTTGTGAGCTGCAGCTGCCAGCAGCCAGGTTTTCTGCCTCATGACTGAACACAGTCTACAGTAGAAGACAGAATTTGAATTTGAAGCCACATAAGCAGGTGTTGAGAAAGTGTGTCCATTCTTTTTATGCCAGTGAGCTTAATTTCTTCAACGAAGTCCTGTTTTACCAACTAATAGAAGCTAAACCCCGATAAACTGCGGGTCCTATTTCCTTTTCTTAACTTCTAAGCAGGGGATAATTGGAGAGGGGAAGGAAAACAGGACCCAGGATAAGCAAAGGTCCTGATCTTTGTCATCTGTTGAATTTGGCATCTGTTGAATCGTCATCCTGCCTGTTTGTCAGGTGTTGACCTACGTGGGTCCATGCCAAAGGTCACTTCAGGATCAATGACTCTCCTTGCTTTGCCCCTGAAGCCTTTCTGAAGTACACTAAGAGGTGTTCACCAAATACCACTCTGGGCTATAGGTGAGGCTTTACTAGGCCCAGAACCATTATCTATGCTACTCTCAGGAATTATTCTACTGCTCCTATACCTTAAGTGAGTCAAGTTGGAACTCTACGAGGCTGCTTTAGATGTGACTGCCTTATCACACAGCAATTCCTATGTACTACCCGATGCTGCCCCAAGCTGCCAAGAGCCCTACGGCCTTCTCTCCACCCCCAGCTCTACCTAGGTTAAAGGGCAATGGCTCTTCCTACTCTGCGATTCCTCCGTTCTTGGAGTCCCCCTTGATTCATTGGGAGTGTCTGTTATTGCTCTTCCTTAGGGTTCAATCCTCTGATATAAACTTCATAGGGTACTTCAAAATTTTTGTTTCAATTATAGATTGGCCGTACTTGATAGGATGAAACATATTTGATTTAAAATACCAATAGACACAAATTGTCCTTGTGTGTTGCTTAGTGATGGAGTCATCTACTGGGTGCAGGGCCTCTTTCTCAGGGGTACACCGACTTAGCTCTCCCTGCTTCCCTCTTCTTCTTTTCCCCCTAACTTGGGAAAGTTCTCTTAATGTTCAGAGCTTGAATTGGCTCCTGGTCGGTGTTTCTGAGACTCAAACACAGCCTGCTATAACATCTCCTTCTGTGGCAATGGACACAAAAATGCCCATGAATGGAAGAGGGCTAAGGGGTAAATACCTGGGAAAAAACACGGCACGTAATATATCAAACTATTCCTCCACAGAGGCCACATGAGGGAAAAGTGAGTCTTGATGGTACCTAACTCCTGCCCTAGGCACTGGGTCCCCGCCATGAGTGCCAGCTCCTGTCTTCCTGAAGCCTCGCTGATCAACTTTTCTTTTAATTCTGTGAACTTCCTCAGGATCTTTCCTTAAGTCTCTCTTTTTACTTACACGAATTCAATCTAAATTAGCTAATCCAACACAATAGCTTAGCCAAGAAGGGGAATTTTTATTTCATGGAATCAGGTAGAATTGAACAGTCAAATAATAGAAAGAGCAGACACGTAGCTGGTCTTCAAGAACCCTAAAACCACCAGTAATTTCTCTATGTCTTATCTCTGCTTCCCAACAGGGGTGGGCTTCACTCCCTCTTACAGACTAAATCTCTCTACAAGGTAGGAAATATAGTTACTGACATTTCCAGGCTTTGCATCTATTGGTCTTTGCCACCAGATGAAGGAGGAAATATGTCAAGGTTTAAAGTTTCTATTCATTTGTTTCAGTGGTAGAAATGTAAAGAGAAAGAAAATTCTTGAGTTTACCAATTCTTCTTTCATGTTATGTGAACAATAGCTTGTGTTTGGATTTTAACTGTGTGGGAAGAAAAAATTCTTCTCTATGACAAAGCCCTTCTAAAGCTCCCTTTTAAAAGTATATAAAGCTGTGGGAAGCAGCCTCATAGCACAGGGAGATCAGCTCGATGCTTTGCAAAGACCTAGAGGGGTGGGATAGGGAGGGTGGGAGGCAGGCTCAAGAGGGTGGGGATTTGGGGATATATGTATGCATATGGCTGATTCACTTTGTTGTACAACAGAAACTAACACGGCATTGTGAAGCAATTATACTCCAATAAAGATGTATTTTTAAAAAGTATATAAAGCAAAGAATGAATTTTAAAAGTTGCTTTGTGTCTTTTCTTATGTTAACTGAAAAAAGAAAGTAATGAGAATAAAAACAAAAGAATGTTTTTAAATGGATGAAAACAAACAAGCAAACAAAACCCCAATCGCATGTTAATGCCTTCGCAGTCCAAATTAAATGTAATAAAATACAACAGAGAAGGATATCACACTCCCAACATAGAATAATTTTAAAGTCAAGGAGACTGAACTGTGATAAATATATACCCTATGTTCCTCTACCTAGCCCAAGCACAGGGCACTTCAAAGATCGTGTTTCAGTTATATACTGGCTGTACTTGACATCATGAAACATACTCCATTTGAAACACCAATAAACACAAATGTCCAATGCGTTTTGCTTAGTGATGGAGTCGTTTATAAGTGAGCCTCCGTAACTATTTATAATAAAACAAATACAAATGTTTCTGGATCTGTGAAGATAGAAGTTCTAAGTCACTATCACCAAAACTCCGTAATTGATGGAAGAGTATTTTCAACTTCTCGCAAAAACTTCCAGAGGCACCCATATCTTCTTCCTCTATCCCTTCCCCAATCACATATCCAATGACATGCGATACTGAAAGATGCAGAAGATAACCACTTCAATTTTTATCGTTCCTTCTATTTTCCCCTGATACTGTTTCCCTCTTTATCAAGAGTGGGACAATCAGATATGCAAACAACAGAACCCCAGTAACTTGAGTGCCTGCCATGACAACTTTCACATTGGCAACTTTCACTAGATTTGTAGATTCTTGTGGTAAGATGAGTTACAGCTGAATTCTCTGAATGTTTCAAAGTCAAATACTCATTTAGATCAATGGTTCCCAGACTCTGGATTTCAAAAGTGAAATTTCAAAAATGTGTGGTGAACCAGCATAGGTTTGCCAACTTTTTCTTTGCCAAGTAAGGATTTAGGGAAAATAATGTTCTCTCCTATTCACATCCCTTCACAAAATAAAGGACACTTTAAGGCCAAAGTAGTATGCAGGACATTATACCAACTTTTTTTAAAAAAGGGGGCAGTGGTCATCATTTCCAAGTACAAAGAGTAGACAACTGTGCACTGTTTCCATCATAATTCTGACAGGGAACAGATGGCATCTTCTAAGGGTTAAACTAAAAATATTTCAGTGAAGGGACTATTTACTGAGGTGCAGGCAAAAATTTTTAAAAAGCCAGCAAAAGATGATGAGTTACCCAGAGACTAGCCACAGCAGGAAGCCATTACTTCCTTGGGGCCTGAAGGGCTGAAGAAAGAAGACAGTGTCCCCAGAGCCAAGTGAGAGCTGGAGATGACAGAAACTGGACTTAGGACAAATGCAGCCACTGCCAGAACCATGATGAGGAAGGGAAAGAGTGGGGCTCACAATAACCTATCCGTCTCCTCCATCCTGCATGAACCCAACCGGAAATCAGAGGGCAAGGGGCCCTGCATATTGCAACCGATAGAGTCGGCCTCAGGGAGCACAGAACAAGTCAAAAAAGGGTGGGAAATGGGTCCACTAGAACATAATGATAATACTCTGGTGAGGGGGACTGGGGCCAGACAGAGGAAAGGGTATACATGTGAATTTCTTTTTTCACTTCAATTGCAGGAAAATTACAAGAGAAATTTTATTTTAAGATATAATATTGTTTGTAATTATATGCTTGATACACTTGTCTATTAGTGGCTCCATAGTCAATAGTGTGACATCAAGTGGTGCTCAAACGGGCAACTTGTTCCAGTACTTTATTTTTACCGCACTCATTATTAAAAATTCAATTTCATGTAGGTATAAAATAGAAGCAACACTCAACACTTTTATTTAGTTTGGAACATTTTGAGCAAATTAAGGAATGCCAAAATACAGCCTCTATGCCTCAGAGACTTCTACCCCAGAGGTTCCAAAACTATGCTACACGCTGTTATCACTTGGGATCTTAAAAAATAAAATACTGATGCCTAGCTCACACCACAGACATTCTGATTTAACACTATGGGGTGAAACTTGGAATAGGAATTTTGAAATAAATGTTCTATTTCTGTTTTAGATTTTAAAGAAAAGTTGTAAAGATAGTAGAGTTCCCATATACCTCATACTCAGACTTCCCTGTTATTAACATCTTACATTAGTACGATGCATTTGTCACAATCAATGAATGAATATTGATAGACAATTTTAACTAAAGTCCATACTTCATCCAGCTTTCATTAGTATTTAATTCATGTTCTTCTTTTGTTCCAGGATTCCACCCAGGGTACGACATTACAATTAGTCACCACATCTCTGTAAGCTCCTCTTGGCTGTGATAAATTCTCAAAATTTTCTTGTTTTTGATGGCCTTGACAGTACTGAGGAATACTTGTCAGTTATTTTGTACAATATCCCTCTGTTTAATGTTTTTCTCATGCTTAGATCTGTCTAATATTTTTCTCATGCTTAGACCATGGTTATAGGTTATGTGGGAAGATCACAAGTAAAGGGCTGTTCTCATCACATCATATCAGGAGTACATACTATCAACATGACATTACCATCCTGAGCACCTGGTTGACATAGTGTTGATCAGGTTTCTCCACTATAAAATTTCTCTTTTTCCCCCTTTCCATACTGCATTCTTAGGGAGGAAGTCAATATGCACAACCCACACTTAAGAACTAGGGAGCTTTGTTCCACCTCCTTAAGGACAGAGGATCTATATAAATTATTTGGAATTCTGCCTGGGAGATTTATCTATTCTCTCACAATTATTTAGTTAATCATTTATGTACATTAGCATGGACTCATGGATATTTATTTAATATTCTGGATTATAATCCAATACTACTTTATTTTATTACTCAAATTGTTCCATCTTTGGCCATTAGGAATTGCTTCCATTGGCTCTTGTCTCCCTTGGTATGCCCCATTACTCTTGGTATTTTTTTTTGTTGGCATGTCTACACATTCTGGCACTCTAAGATGCTTCTGGCTCATCTTGTATATTTCCTTATAATCAGCCATTTCTCCAAGGATTCCTGGTTCCTTTTATTGGAGAATAGTATTAGAATCAAATATATGGGTGATACATGTGACCTTGCTTCTAGGCCCTTTCAGCTGACAGAACAAAAAAATAAAATATATGTGTATATAGCTAATCCACATATATAAAATCCCCACATGTATATGTAAACATCTGTATCTATGGTAAGGTAACCATGAATTCATACTTATGTCTCCAAATCTAAGCCATATTCACAGGGATCATTCCTTCCTCCTCCCCTTGCTTGCCCATAAACTCTCACTCCAACAGTAAGAAACCTGGCTCCTACTAGCTGACATCCATTTACTTAATTTTTTAATTCCATTATACAATCATAGTAGTTTCAGAATTGTCAACCCATTCCCCCATGGAAGACTTTATCAACTGGAGTACAGTACTTATGCACAATTGGTTTTTTTACTCCACTCTCTTCCAAAGTTTTTTAGGTCAGCCAACTTTTCCCCTAACCCCCTTACACTGAGGTTTTATTCATACTTTTACAACATAGTTAGATTATTTTGTCATGGTCTGAATTCCATCCTGAGATCCCTTGACCTCCTAAATATTTTTTTAAATTTGCATACATCAAGGCTCACTCTTTGTGCTGTAGAGTTCTATGAGTTTTGACAAATGCATTGTGTCAGGTACCGCAATTACAGTATCATACAGAATGATTTCACCACCATTATTCTCTGTACTTCACCTATTTAACCTTCCCTCGTCCCAAAACTCCAGTAATAACTGATCTATTTATTGTCTATATAGTTTTGCCTTTCCAGAATATAAAGTCATGGAGTATGTAGCCCTTTCAGACTGGCTTCTTTCACCTAGAAATATACAGTTACCATTCATCCATATCTTGTGTGACTTGATAGCTCATTCTTTTTATTGCCAAATAGTACCTCATTGTATGTACCTACCAGTTTGTTTATCCATTTACCTATTGGAGGACATCTTGGTTATTTCCAAGTTTTGATGATTATGGATAGAACTGCTATAAACTTTCACAGGCAGGTTTCTGCGTGGACATAAATTTTCAAATTAGCTGGGTAAATCCCTAGGAATCAATTTCTGGATCATATGGTAATACTATATTTAGCTGTGTAAGAAACTTACCCCAATCTATCTTACAGCTAATGTTGCAAATTTTGAATTATTCAGAAAACTTATTACATTCTTCAATTTTGCACAGCCCCTTCTAGGAAGGGAAGAATATTGTGAAAACATGCCAGTTCTCTTTGGGAAACGTACTGTATTCTTGGATTGCAGTTGGTTTGCTGTATACCCCCCAGTCCCCATCATTTATCCGATCTCCTAAAATACAGTGTTTCACTATCATAAACATTTAATAGCTTTCCTTTTCCCACTGGTACCACAGAGCATCAGGTGCATATTGACATAGCAAAGGAAAGTACATTTTTGAACTATCTATCAAGTGCAGCTATTCAATGTACATTGGTTTTCCTTTTAAACTAGAATCACTTAGTGTTTCTCTGTTGCACACTCACTGATGACCATTTAACCTTGAGACATACTTGAATGAATCAGACAATTTTCTAATGATGTTGAATTGGAAAGAAAAAGGTACCTTGATTTCTGCTTGTAAGTTTATTGTATCAAAATAAAGATACAAACTTTTAAAGAGGGTACTCTTCTGTGCTTGACAACATAGGACACAAGCTATTCTTTGATGAGCTTTTAAAGAAATCTTTATTTATTTTTAATAGTAAAATATTAAAGTCAAGTGTATACCTGCACATCTTGGGCATTTAAGGAAATGATCAATGTCATTGCAAGGTAACTGGCTGCCATCTTTCGAGAATCTAAACTAAACCAAAAACCAGAGAAACACAGGATTAGGAAAGAAAAACATAGGGACCAAATAATTGCCTTTCCTCCTTCTGTTTATATAATAAATGCACTTATTGTTGCCATGGCAAAGGAGCCAGTCTGTTTCCCGTTCCTCTGTCTCTACTCTTTATTATATCCAACACCAGAAAATGTCATATTTCATCATCACCTTTCTTGAACCATTATGTTTACCCATCTGCTCTGCACTTACTACTCTCCCCACAGTTTCTTTTCATAGTTAATACTTAGTGAAGAAGTGATCTCAGGTGAAGGAAGTGGTTTCAGACAGAGGAATCAGGAAGCAAAGAAGGAGGTAAGGGGAAATATCTCAGCAGTTTGTTTAGCCAGAAAAGCATTCCTAACCTTGGAAAGCCCCCTCAGATCCAAAAGGAAAAAACTCTAAAAATGCCCTTTAAAGCAAATTTCACCTTGTTGATAAGCTAAATCAACTTTGTAGCGGTCTATTAGGGCTTTCTAAACACAGTTATTCTCTTTCGTCATTATTAGGCTGAGCTCATCAAAGCATAAAGTCTAAATTAGGGGAATTAATAATACCACTACTTTAAAATAATCATGCAACACATTGGAATATTCTGCCCAATTCATGATGCCACATTTTTTCACGGCCATGACACACTAACATGTTTTTGAAAGATGGTAACAAAGGCCTACAACTACATTTATTCCCCTATTCATTAATTCATTTGTGTATTCAAAAAATATTTATTAATAGCATATTATGTGCTAAGTGCACTGATCTAACTTGAAATTTAAAATATAAATATGAGTAAGACTTTATCCCTTCTTTCAAAAAGTTTCCATTCCAATCGTGCTATACAAGAGGTACTTAAATAAACAGGGTGTTTTTAGTTTAGAAAAGAGAAGACTGAACTCGAACAACTGTCCCTGAAAAGATAGTAAATTTAGGAAAATGCCACAATCTGTAGGAAACAATCAGTACGGGTGAGATAAGTGGTTTCATCCTGTTTATATGTCCTGAAGCTTGAGTGTATAAACAATCAGCTCAAATGTTCTTTCTTGTTCATTGCATTCCACCAATCTTGAAGGCAAAGGGATGAGGTAGCCTGCCTTTCCTTTCATAAATGCTTCAGTTACAGACTGATAGTCTTGTTAAAACAATCCTGCAGGACAAAGGTACTATGGGAAAGCTCAGGACAGGAAGGGTTCCAGCCTTTACAATCTGAGAAGAGTCCAGCCCAAGAACAATTTGAATTCTGCCTTCAAATATTTGAACAGCTGTCATGTGGAATAAGGAATAGACAATTTGTATAAAGTTAAGAGAAACTAAATTGAGACTGATAATGAGGGGAGACTATAAAGAATAAACTTGCAGATCGATATTATAAACAAAAACTCTGGGGCAATACTTTTCGAATTTTAATGTGCAGATGAATCACCAGGTGATCCTGTTAAATGCAGATTCTGACTCAGGCCTGGGGTAGGGCCCAAGATTCTTGATTTCTAATGAGATCCCAGGTTGTGCTGGTGTTGCTGGTCCTAGGACCACATCTCATGTATCACTGCTCTAGAATTCTCTGACAGTGGAGCTCATTAGGACAGACTGGGTTGCCAGTTACTGGAACAATTTATTAAGTAGAAGCTGAATAACAATTTGTCAGGAATACAATAGAAAGTATTTCTGTACCACATGTGAGAGTGGGCTACATGTTCCCTTTCAAATCTAAATGGTTTGATTCAGGGCTTTTTATAAAAGAATTGATTTACATGTGGTTGTTTCTTTTAAATATTAAAATGCTGCACATAGATAATGAAGAAAGTAAAAGGAGTCTTTTCTTCCCACTTCAATAGATGTGGAAACAGAAGATCTTAGACATTAAATGACTTGCCCAAAATTCACTGTCCTACAATGAATTTATTGAGCACTTACTCATAACCAAGGTCTGGCATAGGGTTGGACAACCAGCAATGAACAAAACAGACATGATTCCTGCTTTCCAAAGGTTACAGTCGAGCTGAATAGTACACAGCACACCCATGTGATAAATCTCATTTTCTATTAGCCCATTGAGTTATCAGACAAAGACTCTATGATCAGGAGAAACTGATGACAATGACAGTGAAATTGAAAAGGTGGGGAAAACTATCCATCATTTGAAGTGTCAAGTGCAGAGAAGAGCATTGCTGAATTTCCCAAGGAGTTTTGGCTCTATTAGGATGGACAGCATGACCCTGACACTTTGACAGGCTATCTTTTCACCCCACTCCAAGAAAGTATGATATTAGCAAGGATTAAATCACCCCAATGTCTACAAACAAAACAGAAACTCTCAAAACACCACCTACTCACTACCCGACCAGCTGACCTACCCTTTCCACACACACCCCCACTTGGTAAGATGGGACAGAGACTTCCCATTAGACCCTTTCGAATCCTTTATACAGCAAAAATAGGCAGACAGACCTCAGGGGAAGACACTGCAGGCTGATATCACTTGTGTGTTCAGTTTTGGTGTAAAGTTAACCCAGAAATCTCTTTCTTCAACAATCTGGACTGTACAGCACCTCACTATTACTCTTTTTCAATCCCTTCAATAATTCCCTGGATGATCTCCATCATATTTTATCTGTGTTTCTAGACTCAGTACCACTAGGCCCATTTTTGATTAATATCCTCTTATTTTGTCTCATTCTTACCACAGGGTCCAATACTTTGGTCATTTCCCTATATCATCTTTATTTTCTATCCTTCAACCCACCATTCCTACCATATAAGATTTAAGCTCATTCATTAAAGAAAAGATTAAGATAAGCTGAAATATCTTTATATATTCTCAGGTCCCCTCGTTGTGTATCAAAGATTGGGTTTCCTGGGAAACAGATCCAGAGATGGAGATTGATATGCAGGTGATTTACTGGGGAGTGATCCACAGAACACTGCCTGCAAAGGAATGAGGGAAACAGGATTGGACAGCTGGGAAAGAAGCGCAACTCAGCTGCCACAGATGCCTGAGACAACTTCACAAGGAACTCTGGGGCTTCCCTGGTGGCGCAGTGGTTGAGAGTCCGCCTGCCGATGCAGGGGACGCGGGTTCGTGCCCCGGTCGGGGAAGATCCCACATGCCGCAGAGTGGCTGGGCCGGTGAGCCATGGCCGCTGAGCCTGCGCTCCGGAGCCTGCGCTCAGCAACGGGAGAGGCCACAACAGTGAGAGGCCCGCGTACCGCAAAAAAAAAAAAAAGGAACTCTGAAGCTGGGGTGACCCATATGAGATGTCCCTCACAGAGGAGAGGGGAAAGGGCTTTATGCTGTCCACATCGATCAGCCATGGGATGCGGGTGCTCCTGAGGTGGAGGTGTAATCTTGGATGGGTTGGCTTCCTCTCTCCAATGGCTAGTCTTAGGGTTGAACTCAGCTGTGTGATGTCAGCACCCCTGGCAGCTGGAGAGATGAGAGTCTCGTTTCTCAGGGTGTAATCTGCACAACATAACACAGCATCTGCTACAATCCACATCTTGTGCTGCTTGAATCCATTTGCTTCATGTAATAAATTTACGTCACCTGGGAAGAGCTCTTCCAGAATTCTGGTTAGTCTTTTCTCTTGGAAAAACTTTCAAGATGAAGGGTTGTGAGACAGACTCTAGCTTCCACTACTACAGGTGGTTTCTGGACCACAGTTGATTCTTATCATTACCCTCCTCTACTTCTCATTCTCAATTCCCTCTACTCAGCTAGCCTCTCTGTTAGTCTAGGTAGCTTAACTCGTGGGTGACCCAGACTTGCATTCTTAACATGTCTGAGCCGCTGATTACCATGACCTCCTTCTCAGGCCATGGCTGTTTCACTTGTACATTTACTATCAACTTAGGCAGGAGAGTATCAAGAGGAAACCTAGTGGTTTATCTGGATGCTAAATTTATTTTTCCCTGACGTCACCACTAACAGTCCTACCACTTCCAGGAGTTAATCATCCCTACCAGGATGGTGTCTCTTTTTTGCTGCTTGTCTCCTGGTATGAGAAGCCTAAAGCGGCCAGAGTAAACTGAAGCATAACATTTAAAGGGACTTGCTGAGAAATTGTTCCCTGTGTGACCTCCAGGAACTCTAGCCCTGGAAAAGCATAAATTTACCAAATGGATTACTGGGAGTGATGGTAAACAGGGAAATTCCTACTTCTACCCCTTGCTTCTCACGTATTCTACTGACTGAGAGTACAGCACTATATAATAATAATTCCTGCAGGGTGTGTATCAGTGAACTTTGGAGGATATCCAGGATATCCTGGAGGATAACACTCCATCGTTGCAAGATATCATCTCTAAGCTGTCACCACAGCTGTCCCTTCAAAGGTCATTGCAACACTCCATCAGGCCAGCAGTTTCTGAATGGTACAGAGTATGAAAGAGCCAATGGTCCCATGGTCATGTGCCCACTGCCACCTCTTCTTTGCTGTAAAGTGCGTCCATTAATCCAATGCAGTATTTTATTAGCTGCTATGTCAGTGTATTAAACACTCTCTAAGCCCTCATGGAGTGGTGCTGACTGACACACTATAGGTAGGAAAGACAGAACAATACCTGGACTATGTGTCAATTACAATAAATATGTAATTGCTCTCCTTCCAGGATGAATGAAGTACAATATAATCAACTTGCTTCAAGTCTCTGATTGGTCTTCCAGAGGCATGGCTGCACAACACACTCTTTATGAGAAGCAGCAGTTAGGGAAGCCCTAAATCAAGTGTGGAGACAAAAACAAGAATACTAGAGGAATTTGAAGTTTCTGGTACATGTTGCTATGGCAAATACTGAAAATAGTCCTAATCTTAGCCAGGTTAATATAAATCCTCACACTGAAGGCCTATTTCTTTCAGTTCTTATTGCCCAATATAACATGTCCAGCTTTCAACAAAAAATTACAAGACATGACAAATAGCAAGAAAAACACAGTCTAAAGAGAGAAAACAATTATCAGGAACAGACTCAAATATGACACAAATGTTAAAATTATCAGACCAGAAATTTAAAACAACTATGAACAATATTATGGGATTGGGAACAATAATATGGGAAATATTATGGGAACAATAATATGGGAAAAAGAGAAGCAGACAACATGCAAAGGTCGGTAATATAAGTAGGGAGATGGAAAATCTAAGAAAGAATTTTTTAAAGACTAGAAATCAAAAACACTGTAATAGAAATGAAGAAGGCCTTCAAAGGGCATATCAACAGACTTAACACAGCCAGGAAAAGAATGAGCTCGAATACAGGTCAATAGAAACTCCCTAAACTGAAATTCAAAGAGGTAAAAGAATAAAAAAACAGAGCAGAACCTTTGAGACGTACGAGACAATCTCAAAAGGGCAATATTTGTGAAATTGTAATGGCAGAGAGAGAAGAAAGAGATAATGGAACAGAAGAAATTGCTAAAGGATAAAAATTTTCCAAAATTAATGAAGGTCATCAGACCAAAACATAGGAAGCTCAGAGTGTATCAAGCAGAAAACATTTTTTTAAAAAATAAGCATATCATATTCAAACTACAGACAAGCAAAGACAAAATCTTTAAAAAGCCAAAAGAGAAAAAACAATGTACCTATATAGAGAAACAAGGTTAAGAATTACAAAGGACTTCTCATCAGAAATCATGCAACCAAGAAAAAAGTGGAATGAAATATTTCAGTGTTGAAAGAAAAAAACCAAAACCTAGAATTCTATATCCAGTGGTATTATACTTCAAAAGTGAAGGAGAAATAAAGACTTCAAATGGGCAAAACTGAATGAATTCATCTCCAGCAGAACTAGAGATGCAAGAAATATTACAACAAGTTCTTCAGGGGAAAAGGGAAATGATACACATACACTCATTCAATGGAATACTACTCAACAGTAAAAAGAAATGAGCTATCAAGTCATGAAAAAAACATAGACTAATGTCAAATGTATATTTCTCAGTAAAAAAAAGTCAGTCTGAAAATTTTATATACTATATACCAATTATATGACATCTGGAAAAGGCAAAAGTATAAAATGGTAAAGATCAGTGGTTCCTAGGGTTCAGAGGCAGGGGACAAGAAATGGATAGGTGAAACACAAGGACCTTTTTAGGACATTAAAATTATCCTTTATGATAGTACTCATAGATATCATTTGGATTATGCATTTGTCAAAATCCATGGAACTTTAAGCATGATGAGTGAACTTTTATGTGTGCAAATTTTAGAAAATTATTTAGGTGATCTCAGAAAGGAATTCAGAATGTGAAAAAACAATCTAACTATATTACAAATATATGAAACAACCTCATTGAAGGGAGTTAGGGAGAAAGGTGCAGCCTTAAGTATCTTTGGAAGTGAGAGGAGGCTTAATACTAAAGGCAAAAGAAATTGAACATAAACATTGCACTCTAGCTAATAAAGTTGCATTCCATGGGGGAACAGATTAACAATTCTGAAACTACTATACATGAACAATTAAGTAAATGTACAGCAGATGGCAAGAGCCAGGTTTCTCACCATCAGAGTGGGAGGAGAAGAATGATCCATGATCAAGAATGATCCATGTGGGGACTTCCCTGGTGGCGCAGTGGTTGGGAGTCCGCCTGCCGTTGCAGGGGACACAGGTTCATGCCCTGGTCCGGGAAGATCCCACGTGCCGCGGAGCGGCTGGGCCCGTGAGCCATGATCGCTGAGCCTGCGCGTCCGGAGCCTGTGCTCCGCAACAGGAGAGGCCACAACAGTGAGAGGCCCGCGTACCGCAAAAAAAAAACCAAAACAAAACAAAGAATGATCCATGTGGTAATGGATTAGAGCTGGAGACATCAGTATGAACTCATGTTTAGCTTAATACAGATATAGGTTGATACAAACATAAATATTTATAGATATAAGTATACACAAGTATTAGTATACACACATATTTTTCCTTGCTCTGTCAGCTGAAAGGGCCTAGAAGCCATGACAACCCAGTAGCAATGAACTCACCTAGCACCTAGATCTAGGTTTCTAATACCATTATCCAATAAAAGGAACCAAGAATCCTTGGAGAAATGAATGATTCTGTAGCTGGAGCAGGAAATGTACAAGATGTAGCCGAACATCTTATAATACCAGAAGGTAAGGAAGTCCTAAAACAAATAAAAAACCAAAAGCCCCACAATGATAGGAGCATGTCAAAGAGAACCAGGAGCCCAGGAGTCAATGGAAAAATCTCCCAATGGCTAAAGATGGAATAATTTAAGCAACAAAATAAGTAAAATTTTGTAAATAAAATAAGTAAAATAGCATTGGATTATAACCCAGAGCATAAAATAAATATCCATGAGTCCAAATGATATAAATAAATGATTGAATAAATAAATTAATGAGGGAGAAGAGACAAATCTACCATGCAGAAGGACTCTAAATAATTTTTGTAGAGGTGGGGCACAATTCCCCACTTCTTAAGTGTAGGCTACACATAGTGACTTCCTTCCAAAGAGTACAATATGAAAAGGGGGGAGAAAGAGTACATTTACTGTGGAGAAACCCAATAAACACTACCTCAGCCAAGTAATCAAGGTCAACATCCACACTGATAAGTCACGTTGATGAAAATCACGCTTTACCTTTGTGGTCTTCCCCCAAAAAACACATGACTCCAGTGTAATCATGAGGAAAAACATCACACAACATCAGCTGAGGGACATTCTACAAAATACTTGACCAGTACTTCTTAAAACTGGCAAGGTCATCAAAAATAAAGTTTTAGAAACTATCATAGCTGTGAAGAGTCTAAGTAGACGTGACAATTAAATGTAATGTGGTATCCTGGATGGCATACTGGAACAGAAAGGGGACATTAGGAAAATATTAAGGAAATCTGAATAAAGTATGGACTTAAGTTATGATCATGTATCAAGAGCAGCACATCAATTGTGACAAAGGAACCATATTAATGTAAGATCTTAATAATAAGGGAAACTGGGTGCAAGGTACACGGAAACTCTCTGTACTATCTTTGCAATTTTTCTTTAGATCTAAAACTGTTCTAAAACAAAAGTTTTTTAAAACTAAATTCCTTTCAGGAAGATAATTATCTTTTTAGTAAAAACAAACAAAAAATATTTGCCACTATAATTATGGAATGATAGTCCCAGGGCATGATAGATAGAAATTTGGGCAAGATAAACAGAGGACAAAATTTGGAGGGAGTGATATTCCAAGAACCAACTTGCAGAAGGAGATTAGGGGCCCAGAGGTGAGCAAAAAAGGAAGTGGACAGAAATCAGTGATATTTCAAGAGACCCTGGAAATTGAAGGGTGAAGTCAGTCCCCAAAATATTTCCAGTGGTAAAAATGGTTAAGGAATTTTAAGAACATCGTGCCTAAAATCTGATTTTAAAATGTTTTGCACCATTATTATGTAAGGTAACCTCCACCTCTGTGCTACCTCTTTCTCCATTTAAATAACTCTTCTAGACAGCTGCCTGGTATTTTTGAGAAATCAAGGAAAATGGGATGCTTTGGGGCACATTTTGGGTAGAGGAAAGAGAACAAAGCCACAAGAGACAAAATGCAGACAAGAAAAAGAATTCCAGGGACTTCCCTGGTGGCACAATGGTTTAGAATCCACCTGACAATGCAGGGGACACGGCTTCGAGCCCTGGTCTGGGAAGATCCCACATGCCGCGGAGAAACTAAGACCGGGTGCCACAACTACTGAGCCTGCGCTCTAGAGCCCACGAGCCACAACTACTGAGCTTGTGTGCCACAGCTACTGAAACCTGTGCGCCTAGAGCCCGGGCTCTGCAACAAGAGAAGACAAAGCAATGAGAAGCCCGCACACCGCAACAAAGAGTAGCCCCCACTCACCGCAACTAGAGAAAGCCCTCACGCAGCAATGAAGACCCAACAACAAAGACCCAATGCAAGCAAAAATAAATAAATAAATTTATTTTTTTAAAAAAAGAATTCCAGAAGCAGTAATACGGAACTAGAGGTGACTATGTGAGACATAAGCCCTCTGAGTACCTTCAAAGATATGGACAGGAAGCAGGGAGATAACGGGTTTCCCCTAAGTCTGGAGAACAGGGGTGACGTGTACAGTATAATTCTGTGAGGCTGTTATGTAAAGAAACACATTACTAGTAGAGTGTAAATTTAGAGGCTTTTTTAAAAAACAGGAATCATGAAAGTATTTGTCACTTGGCAACTTCACGAGTGTAAAATATTAAACTCCAGTTCACATCAACCACTTCAAACAAAAGGAAGTTTCAATTTATTTGTAACCATCTTAGTTACAATAATAAGATGTCAGCACAGAAACTTCCTTTCAATTATGTGTTCCTGGCTTTCTGCCTTCTTAAAATAAATAAAACAGCCTTCCCATCTTCCAGAACAAACACAACAGCGCCATGTAACAGTTAAGCCAAAAAGCAAAACCTCCTAAGCAGAGGCAATACCGCTTAGGCCAACTTCTAACTCTGTTGACGTTCATCTCCCTTTCTTACATAAGTGGAAATGTTTTCAAGATGCACTCTGTTTCACTGATGGCAGAATCTAGGTCTGTTAGCAAAGCAACGTTCCTGTGGAGAGCACATTAGAGGAGAACACAGGGGAAGCTTGGGTCAATTCAACTTTATGAAGCAGTTATTCATTGATTGTAACAGGCAATTTGATAAGGCATACAAAAGTCAGTAACACAGCCTTGTCCTCAAGAAATGTCCAGTCTAATAAGCGAGGTAAAGCAAGCAAATAAATAGCTGTTTAAAAATACAAAGTAAGTTTGCAAGATGAAAAGAGTTCTGAACATTGGTTGCACAACAATATTAGTGTACTTAACACTGCTGAACTGTACACTTAAAAATGATAAAGATGGTAAATTTTATGTTACATGCATTTTCCCACAATTAATTTTTTTGATTTTAAAAGAGGGAAAAGAGTGTGAGAAAAAAGATAATTGATTGACCACCTCCCCACCTTGGGGGAATACAGAGGGGAAGGTTAGCATTGGTTTGGCTCCAAGGAAGATTGGAATTTGAAGAGATTGGAAGACAACGAGGATCTTACCCAAGAGTATCCACTTTAAGAAAAAAATGACACACAAACTAGTTCAAAATCCAGTATGGGGAATCAACTATCAAATGCCAAGAGAACAAGTAGAAATACCTAAAAATCAGAGGTGCAGAGAAAAGAGGACAGAGATGGGCAAAGAACTGGCAGAGTCTGAGGAGAACTGGCAGAGAACAAGAGTGTTCCAGAAATAAGAGAAAAACTGCTGGGGCAGTCTCTGACAACTTAGGGCAAGTTTAGCTTCCTTTCTAGGTTGTTACGTAAGCAATTCAGAATGTGTCGGGACAGAGTTTAGGTAGCTAGATAATAAAAACCAATGCTGGAAAACAAATCCCAAGGGTCTGCCAAAGAGGAAGGAGGAAGGAGATCACGAAAATCTTTCTGAAGAAAGTGATCATTAAAGTGAACTTTAAAAGTGGATGGATTTTGTCGTATGGGATGCGAGAGGGGAAATCCATATGAAAAGAACAACATAACCGCTGAAACCAGGAAAGGCCACGGATCATGGTGGCATACGTAGCAGATGAATTTACCCAAAATGTAGGAAAATTAAGAGAATAATGTCAGATTACCCTGGAAAGAACACTAGGGCCACACACTCTTGGTCCTGCAAGCCAGAATGAAGCATTACACAAAACTAAACTGGCAGTAGTGTTTTTAATGTAATGTAGGGAGAGAGACTACATAAAAGACCTATCTGAAGGATTTTGCAGTGACTCAGTTAAGAAGATTGTACCTGATATGAGGTTTCATCTTGATTATTGCTGGTATTTCCAGCTGCTAATCCCTAGTACATAGTATGTAAATAATAAATACTTGTTGAATGAATAAATTAATGCAGAGTACACATTTAATGAATGAAGTAAGAGGGCTTGGGCTAAGATAATGACAATAGTAATGGAAAGTGGGGGAACAAATAGAAAAAATATTGACAAAATCAATGTAATTTAATATTAGATTAGAAGTGGAGAAAGAATATATGATTTTGAAATTAGGAGCCTGGGGACTTGCCGGGTGGTGCAGTGGTTAAGAATCTGCCTGCCAATGCAGGGGACATGGGTTCAAGCCCTGGTCCAGGAAGATCCCACATGCTGCAGAGCAACTAAGCCCATGCGCCACAACTACTGAGCCTGTGTTCTAGAGCCCGCGAGCCACAACTACTGAGTCCACGTGCCACAACTACTGAAGCCCATGCACCTAGGGTCCGTGCTCCGCAACAAGAGGAGGCACTGCAATGAGAAGACAGAGCACTACAACAAAGAGTAGCCCCTGCTCACCACAACTAAAGAAAGCTCACACGCAGCAATGAAGACCCAAGGCAGCCATAAATAAATATCAATAAATAAATTAGGAGCTTGGATGCTTTGAGAAGGAAGGGAGAAGATGCTGTCTTCCATCTCCACCTGTGGGTAGAAAAGATTTTTTACCTCTAATCTTTCTCATTAGAGGTAGAAACTCTGGTTGAGCTTGGTAAATACCTACAGCACAGAAAGAAGCATAAAAGTAGATTATAATTGACATGAAATTGAATTTACAAATTGTCTAGCTACACTTTTTAGAGTGCCCATAAACAGTGTTCCTAGCTGACTTAAGAACCTAACCTTTTAACCTAAAAGGATTCTAAGCAACCTGGATGCTTCAATGAATAGATAGCTTAGGTCCCACCCCATTTTTCTCAGCAGAAAATACAAAAAGAAAAAAAGCTAATTAAATAGAAATGCTGCCCTATAGCTCATCTCACAATTTTAGAAGCAATCCATTTTACTTTAACTACTCCTAACAGATACCTTCTAAAAGGCAAGAATACCGGTAAAAACGAAACTCAACGTTCCCAGCTCACAATGTTTCCATCTCTGCCCTGACGGATGACAAAATAAGCAAGATGATCTACATACTCATTACCGTCATATCTGGCTATTTGCTAAAAAGGATGTTTGCTCTTTATACCAGAGATTCCCCTAGGCAGTCAGTCAGAGGAAAATGGGGCTCTCTCCTAGCAGAGAAAATGTTAGAGAATGAATCACATTGATAAATCTGACGACACTTCTCTTTGAAGTCTTAAACTAAAGGGCAAGTGAAGGTTATCTTAAGAGTCTGTTATTTAGCAAAAGTGAGTTACTTAGTGAGATATTCACCAAGAAAGCACATTTCTTGCTTCAGAGTAACATGAGAAATTTGAGGTTTCTCTGAAGTTTTACAATCTAAGCACAAACAGATACAGACCTGTTAGCTGGATGTGGGACCTCTTCTGAAGTTCTTTGATCTCCTTGATACATTCTGTGTATATAGGAAATTAATTCCCTGTACCATTTACCATAAAGCGATTTTAAGTGCATAACAAATATTAACCACTTCACATCTGAATTAGCAGCAGCAAATTCTGATGACCAGGCTGATCTCCCTGCCAGCAGCAAGGACTTGTTTGGAGTAAGGGAACAGAAGCATATGATACACCCATATATATGATTGTATATTGCTCAACCAACAGTTTTTATCTTGGAGTGGTAACTTTGTAGTCATCTGGTTTATCCAATCCCCTGCGTTCCAAATAGTGTTCCATCTTATTATTAAAAGTCGAGGGACATCCAGATTCCTCAGCCTCCCCTACAAGTTTGGTCCAATATTCCAAGAACTTGATCAATTATTTACACTTCTGAAATCAACTACATCATCACAGTCCTTTCTGATTCTTAGTTTAAGTCTGAGGAAACTCACTCCGTCAGGAGGTTGGAAAATACTTCCACAAGTCATCCAAGAGGGTGCAAACCTAAATACAAGCACTTCAGCCTTGAAATGCACAGCAATTAGCTGGTAAGAACTTTTTCTTAGATCCAAGGATTAAAAATACACAGGATAGGCCATTTTCTGCAAAATGTCTAAGAAGGGATGAAAGATTAGTAGAAAATGATGTGGGGTCTTAAGACAGTGTTCATGGTAAAGAGCTGCTATTTCTCCTCTTTCCTCTAAATATCATTCTTGCCACAGCACAGACTGAAACTAGTAAGATTGAAAAGAGAAACACTGAGAAAGCCCATGGTGCATTAGGGAAAACAGACTCTCTACCAAAAAACAGAAATTTAAGAAGCACAAGGGAATTTGTTCTCACAGAAGAAGAAGCCTGGGACAGTCCTCGTAAGAGAATTCACATTATCCCTAGGACGGGCCTCTAAATAAATTGTATTACCACTGACAAATTTTTAAGATTTTCTAAACTAACATCAGGACTATCAGAAAATGTACTATCTTCTTATAAAATGTGTCTCTTAGTCCTCTACCTCACATGGTGTTTTCTATATTTATCTTTGGGGGCACTGACAGCAGACTCTCACCATCTATTGAACACTTGCTGGTGCCAGGTAGTATGTTAAGTGTTTTATAAACATGAAGTCTTTTAACCCTCATAGCAATTCCTATAAGTTGGTAGTGTTAACTCCATTTTAGATATAAAGAAACTGAAGTGCGAAGAAATTAAGAGAACTGCAGAAATGCTGTATGGCTAAGAGATAACAGAGCTAGGATTCATCTCTTATCCCAGCACGGTACTGTTTTCATTGCTATGAAAATGAAGGATAGACCAAGTACAAGCTTGACTACTGCGCTGCCATTTGGGCTACAAAAAAAAAAAGCCTCCTTCCTCATGTCCCTCTCACCCCTAAAACTGAACCTACAAGTGATGGGGGCCAGGAGGGTCCCATACAAATTGGAATTGCTGAAAAGCAGCTTGGAAATGGGTGTTTCAATGTTGGTTAATTCGACTGAAGTAAAGAATGGTATGAAGGGCCAAGTTTAATTTTCAGTTTTATTCAAGGTGCATAATCAAAGAGGAAAAGTGGGCTTCCCTGGTGGCGCAGTGGTTGAGGGTCCGCCTGCCGATTCAGGGGATGCGTGTTCGTGCCCCGGTCTGGGAAGATCCCACATGCCGCGGAGCTGCTGGGCCCATGAGCCGTGGCGGTTGGGCCTGCGCGTCCGGAGCCTGTGCTCTGCAACGGGAGAGGCCACAACAGTGAGAGGCCCGCGTACCGCAAAAAAAAAAAAAAAAAAAAAAGAGGAAAAGTCCCAAGTACATCTGCTGGTCCATAAATGTAACCAATTTAATTTATTTAAATGTGATTGAAACTTCCTCACTGTTGGATTCTGGTAGAAACCTTACTCAGTTTTTCCCTAACTATGTGTATTCATTTAGGTAGACATTTATATGAAATATGTATATGCATGTATAAAATCTCACATAACACTCCAGTTATCCACTATTTATTTACTACACTTTCAACAATCCAAAATCTAAAAGGAAAACAGGAAGTAGGCAAAATGTTCTCTTTGCACCCAAAATAAATAGAGTAAACATCAGGTGCTTTGAGCACTGTGTCATCCCTGCATGTGCCCACACTAAGAGCTCTTATCCTACTCGTTACTGCTCACGACCTCGGTATTTGGTAACCTGTTTGTTTGTTTTTCCACTGCCGATAAGAAGTTAATAGAAAGGGAATATTATTAGAGGCAACAGTCCCTGTCAGCGGCAAAAAGTGACAATTGACAGGCAAATAGCTAAACTATAAAGAGTACATTCGCATATAGTAAATAGCTTAATATACTGCTGCTGAAAGAATGGGTGAATGAGCAAACTTTCCCCAAAAATCAAATACACAATTATTTTAGCAGCAATTCATGTGAAAAAACCTGGGCCTTTTAGTTATCTGTGTTCAGAATATAAATCAAGAATTAGTGTTATACAAACTTATGTTTACCAGAGGGGAAAGGAAGGGGAGAGATAAATTGGGAGATTGGGATTGACATGTACACACAACTATATGTAAAACAGATAACTAATAAGGACCTACTGTATAGCACAGGGAACTCTACTCAATACTCTGCAGTGGCCTATATGGGAAAAGAATCTAAAAAAGAGTGGAGGTATGTATATGTATAACTGATTCTCTTTGCTGTACACCTGAAACTAACACAACATTGTAAATCAACTATACTCCAGTAAAAATTTTTTAAAAAAGAATTCATGTTATATTAGGTTGAATAAACTGTTCCATGCTAGTTTGGAAGGAATAGAATTAACCTAAGCAACCTTTAATAAATGCATGTGTGTGTGTGTGTGTGTGTGTGTGTGTGTGTGTGTGTGTGTGTATCCCTCTGTCAGAGTGGGACAGTGATTACTGCAAGAATTCAGAGATCTCACAAAGTGGAGAGAGCTGACCCTCATGGAAACTGGAGCCAGGCACTGGGGAGCCACGTGGTCTGTAGGCAGCTATGTGGTCTTTCCTCAATAGGGCTGTGTCTCTCCTGTGTTTCTCCCTGTCGAACTGCACTGTTGCTCTTGGTTCTGCTCCATGAGGCTGTAACTAGTCATGTCTCTACTTCAGCCTCAATGCTAGACCTTTCAGGTCCTCTCCTTAGAGACAGGTCTTTATTCCAAATTCCCAGGAAAGGAATCTAATTGGCCCAAACAAAATTAGATATTTACCATTATCTCAACCAGTTGTGGCCAAGCATGGCAGGGTTAAAAGGTACCCAATAACTGTCTAGAGCCCTTAAGCATTTATTCATTCAACCACTCATTCACCTGTTCCCTCACCACATAGAGCTCACATTTAAGAAAAGTTAATGGTCATATTTCATGTTTCACATTCAAAGAAATAGATGTCAAGAAAGTAGACCATGTTCATAAATGAATCACTAAGTCCATGAGAAATTTAGAAGCCATATCTCATGAAGAATTGTTCAAGACTCTGAGGCTGTTAGTGTAGAAAAGAGAAACTCATTCAGTCATTCATCAAGAAATTTCACAAGTACCTTCCTACTTTATTTCCCACACTGTTCTAGTTGCTGTGGTTATAATGGAGCACAAAATGAGACCCAACTTTCTCACATAGGAAACCTGCCTCACGATCAAAACCTGATTGCTGTCTTCAAATTTTAAAGGTTTGTCATGTATAAAATACATAATTATTCTATGCTGCTTTAGAAGGCAAAACTCATCAGAGAGTGAAAGTTATAGAAATGAAGATAGAAGAATGAACTATCTAACCATCAGAGGAGTCCAGAAATGAAATGAAAAATCCCATGAGATTGCACCTCCCTCCCCAGCTCTCACAAGTGGTGATATAACTATCAGGAATACTGTCAAAGCGATCTGGCAGAGGAGAAAAGTTGAACTAAGATACTTGCTAAAGTCCCTTATAACTCTAAAATTCCAAAATGGAGCATCAGGGAACGGAGTTCACAATCATAATACCCACATCTGAACCTCCAGTTTACCTCAGAGAGAGGGCTTCCCAACAGGCTTAATTATGTTATTCCCCATCCTCATTCTTCTCAGATGTACTCTCTGTACAGACGGCATTGCAGATATGCTCAAAGAGACTCACAGTGGCTCCAAAACAACATTTTTATGAGTAATGTTGTAGGCTGACTGTACAAATTGGTAATAGAAGCACTATAGGATCTATTGTCAGTAATCTGTTTTTAGAACAATACTGAAAAATGACACAACTTCTAACCAGAAAGGGAAATAGGCTGCGTGTGTGTGCACGAGCGTGCCTGTGATGGTAATAAAGGATTTACGTAAGCAACCTTGGAGATCATCTGTAACCCCTAAGATGCAATGCTCTCTATGGCAACAGTGGAAGGCACAAAAAGCCAAGATTTTTACACGCAGATTTCGGAGCCACCAGATGTGGGTTTGAGTCCTGTCTCCCTCTTCTCGACTCTATGCCTGTTTCCTCATCTGTAGAATGGATATAATTACATCACAGATGACTAAAAGAGAATAATACATCTATGGCACTTAGCCCAATGCAGTGCCTGGTCCATGGCAAGCACTCAACATACTCTAGTTACAAAATTTACATAATAGTGAACATGCAGTGAGTGTTCTTTTTATGCGCAGGGCAATGTGCTGACAGCTTTGCCTACATTTTCTTATTGTTCTATTCTATTTTATAGATAAGAAAATTGAAACTTAGAGGTGTTCAGTAAATTGTTCAAAGTCAGATGGGGAGTGACAGAACTGGAATTTCAACCCAAGAAGTTTTAAACCAGGAGTTTAAAGTTGACTAGTTTCTGACTACTGAATACAGCTCCACATCAAGCGTATTCTCTCTGCCTGGCATCTTTAACACCAGGCTTCTGCTTGAAATAATATCTTATTGTGGTTTTAATTTGCATTCCCAAGATTACTAATGAGTTTGAGTACATTTTCATGGTTTTGTCTTTCTCTCATTGATCTGTAGAAATACAGAATACTAAATATGTAATTGATTGCCTGATACACACACACAAATACATGTGATATATATGTATGAACTATATATATGTGTGTGTATGAACTACATACATACATATATAGCGCAGTTACACATTACCATAACATAACATATATATGTATGAACTATATATATATGTGTGTGTATGAACTATATACATACATACCATGCAGTTACACATTACTATAACATAACATATAACACGCAACATTTGCCACAACAGTGTGTGAGTGTGATTTTTTGCAGTCCAGGTCATTTTATGACACAAATAATCTTGTATCAATTCTTTCATATTATGAAAGGAATTAAATGTTGTAAGCATTTAGTTGTTTAAAATAAAGTTCCCAGGGATATGTTTGTGCGTAAAATTGCTATTGCAAATAGAATCGTACCTTTTTTTTTTTCTTTTTTTTTTTTTTTTGCAGTACGCGGGCCTCTCACTGTTGTGGGCTCTCCCATTGCGGAACACAGGCTCCGGACATGCAGGCTCGGTGGCCATGGCTCACGGGCCCAGTCGCTCCGCGGCATGTGGGATCCTCCTGGACCGGGGCACAAACCCGTGTCCCCTGCATCGGCAGGCGGACTCTCAACCACTGCGCCACCAGGGAAGCCCCATAGAATCGTACCTTTTAATTTCAACTCCTTTTCTAAGTTTTTGTTGCTATTGTACAGAAACACAACAGATTTTTGTATATTAATTTTTATCCAACAACTTATCTAAACTTGTAGTCAATTTTAGTAATGAATTTGTATTCTGTACCAATTATAAATTCCTCATAATTAAAATTTCCCTCTTTCCTGATAATTCTTACATTCTCCTTTTTCTTGTTAGTTTATTTCCTTCTGTTTGTTTGTTTTTCTTTTGTAGCAGTAAATATCTGAAGGATGTGTCTAAAGTTATTATACTTACATTTGTCAGGTTGCACATTACATCCCTAGTACTTGTTTATCTTATAAATGGAAGTTTGTACCTTATTATTTTGAGCTTTATTTTCATCTCTGTGCCTTAATTTTGTCATTTGTAAAATTATGGTGTTGGGATACATAATCTTCAAAATCCTGCCTACTCTGACATACTGAGATTCTGTGGAAGCTATAGCAACGCTTAGTTTCATGCATCCTCTGGGAGCGGAGATCCTTTATAAGAAGTCTGTATTCAACAAACTTGTCTTTAAATCCCACGAAGCAGAACTGGGCCTGGGACAAGTACTTTAATACAAAGTCCTATTTGTCTTCAAGTGGCCCTGATCGAACATATGATGCTTTTGCAGTACGTCTTTCTTTTTCAACTTCTTCCTTATCTCCTCTCTGAGGTTCTTTCCCTCTCTCTTAGTAGCTTGGGGCACTATAACAAGGTAGCATAAACTGGGTGGCTTTTAAACAACAGAAATTTATTTCTCACAATTCTGGAGGCTGGAAGTATGAGATCAGGTGCCAGCACAGTCAGGTTCTGGTTAAGTGCCCTCTCCTGGATGACAGACTGCCAACTTCTCCTTGTATCCTTACATGGAGGAGAGCAGAGAGGGGAATCAAGCTCTCTCCTGACTCTTATAAAGACACGGAACCCATTCATGAGGTTTCCACCCTCGTGATCTCAGCAAATCCGAATTACCTACCTAGGCCCCACCCCCATAATACCATCACACTGGAGGCACAGGGTTTCAACTTATGAATTTCAGGGGCACATAAACATTTACTCCATAGCACCTTCCATTTCAAATTCCTGGGTCCTTTTCCTTATCATCTCACTACTCTTTCTTCTCAAAATTGAGCTAGTTCCTGTACCAATTAATTCATTGACTAATTATATTTTAGTATATAGTATGAATGCTTTAGTCATACTATGGAATCAAATTTTTCTTATTCACTATACTATCTAGAGCTCTGTCTTCCTGGTAAAGGAATCTCAGGCATCATTAAATATGTGTGAAAGAAATTTGGAAATGGAAAGAGGTCAAAATAATCTTACAAGTTACACATATATAATTTCTCCTACCAAGATGAGGCTTTATCGTCCATATTACCTAAGTCAGGACCTAACCCCATGATGGCAGAGTATTTTTTACTAGGGTTGTGCAGAACCTATCATGAGAACACTGGTCTAAACTATCAAAGCTGACTTCTTCTTTCTTTTTTTTTTTTCATTGCTTTAGCACAGGTTACACAGCCATCTTCACTTCCCAGAATCAAAACTCAATTCTACTCCCTCACCTTGCCTTTAAAATTGCTTTGCTGAAAGCATTTGGGGATTTTTGAGCACAAGCTACCCATTCTCCTTGCATAACCCTGCAATAAACCTTTCTCTGTTCCAAAACAAAAACAAAAACAAACCCCTCAACTCTACTACAACCTACTGTCTACTGCAAGAATTCCAGATACTTGAAATAATTTCAGAGCCAGGAGTCAAAGGAAGGTCTAGTTGATCCAAAGCTAGCTTACTCGATGATTGTTTAATTGCATACTTGGGAAAAGCATTTCCCAAAGTGATTCAGCAAACATCTAGTCCATGAAATATAAATGGGCTTTGTGAAGTACAGGTGAAAGATACTATGGTCATATAAATTTGGGAAGCACTATGCAAAGCAAAAGCAAACAAGTTTATTTAGACCAGGAGTCCTCAGAAACTTAATATGCCATTGTATACTGGGAATATTTAAGAAATTCCCAAACACGCTCCCATTTTTTTTTTCCAAAGGACATCCGTGAAAGTTTGGATTAATATTTAGCAAACAGTCACTCTCTCTGCATCTACTGTAGCTAAAGTATACTTTCCAAACCCATTGATGTTGGGCTTGGAAATGTGACTTGCTTTGGTCAATGCAATGTTAGGGATATGATTAGAACAGAGACCTTAGATGGTTCTTGCATAGATCAGTTTCCCTCTTGCACTTCTCCCTTTGCCCTGAGAACCTGTCCTGGTTAGCCACTTGTCCAGAATGATGACAGATACACAGAGAAGATCAGAACCCAACCAGTCAGTAGCTTGGAATGAAGCCTTGGTGACTGGAACTCTGAAGTAGAGCCACCTGATGGAGCCCGGTCTAGATCAGCCTAACTGTTGTTGAACTGCCGACCATAAGCATAAAAATAAATGTGCATGGAGGATAAGCCACTGTGATATTGAGGCTGGCAGTCAGCAAAAGCTGACTGAACACGTCTCCCTAAAGTAGTGTGCCATGCAAAGCAGTTTGAGAAAATGAACTCTAACACCCTTCAAAATTCCTCTTTCTACCATCCTACCATCATTCTCCAGTGTTTAAGAAAATTTGTGCAGCCTTTCAGATGTAACATAATTTTACAATTTTCATGTGCTTCACATATATAAATATGTGGATGGGGAACTATAAAGTCCCCCACAACAAAGCTCACGAGTTAGGATGAGCAGCCCCATTTCCCAACCAAATGGGGGGACTTGCAGGGCTAATAATGGGCAGAGATGCCTGTGGAACTCAGATCTCCTGAGTCCTAGCCCTGCTGATTTTCCACTAAACCCTGCTACCCCTCTTAATTCTTATAAAAAGCCCTTCATGATTTTCTGTGTAATTAGTTCCAAATTTCTATTTTCAGATACAGGTCCTGATTTGGAAATTCTGTAATTAAAGAATGCCTTCAAAACAGCCTCCAGTTGAATAATATGAGTGTGGGTTGCATGTTTTGAACATTACTAATACCAAGAAGCCTCCCATTTATTTAGTTGCACAAAAATAGTCATCCAATGTACTCTACTGAAATGGCCCAAGTGACTTTAAAAGCTATTCTAAAGCGACGGAGAGTGGTGGGAAATGACTAAATAGCACAGAAAGCAGTGCTCTACTCGCCAAAGTTCAAAAATTAGTCAATCTGGGTGGTAGAAAGAAGTGAACTAAAGGAACCAGGACATAGTCCTGAGCAAGTCCCAAAATTTATAATGTGGACAAGTTATGGTCTCAAATGCTGAAACCAATAACTGGCTGAGCATGTTTTTAAAAATATTCCTATTGAACTCGTTTGAGGGAGGGTGATCTTCCGCATGGCATTGCCCCGTGCGTAGCCCCTGCTGTCGGCCAAGCGGCCCCAGGCACCGCCTGCTGCTTTAGTACTGCAGGGTTCCTGACTCCTGATGTCCTCCACAGAGCTCCTAGGAAGCATTCAAGCAAGGCCTCAGAGTCCTACCGAGCAAAACTATTTCTCTAACGTGGACACTGCCTTACACTTCTTGTAGGAGTGGCAATAGTGCAGCGTTTCTGAAGAACAATTTGGCAATTTCATTCATCCTTTTATCCATCATTCGACAAAGACGTATTAAGCCCTCTTTCCGTGCCAGGCACTCTTCTAGAGGCTGTAGATACTGCAATGAACAAAGCGGACAAAAACTCTCTGCCCTTTTGGAGCTCACATTCTAGTGGCAAGGGTGGAAAGGGCAGGAGGAACTAAGATACTCTGGAGGAGAAAAATAAATGAATTAAAATGTCTTTAATAAGTAACAGGTAAGAAATTCTATGAAAAAAACTTAAGCATAATGGGGGAGGGAATGGAAGTAGGTTATAGTTTTAAATAAGGTGCTCAGGGAAGCTCTCAAGGATAAGGTAACATTTACCCCAAAGTTATGTTTAAAAGTTTATAGCTACAAAAAACAAAGACCTAATGGAAACATACCAAGTGCTCTTTGCGATTATCTTAAAAAGATGGGATTTGGGGTAATTTTTTGTGTGCTGTATTCCATGTCTGTGTGCTTGTGTGTTTTTAATAAATGGGAATTTTTGAGAATGTCAGGCATCTCAATTTTTTGAAAGGTCCCCCAAGGCAATTCTGATGGCACAGTCAGATATAAAACTGTTTCCTTCCCACCCTATATTTTAGATTCTAGGTAATTCTAAATAAAGATCTCAATAATTCTGAGCATACTGAATTCAATATTTTATTCTTTTTCCACATCTTTATTGGAGTATAAATGCTTTACAATGCTGTGTTAGTTTCTACTGTACAACAAAGTGAATCAGCTATATGTATATGTATGTCCCCATATCCCCTCCCTCTTGCATCTCCCTCCCACTCTCCCTACCCCATCCCTCTAGGTTGTCACAAAACATCGAGTTAGATAATTTAAATCTTCCTAATATTCCCATCAATTAGTTTTCTAAAGAGTCATACATAAATACCTCATAGTGCATTGTGACAAATAAATGATGTAGTTCAAGTGAAGAGGTTGGCATCCTGCTCAATAAATGTTTAGCTACCATCACCGTTGTTATTAGTGTATGAGGCTTAATGGAGAATAAGCTATTTGACCCAGATCTTGAAAAAAGAATGGGAAAAGGATGGGTAAAAGATGTGGTTAAAGGTCAGATATTGGATTTTCTAGGCAGGAGAAATGCAAGGCCAAAGACATGGGCAATGAGCTGATCATGAGCAAAGGCACTCTTCCTTTCATTCCGTACACACTGCTGGGCCATTAGACCAGAAGCTTCCACAAGTGCTGGGACTGCATCCACCTTGTTCACTGCTTTATTCCGGAACTTAGCACAGCACACAAAAGAGATACAGATATTATTTGAGTGCTCAAAGTATTTTGACCACAACAAAAAGGTATCCATTTTAGATGTGTCCTAAAGTCACTCTATGACATCAGTCATCATTTAAATAAGGTGCTAACCAGAGCCATGCTAAGAAAAGGCGTTAACCAAGATACCCTCAAGCTATAAGAATAAAATGTAGGGCTTCCCTGGTGGCGCAGTGGTTAACAGTCCGCCTGCCGATGCAGGGGACACGGGTTCGTGCCCCGGTCCGGGAGGATCCCACATGCCGTGGAGCGGCTGGGCCCGTGAGCCATGGCCGCTGAGTCTGCGCGTCCGGAGCCTGTGCTCCGCAACGGGAGAGGCCACAACAGTGAGAGGCCCGTGTACTGCAAAAAAATAATAATAATAATAAAATAAAATGTAATCATTTGTTGGATTTGTATGCAATAACAATTCATTTATCTGACATGGTTAGGAAATTAGTAAATTCTTTAGAATGGAAATATCTCTTTAATGTAAAATGTTTAAATTTTATTTTAAGAAAGTTGGATGGAAATATTTAAAATTTTTATTACAAATACTGTGGCATACAGAACAAAATTGAGCCTTTCCTTTAATGAATCTGAGTCGATCACAGATCACAAATTGTGAACAGCCAAAAAATACCTTTGGCTACCTTAAACAAGCAAAGTATTTTATTGGGATGTTCTAGAGTAGTACCCCAAGTTAAAGGAAAACTGGACGACCAACCTTGAAGAGATCAGAGACCATGCAGGAAGCTGTGGTCTAAGTGCAAGGGAAGAATGAAGCATTTCTTCAGGGTACCACCACCAGGATAAAGCAGCTCCACTAGCTTTGAGTCACTCTACTCAACACCCATATTCCTGCAAGAAAACAGCTCAACTGACCTGGCTTGGGTGATATGCTCGACCTTATCCAGGAGAGGAGAGGACACCTTAAGTGATGGTTCCACTGGAACTGAGTACAACTTGGGAAGGGTAGTTTTCCAAAGGGAACTCACAGTGCTGCTTCCAAAAGAGAGCAGAATGAAAGCTGGACACCTGAAAACACAGAGGTCCAACACAAGAATTAGTGATCATTTTGAACATCAATTATAGCACCAGTTTATAATCCAGTGATATTCTTGGAACCTAGTCATCTGTTCAAGGTTACTTTTCCCCTTCACTTAATGGTCTCAGACTTCTGTACTTCTGGGAGTTCTAATTTTTATAATTCTTTTATCTCTCTTTTTCTTTTAAAATGATTATTTCTTTCTCGCTATTTTCAATTTGCCTCCTTTGGGTACTTTCAATTTACCTACTTCACTACTTTTTTTTTGCAGTACACGGGCCTCTCACTGTTGTGGCCTCTCCCGTTGCGGAGCACAGGTTCCGGATGCACAGGCTCAGCGACCATGGCTCACGGGCCCAGCCGCTCCACGGCATGTGGGATCTTCCCGGACCAGGGCACGAACCTATGTCCCCTGCCTCGGCAGGTGGACTCTCAACCACTGTGCCACCAGGGAAGCCCTTCACTACCTTTAATTTACTTTCCTCCTCTACTTGGCTATGCCCTAGGAAATGAAAGAAACAAGCTTATTAGATGTATGTGTATAATGAGACTGTAAGTGAGTATAGGTCTATGAGTAAAATTCAGGTGATAAACACAGACTTGGTGTCATCTACATTGCTGCTCAGATACTTATCTTGCTAATGTTTACTTGTTTAGCTGATTTGATAGCAACTAGATGGGGAATTTCTCTGTAAATGGTATGCTTCCATTTTTTTTAAAGGACACGATGTTCTTTTATCATTTTTTATTTCTTCTTCGTCATAGCACTGAAACGAAGGAAAGGGCAAATATTTTCTCAGTTTGACAAGTATACAAATGGAGCTACAGAGAGTTTGAAGTACATGTATGGGAAGGGGCTAGTGCTAGGCCCCAAGTGTCCCAGTCTCCATTCTAGTTAATAGATTCAGCTATGTCAATATCAGGAGATCTACAGCATCATAGGTCAGAGGCAGCTTAAAACTCAGGGATCACTAAGGGATAGAACAAGTAAGTGTACGGTACAGACAGAAAAGCACAGAGAAAATGTCATATGTAGAACAAGCACAAAATCCCGAGACCAGTGTATTGATAAGTAAATGGGAACAAATATAGAACAGCTTAAGTTAACTAAATGGAAACAAACATAGATTTCATTGTGCAATCACTCTCAGCAACAACTTGGAGGAAATACTGAAAATATGTTTGCCAATTTTCAGGTGACACAAAATGGGAAGTATTACTAACATGTCAGATGACAGGAATAAGATTCTAGGTGGAACTATTGGCTAGATGAAAGTTAACATGAATTTATAAAATTATATATGTGTATCTATGATTTAAATTTACAATCATGGTACAGGGGAAGCCTGGCTTGACAACAGTCATAGGGATTTTGGTTTACTGCAAATAAAGAAATAATAATACTAATATTTACTGAACATAGTGGTTGGCATCATACTAAGTTCTTTACATGTATTATATCAATTCTCACAACAATTCTGAAAAAAGTGGGCTCTATCATCAACAGCATCATTATCATAATCTCCATGTTATAGGTGAGAAAACTAATAATTTGGGAAATACAATTTCCAGAGTCCAACAGCTTATCAGTGTCAAAACCAGGCGTTAAACATACCTAAATCCATGCCTTAACTAATATGCTACCGTTATTGTTGAAAAATAAATTCCACTAATAAAAGACTCGAAGAAGTCTCTTTGCAATGCTCACATTTCTATTGGAGTACTGTGTGCATTTTTCTGGGAATCAATAACTTTTTTGATCTATATATACCTTTTATAAAGATTCAGTCACAGTTTATCCTGAGAGCGTCGGAAAGCATGCATATAAGATATGAATGAGAAAACTAAGAAAAAGAGTTTGAGATGCCTTAAAACACACAAATATGAAACAGAATTATGCATGGTGTTGAGGCAGGAGCCTAGGTGTTGGAGTTAGCCAGACTGGATCCACCCCTCTTCGCTGTGTGACCTTGCACCAGTTTCCCCACCTGTAAAATGTGCATGATGGTCCCTTCCTGACACTATTGCTGGGAGCACTGGAAACAATGCATGTGAAGCTCCTTGGTTCAGTTCTTCTGCACAGAAGTACTCGAGAGATAGTATTATTACTGCTCTTGGTGGAAGTTAAAGGAAAATGGACTTTACCTTGATATTAGGAAGAACCTTTAAAGATGGCAACTGTCAGAAAGGGAATTAGCTGCCTCATGAAATAGTGAACTGCCATTCTGGGCTGGAATAGGGGGGAGGTGGGGAATGACACTTAGTCAGTTTATACATGCCCTTTAGGAGAATACGGCGCTGCATTAGATAAGGATTTGGATCAGGTGTTCTCTGAGGTCCCTTTTAAAGCTGAGATTCTGAATAAGAACAGGTGTGCTTTCTTCCATCTCCAAACACGTGCTGACTAACCATCAGTGCGACCCACGATTTGAGATGCAGCAGTGGGGTGAGGTGAGTACATGCAGACACTGTCACCATCTTACCCACTCCCCACGGGCTCGAGGACACACCCTTTCCATAAGTCTGGCAAAGTAAAGGACTATTTATAATCCCAGGTTAGCAAGAAGTCTTTGTATTGTTAAGCAGGTGACTTTGGCATCAATCATGTGTGTATATATATATATATATATATATACATATATAAAATTTATAGCCACAGCTAAATAACCCAGATGGATAAAGTTAGTTGAATAGGGCAAAAATGGAAAAAGAAAGGACAGACAGCATGACTGCTTGTTAATATTTCTTTGGCCACTGCACCCTTCACCCTTCTCCCAGATGACAGCCCTGTTTGTGAATTATAGCATCTGGTCTGAGTTGCTTCATTTTACTACCTCACACTAGCATGCCATTGGTGAATTGATTTTATTCTTTTTGTTTTTAATGACTGTTTGGGAGTAACTCATATTTACATGATGTTTTGAAGACCTGAGTTGCCCTTTGCTTTATCTTTTGAGCCAGATTTCGTAGTGGTGTCTCTATTTACAAAGGCAGAAGAAAAGTTTTACTAGGTTACTAAAGTCTGGGAATTCATCTGGGATGATGAAAAAGAGTAATTACAAACTGACCTCAAGTGCTGGGGAAGTGTTCTGAGCATTTTGTTTACCAGCCAGAGAGATGAAATCTACCTCTTTGAAGTTTTCTGCCTGACACATTTCTGGCCAGTCTAAAGTAAAGTTATGAGATTTTCTCATGTCACGGGATGCTGAATTTCTATTTTGGACTTTGGATTTTTCACAATATGAAATTTATTAAAGTCAAAACATACTCTGTCCCATGCTGCTTGTCCTGCCTGGAAATCTCTTCCCCTCAGTCTTTTTCACCAGGCCATTTTTTACTCATCCTTCAGGTCTCTGCTTCAAGATACTACTTCCTCATAGAGCCTTCCCTCTCTACCCTGCATTAGGTCTCTGTGTTCCATGCTTTCTTAGCACTCTTCCATTTTTCTTCTCTATCTCCTCAACATTTGTAGTTATGTATTAAAGAATAAAGTAAGACATGTGGACCAAAGTTGAGCAAACAAAAAGCAGTAGTGAGGGGCTGAGTTGAACTTTTAACTTTTAGAGGAGACTTACCCTATTAGAAACTTAACATTGAGTTACTTTTCTTTGAATTAATGTCATGAAAAGTTAGAATGCACTCAATTCATTCAACATGTATTTGTAAGTAGTTCCTTCCTGAAAACATGATTCTCTGTTTGTCCATCAAAGATTCGGACAAAGGTCTTTCAGAAAAACAGTTCAACCAGATTATTTTTTGACTGGCCATGTGGGCAGAAGCATTTATGCACAAAGGTCACAAGCAAGGCAAACATTACAAAGGTACAAGATCTGCCACAGTTTCATTACTGCTTTCCCTAATACTTCCTGGGACTATATTGTTGTCAAGATAATGTTTTGGGGGAAAGTGAAAATTTAACTCAAAATATGGGCGTATTTAACCAATAGCAGTGGTTTCCAGTTTGCCTCAAAGATTTGCTTTTTGGTTTTTCCGTACCCTGACCTCATAACCCCACTCTTACTATAGATTCTTTTTTCTTTTTAATTAATTTTTTTTAATTTATTTATTTTTGGAGGCATTGGGTCTTCGCTGCTGTGCACAGGATTTCTACAGTTGCAGCGAGCAGGGGCTACTCTTGGTTGAGGTGCGCGGGTTTCTCATTGCAGTTGCTTCTCTTGTTGCGGAGCATGGGCTCTAGGTGTGCGGGCTTCAGTAGTTGTGGTGCGAGGCTCAGTGGTTGTGGTGCACAGGCTTAGTTCCTCCACGGCATGCGGGATCTTCCTGGACCAGGGCTCGAAGCCGTGTCCCCTGCATTGGCAGGTGTATTCTTAACCACTGCGCCACCAGGGAAGTCCTTACTATAGATTCTTGAGGTCAGGGACAAAGTCCACAGTATTCTTCATCTTACTCTTAGTGCCTGGCACAGAGAAGTTGCTCAATAAGCAATCATTGAGTAAATGAGTGGATCCTACCATAAGTATGGTTCTCCTTGCACAGAAGCAAACTAAAGTGTAATCAAAACAATAAATGATCCAGAAATTCCACTCCTGGCTATGTATCTGAAGAAAACCAAAAACACTCATTCGAAAAGATACATGTACCCCAATGTTCATAGCAGCATTATTTACAATAGCCAGGATATGGAAGCAACCTGAGTGTCCGTAAACAGATGAATGGACAAAGAAGATGTGGTACATATATTTACAGTGGAATGCTACTCAGACATAAAAAGGAATGAAATTTTGCCATTTGCAACAACACGAATGGGCTTGCATGGTATTATGCTAAGCAAAAAAAGTCAGAGAGGGAAAGACAAATACTGTATATTATCACTTATATGTGGAATCTAGTTAATATTACAAAAAAAGAAACAGACTCTCAGATATAGAAAACAAACTAGTGGCTACCAGTGGGGAGAGGGAAGCGGGGAGGGGCAAGATAAGGGTAGGGGATTAAGAGGTACAAACTACTATGTATATAACATCTTATGGAAAACCCCGAACGAACTTTTTGGCCAACCCAATAAAAAAACTACAAGGCCATTTTGTACAGCCCTGGGAATATAGCCAATAGTTGATAATAACTATAAATTGAGTATAATCTTTAAAAATTGTGAATCATTATGTTGAACAACTGAAACTTATGTAACATTGTAAATTAACTATACCTCAAAAAAATAATGCTACAAAAACAATAAATAAATAGAAACCTTTATATCAGCAGGGGAAGTTTGATTATAAAATAGGTAGCTCTTTAATCCAACATTACTTGATTACCATTCATCACAAGTATTGTCTTTCTTTACCACCACTTACAAAGAACACCTTTGGAGTTCCTCTATGTGAATTGTCTTCAGGAGCTGTTTTTAAACCCATGAAAAAAGACTGTCTTGATTATTACTTGTACCCTGTTTACTGCTTCCAGATGATTATCAGATGTCTCAATTATCCACTTTAGTCATCATAGTTGACTTCAAATAGTCCTTGATAAGTGTTTCTTATTTCTAGGTTTCCTATTCTATTCCATCGATCCTTGTCTACCTCTCTGTCAGCACCACACTATTTTGATTAATAAAGCTGTATAGTAAGCATTAACATCAGGAAAGGTGATTCTTCCCACACAGGTTGTTTTTTGTTTTATGTTTTTTTTTTTTCTTTAGTACGCGGGCCTCTCACTGCTGTGGCCTCTCCCGTCACGGAGCACAGGCTCCGGACGCGCAGGCTCAGCGGCCATGGTTCACGGGCCCATCCGCTCCGCGGCATGTGGGATCTTCCCGGACCGGGGCACGAACCCGTGTCCCCTGCATCGGCAGGCGGACTCTCAACCACTGCGCCACCAGGGAAGCCCCACACAGTTTTTTTTAATGTAATACATTATATGTTTGAAAATCTTTTATTGCCACTCTATTGTATTTTTCCTCAACAAAAAGTTATCTATAAATTGAAAATAAATTTCTCTTTACTTTCTGTAATAAAAGACTTTGTGTTAAAACAAACAAAACAAACCACAATTATTTAATTATTACAAAATATTTTGGACATTTTTGAAATAAAGGTAGGACCCTCCCTCATGCTATTGCTTGGATATAGAAAACACTCATTTCAATATCAAGAATGTTCATCACTTAAGGTTTCACATGAAGTTTAATTCCTATTACGTATACATAAAAGAGTTTTCATTATAAATCTTAATGGCAAAGTCATAAGCAACTTTGGGTTATCAGTGGTAAATCATCATGACTAAAATCAGAAAAAAATTTTTTCACACACACACACTGTATTTTATTTTTACAAGAGATAAATAAACTGACACCAAAAAGCATTGTAAATGGATGACCACAACAAAAGCAACAATGATCGCAATTACCAAACACAAAACACACTCATACTATGTCATAATATTGACATTCAGTCCAGGAATCCTTCACTGTAACAGCTCCTTTACTTCGCAGTGAAAATTGATTTGTATATTTTTTGCCTCTGAGTGCTTGTGGGATTTTTTTTTTATTATTCAAACAGAAAGTCACAAAAATTATAATCATCCTCATCAGTTCACTCAGTCCCATGTAATTAATTTTTTTTCATCTTGATCTTTTGTTAGCACTTTTATGAATTCATCAGTTTTCCATTAGAGTTCTGAAAATGCTTATTCATTCAGTTCAGCAGTATAGTCAGTTACCAGAAACCTGTACTTGTCAGAGTCTTTTCCATGAATTCCTTGAAGATGAAACCCTTTTATAGGAACATTTTTGCAAAAGCATCAGAGTACACCCAGAACTGTCTGTAAATGACAAAAGACTTAAAAATGACCACGGTTAAAGATTTGATGAAAGTTCATAATAATGCAATTGACAAGGAAATTTACTTATTTCTGAGATATACATTTTAAAGTAATAACTAGAATTATGACTTACAACATTATACCAGAACATATAAGATTTTTAGAAATTTCATGTAACGTCTGTAACATTTATATTAACATATTTCCATACAAATAACCCAAAGAAAGTTTAGTATTAATTGTTTTTGTTTGTTTGTTTGTTTTATACTACAGGTTCTTATTAGTCATCAATTTTATACACATCAGTGTATACATGTCGATCCCAATTGCTCAATTCAGCACACCACCATCCCCACCCCACCGCAGTTTTCCCCCCATACGTTTGTTGTCTACATCTGTGTCTCAACTTCTGCCCTGCAGACCGGTTCATCTGTACTATAAAATCAGAAATTTTTCTCTGTTTGCTTGTTTGGTAAGGAAGCAAGGGATTAGGCAGAGCCCACTAGGGATTTACACTATTTCTTCAGAGCTTTATGAAGGTTGCTAATAGTTGCTGTTATTAATTCATGTTCTTTCATAGGAGGGAAATGAAATTAGAGCTGCTCTGATTTGTTTCACTGGACAGAACTAGAACCAATGAGTAGAAGTAACAAAACACCTACTTTAATTCATTGTTAGAAAGGTCCACCATTAGCAAAATTCTACTTAAAATATGTAGCTGCCAGTTTCCTGGCCTCTGGTTTTGTGCTTTCATCACAATGGAAGGAGCTTATCATAAATCCTAGAAATGATATTTGATCTCCTCGATGATGGTGGTGAGGTAAGGATAGTTATTTCAGCCTCTTGTGGGTGAGTAAAAGGCCAGCATTAGAACAATAAGAATTTGAAATATAATCTTATTGTTTAGGGAGGAATGTGCTTATCTAATGGCCCTGTAGAATTTGAAGAGTTTCAAATAAAAATTGTGGACTAGAATTTAGGGGAAGAGATGCCTGAGGGAGGGTGAGAAGGGACAGCCAGGCGGAGAGGGAAACGTTTCCCCCCCAGATAAACTTTTTTCATTTTGTTGGCTGTATGATGTACTTAAGAAGGCTCCCTGGCTGAGTCTGCCCTAATCTCACATCAAATATCACTGCTGTGTGCTGTGTGCACAGGTGAGGCATGGGTTTCTCCCTTTTTGGCAGCTCTGGGTCAGTGCAATAATCCTTGAAGGGGTTCAAGAGGCACAAAGAGAGGAGTGAGAACGAGAATGAATTTATGGTTTGCTTATCGTTATGAAGCTGGAGTGCCCGCGGAAGCTGATCTGACTGGGCCCACATAGGCCAGCCTAACCCAGTTAGAAAGGTTATGTATGTATCAAGTAACTACAGAAGGATACACACACACACACACACACACACACACACACACTTTGGCTAATTGTTATTAATGGGCACTCTCACCTGAACCCAATTACTCTAACTGGACTCAGTATATTAATTTACTCTGTCTTTCTCTTTCTGTCTAGAAATTCCAGATGCTAATGTCAAATTTCCCGGTATAGCGCCTGACTTCTGCCCTGTGCTTTTTCGGGACGACCTAGAGATAGTCATTGGTCGCCAACAGCTTAAAGTCCAAATGCCCAGACCCAGCATAATCTAGCTCCAACCTAACTTTCTAGCCCAGTATCTTCTTTTGATGAATCTTCTCCAATCATCCAATCCCCTAAACACACCCTATGATGCTGTAACTCTTGATGTCAGCTCATGCTACTTGCCATCAATGCCTTCCAGCTGTTCTCTATATTGTCCAAAACTTTCAAGAAGATTAGGCATTGATTCCCACAGATTGATCTTCTCATAGCCCAGGACCCAGACTAACTCCACGCTTTGTACACAGACAAAGCTCTGGCTCCCCCAGGTTGGCCCACCTGGCTCAGCAGAGCCCAGTTTTATAGAGAGTAGTTGCAAACTGGCAGTGTGATGACCATGTTTACAGAAGCATTTCCTTTGGCACAGTTTGAGTATGCATGACATTTAACAAAAACTTTCTGAATTAGTTGCCAATGCTTAAAAAGTAGACCATTCCACATTATTTTTTTAAAGCTGGATTTCCAACTTCTTTCAAAATATCAGGAAATATGCATCTGAGTTTACCTTCCTGAATAGCAAAAATAAGCCAGCACTGACTGAGTAGGAGCTGTCCTTTCATTTGAGGCTCGTCTCTTTTATTTGCTACAGTTCTCAGTGCTCCCACATTTCTTATAACCAACTTGCTTTACTCATTTATTCCACCTAACTGGATGCTGTGGGTATTTGAATTTGTACATCACCACCCCTTGCACCAAGGAATTGTCAAATTTTATCCTCCAGAACCCATGGTTCTATAGAGCTATAGCCTTTCCCAGGAAGAGCCACGAGACAGCAAAGCAAAACAAGCTGGACACCCTAATTTGGTTCAGTCCTTCTCCCAACAAATATCATCTCCTCCCTCCCACACCAGAGAGGAATAGATGTCCTAGTCTGATGTGAATTGTGTTCCAACTCTCTTTTTTCCAAGGTTGTGAGACAAAACTATTCATCCTCCTCTGCCATCCATTATTATAGTAAGCTTTCTATTTTAGAATAGTTTTAGATTCAAAGAAAATTTGCTACCATAATACAGGTTGTTTCCTTATACTACCCCAGACCAAGTTTTCTCTGTTACTAACATCTTACATTAGTATGGTTTGTTTGTGACAACTGTAAACAAAAATTAATACATAATTATTAGCTGAAGTCCATACTTGATGCAGATTTCCCTAGTTTTTAACCTAATGCCCTTTTTCTGTTCTCAAGATTCTATCCACATGACATTTAGTCATCATGTCTTCTTAATCTCCTCTTGGCTCTGAGAATTTCTCAGACTCTCCTTGTTTTCGATGACTTTGACAGATTTGGGAATACTGGTCAGGTACATTATAGAATGGCCCTGACTTAGGAGGTGACTGAGATTTTTCATCATGATTAGACTGAGGCTGTGGGTTTCAGTAAGGAAGACCACCGATATAAAATGCCATTATCGTCATGTCATATCCAGAATATAAACTATTGATGAATATAAACCTCGATCACTAGGCCGAGGCTGTATTTGTCAGATTTTGGCACTGTGAAATTTCTCTTTTTTCCCCTTTCCACACTGTACTTTTTGGAAGAAAGTCACTATGTACAGCCCATGCATCAGGAGTGGGGAGTTACGCTCCGCTTCCTTGAAGACAGAGGACTTACATAAATAATTTGGAATTCTGTATGGGAGATTTGTCTATTCTCCCTTTGTTTGTTTGTTTGTTTGTCTATTCAATCATTTATATCCGTATGGACCCAAGGATATTTATTATATCCTTTGGATTATAGTCCAATGCTACTTTATTTTATCACTCAAAATTTGTCATTGGGGGGCTTCCCTGGTGGCGCAGTGGTTGAGAGTCTGCCTGCCGATGCAGGGCACACGGGTTCGTGCCCCGGTTCGGGAAGATCCCACATGCCGCGGAGCGACTAGGCCCATGAGCCATGGCCGCTGAGCCTGTGCCTCCCGCAACGGGAGAGGCCACAACAGTGAGAGGCCCGCGTACCGCAAAAAAAAAAAAAAAAAAAAAATTCATCATTGGGAACTCTTTCCCTTAGCTCCTGCTTCACTTTAACACATCCCCATTACTGTGGGATTTTTCTTTTTTTGAGCACTTCCTTACTTTCTGGTACTTCAGGCACATCTTCAGGTATAGCAGGCTTATCTTTTATTTCCTTCCTTGATGCTAAAATTGACCATTTGTCCTAGAAGACCTAATTCTTTTTCTTGGAGAATAGCATCAGAAAACAAGATTTGGTTGTTGCCAAGATTTGGTTGGTTGCCTATCATCCACTGTATATATTTTTATTTACTGACAATTCATTGTACTGGTGAGGATGCAGAACTGGGACTCATAACATACATTGCTGATGAGTATGCAAAATGGTACAGCCACTTGGGAAAACAAAATGGCAGTTATTACAAAATTAAACACACACTATTCAGTACAGAAAATGCCCTCTTAAGTATTTAACCAAGTAAAGAGACTCAGTGGTGTCTCAGACAAGAATACAGCCAGCAGCTCAGCTAACGTCTCTGGTCATTACACAATCTCATTTGGCTAAATATTATCTCCCCAAATTACTTGAGATAACATACATTTTTTCTTAGTTGGAAAACAACTTTATCCTCAGATTTTAAAATTAAGCATTGAAATGTTGAAGAGAATCGGCTCCATAATATTAACATTTTTGTATTAAGTCTTCATGTTGGATATTTTATGTACTTACAGTTTGTACTTATGTACTTAAAGTTTATGTACTTACAGTTGAGTTTCACTTGTTAGAGTTAGGAGGTTGATATAAAACATGTCATTAAGCAGTTGATTTAGTCTTCTATTTTAAGTTGACATTTTCTTGTTTATTTGTAGAAACGGAACATGTTTTTTGTGGTTTTTTTTGCGGTACGCGGGCCTCTCACTGTTGTGGCCTCTCCCGCTGCGGAGCACAGGCTCCGGACGCGCAGGCTCAGCGGCCATGGCTCACGGGCCCAGCCGCTCCGCGGCATGTGGGATCCTCCCGGACCGGGGCACGAACCCGTGTCCCCTGCATTGGCAGGCGGACTCTCAACCACTGCGCCAGCAGGAAAGCCCCGGAACATGTTTTTTAAAAAATAAGTTCAACGTCTTTACAGGTTAGAGTCCACTAACCTTAAAATTGCTAATATAGTGAAAAATTTGCAGTTAAAGAAAATTCTCTATTAGGTTAATGTAATCACTAAAAGCACCACAGGAAAACAAGTATTGACTGTTCCTGGTAATGAGTTTACCCACACATCTACTCATTCTCTTCACATTATAAAAGTCTTCAAGAAAGAAGATAAAATTCTTCTTTTTAATTCCTTTTTTAATGCCATTCGGGGTTAGGAGGACAATGGAAAGAATGATACTCGGCAGCAACTTGGCCCTACATGCAGCATATAAACCTCTCTAAGCAAGTGGCATTTCTTCTACAAAAAAGCAAATTTCAATTCTTAGTTAACCTTTATTAAATTATTTATTATTGGCTTTGCTCAAAAATGCAGTAAACATAGCCAGGGGCAGCATTTAGAATCTCTGTAGCTTGATAAAGGGCTTCTGACCTGTGCTGCCTATAAAGAGGGTTAATTTATACTTAGTTTCTGTCCATAGTTAGAGTTACTGTATCTCAGATATACCTCAGACAGTCTCAGTGTACACCTGTTTCCAAGCATAATGAATGGTACCTATTTCCACTATCAAAAGTGTCCCAGTTAGGATGGCAATCTATAACCTAGCTTGCTGTCCATATAGGTTGGCATTTGTAGAGTGCAAAATCACTACCCTTGAAGTTAGAAAACTTGGGTCCAAGTAATAGCTAGGTTATTTCTTATCTAAGGCTGGAGAGCCCAGAGGTTTTCCAAGGATGTTGCTGCTTCTTCACAGTGTTATATGCACTACATGAAAGCATGGAAATGCAAAGCTTTGTAAGCCATAAAGGACTAAACAAATACAGTATTACAACAATGAAGCAAGTGGGTGGTAGCAAAAGTGAAAACTATAATGGAATACAAGGATTTAAAATGTTTAATAATTTTTTCACCCAATGCCACACCTCTCACTTAAAGTGGTTCATCCTTTCCTCCTCTCCCCTCCTTCCTTTGTTTTCTTCCTTCAATAGTTTTGAGTCCCTACTATGTGCCAGATACTATTCTAGGTGCTATATGAAGAAAGGATACCAAAACAAAAGACTAAGATGCAGCCCTTTCCCACATTAATTAACCCATTCAATCATTTATTCAATATTCATTGAAAACTTCCTATTCTATCCCTAATACTCAAGCATAGTATATCTTTTTATTCATTTAGAGATTATATGTCCAGCAATGAAACTTTGAAATTTTTCCCCAAGTATGTATTATACATTTTTTGTAAGATTTATTTTCCTAGGCATAGTCTCTCTCTCTATATATACACACATATATATAAATTCTATTGAAAATTTGAAAATTGAAAAATTTGGAAAATTGTATTTCTAATTAGTTGTTACTGGTATATAGGAAAGTAGTTGTTTTCATATTGATATTGCATCCAGTAAGCTTGATAAATATGGTTTTTTTCCTAATAATTTATAGATTCGCTTGCATTTTCTAAGTAAATAATGACATAGACTGCAAATAATGACTTGTTTATTCCTTTTTGGTCTTTCTACCACTTATATCTCTACTCCGACAGTGAGCAAGTGGTAACATAAGCAGCCATGTTGCCAGAACTGAACTGTTTGACAACAGTATGTGTTAGTTTTGCCTGTTTTTGTGCTGTCTTTAATTTGATACGCACCCATTTGTATCTGGTTTTTTTCACTCCACATTATATTTGTGAGATTCATTCAGATCTTTGTTGTGGTTATGGAGGTTTATTCTTATTGCTGTGTAGCATTCTATCATATAAAAATTCTGCAATTTACTTATCAATTCTACTGTCGATGAATAGTGGGATTATTTCCAAGTTTGAGCTCTTATAAATAGTGCTGCTAAGAATGTCATTAAATTTGAAGCCATATTTTTCACATCATTTCTTTCAAGTCAGAGTCCCAAACCCTTGAAGGTAGCACACACCCATATAACCAAAGGATAACTACCTCTGTGTTCCCAAGTCCCCCATTATTTGGGGAATTATGTTTTCATCTTATAGTTACAGAACAAAACTAGCTTGAGCCTCAACCACATCAACAAAAAATTAATCAGTCAATCTAAGATAGAAATGGAAAAATTTATTCGAGTCACATTTGAGGATTACAACCCGGGAAGAGCATCTCAGAAATCTCTGAAAACTGTTGTGCCTGTTAGAAGTCAAGACACAGTTACATAAGGTTTTTGAGACAGAGGGCTGTACATTGGATGACATATTATTGACAGTTTACATAATCCAGATTAAGCTCCTTGTGACCCCTTATCAAGAAGGAATGTTATCTCTAAGGAATTGTCTTACTGATGCTAGCACAATATTGGTCTTTATGGCTGAGCAGGTATTTCTGACGATGGGGAGGTCTGGTCGATGCATAATGCAGGTACACAGTGCACAATAGGCAGGAGAGCGGAGGCCAGAGGGCAGAGAAAATTTTTTATGTTTAAAATTTTCTTGTCTTGCCATAAAATATGAATTCTATTTCACAACCACATAGAGCAGAGTTTCTTCCACTGGCCTCACTGTCCATTTTACTCTGAATTCTTTATCTTCACCCCGTGACTCACAACAGCTCTCTCTCTCTCTCTCTCTCTCTCTCAGCCCACATTAACCTCAACCTCATTCTCCTCTTCTTCAATCCCCCACTCCCTAGATGTACCAGAACACCAGAGTCAACACGCCAGCGTGTATCATAGGTTTGAGTGAGAGTCTGGCCAAGGGAGGGAGAGGCAGTGGGGAAGCCAGAGGGTTTCACCTCTGCTGGGCAAACGACTGAAATGTTATTAGATATCTTTGTCCTCAAAATCCTTGAGCTGTCATCTTCAAAGGAATGTCTCACTGGCACTGTGTTAGCCTCAAGTCCCAGTCCTTCCAGCCAGGATTTCTCTCTTCTTCCCCGGCCTCCTTCTCCTCTGGTGTATTCCCCTCCCCTTAGCCACACCTCTCTCATCTTTCTTCCGCGAAGCCCAATTTTCTCTCGCTTTATTATGCAAGACCCTTCCTCTGTTCTGGGTCCCAGCCCTTGACACTCAAATGGCTCCTCTGAGTATAAATAAACAAAAAACCATTTTCTCCTCAGAAAAATTGTTCTGCCAGTCAAAACAGAAACTTTCCGTCTACACATTAAATGAATTTAATAAGTGCAATCCAAGGACTAATACTAAGAATTCACTTTTCTTTTACTGACAATTGGAATTTAACCAAGTGTGAGCCCTGACAGCAAATATGCCCAAATCACACGGAAGTTAATTTTTGTCAATAGAATCGCCACCAGGGGACGGTAACACCAAAGCATTTGTATATTTCAGGACTATCTCCTACCCTCACCCACCACAGTATCCCTGCCCCTTCTGCTAAACAAATGTCAACATCCTCAGCCTTCCTGCCTCAGGCACAGACAACTCAAGTGGTCGCTGCTGGGGATGTGGACCACCAAATGCAACATTATTAGGACGTGGTTTCGGTTATTTGGGTTTTACACAGTATTCTTTGCCAAATGTATTGAAAACATGTTTTCATGAGAACCTATCTCATTCCACCTACTGCTGGCTAAATTTATCTCCTCTGAGTTTAACAACATGGAGTGATTAATTAGGGACCAAACCATTTCCTGAGTACTTTGGACATAACCGGTTCTGTGACTGTGATTCACCCTCATTGCTTCAGCCCTCTGTCCCTAATAAAATGCATTTATTTATGCTTTCCGTGGTTTGTTTACCTCTTTTTACCTTCTTTCAGATTTAGAAAAGCAACGTTGCTTATTCCTCTCTTTCTTTAAAAAACAGTTTTAATTAAAACACAATTAAAGCAGTCCCATTAAGAGCTAAGTCATACATGTTAACTTCTGCTCAAATTCCTCTAGTGGCTTCTCATCTCTAAGCAAAAGTCAAATGCTAACAGTGACCCAAAAACCCCATAGGATCTGTCTAGTCCCTGTACACACTATCTTATCTCTTTCCACTCTCCCCCTGAGTGCTCCTTGCTAGCCAACAGGCATGCTCCACCTCAGGACTTTGCACCTGCTGGTTCCTCTTCTTGGATCATCTCTCCCCACTGCCACCCCCATAACGGCATAAGTCTTCCTTCACTTCCTCCAAATATCATCTTCTAAGTAAGCCTTTCCTAGCCACTGCATCTTAAATGAAAACCATCATCACTCACCCATACCTATGTGCACACTCACTCTCTCTATCCCCTTCCTTTCTTTTTTTGCCTTAGCATTTCCACTAACATCCCATGCCTTTTACTTATTTATGTAGTTTATTCCTTGTTTCTCTACAAAAAAGTAAGCTGCCTGGGTGTAGGCTTTTAAAATATATTTTATTCACTGCTCTCTTTCCAACACCTAGAATAATATCTGGCACATAGTAGGAGCGCAACAAACATGTATTGAAAGGATGACTAAACAAAACAGACAGAAAAAAAAAAAGAATTGCATGATAAAAATAGTTCCACCACGTTTGTTCCTTCTCATTATTCACATCTCTGCTCAATAATCATCTCTATCTACACTATTTCAGTAGCCTTTCCTAAAAGTCATTCTCTATGTCTTTATCCTGATTTACTTCTTCATAGCATTCATCACTGCCAAATTTAATTACTCAAATATTTGTTTACTTTGAATAAATAAATTATTTGTCTTGCCCAGTTGAATGTAAACTCCATGAGGGCAAAAAAAAAAAAAAAAAAAATTTTTCCTGTTCACTGTTGTATCTCCTCAGCTTAGAATTTTTTTTAATCAAAGATCTTTGACCATATATGTGTGGGTTTATTTCTGAACCCTTGCTACTGTTTCATTGATCTATATGTGTGTCCTCTCTCTAATTTCACATTGTTGTAACTAATGTATAATTTTATAGTAAGTCTGGAAATCAGGTAGTACATTAATTTCTCCCCAAAATCTTCCTGGGATTTTGATTGGGATTGTACTGAATCTATATATCATTTTGGAAAGAATGGACATCTTAACAATTTGAATTCAGGGATATATGTTTGAGGATCCCATAAGCAGAAATGACTCATGCCCTATTCCTTGAAAGAACTCTAGGAAAGTGGCAACACCCAAAAGGAAAGGAGTTGATGGTTTTAAGCTTCACCAGAGATAATCTTGCACCAATGATGGCCCCAAACGTGCAGAAACGACTGCCCCTAAAGAGATCAAGTAATCAGAAGCGATGAGTATCTCAGCAGTGACTCATGATGGATAAATGATCAGGGAGGTAGAAAACTTGTTCCTTGTCTTAAGGTCTGGGCTCTATATGCTGCCCTAGGTTTCAACTCCAAGAAAACTGGAGTTGAATTTCCCATCAGTCCAATTTGATGGGAAGCACTGAGTTGAAGTTAAGGCAATATAAGGAAAATGAGAAAATTAGATGTATTAATCTAGATTCTCCAAAGAAACAGAACCAATAGGATAAATATACATATACATATATAAATATATATGATTTATTACAAGGAATTGGCTCACATAAATATAGAGGCTAGAAAGTCCCAAAATGTGTAGCTGGCAACCTAGAGATGCAGGAAGAGCCAAAAGTCTAAGAATCAGGAAAACTGATGGAGTTTCAATCCAAGTCCAAGGCTCAGTGCTGAAGACTAATGTCCCAGCTCAAAGACAGAGAGAGTGATTTTTCCTTTACTCAGCCCTTTTTGTTCTTCTCAGGCCTCCAATGAATTGGATGAGGCTCACCCACACTGGGCAGGGCAATCTGCCTTACTGGGTCTACTGGCTCTACTGTTAATCTCACCTAAAAACACCCCCATGAGCTCACCAAGTATAATGTTTAACCAAATATCTGGGCATCTTGGGGCCAGTCAAGTTGACTTGACTTGAGATCACATGAGATCATTGTTGTACCCTAATTTCTGGATTGAAATTCATACTTGTGACATTAGAATCACTTTTCTGACTTACTGTTTGAGACATAGATCCATTGGCTAACCTGAATAGAAAAGTGGAGAGGAGAAGGAAAGAAATTGCATCAGTTTTTTCACCATTTATCAAAAATGAAGGTAGGGCTTCAAGATGGTGGAAGAGTAAGACGTGGAGATCACCTTCCTCCCCACAAATACATCAGAAATACATCTACATGTGGAACAACTCCTACAGAACACCCACTGAACACTGGCAGAAGACCTCAGACTTCCCAAAAGGCAAGAAACTCCCCGGTGGGGGAAGCTTCGGAGCCACGGAGGAGAGCGCAGCGACAGGGGTGCAGAGGGAAAAGCAGAGAGATTCCCGCACGGAGGATCGGTGCTGACCAGCACTCACCAGCCCGAGAGGCTTGTCTGCTCACCCGCTGGGACGGGCGGGGATGGGAGCTGAGGCTCGGGCTTCAGTCAGATCCCAGGGAGAGGACTGGGGTCGGCTGCGTGAACACAGCCTGAAGGGGCTAGTGCGCCACAGCTAGCAGGGAGGGAGTCCGGAAAAAGTCTGGAGCTGCCGAAGAGACAAGAGACTTTTTCTTGCGTTTTTCTTTCCTGGTGCGCGAGGAGAGGGGATTCAGAGCTCTGCTTAAAGGAGCTCCAGAGACGGGCGTGAGCCACGGCTATCAGCGCGGACCCCAGAGACGGGCATGAGACACTAAGACTGCTGCTGCCGCCACCAGCAAGCCTGTGAGCACTTGTTATCATTGGTGGATTTGTTTCCTGGTTTGGTTGCTCTCTTCTTTCTTTCTTATTACTTTTTAATTTTTTTTGATAAATATAATTTATTTTAATAACTTTATTTTATTTTTTTCTTTCTTTTTTTCTCCTTTTTATTCTGAACTGTGTGGATGACAGGGTCTTCATGCTCCAGCCAGGCATCAGGCCTGTGCCTCTGAGGTGGGAGAGCCGAGTTCAGAACATTGGTCCACCAGAGACCTCCCAGCTCCACGTAATATCAAACGGCGAGAATCTCCCAGAGATCTCCATCTCAACGCCAAGACCCAGCTCCACTCAACGACCAGCAAGCTACAGTGCAGGACACCCTATGCCAAACAACTACCAAAACAGGAACACAACCCCACCCATTAGCAGAGAGGCTGCCGAAAATCATAATACGGTCACAGACACCCCAAAACACACCACTGGACATGGACCTGCCCACCAGAAAGACAAGATCCAGCCTCATCCACCAGAACACAGGCACCAGTCCTCTCCACCAGGAAACCTACACAACCCACTGAACCAACCTTAGCCACTGGGGGCAGACACCAAAAACAACGGGAACTACGAACCTGCAGCCTGCAAAAAGGAGACCCCAAACACAGTAAGTTAAGCAAAATGAGAAGACAGAGAAACACACAGCAGATGAAGGAGCAAGGTAAAAACACACTAGACCTAACAAATGAAGAGGAAATAGGCAGTCTACCTGAAAAAGAATCCAGAGTAATGATAGTAAAGATGATCCAAAACCTTGGAAACAGAATGCAGAAAATACAAGAAACATTTAACAAGGACCTAGAAGAACTAAAGAGCAAACAAACAGTGATGAACAACACAATAAATGAAATTAAAAATTCTCTAGAAGGAATCAATAGCGGAATAACTGAGGCAGAAGAATGGATAAGTGACCTGGAAGATAAAATAGTGGAAATAACTACTGCAGAGAAGAATAAAGAAAAAAGAATGAAAAGAATTGAGGACAGTCTCAGAGATCTCTGGGACAACATTAAATGCACCAACATTTGAATTATAGAAGTCCCAGAAGAAGAAGAGAGAAGGAAAGGAACTGAGAAAATATTTGAAGAGATGATAGTTGAAAACTTCCCTAATATGGGAAAGGAAATAGTCAATCAAGTCCAAGAAGCGCAGAGAGTCCCATACAGGATAAATCCAAGGAGAAATCGGGCAAGACACACTTAATCAAACTATCAAAAATTAAATACAAAGAAAAAATATTAAAAGCAGCAAGGGAAAAACAACAAATAATATACAAGGGAATCCCCATAAGGTTAAGAGCTGATCTTTCAGCAGAAACTCTGCAAGCCAGAAGGGAATGGCAGGACATATTTAAAGTGACGAAAGGGAAAAACCTACAACCAAGATTAGTCTACCCAGCAAAAATCTCATTCAGATTTGGCAGAGAAATTAAAACCTTTACAGACAAGCAAAAGCTAAGAGAATTCAGCACAACCAAACCAGCTTTACAACAAATGCTAAAGGAACTTCTCTAGACGGGAAACACAAGAGAAGGAAAAAACCTACAATAACAAACTCAAAACAATTAAGAAAATGGTAGTAGGAACATATGTATTGATAACTACCTTAAATTCATAACTACCTGGAACAGGAGAGAAAGCCCAGAGATAAACCCACACACACATGGTCACACTATTTTTGATAAAGGAGGCAAGAATATACAATAGAGAAAAGAGAGCTTCTTCAATCAGTGGTGCTGGGAAAACTGGAGAGCCTAGATGTAAAATTAGAACACTCCCTAACACCATACACAAAAATAAACTCAAAATGGATTAAAGACCTAAATGTAAGGCCAGACACTATAAAACTCTTAGAGGAAAACATAGGCAGAACACTCTATGACATAAATCACAGCAAGATCCTTTTTGGCCCACCTCCTAGTGTAATGGAAATAAAAACAAAAATAAACAAATGGGACCTAATGAAACTTAAAAGCTTTTGCACAGCAAAGGAAACCATAAACAAGACGAAAAGACAACCTTCAGAATGGGAGAAAATATTTGCAAGTGAATCAACGGACAAAGGATTAACCTCCAAAATTTACAAGCAGCTCATGCAACTCAGTATCAAAAAAACCAAGCAACTGGGCTTCCCTGGTGGTGCAGTGGTTGAGAGTCCGCCTGCCGATGCAGGGGACACGAGTTCGTGCCCCGGTCCGGGAAGATCCCACATGCTGCGGAGCGGCTGGGCCCGTGAGCCATGGCCGCTGAGCCTGCGCTTCCGGAGCCTGTGCTCCACAACGGGAGAGGCCACAACAGTGAGAGGCCCGTGTACCACAAAAGACAAAAACAAAAACAAAACACCTAAATAGACATTTCTCCAAAGAACATATACAGACTGCCAAAAAACACATGAGAGAATGCTCAGCATCACTAATCATGAGAGAAATGCAAATCAAAACCACAATGAGGTATCACCTCACACCAGTCAGAATGGCCATCATCAAAAAATCTAGAAACAATAAACGCTGGAGAGGGTGTGGAGAAAAGGGAACCCTCCTGCACTGTTGGTGGGAATGTAAATTGATACAGCCACTATGGAGAACAGTATGGAGGTTCCTTAAAAAACTAAAAATAGAACTACCATATGACCCAGCAATCCCACTACTGGGCATATACCCTGAGAAAACCTTAATTCAAAAAGAGTCATGTACCACAATGTTCATTGCAGCACTATTTACAATAGCCAGGACATGGAAGCAACCTAAGTGTCCATCGACAGATGAATGGATAAAGAAGATGTGGCACATACATACAATGGAATATTACTCAGCCATACAAGAAAAGAAATTGAGTTATTTGTAGTGAGGTGGATGGACCTAGAGTCTGTCATACAGAGTGAAGTAAGTCAGAAAGAGAAAAACAAATACCATATGCTGACACATATATATGGAATCCAAAAAAAAAAAAAAAAAGGTTCTGAAGAACCTAGGAGCAGGACAGGAATAAAGACACAGACGTAGAGAATGGACTTGAGGACATGGGGAGGGGCAAGGGTAAGCTGGGGTGAAGTGAGAGTGGCATGGACGTATATACACTACCAAATGTAAAATAGATAGCTAGTGGTAAGCAACTGCATAGCACAGGGAGATCAGCTCGGTGCTTTGTGACCACCTAGAGGGGTGGGATAGGGAGGGTGGGAGGGAGACACAAGAGGGAGGAGATATGGGCATATATGTATATGTATAGCTGATTCACTTTGTTATAAAGCAGAAACTAACGCACCATTGTAAAGCAATTATACTCCAATAAAGATGTTTTTACAAAAAATGGAAGAAAAATTAGTGTGAACTTATTCTACCAAATTTAAAAGTGTTCTTATTATAAAGCTACACATTTTTTTTTAACGTAGTACCAGTTCAGGAATAGATAAGTCAAAAAGAAGATAAAAACTAGAAATAAACTAGGTGGATATAAACTTTTACTATATGTTAAAGTTGATATTTGAAATTAAATTATTTAACCAACTTACTAGCCAGCTGAGCTACCTGGCTAAAAACACCAGGGGAAATACTCTTGTCTGATATCATTTACGCAAGTAAATTCTAAGTGAATGAAAGATAAATATTCTGTCAACGAATCTATAACAGATCTAGGAGAAAATATTTTTCTTCTCTTAGAGTAGAGAAGACATTTCTAAGAATACATACAAATTCACATTTTTAGGAAAAATTAATGTATTTGCTACACAAAACTCAGAAAATTCTGCAGGTAGGAAAATCATATTACTACCTTTTGCTAGTCTGTTATCTGATATTATCTGATTAAAATACATATATTTGTAAAATAAAAGGAAGTGTTTATAATCTTAATATGTAAAGAACTCTCACAAATCAATAAAAAAGATAAATGTCCTAAAAGGTATGTAGGCAATTCATAAAAGAGAGCGAATGGTTTTAGGAAAAGGTATGAAAAAGAATTCAATATCACCAGCTTTCAAACATGCAGTCAATTAAAAATAACAATGAGGTTAGAGTGGTTTTTTTCCTGAACAAATTAGCAATTCTTTTAAAATATGAAAACATGTTTTTTCGGTGGGGAAAGAGTATTCTCAAGAACTGCCTAGCAGGAAGATGATTTGGCACCATGAAAAATGTGTTCACTCTTCTATCCAACTTTGCTCTTCTAGAAAAGCATCTTAAAAGAGCTAATTAAGGATGTGCACAAAGATTGACTTGTGCCTCAATCTACGCAGCTCTGTCTTCTCATCTCTTTTGGGTCTGAACTCAAATGCTTTTTTTCACAGTGAAGCCTATGCCACCCAATCTAAAATTGCAAGGACCCACATACTACTTATTCCCCTTCCCTTCTATATTTTCCCCCATGGCACCTGTCATATCATGTATTTTATTTTCTTATCTAGTTTTTATTTTTCTTTTCCCACTGAAATACGAGTTCTACATGGCAAGTATTTTTGTCTGTTTTGATCACTGCTCTGGCCAGGGACAGTCCTACATTTTATGGATCCTGACACACAATTTGGGGGTTCTCCTTAAAAAAGAAGTGTTTTCCCCCCAAAATTTCAAATTTTAAAAACCTGATAAAATAAATATTATTAAATCTAGAAAAATGACAGTGCTGGTAAATTAAAGCTCAAAATTTGAATTATTTTGGTATTGGCTGGATTTCTAAAGGTATTCCTAAAGGTAAGCCTGGGAATAATTGATACACTTTTACTTTTCTTGTAGTTCAAAGAGTTCATTCACTCATTCATTATGTTTTGCAGATTTATTGAAATGCAATTCACATACCATAATACTCACCCATTTAAAGTGTGCAGTTCAGTAGTTTTTAGCATAGTCAAAGAGTTGTGCAAACATTATCACAATCAATCTAGAACATTTTTATCACCTAAGGTAAGTTTGAACCACACTTTTCAGTTGATAGACATTCAAGTTGTTTCCTCTTTTTGTTTGTTTGTTTGACTTTTTGGTTTTTTTATTAAGTTGAAATTTACCTACTACACAATTCACCTTTTTAAAGTGTACAGCCCAATGACTTGTAGTATATTCAAAAGCTGTGCAATCATCACGCTAATTCCAAATCATTTTCATCACCACAAAAAGAAACCCATACCCATGAGCAGTCATTCTTCATTACCCCTTCCCTCAGTCCCTGGCAACTACATGTCTACACTCTATTTCTGTTTATTCTGGACATTTCATATAAATAGAATTATATAATATATGGGGTTTTGTGACTGTTTTTTTCCCCACTTAACATGATGTTTTCAAGGTTCATACATGTTGTAGCATTTATCGACACTTCATCTCTTTTTATGGCTGAAAAATATTCCATTGTATGGATAGACCACATTATCCATTCATCAGTTGATAGACATTTGGGTTGTTTCTACTTTCCAATTTGGGCTATTATGAATAATGCTGCTATGAACATTTGTATTCAAGTTTTTGTGTGATATATGTTGTCATCTCTCTTGGGTATGTGCCTAGGAATGGATTTGCTGGGTTGTATGGTAACTCAATGTTTAACATCTTGAAGAACTTCCAAAATTTTCTATAGTGGCTACACCATTTTATATCCCCACCAGCAATTTACAAGGGCTCTGACTTTATCCTATCCTTGCTAACACTTGGTATTGTCTGTCTTTTTGATTCTAGCTATCCTAGTGAATGTGAAGCCCATACTGGTTTGGATTTCCATTTCCCTGATGTCTAATGATGTTGAGCATCTTTTCACGTGCTTATTGGCCATTTGCACATCTTTGGAGAAACGCCTATTCAGAATCTGTGTCTATTTTTCAACTGGGTTGTCATTTTACTATTGAAGTGGGATGAGACGTCAGTGGAGCAGAGGGGTGACATGATCTGATTTACATTTTTACAGGCTCACTCATGCTGCTCTGTTGAAACTAGCCTTAAGCGGGAAAAGGGCAAAAGCAGGGAACCAGTTAGGAGGTTAGTGCAATAACCCAAGTAAGACCATACGGTCTTGAACCACTAGCAGCAGCAAAGGTATGAGAAGTGTTTTCATCCCAGATACATTTGAAGCTAGAAGCAACACGATTTCCTGATGGAGTGCCTGGGGGATGTGCAGTAGTGAGATGTTCTAAAACACTCCAGGTCTTTTGTTCTGGAGAACCGGGAATAATAGGAAGTGTCAGGAGTTTTGATTTTGGACATGCTAAGTTTGAGATACCTATTAGGCATCCAAGTGGAGAGATGATGTTGGCAGTCAGATATACAATTCTGGGATTTAGAGAAGTCCGGGCTGGAGATTAACATGTGTGAGTCAGCTGCCTAGAAAAGGTAAAGCCATGAGGAAGCATAAGCAAGTCAGTGAGTGTAGATACAGAGTAGGAAAGGTTTTTGTTGAATAAATGAAAAGTTGACTCTTTGATGTATGTTTTACATATATGTGTGTTATAATTTTCTATTAACTAAACTTCAACTTAGGTTTGTGGGAAGGGTATTAATCCTGTAGTGACTTATGCCACTAATTAGCGCTCATAAATATGTTTTATGTGACACCTCGCATTCATCCCTCAAAGATGGGTCCAAAAAGTCCCATCTTCAAACAGCCTGTGTATCTGCCCCACAACCTTCAACTTCCCCTTACTGACAAGCTGCAGAAAAAGAGGAGATAAATGTTGATGCCAGTGTTTGGTGGGGACCCTCTGTTTCAGAGCCTTTAGCTAGGTGCTCTCAGAGTGACAGGAAACCTCCATGACATGAGAGACATGCGCAGGCAAAGTGGGTAGATTACAGAGGTGCTCACTAGCACACTGTGGGGACGTGGGCTATAGAGCATCAGCTTAGGTACCACTGTAAGACCCCATGGCAAATACTAAGTGTGGTACCTTGAGTAAATCAATCATCCAATTAAAACCTACATTTAAATTTCATTTGACTCAATTCCATCAGCAGCAAGTGGATTTCAGCAAGAGCATCGCCAAGGAACCGCAAATGGTGAGGCAGCAGGAGTGATGGTTAGAAGCGCTGGAGAATTCTGGATTTGTCAGAGGAACAAGCATACAGTTTTGGGAGGCAGGGCTGTAAGAATCATGAAACTTTACAGAATATGGTGATAAAATTTGTTTCTCAACTGCACAGGACATGAAGGCAGAAGCATGGATATGCATTTATGCTTTAAATTATTAAATGAAATAATTATCTAGCTAAGGGTGAATTGATGGTTTTATTGTTTAATTATTCTGAAGACAAAAAAAATGAATGAGCAGCTTTTGATTTAATAATATCTAATAATTTGGAAGTGTGAGAAACAGCTATAAATATCCAATTTCAGGACTTCCCTGGTGGTCCAGTGGATAAGACTCCACGCTCCCAAGGCAGGGGGGCTCAGGTTCAATCCCAGCTCGGGGAAATAGATCCCACATGCATGCTGCAAGTAAGAGCCCGCATGCCGCAACTAAGAAGTCCACATGCCACAACTAAAAAGATCCTGTGTGTCTCAACTAAGGCCCGGCGCAGCCAAAATAAAATAAATAAATAAATATTTTAAAAAATTATCCAGTTTTGATAAAGAGATAAGTCAACAGTGAAGAGCTACTATGTGCCATGTCTTCAGTTGTGTTCTTTCCCAAGTGAGTAATCTCAAGATTAAGACCACTTTGCCTATATGCCCAGTATTGAAGATGAATCCTTGTTTCAAAATGGTTGTCTATTAATTTTGCACTATGCCTGGTGACTACAGGGGAATGAACTGAAATTCATTTTCTACAAAGTTAAACTTTTAAAAAATGTGGGGAAAGGCTGGACATTTTAATTCTTTGCACCTTTATTTCTTTTTTAAAAAACAGACATTTGTTTCCTACTTCAGCAAAAACAAAGGAGGATGAAACTTGACTGATAACCTAAATGGAAATTTTTAAGAGGCATTGTAGGAAGAAAAGAAGAAAATAACTTGCCAGGTATGATTACTGGATAACAGATAATACCTTTTTATTTACATTTAGCTGACCAAAAAGATAGGCAAGTATTTTTTTAAAAAAATCTCAAGACAGAAGATGCTATGTTTAAATAACAGGTACATGATTTCTCCAGACACATTCATTCTCAGCCCCAGACAAGGTCTCTCGATGCATCCAGCATGCTTTTTCTAAATGAAAATTCTTTAATACAAGCCCTTGGACCAGAGAAGCTTCCTTGGGAACTATTTTTTCTTATGGGCATTTTACAGTGATGTTGGTATAACCAAATTTCTACTAAGAATTTAACTTTACGCTTAGTTGGGTAATACAATGAAATATCTAGCTCACTTTATTTATAATCTAACTAACTGCCTCAATCCACCTGTGAAACATCAGATCTTCCCCAAATGCTCTGTGTATAAGGGGGACACGTTACTCCTTAAGCAGTACTTTACATGTGTGCATTCTTCACTGTAGTGTACAAAACGACTCTTCAGAATATGTACAGCACTTTTTAAAAGTGTTGACTTTTTCTCTTTTCCAAAACAGCAAATTCTTGATTAACCATGTCCCACACAACCACCTTCAACCCTGGGATGTTAAGCAAAGCTGTAACTAGGGACTCGATTCCTCCCGGTTACACACATTCTTGGACTACTTCTATCAACCACAATAAATACGGGCTCAAAACTAGACAAATTCTCCAAGTTTAATTAAGATTATCCAAACAAAAACACCGGGGAAAGAAATCTGCTGGTCTCCTTTCCAAATATAATGCATCCTAAAGTAAAATATAAAAGTTTTAGTTTAATAATGTACATAAAAGTCTTTGTTCAAGTATAAATGACAAGCTTGATTTTAAAGGAAATCACCCTCTGGTGGCCTAGCTGGAGGAAGAAAAAAAAAAAAAGAAAGAAAATCATCCCCATCATATGCACATAATTGCATTCTAAAGCAATCTTGGGGACCTTGCACAGTGGGGTCACATGTCACTGCTCTACTCCAGGAACATGGCCACATGAAAGCAGATTGTAACTCATGAGTTATTATACACTGAGATTTTTGCATATAAGGTAATTCATGAGGCAGAATGGCAAAAAGAACATTTAAATGCAGAACTTATATTCATCTACAGGAATAATATTTCCCAGTTGTGAACTAATTACTATACTTGGAAAATGCTAGCATCCTCATAAATATTTTGGTTAAATTATGGTGCAAAACCTGAATTTTGCAAACTTCAAAGAGGCACATTTTTGTGACATCTCCTAAGCATTTCTCTGAGAGCCTAAGGAATGCTATTAACTTCATGAAACATTTCACTCCCTAGAAGAGTCTTCACCAAGAAGATACCTCAGAGGTAAAGACTTCCTGAGGACTGTAAGAAAAATCTGTGGGTTCATAAGTGGAGGGAAAAAACAACTATGAAATGTAGGACCAGCTGAGAACTCACCGTGAGGAACGGATGAAGTGTGATAGGCTTGCTCCTGGCCGAAAATATTACTGTCCTTCTATAAACTGCTGGAATGCTTTTTTCACTTTACTGTGAAACATTGCCATTTCTGCAAATGGGTTCCAAGGCATGCCCTTGTAAAAATGCAGCTGCAGGACTTCCCTGGTGGCGCAGTGGTTGAGAGTCCGCCTGCCCATGCAGGCGACGCGGGTTCGTGCCCCGGTCCGGGAAGATCCCACATGCCGTGGAGCGGCTGGGCCCGTGAGCCATGACCGCTGAGCCTGCGCGTCCGGAGCCTGTGCTCCGCAACGGGAGAGGTTACAATAGTGAGAGGCCCGCGCATCGCAAAAAAAAAAAAAAAAAAAAAAAAAATGCAGCTGCAGCCCCGCGTGGTAACTGCACGAGGCAGGTATGGATGCGTTCCAGATGTGGGGAAGATGATCACAGTCATTCTTTCTGGGAAAGAGTATGAACCAACTGCTTTCTCTTTAAACATCACAAGATATCAGCTCTACTAAGAAAACTGATTGGTAGCAGTAGAAAGGCGGGTGATTTCGGAATATGAAGAACCCCGGGAGGTGGGGCAGACTAAGAGGAAGCCTCTGAGTCAGGAGAGGAGGCCAGCAAACATCACAGGTTTAATGGACCCCAAGGGCATTAGGGGATAGAGAGGGCTGCAAAAATTGAAGCAAGAAAGACCTTGTTCTTAGGAAAGGAGGTGGAAATTTACGTTTTCCTTCATTCAAACTGTTGACACTACCCTGTTGCCAAGATCCAAAACTCAGGCAGGTTCCTTGAGTATTAAAGGACAGCTATGTTAGGGTTTAGCCTTCCTCAGAAAACTTGGCCACGTAACCCATGGTAGCATGATATTGTTTCTGTAGAAGTGTTTCAAAGTATAAGCCAGTTGTTTGGAACATGATAGAGAATCTCTTCATAAGATTACTCACTTCTGGGCAATTCTTTATGTGCATTCTCAGTTTTAGAATGTAATCAACGTGCTTTGAATCTCCAAAATATATTCTATGGTGTATAGAAAACAAATGAACCTTTTATAAGGAATTTAAAAATGCCCAACATTGGGCTTCCCTGGTGGCGCAGTGGTTGAGAGTCCACCTGCCGATGCAGAGGACGCGGGTTCGTGCGCCGGTCCGGGAAGATCCCACTTCCGCGGAGCGGCTGGGCCCGTGAGCCATGGCCACTGAGCCTGCGCGTCCGGAGCCTGTGCTCCGCAACGGGAGAGGCCACAACAGAGAGAGGCCCGCGTACCACACACACAAAAAAAGCCCAACATTTGTGTTACAGAGATGAAACTTTTGTACCATACATTCATATACAGCAATACTCCCTACTGACATTTATTACTTAAATGATACTAGGTGCTGCAGAATAAATGTCTCTGTTTCATACATATGGCAAATCCAATAATCCATCACTTCGATAAACCATTCCATTAGTAGGGAATAACTACAAATATTCTATATGCAAGTGCTTTATAGCATTCTGGAAATACAATCAAGAGGCAATGCTTTAGGGCTACACATTAAGGCTACCTTGGTTATTTAAAATGTGTATAAGCAACAAGGGCACTTTTGCAAAAGATAGTATAAATTAAACAGTATCTCCATCTTAGGAAAAGAGAAGCTATTACAAGCCAACTACACATCGAAAATGGTATCTTACAACTTCCTGCTATTATTCTAATGCAGGACAGATTATTGCTCACAACTGCACATTTCAGAACACAAAGAAATTTTCATATTTTTGTTACCTTTTAAGCAAGGTGACATCAGAATAAAAACTTTTAAAATTAAGCTTTTCTTTTCTGTTAAAAGTAAAATTTATTACAATACAGTAAGTGTAAGTGTTATTAAAAATGCTGGTTAAAATTATAAAGTGTCTATATAATTTTTCTAATATAAATGTTGGAAATAACTTTAACAGTTCTATACGTACATAGTACACTGAAAACATAAAATCATGCATAAGGCTGAAATATCACTTTGCATATTATCCTTTTAGGTATCACTCTTGTCTTTTGCTCCCAGGATCATTCCAGAATATGAAGGGGTTACAAACTTCAAGCTTTCAGTGTTTTGAATGTATGTCTGTTATCACACATTAACAATGCTTTAAAATCACTGCTTACATTCTAATCACGTGGTTCTAGTTCCCATATTTCCCTTTCTCGATAGGCCTTGGACAAAAAGTTGAGCTAGAAAACCTGTGATTACAGGACCCAGCATGACATGAATTCTCAATGATTCATTTAAAAGTGGCATAAAGTGTTATATATATATATATATATTTTAAAAGTCCTACAGGACATGAAAGACAAGTACATCACATGTAAATAAAATTAAGCAGCTCACCCTCTGCTTGCTTACTTGGCTCCACGTCTCTATAGAAAGGAGAAGCCGAGCCATGAAGAAGATAGGGCAAATCAGAACTGCTGGGAGTGCGTGTGTTTAGCGGGGCTGGTGAAGGTGGGTGGGCAGCAGCACAGGGAAGGAACTGGGGAGAAATGTCAGATTATGAAGGGAAATGAAACAGTGTTACTTATCCATTCTTCCCCATCTTGCTAAAGCAGGGGCCGGTTCCAGCCCAGCCTCCCTCCCCTGCCTCCCAGTGAGGGATCTGTCCCCCCAGCACTGTGAAGGCAGCCACTGCCTTTCAGACAATGTGAAGCCATAGCTGTTGCCTACTGAGAACACTTCACAAATGTGAGGAACAGCCTATAAAGTATAGGTTTGGACATTTCATGAATTCCAAGGACAGTCTGAAGTAGGCCTCAACACGAGGGGCAGGGGAAACAGTTTTTACAAGCAGCTAACAGCCAGAGAGGCTAAGGGGTTCAGTCAAGGGGAAGGCAATGCTTCTTCCTTCATGACAGCGCTTCTCAGACTTTAATGTGCCTGCGATTCACCTGGGGTCTCATCAAAATGTATTAGGTTGAGGATGGGGCCCCAGACGCTGCATTTGTAATAAGCTCCTATGGACCACGCTTCGAGATGCTGATGCTCTTGGTCTATGGACCACACTTGGAGAAGCAAGAGTCTGCAACATAAAGAGGGAGCCGCCTCTGTCTTTCTGGGCCACAGGTATATCTTGGAAGTCCTGGGCAGAGCTAAAACAGCCCCAGTGCTATGTGCCCACCCAAGCACATCCCCGGGCCAAAGGTGGAGACGCAGCACACTGAGTGAGCAACTGTCTACAAGACTGAGTTAACGTATTTTCTGAGAGCACCAGGACTCTATGAACAGCTAAACAAATAACATAATTCAACTTGAGTAAATGGAGAGGTCTACTGGCTGGGAATAAAACTAACCTTTTCCCCATGTAGTCCTCCTTAAAGTGAACATGATTACAAAGGTATAAAGAAACAGTATATTAAATTTCATAGTAAAAGGCCACATGTGCACACATATACATACAGTATGAATTCTAAGAAATTAAATGCATTTAGTCAGAATAGAGCACGTGCTACCACTGCTCCCAGCTAAAATCATCTCCTCTTCCAAATACAAGGAAAAAACCTTGAATTGTAAGGAAAATCACTGCATTGCCTGCCAGCACCAGGCCACAGGCTCCCCACTTGATCTGAAACACAAAAAAAGAGGATTAAATCTTTACTTTCTTTATACTGTATTCTTTGCAAATCTGTTATTTCCTGCTTTAGAAACATCCAATGAAATATTACATAAAACTGCTAAAAGGCTTAATAATCTAATAGACAGGAGAGAGTGAACTGTTCAGTAATTAGTCTAATTACTTCGTGATGCTTATTAATTAAGTCTGGTATCATCCTTAACGTTTTCCCCATTAGACATAATTCTATACTTGTTTCAGTAGACAATGACTGCCTTAAGTAAAATACATGAAGCAAGATTACAAAGGGTCCAATTACAAGATTGGGTACTCAAAGTTCTGTATGTATTGCCTTCTTTCATGAAAATAGGAATTGGAGAGTTACAGATTGATTTGTTTCTTTTCTAGGCAAGAAAAGGTTTTAAATAATACTCTGCATGCAAATAAAAAGAGCTTTCCAGCAGGGCAGATAGCTTTCCAGAGGCACAGTTGGGGATGAGAGTACCCTCTAGTGGGCATTTTTTGTTTTAATTTAACAAATAGAAAACATCAATGAAAGTTTCCTCATAAAACGTGATGCAGTATTTGAAAGGTAAAAATAGAAATCTTTAGGGCAAAATTTAAGAAGTACTAGTCTAAGGCACAAGAAAAATAAGATAATGAAAATATGACATCTAAAACCTTCCATGCAGACTTCCCTGATGCCGCAGTGGTTAAGAATCTTGCCTGCCAACGCAGGGACGGGTTCGATCCCTGGTCCAGGAAGATACCACATGCCGCAGAGCAACTGAGCCTGTGCACCACAACTACTGAAGCCCATGTGCCGCAACTACTGAGCCCACGTGCTGCAACTACTGAGGCCCGCACTCCTAGAGCCCGTGCTCTGCAACAAGAGAAGCCACTGCAATGAGAAGCCCATGCACTGCAATGAAGAGTGGCCCCTGCTGGCCGCAACTAGAGAAAAGCCTACGTGCAGCAACGAAGACCCAACACAGCCAAAAATAAATTTTAAAAAAACAAAAGACTTCCATGCTTCTGTTATCCAGACAGAGTTCAAACTGGCCTGGCATTCCAGACCCTTCCCAGTCAGGCTTCCCCAGCCTTTCTATCCTCAATCTCAACCACTCCCTTTTTGCTCCATCATATTGGACTGCTCTTTATTCCACATACTGCATTTTTGCACTTGGATGCCATTCCATACAATAGCCTTCCCTACTTTACACAAAACATTATTTATCCTTAGAGGCCACATCAAATGCCAGTTGTAATTTCTCTCTTCTCGGTGCTCCTATGGCATTCTGATCATGTTTTAATGACCACGCTTGGTATATTTATAGTACACTTGCCCATCAGGCAAGTTTCTGTGCTCTTTGAGAACAGAGACAGTATCTGGTTCTTATTCTTAGTGTCCTATAAATAGCATATGCTCCAAAGATGTTTACTGCATGAATAAATAACACTTGTGCAGATCTGATATTCAATGCCCCAAGTAAGAGTTTCATGAACTTGAAACAGTATGTAATTGGGGGAAATAAAAGCAAATAGTATGAAAGACAGTGAATGTCAAAGAACTGAATAAATTATACCCATAATGTGTATTTCAGAGACAAAAAGAAAAATATTATATTTGATATCGATGAAATAAGGTGTATATTTTATGTCAAGACAAGAAAAAATTAAACATAAAATTTTTCTCTGCCTGTTTGGGCCTCCTCCCTCCCCTTCAGTGTGTACTGTGCATTTGCATTAACCAGACTTCCTTCGGAGATAATTTTCCTTTTTAATCTCATAAAGGGTCACAACTGCTTAGGAGATAACCTTCCTTCTTAACCCTGTAAGGGGCCACGATTACCCATGACCCACTACTTACTTTATACATGCCAATCTGGATTGCATAAACTGTCAATAGTATGTCATTTGATATATAACCATTTGTCTCTAAAACTTATGTAACTGTGCTTTGATCTCTAACATGTGGAACAGTCGTCTCCTGGGTTATAATCCTCAGGTCGGCTCAAATAAAATTTTCCATTTCTTTTTTAGTCGATGATTGATTAGTTTTTTTCTTCAACAATATGAAGATGTCATCTTATTCACTGTATCGTCTAGTAGCTGTACAGTTGTCCCTCAATATATGCCTATTGTGTTGAGGACTGTGTCTATGATCCCATTTGCAGGAGAAGAATTTGGTATGTTGTGATTTATAATAAGAATTTGGTCTTTGTCCCCATTTCTTGCACAGAGCTTCTAAAACCCTTGGAATTTCCTAAGTGATGAGAGTGGTAAAGGTGACTTTTTTTATGTGAATGAGGTAACTTTGGAAAGCACCTAAGGATGGAAGCCGGTTGCAGGAGGAGACAACCATGGGACTAGACAGTTAGAACTTTCAGTCCCACCCCCAACCTCCAGGGACAGGGGGCTAGGGGGCTGGAGGTTGACTCAATCTCCAATAGCCAATGGTTTGATCCATCATGCCTGTGTAACGAAGTCTTCATAAAAACTCAAACGGATAGGATTCGGAGAACTTCCAGGTTGATGATTTGCTGCTCTGGGGAAAGTGGTACCCTCAGAGAGGTCATGGGAGCTCCATGGTCTTTCCCCACACCTTGCCCTATGCATCTCTACCATCTGGCTGCTTCTCAGTTATATCCTTTTACAACAAACTGGGAATCCAGTGAGTAAATGTGTTCCCTGAGTTCTAACAAATTAATCGAACCCAAGGAGGGGGCCATGGGAATCCCTGATTTATAGCCAGTCAGTCAGAAGCACACGTAACAAGCTGGACCTGTGACTGGCGTCTGAAGAGGGAGGCAGTCTTGCGGGACTGAGCCCTGAACCAGTGGAATCTGCTGTTATCTCTAGGTAGACAGAGTCAGAATTGAGCACAACTGTAGGACACCCAGCTGGTGTGTAAGACTTGCTCCTCAGTGGTGTGGGGAACAACCCCCCGAACCACACACACACACACACACACACACACTCACACACACACACACTCACACACACACACATTGGAATTAGGTGATCAGGACCCCTTTTGATGTTGACTTTGGAACTAGCAGAGTATTGCTATAGTAGTCTCTGGATGGCCCTACAATAAAAGGTAAGGATTTCAGAACAATTCTAGAAAATAGCTTACAGTAGAAAAAGCAAGAAATCACTTGGTCTGGCTAAAAGTTGTAAGAGAAACAAAGAAAGCATTCTGCAAACATGGGCAAGATACTGACAGGTGGCTCTAAAGTGGGGGAATAGAGAAACTAAAAATATGCCTGGCCTTGAGGCTTAAGTCAGAGCAGGGGAAATGAAATTTGTGGTTCCAGACGCAGGCCTGTGGAGTAAACTCAGCAATAACTGGGCAAAACAATAGACAACAAAACTTACCACGGCCACACGAGCAAGAATAACAGGAAATCCAAAGGCAGAAACAACAATTCCGGTAGTGAAAAAATAAGCCAGTTCCCGACAGGCACTACTTGTTGCATCGGAGTCATATGTTGCTCGTTTGGCAATGAAATAGGGGATGGGAGAGATGGCATGGAATATCAGGACAAACAAGGGCCAGTAAACACTGTTGGTTGCACCCAGAAGAAACCCAAAAGGAAAAGTTACAGTTACATCATAATTAAAGATATATTGCTGTTTCAAAGTTAATATTACTTTAAATGTCTAGGTCAACAATTATTTTCATTTGTCACTATTAATACATGAGATGATTTCTACCAGGAACAGTTAAGAAGTAGCCATCATTAAAAATTACTAGTCCATTAATCTGTAGATAACTTATATTGTGTTAAGAAACAACTACACAATGTAAAATCTAGAATCTTTATTGTTTTCTGTATTATTGAGCTGTCATTTCTTTAGGGACAGAATCTTAACTCAGTCATCTTTGCTTTCCCTATAGAACATAGCACAGTGCCTTGCACATGCTAATTCAATAGAGATCTTTTGAATGCACGCAGGTGGAAACTTTCGCTTGCTTGGAATAAGACCCAGATTCCTTGCCCTGGCCTACAAAGCCTCACATGATTTGGCCAATTTCTTCCATTCATTCTGTGTCATCTTCCCTTCATTCGCTCAATCTGTAGCCACACCAGCCTTTCTGTTCCTTAAACACTCCCTCTGCCTGAATGCCCTCCCCTGACTCATCAAGCCTGATAAGCTTATTTATCCACCAAGTCTCAGCTTAAAGACAACCTCTTCCATGCAGCCCTCCCTGACTCTCCCAGGGAAACTCAGATTTACCTTCTCAAAGCTCTCACTGTACTTTGTACACTCTCTACTAGAGCTGTCAGCTTACTGACTGGACTGTTTACCTGTCTCTCACTCATAACTAGAACTGTAAACTCGTTGAGGACAGGACTGTGTTTCTTCTTTCTTGTGTCACCAGCTGGTCCAGAGGAGGTTTTCAATAAATGCTCATTAAATGAATACATCAATTTTAAACAGAGCTTTGGTCTGCACAAATACAAGTGACCCAGGAAGGGACTGGGTTCATAATTTGGACTTCATTAACTCATCGGTTAGAGCTTGGTGCTAAACTGACCAAACTCCCTAATACCCATACTAACAGTGACAAAGACACACAAAAAATAGTTCTTTTGGAAATGATAACTTACCCATAATCCTCTAAGGCACATCCCAGCATAAGAAAAGTCAGCCCAATAGCCCCACTGAAGGATAATGCCACAAGAGCTGTGAAAAATAAAACCAAGAGTTATAGGTCCCCGTGGTTGTCAGAGACTGGGGGCGGGGGGAGAGGAATGCGGAGGGACTCTTTTTGGGTTGATAAAATGTCCTGGAATTAGAAAGTAGTAATGGTTGCACAACCTCGTGAATATACTAAAACCCACAGAATTTTACACTTTAAAAAGGTTAATTTTATGTCATGTGAATTATATCTCGATTTTAAATGTTTTAATAAAAAAAAGAATGCAGTGATTTACTTATTTCATTGGTTAATGTTACATTTGACTAGCAAATGACCACCTATGTGCATTTTTAAATCATCAGGTGGCGAAAGAGCTCAAGCCTTTCCAGTACTCAACCCCTATCTAACATATGAATTCCCTCTATATTTGTCCCAAGAGCCAGCCAGCCAGTTGATACAACTCCACTGAAGGGAAACTCACTACCGCTGAGGAAGGTCATTTCATTCTGATAGTCTTTAAATGCTGAAAACACTTTTTCCTTAAATTGAACCCCAAACTGCCTCCTAGCAATATATACCCTTTGATCATTGTGCCCTCCAAACCACAGTGCTTCAAGTATTTGAAGATTGGTGCTTCCCAATTAGTGTCCCCTGAATATTTATTCCCTGCATCTGTTACACTAATCTTTGAGGAGGCAGGAACATGCTTGTTTTGTCCACTGCTGAGTGGGAGACGGAATGTGAGTTGTTAAAAAATCTTGAGCTCTGAGTCACCAACATGGGTTCAAATCTTAACTCCGTCACTGACTGGTTGTGTGACCTTGGGTAGAAGGTGAACCTCTTTAAATCCGATTTTTCACCTGTAAAATGCGAATCATGGTGCCACCTTATTAGGGAGTTTATGGGAATCAAATGAGATAATCTATGTAAAGTGCTTGGATGTGCTTTGATAAAGGTAGCAATCAAAAGCACAGGACACTGAATTATCCAAATATTCCTCTGAAAAAACCCCATAATACTCAAAATTAGTCACTGACTAAACTAATTAACATTTTGATTGCTTCCTTTTACTTTTTTTTTTTTTTTTTTTTTTTTGCGGTATGCGGGCCTCTCACTGTTGTGGCCTCTCCCGTTGCGGAGCACAGGCTCCGGACGCGCAGGCTCAACGGCCATGGCTCACGGGCCCAGCCGCTCCGCGGCATGTGGAATCTTCCCAGACCCGGGCACGAACCCGCGTCTCCTGCATCGGCAGGCGGACTCTCAACCACTGCGCCACCGGGGAAGCCCGCTTCCTTTTACTTTAAAGGCAATTTGGGGAGACTTTTATAGGAAGATACCAAGGTGATTTTAAAACATCTGGGAGTATACAGATGGTAGGGGACAAGGAAGCACTGTCAGTTTTATGTATTTTTCCATTTAGCACATGTCACTTTTGGGAAAAAAAAAATGTACAAAAGTAACTTGTCCCGTATTGTTTCATTACAGATGGCCTTTTCCTCATTGGCTTTGTCCCCTGCCTGTGCCTGGTCACCTGCACTACTCTGTCCTCCGGGAGACCATTCAAAGCTAGGAATCATAGATCTCTTCCTTCTGTTCTGGGACACCAGTCACTCAAAGGTCACAATATCGCCAGTGGATGTTCTTTACCCCCCTTTTTCTTTTTCAGGAATTGCATCCTCGGCCATCTCTTAAACTTGGAGCTAACCAGGAATAGAATTTCATCTCTCTTGTCACTTTACACTCTTGCTGGGACATTGCATTCAACCCAAAGCTCCCTGGTACCACAAGGACCCAGCTACATCTGAGGCTGCAGCCCAGAGCAGGTTCTAAGAGCTTGGCCTGCACCTCCAACTCCAATCTGGACTTCTGTGGGTAGCCAACAAGGACTTCAACTTCAACATGTGTAAAACTGAAACAACCCCACCTTCTCCTCCCAAACACACACTTCTTCCCTTTGAAGGCTCTATCTTCAAAGACCGACACCAACCCTACACTCTGTTTTCTAGAAAATCAGTAAGTCAAGGTGACTCAGTCTCCCAGACCTCACTCAAACACACTGCTGAAGACTGAGTGATTGGGCTTCCCTGGTGCTGCAGTGGTTAAGAATCCACCTGCCAATGCAGGGGACATGAGTTCGAGCCCTGGGCCAGGAAGATTCCACATGCCACGGAACAACTAAGCCCGTTCACCACAACTACTTAGCCTGCACTCTAGAGCCCGCGAGCCACAGCTACTGAAGCCCGCGGGCCTAGAGCCGGTGCTCTGCAACAAGAGAAGCCACCGCAACGAGAAGCCCACGCACCGTAACAAAGAGTAGCCCCCGCTCGCCGCAACTAGAGAAAGATCGCACACAGCAACAAAGACCCAACTCAGCCAAAAATAAATAAATAAATAAAATTAAAAAAAAAAAAAAAGACTGAATGATTGTGTCCCTCCCCCCAAATTCATATATTAAATCCTAAAGTCCAATGAGATGGTGTTAGGAGGTGATAAGGTCATGAAGGTGGAGCCCTCGTGAATGGGATTAGTACCCTTATAAAAGGGGCTCCATAGAGCTTCCTTGCCCCCTCTGCCATGTGAGGACACAGCAAAAAGATGGCTGACTAGGAACCAGGAAGCAAGTCTTCACCAGACAACAAATCTGCTGGCACCCTGATTTTGGAGATTCCAGCCTCTAGAACTAAGAAATAAATGTTGTTTAAGCCACCCAGGTTATGGTATTTTTGTCCTAGCAGTCCTAAAGGACCAAGACAACCACCTCTTCTCTTGTGCCCCCAGCTACTGTCCCCGTGAAGACCCTTATCATCTCATGCCTGCCTTCATCTCATGACTCTGCCAATCCATCCTCCACACAGCAGACAATGATGTCTCAAATACATAAAGCTGGTGTCACCCCTTCACAGTTGCTTTCACAGCCTATGAGTTGTTTGAGCACTGGAGGCGCACCTCTGCCATTGTTCTAGCACTGGAGGCGCACCTCTGCCGTGCGTCACATGTTCTCTCCCCTTGGAATAAACTCTGCCCTCACCCCATCCTTTGCCAGGTGAAGCCTTACTGATCTTTTTAGATTCAGGTCAAGAATTGCCTCTTTTGCGAAAGTGGTCCCCTTCCTCCCTGGAGCAGGGTTCAATAATCCCATCTGTATTAATTTCCCAGGGCTGCTATTAATAATGTACCACGAACTGGGCGGCTTAGAAGAACAGAAATTTATTCTCTCACAGTTCTAGGGGCTTGACACCTGCTCCCTCTGAAGGCTCTAAAGGGAAGACCCCTTCCTTGCCTCTTCCTTGCCTCTTCCTAACTCCTGCAATCTCTGCTCCTCCCTGGCTCGCAGTTGCATCGTTCCAATTTCTGCCTCTGTCTTCATATGGTATTCTTCCTATATGTCTCCATGTCCAAATTTCCCTTTTCTTATAAGGACACTAGTCCTTGGGTTAGAGTCCAACTAATCCAATATCATCCTAACTTGATTACATCTGCAAAGACCCTATTTCCAAATAAGGCCAAATTCACAGATACTGGGGAGTTAGAGCTTGAACATATTTATCTGGGGGACACATTCAACCTACAACGCCATCTTTGTGCTCCCATTGTATCTGAGCACACCTTAGACATTTAAACAGTAACAATTATTTCCAGCTCTGTCAAACAACAACTTCTCATTTATCTTTTTATTCCAAGCCTCAGGCATACAGTAGTCCCTCTTTAAAAGTTGAATAATCTGCAAAAGGCTTCCTTTCCTTAGTCCTTTTCCATTTCATAGCCTATCTTCCTTGTTACTGTATCACAATTTCTAACACATTCACACATAAACATTATTATGTGATAGTTTCCGGGCATGACTAAACACAGTGTAGTGCTGATACTTGTCATCTGCCTTCTGCATTGGCTTCAAATGGATATATTTCACAATGGACACTATCCAAGTAAATCATGTTTACTAAATTAATGCCGAATATAAAAGTCAGCCAGAAATAATTTTAAAATGTGTCTGCTACTAACAGTTTCACACTCAGCTAAATTTCATAGTGAACACACACATGTGTACAAAGACACCCATACGCATGTTTACAGCACATGTTGATTAACTGGAGAGGGAAGATCTTTGCGTACAAATATCAAGGATAGGAACTCCCACGTGGAAAGAGTTATGCTACTCTATTCTAAAGATGAGAAATCTAAGGGTGTCCTACCAAACCAACAGGAAGCCTTCCAATAGCCTCTCCTAGAACTGCCATTCCCCATTCCTCTGAAGACAAATAGATGAGGGAACTGGTGTTCTTGGTACCCCTTTTTAAATCAACTGCCCCATTCAAAAACACGTACTGCACAAAGACCTACTGTATAGCACAGGGAACTATATTTAATATTTTGTAATAACCTATAAGGGAAGAGAATCTGAAGAATACATAACATACATACATATACATTTATATATATATATATATATATATATGAATAGCTGTGCTGTAGACCGGAAACTAACACGACATTGTAAATCAACTACACCTGAATTTTTAAAAAAGTCCTGCACAAACACTACCTTCTTGTCTGTCCATAAATGAATAAAGGCTGATGAAAGCAGCGATAAAATTCCACCTAATCTACTCTCCACAATTAAGACAAATACAGCATTTCAGGGCGCTTTCTGCTGACACCCGCCTGCAGCCAACTCTGCCTAGTTGGAAAAATCATCGGGAACAACAGATTTAAGTGCCCCAATGCCGAGACAATGGTTCCTCTGAAAGAATCGGGAAACTCGGCGAAGCGGCAGGAAAAGGGAGGAGAGGCATTAGGGTGGACATGTCAGGAAGTGAAAGCCCAGTTTAAAACTCGGCAGAGGAGGGGGTGGGGGGACGCTCCCAGGAACTGGGAAGGAACCAGGGAGGTGATGCCCCCGGGGCTAGCCGGGGTCTCCCAGGGAGGGACTGCTCCCGGCGAGGGCTCCGCCTGCAGCGACCCGGACACTCCGGGCGAAACGTGAAGGCCAGTATCCTTGCAGAAAAAGGGTTGAGGTTCCCCAAAACACGTCTCCACCCGTACCCCAAGGGGCGAAGGAAGCAGGCGAGCTGCTTCCCACCGGGAAAGGAGGGAAGGGTGGCAGGTCTGAGGGAGGCCGTTCCCCACCCACGCGCTGAAGGCGCAGCTCCAGCCTCATCCCAGAGCCGAGGCGGCGATCCCACGGCAGGACCAGCGAGCCGGGGACCTCGGATGTACCTTTAACGCCCGCCATGTCTCCCGAGCTGGGGCCGCGGCTGCTTCCGGCTTCTTGCCACGGCCCCTGCCCCCGCCCAGGCCCGGTCCATGGCCGTACCTAGGGTGCCGAGCCCGCCCCGCCACGCAGAGCTCCGCCCCTGCCGAGCCAGATCTCCCCCGTCCCCGCCGCTCAGAACCCCTCCCCTGCCGGTTCCTATAGATCTTCCCCACGGCTCAGCCACCCAGAGCCCCGCCCCTACTGGTCTCCACCCCCGCCACTCTGAACCCGCCCCTGCCGGTCTCGATCGACTGTCCCCCAGGCCCAGCCACTCAGAGCCCCGCCCCTGAGGGTCCCGATCTCCGCCTCCCACCCCCCTGCCCAGCCACCCAGAGCCCCGCCCCTGCCGGTCCGAGCCCGCCCCCGCCACTCAGAGCCCCACCCCGCCCCGCAGAACCCCGCCCCTACCCCGATCGCGCTGATAGGCTTGCCACGCAAACCCTCTTTCTTTCCGTAGCCGCGACTTTGCTCCACTAGCTCTCCTGCTAGGTCCTAAGCATATGCATAATCCCGGACTGGCCCCACGCTCCTCTCTTCCATCTGTGGCTGGGACCCTGGCTGCGCCGAACCGCTAGGTACGCGGGCCCAGACGCTCACCCACAGCCCACCAGGACGCGTCCAGCACGGCGCGGAAGGAATCTCTGCGTGAGGGTGGAGAAGATGGAGAGAGGACTCGGAAAGTTACAGTCGGTAGAGGAGGAAGGAATACCCTCTTACTCTGGCATTACATTCTCCAACCCTAGCGTGCGTTTGTGTGCCTGTCTGCGTTTACGTAGCTGTGGCTATGGCGGAGGTAGGGATGGGGACACCAGAGAAGAGGCCCCAAAGATCCTGTTTGTCTGGCCTTGCCTTGCTTAATACCAACTTGAGCACTTTTCGAGCACTAGCGTTTTCTTCGTTACACCCTGGTGTATCTATAGAGACAAAAACCAATAAGCTGTTTTGAGTCTGAGGCTTTCATGAACCTTTAAATAAATAGCTATTATTTTTATCCTTGGGGCCTCAAGGTCTGTAGGTAACCAAGGCCAATTTAGACTTCAAAGGGCCATTTCGTATTTTTCTTACAGGAACAGAGAGTTCTCTTGGTGGATACAATCTGCAAGAGACGTTAAACACTATCTGGTCCAAGCGCTTCATTTTACCTTTACGGAAAGAGGCTCAGAAGGGACAGGACTTGCCTGCTTCACACAGCTCTTTGGAGAAGGTTGGATTATGGGCCACTTATCTCTTATTCTAGCTGAGAAGCCCTCCACCTTATGGTGCTGCGCCTCTTCTATTGCTTTTTCTTAATTTTCAACAGGACTGAAAGATAAAGGGGTTCGTGGGAATCCAGGTTCCCCTGACTGTATAAGTACAAATTCTCACCACCAGCACCTTTCAGGATCCCTGCTCGGTTCCCTTCCCTTTTTCAAAACTGTACACTGAGCATATTATTGTCTCAACACAACGTTTAATTACTTGTGAGTTTATTTTTCTAGCTCCTCCCATTTCTCATAGATGGAAAGTACACTTATTAAAAACTGTGTTGCTCTGAGGGTTGCCAGAGGAGAGGGGCGTGTGAAGTGGGGAAAACAGGTGAAGGGGATTAAGAGGTACAAATTTCAGGTTAGAAGATAAGTTAAGTCATGGGGATGTAGTATACAGCACAGGGAATATAGTCAATAACACTGTACTTTGTATAGTGACAGATGGTAGCTAGACTTATGGTGATCATTACTATGTTGTACACCTGAAATTAATACAATATTGTAAGTCAATCATACTTCAATTTTAAAAATTAAAAACAAAACTTTATCACACACCCATGTATGCACCACCAAGACTTAGAAATACAATATTATATATACAGTTGAAGACTCCTGTCATCCCCGCTCAATTCTATTCCACTCCTATTCTCTAAAGAGGTAACTATTCTTAATTTATTTATAATTCCCATACATACTTCTATCCTTTTATAATATAAATGTATAAAAAAATTGTCTTGCACATGATTACATTTTGTATAGATGGCATCATACATGCTTCTATAATTTGTTTTTTCCCTCAACACTGTTTTTGAGATATATTGATAGTGATATAGAAAACTCTAGTTAATTCATTTTAAGTGCTGTGTAACATTCCATTAAATGACTATACCAGAAAACAAACAAACAATACTGTGTTGCTAATCCCTGGCTCACTGCAGAGCTTGCAGATCCAGAATTACACTGCATTCTTTACTTTGTAGCCGGCAATCTATTCAGGGTCATTGAGAACTTCTCTTTCCCTATGCTGAGTTAAAGCACTCAGGGGAAAGTGCCTACCACCCAAACCCTGGAAGCCTGGGTTTTTGCTCCCGTACTGAAGTACAAAACTGCACTCATGAGAAAGACTCTCCTTAATTGATGATTTTCCATGGGGTCAAATCTCCCATTTCCCCTTCCATTCCCAATCACCCAGCAGGTGTCTAGAAAGCCATATGTAAGGGTTTGCTGAAGCCTTCCATGTCAGCCTGAGGTCAGTCCCGTGGAAGGGAAATGATTTTGGAGAAAAGTGACATTACTTCAGAGGCACAGCTTGGTTTGAGTACTGCCTTGGGCTTAGTAGTTAGAAACTGGAAGATAGTGAGAAGCAAAAAGGTAAGGAGTTTGTCCCAGGGTAATGTCTGGAATCAGAAAAATGCAGAGACATTGTCTCCAACAACTTTTCTGCCCATACCAGCTGTCCTTTCCAGTTTACAAAGCACTTAAAAGAGAAAGCCATCTTGCCAGAGGCTTTAACCATCCTGAGAAATCTACTTTCCTCTTGCCAAGTGTTCACTGAAAAACTGTTCTTCTACTTACCCATTCTACATTTCCTCAACAATTAAAGAGGGGCCTGTATTGAGGGGGATTGGTTCAAGATGGCGGAGTAGAAGGATGTGCGCTCTCTCCCTCTTGTGAGAGCACCAGAATCACAACTAACTGCTGAACAATTATTGACAGGAAGACACTGGAACTCACCAAAAAAGATACCCCACATCCAAATACAAAGAGAAGCCACAATGAGACGGTAGGAGGGGCACAATCACAATAAAATCAAGTCCCATAACCGCTGGGTGGGTGACCAACAAACTGGAGAACAATTATACCACACAAGTCCACCCACTGGAGTGAAGGTTCTGAGCCCCACGTCAGGTTTCTTAACCTGGGGGTCTGGCAACGGGAGGAGAAATTCCAAGAGAATCAGACTTTGAAGGCAGCGGGTTTTGATTGCAGGACTTCAACAGAACTGAGAGAAAAAGAGACTCCACTCTTGGAGGGCACACACAAAGTAGTGTGCGCATCAGGACTCAGGGAAGGAGCAGTGATCCCACAGGAGACTGAACCGGACCCACCTGCTAGTGTTGGAGGGTCTCCTGAAGAGGTGGGGGGCAGCTGCAGCTCACTGCGGGGACAAAGACACTGGCAGCAGAAGTTCTGGGACATACTCCTTGGTGTGAGCCCTCCCGGAGTCCGCCATAAACCCCATCAAAGAGCCATAGTCTCCAGTGCTGGCTTGCTTCAAGCCAAACAAAGGGAGAGAACTCAGCCCCACCCATCAGCAGACAACCGGATTAAAGTTTTACTGAGCTCTGCCCACCAGACCAACACCCAGCTCTACCCACCACCAGTCCTTCCCATCAGAAAGCTTGCACTAGCCTCTTATATAGCCTCAGAGGGCAGACAGCAGAAGCAACAACAACAATCCTGCAGCCTATGGAACAAAAACCACATTCACAGAAAGACAAGATGAAAAGGCAGAGGACCATGTACCAGATGAAGGAACAAGATAAAACCCCAGAAAAACAACTAAATGAAGTGGAGTTAGGCAACGTTCCAGGAAAAAGAATTCAGAATAACGATAGTGAAGATGATGCAGGATGTCAGAAAAAGAATGGAGGCAAAGATTGAGAAGACGCAAGAAATGTTTAACAACGACCTAGACGAATTAAAGAACAAACACCTAGAAGAATTAAAGAACAAACAGATGAACAATACAATAACTGAAATGAAAAATACACTACAAGGAATCAATAGCAGAATAACTGAGGCAGAAGAACGGATAAGTGACCTGGAAGACAGAATGGTGGAAATCACTGCTGCAGAACAGAATAAAGAAAAGAAATAAAGACAGCCTAAAAGACCTCTGGGACAATATTAAATGCACCAACATTCACATTATAGTGGTCCCAAAAGGAGAAGAGAGAGAGAAAGGACCCAAGAAAATATTTGAAAAGATTATAGTCAAAAACTTCCCTAACATAGGAAAGGAAATAGCTACCCAAGTCCAGGAAGCGCAGAGAGTGCCAGGCAGGATAAACCCAAGTAGAAACACGCCAAGACACATAGTAATCAAACTGACAAAAATTAAAGACAAAGAAAAATTATTAAAAGCAACAAGGGAGGGCTTCCTTGGTGGTGCAGTGGTTAAGATCTGCCTGCCAATGCAGGAGACATGGGTTCGATCCCTGGTACGGGAAGATCCCACATGCCGCGGAGCAACTAAGCCCGTGCACCACAACTACTGAGCCTGCGCTCTAGAGCCCGTGAGCCACAACTACTGAGCCCATGTGCCACTATACAGAAGCCCATGAATCCAGAGCCAGTGCTCTGCAACAAGAGAAGCCACCACAGTGAGAAACCCGCACACTGCAGCGAGAAGTGGCCCCTGCTCGCCGCAACTAGAGAAATCCCGCATGCGCAACAAAGACCCAATGCAGCCAAAAATAAATTAATTAATTTAAAAAAAAAGCAACAAGGGAAAAATGACAAATAATATAAAAGGGAACTCCCATAAGCTTAACAGCTGATTTCTCAGCAGCAAATCTACAAGCCAGAAGGGAGTGGCATGATATATTTAAAGTGATGAAAGGGAAGAACCTACAACAAAGATTACCCAGCAAGGATCTCATTCAGATTCGACAGAGAAATCCAAAGTTTTACAGACAAGCAAAAGCTAAGAGAATTCAGCACCACCAAACCAGCTCTACAACAAATGCTAAAGGAACTTCTCAGTGGGAACACAAGAAAAGGACCTACAAAAACAAACCCCAAACAATTAAGAAAATGGTAATAAGAACATACATATTGATAATTAGCTTAATGTGAATGGATTAAATGCTCCAAGCAAAAGACAGGCTCGCTGAATGGTTACAAAAATAAGACCCATATATATGCTGTCTACAAGACACCCACTTAAGACCTAGGGACACACACAGACTGAAAGTGAGGGGATGGAAAAAGATATTCCATACATATGGACATCAAAAGAAAGCTGGAGTAGCAATACTCAGATAAAATAGACTTTAAAATAAAGAATGTTACAAGAGACAAGAAAGGACACTACATAATAATCAAGGGATCAATCCAAGAAGAAGATATAACAATTATAAATATATGTACACCCAACATAGGAGCACCTCAATACATAAGGCTACTGCTAACAGCTATAAAAGAGGAAATCGACAGCAACACAGTAATAGTGGGGGACTTTAACACCTCACTTACACCAATGGCCAGATCATCCAGAAAGAAGATTAATAAGGAAACACAAGCTTTAAATGACACCACAGACCAGATTTAATTGATATTTATAGGACATTCCATCCGAAAACAGCAGATTACACTTTCTTCTAAAGGCCACATATGAAAAATCCACAGCAAACATCATTCTCAATGGGGAAGAACTGAAAGCATTTCCTCTAAGATCAGGAACAAGACAAGGATGTCCACTTTCGCCACTGTTATTCAATATAGTTTGGGAAGTCCTAGCCATGGCAATCAGAGAAGAAAAAGAAATAAAAGGAATACAAATTGGAAAAGAAGTAAAACTCTGTTTGCAGACGACATGATACTATACATAGAGAATCCTAAAGATGCCACCAGAAAACTACTAGAGCTAATCAGTGAATTTGCTAAAGGTGCAGGATACAAAATCTCTTGCATTTCTATACACTAACAACAAAAGATCAGAAAGAGAAATTAAGGAAGCAATCCATTCACCATTGCAACTAAAAGAATAAAATACCTAGGAATAAACCTACCTAAGGAGGTAAACGACCTCTACTCAGCAAACTATGACACTGATGAAAGAAATCAAAGATGACACAAACAGATGGAAAGATATACAGTGTTCTTGGACTGGAAGAATCAATACTGTGAAAATGACTAAACTACCCAAAGCAATCTACAGATTCAATGCAATCCCTATCAAATTACCTATGGCATTTTTTACAGAACTAGAACAAAAAATCTTAAAATCTGTATGGAGACACATAAGATGCTGAATAGCCAAAGCAATCTTGAGGGAAAAAAACGGAGCTGGGGGAATCAGGCTCCCTGACTTCAGACTATACTACAAAGCTAAAGTAATCAAGACAATACGGTACTGGCACAAAAACAGAAATACAGATCAATGGAACAGGACAGAGAGCCCAGACATAAACCCACCCACATATGGTCAACTAATCTATGACAAAGGAGGCAAGGATATACAATGGAGAAAAGACAGTCTCTTCAATAAGTGGTGCTGGGAAAACTGGAGAGCTACATGTAAAAGAATGAAATTAGAACATTCCCTAACACCATACACAGAAATAAAATCAAAATGGATTAAAGACCTAAATGTAAGACCGGACACTATAAAACTCTTAGAGGAAAACATAGGAAGAACACTCTTTGACATAACCACAGCAAGATCTTTTTTGAGCCACCTCCTAGAGTAATGGAAATGAAAACATAAATAAAGCAAATGGGACCTAATGAAACTTAAAAGCTTTTGCACAGCAAAGGAAACCATAAACAAGATGAAAAGACAACCCTCAGGATGGGAGAAAATATTTGCAAATGAATCAACAGACAAAGGATTAATCTCCAAAATATATAAACAGATCATGCAGCTCAATATTAAGAAAACAAACAACCCAATCCAAAAATGGGCAGAAGACCTAAATAGACATTTCTCCAAAGAAGAAATACCGATGGCGATGAAGCACATGAAAAGCTGCTCAACATCACTAATTATTAGAGAAATGCAAATCAAAACTACAATGAGGTATCACCTCACACCAGTTAGAATGGGCTTCATCAGAAAATCTACAAACAACAAATGCTGGAGAAGGTGTGGAGAAAAGGGAACCCTCTTGCACTGTTGGTGGGAATGTAAATTGATACAGCCACTATGCAGAACAGTATGGAAGTTCCTTAAAAAACTAATATGACCCAGCAATCCCACTACTGGACATATACCCTAAAAAAACCATAATTCAAAAAGACACATGCACCCCAGTGTTCATTACAGCACTATTTACAATAGCCAGGTCATGGAAGCAACCTAAATGCACACTGACAGACTGATGGATAAAGAAGATATGGTACATATATACAACGGAATATTACTTCGCCATAAAAAGGAACAAAATTGGGTCATTTGTAGAGAAGTGGATGGACCCACAGACTGTCATACAGAGTGAAGTCAGAAAGAGGAAAACAAGTATCATATATTAACACATATATGTGGAATCTAGAAAAATGGTACAGATGAACTGGTTTGCAAGGCAGAAATAGAGACACAGATATAGAGAACAAATGTATGGACACAAAGGGAGAAAGTGGGGTGTGGGGGTGGGATGAATTGGGAGATTGGGATTGACATATATACATTAATATGTATAAAATAGAAAACTAAAAAGAACCTGCTGTATAAAAATAAATAAAATTCAAAAAATAAATAAATAAAATAAAGGAAGCAACTTTCACATACACACACACAAAAAAAACCCCCAGAGAGTAAGACTTTAGAAGCTGAACCCTATCCCCAACTTGCCATCAGTGTTACTTAGAAGTATATCCATGTCCTCTGTCACACTGTCCAGGACTACACAGGACTTCTTGGATAAATTTTTATATTCTCTCCTTGCATTCAATTCTCTCACACTATGAACTAGGTTTTATTATCTCCACTTTACAGATGGGAAAAACTAAAGCTCAGATCAAGCCCTAAACAGTTTAAATATGAAGTCAGACAGTCAGCACTTGAACTGTTCTCCATAGTAGATCTTATGCACTAAGAAGGCAGGAACTGCCATAGTAATTAGAAATAACATCCCTTAATGTTTAACAGGGCAATCAAATCCATTTATTGGTTTGATCTTCCCATACAGTATACACAAAATATTGGTTGAATTCACAAATATTAATAAAGTTCACCATATATAGTATCATCTTTCCCTATCCTACAGAAAAGAGCTAACCTCAACCTCAGCTCTGGGTAAACCTCTCTGTGCTTCCATTTCCTGAGCTAGGATTTACAAAACATGCCTCTCAGAACTTTTTGCAAATTAAATGAGAAAATGAATATATATAACAGCACCTAGGGTAGTGCATTCAAGATAGAGGCAGTGGCACCCTATCTGCACTGGGGTGGCTCTCAAGTCAGTGCTTAAGTTAAACGCAAGTTCGATGCAGCACTATTGTAATCAGTCAGTGTTAATTTTCCTTCCTCAATCTTCACCACCACTTTTTTACACATAGCCACTCCCTTTATAGAACCTACAATGTAAGTCCGCCATTGTATGCAGACAGATCTCTGTCAGCCCAGGGAGATAGAAAAAAGGGCTAAGGGACATTTTACTTCTGGTTGCCTTTTCCCACGCATGTTATCCACTCCCTATACCACCTGAGGTTTCAGTGTAATTCCAGCCCCAGTACCGACCTGCAGTGATACTTTGTTTTATCGACTATCAGTAACAATAACAGTAGCTACTATTTAGTGAGTACCTACCCACTTGATTAGGGACAGTTTATATACACAATCCCTAATTCCTCCATTGCAGGGTTGCTAGAATTGTCTCTGTTTTACAAGCAATAAAATTAAGATTTAGCGAGTTTAAGCAATTTGCCCAATATAACAGTCCTTAAGTGGAAAAACCAGGATTCAAACCCAGTCTTTTCGTCTCAAACCAACATTGTACCATTATGCTGAAACACCATGGTTTATGTATAGAACAACCAAAACCTGTCTACTTGACCTAAATTCCCCAATAGATGTTTCCAGCAGGGAAACTGTCCTGTTGCTGCGATAGCTGGTTCTGGAATTCAACTTGCATGTTCATTCCTTATACAAGAAGTGTTTCATCAGCATCATTAGGGTCTAACTTGAACGTTCTTCCAGACAGAGACACAACGCTGATAGTTCAAATGCTTTTGACTTGCAACATCTGCTTCCAAATGAACATGCTGCTTCTCTTCTTAAACACCTAAACGATCTGTTTTCTATGACAAAGTCTCCGACTCCCAGGATCAATCCCTTCGCCTCAGCACACAAATGAATTAATATCCTAGCTAGAACACCAGGATTTCTATGCTGATTCTTTTTGAAACATAGCATTCATGCAGCATGATCGAGTGTGTCTGTAAAAAAAAAAAAAAAAAAAGTGTGTCTGTGTATGGGGGCAAGGGTGGCAACGGGGGTGGTTAAAGTATAAACCAAGAAGTCCTGTCAGATCATGTTTTGGTGCAAATGTATTATACGCTTTTCATATTCTTTCTCCATAACTTTTCTTAAAAGTGAATCAGAAGGTATAATTCAAGCTTGTCATCATATTCCCATGAGTGCAAAAATAACTTACATTTCTACAAATATTTTTGAGCCTTTTAATATACATTACAAATATTTTAGACCAATCACATTTTGTTGGTGTAACATATTTACAAAACAAAAAATATATTACAATAAATATGAACGAAACAGTGAATCTGATCAACAACGAGCTCTGTCACAACCAGGTATTTAAAAGGAATGCGAAAACCTGTTGGTCTGCATATGTTAAGAGTTTTGAGATGAATAGGGGTCCAGAATTATAATGTATCCAGAAAAGAGATAGGGAACGTCCCAAATTTAAGTTAGGTAAGATTCTTTCTCATTGCTAATTACATAATGTTTAATGATGTTTTAAACTGTGAACATTGATGAATTATCCAAACATGATACAAAGCTAATATAGTTCTATCATTTCAAAATGTATGTGACATTCACATAATATCCTTTTAATTATTATCATTATATACTGTAGTTCACACAATATCTACAAATGTGAATGAGAAAAAAGAGTCACAGCAACATGTCTCACATTCCAGTTTTAAATAAGACAAGCACATACTGCATCAAACATTATTTTATGTTAATAAATAACACCTAGTTTTTTATGGTTACTTTGAACAGTTTACAGCTGTATATTTAAAAAGAGAACATTTTAGGCGAGTTTCACATTGTCAGCAAAAGGTAAAATAAATAATGAATCTTTATAACAAAAAAAAGAAAGAAAGGAAAGGAAAGGAAGAAAGAAAGGAAGGAAGGGAGGGAGGGAGGAAGGAAGGAAGAAAAGGAGAGAGAGAAGAGAAAGAACGAGAGAGTTGTATATAGAACATAAAGTATTTTTGACATGCTGCTTTTCTGGTACAGTCTGCCACAAGAAAATGAAAATAGAAACAAAAAAATGATTGTCGTTTAAAAACAAGTTTTGAAAGCTTTCTACCATACCGAGCACGAACCTTTTAAGACTAGAATGGAGATCTTTTTTGCCATCTGCTTTGCATATATATCTTCTGCACACTGTGTGTGTGCACACCCAAAGAGATCTACTAAAGTCACAGGCTAATAACAACTGCTTGCCCCTTAAAATGAGAAACAGCCAAAACACTGAACTGAAATCCAACCAGTCTGAAGGCTGCAAAGGTTTCAGCCTTGCTTTACTTTCACAGATGTCCCTGTGTGACTGTTGTTCCTGTGGACCCCCAGCAACTTTTCAAACAATAAACCCCACTGTAATAATCCAAGGGGTCCAATTTCCTCAGGTGGGAAAAGGAACCTGGTTCCTCAAAAAGCCAGTCCTGACAAGCCATCGGACTCAGTCTGAAGGGAGCTCGGCTCTCTCTCTGCAACTGCCCCTGTCTGGTTACTAGTGGTTAGTGTGTTGTCGTCTATTCTCTTCCCACAGCTACTCACAAACCCGGAGGACAAGGGGGTCCATACTACACATCCTTCCTGATCGACTGTGAATGAGCCAAACTGCTTCACAACCTGCTCCCAGCAAAGAGCATTTTCTCTGCTAAGCAAAAGGAAAAGCGTTAAGCCTAATGGCAAAATTAGAGGTTTCCTTCCAATCAGGTTGTTGTTACGGTATTAAGACTTTTTGTTCAAGCATCCAGTTTTCTAAAGGGAAAAGAAGGTAGCAGCCCAACTTTCTGACCAGGAATACAGATTTCTACACTCTCAGAGTCCCTATTTTTCTTTAGCCAGCATTTTCACGAAATTTTAGCTTATCCAGGAAGCGTTGGTAGTAATCACTGGATTATAATATAATCACTTCCCACATAATTCAGGTTCTTTTACATCTGTCAGTCCTCTTGACCAAAAGAAGTATACAGTATTATGCTAGAGACCATAGTAAATTTCCACTGAAAAAGATACTTGGTGCTTGTGTTCCTGGAGTCTATGTGAAGCCATTGCTCAAACAATATCTTTCCAAGAAAATATGAAAACCATTTAAGTCCACCATGTAATCTTATTATTAGAACTTTTGCTCATCGTCCTATCCTCAGACATTGAGATGGGTGCTATGCCTTTGGTGGCCTCTATTTTCCATTCCCCCACAAAACGCTGAGTAGGCTCCCCAAAGGGCAGGCTGGAATGCTGTAAAACTCTGCAAGCTCATCGGACTAAAAGTTCCTCTCCTGCTTTGGACCTTTTATGGGGGGGATCTGAGAAAACAAACATCCACATTCCTTATCAATGAGGAATTAATTTACGAGTAACTTAACAGTTAAGTACTGGATACACGTTGCTGGAGTTTTTTGGTTCACCTGTGAAAACCTCAGAACTGTGACACACACTAAGCATTAGCACAGGTCTGCAGCAGAGATGGAAAAGCTCATACATTAATACAAGGGCTTTTGGCCTTGATTTTCAAATTCAGACCAGGCATCATTGAGCTCCATGAAAATCATCTTTGCATATTGTTCATAAGGTTGCCCAGTAGCCTATGGAAAAAAAAAAAAACACACACACACACATTAGATACCACAGACCAAAGTTTTATTTCTATTAAATTTTTCACTGCTAATATGTGGGCTCTAAGGAATTGAAATGTTTTTCTATTAGGCCATTTCTCTTTTTACAGCCCCATCTACATGCCCCTAATTACTATGACCTCCCCAGAAAGCCCTCCCCCTAGGGATTCACATTTGGTAGTAGTGATCAGTCACTGAGTAGGTAACAGAGAAGTTACTGGGCAGCACAAAATGTATCTCCATTTCCAGAATTATCTATCAAATGACAAAGGTTCATGACTGCCTATCTCCAATTGATCAGCTATATTTTGAAAAACACATTTCCCCATTTCTTTTTTTTTTTAATAAATTTATTTATTTATTTATTTTTGGCTGTGTTGGGTCTTTGTTGCTGTGCGCGGGCTTTCTCTAGTTGCGGTGAACGGGGGCTACTCTTCCTTGCGGTGCTCAGGCTTCTCATTGCGGTAGCTTCTCTTATTATGGTTGTGGAGCATGGGTTCTAGGTGCACGGGCTTCGGTAGTTGTGGCACAGGGGCTCAGTAGTTGTGGCTCAGGGGCTTAGTTGCTCCACGGCATGTGGGATCTTCCCGGACCAGGGATCAAACCCGTGTCCCCTGCATTGGCAGGCGGATTCTTAACCACTGTGCCATGAGGGAAGTCCCCATTTTCCCATTTCTGAAAAAAGTTCTTGGAGACCCATAACATAGGCATATAGTTTGTGAATTTTTCTGGGCTGTTTCCCTTTCTCTTTGATTCACTGAAACACGTTATTTCTTTAATACTATCCAGATTAGTCACAAGAAGTGTGGAGAGATGAAAATCAAATATATCAAATTCAAGTACGTGTTCCCAACCAGGACTTCAGTCACAGCCTCACATCATAGGACTGGTATCCTCAGTCCACAAGACAGCAAGGGACCCAATTCTGTCAGGGAGGTTTCTGTATATTATGGTGATCTCAACTGTGCCATCCAGTAGCTGAAGTTTCTGACAACGTGCAGCACGTACATGTGTACGTACTTCAGTGAAAACATAAACTGGCATAATCAATATAGTGAAGCGTTTAGTTCCATTCTGAGTATCTTGTTAATTCTCACCAAGTTTGCCAACTACGTTCTAAAGCTTTTTTCACTTTATAATCCTGGCTAAATATCCTGCTATATCTCTAAAGGAGAACATTTTCCTGTCCAGCTCTTAGCCCACCCGTAAGTCAAGACACAGTTTGTATCTGTTCCCTGAAAATTAGTCAGTGGTGAAGCTTACACCTAAGGAAGGCCCCTATTCCATTATTTGTAATATATTATTTGATTCCTTTTCTTCTGTTTCATAAAGCGTAACTATTTGTTTAAATACCTTTTTGGAGCCCATGGGATTTATTTTATATAAATGGTCTAAGCAACAAGTTGAAAGTATGCTGCTTTGACGCATACTTGTAAACGAACGACAGGAGGCCCAGACACGCGGTGGCGGAGAGCAAGCTGTACTCACTTTATCTGGATGTACCACCAGCACAGCCTTCCTGTACACCTTCTTCACCTGCTCTGGTGTGACCAGGTCTGCCATGCCAACTGGTTTCCACTTAGTCTCCCCAGCCCACAGCATGGTATGCATCGTGGACAGAAGGGCTCTGATATTTCTCTCTTTGCCTTCAATCCATTCCAGAATCTGTAAACACAGGGGCAATTAAGAGATCCAAATGCTCTCGAGTCCAGAGGGTCTCCACTGTGACTCTGGAAACCCCTCCCGCTCCAGCAACGTCGAGTACCTGCATACTCCAACCTGCCCTCTACCTGCTTTTCTTCCTCCACCCCCGACCTCATCTTTCTGGTTAACTCTTCATCATCCTTCAAGAGCCTGCTCAGGAATTTCATACTGCTCTGCCTTTGAGAGTTTGAATACTTTCCTTCTTCTCTGGCCTCCCCCCCGAGTTAATTACTCACTCCTAAAGTATAAACTCCATGAGTGCCCACACCATGTCTGTCTGGGTCCCTGCTAGCTGCTCCATCTAGTATAGTGACACAGAGACACTAAAAAAAAAAATCCCTTGGAAAAAAGAACAAATTTCTCCGGGCTAACTTTTAAACATGCTTCTATCATAATATGTGTGACACTTTATTGTAATCATGTGTTTGTCTTTCCCTGCCACTAGGCAGACCTGTTTGAGGAAAGGTAGTGTTTTTAACATATCAATGTAACTCAGAAATCAAATAGTATGCCTGGCATGGAACAGAGCTCAAAAAGGTTGTTAAATGAGTACATTTAGTCATTCATTCCAACTATGAGCATTCATAGTTTGAATCTTCATAGTTTGAACAAATGAGATGATTAAATTGAAGGGTTTGTAACAATGCATCAGCATTTAGCACATAACAGAAGCTCAGTCGAGGTAAATGATGGCTACTCTCCCAAACGATTTAATACCCCATACCAACTAAATAACCAAGCATGGTTTAAAAGACATAAATGACTTCCTTTTATAGAAAACTGTCAGAGTTTACCTAATGAACAAAGGTTCTTGAGATGGAGCACAAGGTTTTTGGAAGGAATATAAAACCTTTTGGACGTTGTATGAAGTGCAAAGCAAATACAAACAAAGGATCCTATATTGTACTCCAAATAGTACCTGTACATCTTCAACAAACGTTCATATCTGTAGGGAAATTATGGCGAAGAACAGTAGTATACTTTTTCAAAATGTGTGACACTGACTAGCTGTACCACTCCTGATTTTGGAGTAACAGATTAGTCCCTCATCTTCCAGGCTGCTACAGGGTCAGTATATTTCGTCTTGTGGAAATTCAGCCTCTCTGTCTGTGAAGAGCAGTCCACTTGTCTTGATCTTCACAAACTCTTTCACTATCTCACACCATTCATCAATATAACCACCCTTTTGTTCCCAAATTAACCATCATCCACGATAACATCCTCAGCTATAAAGTAATGTCTCCGTTTTCTCATCTATGAAATAAGGGCATCACTGGTTTGCAAACTTTAAAAGAAAAGAAGATAATAGGGAAACATTCTCCTTCCCCAAATAGAATCTTACCTAGACTTCCAAGAATCAAAAACAGATAAAAGCAGAAATGCTCTGGTTAAAAGTGGAGGGAAGCAGTGGGGAAGCCAAGGACCTCATTTCCCTCAGCCTTCCTCCCTGCCACCTTCCCAAACCTCCAGATGTAACATTACAGGAGTGAGTAATTCCAGGTACATCAGTATTTCCCTCTCTGTCAGCAAAGAAGAGATCCTGAGGGCTTCAGTTGATCTGGTCTAATATAAAGCTCTCAAAGCAGAAATAGAGAACATAAATAATGCATTCTTCTTACCTCCAAATCATAATGACTTACCTACAGATCGGAATGCCATCTGAACAATAAGATCACCTCCTAAAGAGTGCCACTGCTTATTTGAAAATGTAAACAAAGAAAATCTATACTACCATACCATGGAATAAAGTGCATTTTATTAAAGAAACGAAACAGCATACACAGTACTCCCTGAAAGTACTTTGCTATTAAAGGACACAGTTGTACTCAAATCACAGCTATAGGAACCAAATGAAATAAAGTGGATGCTAGAAACCTAACACGGCACCTTCTATAGGTTAGTCCCACACTGACATCTCCACACACATAATAATCATCCTGGGTCAGAGGCTCACTTACCTTTAATTTCTCAGGATCCATCTCCTTAGCCATTTCCTCCTTTCTCATCTCAGCTATTGTTCGAGGGCCCTTTTTGTCTTTGTGAGCATTAAAACCTTGACCAGAGAGTAGGTCTTCAAAGTCAGCTGCTTTTTGTTTCCCTTCTGCAACATAATATTTTAAAAATTATTATGGTTTTTACTCTGAAACATAATATCATATCATTATATCACAACACTTGGTCTTCAAGGTGCTTTCACATGCACGAAGCCCTTAATCCTCTCAATTACCCTGTCATGTCCATTTTACAGATGAGGAAAGTAAAGTCTGGAGAACTTAAGAGATCATTCAGAATCATATACCATGTCCATGGCAAAGCTTGGACTCGGGGCGGGATTGCTAGATTAAGTCTAATTCCATAATTCCATATCCACTGTTCCATCTCTTTATAGATGAGGATATTCATGATTCTACCCCCTGCTCCCTCCCCCACGCCCCCCAGACCCCAGTCACACAACTAGTTAGTATCAGTGATGGGACCAAGACCTGGGTTTTGGTACTTGAAATCCATGCACGCCACTGCTTTCCTGCCCACACTCAGCTGACACTTTTAGTCCATCACAGTGCTCTTTTTTCCCAAGTCTGGTTTTAGCCTCACAATCTTTATCAGTCTGTTTGGAAAAGCAGCCTAGCATAGCAGCAAAGAGCAAAGACCCTGGAGACAAACTCTCCAATTTTGAATTCCAGCTCTGCCCTTATTAGCGATGTGACCTTGGGGCAAGTTCCTTGCCATCTCCATGCCTCAATTTCCTCATCTGTCAACCAGGCATGGTGTGCTTGGAACAGTGCCTGGCTATTTAAATGTTTGTTGTTAAAACAGAACAGAACCAAAACACAGGAGTACATGCAGTCCATGCCCTTCAACCAAAGCTAGTGTTGGAATTGAAACCCACTTGCCAGCTCTATACTGTAAGGCATTCTGAACGTACACTGTCATACGCACACACTAAAATGTGAGTGCTCTGAGACTAGGGATTTTGTCTGTCTTGTTCGCTGCGTATCCCCAATGTTTTCTACACTGAAGACGCTCCGTAAATATTTGCTGATTGAAGACATTCACCCCACATCTACTCAAAATAAGAACGGAGGGGAAGCCAGGTGACTCTATGGAATTATCCAGGAATATCCACTGCTAACTAAAGAACAAACATGATGTTGTATTCCCAATAAGAGGGTCCCTGTCATGTTAGTATTGTGAGAAGTCACCCGTGTCATATGCAGTAGAGTGTGGCGGTGAAGAGCAGGGGCTCTAGAGGCACACTGTCCTGGTTCAGATCTTGGCTGTGTCACTTACGAGCTGTACGGACTTAGGAAATTATTGACCTCTGTCTACAACATGGGGTTGGTTTGGGAAGATTATATTAAATAATATGCGAAAACTGCATAGAATAGCACCTGACGTATAATAAGCACTCAATAAATGTCAGCTACAGCTACCAGAAAAAGTAGAAGAATTTCATTTTCCATGTTCCATAGGAAGGCCTGTTTCCTTATCATGTCCCTAAACGTTTCATTCTTAGGTATAATCAAATCAACTGAAATGTAAAATATATCGTAACAGGCCTTTTAGCAAACTCGAGTTTAGCCATCCCTGCTATCCAAAATATATTATTTTTCACTCGCTGTCAAGAATCCCATTTGAAAAAGGAAGAATCCCATCCAGAGTATCCTCCAGCCTTAGCTGTTGGGCCATTTTGTGTTCTTGTAACTTTCTTCTCAGAAGAGAGGAAAAAACCATCACAGGAAACCCAATGATCTCAGGAACATCCCCCAACCAGAGGATAATCAAGACCAAACGTCCAAGATACGTCCACTCCTCTAAATGGGGTCCAAGAGCAAATGTGAACACAGTGCTTGAAAGGTTCCCAACCTTCCTCTTCTACCCTCTCTTCCAAAGGAATGACAGCTTCAAGATGCAACCACGCCTCCACTCACATCCATTCCATACCCATTTAGTGCCTACTACATGCCAGGCGCTCTGCTAGGTGCTAATGACAATGAGGCATTGGTCTCAGCGTGGAGAGAGACAGACAGGTGAGCCAGCACTCACAAGGCGATCTGTGTCAGGAGCCTGGTAAAACCTGGAGCTCCAGGCACCACCCTGGTGTAGGGATCGTGCTCTGTCTCTACAATTCAAAGACTGCCTCAGAAACTACCAGAATTGCTTCCTATCTCCTTCTTCAGACATACATACATTTGGGTACCCTACAGCCAGCCTCCATACCGTCATCCTTACCTAAATTAGCTGCTCCTTTCCCACGTTCGTTCTGGCCCCCAGGCACAGATGAGAAGCTCACGTTGTAGTTGGGTCGGTTCTGGGGAGAGGAGTGGGGCATGCTGGACTGTGGCTTAGACTGTGTCTGCTGCCAGCTGTAGCCACTTCCCTGCTGCCACCCTCCACCCATAGGCTGGGGAGATGCTTTCTGTGGCGAGCTGAGAGGTGGAAATCCTCCACCCAATCCAGTTGGTGTGGAGGGTTTGCTGGCAAATGAAGAACCACCTACAGAACAAATTAAAAAAACAACAAAAAAAGGAGAGAGCGAGAAAGAAGGTAATGCTATTTTGAGGAGCCTCTAACTCCTGTGTCTCAAGTTACTGTTTACAGTGACTTCAGTGGAACTTCCCTTGACTGGTGGCACAATCAGCCTTGCTAATAGTTAAATAAATTGCAGTCATATATTTCCTTTAATCCCCACAATGACACTTTTAGGTATGTATTAACAGCCCCATTTTTTCTTTGGATGAACAAACTATAGCTCAGAGTAGTTAAGTGACTTTCTCAAAGTCACACAGCCAGAAGGTGGCAGAACTGGGACTTCAGTCCAAGTCTTTAACTCCAAGCCAGAAGAGCCCTGGCTCTTCCACTACGCCATCCCAGCCCTCCTTCCCACCCTCTCAGCAGACTCTACTTCACTGGAGTAAAAACTATCAAACGACAAGAACAGGGAATAAAATAAAATACATTCACTCATGAAGGTGCTACTTAAACTTCAATGAGCAGGATCATTCATGGTCTGTTATAAATACAAGCATGGTTAGTGCCCATGAGTAAACCAAGAGGTTTTGAAATTTCATAAATAGGTTTCAATTTCACACTACTTGCATTTCAGTGCAGGAGAGTAAACACAGCTAACACTCTGACAGCCTTGAATAGGGCAAAGAATCTTATTCGAGATTTAAGAAATATTACTTTGTGCTGGGAATTTAAGTAGAATCCTGATTCTGTAACTCCTAACTTTTAAGTACTCACTGCATATATGCTGGGCTTTTTCTAAAATATGAAGACCAGGTGTAGCTCATGTTTAAAGAGGTAAAATGAGAAGCTGAAACATGGTGATCTACAGGGACCCTTTCAGGCACCAATTCCAAAACAACAGTGATAATAAAGTAACATTTGTATAGCTCTTCAGAAATTATAAAACATGTTTCTAAATATTACTGCCTTCAATCTATACAACACCCTTCAGAAGTAGGTAGTATTACTAGCCTCACTTTATTTATTTATTTTTCTTTCTTTATCAAAATTACCATTTAAAAATTATTTATTTATTTATTTATTTTTTTGTGGTACGCGGGCCTCTCACTGTTGTGGCCTCTCCCGTTGCGGAGCACAGGCTCCGGACGCGCAGGCTCAGCGGCCGTGGCTCATGGGCCCAGCCGCTCTGCGGCATGTGGGATCTTCCCGGACCGGGGCACGAACCCGCATCCCCTGCATCGGCAGGCGACTCTCAACCACTGTGCCACCAGGGAAGCCCAATTTTTATACAATTTTTAAAGGTTACTTTCCATTTAGTTATTACAAAATATTGGCTCTATTCCCTGTGTTGTACAATAAATACATCCTTGAGCCTGTCTTACACCCAGTAGTTTGTACCTCCCACTTCCCCACCCCTATATTGTCCTTCCCCTACTCCCCAACACTGGCAACGCCTAGTTTATTCTCTATATCTGTGAATCTGCTTCTTTTCTGTCATATTCACTAGTTCGTTGTATTTTTTAGGTTCCACGTATAAGTGATATCACATAGTATTTGTCTTTCTCTGTCTGACTTATTTCGCTTAGCATAATGCCCTCCGAGTCCATCCATGTTGCTACAAATGGCAAAATTTTGTTCTTTTTTATGGGTGAGTAGTATTCCATTATATATATATATATATATATATATATATATATATGCCACATCTTCTTTATCCATTCATCTGTTGATGGACCCTTGGTTGCTTCCATATCTTGGCAATCATAAATAATGCTGCTATGAACATTGGGGTGCATGTATCTTTTCAAATTAGTGTTTTTGTTTTTTTCAGATATAGACCCAGGAGTGGAATTGCTGGGTCATATAGTAGTTCCATTTTCAGTTTTTTGAGAAATGTCCATACTGTTTTTCCACAGTCTGGCCCCATTTTAAAGATGAGGAAAGCAAGGCTCAGAGAGGTATACTGATATGCTCATGATCACACAGCTAGTTAATGGAGCTGGGACTTGACTATGGGCTTCCTATCTCCACATGTTATGTTCATTTCCTGCAGCCATAATCCCTAATCCCTCCCTAAATCTCTGAGTCTTTCACTACAACTCATCCCTTACTTACAGTGTCTTCTTTATATAGATACTGTTCCTCTGCTCTGATCTGGGCTCCTCTTTCCTTTCCTACTAGGAATGTTGTGTTATGACCATCGGACCCAGAGTCACTCTGAGTTTGAGTCTCTGCTCTGTTGCTCACTCGTGCATTCATTCTTGCATGCACTTATTCATTCCTTCATTCATAGAGTCATTCATCAGTATCTGTTGAGCATTACTAAGTACCAGATACTGTGCACTGGGAATATAGCTGAAAAACATCTACAGAGAATCCTTGCTCTTCTGCAGTTCAGTGAAAAACTCATCTCCTTGACCTCAATTTTGTCACCTGTGAAATCAGAACTATGTCTAAGTCACAGGTATATCATGAAGGCACAATGGCTACGTGAAAGTTCTTCACAATCCCTGAGTTAAGCGAATAAGAGACGTTATTTTAAAATAATGCAATTTCACATGCCCAGCATGCACCAGGACACCATAAGGGCTCAATAAATACTTGGTAATAGGAAAAAGTAATGACAGGGTTATATTCTGCAGGTAGGCATTGCTGTCAGTGTCTAACTCAGAACATGAAGTCCCTCTTTGTGAGCCCCTGGGCCCTTCTGCCAACAGTGCATCAACATATACCTTAGGCTGGGTTTGCTTTCTGCACTGGGAGTTCATTTTATATTTTAAGGATGCTTACTATCTTCTTTCTGAATATATATATGTTTATTATTTAAAAATTCAGTAACACAGAAAGACCTGAAGAACTTAAAAAATACTTCCATATTCCCACCACGCTGTCATTTATTTGTCCATTTATAAAACACCAGCGAGCATCTTCTCCACGCCAGGCTGCAGATACAGTGGTGAACAGGCAGATGCTGACTCTGATCTCAAGCTGTTCATCAACATTGTAGGACTTTCTGATGTCTACCCTTCCGGAATATTTTCTACCCATGGTTAGCAATTCTAATTTTCAACGCCACCGAAGCGGAGAGCTGACAGAAATACAAAGCAGTAGCTAAACCCAGAGGCCACTGCAATCCTCATTAAAAGCAAAAGCAGTGGTCGTCAGACTCAGCTGTGTGTTAGACTCACTTTGGGAGCTTTAAAAACTGTTTATAACCAAGCCACAGCCAAACCAATTAAGTCAGAATATCTATGGGAAGACTACAGTGTTGGTATCAGAACTGTTCAATGTGAAAATACCTAAAGTTCTCAGAAGGATACTACCTTTTTTGAAAAATTGCAGCTACATAATTTGGAGGTTTAATTTTTACTCTAAAGCAATTACCTAAGAGTCAAAAATTCTAATGTGTAGCACTTGCTTATATACCTGTTCACTGTGCGGCTTCAGGAAAGTCACTTACCTTTCCTGAGCTATGTGAGTTGAAAAATGGGGAAATTTAGGAAACTAGTTTCCCCAGCAGTTTTTAAGAATTACTGCATTTTAAAAACAACAAAGAACTCTTGAACGCTTCCTAGTAGGTATGCTGTTGCAGTGATATGGACGCAGCTATTCTGAAACTATTTTTGTTGTCTGTTAATGTTGAGATCCAAGGAAACGGAAGATACACATATGGAATAGGGGAAAGTAAGGAAGAACCCTGTGGTCGTGGATGGAATTATATATTGATATATGTATTTATATCCACACATCACCTATCTCCATCTCCTGAAAGGCAGAGCAATGACACCCACCCCCATACCAAAAAACATACTTAGAACAGATTCTGGTTTCTAAATACCACTCCCCACAAAAAGGAATGAGGATGCTTGGAAATGCCTGATTCCAGGACTGGGGTGTAAAAAGTTCAAGATAAGCCTAGAACATCTTGTGCCATAAAGAAAGAAAGTTCTCAAAAATGATGGAATCCAGTGAAAAAGATATAGAAGCCAGAACAAAGGAGCTTTCACAAACTAAATGTGGGACAATGTAAACATTAAATAATGACAATAATAGATGATAACCAACTGAGTCCAAAAAGAATCCACTAGTCTGTTATGATGTGAGAGAGGGAGGGAGTCAGAAAGGAAGGGGGGAGGGGATGGAGAGAGAGGAGATTCTGCCTTAGAGTGAAATGCTAATTAATATACATAGAAAGAAGGACAGAATCAGACAATCACAATTCTGCAGATATCATGGTAATGCCTGCTTTAGGCAAGAATCACTAATGAATGCTAAAATGCTAAAATGAATGCTTCCCATTCCAAAACCTCCTGGGTAAAAGTCAGATGGAGAACAGGATATTCTCAAATAGAACAGTCTCAAATTATCTCCCCAGATTACTCATTAATTACTATAGGGAAAAATGGTAACTTTATGGTGAAGAAACCTGGCAGACATCACCTTAACCAAGCGATCAAAGTTAACAAATCGAGACGTTCTCAACTGGCCTGTACCCTTCAAGTATCGATGTCACGAAAGGCTGAGGAATGATTCCAGGTTAAAGGTGTCTAAAAGGACATGAAAAACCAGATGCAAGACACGATGCTGGAGTTTTTAAAAGAACTTCCTATAAAGGTCACCTCTTCAGAGAGGCCTTCCCTAACCACTTGATATCTAAAATAACACCCCAGCCCATCCCCTACTCGCCATCACTTTCTGCCTTATTTTTTTCACAGCACTCTGCACGGGGCTTATAGTGCAAACTCCAGACCTAGACTTCATGGTGTTGAAACCTTGTGATTTGGGCAAGTTACTTAAACTTTTGTGTCCATGTTTCTTCATTTAAAAATGAGGACTATAACAGTTCCTACTTCAAAAGATTATTGGCAAGATTAAATGAAATGATACGTGTAAAGCACTTAAAATAGAGCCTGGCACTTAGTAAAACCTCCAAATAAACATTAATTGTTTTTATTACTTGACATTATATTATATATTTATTCATTTAGTATTTGTTTCCCCTTCTAGAATATAAGCCTTACAAAGGCAGGAATTTTGTTTTGGTTTTTTTAGTTTGGTTGGTTGGTTTTTACTAAAGGAGTGTTAGCACGTAGAAGGCACTTAGTAAATAGTTGTGGGATGAATAAATGGGTAAAAAATGAACAGTGGATAAGATTTTATTTGAAGTAGAACTTTGCCTGTTATATATGATGTTATTATTCTAAAATGTGAAGTTTATTTTAAGATATAAAAAAGAGAAATAATTTTGAGAGTTCTTAAAAGGAAAAAAGGTCTAAAGGGTATAAAAGAAAAGGTCAAGATTCTGACATAACTACAGGCAAAAAATAAAAAGGCAGTCACGTTCTCATTCTCTGCAGACAATTTGGTTCTAAATGCCTCAGGAGGGCTTTCAGAGAAACTAAACTATCAACGTGCCTCATTTAATCCTTCGTGTGAGGGCTGCCCCACCTTTATTTAACAACTCTGTACTGCCCAGAGAAGGAAGGAGGAAGAAAAGGTTTCAGAACACACTAGTCCAATGAACTACTCCTTGAAGAAAGGTTCCTTGGTGAAATAGTTTGAGAACCCTGCGCACTGTGTTCCCCTATTGGGAAGCATCTCCATGAGCACTGATTCTCAGAAGTTTTTGCAGTAACCCAACTCCACCGAACCCAGTGTTTCCAAAATTACTTCCTCATGAAACACTTATTTTATAACAATAATTAACATATGATGAAAAACGGTTTGGATATACTATAAAGAGAGTCTATTTTCTGTATGGAATTTTAGAAACGGACCCGAGAGCACTGTCGCCAATGGAGAGAAGAGGGGGACAGTACGGGGATCTCACTAGCAACTTCACAGTAAGGCCTATGCACAGCTGGCCCTACATGGCACAAATCTGACCAGCCTCATGTCTCAGTGTTTTTCTACACATTCATTACTTTTGCTGCAGCCAAACTCTATTGTCAGATGCTCCTGGAAGTTCTAACTTTATTTATGCTACTACTTCAAAATGAGTCATTAGAGAAACGGATTAATAGGGGTTAGTTCCAACCCAATATTTGAAGCCTGCTTCCTTTTTTAAAAAGTCAATCTCGGGTTTTAGAGTATAGCTTAAAAATACACATGATTTTAGATCCCAGGTAACAATACCAGCTTATTTTAACACCAAAGATTTAGATTTGAGGCTTGGTAGCCATAAGTAAATGTTATTTATATCTTAACCTGCTACATTTATACCTAATGTCCCAAGGTCGGCAAAAGGATCCAGAGTCCGGGGTTTGTTTTGATGGGTGGGAGTACCATGCAACGAGCCTGTTGGGCTGGTGGCAGCTGACTTGCTTCCCATTCCAAAACCTCCTGAAAAAAATAATAAGGTCATTGAAAATGAGTTAGTTGTCCAAGGCTGAATTCTGAAATTCAGAAATCCAGAGCTACTGCTCACCTTGTCTCTAAAGGCAAATTAGGACAGGGTTTGCAAATGTGTTAGGAGTTGCTAGATTTATTTCCCTGACTACTAAGTGAGTAGCGGCCTGGAGCAGAAACAGGGAACAGAGAAACCATACGTTATTTCCTGGCCACCCCTGCAAACTATTACGTCTAGCGTTTATCTCACATGTCACCTGACTTCATTCTTTCCTATGGGATTTGGAGTCAGGCCTGAATTCCGGTTCTGCCACTTCCCAGCTGAGTGACGTTTGGCATGTTGCTTAACTTCAATATTTTCTCGTTGGTTAGATAAAGAAACAGCAACTGCTTTAGAAGGTTCTGTGATAAACATGAAGTGTGTGTGTGTGTGTGTGTGTGTGTGTGTGTGTGTATGTGTGTAACTTGCACAGCATCAGGAAACAATCACACAAGATGGCTCTCAAGAAATACAGTACTAGCCATCAGAAAGAGAATTTATTTATTATAGACAAATCCAGCCCCCAAACAAGTCCTTTGTGAAGAAAGAAAACCATTCAGATTATGCAACACCTACTCTATGCCAGAAAATCTCACATAAGTTATTTCACTTAACTGTGTGGAACAAGAATTAGGAGCCCCATTTTACAGATAAGAAAACTGAAGTTAACACTTGTAAAAAATCCAAGAGCTTCTAAACGGTTGAGTTAGATATAAACCCAGATTTGTCTAACTCAGTTTATTGTCAAGGCATTTAGCAAATGAGACTTAGACAAGTTAAATACCATATACCATGCAGCACAACCATGCCATCAAGGGCAATGTGAAAAGCTCCGCCAGACTGGGAGCCTTTAGGAACTTTCTTAGGTGGGCTTAACCCTCTGTACGTACTCACTTCATCTTGGGTAAAGGATTATGCTTCGGCAACCGGTTAAGTGTGCACAAAATTAATCTGCTGACCATTACCTGGTTTAGTATGCCAGTCCCAACCTCCTGAAACATCTGGCTGAATGTTCACAGCAGGTGTACTAGAAGCTGCAAATGAGGAGAAGAAGAAGAATCAGGACAACATAGCTCAGAATCCACTTTTCTGTTATACACTACCAAACGTAAGGTAGATAGCTAGTGGGAAGCAGCCGCGTAGCACAGGGAGATCAGCTCGGTGCTTTGTGACCTCCTGGAGGGGTGGGATAGGGAGGGTGGGAGGGAGCGAGACGCAAGAGGGAAGAGATATGGGAACATGTGTATATGTATGGCTGACTCGCTTTGTTATGGAACAGAAACTAACACACCATTGTAAAGCAATTATACTCCAATAAAGATGTAAAAAAAAAAGAATCCACTTTTCTGAATTCACACAGGAAAATGCTCTCCCTCTCATGAGGCCTCATGACCTGTCCAGGTCCCAGGTGATTCAACTCCCCCTCTGAGCTCTCCCCACATTCTGCAACATTGTTATTTCGTGCTTCATCTATGGTTACTTACATGAGCACCGGAAGAAGCCATAAACTGTCTCTGCTCCTTCTTTGGCTCACTTTTATTTTACCTCATAACTACACTTTGAATTATAACGGTGCACATGTCTGTCTCCAATAAACTGTGAGTTTCTGTGAACTGTGTAACTGTGAAAATTATATTATTCATCTTTGTGTGTCCCATCTCTACACTTAACACAAAGTCGGCTGGCAATTAAAAATAGTGAAATGAAACTTAAACTCAATTTGCCTTGAATTGGCATTAACAAGTGTACGAGAGGCACGGGCAACTTAGAACTGAAATTTTGTTTTCACCTCCGCTGTGACATGAATGGAGAATGATGAGTCAATCAGAACATGTACTGGGGACTGACTAGACACCACCCACCATGCTGGTGTCAGGTACGTACATACTGTCACTCAAAAAAAAACTCACTGCAGCTTCAAAATTGATCATTCTGACCCTTCTCGAAGTTCCAAATGTAGAATTTAAAAGAAATGTTCAGCTAAAGAGAATGGGATATATTAGAGGAGCACACACTGGTAGAGTAAGTTTTTTTCTACATCTATAAAATTCAAATAAGAAATAGGATGCCATAAGACAGAATTTCTTTCTAAGACTCTTCTAGGTTCTGTTCATTAAATCAGTGAGTACAACACAAATACTAAAATAACTTTGCAAGTAGGATTTAAGATACAACACACACTCCCCCACCGCCACCAAAAGGATCATGAAAGGACCAAGATTAGCTTTACCAAGCCTCACATTTACCTGTTTTGTTTGCTTAGTACGAACCAAGACATTGTGTACCTTCCCATCATTGAGTTAAACAGAACATGCCATTATCAAAAATAACAGTTCTTCCCTTTTAGCTCTCCCCTTCCCTTGTTCCATAGTAATCCATGAAAACTGAGGTAGAAATTAGACAATTTTACTAACACTTGCTCTTTGATTTCCTGTAAACTCTGACCTTAGTCTTACATCTAACTAGGATGCAGAACTAGGAATTAGTACTTCAACCTTATTACTAATCAAACCCTCAAATCCTTACCACCTACCACACATAAGGCACCACACTAGAGAACAGGGAGCTTAAGGACACAGTACCTCTCCTTAAGAAACTTAAAATCTGCTGGAGAGAAAGGAATAAACAAATGAACCAGTAATTACCCAATATTTTAAACTTCTATTTTGCCTTTTATTATGGTTACTTGTTTAGTTTTTCTTCTCAAATTGTGCCCCAAATGATTATTCTCTTCAGAGTAGATATTCAATAAATATTTGTAAAACTCAAAGGCAATATTTCTTGATTCTCAGAAGAGATTGATGGTGCCTTGTAGAAATCCAAGGTGGGCAATCTGACCTCCCAATATGACACCTGAGTCTCACCTGTATATGAAGAGGATGCAACTGACCCACTAACAGTGGAGTAATTCCCTTCTCATCAAGGATAGTGGAAAATTCTTTCACTCACCAGCACGGCACAGATCAAAATAAGAAGTGTAGCCACAAAACGAAGGAGTGCTAACTGTCTGAAACTGAGCTATAAACGTCTTCCAACATGCTCACAAGACAGAACTGAGTCCACTACTGCCATGCCAAAGTATGAACATCTATACCCATGGGACATAAAAGGTAGTACTCATATGAAAACAGTAAATTCAAAGTATTAAAGTCAGGAAAATATATAACCTTACTAACATTATCATTATGCATCGAAGAGACTTAGATAGGAAAAAGTTACAATTCATTTTATATTTATATATTATATGGAAAGACAGATAGATAAAACCTACCGTGTGCCAATAACTCTTCTAGGCACTACAGAAACATTCATAAACAAAACGAACAAAAATCCCTGCCTTTGTGAGCTCATGTTCTAGTGGGGAGAGAAAGACAACAAAAATAAACAACACATAAGTAAATTATTGAGCATATTAAAGTTGGCAAGTACAACGGAAAGGAAAATGCAGAGAGGCAGGAGGCTGGGTTTTAATGTGAAATGGGGCAGTCAGAGTAAACCCCATCGGGAAGCTGACAGCTGAGTAAAGACCAAAGAGGTGAAGGAATTAGCTATGCCGATGTCTTGGGAAGAGGGGACACCCAGTGCAACAACAGAGAGGCCAGTGTGGCTGGAATGGAGTGAGCAAGAGGGACAGAGTGGGGAAGGAGGTCACAGCCCTGGGTGCTAGAGCACAAAGGGCCTACACAGGCCATTTCAAGGACTTTGGCTTCCATGCTGATTGAGGCATGGAGATTTTGAGCAATGACGTAAACTACACTTCAAGTAAGTGAACAAAAACAACAGCTTTAACCTATCTGCCTGCGTCTTGCCTCTCAGGGTAGCCAACTTCCAATCAGGAGATTCTTTTAAGTGGGCACTACTCAAAGGTCAGAGGTGAATTTCTTGTATGTTGTCCTGTGGACCCGCTTCAAATAGTTTGAGATTTAAGACCAACAGGAAATCACCCATAAAGGTTGTTCTTGGACTGCTTTCTCCTTTTCGGTCGTTACAGTTTGACCAGTGTTGCACAACTCATCTTCCTTTTGCATTTGCATGGCTTCCATGAAGTCAAGCTGATGACTGGACCACATTCTCCAAGGGGACTCAGGGTGTCTTCAACAACAAATACATCGTCCTCTAGGTTGAGGCCAATGATGTTCAATATCCTTCAACATCAGGAATGAGCTTCAGTTTTCCAGCTCAAAGTCATCTGTCCTTCACTGAAGAGCTTTGGTTTTAATCAGTGTTACCTAAGTGATACCTTTTCACTCTTGCAAATAGATGTGTTTACGATTCTTTCTACACAACCTAATTCTCTAACACAGAAATATAATGTGGGCCATGCATAATTTAAAACTTTTCTAGTAGTGACATTAAGAAAGTTAAAAAGACACTAGTAAAATTAATTTTAACAAAATATTTTATTTAACCCAATATATTCAAAAAATTATATCAAGTGACCAATATAAAAATATTAGTAAGATATTCTACTTTTTTTTGTACTGAGTTTTGAAATCTGGTATGCACTTTACACTTAGAGTGCATTTCAAATCAGACTGGCCACATCTCCAGTGCTCAAAAGCCACGTGTGGTTAGTGGCTTCATATTAGAGCTAGTCTAATATACCAGGATACTGTATTCTAAACTGTTCTGTGGAATACTAATTTTGTGAAATGCTCATCATATCACCTTTTATTAACCTGGGACTCATTTTTTCACATTTCAAAGACTTCAACTAGTATGCACCTTCCAATCAACTAAAAGTGGCAGTGTTTTATTTCTTTCTTAATAGTACATAAAACAAAGATATGTGCTACAATTAATGATGTCCTATAATTCTGTGCATGTAGCTCTAATGTAAAAAAAAAAAAATTCCAAATTAAATTTTAGGAAAGCTGAGTAAAACAAAGTTAAGTAGACTTCTTTACTGTAAAATATCTCAGAGCTTTTAATATGTTAATGTGAACTGTTAATTTTCAAAAGAGAGATGCATTATGTAGCTTTCCAAAAAAACAAAAACCAGAAAAACCCCACCTACAGGGTGCTTTTATATCTGAGCACCTCCTGCTATCGGTGGAAAACCATGCTCCACTGAACACAATATAAAATACTTCCTTACCATGCACTGTAGGTGAAGGGCTTCTCGTAGGCTGAAGAAAGGGGTCACTGGAAGCACTGGCTGTATTCAGAAAAGAACCCAGCAAATCCTGACCTGATGGTTTAGCAGGTGCTCCAAATGGGTCAAAGGTGGCACCTAGAAAACAAGAGGAGAAAGATATTTCTCTGTCCTATGAGTTCACACATTCAACAACTACTGAAGAGCTGTCACTCTTACAAGGCCGTAGGCCAAATACTTGAAAAATCAGGATGATGCCTGCCTCACAGTCTGTTCTACAGACCCATCCTATCCTTATAGCTTCCTCCAGGGTTAACAATGGATCCCAAGGATTCCTGACCACACATGAATAATCCCTTCTTTGTGGACAAAGGAGAACTCTGGATTTACCTGTTGGATGAACCATAAACACTACAAGCAAGGGCCCCTTGGGCCTTCGGGCGTCTTAATAACATAAAATAAGTCAGCCAATCTTACAGACTAATAGATGAGTGGTGAAACAATGCCTGGACTATAGGAGATACCCAATGAATGCACTGTGCTCATATTCAGTGAATTCGTGGACCAAAACCAGGCGGGGGGCCCTGCTATTAAGGTGAACAATAGAAAACCTCATTGACCAGGTTTTGTTTAGTTTTGTTTGTGCTCTTAGTGGTCTCTGGCTCACTGAAAGTTAAAAAGGGAAGAAACTGAGCATGACAAAAACTGAACTCTTATCATACCTTGTCCTGTGAAGCTAAAATATTTCTGAAACATTGCCTGTCAACAACTAGATGCAGATGTAGTGAAATGAGAAAACATTGCCAGAAACTAGATGCAGATGTAGTGAAATGAGAAAAAGTTTGTGAATGAACCAAGGATACTAGAACAAAGTGGCAGCTGAGGTTTCTAGCAAAAATGCAATAATATTAATACTGTATCATTTCTTCAGGGTTTACCGTTGTCCTACATAAAGAATACCTCAGTTGATCCTTAATCTCTCCCTGTCAGATAGAAGCGATATTATCTTCATTCAACAGACAACAAAACTGAGGTTCAGAGAGCCAAGTTTCTTGCCCAATGTCAAGCAAATGATAAGGCTGGACTCATGTTCAAGTTTTCTGACTCCAAATTCCAGGAATTTCCCAAAGGCATCTCACATTCCTCACAGGTGTGAAGTGAATGTGATGAAAACCACGCAGAGAGGCACGTATATAATTGGGCTTTAATTTCTCATTATTGGTCAAGGGACAAAATTCCCTTTAGCTCCCTGTAGTAAGATGTCACTTCCTAATTTGTAAGTATCAAGCTAATGGGCTCTTCCTGGAGTGAGAGTGACCTATTCTAGGAACAGACAACTAGAATCAAACAAGCTAAGGAATAAATTCCACTCTCAAAACCCAGGTAGGATATATGATTTAATACGTGTTCAGCTATGACTTCATTGGCATAATGCTCTCCTAATATCTGCTGGGCAGCAGATGAGCCTTGTGTAGCAGCAATGAATCAATGATATGTCAGGCACTCTGTTACATGATGTATATCCCTTACCTCATTTAAGACTTACAAAACTTTATCCCTTCTATAAAATGAGAATACTGAGATTTATAGAGTAACTGTAAGAGGACATTGGGTTAATTCTTCTACACCTAAGTTTGAAGTCAACCAGTAGAGGATGCTAAAATCTTTTCACTATTACTTGGTATACTTTTAGTATCAACTTACGTTAAATTAGCAACATTCTCTAATAACTAAAAGTGAACTTCCCAACACAAGACAAGAGCTAAAATTTAGTCTTTACAACAGTGCTGATAGGTAAGTATTTCCCCATTTTACAGCTAAGAAGATTAAGGTTTTCTAATAAGCCTACACAAATAGGTAAGTGTCAGTCCTGACATTCAAATCCAAGCCTTTAACTCTGGACTCAGTGTTCTTTCTACTTCCTCTTGGAGGACAGAATACCTGAGTTCCAGATCTGGATTGGCACTAATCAGCTGTGTATCCTTTGACAAGTCAATTAATACAGCTGGCCTCAATTTCATTGTCTATAACCTGAGGCACAGATTTACCTAATGTCTGAAAGGTCCCCTCTAGATCTGACTCTGGAACATAATTACCTGCCTGGGACTATGATGAATTAAATCAGTGAAAGTCACATAAGGTACACGGTCTTAAAAACATGACCATTGAGTACTATGCTATCTTGGATCCCAGGGACTTCTTTTCCTGACAGAGCTTTTGTTCACTGTGGTGAGTAAGATCTGCTGAAGGGTAGAGGAAATGGCCTGGGATTCAGGGCACCTGGCTTCACATTGTGGCTCCATCAATAACTAATGTAGGAACGTGAGCCTCAGCATCTACAGTCCATGATTCTGAAACTCACTCATGTAAAGAATGGCTCCAGTTGAACCACCATAAATCAAGACCAGCCCAAAGCCTTCTGAGAAGTGAAGGATGATCCTGGGAAAGAAAGTTCCTACAGGTTAGCACATGCCTGGAGAGTGGAGACACTCCTCTCTACTCTTCCTAATGTGATGTCATCTTGGTTAATGGGGGATGATAACAAGGGCGGCTAGTTCTTTAGAAGCTATAATGGACCTCTGCTTACCCAACTCTACTGTCTTGCAAATGTTAAAGAACGGTGGATGACCAGTCACAGAAAGGGTTGAGTCTGTGGCAATGAGCAGAGTGAAGCTGACTGAGCCTCATGGGGCTCCAACTCTGTATCTGGCACCAACTGCTCTGCTCTGCCAGCTGTGCTGCTGGCAGCAGTCCCTTAAATATATCTTGAAGTAAGCAAGTACTTCTCTGCACAGCCAAAGTGTATTCAGAAAACTACAATTCCAGGAAGGCATTACAGGAAAACTGAGGGAAAGCTCTGGAGTCAAACGGCCTGGTTTTGGACCCTAGGACTAGCTGTATAAAAGTATGCTACTAATTTGACCCTAAGCCTCTATTTCCTCAACTATAAAATGGAGATAATAGCACCTATTTACTGTGTTTTTATAAAGATTGAATTTATGGTTAGTGTCAAACTCCATGTTTGGCAAATAGTAAGTAGCCCACAAATAGTACCTGTTATTATTAACAACAATTCATCAATTTACATCTCCGAGCAGAAATAACTAAAGCAGCTCAGGGAAAAAAGCCCTGAAAAAAAAGTTAAAGTAAGGGTGACAAGTTCAAATATTCATTCTTAGACTGTCCTACCAAAATGGACACTATTTCTATTTCCTCTTGTGGTCCCCACTGAGATGAAGATACAGACCTTTTGGGGACTACTAGGGAGATCAGAGAAGTCTAGATTATAGGAAAGTTCGATTCCACCTGCTTGGCCCAAAAGTTATAATTCAACACTGAGAGGTACAGCGCAACATGAAAAACAATTACCTTCTCCTACTCTCAGTGTTGGAGACGCAGAGGTGGAGGCGGTGGACCGGCGCGGTGTTGACTGGGTAGATGTAGGTCCACTCGGATGAAACACGTCGTCCACCCCTGACTGTCCAGCCCGGGCAGGGCCGGCTGCACCTCCACCCCCAAACAGGTCACTCAGAAGTTCGGAATTGGTGGGAGGAGCCGCCGGTGAAGAGAAGTTCTTACTCACTGCAGACCCTTCTAGACCCAGAAGGTCCACGTCCTCAGTGGGTGGAGGGGCAGCTGGCTCCTGCTGCTTTTTGCTGGGCTTCCTGGCTCCATGAGGTTTGTCGCCATTGGCATTGCCATGTGGGCTGGAAAGGGTCAGAAGTTCATCATCCGACTGCTCACTTTCCTGATTCACTAGGGCAGCGTGGTCCTCCTCACAGAATGATTTCTCCGATTTCTGATCTAAGGAAGGCCATTATGCCAGGAAACAGTTAGTTACCAGCCACGGCATTATTGCTTTTTATTAGAGTCTATGTACATAACTTCAGAAAGAGAGGAAGAGAAGCCTGAAAAACACACAATGCTTTTAGACCCTTACCAATGGAAAACCTGGATGTATTTCACATTACATTCAATGACTACTTGTTGAGTATCTGAGAGGCAGTATAGCATAGGAGTGAAGAGCAAGAACTCTAGAATCAGCCTGAGTTTGAATCTCATCTCTGCTACTTACTGGCTCTGTGACACTGAGAAAGTGACTTTACTTCTCTGTGCCTTGGTTTTCTCCTCAGCAAAATGGGAGTAATAAATAGAACCTAGCTCACATTGACTATTGTGAAAATTACATGAGATGATATATGGAAAGTGCTCAGATCAATAGGAAGTAGTACTTAAGTGGTTTTTATTATTTTTTAAAATTACTACTATCATCATCATCTTCTTCTTTTTCCCAGCACTATGCTCGGGGCTTTGAAAAAAACATTATATCCTAGTCCTCTGCTGCCTCCTCTCACTTTTTCTTCTCCACGTGGCCTGCAGCCAAAAGCAAGGTCTTTCTCCCACAGTCTGGAGCAGAAGTGAAGCCCACACCTGATAAGTGAATAGAGGGAACGGCTCTGCTTAGGATGGTCCTTACACCAACCTAGGAGGAGATCCTTTCTGCATAAAATGGGGCCTCTTCTGGGGAAGGAATGGAGAGGCTGGTGAGTGACTTTCCAGGCCCTCCTTGAAACAGATCCCTCTTTCTAACTCTGTTACTTACTGTCAGATGGACCCACGTTCCAAATCAAGTACAGATCCACATCCCTCATCCCCAATTCTGAAATGCAAAAAGCTATGAAAAAGGAAAGGTTTCCCTAAACTGGTGGAAAAATCTGACTGGGACTGACATGAAAGTTATTTACAGTCTTCATTGATTTCACTCAGGGTTATGAGTTATGTTTCACTACAGACATTTTCACATGTTTGATAACACACTGTCTGAGATGCCACTGGGGGTTCTAAGTAATATGCAGTTTATGTACCGCATCATCTTTCTAACTTGCAAAAAATTCTGCATTCCTAAACCCATCTGGCTCTGCTGGGTTCAGATAAAAGATTGTGCATATGTGCTTAACCTATTTTATAGCCTGATAAGAATGATTTCTAAATTACTTACTAAAATAGCAGTGGAGAGTAAAAGTAAAGTTTTCTTAAAAGCCTTTATGTGAGGAAGAAAGATATAGGTGAAACTAAGAGGGGGTTGGGAAATCTACCTGCTATCTAGATTTCACTGGGTATTCCAATTTTTAAAATGTTACTGGTCCCATTTCTCAGTAGAAAATTCTGAAAGCAAGACTTCGATTCAAAGGAATGCTGTGAACAATTTTTTTATCGAACATGGAAAACTCTGTGTAGGCAATGGGAATCCTGTCTTATGTTTACATGGCAAAGGAAGGTCAATCAGGAGGATTTTAAGTACACTATCACCAAAGCCAGTTTCCTACCCTTTTCTTAAGAAAGTCCTTACCATGGAATTCTACATCGAACTTTGCAGTTAACCTCAGCAAACTCTAAAACAAGGATGGCGAATGGGTATCGATCAGAATGCCAATGCTAGTCTACTAACGGTAGCAGTCTGAAGTGTCACATCGGGAAGGATTCTAAACACATCTCCAGGTTTGGCAAAAAAGGATACTGTGATCGAGCCCAATTTCTGCCAAGGTTGTTAAAGCAAGTAGCGGAGATATGTAGGCAAAGTTTTGCCTTCCCTGTCCCAGGGGAAGCTCACCTCTGCCCTGCTAGTGGTTAGAGCCCTGGGCGGGGTGGGTGGAGTAGTGTGCCAGGTTTTATATTTTTAAGGGCAGGAGATAGAGTCCTTTGATAATTTCTTTGTGTGTCAGCAGTGTAAAGGGAGATCCTAGAAAATATCATGATTATTCATAAATCCAGGAAAGATGTGATCCAAAACACTGCATAGATAGAAAAGATAAAGTTCAGCTTAAAATGGCCTTTGGCATCAATCTAAGACATCCATGGAGTTCAAAGCAGGGAAGCTCCTGATCTGGAAAAGGAATGAGCAGGAAGACTGTGAAACAAAGACGACCCTAGATGGATGACTTCCAAATGCTGCTTTACTTTAGGCTGCTTCGAGGACGCATCCTCTTTATATATACAAGAACCACATAACTTAACCACCTAACCATGCAACTTGGAAGAAATGCTTAGAAGTACCTTGCCAACAGAGAGTGGAAAAGAAGCCGCCTTGCCCAAAATGTCTGGGGTTGTCTGGAGGGATGTCTATTGGAGCCTGTCCTATAAGACAAAAGACATCAAGGAAGCACAGGAAATAAGTCAATGTGAGAAATCACACAGAGGCTTCGTCCTGAAAACAAAACCACCAGGTGACTCATACCTCCTAAGACCAGAGTATCTTGATGCTCCTGGTGAGAAGAGAAGAGGATGCTGGGGTTGACATCTTTTGTGCAGTAATGTTCCCATGGGGGGGTTAAGTCTATCACTTTGTCATGGGGCTGTAGTTCCACATCCAGAGTCACCTGAAATAGCTGAGGATATTTTTCTGGTACATCACATGCATCCAACTCAGGCCTAAATAGGGATTTCAAAGAATAAGATCAGTGAAAAACAATGAAACCAGTATGATGTTCGGCACAGAAACCATTGTAGATTGATTCTTAGTTTCACTCTGAGACGCATTTCTAGGGAAAAATCAACCATTAACCAGATGAGAGACTTTACTTTTCTGAGTCTCAGTTTCCTTATCTAGAGAAAAGAGGAAAATAATGCCTACCCATAGAATTTAAATACTACTGCATGTGAAAGCATTCTAGATAGCAGGGTGGATATATCCAGACAGTAAGCACTGGCAGGACCAAATCAGTTGTTAAAATAGTGAAATAAGCCCAGAGCTACCACCTTGAGCTCTTGAATGTCTACTCCTAAGCTGACCCCAGCAACTCCCACCTATCACCCCACCTTCAGCCACTCCCTTGAGTTCTCTAGGCCACACTTTAACAATAGCAACTAAGGGTGCTATAATATTTGGTGCAGGGGGTCCCCCAGGACCCTGCTTCAGTGCTGTGGCCTGGCACCCATTCTGACTGGTCATTGCTCATATCACACTGCTGATTCCACTGCCTTCCGTGTTGCAAAACACAAAGGGATACACAGACGCAAAGGATCACGGTATTGAAACTTTGTTCCCTCTTTGTTCACTCTTGTTCCCTCAGATGGTATTTTAGACCTTTCAATTTGAAGTCTGATCCACTTGTGTTTAGGACAAATCACACCCAGCTGAAAGTTATAAAATGCAACCAGCCTCTGTATGTCGCTAAGCCACACGCTACAGCCCTGAAGCACAGGATTTGGGGGGAAGCTACAGCATGGCACTGATGAGCCTTTAGCACTTGACTCCTAGCATTTCACAGCTGCTTGGATTGAAAAGGGATTTTGGCCCAAGTAGCACTCACTTGGTGAACTTTAAAACTGTTGTGTCCAGTGGAATGAATCCAGTATGAAACTGAAGCTGGAATATCTGAGTGTTGGTCACCTAAAAATACAAGAGAAGCACATTACAATCAACCACTGAAAAGGGAATCAGATCAAAAGATTATGTTTGGGGGAGTCATACACCATCAACTGTTTCTATAGCGTCTTTGTTTTCTATGAATATTAAACAACCTCCTCATTTGGAGCTGACCCAGGTTCATTTCTAGCCTCTCCTCTCCACGAACTCTGCCTTGGCAAGCCATTCCTTTATCTGCTAATGCCCTATGTTCTTACACCTTGCAAACTTTGACTCATCCCATTCCCTCTGTCCAGGATGCCCCTGCTCCAACCGCATGAACTCATCCTTCAAGGACCACCTTGAAAGGTCACATCCTCTGTAGCCTTTCTGAACCACCACTGGATAAAACAAACTGTTCCCATTATGACATTTCATCCTACCTCTACAATGGTAGTGGATATTTGTACATGTGTGAATTTCACCTGAGCTCCTTAAAGGCAGAGATACAGTTTTACTCTTGTCAATCCTAAACCCCTAGGCAATGACTGGCACACAGTATGTACTTAGCAAATATTTAATGAATTAAAATACAATTACTTGCTATGAACATTAGGGTGCATATACCTTTTTGAATTAGTGTTTTCATTTTCTTCAGATAGATACCCAGGAGTGAAATTGCAGGATCATGTGGTAGTTCTACTTTTAATTTGGGCAAGGGGGCGGGGGGACTCCATACTGTTTTCCATGTTGGTGTAGCAATTTACATCCCCCCCAACAGTGTACTAGGGTACCCTTTTCTCCACACCTTTGCCATAGTAACACTTGTTATTTCTTGTCTTTTTGATAATAGCCATTCTGATGGGTGTGAGGTGATAACTCACTGTGGTTTTGATTTGCATTTCCCTGATGATTAGTGATGTTGAGCATCTTTGCATGTGTCTGTTGCCCATCTGTATGTCTTCTTTGGGAAAAAAGGCCTATTTAGGTCTTCTGCCCATTTTTAAATCGTGTTTTTTTGTTTGTTTTTTAACATTGAGTTCATAGCAGCATTATTCACAACAGCCAAGATATGGAAGCAACCTAAGGGCCCACTGACAGATGAATGGGTAAAGAAGATGTAATATATGGTTATTACTCAGCCATAAAAAAGAACGAAATCTTGCCACTTGCAACACAATGCATAGACCTGGAGGGTGTTATACCTAGTGAAGTAAGTCAGACAGAGGTAAATACTGTATGCTTTACTTATATGTGGACTCTGAAAACAAAACAAATGAACAAACATAACAAAACAGAAACAGACTCACAGACACATGGAACGAACTAGTGGTTGTCACAGGGGAGAAGGGTGAAATAGGTGAAGGGGATTAAGAGGCACAAATTACCAGTTATAAAATAAATAAGTCACCCGCCCATTTTTAACTGGGTTGTCTGTTTTTTTGATATTAAGCTCCATGAGCTGTTTGTATATTTTGGAGATTTATCCTTTGTCCATTGCTTCATTTGCAAATATTTTCTCCCACTCTGAGGTTGTCTTTTCATCTTGTTTATGGTTTCCTTTGCTGTGCAAAAGCTTTTAAATTTCATTAGGTCCCATTTGTTTATTTTTGGTTTTATTTTCATTACCCTAGGATGCGGGTCAAAAAAGATCTTGCTGTGGTTTACGACAAAGAGCGTTTTTCCTACAGTTTCCTCTAAGAGTTTTATAGCGTCCAGTCTTACATTTAGGTCTTTAATCCATTTGGAGTTTATTTTTGTGTATGCTGTTAGGGAGTGTTCTAATTTGATTCTTTTATATGTAGCTGTCCAGTTTTCCCAGCACCACTTATTGAAGAGGTTGTCTTTTCTCCATTGTATATTCCGGCCTCCTTTGTCATAAATTAGGTGACTATATGTCCATGGGTTTATCCCTGGGCTTTCTATCCTGTACCACTGATCTATATTTCTGTTTTTGAACCTATTTGTAGGGCAGGAATAGAGACGTAGATGTAGAGAACGGACATGTGGACATGGGCGGGGGAAGAGGAGGGTGAGATGAATTGAGAGACTGGGTTTAACAAACCACTACATGTGTAAAATAGCCAGCTAGTGGGAACCTGCTGTATAGCACAGGGAGATCAGCTCGGTGCTCTGTGACAACCTAGATGGGTGGGATGGTGGGGGGTGGGAGGGAGGTCCAAGAGGGAGGGGATATATGTATACATATAGCTGATTCACTTCATTGTACGGCAGAAACTAACACAACACTGTAAAGCAATTATACTCCAATAAAAAATAAATAAATAAATAAGTCACAAGGATGTAATGTATAGTACAGGGAATATAGTCAATATTTTATAATAACTGTATGGTGTGTAATCTATAAAAATAATGAATCACTATGTTGTATACTTGAAACTAATGTAACATTTTAAGTCAACTGTACTTCAATAAAATTTTTTTAAATGCAATTACCTGTAGCGTTATTTGTGATATCCAAACGGTGGCAATATCGTAAATGTTCATCAAATGATGAAGAGATTAATAAAAGCTATATAACCGTACAATGGAATATTATCTGGGTATATAAAGAAGTGCTGATATATGCTACAACATGGATGAACCTTGAAAACATTAGGCTAAGTGAAAGAAGCCAGTCACAAAAGACCGCACATTGTATGATTCCATTTACATGAAATGTCCAACGTAGGCAAATCCATAGAAACAGAAAGTAGATTCCTGGTTGCCTAGGGAATGGAGGAGGAGGAATGGACAGTGGCTGCTAAGAGGTGTAGAGTTTCTTTCGTGGGTGTTGAAAATGTTTGGTAATTAGCGGTGCTGCACAACTCTTTGAAAATACTAAAAATAACTGTACACTTCAAAAGGGTGAATTTTATGTTATGTAAATTCTATCTCAATTTAAAAATTGGAAAAGTATGATTACTTAATCCCACATCCTCAATAGAAATATCTCCTCTCACCCCGATCCAAATAGGGCACTATAAAAAAGGCACAAGTTTCTAAAGAGCAAGGTTTGCTCTTTAGTCCTTGGGCTTCCATCTTCTGGCAAAACCATCTGGGCAAGTCAAAACCTCTGAGGCTTAGTTTCTTCCCCTGTAAAATGAAGGCAATGGGCGTTAAGTAATCTTTTTTTTTTTTTTTTTTTTTTTTTTTTTGCGGTACATGGGCCTCTCACTGTTGTGGCCTCTCCCGTTGCGGAGCACAGGCTCCAGACGCGCAGGCTCAGCGGCCATGGCTCACGGGCCCAGCCGCTCCGCGGCATGTGGGATCTTCCCAGACCGGGGCACGAACCCGTGTCCCCTGCATCGGCAGGCGGACTCTCAACCACTGCGCCACCAGGGAAGTCCTGCAGTTTTCTTTTTTTTATTGAAGTATAGTTGCTTTACAATGTTGTGTCAGTTTCTGCTGCACAGCAAAGTGATTCAGTTATACATATTTATACATTCTTTTTTATATTCTTTTCCATTATGGTTTATCACAGGATACTGAACATAGTTCCCTGTGCTATACAGTAGGACTTTGTTGTTTATCCATTCTATAATAGAATAGTTTGCTTCTGCTAATCCCAAACTCCCAATCCATCCCTCCCCCACCTCCCTCCCCCTTGGCAACCACAAGTCTGTTTGCTATGTCTGTGAGTCTATTTCTGTCTCTTAGATAAGTTCATTTGTGTCATATTTTAGATTCCATATAAAAGTAATATCATATGGTATTTGTCTTTCTCTTCCTGGCTTACTTCATTTAGTATGATCATCTCTAAGTTCATCCATGTTGCTGCAAATGGCATTATTTCATTCTTTTTTATGGCTGAGTAGTATTCCATTTTATATATATATATATATATATATATATATATATAAAAAATCGAATTTTTATATATATATTTATATATACATATATACACCACACTTTCTTTTTCTTTTTCTTTTTTCTCTCTGAATTGGGTCTTCGTTGCTGTGCGTGGGCTTTCTCTAGTTGTGGCAAGAGTGGGGGCTACTCTTCGTTGTGGTGCGTGGGCTTCTCATTTGCGGTGGCTTCTCTTGTTGCGGAGCACGGGCTCTAGGCGCGCGGGCTTCAGTAGCTATGGCATGCGGGCTCAGTAGTTGCGGCATGTGGGCCCTAAAGTGCAGGCTCAGTAGTTGTGGTGCACAGGCTTAGTTGCTCCGCAGCATGTGGGATCTTCCCACACCAGGGATCGAGCCCGTGTCCCCTGCATTGGCATGGGGAGTCTTAACCACTGTGCCACCAGGGAAGTCCCTCTACCACATTTTCTTTATCCATTCATCTGTTGATGGACATTTAGGTTGTTTCCAAAGGTACTCTTTAAATGTTTTTTCTGATTCTAAAACCAGAAGTCACTCAAGCCCAAAGTGATGTACACTCCTATTAAAGGATCAGCTGAGCTTATATCATAATTCTTTCTGAAACCATACCTTAGCCTGTAACCGGCTTCCAATGGTTGACCTCAAGTGATACATGGAAACAACCACATCTCCTTGCACAGTGATGCTCAAGGGAATGAAGATCTTTCCATCTTGGACACGGTACTCTCTTTAAACAGAGACAAAAGCATACACTGAGAGAGAGTCTAGTCTGGCACAATAACACAGGTATACAGGCAGTCTTCTGTGGCTCTGGCCAAGGCACCTGTTGGCCCTGAACCCAGGAACCATTTCTTATCTTAAGCAAAGTCAGGAGCACAGCAAGTGCCAACTGGATGCAAACTGGTTCTGCCACAGGATGCCACTGGTCTTATGCCAGGTCCTCTCTCTCGAACCCATCCTGGTTTCTAGATAAATCAATTGCCCATTAGCAGAAAACGTTTTCCCCAAATACATGTAGCCCTGATGTATTTACCTTGCCCTAACTGTAAATTTATGATAAAAACAGAGAGAGAACAAAGAAGTCTAACTGAGATCAATACAGAAACAGCAGTGAGATGCTCTGTGAGTATCTCATATACCAATTTTGAAATGCAATCTATTTCCAATCAATTTCATTGTCTGTTATCATCTAGTCCCTTCTTCCATATCTCCCACCACCTCCCACTGGTACTTGCTCTTTATTACAGAGTCTATAACTTTTTAATTATATGACCATCTACCTAGTTGCTCACCTAGAAACCTCATTCGTTCCTGATTCTTCCATTATCGTCACCAATTCTTATCAAGGTCATCTCCTTCTTAAGTGTCCAGGTCTTCTGCCCTACACCACTGTCTGAACCCTTATTATAGCTCATGTTAGTCCCTTAGTTTGTATCACCATTTGAAGGGGGGCTACGGCATCCCTTGATTTAATTGTGCTTTTCTATGATTACCACCTATATTGAACATTTTTTTAAAAATCAGGCATTTCATAATGTAGTCCTCAAAGGAAGAATAGGATCCAACTTACACAGGAATGGAGCAGTTCACAAGAAGAAATGAAGAAAAGTATCATGACTTACTTCATTCGTTCAAAATCTGCACAAGTTGTATATATTTTGGTTTCTCCAATCAGTACATCACAGTAAGGGCGACATCCATTTCTCTGCTTGTTGAAAAAAGGAACTGGACTGACAGTGATCAACTTAATAGTGAGAGGCTTGAAGTGAGGGCGGTAGGGTTTGTCTGCTAGGAGGTCACACATGTAGCCCAGGTACCTAAAACACAAGACAGACATTCTGTTGGTGCGACCACAGCAGAAGAAATAAGCAGTCGGTTTGCTAGAACGTTTGCTCTCATAAATTATTAACCTACAATAAAAATTGTTAATTCTTTAAACATTAACTGGCAAAAGAGAATGCTGCCGTAATTTAGGAAAGCTTTTATCTAGTGACACTGCTGTACTTCCCCCTGAAGAGCTGACAAAGGGGTATTTATTAAATGAAAAAGCTTATGGGCATTTTACACTAGCTCAATATTTGATCTAGCAGATTAAATTTATCAGTTAAGGGCTAGCTTTAGAAAAAATATCAGAATTTATCATCAGACGCAGTTTTAACCCAAGAGGAAGTAAGGAGATGCAGTTTAAATAAGAGAAAGAAGAAACTGTGCCCAAAGAGAGAAGACAATACATCGATTATATAAAAAGGTTTTTCCCCTTTTTTGGGAACATGATACAAATTAGACCCTGTCTGCGCCAACCCTGCACCTAGCTGACTTTACCTCCTGTGGGATGGCGAAAGTCCGATTCCTGGTCGCTTTGCGTAGAGTAGTCGAACAGCTGGGCCAGGAGTAGAGTAGAGATTACAGAAAATGAACATAGCACCAACCAGAATTGATGATGCTGCCCGTCCATCCTATCAAAGAAAACGTATAAACTTGTCATAAACATGAGTCGGTCAGGCACTCAACACTGAGAGTGGCTGGTACTTGCAATTAAAAGAAAGAGGTGAAGGGTGGGGAGTCTGGGCGTGGCGTGTGGAGGACAGAAATCTTAACTACATGTGCCTGTCAGTTCAAAACTGTTCACCTGAAAACCCAAATCTATCCCAGCTATTTAAATCACAAAGCAGCAAGGGAAGACGGATTCTTAGGATACAACTGACTCTCTGCTAACCTAAGAAACCCAGCAATATAAATTAGATTTGTACATATTTGCTGAAAAATAATCTAGGTTTCAAAGTAACTTTGGACTTGTAGGCTCAGAATAGTTGAGGTCTCTCAGTGTAGGGTGAAGGTAAAGAGTTCTCAGGTTAGGCAAATACTGCTTTTTGGAATATGCGATGTGTGTATTTTACCCAAAGTTATGTTCCTAGATGGATATAAAATAAAGAAGCTTCACCTGATTCAACCGCACTCAGTAAAGGAATGCAAGCGATGACATTCCTGACAGATGGTGAGCAGCCTCTTCTAGAAAACTTTAAGTGACAAGGAGCATCCTGCTTCTGGACGGACTTCACAAAGTTCTTCCTTATACTTGAACATGCTGAGTTGCAGTCTATTCCACTCAACGATCCTCATTCTTCCTTCTCTCTGGACAAAGTGTAAACCTACTCCTTTCTCCCTGGGACAACCCTTCACATATCTGAAATACTCTCCCTTTCCATCAACTTTTCTATTTTCCAGGTTGAAAACATACCCAACCTGTGATAATTTTATGTCACAACTTGATTGGACTGAGAGATGCCCAAAGGGCTGGTAAAACATTATTTCTGGGTGTGTCTGTGAGGGCGTTTCTGGAAGAGATCAGCATTTGAATCAGTAGACTGAGTGGAGATTCACCCTCACCGAAGTGGGCTGGCATCATCCAACCTGTTGAGGGTCCAAATAGAACAAAAAGGCAAAGGAAGGGAGAATTCTCTTTGTCTTCTTGAGCTGGGACCCCCATCTTCTCCCTGTTCTTGGACATCAGAGCTCTTGGCTTTCAGACCTACACCAGCGGCTCCCTTGGTTCTCAGGGCTTCAAACATGGACTAAATGTTACCACTGGCTTTCCTGGTTCTCCATCTTGCAGGAGGCAGACTGTGGGACTTCTAGGCCTCCAGAATCACTTGAGCCAATTCCTATAATAAACCTCCTCTTACCTATGTATCTCTACACATATCCTGTCAGTTCTGTTTCTCTGGAGAACCCTGACTACTACACAATCCCTTCAATTCTTCCTCATTTGATGTTCCATTTTAAGAGACATCATCTTTCAGTGGACTTCCTCTTAACAGACTCCAGTTTTAAAACAACAGCCTTAAATGTGCTGCCCAGATGTGAAATGCAAGATATAAGATGTGCTCTGACCAAACTAGAGAGGAAATATCATCTTCCTTAGTGTGGTAAGAACCCTCTGCTTTTATTAACATAACCCCAGGCTAAACTAGTTTAAATGTAAGCTAAATCACACCATGAGCTCTTATTGATCTTTCTATTCACTAAAACTGTTAGTTCTTTTTCAAATGATGTGTTAATGGACAAACACACTTAATCTTTTAGAACCTGAATTCAGGACTTTACATTTACCCTGTGTTTAATTTCACACTGGTAGTTTCTATGAAATGACCCATCTGAGAAAACTGAGAAGCTTGCCTCCACATTTTCAAAGCTGTAATAAAAGGGCAACCAAATGCAACCTTTTCCTGGGAGGATGCTGATCCATTAGTCACCTATCTTTGGAAGCAATATTCAGCCAATAGTTGTCTAAATGTCTAAAAATTTAGCCCCAATTTCTCCATCTTGAATATAAGAAATGGGGAAATATCTCGCAGGACTCCAATAAACTATCTCTACTAATCTATTCGTCTTGTTCCGAAAGTCCAGTTGGTTTGATATGTGTGTTCATAACAAATCGATGTGGACTCCTTTTTTCTAAGAGTCTCAAATCATCTGTGCACAAACTGTGTTCGAATTTCGCCTTGAATTGCCATCAGGCTCATCAGCCTGTAACTTTCCAGGATCAACCTCCTCCATCTTTTGGAAAAAAAAATCTCCTCTCCTTTCTTCACTGGCACTTTTCTTCCTGTTTCCTCATACTGCGTAAGGAACCCATAATTGCTTTTCCAAGTGCTTTTAGCATTCTGTCACATAATTTAAGTCTAGAGAGTGGATTATTTTTAAGTACTGTGACGCTCTTTTACTATCTCCCTACCTCTCAGCTTTGTCTTAATTATCAGCGTTACTCCCTTTCTAGCTTGACATCTGTTCCCCCGATGAAGGAACAGAATAAAGGACTTAAGATTATACCGTGTGCCTCCAGCATTTGCTGTTGTCCTTATTCCAAGGACAGTTTTTTTTAAAAAGACATTTTTCTCAATCTCAATTCTTTTTAGAATTTAGTCTTCCTGACACTCTTTTAACAGGTTCATGGCTCTTAGATATGTGTTCCCTCCTTTTATCAGCCATGCAGGTCTTTTTTAAAGTTTTCTTAGTTTTTTTAATTAAAAGATGAATATATGATTATTTTTAATAAAACAGCAGTATATATAGGATAAAAATAAATGCTCCCACCTCCAGCTGCAATTCCACTTCCAAAGACTTGGTGCAGACTTCCAACTCATGCATGTCCTTTTTCAGTAAGCCTAGAGAGCAGGCTATAGGGTCTTCACTCTTTGTATGTCTCTTCTTTTTTCTTCTTCATTGGGTTTTTATTTGTTATGATTGTATCATTAGAACTGGGAGCCTCTGGTCTCTCTCGAGCCATCTTCTCTTACAAAGCTGCCAGACCTAGGCTCGCTGAACTTTTAGGAAGTTCTCGAGTGAAGAAAAAAATCACCAAAGTACCTAAAGGCTGCTTAGTCTCTAAAAATAATCTGTCCTTTATACAATCTGTTCTGTCTCTGAAAGGAAAACCCTTTGGCCTTTCACATTAAACTCCTATGAAACACCAAGTGTTCTTCTTTTATTACCAAGAATTTGGGGATGTGAGATGGAAAGAAGAAAAAATCTCAGCTTTCATCTCTCTTTTATCCAACTAGCTCTCAAGAAAGGGAGAAAATCATCAACTAAGATTATAGCAAAAAATACACCTTGAAGTTTATAGAAGCAATGAATAGTTCTAGTATTTATGCTCAGATTTAATTTGTGTGTTCATTTCTTTATATATCCAATCGCTTATTCAAATCTTCCATACCTTGTGACTTTCTGTTCGAATAGAAAAAAAAAAAATCCCACAAGGACTCAGAGGCAAAAAATATACAAATCAATTTTCACTGCAAAGTAAAGGAGCTGTTACAGTGGACGATTCCTGGACTGAATGTCAATATTATGACATAGTGTGAGTGTGTTTTGTGTTTGGTAATTGCAATCACTGTTGCTTTTGTTGTGGTCATCCATTTACAATGCTTGGTATCAGTTTATTTATCTCTTATAAAAATAAAATACAGTGTTAAAAAAAAAATCTTTCATACCTGGGATTCCAAAGTAAAAAAGGCACAGTTCTTGCCCACAGAATGCTAACAGTCTAGTGGGGAAATAGGCAGGCCACCAGATTATGATGATGCAGTATATTAAATGCTTAAATCCAAAGACATTTAGATATATAGGTTGAATGTCCATATTGTCAAAAAAGATTTTACCTAAAGTTGAGTTTTAAACAATAGGCAAGAGCCCTCCAGAGGAAGGGTTGGGGAAAGGGACTCTAGGAAGTCAGTGGTCAGAAAAATCATCAGTCCCACTGGGAATTGCTATAAAATACAGTCAATCTATGTGACTACTTATAAGGGCATAGATGTCTTTTTATTTCATTTTTATTCAAACATAAAGGTAAGAAAAGAATATTCCAGTGTGCTTATGTCAATTCTATTCACCCAAAACTCAATGGCATTTTTGCCTAGCACACACAGCTCTTGTTTCTATCTCCTTTATAATAGTTAGCACATTCCAGAGGCCCTGTATTATGTGGGTTGTATCATATCTGCCTCTCCCACTGGTATTCGAGCTTTAGGGCAAGAATAATAAGTTTTCCCCTCATTTTATATCCCTCACATCACCTAATTCCTAAGTGGGTCCTTAAGAAATGCTTATTCAACTTAAGCACTACCTGGTTCACCAGTCTGTGTAAGGCCATTTGTATTTGACCAAACCAAACCAGCACGAACGATAGCCACAACAGCAACAAGAAAAGGTTACTCACCAAGCAATGGACAACACAGACGTTTTTGGGATTCTGTAGTAGCCAGTTATACATATTCCGACACACAGCAAAGAGGTTGTGCAGACTGGGGGCCTGCCTGATGGGCCAACTGCATTCTGAGACCTAAAGGAACACAGCGGAAGGAAATGAATTCGCCAAGCGACTTCCTCTCCATGGGCAGGTAGCACACCAAACAACTTCTGGAAGTGACACTACATTCTCTTTTAATACAGCAGAAAGAGTTGGGAACAGGGTCCAAACACAGAAAGAAGAGTTTAATCCTGCAATTTTTTTAATTTAAAAATTCTGTTTCGGTAAATATATTTTGAAATATTGGGCTGGCCGAAAAGTTCCTTCGAGTTTTGGTAAGCTCTTACGGAAAAACCCGAACGAACTTTTTGGCCAATCCAAAACATTTTAAATTAAACTAGATGATTTAACATACATATTTGGATTTTTAAAGTTTCCAATATTTGGATTTCAAAGGTTCAGTGTTCCACTGCATTTAACTTCTATTTAGTATAAAATGTTTTGACCTGCCTACTAGATGCTTAATTATAGGATTACAATATAAATCCTGCACTATCCCTAATTTTATCCAAGATGATAAAAGTGAAAACACGAAAAGGTGCTGCTGAATAAGCTAAAGATAGGCTTTTTCAAGGGTCTTATTTCTTCCTCTTTTAATGAGGGAACCTACAACTCCATGGGGGCAACCTCTAGCATTTTTATTCATCTAACACACATGTTCATTTTAACACATTATAGGATATCAGCTATGTTCCTAGAATTCTGCTGGGCTCTGAACTGTACAACAGTCATATAAGACAGGTACTAATATGGTCTCTATTTTGCAGATAAGAAAACTGACTCTCAGAGGTTGTCTTGTCTAACGTCACACTGCTGGTCAGTACCAGCATTGCAACCCAGGTCTTCTGAGTATAAGTCACTTTGCTACAACAGTATACTGGTTGAGATTATCATTTGCCTCAAAATTCTAGGCATGAGCCTCAATCGATTAGGTATTTATTAATTTAACAGCAAGTAAAAACTTAGGCAAACTTCATGACCTCTCTAAGCCTTTCTCCATAAAATGTCATGAGTGATACCTACCTACCTGCCTCATAGGGTTGTGGCTGCTACATGAGAATGTATTTCAAGGGCTTAGCTCAGTATCTGACATACACAAAGTGATCAATTAATACTGGCTATCATTATTATTATTATTATTTTATCAGGTAACTGTCAGTGCAAAGCCCTAAGGTCAGATAGAGCTAGCTATGTTTGGAAAAAATGAATGAAACCCTATATGGCAAAATCATAGACTGAAGGGTCAGATCATACCAGGCCTTGTTGAGAACTGAGAGAAGTATTTAAGAAGGAGAGTGACTCTCACATTTTCCAAAGACCTCTCAAGGTCCAGTATGGAGAACAGATATAGATGACACAAGACAAAAGTCAGAGAGTACAGTCAGGTGGCTATATTAGGAATTTAAGTAAGAAATGATGGTGGCTTAGGCTGGATGAGTGGCAGTGGGACACACAAAGACTTGAGGGATTCAAAAAATAGAGAGGAAGTGGAATGCCTGTACAAGACTCAGGGACTGATCACAGGGTGGCAGTGCATGAGTATGGAGGGGTATGTGGAGGGGGAGGAATCAAGGATGACTGCTAGGTTTCCAGCCTGAATGGCTGGATAAAAGGATAAAAGGATGGCAGGTGCCACTGGCTGATACAGGGAATTCTGGAGAAAACAACAGGTTTTATACAGATGGCGTCATCAGAAAGTGTCTGCAACACTAACACCACGGGTCTAAGAAAACCCAAACGTCCCAAATTCTTTACATTTAAGAGTGGGGAGAGAGAGGCAGGAATAATCTGTTTGGTTCATGCTTTTCTAGTAACTAGATAATAACTAGTCAAAATATAAGTGGGAAATTATCTGTGGTCTCTAGAGCTGACACCTGAAAGCAAACACACAGAGTTTCTCTCTCTCTGTGGCTGCCAAAAAACCCATTCTTTTTGGTTAATTTGTAACTTTTTTCCTACAAAATGATTGTGGGTAGCGTCAGGGGACCTTCCAGGTTATTAATTTTCCTAGACCTTTGAGAATGACAGGTATAGTTTATTAAACAAAGTAGAGGAAATGCCTAACAAAGCTACCAAACAATCCAGGGTGACCCAGTATTGGGCCTCTGTCGATTTAAACTCCATAACAGCTTGCCCCTTTCACCCAACATGACTTGGGTCTATTTCTGGCCGATTCTTTATCCTCAGATAGATTCCCCATTGACAAGTTCTCAAGGAATGGAAATAATGTATTGATTAAAACCAGAATAATTGGGAAGAAAAATTTTGCCATCAGAGGAATTGCAAAATATACTTTTATACAAGCTGCTTCCTGCCTGTGATGTTTTTCTTTCCCTTGGTAAATTTCTATTCATACTCCAAAGCCGAAGTTCAAGTGTTCTCTTGTCTCCCACAGTTTCTCTAACACCCACAGGCAGAAGTGCTTAGTCATCTCAGTCATCTTTGTCCATTTTCACCTGTTATAGCTTTCACCAGTAGAGCAAAATGGTGAAGCCACAGTTGGGTTTTCACCTTAGCTTTACCACTTACTACCTGATTCACCTTAGACAAGTTGCTAACCTCTCCAAGCCTCAATTCTCTTGTGTGTAAAATAAAAATGGTGGTAAGAATTAAGGAGCACAATGTAAACACCGTAAGTGCCAGCTTATTGTATTCAAATTAACTGTTTATGTCTGTCTCCCCCTCTAGACACTAAGCTCCATGAGAAGAGAGACCATTTTTCATTTTTGTAACCCAAGTCCAGAGTCCACGTGCTAGTCCAATGGCAGGCACTCAGTAGGTATTTGCTGAGTGAATCAATGAGTGAAAGAACGAAGAATGAACCCTATTTGGCAATCCCTTTTTTTTTTTTTTTTTGTGGTACGCGGGCCTCTCACTGTTGTGGCCTCTCCCGTTGCGGAGCACAGGCTCCGGACGCACAGGCTCAGCGGCCATTGCTCACGGGCCCAGGCGCTTCGCGGCACGTGGGATCCTCCCGGACCGGGGCACGAACCCGCGTCCCCGGCATCCACAGGCGGACCCCCAACCACTGTGCCACCAGGGAAGCCCGGCAATCTCTTCTTATAATAAGATTTGTCTTTGTCTACATGTAAAGTACCTTGAGGAAGGAACCGATTTTGTTGTTTTTTTAAGTTGCGACCATGTAAAAGTGTAGGAAATTTGTTTTCTCAGGCAGTATCTTTAAACCTTTTAGAAACTGTATGTCACTCCTACAAACACTAAATGTCAATATCTGAGTCTCAGCTAAAAGCTGGCTAAATTGTTCTTAGCACAATAGGCTAATTGTTCAGAATCATTAAACCAATCAAGTAAATAATATTAATTTAAAGTACTGCATAATTACATATTTACTTGATATATAATTATACTCCATTAAGCAAACATACAATTAGAATTTTTTAAAAGCATGTGCTCTGTCTAAAGGGGAAAAACATTTAAGGCATCAACAAAATCAAAAAAATTTTTTAAACGAATTCAATCCCTGCAAGTGATTTCTGTAGCTCTGTGAGGTTCACAGCTTCATGCAATAAGCACAATCCTTGGGCAGGTGACACTTCATGATGCTGCCTCCAGTCTCTCTGAACCCCTCCCGGAGCTGTAGAGCATCAGAAAACGCCATATGGATTACAGGCTGCCATGACACCACCCAGTGGGAAAGGAGGCCAGAACAGCACCAGGGCTGGATGCCATTTGGTTTTCATCTTTCTGTCTCCCCAAGCACGAGATAAGAAGACAGAAGCATCCCATTTGCTGAGCCTAAGAGCAAAAGGGGCTACGGAGAATCAGACTGAAGAGCCATATCCAGTGTCTTAAGAACCTGACACCATTTTTGGAGGACAGGAGTACTTCAGGCGATAATTTATTTGGCATTTTATTATTATTAATGGTAATTATAGCTTCCACTTACTGAATGTTTACTCTAAGCCAGACACTGCTATCAAATGTCTTCCTTACAGCAAACCTAAAGAAAAATTTTCTATTTGTGAGATAGGAATCCTTGTTATCTCCATTTTATACGGGAGAAAACCGAGCTTTAGATGAGGTGAAGTAACTTACCCAGGAAGAGGAACAGCTGAGATGCGAATCTAGGATAATTTTTAAAATTCAAAATTTGTGCATATTATATGAATTTCACCTCAATAAAAAAATAATAAAAGTTTGTATACTGTCTGATGATTATTAACTAGAATTCCATCTTACATTTGTGAGACAGTTATGGGATCAAGTGATGGCTATTTTTTTACCAAAGTTACTAAGACATTCAATTCACTGAAGGCTGCAGAACTAGAACGTGGGGCTTCCTGGTCCTCTGGCTCCCAGGCCAGGGATATTTTTCTGTCCCATTATTTCCTGTCCTTACACTGATGCACAGTGGCAGAGGACAGATGAATATAATCTATAAAGTCTCTCCGCTATGGCCAACTCCCTTCACCAACCAGCAAACCACAGCAGAAACAACTGGGAGCTATGGTGACCTCTTTGATGAATTCTGGAAGGAAAAAGGAAAAAAAAAAATGTGACCTTCAAACAATCCTTTAAGAAACCCAAGTTGATCATATATTTTCCTAAAATTAAGTTCTTTGCAAAGAGGAAGAAATTCTACAAGATTATGCAGTTTAGAAATAGTCGAAATAAAAGAAGATTCTAAAAGAACCAGCTGGGTTTATCTTTTCAGTGCTACTAACTGGGCTCCTTCAGCACACCCCTTCCTGGTGAGACAGAGGAAGGAGGCTCAAAGTGGCACTGGAATAGCATTATCAGAATGTAAGAACTTTAGGGCAGGCTAGACTTGGTGGCCATTCATCTGCTTTTCCACTTATTGCCAACAGCAACACCAAGAAATGTGTAAAGCAGTAGTTCCTGACATTCCAGGGCAGAGCTATAAAACCTTCTGTGCAGAAATGGAACCAGTGCACACACACGTACACACAGAGTAAATGGCTATAGCGTTTACTTGGGGGATGATGAACAAGGTTTGGGTATAGATACTAGTGATGGTAACAGAATATTGTGAGTGAATTTAATGCTGCTGAATTGTACACTTACAAATGCTTAAAATGGTAGGTTTATGTTATGTGTATTTTCCCACAATAAAGAAAAAACAGGAGTGAAAACAGACGGTTAAACTCTCTGAAGCCCATGCATGGATCGAAATATACAGTGGAACCATGTCTTTTAAACTCAGATTCAGAACATCTGGCTTAGATGATGCATCTCATTGGTCTACAGGACTTCACTGTCAACATCAGGATGTTTATTTCCTCAAGGTAGATACTGGCTAAGAAGAGTCAAAACACTGACATTCAATATCTCCTCTGCAGTCCTGAATAGGTATTCTAGCACTCTGAATGAAGGGCTATCTGCCATGTTTTGTTTTAAGTCAAATCCTCTGCTAAAATTGAAACTAAACACAGAGTCCTATTTTAACATTCTGTTACATATGCAAATACTAAGGAATTGCTATTTAATTATTTCATATGATTCCTGTCAACCCATGTGGTTTCTAAGCCTAAAAGTGAATCAAAATACGGAGTGATGCCCCTCAGAAAAGTAAAATCTTCCTAGAAACAGTCTGTCTCTGTCACCACCGTCTTTATCTCCAAACACACGTCACATAATAAAAAGGTAAAATGACTGAGTTCAGGGTTCAAGGCATAGAGATATAGACACAGCTGGACTCCTGTGAGTCTATAAATAAAACCAGTCTTGTGTTTGGTCTTTTCCAACAGTGGTATTTATAGAAGCCTTGGCCATCTACATTTATTAAAATAAGAATTAGCTGCAGACCTAGCACTCCACTGGTCTGGAAGGAGGAGAAAATGATTTCAGGCCTCAAGGACTGGAAGATGAGAACCAAGAACACTTTTCTAAGTCATGCAACAGTGGGATGCAAATCAATTTGCGGTGTTAGTGCTGGGAAGAGAAAGGACTAGGAACTTGAAAAGAGATGTAGCCACATCAAAAACAGAGCTAAGGGGCTTCCCTGGTGGCGCAGTGGTTGAGAGTCTGCCTGCTGATGCAGGGGACACGGGTTCCTGCCCCAGTCCGGGAAGATCCCACATGCCGCGGAGCGGCTGCGCCCGTGAGCCATGGCCGCTGAGCCTGTGCGTCCGGAGGCTGTGCTCCGCAACGGGAGAGGCCACAACAGAGAGAGGCCCGTGTACCGCACACGCACACACACACACACACACAAAAAAAAAACAACAGAGCTAAGATGAAAATACTAAGGCTGTGGGACTGTCCTAAGATGCAACTGAGGGTTGAGGGAGCTAGGTCAGAGGGTCCTCTTCCAGTCCCCAGAGTTCTGGGACTATCTATAAAGAGCTAAAGGTGCAGTGCAATCCTGCATTTTAGGGGAAAGAATTGGAAAAGACTTGTGGCATGTGGAAATCCTCCCCTTAGCGAAATGTGGCGAACAAAGAAGGGGTGGGGGTGTGGCATGCGTGGCCTTTCAGGGAGTGGGAGCAGCTCATGCAAAGAGACTGTGCGTCTCCCCTGGTGGGAGCATGGTTCTCATACAGCGGAGAACGGTGAAAGATGAGGTAGAGAGGCACAGAGGCGAGATCTTGCGGAGCCTGGTAAGACACAGACTACAGTTTGCATGGAGAAGAAATAACCCCACCGCTTTCACCTAGACAAGACTCATGCGTCAAGGTCCAGCTCTCACTGCTGGCTCCCTTTACTAAACTCCCTCAGTAGGTACTGTAAATATTATTGTCTTTAGAACGTCCTGACTTCTCTCTCCAGCTAGGCTTAAGTGCCTTGAGAATAAGAATCAAACTATTTTTAGTTAATTAATTAATTAATTTTATTTTTGGCTGCGTTGGGTCTTTGTTGCTGTGCACGGGCTTTCTCTAGTTGTGGCGAGCAGGGGCTACTCTTTGTTGCGGTGCGCAGGTTTCTCATTGCGGTGGCTTCTCTTGTTGCAGAGCATAGGCTCTAGGCACGCGGGCTTCAGTAGATGCAGCACACGGGCTTCAGCGGTTGCGGCGTGTGGGCTCAGCAGTTGCGGCACGTGGGCTCTAGGGAGCACGGGCTTCAGTAGCTGTGGCGCATGGGCTCAGTAGTTGTGGCTTGCGGGCTATAGAGTGCAGCCTCAGTAGTTGCGATGCACGGGCTTAGTTGTTCCAGGGCATGTGGGATCTTCCCACACCAGGGATCGAGCCCGTGTCCCCTGCACTGGCAGGTGGATTCTTAACCACTGTGCCACCAAGGAAGTCCCAAGAATCAAATTTTTATTTGATATCTATGTGTTCAACAATTCTTGGCAGGCACATTCAATCTTCTGAGAGACATTTCTTAGCCATGCCAGGCACCGTTCCAGGTAGCAAATAAAATTAACGTGTTCCCTGCTCTTCTAGGGCAAGTGAGAGCAGTCTGGGGCAGATATTCCCTATGCAATTCCTGGTTTCTTTGGTAAGACTGTTAAGTCTGGTCACAAAATACATAGTTACACTAATTGATGCCTTTCTTTAAATATCTTTATAAAAGAGCTTGCTTTTATAAATCATATATACATATAAGAGATACCTTTATATGCATGAATGCTTCTATAATGATATTACACCCTTATTTACTTCCAGAGGGAAAATTTTTCAGATTATCATATTTCAAGATTAAATAAAATTTCTATGAAATATTATACAGGATGTTCCATGGTCCTCCAGTTATAAAAATGATGGCACGATGTGTATCACTGAGTCACTTTGCTGTAGAGCAGAGACTGGCACAGCACTGTAACTCAACTATGCTTCAATAAAAAACAAATCAGAAAAAAGAAAGAAAGAAAGAAAATGATGGCACTGAGTCTCCAAACAAGAAAAAATCAATTCAAAACATTTGCATCTGAATTAGAAATAAAATAGCTACCCACATTTTTATTGGATGCTAATTCCCTTGCTCTGAATTAGGTAATAGACGGAATAAGAGGTGGAAGGGCAGTTAACTACGGGGAATATTAAAGAGCTGCATTTGAAATCTCCGTTATAGAATGGGAATTGGGACGAAACCACTTTAGAATGGTTTTATCAGTGCTTCTCAGAGAGTGGCTCACAGGGCAACAGTAGAAGTAGCACCCAGGAAGTTGTTAGCAATGCAGATTCTCACCACACCCCTCTGCTGAACCAGAAGTGCCAGGCCCAGGTGTTTAACAAGCCCTCCAGGACATTCTGATGTACACTAAAGCTTGAGAACCACTGGGTTACCTCTTGCCTATTTTGAAAACACTCTGGGAAAAGAGAATCCTTCACAAAATTCTCCCTTATCTTACTGAACATTAGGGCAGAAAGTGGTCTAAGACAGCATACAGACTCTCTTCTAGTTTTTACTGATCAGGAAACTGACGTCCAGAGATTATTAATGGCAAGTAAAATTTGGAGCAAAATGTGTTCTGGCACCAAAGCTGAGATCCTCAATACACAGTACACACAACCAGCTATCATTTTGCATCGTTGAAATCAAGTTTCACTTAAAAGGGTCCATGTGTAAAACCCCTTTCTATTTATTAATAAATCCAGATGTAGCTGAAGAACCAATCATATCTAAAGGCTAAGGCAAGATTTTTGAAAATGTTCCTGAGAGAGAAAAAGCCTGATTTGAGTGAGTAAATCAAGAATTCAGTGGCCAGAAATATCAGGCTTAACATCAGATTCAAACCAAAGCCAGCTCTCACAGCTCCTTACCTAGACTGAAACTAGAACTATTTCTCTGCCTAGTTCCAAAAGCTCCTTGATAGGATAATCCAGGTTTCCAGGTAATACTGTCAGCCCTGAGTAATGGCTAAGACACATGCCTGTAGTCTTGGGCAAGTTACCTTGCCTCTCTGTGCCTCAGTTTCTCCATCTACTTCAGAGGACCGTTGAGAGAATTAATGAGATATTGCATGTAATTTTCCTGGAACACTGTAAATGCTCTAAAAATGTTGCTGCTGCTCTCACTGCTCTAAATATTAGCAATAGTATCACCAAACCTACAGTGTGGACTGTTTATGTGCTACACCTCACTTATGAAACACATACCTTTACCAAATGTCAGAAAGCTATTTCCATTAATACTGGTGTGTCTCTACTGGTTTAGCCACACTGCCTCATCGTGATGCCAAAGCAGCAATAAGGAAGGGTGAAAGGCATCATTAGTGCTCCAGCATAAGGGTCTCCAACTGCCCTACGTAGCAGTCGATCTCCACTGAGCCGCACAGCAATGTGCCCTAACAACTGAGCAACCAGCCACAGCTGATTTGAGGCCCTCAATTAGATGGTATCTTATTGACAGAGAAACTTTCCTACAAATATCCTCACCCGAGGAAAAGCCTCAGAATATCTCATAACAGCCTAATAAAAATTTTGTGGATAGAGAAGTGTCCAGAGTATATAGTTTTTCAGCTCCATGTGCCTAAAGGCAAAGGCTTTGAGGATAGCTCTTATGGGGGAAAATACCCTCTTATATCTTCAACCTTGTGATCAGAGCTAAAATTCCTTACCCTGCTATGAAACTTGGCAGTTCGATAAGACTTGGGCGACAGATTGTACACCGTGTAGTGGTCAAGATGTCTGGAATCCAAAAAGCTTCGAATGTCATCAACCTGATTTCTGAATCCTATGTCAACACTGTCCAGAGGAAAGGACATCACTGGAGGAAGGGTCACACAGAAAAAAAATTGGTTAAACAGGTCCGCTGTCGCGATGGGCAGCCATTGAAAGCTGAGCTACTGGGCAGTTAATAAACATGAGAAACTTACCAATAATTCTGGAGGTAACATAAGTGAAGTCTAAATCTCCCTTCGTGTAGCTAAAAGCAAGACAGGAAAGGGCACTCATTAAAATGATCCAAATGTCCCACGATTTCTCTCTCTCAATCACTTGCACATCATGACCTGGGACATTTCCATCCAGTAGCTATATTCTGACTTCCCTTCAGGCCTTCCCCCTAACAAGTAAGCACTGTTGATAGAAGACAGCCCACACCCTCAGGAGCATACACCTAGCGCTCCAAACAGGGCATGCAGCTAGTGGGTAGGGGAGGAAGTGATGGAGAAAGAACAAAGGACCCTTTTTTTTTTTTGCCTACCAGGCGCTAGTTGGGGATTGAAAGTAAAGGATACAATTACTGTTGAAAAAAATTAAAATGTTGATTAATATGTTGGACTTCACATTTGAATTTCTGATTTAAAACCACATATTTTAACTTAAAGTGACCCTACAACTGTCTAATTCCTAAGAATAAAAAAAGAATTCATATGGCCTGCTTGTAAAAGTTTCACACAGTAGAAGGGTAGAAACTTCTCCCAGTAAATAAGTTTTAAAGGGCTATTAAGATATGAAAACAAAATTCTGTTTTGATTACAATCCATAAGTATTGCTTATTTGGATTGCATGTGCATTACTGTCTCATTTAATTCTCAAACCACCTAAAGACATAAATCTTACCAGGGTATCAAAGCAAAGCTCAGAGAGGTTAATTAATTTGCCTTAGGTTAACAAGGGGAGATACTGCATTAGAATTCAGGATGCTGGATTCGAAAGCCAGGGATGGCAACCACTATCCTCTAACGTACCAAGGGGCCGAGTCCTCCCAGCCTATGCCTGTAGCTTCTGAAGGACTCAACTTTGCAGCTTCAATGGCATTCCTAGTCAATCAGATCCCATGCAGCTGCATCACAAAATTGATAGTCTTTGAGCCAGACAAGCAGTTGGCAGGTAATCAGATCCTTTGGGGGCACGGAGTCCATTAACTTAATGGGGAAGGACACACATACCTGGTAACAGATTGTATAACTCTGGAAGACGTGTCTTTGAGGGTGTCTTTCAAGTTGTCCTTTAGGTTACTGAAGAGCCTCCCTGCACCTCCTTTCACCATGTCAAAGAGACCTCCCCCATAGCTGGGCTCCATGTCTGGAGACGAGGCACCTGCCAGTGAAAATCAGAAAAAGAGGTAATAGCACAGACTACACAGGAAACCAATCCCTCTTTGTTCCTGAAACATACGCAGACCGTCTTCCGGAGTCTGGGACAGATATTCCTGCAAGTTATGTCATGCTTCCAGAACTTACTGACTCTGGGTTACAGACAGCAGTCTGCTGGTCCTCAGACGAGACCAAGGAAAGCCCCTCACCAAGTTCTAGAACAGAAACCTCCAGAGCTGCATATCCAATACTGTAACCACATGTGCCAACTGAGCGCTGGAAATGTGGTTAGTCTGAATTGAGACGGTGCTGTGAGTATCGAAGTGTCAAAGTGCAAAAAATGTAAAATATCTCATACTTTCTTTTACAATGATTACATTTAAAATGATAATATTTTGGATATATGGAATTAAATAGATTATACTATTAAATTAATTTCACCTGTTCTTTTTTAACGTGGAGACTAGAAAATTTTAAATTGTATACGTGGCCTGCATTATACTCCTCTCAGGCAGTGCTGAGGAAGAGCAGCAGTCAGCTGAGAAGTGAGTCCAGGGGCCTCCTCTGGCCTTCGATGGAGTTAACTGTGTTAGAAGACTCCTTCTATGGCTATCTCGCAAAGTCATAGTTCACTTCCATCCTGGGAAAGTATTTTCTGAAGGGCCCTTATAACAGCTTTTAAGCTTGAGTACGCATAGTGGTCACTGGTGTTATTTGTCAAGTATGTCAGGTTCTCCTCCCTGACAGTTTCATAAAATTGTACTTTCTGGCTCTTTGTGACTGGCTCTAGTCCAGAGCCTCTCAACCTTGGCACTATTGACCTTGGGGCCGAATACTTCTTTGCTATATGTGTGTTGTGGTGGCTGGCAGGGGGAGGGGTGGATTGTCCGGTGCATTGTAGGTCGTTTAGCAGCATCTCTGACCTCTGGTGACTAGGTAGCATCCCCCCCCTTCTCCAGCTATGACAGCCAAAATGTCCCTAGACGTTGGCAAAATTAGCCCTGTTTGAAAACCAGCACTCTCGTTTATAATGTGAGTGGAAATGTTGTGTGTCTCTCTCAGTCTGGAGCATTTAACTGTTAGGGTGAGATTATCCATAGTTCTCATTCCCATATATTCTCTCTCTCTCTCTCTCTCTCTCTCTCTCTCTCTCTCTCTCTCTCCATAGCAACCCACAAAGTCTGAGATTGTGGCTACTCTGTCCAGGACTCCTGGCTCCCAGAGTAACGAGCTTGTGGCAGAGCTCTCAGCTGACCCTTGATGAATATGTACCATGAATGAGGAATAACCCTTTATTATTAGAAGCTACCCTATTCCCATTTTAGGACTGTTCATTAACATAACTTAGCTTATAAAGATTGATACAGGAAGGAAGTAGGAATCTGTGTAGAGGAAGCTAATGTAAACAACAGCCAGGTAGGCTGTACAGACCAGCAGTCAAGAGCGTGAGTCACTCTTACCTGGGTTCTGGCAGGAAGAAAGATTCCTGACTGTAAAACAGGGATTAAAAATAGTGCCTACTTCATAGGGAAACATAAAATGAGTGTACCTTAAGCATAGTGCCTACCACATTTAGGGGTTAACAGATTGCAGCTATACTATTATTATGCCACACCCTGAAATTCCTATGTTGATGATATTTTTTAATCTTTGTTCACTTATCAACTCTTTGATGACAATGGGCAAGAATGACATCTCTTCTTTTTAGAAAATTGCAGTATTTGTTCTATACTTCAAAATATGTTAGGAGGATAGATCCCTGGATCTCAGGTACAGCAGAACACAGGAACTTATTTAGCTTACAAGAGCAAACCTCTGTAACTTTGACTCTGTTGCTGAATAAGCATCCTTCCGTGCTTTCCTCAGGACAAGGGGGGTGCATATCTATGTTCCAACCAGATCAGTTATTTTAAGTGACAGGTAGATGCATGCATGTGGACAATGGTTAAATGTGCTTGTGGAAAGTCTGGAGAGAAAATTTTAAAACAAACAAACTAATGAAGATGGATCTCACATTAAGTGTTCTTACAAAACAAAACCAGAAAAAAAAAAACAAGCCACACAAAGGAACACAAGAAACTTTTTGGACGTTGTGGTAGTGTGATGAGTATATGCATATGTCTAAACTCATCAAGATGTATACATTAAATGTGTGTGATTTTTGTATACCAGTTATACCTCAATAAAGCTAAAAAATTAATTGCAGAAAAAGGAAAGTTGGAGGAGGAATTTGTAGATTAAAATGTCTTAAAAGATAAATCAATAAAGTATAATGCATGGAACTTAATCCAAAGAAATTATAAAAAGTTAATGACATTTATGGGCAATTGGAATTGGAACAATTAACTGAGTATTTGATGTTAAGGATTTATTGTTAATTTCAGGTGTACTAATTATACTGTAGTTATGTTACATATAGTCTTTATCTTTTAGAATACTGAAACATTTATTATACATTTTTAAAAACTGCAATGTTTAACATTTAAAAAAATAAACAGAGAATAATAAAAAATACTCATGTAATTAGAACCTGAATTGCTAACGCTTATATAGCACTTACTATTTGCTAGGTATTATTCTAAACATTTTACCTACGCTCACTCATTTCACCCTCACAGCATACCTATGAGGTAGATAATATTATTTTTCCATTTTATACATCAAAAAACTGAGGCACAGAGGTTAAGCAACTTGTCTAAGGGTATACAGCTGGTAAGTCAAGGGCAGAGTTGGGATCTGGGCCCTACGCAAACCTTACAACCATATCTTTCTTCTCCTAATACTATCTTGAATTTAATATTTATCATTCCAAATAATTTCTTTAAACTTTTATTTCATATGTAGGTATCCATAGGCAATACATTAATATTGTTTTTCACACTTTCAAACTATATATAAATGGCTTTCTGTTTGCAACTTTATTTTTTTCACGCATCATTATTTAAAATTCTTCTCTGCTGATACCACATATACCTTTAGCTCACTTAAAGTATGCATCCATTAGCCCACAGATGGATACTAAGATTATTTTCTATAACAAACAATGTGGTGATGAACACATTGGCTTGATTACATGTGAGAGATCTCTCTAGGTTACGCCTAGGAGTGGAAATCTGCTTGGAGATGGGATACACACACCTTCAAATTTCTAGATATTAACACATCATTTTCCAAAGTAGCTGTATCAGCTTAAACTCCCACTAGTAGTACATATGAGCTCCGTCACTCTACATTCTCCTTAACACTTGGTATTGTCAGACTTTAACATTTTTGCCAATCTGGTGAATGAGACAATATCTCCTCTTGGTCTTATTTGTGGTTTCCCCCAATTATTAGTAAGGTGAAGTATTTTTTATTGTGCTTACTGGCCAGGCAGCTGTTCTTTAAATCATACTTCACGTATCTACTAAACTTCTATGAGCCATTTAGATGTTCATACGTATACCTATAAATACATGTTAACTATTATGTACTTACACCCTGATCACAAGAGGTTTTGATGCCTAAGTCACCATTAGGCATCTATTTGAAAACAAGGCTCTATTAGAAATTACAAAGAACAATCAATGCAGGTGAATAAACAAATGAATAGACACACGGACAAACACTGATAATGTCTACCACTTACTGAGCTCTCCCATGCACCAGGAGCCCCACTTGGACTTCTATGTTAGTACAATTTCACGTTCTGGGAAATAAGGAGGGTGTTTATTATCCCCATTTTATAGGTGAAGAAATGGAGGCTCAAAGAAGGGAAGCAACTCACCTAAGATCTCAGCTAACAAGCGGTAGAGCCAGGGATTCAAACTCAGGTCTGTACAATTCCCAAGCCTACACTGCATCTCCAGGTCACGCTATTCCACGGCCCCATATTAGCCCACAATTCTCACAGCTGTAATCAGGACAATCCTTGCCTGCCTTACACACAACCACCCCTCTCCTATCCCTTGCTCTCCTCCACCTCCCACATGTATGCCGTTCATCTGGCTGCTCTCAGCAGCAGGTGTCCTCCCAACGAGCACTCCCATAAATCACTGCATCTGTCAGACCAACCAAACCAATCTCATTACCGCAGGCAGCCAAGCCTCTGTCGCCCACACTGCTTCGCAGCCCTAAATAATTGCCAGGAGCTCGTCTGAAGAGCAGCTCCACAGACCAGGGCTACAGCCACAGATTTGAGAAGGTTCTCTTGTGTTCTGTTTCCCTATGACATAGGGCATATGATTTCCCTTTAAACATATCCACATATAAAAGTCTGTATTGTGTTTTCATTTTAAATACAGCAAGGATAGAGCAACATATGCTTATAACTCCTCATTTCCATCCCGAGCCTGAACGCCCTTCTGATACATTACTGTTCTAAGAGATGACCCCAAACTGATTATCCAGACCTCTCTCTGACTCTCCATTTCATGCTGGAACAGCACTCCAAGGCACCACCCTATTTAAAGATATAAATATCCTTGATTATCTAAAAATCAGACTCTCACCATCACTCAGGCTGCATGCTCTATTCATTAGAGCCTTAGAACCCTGCAGAAACCAGAGCCATTTGCCAGGGTTACAAAGTCTGCAACCTCCATATACCCAACTTATCTGTCAAACTAGCCAGGACACACAAAAGAGAAGAGGGACGCTATCTGATTTTGCCCTAACGGTTCTTTTAGGTGGGTGTTCTGACTCTCCTTAATGAGCTACATGAATGTCAGAAGCACAGATTCTCAAAAGGATACTGGAGCCTCAGCCTGCTGAGAGGAAGGGCAGAAAGACTTCAAAAAATGACACAACAAAGAGGGAAACGGTGCAGTCAGAGAGTGATATGCAGAAGAAAAATAATGACTAGTAGATCAGGGGTCGACAAACTACAGCCCATGGGCCAAATCCAGCCTGCTGCTATTTTTATATAGTCTGTGAAATAAGAATGGCTTTCACGTTTTTAAATGATTGAAAAAAGTCAAAAGAAGAATAATGTTTAACAAAGTGAAAACTATATGAAGGTCAAATTTCAACGTCTATAAGTAAAGTTTTACTAGAATACAGCTACACTCATTCATTTACATATGGTCTATGGCTTCTTTCACGTTACAGTGGCCGAGTTGAATAGTTGTGACAGAGACCTTATGGTCCACAAAGTCTAAAGTACTTACTATCTGGCCCTTTACAGAAGTTTTCTAATCCTTGCACTAGATGGTTGAAAGATTTCGCATTCTTAGGAATCCAAATCTTGCCACCTCTGATACTTTTCTAAATGCTTTGGCTAAAATGGCACCTAGCACTAAGAACATACCCTGTACTTATAAAGGGTCTTTGGGGATTTGAAGGTCTAAGAAGGTGGGAATGGGGAGGTCAGAGTTGAGACAGCCTGAGAATGCCACCCAAGGAGAAAGCGTCCAGGTCTGTGAGGCTAAGGTTCCAGGTAGAAGCTTGTTCTGTGACGTCTTGTCATTTTAAAATCTAAGCCCACCAAAGATAAGCACCAGAGAACTGCACTCTGCCCCCTGTGTCATTTCCAAGGATGTAATAAACAAGTTTTTCTTGGAATTCCTTATGTTTAGGAAACTAGAAACAGCATCCTCTCTCTCCCAAGTCATGGGAACTCACCATGGATATGACCTGACCTGTTCTCACTCACAGAGTCACATAAAATTTGTATCTCCTGGGAGAGAATCTGTTTCCCACTGGACTGTTAGTTAGCTGTTTGCTCATTTACTTTAAGTTTCAGTCCAAAAAATGTTTGAAATGATTCGACTGTTGTTTGGAATAAAAAATATGTATCTTAAAGAAGACCAGCAAAATGTTAAGGATGGTCTTAACTGCCTTAATGTAACTAGAAATATAAGAAAAGTACACGTGGCTACTTTTCATAAACATCTTATTCATTTGTTAGCTGTGGACAAAACACCATGAGAAGCATTGTGGAAGAAGAAGGAAGATGCTGACAAAAGCCTTGCCTTGGAAAGTCCATAATGCACCGTGGTCATTCCCCACGTATGTTCCCACTGCTTATACAATATATATGCTCATGGCACCCTAGGCTGCATATAATTTCACTTGGTAACCTCTAAGAAAGGATGCTCCCCCATAAAGTACTGTCATCAAAAGAAAAAGAAGGTATGTAAATATTTATCCAAAACGATGTTCATTGAGGTACTGCATACAATGGCAAGAGACAATAAAGGATGTATAATTGATTACCTCTAACAATGTAATTAGCTATTAGCTATTAAATTAGCTATTAAAATCACTTTGTAGAAGAACACAGATGCTCACAACAGAAGGCTAAATGAAAGATAAAGAGCATACTAACATGCACAGTACAATCTAATTTTTGCAAAAGAAAAATATTTGAGTTTAGAGAAAGAATTCAGATGATTTAATAAACATAAAATAAAAATAACAGCAATTCAAACTTACTGAATGCCTACCATGTATCAGGTACCAATCTAAATTCTTTATAGGTAGTATTTAATCTTCACAGCCACCCCGTGAAGGAGATACCATTGCTCTCTCCATTTTCCACATGCGGAAACTGAAGCAGAGACACATCAGTGACTTGCGCCAGGTCCCACAGTTACTAAGCCAGGATCTGTACCCAGGCAGGCTGGCTGCCCCAGAGTCCAGGCTCTTAGCTGGTACATTTTCAAAATAATTACAGCAATAATATCTAAGTGGGAGAATGATAAGTGATTTTTTGTTGTTGGATTGTAATTTCTAAACTTTCTGTAATTTACATTCATGAGGTTTATAATTTAAAATATGTTATGTAAAATAAAGACAACAGCCAAGTGATATGCCATTAAAATTCAAGTTGTCCTTCCTCAATAGATGTAGAGACCTCCCTTCTCTGTACATAAGTCATCCTAGTTCACAGTCACAACGGTTTCTCAGCCCAGCCTATGAGATGTAGGCAAATGTTGCCCATAAGACCTTGAGTAGCTCTATGTGGATCTTTAACTCCAAGCAGGCTGGGAACTTGCCAGGAACATCTTTGCAGTACTTGACTTTTTCTAAGACCTGAGACCCTGCTTCATCGTGGTAGCAACTGCCTCAGCTCTGGTAAAATAATCCAGTACATTAAGAACAGGGAAAAGGGGGCAAAGGACTCTTGGCAACAATTGAAGTTCTTGGGACATCAGCCCACCTCAGTGGGTCCTCTGGGTCTCCACAAAAACATGTCCATAGAGCATCAGCCTTCCCATTCCTGGGAAGTCTCTGTCATTCAGTTCTAGTAATTATGAGTTATTATTCCATAGTGTTCAGGATCAGCCTGTATCGGGGATAACTGATAATCTGAATTTTGGCATCATGATCTCTTCATATTCTTGTTCTTTTTCACCAGCAAGGCATTTTCCTCTGCAGTTATTTAAGTGTCATAAAGCTACAAACGTCCATTCCTGGATTCTACCAAGTTGGCAACTGCAGGATAGAAATTCCCAAAACTAAAGGGACCTTGCAGAGATGTACCACTCGCCCCTATATTAGGAAAATACTATTTCTTCTCCACAACACTTGGCAGGGGACAAAGAACCAGTGTCATCACCACTGAAGGCTTCATCATCCTTGTTTCTAGCAGATTTTCCAGCTCTTGGCTTCCCACAATTCAAGAAATGCATAACATGGGGATAACAACTAGATATATCATGGAAAAGCCCACTACCTTGGCTTCTAAAATCAAAGACAGCTTACACCTCATTCCCAATTCATCCCAGTTCAGGGAAGCTTAGAGAAAACAGGATGGACTTTGGGGAGACAGGTCTTAAGACTGGAGACTTCATTTTTTCACTTAAAATCTGTGTGAACCTAAGCATGATATTTAACTCCTTTAAGGCTGCTTCTCCCTTTATAAATTGGAACAAGAAAAAACAACTTTTCTACATGTCAAAAGGTGTTAAAAGGATCAAATGAGATCATGTATGTCAACGTGACTTTTAAGTAGTAAGATTTTCTAAAACAGTCAGGAATTTTTATTTTAATTCTTAGAAATTCAGCTCTCATGTAAATGAGTCGTTGTATTATACTAAAGATAACAATTTCACGGAAAAAAAAAGTTAAGTGAAAAAATTGACACTCCCTATGCCAAACAAGAGGTTAGGCGTGGGACAAAGCCTCCACAGTCAAATTATGGGGTTTAAGTCAAAATATGGGGTACAGATTCAACTTCTGCTACCAGCTGGATATACAGCGTAGCAACGTTAAGTAACTGATCAAGGTCTTGATATCCTTATCTGTAAATTGGAAGCTTCAACAGAATCTCACATAGGATTGCAGTGAGGATTATATAAGTCAAAGTTCTATAAACTCTTAGCACAGTGTCTGGTGTGTTGTGCACACTTAATAAATTATAGCTACAAGGTGGCTCTGGGGAATGAAAAGAATAAAGCCATGAAAATGCTGTCTCCAGCAGAGTTAGGCAGCCTCAGCAAAAAAAAAAAGGCCATGCTGTTCAGTTTCAGAGTTGATGAAGACAGACAATAGGGACGTGTGCGACAAGGACAGAATCTCTTTCTGGAGCTTCTGTTACAGCACAGGTAAATTCTTCACTTCTGATAGTTCAGAATCACGAGTGTTTAACAGAGGTGAACCTCTTTATAGCTTTGGGGTTTCCTCTTCCCATCTTGAAGTGATCTGGTACCTAATACGGGGAACGATTATGTGCTCTTTGCACAACTAATATTCAGGTTCACACAGATTCACGGATACTGGTTTCTGAAATAGCTCTGTACTATTGGGCACATAATATGAGCTACAAAAACTACAAGTCACTTGATGACATTGCATAGCAGTGGCCCAAGACATGGACCAGTCTGGCAGCTGCTCAACAGACCCTGGGGGCAGAGGCCTGGGTGTGTGCAGCGTCCACCAGCAGATCCAAAGGAACTCAGCACCACTGGCAGGTACAGGGCACAAAGCAGGCGGTGCCAATGGTTCTGGCTTTGAGGGTCCAAACCATGAAGGACCCTCAAAATGTATCACAGCCCTGACAGGTCAGTAACACACTCAGTCCTTCTTGAGCTGGAATAAGGTGCCGGGGCCTCTGAGAGAGTCAACTTAACAGGGATGTTGCTGGAAGGATCTGATGCCATTCCCTACATCAAACCATCACTTGGAAATGGGGATCATTTAGCTAGCGACAAGGATACTCTAGAGAATGTCCCAACGCAACAAAAAAAGAGGGACATTAGCATGATGATGTGTGCTATAAAGATTACCACATAGTAAACAATTATATGTGCATGTGTGTATTTGCTTGTTTAGAGAATGAAAGGGACTACACTTTATATTTTATATATATTTATACATTAAATTGTATTATCAGGACAGTTTTAAAATATTTTATTATCACTCTTGATACCATCAAATCAGTATGTACAGTATTTCTTTACCCACTTTTAGGACTTTGATGGGAGGAGCAACCCCAGCTCCTTCCTGGGCAATGTGGCCATAACAGAATCACAGACTCTGGGTCTCAAAGAAGATACAAACAGGGGAATGAACTTAGATGATTCCCTAAGTCTCTTCCGGTTCTAAAATTCTTTGAGACTGTATCATCATTGTAAAAAGGTCATCTGTTAAGCACATACTCTAGACTAGGCACTCTGCTAAGTAGTCTCCACACGCTACTAAATTAGACCCTCACACGAATAAGCACAGCGGCCCTTGGGTGTCCCACTGAGAAAACGGAGGCTTTGGTAAAGTCTAGTGACAGTCATGGCAGAACGAGAGTGAATCTACGTTTGGCTGGATCCAAAGCCTCTGCTCTTACTCACCTCCACATCCTGAAGTCTTTCACAAGAACTTTGTCTCTCCCGTCCTCATTCTCTCACCTCACTTTGCACCTCCATCCTAGGATGTGGTGGAGCTGTCTGACTGACACAGAATTATTTGTGAATGGGTCTGGCCCGCCCACCTTAATCCCAGCAACTCTTGAGTCTTCAGTAACAGGAACAATGTTTCATGCTACCTCATACCTTCCTAAAAGGTATTGTGCCATACCTTAGCACAGTACCTGGCACATAGTAAACGCTCAATAAATGTACATGAAACTGGGCTGCTGCAGAATATAAGAATCAGAGAGAAGATGGCAGAGGCAGAAAGGAAGACCAAACAGATCAACCTTGGGAGAGATTTGGTCTGGGCCTAGCTGTAGGCAGCAAATATAACCAGATGCTTTCACTGTCTCCTCATATTTCTCTGAATTTCTGATTGTAGCACTGTATCATTCAGCACCCACTGAGCATGCTTGCCTAAGAGACGGAGATTTCATGAAACTCAACAAGAGCTGGTTATGTTTGCTGCCTACAGTTTTTATACTCAGACAGATAAGAGGAGCTAATTAAGTAACCATCTCTAGCTCCTCTTTTCCGAAAGGATCCAAGGTATTTAAAAAGAATGATAAGAGTAGAAAGAATGAGAAATAGAGTCAAAGTGAAGAGCAAACTGAGACCAAAATTGGCAAGGCTCAGTGGTTGCGAACAGTCCGGTAGTGCTAGGGCAACTCCAGCTACATGGATGGAACACATTTTGTTCCTTCATGGATCACTGAAGTCAGGCTACAGTTGTCCATCCAAATTCTACACAGTAAATTCTCATATAAAACAATACATAGATATTCCTTACTTTGATTCAACAAATATCTTAAGTACTCATGATGTGCCAGGGAAGCAGATCTGTCTAGGAGATCTTTACTCTCCAACAGTTGGGCCAAATAAAGAGGTTCCCCCCTATGAAATAATAATGATCAAATCTAACGAGATCAGAACTCAGTGGAATTCTGAAGAAACAGAAAAGTTTCTGCCTACCACATGGCCTCTCAACTCCAGGAAGTGAGGGACCATCACATTTTTTCCCTCTTTTCTTTAACCAAAAGGTCAGGGCTTAAATTGCATAAATGGACCATGACATTTCCCTCTAATGACTAGTCTTGTTGCCTGGAACAGAGAAAACGCCCTCAGTGTTATTTGACCCTGTCCATCAGAGGACAGAGATAGCAAAGAACTGAAGGCCTGCTGAGAGAATACTACCAAGAAAAAAATCAAGCAAAAATCTTCTTTTCACCATTTTGGTTCTATTTAATGGGGAGAGGGGAGGCAACAGAGGCTTCAAAGGGTGACTGAGAACTCTAATGGTCCTCCCAAACAACTACCAGATACACGAGAATCTTAGGAAAGCACTGTTTGTTATGCAGATGAAGTTCTAAGAGGAGTCTCTCACCCTCCCTCCTTCCAACAAGATTGTCCTCTCTTAGCAACGCCTAGATGGAAATTCTAGAGCTGTCACTGTAAGCAGACTTCTGAGAGAAGGATCCCACCGTTGCTCTCCAAAGGAGCAGCAACTATCATGGACGGATATTGTTTGTTGTTTACAAGCTCAGAGTAGATGTATGTACACTATACACACACACACATATGCTGCACATATGCCAGAGGAGCCTTACTACATGCTAAGCATCATGCTAGGAACATACAATACCCCACACAGTAAAACTGGCAGATATTTTTGCTCTCATTTTTCAGATAAGGCAAGTGGGCCTCAAAGAGGCAGATTCATTCACGCAAGCCTTCTTAGCTAGGATATACAAATGCCTATGTGATGCCAAGACCCGTGCTTTTTTCATTTTGTCAGTCACAGTCGGGTACCTTCAACCACAGAGGTGGAAGTTCTGCTTGAACCTTGAGAGGAAGCAACCCAGACGCATAACACTTCAAAACTCAACGGGATATTAGTAACATATTCCCATGCCTCACACGAACACACTACGAAGCCCAAATTATTCTCCACAAAGCATTAATGTGATTAACTTTTCTAAAAAACAGCTCTACTGACATATATAAAATTGACATATAATAAACTACACATATTTAAAATGTAAACCTTCAATAAGTATCCACATATATATGTATGGGTGTACACACACACACACACACACAAAGCATTAACTCCAAAGCCTGAGTCCCTCTTGCCATACTCTCCAACAGAGTCCAGAGCGGCAGAAGATAAGACAAATGCAAGATTCACCACGAATTACCATCCATGCTCCCATAAGGCTGTCCCCATTGCCACAGCCATTCTCTCCTACAGCTCTGTGTTGTGCTAAGAACTAGGAACTGGCTCAATTACTTGAGACAATTCAGAGAAAACGCTATGTATAGCCATGTATCACAGAGCTCAAGACAGGCATCAACCAAAAGATATAATAAAGAATTCTAGAATTTTAGATCTGAGGGTACAACTGGTCAAGATATCTTCATTTGTCTGTGTGTGTGTGTGTGTGTGTGTGTGTGTGTGTGAGACTGTGAAGTTGAGAGAGGGAAGGAAAGGGGGAAAGGAAGTACTAAACAAATATGCATTCCAGTTTCTACTGTAAAAAAGGTTTTCGGGGCTTCCCTGGTGGCGCAGTTGGTTGAGAGTCTGCCTGCTGATGCGGGGGACACGGGTTCGTACCCCAGTCCGGGGGGATCCCACGTGCCGTGGAGCGGCTGGGCCCGTGAGCCATGGCCGCTAAGCCTGCGCGTCCGGAGCCTGTGCTCCGCAGCGGGAGAGGCCCCAACAGTGAGAGGCCCGCGTACCGCAAAAAAAACAAACAAAGGTTTTCGTTCAGATTAAAATACAGTATATATATAATGTATATGTTATATATATTTTTATATCATATTTTATTATGTAACATTATATAATATGTATTTTATTATAGAATAATATATATACTGCAGAGGTCATTCATATTTAATATGGAAAATCTGAGCACATCTAAGGATACCCATCAAGAACATTAGGAAGAAAGCAAATAGAAAAAAGGAAAGGATGGGGGATGAAAGGAGGAAAAAAGAAAATCTAGGATAAAACCAGAGAGGGGTCTGTGCAACGTAAAGACTGCAAAGCAGTATGATTAAGTCACTTCTCTGCACCTGAGGTCCACTAAAACCAAAGAAAATGGAATTAAAACAGAGAAGAAAATAAAACAAGAAACAAACAAGGGTGACCCTGTTAACATTTTGGAGAAATGTACAACCTCGCATTTTTAGTTCTGTGTTTTTGTGGACATGCACGCATATATATTATGTGTTCTATGCACAGGCACACAAAAATAAGATCATACTATATATAGTTTGGACCTGCCATTTTTCCCACTTAACAGTGAAAAGCAGTCTTCCAAGTCATGAATATTTTTTCTCCAAATCTCTCATAGAGCTGCACCATAACTGTTAACTGCTTTTCTCTTGCTCAGACTTGCCAAGCATTATTATATATATACGTGCATATAAAGTGAACAGGAGTTCAGAGGAGCATATTTCCAGCTTGAGGAGAGGGATGCAGGTTGCTGGAAGTAGGAAAGGGGAAGGCTTTATGGAAGAGGTGGTATTTGAATTACAGTTTGGGTAGAAATAGGCTGAAGGACGTATCAGGCTGAGGGAGGAGAGAAAGCACAGACCAAGAGACCAACAAGTCAAGGACATACATAAGAAGGAAAAGAACCATAGCTGAGCACCAGTTATAACTGTTCTGGGGACCAAGCTAAGAAAACTGAGAGATGGGTTTTACAGTCTCCACTAAATGTAGAGGGAGGAGAGGAGATGGTAAATAATCTGTCTAAGAGACCAACTGTAGTGCACACTGCAACCAGGATATCATGCTGTTTCTTCAGGGAACTGGGAGGATGTAGAGGGTGTGTTAGAGAAAGGGGGGAAGTGAGCCTGGGAAGTTGAGTAGTCCTCGGATCCCAGAAGGTCTGAAGGTCAAGCAGAAGAGTAAGAACTCTTGCCTGCTCTCTGTATAACTGCTTGTGGGATTTGGTCCTCACACTGACATAACAAATGACAAAAAACGGTGATCATGAGATTTCTAAGAAGACCTTCACAGAGCAGATTAATGCTGCCTCAGACAAGTGGAATTCCCCAGGGATGGCACACACACACTTCAGGGCACATTTCAAAAGCCAGAATTCCATCCGAGGACACCTGAAGGAAATTTCAAGGCAGTACCTTCAGCATCTAATCATCAGATAAATGTATTAGTAGGAACCTCTGATGCGCCGTCTCTGGAGTAAGCCTTGCCGAGCATAAAAATGCTCAGTGAGGGGCTTCCCTGGTGACGCAGTGGTTGAGAGTCCGCCTGCCGATGCACGGACGCGGGTTCGTGCCCCGGTCCGGGAAGATCCCACATGCCGCGAAGCGGCTGGGCCCGTGAGCCATGGCCACTGAGCCTGCGCGTCCGGAGCCTGTGCTCCGCAGTGGGAGAGGCCACAACAGTGAGAGGTCCGCGTACCGCCAAAAAAAAAAAAAATTGCTCAGTGAGGATCAGTGAACTCAGAGTGAGGATACATCTAAATGCTCACTAAACAGGGAATATGGAAATACTCTGAAAGTGAATCCTGAGACAAAAAACAAAAACAACAAAACAAAACAAAACCCCACAGCAAGCAATCGGAGGAAAACCTGCTACCGAAGTGCAGAAAGAACCTTCAACTCCTCATTTCACTGGTCTCAGGACGAAGCTTCCGGCATGGACTTGTCCGGGAGACATTCTCATAAGGGCCTCACCCGTACCCTCTCACATGGAAAAACCAAACACTGCGCAAATTTAAGCAAAGGCAATGATGGAGACACCTGGGTCTGGCCCAGGCACACAGCAGATGTGAGCTAAAGCTCAAGGGCACACCTTCACTTGCTGGGTGGTAGGTTGGTTTCTAGCCTCTCTTCGGACCCCCTCCGCTCAAAAAATGCCCCTCCACGTGTTACTTGTCTCAAAGAGTCTCAACTCAACAATAAGCACTGCTGGAAAACCAGAGAAAAGAGAAGAAGCATTTGGTACCAGCATGAAAGGACCTATGCTTTGCAAATAAGCAGACCTGGATTAATGACACTGACCTTCCTTCCTTACTACCTGCATATCAGTGGGCGGGCTAATTAATCTAAGCCTCAGTTTCCTCAACTGTAAAAATGGGGGCAGATAGTATCTTCCTTCCATGTATGTGGTAGGGTTTAAACACGGTAATGACAGATAAACATCTGTCACCTGGAAGGCAATCATAAAGAGTGTTTTCCTATACATGCCTATATTCTTATTCTCCTATGTGAAAGTGGAGGAGATCATCCTGAGCAGAACAACCACAAGAAAGGGAAGGAAACAGGCACTTGGGAATGGTCTGCATCTAGGAACTGCCGAATTCTGCCATCCATTCAGTGGAAAGGCCACTTACTATCTGTATAACCTCATGCAAAGAGAAAGCCTATGATACCTTCCTCACAGAACCATCACAAAGATTAAATCCACTGTCTGTAAAAAGCACACTGTTACATTTCCCACTTAGTAAACGGTAACTTGAGGTGGAGGTATATGTGGTGGCACTGAATTAACCACAACATTGTTCACAATGGATCACCAACTGGGACTCTGAAATCCTTTCCCTGTCTGGAGTTTTTTTTTATCGTATGGGGATTTGAAGTGCACAGAGATCAGACATGCAGGAAATGGTCCTCAGATGAAAGTCCTCACATGCAGCCCCATGCTGCCTGAGGCAGGCTTACCAAGCAAAGGAAGGGGGTCCCTCCCTGGCTCCATGTTAACTTGCTGGTCTGGCTGTCTTTCTGGCTTAATTATGCTCCAATAATCCTGACAAGACTGGCTGGGCTGCACTGTAAATCATGACAGTGGAAATCCTAAAATAAAAGCAAGATTCATGATATGACCTCAATCTTGGCATGAAGGCCCATTAATTGGAAATCATGGACTTAACCGAATTCTGGGCATAGAACAGCCAGCTGGATTAAATTTTCTGAGACCTGTTTCTTCACCCACATGAAGATAACTGGAACGCACCAATGACAACAAAGCCAAACATTGGGTGTTGCTGAGGAGACAGATAATTGTTTCCCTGGCACACTAGCTCCCCAACCATCAGTCATGCTTTGGAGGGGCCACTGCCACCATTTCAGCCACCTTCCCATCCTCTACATGCTCAAGGGTGCCACGTAACCTCTTAGAGGCTCAGTTTTGAGATTACTGTTAACTTGAAATATATACATGTATTTACACACACACATACACAAGTGCTCGATAAGAAGCAGCCGTTTTCATCATCCCATATTTGCCATCGTCTGCTATTATAAGGAGCTTGGAGGGGAGGAGGGGAACAGGAAAGAGCTGTGTGGCTCTTCTTCTGCAAGCTGCAGAAATGGCACCACAAACGGCACAGACAAATCACTGTACACCCAGGGCCTCCCTGCGTTCAAGGCAGCTTCTGCCTCTCCTTGCCATTTGACAGATGCAGATTCCAGTGTGTCTCTTCTTTCCTTCAGTCTAGTCCGTGTGAGGCTACCCGCTCTCAGAACCAAGATTTACAGGCATGAATCCTCACCCAACACTGAGATGGGTAGCACACTCTTCACCATAGAGAAGGAAGGATGGTGCGCAACGTGTCTAAGGCATTGATTATAGAACACACTGGAACCAGGATATCATGCTGTTTCCTCAAGGAACTGGGAGGATGTAGACAGCGTGTTAGAGAGGGTGGGAGGCAAAATTAGGAAGGTGAGTCGTCCTCAAATCCCAAAAGGCTTGAGGGCCAAACTAACCTTCAACAGAACAGAGTTATTTAGAATTATTGGGAGGGATGTGGGAATGCTTTTGTTGGAAGCTTCAAATAGACAAATTAATGTGCAAGAAAAGCTTAGTGAGAACAGAGACAGTGCTTAATTTATGTCTGTACCAAGTACCCAGCAGGTTGCCTACCAAGGTATAAACAGTCCAAAATAGGATGCTGAATCAAATGGAATTAAATCTGTCAAGAAACCAAGAGCACAACTTCACTCTTAAACCAACTGCAATTGCTTTGAAGTGCTGCCTGGTAATACTGGCAGTGGTTATCATTCATTACTCACCTTCCGATTGCTGGGAACTGGGCCTCCAGGTTTTACATCCATTGTCTCATTTGATCCTCACAATTACGTTGCCAAGTAAGCTCTATCATCCCCCATTTGCAGATGAGCAAACTGAGGACCCAAGACACAGATACAGTCACACAGCCAGGGCTCTTCCCCAGACCTGTCTCCCTCCAAAGCCTGTGATCTTCTCATGACATTTTACATATTAGTTAAAAGCTTAAAACATAAAGGGAAACAATCAAACCAGCAATCAAACAATCAAACAATCTGCCAGAGCAGAGAAGCCAGGTCCTGCGATGTCTGCTCTGTATATGATGTAAGGATATTTTTAAGACCAGGTCCTAAGAAGGGGAAACCTCTAAACATCACTTGCTGGGAAGGCACAAATGAATGAAAACTACATGCTGAGTCTTTAGCAGACAGGAGAGGAAAGCCGAGGCCCGGCTCTACTCATGGTCCCTTGCGCAGACTATGTGGTCATGCACCGGGATGGGGGCAGCGCCTTCACAGGCTCTCTATATGTGGAATCTGAAAAAGCCAAACTTGTAAAAACAGAGAGTGAAATGGTGATTACCAGGGTCTGGAGGGTGGGGGGAGAGGACTGAGGTTTAAAGGTACGAACTTGCAATGAGCGGTAAATAAGTCCTAGTGATCTAATGCACAGTATAGTGAACACAGACAACATTATTGTATTATAATCATCGAACCCGCTAAGAGACTAGATCTTCGTTATTTCAACCACAAAAAAGAAATGATAATTATGTGACGTGATAGAGGTGCTAAGTAATGCTATAACGGTGATCATATTACAACATATAAACGTATCTAATCAACATGTTGTACACCTTACATTTATATAATGTTATATGTCAAATATATTTCAGTAAAAAAAAAATAAAAGGTGCTCTTTCCTAAACTTGTCTCTTCTTGCTGCCCAGTCCCACCCACCCGACAGGCACAGGCGCTCTTTAGGGTCAGCAGCTGCTCAGATTTTGATCCTCCTGTTCACCGGTCATGTGTACAAGCATCCTAGCGGCGGCAGCAGAGGTCACGTATCTAACGAACAGCAGGGTGAGACACAAAGCAGGTTTGCCTGGCCCTAAATCCCACGCCCTCCCACCATCCTATTCTTCATTTCCCCATTAGAGAGAAGAGCAGAGGTCTCAGTGCAATTGCCAAAGTGCATGGGTGGCTGTACCTCTGAAAGAGCCCCAAGATGACCTTGCCCAATATAAATGAGACATAAGAAATGCCTACGTCCAAGACACCCAATTCTTCCCTCAGCAGCCACTGTCACTGTGCTTCTCACAAGGGTAGAAGCCTGGACTCGCCCAGGATGGTGGGGGGCAGCACATGAGTAGAGCCAACGTCTCTTCTCCCCACACACCTACACGCTTGAGTCCACTCCCTCCCAGGCATGAGTCCAGGCATTTGGGAATCTGTATTATCCGACTCATGAGAGTAACCAAAGGAGTTCAGTTCCAAATACCAGTGTACCCTGAAGCAGACGGCTCTCCCCCTCTGGGCAAAGCCTCTTCCTCTGTAAAATGAGGAGGTAGAATTAGCTGCTCCCTAAGGTCCCATAACACTGGAGACTCCATGGTTCACAGACTCTCTAAAACGTGATTATTAAATTGTGATTTGTGCTACAGGGCAAGGCACTGGTAGGAGCCCCACCAAATTGGACATGGAGCTGAAGTTTTAACTGCTACTAAAGGGTGGCATTGGTCAAATCAAAAGCATCCCAATCTCCATCATGGCTTCTGCTTTCTATTTCTGTCCAGGAAGACCTGGTGAGGGCTGTTATGTAATAGGCTGGCCAGCTGCAAGCTCCTTCTGTCCTCTTTCTCTGTACTTGGCATTAATCCCAAAGGGACTGATCTCTCCCTGGCTACCCTTTTTTTGTAACCTTTAAACATCTGCATCTTGCCTTTATAACTGTAAGCTCCTAGAAGGCAAGCTGGGTGGGTTAGACAAGACTGCATACACAGTGCAGAGCACAGAGCTGTGGACACAGTGGTAGTAAGAGTACTCTAGTATTCTGCTACTAAAAATGACAAACAGTAACTAAAATAGGCTCATACTTGAGAGCCTACTCTGTACCAGGCATTGTTCTAAATGCTTTACAACTCTATGAGGTACGTATTACTGCTATCTTATATTTTGTAGGTGTGGAAACAGATATAGAGAGGCTATCTTACTTGCCGAGGTCACACAGTTAATAAAGGCAAAATGTGGACAGTCTCCCACAACCATTTGTTGAATGAAATTACCTAGACAACAGTTGGGACTGTGTTCTTTTGGCATTGGAGAGACGTGGGTCCAAACTCTAGCTCAGCAATTTACTAGCTGTTTCTTTAGATAAAGCCAACTAAACCTTTCTGAAGCTCAGTTTCTTCATCTGTAAAATGGGATAACAGTATCTACCTTATGGGGTTATTCTGAAGATCAGAGATAAGTGCCTGTCAAAGAACCTAGTGTGGTCCCGGCCTAGTCTTTTATTCATGTATTTACTAAGCTCCTACAGTGTAAAAGGCTCTGTGGCAGGTGGTGGGGAAACAGAAGAAACCCTGTCCCTACCCTCAAGCTGCTCAGGCAAACATACACAAAAAACTATATACCATGAGGAAGGGACAATGTTCTGCACTGGGTATCACCTGAACCCAGCGGAGAGCACCTGAGGGCAAGGACAGCTGAACAGAGTCTGCGAGGATGAGTGAGGCTAGCCAGGCCCACTTGGACAGATGATCCCATTGGCCCCAGGGTACTGATCATGACCCTGTTCTCATATCTCACATTCAATCTCTCAGAAAAGCACTGTCTGTGCTGCCTTCAAATTTTGTCCAGAATCTAAAATGTGTGTAGAGCTTCCACTTCTCTTTTTTTAAGAGAAAATGGAGGAGACATGGGGGGTAGGGATATATTTTTATATACACACCACTCACACACTTATATTTACAAAGTGAAAAGATAAACCCAAAACTACCTATGAGGCAGGAAACAGGGTATAGGGGACAGGGATAGAAGCTGAAATTCTTTGAATACAACTTGTTTTCTAGATTTGAATTTGGAACTACATAAATATTCTACATAATTAGAAACATAAAAGTAACTCATAAAAAGTGAAAGCAAAATGAAGCAAATTAACCCAACTAAGCACCAAACTGATGATATAAACATATAGAGAGAAATTATCTCAAGTGACCTTAAAACACAAATTAATTGTCTTAAAATGAAATCTATCCAAATCCTTCCCCACTCCCCAAAGTTTTAAAAACCCAACCATTTTACAACCTTATACTGTTTTGGTGGTAGTGTTGGTATTATTATTCTGTGATTACTTATTATGGCATAAAGCAAATAAGAAATTATATTGGTGTAGTTGAGAACCAGGGTTTTGGGCATGGGAGAAAAGGAGATACAGATGTAAGAGGCATTGATATAAAAAAATCAATGAAATTAAGTGAAAACCCCATGCTCCTGAATCTGAGTTGAAATTATCATTGTGAATCCGTGATATATTTTATTTAAAAAATTGTTTCTAGCTCTGCCCACTGAAAAGGGCCGGACACAGAGACCAACCCAGTAGCAGAAAGGCACCCGTCACACCAAGATTATGGTCTTGAAAGAACACTGCCCTCTAAAAACAACTAGGGCCCTTTGAAAAATGGCCGATTCTAAGATTGGGGCAGAAAATGTACAAGATGAGCCTGGTTTGTGATTACCAGAAACCAAGGAAAAAGGAAATGACTATGGCAGCGTGTGAAAAGGACTCAGATGCCAAATTAAAAGGCTCCCACTAGCCGAAGATGGGTCCAATGATAAGCCCTTCAGTAGAATAATAACTGCAATGGATTGAAACATAAATATATATTTGTAAACATGAGTTCATAATAATAAGATAATGAGGAAAAAGAGAGAGAGAAACTTCATAGACACCTTTGGAGAGAAGGCTGGGGAACCAATCTTTATTTTTGAAAACTAATAGATGAAAGAATCAAGCCTTTTCCTGCCTTTGTTATATGAACTGTACTTCAGGGTAACTAAATATTTGATAAGGGAGTTTTTTTCTTCATGGAAGAATTTCCAGCTAACAAAGAGAAATGATAAAATTCAGCATTTGCAACTCCTGATAAAATAATGGAAACAGGCAGTGATCACAAAAACAGAAACAACCATGCATTATGTACTCCCAATGGAAATACAAAACACAATCAAATAAGACAGTTTTGCAAAAATCTAATCTGAATCTAAATCTTATCAAGCCTCTAGAGCTAACTACCAGGAACACATGGGACAGAGGAATAGATTAAGTGCCACTACAGGGATGCGGTCAGAAAAATCCAGACTTTGGGAAAACCTACAACGCAAATTACCTGATTTATGTCAACAAAGATATGCAGGGGGACAAAAAAAAAAAAAAGGAAAGAAAATTTTGGAAAATAAAGAGAATTATGAGACATGTCAACCGACCTCAATGCATGAACATTATTTGGATCCTTGTTCAAACAAATTGTAGAAAGGAAAAAATAAGACTCTCACTTTAAAAACTGGGAAATTTTGAACAGACTGGATATTTGATGATATTAAGGAATTACTATTAATATTCTAGATAAAATGAGGTATTGTGATAATGTTTTTAAAAGAAGCCCTTCTATTTAGAGACACATTGGATGAGTTGATTATTATGGCTGAGATTTACATCACAATAATCCAGGGGGCAGGTACAGATATAGAAGAAATGAGATTGGTCACAGGTAGATAATTGTTGAAGCTAGGTAACAGGGATATGGGTTTCCACTTTCTACTTATGTTGTTTCCCCTTCCTACTTTTATATATATTTAAAATTAGATGGGGCTTCCCTGGTGGTGCAGTGGTTAAGAATCCGCCTGCCAGTGCAGGGGACACGGGTTTGAGCCCTGGTCCGGGAAGATCCCACACGCAGCGGAGCAACTAAGCCCGTGTGCCACAACTACTAAGCCTGCGCTCTAGAGCCCGCGAGCCACAACTACTGAGCCTGCGTGCCACAACTACTGAAGCCTGCGTGCCACAACTACTGAAGCCTGCGTGCCTAGAGCCCGTGCTCTGCAATAAGCCCGCGCACCGCAACGAAGAGTAGCCCCCGCTCGGCGTAACTAGAGAAAGCCCGCACACAGCAATGAAGACCCAATGCAGCCAAAAATAAAATAAATAATAAAAATAAATAATTTTAAAAAGAAATTAGAAAATTGTACATATTTTTATATATTATACACATTATATGCCATAATACATAATGTATATATTTTTATATACACATATATAGATATAATCCACCTTTTCTCATTACCTATAGTGCTACCAACCACAGATCTAAGTCATCATCATTTCTCACCTGAATTACTGCTACAGCCTCTTAACTGGTGTCTTTGCTTCCACCCTTGCCTCCCTGCACTCTGGTAAATAAAGAGCAACAAAAGTGTTCTTTCAAGAAATAAGGCAAGTCATGTTACCCTTCTGCTTAAAATCTTCCAATGGATTCCCATCCCACTTAGAGTAAAAAGCAAAGTCCTCACTATGGCCTAAAGGCTCTACAGGAGTTGACCTCTGCATACCTCTCCAGCCTTATTTCGTACCTCTCTTTCCCTGTCTCTTTCCTGTAGCCAAACTATTCCTCTATTTAACATACAACTGCCTCACCGCCTTGGCATTTACTTATCCCACTGTTTCCCTGATATCCACATGGCTTGCTTCTTCACTTCCTACAGGTCTCTGCTTAAATGCTTCTTTTACAGAGTTTTCCAGATCACCCTATATAAAGTAGCGCCCCCAATCTTCTTATTTTAGTTTATTTTTCTTCATCGTACTTTTTACCTTGATTTTTTCCCACTAGAAAAGAAGCCCTATAAAAGAATACATATTTTTTTGTGTTGGGCACTGTTATTTCCCAAAGTGTCTGGCTCAATACATACTGTTGATTTTGACCTTAAATTCTGAGCTATAAACTAGCCAGCAACACTGCACAGGGAGTGCTGAGCAAGGTGGTAGAGTAGGTAGGAACCGCAGTATGGTAGGCTGTGTGCCCCTTAAAGACACTGAATTTTATCTTGTAGGTGATGGGGAGTCTCAAACTATACACAACAGGCCTTCAAATTTTAGTTACACTCATTCTTGCCACCGTCATTATTATATTAAAGGAAACACATGTGTTTTGGTGTTTATATGGTATATACACTACAAGGTTTATCAGCTTCTAACTAAAGAAGCTGAATCACCATACTTCTGGTTAGCCACTTAAAACAATTGTTTCCTCCTGAATTCGAATTAAAGGTCCCTGAGTAAAGAGATATGGGCATATACAAAAAAAAGGTAATCATTTGCCTGTAAGATTCTTTGAATAAAAAAGCCCCAAGGACATTAGCAACTTGGGGTGAGAGTGGTTATTAGTTCAAGAATCAACAAATCTCTCTTATTTATTGGCCGCAAAAGCACTGATGCCCACAATGATTTTATGGCATAGAAAGTTATGGGGTAAGAATGGGTGGATACAAAGAAATCTGAGAATCAACTTGTCTCCTCCTCTCCCCCCATTCCGGTTCCCATAGGCAAGCACCAAATCTATCCCTCCTTTCTAGGAACCCACTACTAGCTAGTACCTTAGTTCAGGCCACTTTCATCTCAATCAGGACAATCTCTCCTGAGTGTCCAGCTAGCTGATCTTCCTACCACCAGCCTTGAACCTCTTCAATCCTCTCCAAAGGCATCTTGTTAAAATGCAAATTTGACCTTATCACTCTCTTCTACGAAACATTTAGGTGCTCCAAGTAACAGGGTTTACAAGCCTGGAATGATGGGGAGCTGCCTGCCTCTACAGTCTCACCTCCCGAATTCCTCCCAGATCCTCCGGCTCCTTGTTCCAGTCCCAGGGAACCACCTGCAGCTCTTCCAACAGCCCATGCTCTCACTTTCTGGAACTTTGTACATGCTTTCCTAGGTATCCTTTGCTGTCTCGAGAGTATTTTTGCTGTCTCCTCTCCAGGAACAATCCTGCATGTGTTATATGTATTATATTTTGTGCTCTATCCCGAGAAAAGCTACTCTAAAAAACCTCATATTATTTACCACCTTGCCAGAGGCTGTCAGGCTTAAGGGTTTTGTAGTCTATGTCCTCCTAATTCTTGTGTCAAACATGATTACATCTTATACTTGCAGCTTTCCTGTCAGCCTAGAAAATTTTGCAAGTATAATCTCATCTGGGAGTCCTCTTTTTCTTTTGCTATTAAGTTTTGTTATTGCCCTCTCCCAAAGCAGGGATAGTTAAATTAACCTAACAAAATCGCTACCTTTCTCTCTCTATTCTATCTAGTCCAAGGGACTCAAAATATATCTTTAAAAGAATTTCTTACAATGAGTGAATCAGATATGAACATGACTAAAGCGTTGGTTACTTTGCAAAATAATTTTATTTCTATTCATATCTATGCTTCTTTTTTTTAAAAAAAATGGTCATTTAAACAATCTACAAATCCTTAATAATGATTCTCCAGGCTCTGCTTTCAACATGATATAATTAAACACAAGGTGATATTAAAGACTGAAGCTGGGGAAAAATCAAATAGTCCTGAGGAATTCTGGACTCAGGGATGTTACAGAACACATTATTAGGGTTAGTATAGAACAGAATTTGCAGTTATTTCCTTAAAATGTTTAAAATAATATTCACGGAGGAAAAAAATCCCTAAGTCATTATCCTAATGATGGCACTGATGCTTTTCAAGATTTTAAAGCTACAATGTTTTTCAGAAATTATGACTACAAGTGCAACATCTGCGTTGCAGTCCTGATTCTGTCACCTGCCAACTATGTTGTGACCTTGGGCAAGTCACTTACCCCTTTTGAGCCTCAGGCTCCTCAGCCATAACGTGAAGATGATTATACTCAGCTCAAAGGCAGTTGTAAATTGGAGTAAAATGATGTCTGTGGAAGTGCTTTGTAAACTAAAAACAAGGCACTGATGTTGTGTACTTACGGGCAATGCCAAAGAGCAATGTGATGAAAGATAAAGCTCTTCCCAGAACCTCAGTTCCCCACCTGAGTCTGCTTATTTCTCCAAGCTGGTATTTTTATTGTTATTGGAAGTATATCAGAAGGATCTCTGCTGATCCTGGGCAGATACCAAACAAGTCCAGAATGTACTATTAAGTTCCCACAATTAATTACTAGGCTTGTGTTCTTTTTGCTTTTTTAAATAACCTCTTAGTATGTTACAAAGCTTAATATGAATAGCTGAATTAGCATTAGATGAAGAACCCAAGTGCCCAAACTGGAACCATGTGCAAATCTGCTAGTGATGGATGGACTGCTGCTAGTGGATGCACATCTGTGAGGCTCTAGTCACTGTAAAAAAAGAGTCTGCCACTGTTTTCAGAGCAGCTCAGCCACTCTGCCGACAGAACACCCTCTGAGTACCCTCCCATTTTCTATAAATTCCAGGTTTGAGATTCTAATGCAATCATCTGATTTCTAACTGTTTAAGTGCTTGAATGGATTTTAAGAGAAAAGGGTGATTTAAATATTTTTATAAATCATTGCTAATATCAAAAACATCACTCCTTTCTTATATTCACCCATTCAGAAAGGTGTCCTCTCTCACCAGCTCTAAAGTAGCCCCCATCACTACCCCGTAATTCACCAAATATTTGTTATTCCGAAATATCCAGGTTTCAAGTGCCCCTCTTGTCGTCTATACATGCTGATTTGGGGTAGGAAAAGAGACTTGACCATAGAGACATGGTTTCCTCATAGAGTGCCCCATTGTTAATATTTGTATGTATAACTCATTTGACATATCCATAAGAGGAAAAAAACCAAGCAAATGATAAAAAGCAAGGCTATCCACAAATGAGGGCCTAGAAATGTCTGTGGTAAATCAGGGCCTATAATCTCTAACCAAGCACAGCAAAGCTAGCAACCTAAGGCTTGGCACAGGTGCTAGGGTACGCTGAGAGACTTCAGAACATGAGGAAGCAGGGTTCAGGCCCATCAAAGTAATGAGCATGAGGCAGCGGGCGAGTTAAGATTCCCAGCTTGGCATCAGATCCACACGGAGCCACATCCCAACTCTACCACATGTCACAAGCCCTACGATATCTCTGTGCACCTGTTTCCTCAGGCAAACAAAAATACCCCAAGGAACACTGCTGATGGCAAGATGGAACACAAGGACAATGGCTTTGGCCCATGTGGTGACCAAATATTTCTTTCTGACCTAAGCTCACACTCGGCCAACAAGATGTAAAACCCGTCCTTTCAACTCAGGGCTCATAACCTACTTAAAACAACACTTCCTGCTCAGGTTATAATTAGGAGTGTCTGGCTATTATGAGGATCATGAGACCGCTTTATGGAGTGTTAATGAGCAACCTTAATTCATCTGGCATCAGCGTGAAGAGGACGATGACCACAGGCCGCCAGCGCACTAAGATAAACAGGCGGCAGTTTCATTACGTGTTTGCTATGTGACCTTGGGGAAGTGACTTCATCTCTCTGGAAAATTTGATCTGTAATTTGGGGATTAATAATAGTACTTGCCTCCTAGGAATCTTCTCAGAATTAAATAAGATGATTAATGTTAAATATTTAACACATGCACAGCAGATAAATAGTAAAAGCCCTAAACAAAGAGCAGCTACTTTTTACCAGTGTGACTTCCTCATCAAAGATTCTGAATTTCAGTCTTTCATGAAATTCTGGAATTTCTCTTGACTACTCTAGGGGGTCCTGCTTTGCTATCTTTCCTAGAAATTGAATTTCATAAGCCTGGAAGGCCAGTGGCTATAGAGTACTAACCTCGGGCCTATCTTCATGGAGTTGAAACACAAGGAGGGATGTGGCAGAGACTGCATTTGTCACACTAATATCCATTATCCCCTTCTTTTTCTCTTCTTTTTATCTGGTAACATGGCCTCCCAGAATAAAAGACTACATTTCCCAGGCTTCCCTTCAGTGATATGTGACCATGTGATTCAGTTCTGACCAGTGAGATGTGAGTGGCAGAGTGCAACTTCCAGAGTGTTTCTGAGAGAGACGAGGTATGCTGGAAAACAAAAGTGTTACTTGGCCATCTCAGACAACGAGGAAGAGGGTAACACCCTAAGGAGCATAAAGCAACCAGACAGAAGGAGCCTGGGACCCCAGTTATTCCATAGAGTAAAGGTGCCATCGCAGATCAGGCTTTTATATGAGCAAGAAGTAAGCTTCCATGTGTTTAAGCCATAGATATCATGGCCTTTGTTACCTGCAGCCCAGGCTATAATCTCACATATATTGTAGAGGATGTGGAGAAAAGCAGAAGAAAGGCAGAATGTGATGGAGGGTTACAACATGTCCCTGGCACATAGTAGGTTCTCATATTTACTTGCAGAATTAAACATCCTCTCTAGAACTCCAGGCAATCAAACCAAATTTGGAATATTGAGGTCAGCTCCAAAGACAAGAGGGAGAGTGGCCAGCTGGAGTATTCATAGCAGAATGACTAGGGCCATGGAAGCTTGAAAAAACCCATCTCGTGAGGAAAGACTATAAGAGCTAGAAGGAGAGAGGTAAACCAAAGCATCAGGATTAGGCTTCAAGTAACTCAAGGGTAGTAAGTTGAACAGGGCCCCTCTTTGTACTCCAGTGACCTCATCTGTAATAGATAAGACCAGAAAGTTATTAAAATCCTTGCACAAAAGGACAGAACCACAACCTGCCTAGATATAGCACTGAGAGAGTGATGGACAGATTTCCACTGAGAAAGACAAATTCCAGGTGATGATTCCTGTCCAGCAGGAGAACAGCTGCCTTCCACAGTATGGAGTTATCTGATGGGAAGAGTTCAGTCAGGGGCTAGACAGGCTCCTAGAGGAAGTGCTGAGATTTGGAGGACGATGGAATTAAAACAGCTTCTTCCTACAGACTGTTCAGAAAAGCGGGCTTTATAGTAGACAGTCCTGGATTTCAATCCAGTTCTGCCACTTACTTGGCTACATGATCCTGAACAAGTAATTCACCTTTTTTTCAATCTCAGTTTCATCATTTTAAAAATGCGGGAAGTAGGGCTTCCCTGGTTGGCGCAGTGGTTGAGAGTCCGCCTGCCGATGCAGGGGACATGGGTTCGTGCCCCGGTCCGGGAAGATCCCACATGCCGTGGAGCGGCTGGGCCCGTGAGCCATGGCCGCTGAGCCTGTGCTCCGCAACGGGAGAGGCCACAACAGTGAGAGGCCCGCGTACCGCAAAAAAAAAAAAATGGGGGAAGTAAAACATAATTTGAAGTCCATTGTGTTAAAAGGGGATAATACATATCAAGCAGGTAGCACAGTGCTAGGCTCACAGCTGCTTATAGAGGTCATCAATATTAACTTTAGAAATGGAGAAGGAAAAGAGAAAAATGTGAGGAGCTCAGAAGATGAGCTGTTCATCCGGGTGGCAGCATCGGCAGGTAGAAGACTGAAATTTGTGGACTGGGCAAGTAGTTGCTCAGCTAAAATAAGCTTAGGGCTTGTCATATACATGCTGGGAAGTGCAGGCAGCGTCAAAAGCCTCTCAGAGAGTAGGAGAAGAAGAGCTGGAAGTTGGAGTCTCATCAGAAACTGAGGAAGAACTCTTATCCAGACATTATCCACCCATCCAACACTTACTGATTATCTGTGAGCAATAAGATGAGAAAATACCACAATGAGGAAAATACAGAGTATAATCAGGGCACAGAGGAGAAGCATCGGACCCAGAGTTAGAAGGTCAGATGAGGGTTTCCAGAGAAAATGAGAGTTAACTTAAGACCTGCATTACTGAGGCAAAGGAGTTTAAAGTGAAGGGTAGGGAGAGAGCTCAAGTTGATAATGTGTTTGAAGGAGACCAGAGAATCATAAACTTCTTCACTACCCTTCTAAAATTCCCATATTCTGAGTGACCAATCAGACGGCTAAGTCCATTCCAACTCCAAGCTTCTACAATTACGCTTTGGATGAAAAAGCAAAGTTAATTCAATGCACTACACGTTAGAGTTGACTGCATTTTTAAAAGAATAGTGGTGGGTGTGGATATGGTTATAAAAGGGCAATATGAGGGCTCCTGGTGGTATGCTGTGACTGTTCAGTATCTTGACGGTGGTGGTTGATTCAGAAGTGACACAAGTGACAAACAGTATGGAACTTACACACACACACACACACACACACACTAATACAAATAAAACCAGGGAAATATGTCAATATCTTAGCTGTGATATTACACTATAGTTTTGCAAAATATTACCACTGAGAAAAGTAGGCAAATTTTACAAGGATCTCTCTCTATTGTTTCTTACAACTGCATGTGAATCTTTAACTATTTAAATAAAAAGTTTAGCTACAAAAGTAGATACAGAAAAAGAATACAGTTATATACAATTATAGTTATGAAATGTAAATTCATTGTTGAAACTGTAGCAAAACACATAAAAATAGCATGTTAAAATCACTGGTACCCTACTATCCAAATATCCTTTTATAATATTTTGATCTAGTTCCTTCATTTTTAGACTATTACACATCCTTAAAATGATTTTCTTGGGTGTATATACAAACATATGTGTGTGTCTTTACATAGGTTAATTTAGCATGTAGTTTATCTTATTTCATGAATTTTATATTTTAAGGCTCTTCCCATATTAAAAATTCCTTGAACGATTTTTAAAATTTTATTGAAGTATAGTTAATTCACAATGTGTTAATTTCTGCTGTACAGCAAAGTGATTCAGATATATATATGTGTACACACACACACACACACACACACACACACACACACACATTCTTTTCCATTATGGTTTATCACAGGATACTGAATACAGTTCCCTGTGCTATACTGTAGGACCTTGTTGTTGATCCATCTGAACAATTATTTTTTAATGGCTATTTAGTAATACCATATAGGCATATCATAATTATCTGAACCAATCTCCTATTTTGGAACATTTTAGGTAGCTTTACATTTTTTTCTATTATAAGCAATTCTACAATAAATTAAACCTAACCGGTTGCCAACATTACTGAGATGAAAGAGAGCCAAGTCCCTGAATACTGAAATGTTAGAAGAGACCTTAGAAATCACCTGCCCAAACAATCCCCCTAAAACAAACATACACTCACACAAAAATCATTTCATAGTTATAGAAATTATGTATGTATTCCCGCTTTAGGAAGTTAGGACAATGCACAATTTCAATAGCTATTTAAAAAAAATTAAAAGCATGAGCCACTACCCTTGCTCTACATCATTTTTGACCTTGTAGAATCAAGTAGAAAAAGCAGAAATGTCAATGGACACTTAGGTTGCTTCCATGTCCTGGCTATTGTAAATAGTGCTGCAATGAACATTGTGGTATGTGTCTCTTTTTGAATTATGGTCTTCTCAGTGTATATGCCCAGTAGTGGGACTGCTGGGTTATATGGTAGTTCTATTTTTAGTTTTTTAAGGAAGCTCCATACTCTTCTCCATAGTGGCTGTATCAATTTACACTCCCACCAATAGTGCAAGAGGGTTCCCTTTTCTCCACACCCTCTCCAGGATTTATTGTTTGTAGATTTTTTGATGATGGCCACTCTGACTGGTGTGAGGTGATATCTCATTGTGGTGTCCACTGACAGATGAATGGATAAAGAAGATGTGGCAAACATATACAATGGAATATTACTCGGCCATAAAAAGAAACGAAATTGAGTTATTTGTAGTGAGGTGGATGGTCCTAGAGTCTGGCATACAGAGTAAAGTAAGTCATAAAGAGAAAAACAAGTACCGTATGCTAACACACATATATGGAATCTAAAAAAAAATGGTTCTGATGAACCTAGGGGCAGGACAGGAATAAAGACGCAGACGTAGAGAATGGACTTGAAGACATGGGGAGGGGGCGGGAGGCAGAAGTTGGGACAAAGTGAGAGAGTAGCAGTGACAATATATACACTACCAAATGTAAAATAGATAGCTAGTGGGAAGCAGCTGCATAGCACAGGGAGATCAGCTCGGTGCTTAGTGATCACCTAGAGGGGTGGTTTAGGGAGGGTGGGAGGCAGACGCAAGAGGGAGGGGATATGGGGATATATGTATACGTATAGCTGATTCACTCTGCTATACAGCAGAAACTAACGCAACATTGTAAAGCAATTATACTCCAATAAAGATGTTAAAGAAAAAGCATAAATGAAGAAACTACAGAGAAAAAAATTTTAAGACTAAAACGTTCTAGATATGGTTCATATTCTCATTCTCTATGACACTGGAGAAGCAATTTAACTATTTTAATTTTGTTTCTTCATCCATTAGCATACCTTCCTTCTAGGAAGTCTTCAATAAATATTTGTTGTCTGAGTGAATGACTGAACTTTCTGACACATATAGGTACTCATAGGTACTCAACGCTCACTATAACCCAAACATTCCATGTTCTTCCACCTTTCCAGTCAGCTCCTATGTGTAACGTCTCCCTCAGCTCCTTCTTGCCGACACTTCAGAGCCAGCACTACTGTCCATCCTCAGAGTAGGCTTCATCAACCCACTAACTTACTTCTTGCCCAGATTCTTTACCTCCTACTTTGTTATAGATACACAGACGCCTGTCTCCACTGATGGTAAAGGAGCAACTTGCAGGTCACGCTGTTTCATTTTCAAGTTTGAGTAGGGCTTTGCCAGCAATGTTAACACGACAAGACAGGCTCCTCACATCTTCCACCCTGGCTGCAGCTACTGGATGAGAGGTACACATGTAACACCTATTAAGCCAACTGGATTCTCTCCTGAAATTTAGAGTTTGGGATTCAGAGACAGATGATCAGTGAAGACTGAATGCTTGAATTAGTGACATGTAAACTGGGAACTTTGGGGAAGCTATTCTACAAAGAGAAGACCAGAAAGCTGGTCTACAGAGAGAGGATGAAGGATAAAGCAAATGCATAGGAAGAAGCAAAACAAGAACCGTGAAGCACTAGAGAGAAGGGCTGCCGGGAGGCTCTCAGTTCTGGAGTTCCAGGCACAAATGAGGCAGGGCTCCACTCTCTGACCCTGGGACTCAGAAGGTAGCCTGTGACTTTGTAACAACTCCCTTCCTTTGGTTTTCCATTAACATGTTTTGAAATGGCTTTTATTACTTGCAACCAAAGATAATTCACTAAGACATGGAGCCTTCACTAAAGACTCTGAATGATTTTTCCTCCATCCCTTTATCACCTTTTTCTTCCTCTGAAAATATTCTTTCTTGCTTTATCTGAAATGTTCAAATTCTACTCATCCTTCAAGACCAGCCCTAAGTAAACCTAAGCACGGAGAAGTCTGTCTCTGTCTTCTCTCAACTCCCTCCCAGTGCATGTTGCTGTGCTTGGCACATGCACAGCAGAGTGATTTGTGTACTTGCCTTATCCCCCCTTTAAGTCACTTCCTCTCTCCAGGCCTCGGTTCCCTCACTCTCAAAATCAGTAGACTAGGTGAGCTCAGTGGTTGTCAAGCTGGATGCTACTCAGCCCCAGGTTCTGCAATTACACACAAGAAACCACTGCTGAGGCAGGAGAGGCAAGTGGTCCCAAGAAAGCAGTATCCCAGCCTCCCAGCCTTATTTTAACCAGAGTTGCTCTGTTTTCATGCATTGCATACAGTAAGAGTCTGGGGAAGGCTTTATTGAAAAAGGAATCTGGTGCTAATCAAAATGAAAACCCTAAACTAGATAATCCACAGGGCTCCAAGATGCCAGTAACAGTAGTGAACTAAAAATAACAAGAACATTGTATTGAGATAGACACTGTTCTAAACATCCTATGTTTGTCAACATTTTGATCATTACAACAATCATGTGAGGTAGATGTTCTTAACCTCATCGTAAAATCACAACCTGAATCACATAAATTACAAGTGGCAGAGGCAGAATTTGAGCCCAGGATATAATCCAGATCCAGATCTGAGTTCTTAACCACAATACTGTCTTCTATGCTCTTCTCGGGCAGATACTGTGATTTTTGTTTCTTTCTCTTTTTGATTTCACAGCACAGTTATTTGGCTGGTAGTCATTTAATAGTGTTTGCTGAATGAATACATGCTTGAATGAACAAAGGAAGTCATCTTGGATTCCAAAGAGACTGAGACACAAACTTGAACTTTCTAGGACTTCGGCTGCCTCCAGGTAATAATCCCAGCCAAACAGAACCATTTTATAACTTAGGCCTTTCCCACACCATCTTTCTGAAAAGCAAAGGAACTTCTTGCAGCCAGGAAGAAATTCCTTTTAGGTATGGTTTAGTTGGTAGCCTAGCACTGACCAGTACCATTAGTTTGGTGGGTCCATGAATGCATACTTCACCACGTTCACTATCTTTAACTCGTAATCAATATATTCATTCCATTAACATCAGAGTTTCTTAACCTTAAAACTACTGACATTTTGGGTCTGATAATTCTTTACTGTGTGGAGCTGTCTGGTGCACTGTAGGATGTTTAGCAGTACCCTGGCCTCTATCCACTAGATGCCAGGAACAACCCTTCCCCCACATTGTGACAACCAAAAATGTCTCCAGACATTTTTGAGAACCACTGCTTTACATGAACTAGCTTCTGTAGCAATACTGGGATAAATAAATAAATAAATATAAGCAATGACTAATCATGCTTAGAACATAAACTGTAGATTCCTTTCATCCTTGGAAAGTTCCTGGGTTTCATCCTCCACCCTGAAAATTCTCCTTCAACTGGGCTGTCCTGAGGACCTTATAATGTATCAAGCCTGTTGACCGCCTCGTCCAAGAGTTCTGCTGATAACAGCCCTACACATTTATGAGGACTACATGGTAACCACACATTGTCTTAAAGCTTATGAACAATCCAAGAACGAATATAACAAAGAAAACGCTCAGAACCTTGTAAAATGAAAGAGTAAAATAATCCACTTTGAAGAAAACTCAGGATAATAAAATATTCCCAACATGGGCTCACTTAGCTTCAACCACTTGATGCAGCCAACACTTATCAAGCATCTACTCTAGGGCAGGGAATGCACGAGGCACTTTTCTATACCTTATCCCATTTGATTTTCCTAACAATCTGGTGAGAAAGGCACTGCCCAAGGTCACAAAGCTAATCAGTGATTTCAAAACTTGAATCTAGAACAATCACTGGCTCCAACTCCAGTGCTCTCGCCACTGATGTACTGCAGCATTCTACAAGAAGACTAGTAGCCACAATTAATGGAGAGCCAATAAGGTAACAGAAAATCTTTTCATTCATATTTTTACACATAGATAAGAGACAAAAGGATCAATTCCAAAATGTTAATAATGGTCATCCATGAAAAACAAGTTTATCAGTTATTGTGTGTGTGTGTGTGTGTGTGTGTGCTTTTCTGCATTTTCTAAATTGTTTTTCCCTAGATATATATTACCTATGTAATAAAAAGTAATCAAACCCCATTTCCAAAAGCAAAAATAACTCATGGAAGTATCAACATGTAATGCCAGTTTTAAACAAAGCATTCTCACTATTTCTCATTCATGAGACTGCCAAAAATTAAGAAGTTTGATAATACTCAGCCTCGACAAGGATGTGGGGGGAAAAAGTAATCCCATACACTGTTAGGAGAAATCTAAGTTGGTACAAGGTTCTTAGAAAGCAATGCAGCAAGATCTATCATAATGTGAAATGAATAGGCTCTTTTTCCTAGCAATGCCATTTCTAAGAATTTATCCCAGAGGTATATACCACATATGCAATATACAAAAATTTATGTTCAAAGATATTTACTGCCTATCAATAGAGGAACTTGGACAGTGGAATTCAAAGCAGTCATTAGAGAAAATGAGTTACATCTCTAGGTACTAATGTAGAAAGTTATCCAAGATATAGTGTTAAGTAAAGATCAAGTTATATAACAGCATATATAAGATTCCAGGATATACAAGTATACATTACATATGAATGCGTGTATGTGTATATGGGTGTGCAGGAATCTGCATGTGTCTATGCGGTTGTATATAAGCTTACATATGCTTGCATATTCTCTAAGTATATACAAGAAATCATTAATATTAATTATATCTGGAGAGTAAAACTAAAAGCTGAGAGAAAAAATGTGGACTTTTATTTTCATTTTTATACCACTCTCTGAATCGTTTTAAATTTTCTTTTCATAAACAGGTACCACTGCCATAAACAAAAACAGGGGCTTTTGTTTTGGTTTGGTTTTGGTTTTTGAGACAAGAAGCCCGGCTCTCACGCAATGGCTTGAAAACAAAGCAACATATGAAATAGAACTGTATTCTGTTAGGACTGCAAATGCTCACAAAACAAGACAGCGTGAAAGCCTGCCAGGCTGTGTGTACCAGTGAGAGGCATAACGGAGACACTTCTCTCCTGGCACATCGAGAAACAAAGCCAGCCTCCTACCCTGGGAGGGGGTTTAACGGCTGGGTGTTAAGACGAATAATTAAAGCGAAATCCTGCTATATTTTTTTGAGGCACCTAATAAGCCAATTTCCCTAACAGCTAAAACCTAATTTTTCCTGTTCTATCCCTCCAGCTTGTCTTCTCCTAAAGTAGCTGACACATCTTGGTCAATGGGTGCCCAAGATCTCAGGCCTCCTCCTTTGCAATCTCTGTCACACTCCGATATGTCAGAAGACCTGGGCCCTGCTGCTGGCTTGGCCTCCACCACCCTGAGTTGTCCTTTCTCACTCTGGTCCCCTCCATGGCATTTAACACTCCATATAATCCTTTATCTTTGCTTACTGGATTGTGTCTCATCCTGCATTGTATCTCTGTGCCTAGAACAATACCAGCACATAGTAGGCAGACCACAGACACTGTGAAGTGAATAAATGAAGGGTTATTCACTGCACGGTGCTATCAGCTACATTTCACCTTGCCTGTGAAACAGGCAGGGTCAGTATGATTGTTCTCACTTGAATTACCTGCCCAAGGTTACAGCCTGCAAATGACAGAGCCAGAGCTTATATCTGGGATTTCTGACTCATGATTCCCTAATACCCCCACTACGCAAGAGCACCAGCAAACTGAACTGTGAAGACTGAAAACACAGCAATTTATCTAGGCTTCAGCAGTAGCAGAGGGGAAGAGAAAGAGCTGCGTTCCTGCAGGGGTGAGGTAGGAGAGACAGGGAGGGGGAAATGGAGCGCTATGATCTTGCACTCCCTAGTTGCGAATTAGGAAGAAAAATTCTTTCCTTCATCTGAATGAAATGCAGTTACCTCTGGGATGGAGGCTTATGAAACCTCTCATCACCAAGTCACAGCCTGGAATACTTTGCTAATTGCAACAGCAAGTGAAATTTTAGGTAGGTCAGATGCAATTACCCAAACCGGAAAGTGACACCACTGTTCACACCTATTGGACCACATGCAGCAGGCTGGGTTCTAAGTTTCACACACACACACACACACCCCAAAACTACAGTCATCCACACACTTCTTATGCTATGGGGCTCCAAGTCTCCCAAAACATGCTGACTCACTGACTGGGGAGAAGGGAGGAGATCCAGACAGGAAAGGGGAAAAGAGAGAGAACAACAGAGCAGAAGGGTAGCAGAGGCAAAGGAGGAAAGAGGGAGACGAGGCAGTTGGAGACGGAAGTGAAGGAGAAAGAGAAAGAAAGAAGCAAAGAGAGGGAAGAAGGGCTGCAGAGGAGGAGAGAGAAAGGAGAAATGAGGGCTTCTGTCCTGCTAGGACTTGTGCTGCAATGCTCAAGTGGCCCAATGCTGGTACAAGCAGACCTGGAGAATTCCTCGGGTCAGGGTTTTTTTTCAGGCACTTGTCTGTTTCCATAGAGACCGAGAATTCCTGCTGCAGTAATCATCTTCCAAGTTTCTTCGGTGTTTGAGCTTTCTTCCTGTGCCTCCATCACCAGGCAAGGAACCAGAGCCGAGGGCTCATCTAGTGAGAATGGGAGTAAGGGCAGGCTGGCTACCCTACACGGTCCTGGCCTCCGGCCTCGGTCCTGGACTCAGCCCAGTGCCACAGAGCTTCGGTTCTAGCATTTCCACCGATTACCTTACTCCTCCCTCCAGGCAAACACAGGCTCTGCTCCTGCCTCCTGCCCCTCCACAGCACTGCCCTGGAGATCTGCACAGCCTGATGGGCAGGTTACCAAAGAGCTGAAAGCCTGGTGAAATCTTGTGCCAAGCTGACAGCATATTCAGCCCTGCCACACGCGTGCCTGTGGTGCATCTGCAGCAGAGAAAACCAGTTGGTCACATTTTCCACTTCTAGCAAAGACTGGAAATACTACCTCCTCTCCTGCTGCCATCCAGGCTAATCATCTCTAGCTTTCTCTAGGCCTCCCGCCCCACATCCGGTCAGCTGTCAGCCGGTCCACTCTTCTGCATAATGCTTTCAGGAGCGGCCTCTTCCTTTCATTCTCACTAGCACTGCCCTGGCTTGGGCCTTAGTTATTTCTCAGGGCATCAACTAAACTGCCACGTAACTGTTCTCCCTGTCCTCCAGGCGCATACGCTCTCTCTTTCAGTACACCTCCTCCCTCCTTAGCAAATCAGAAATTCCTGGAGCCTAGGAATCAGTGTTTTCAACCAGCACTTCAAGAAAATATGATGCAGCCAGGACACAGGTAGGAAACACAGATGGACTCCATCCCTTACACAGATGCAAATTATCCTCAGGATTCACACACTGCATTCTTCTCTCTGGAGCTGCAAGAGACTCTGTGGGCCCTGGGGCACTTCTGCCTTCCTGTGCCCATTCCCCCATTTTAAAAAAAGTTTACATATTTTTTTACTGCATTGATATAAAGATGAATTCCTTACTGTTACTTATTTATTCCAGTTTTTAAAAGAAATTGAAATTAAAACATTTTTGTGGGCCTTAAAATTATTGTGGTCCCTAGGCACTATGCCTGTTGGATAAGTCGGGCTTGCCTCAGCACCACTCCCAAACCTTCAGCGACCTCCCCCAGCCTACAGAATAAAGTCCAAGCTCCTCAGCAAACTCACCCGGACCTATCTTCCAGTGCCATCCACTAGAGCACTTCCCACCCATCAGGGCTTCAGCTTCCAGGTCTAAATGCAGGTCTCTCAACACACTGTGCATGATGAGGCCACTGTGTCTTAGCCCTCAGCCCCAAACAATTTTCCTTTCCTTCTCCACCTACTGACATCTGGCTCAAACATCACTTTCCACTGTGGCCTTCCCTAGTCCTCCTGGTTCAAAATTATGGCTTCTTCTTCTGCACCCCCTTCACACTTTCTCTGTCTCTTATTATACCACTTATACGCCCAATTCCAGCGTGCACATCTTTCACAGCATAATATTTCTAAAATCAGGAAATGGCTTACAAGGTATGCCAAACAAACTTGCCAGCCACCAGGTAGAGTACTAGTTGCAACATGCAAACAGGAATTTTTTGCACATGCAAATCCAACACTGCACAGAAGCTACTGGGTCATCTGATTGCTTCTGTGGTGGGGCTATTTCATTGGTAACACCACACACAGCTGAATTTTAATTTCTATCCCCAGTTAAAATTATGCTTTGATGCATTATTGAAATAAGAAGGTATTTTGGGGCTTCCCTGGTGGCGCAGTAGTTCAGAGTCCACCTGCCAATGCAGGGGACACGGGTTCGTGCCCTGGTCTGGGAAGATCCCACAAGCCGCTGAGCGGCTGGGCCCGTGAGCCATGGCCGCTGAGCCTGCGCGTCCAGAGCCTGTGCTCCGCAACGGGAGAGGCCACAGCAGTGAGAGGCCCGCGTACCGCAAAAAAAAAAAAAAAAGAAGGTATTTTGGATCTAGACTATAGCCTGTGACATGTCAGGTAAAGCAATTAAAGGTAACAGAAACTGCCAGATCTCTTAACACATGTCATGAAATTTCCTAATTCCTTTGACCGTGAAGCACTAATTCTCATACACTGAGCTGCTCTGTCGAAAGCTTCCAAGTAGATTTCAAGAGAAACTGTTTAATATACACTAACTGTAATTTATTTTTTTTCCTGAGTTACAAGTTTTGGCAACAAGGAAATGTACAATCTAAACTGCAGGATTCTTCAATCCACCTCAAAATTATAGATTCCTTCCAAAAGGAGTTCAAGATGAGTACAGGTGATAAAAAGCAGTAAGTCACCATAAAGCTTGTATATAACTACACATGGCCAAATGTTTAACACTAAACCTGAAAGTGGCTAAGATTCAAACCTTGTGATACGGATGAAACACACAGATCTACAGAGAAAAGTCATCTATTGTTAGTGTATTTTTTTAGTTGTATATACTTAGTGTTTCTGTTTTTCTGCTGAAAAAGTTGCCTTGATGAATCATACAACAGATTGCATTTTTTTTGATCAAGAAAGCAGTCTTTCGTTAAGCTAATTATTTACACATTAGAAAATTCTTGGGAGTCTGGGACTATGTATTAATCATCCTTCTCTCCCCTCTGGTATCCCTGCATATGAAAAATGCTCATTATTGAACTGGTCTAGCTTTTTGCCAACAGTTTCATTTCTTTCAAGTCTGGCCTCATTTCCGTGAAAATCTAGCTGTATGCTTATTTTTAGGTTTGGATGGGCATATTTCATTATAAATGCCCTTTTTAAAAATTCAACTCCGTTCATGCTTTCATTCATTCGAAGAGTATTTATCAGGCTCCTAATGAATGCCAAGCAGTGACAAGAATACAAAGGTAAATAAGACAGGCTTGCTCTGAACTTTACTTACTGTCTAGATGGAGAGACATGCTAGGCAACATATCACAACTCAATGTGATGACAGCTATGACAGGGACGTGCAAGCCACTGAAGGAGCATGGAGAATGCTCCATCTCATGCAGCTTATAGGGTTTAAGATTATGGAAACCACGTCCTGAAGAATGAATAGGAGATAACCTGGAAAAGTGGACATCTAGATGGCTATGGGATAAGCTGGCCTAAGCTGAGGGAACAGTGTATGCAGAAGCATAGAGATGCAGGTGGGAGGCAAGGGACCTACCAGTAAAGAAAGGACATGAAGTTCTATTGGGCTGGCTTTCAGAGGTACTACAGGGGACTTCTGACGTCCAGTTAAGAATACTCTGGACCTAATTCCCAGAGCAGCAGGGACTCATTTTCATTGGCAAGATATTGTTCCATAAATTTATGAAGCTGCACCAATTATACTCTTTCCTCAGCGTTACATCAGGATTTAATAAGCCTTATCCAATACTGTTTTTGCTCTATTTCCTTACTTTCCAGCATTTTAAAATTCTTTATGTTATATTTAATACAAAAGGAGATACTTGTTTCATGAGATTCAACGTGAAAAACAACGACATTTATTTCAGCTCTCTCAGACACTCTTATTTCTTCTTACCTCAGGGAAAGAAGCAGATAGAAACATTTACTACTAAGTTCTTCATTTGCAATCTTATAGGCATTTCTCTATGGAATTTTACTCAATATAGAATGAGTAGAGCCTGTGTAACCTCAGGCAACTTGCTGAACCTCTCTGTGCCTCAGTTTATTCAACTATAAGAGGAAAGTAACTATCACCCACCTTAAAGAATTCTTATGAGGGTTAAATAAGATACCATATGTACAATGCTTAGCACAATGTCTGGATTGTAGTCGTTAAATTGTAGCTATTTTTATCATTAAACATTATTGAACAATTGTATATAAAAGTACATGGTTACAACTTTGAATCTGTATTTTATTACAGTTTTAATCTTATATAAGCACACATATATATACACAATATATTTTTGGTGGGGGTTTCTTATATAAATGTATTTATTTATTTTTGGCTGCATTGGGTCTTCATTGCTACACACGGGCTTTCTCTAGTTGCGGCAAGTGGGGACTACTTTTCGTTGCAGTGTGCGGGCTTCTCATTGTGGTGGCTTCTCTTGTTGCGGGAGCACGGGCTAAGTGCATGGGCTTCAGCAGTTGTGGTGCGTGGGCTCAGTAGTTGTGGCTCGCGGGCTCTAGAGCACAGGCTCAGTAGTTGTGGCGCACAGGCCTAATCGCTCTGCAGCATGTGGGATCTTCCTGGACCAGGGCTCAAACCCGTGTCCCCTGCATTGGCAGGTGGATCCTTAACCACTGCGCCACCAGGGAAGCCCTATATTTGTTTACACAAACTTTCAATAAGGGTTATCTCTGGGTCAAGGACCTAGAAAATCAGGGAGGGAGAAGGTACATTTCTACATTTTTCGTTTCATTCCTTTATGAAATCTTTTATTCTTTTTTAGCCAAGAGCATGGAAAACTGTTATAATAAAAATTGATGAAAACCTTTGGAAGGGGGTTAGATTTATTTTGAAACATAGAGGACAGAAAGGCTGATTTTTGCCTAGATAAAAGAAAGTACTCTGTACCAATGAGAGCAGTCCAAAGGTACTGCCTCAGAAGGCAGTGAAAGCTTCCTCACAGAAAGTGTATATCATAGGCTACATGGATTCTCCTAAGTCTATGAAACATGGCAGTCTCCAAGCATTTGAAATTTGACACGGGTGCATCCTTAAATGGTTATCCAGAGTCATTCAAACTTTAGCCACAACTAAATAAGTTGGGTGAATCAACTTTGCCTTCAACCTTCAAGACCCTTAAATGGGCAGGTATTCCTAAGTAAGTAATATTAGTACATATATGCTGATGATATTTCAATGAATTATGAAGTTATCCAAGTAAATGTTTCATAAAGTTAAAGCCAGATTCAAAATGTGGGTGCTGTGTTTAAACACTACCTGGAATAGTATTTGTTAAAGATAATTTTTGTTTTCAGTCAGATTCATACAAGGCAAGAAAACATTTTAGCATTCTTCATCACCCTTACACTTTTAAATCCCATTAAAATCTGGATTTTAGTTGGTCTACTGTCTTATGACTTGTCATTATGAACTTTGTAAATAAAGTCTTATGTTGGAACACTTCAGTGACTCAAGATTGGGCATTCTACTTCTGTGGATTCTACTTTCCGTGGAAGGCAAAATGCACACAGGAGAAGTATGAAGTTTCTGAGCTAGTGAATTGGTATAGCTGCAATGCCATGTGGGATATAAGAGGATGACCTTTGAATGACACTCTTCTAGAGAATAATTTCAATGAAGAGAAAGTGAGACTTCGCTGGTAGCACACTGGTTAAGAATCCACCTGCCAATGCAGGGGACATGAATTCGAGCCCTGGTCCGGGAGGATCCCACATGCCCCAGAGCAACTAAGCCCGTACTCCACAACTACTGAGCCTGAGCTCTAGAGTCCGCGAGCCACAACTACGGAGCTCGCGTGCCACAACCACTGAAGCCTGCGCACCTAGAGCCCGCGCTCCGCGATGAGAAGCCCGCACACCGCAACAAAGAGTAGCCCCTGCTCGCCGCAACTAGAGAAAGCCCGCACACAGCAATGAAGACCCAACGCAGCCAAAAATTAATTAATTAATTAATTTTAAAAATGAGAAAGTGAGCCAGGACAGGCAGACAGCTCTGCAAGACAAATCCAGCAAAGGGGCTGTTCTGGAATCTATCTGGAATCTGTTGACTTATAAAGTCATTAAATTCTCTGAACGTCTCAGGAAAAATCAAAGTAGATAATATTGTTTCCATTTCAACAATGATATTATGCCTATACAGAAAGATAGCTTAGCTCAATGGGGAAAAACTTAGACCTTAGAGTCAGAAGACTCGAATCCGGCTGTCATTAACTTGCTATTTTACCTTGAACAAGTCTCCTGCCATCTGTAAGAATAACTTTCCTCATCTCATAAATTGGAAGGGCACAGACAGCAAAAAGAAGAAAAACTGCAAAGGTATTCTCATGTTGTTTCAAGCCTCAAACTTAAGCTCTATGGTGAGAACAACTATGATGTTCTTAGTTTTATAAAAAGGGAACTGGCTTAAACATTTCTAGGTTTTCTAGCTAGTAACAATAGTGCAGAGGTTTGATCCCAAGTCTCTAGGCACAGACACATGCTGCTTACCCAAGTCTCTAGGCACTTACACATGCTGCTTCTATGTAATAGAATTCTGGGGAAATGAAATAAGATAAGTGTCCTATCTATTATAAGTAGCTATACAGATGTAAGGTATTGTTAAGACTAAGCTTTAAATTCTCTAAGGGATCTTGACATATTTTTTTCATTCTTAAACATTTTCGTTAGAGCAAAAGCCCCATGAACCACCTGTCCTATCCAGCATGTCACAGTACAATCAGTTGAATAAACGGGCAGATTACTGCTGGTTTAGAAGTGATCCATGAGTTTAATTAAATATCTTAAACAAATGGATATATTTACATTGCACAAGGCCACTCTTTGAAAATCTTAGAAGAAGGAACTATAATTAGACAGGACAGATATAGTTGCTCTAGTAAATGAAACTTGCTACCCGCTACAAGAAAGCCCACTCTCAAGAACCAATCCCTCATCCAAACAGCATTCTCCCGAAATGCAATGCGTGTTGAAACAAAGCCACAATATTCTCTTAGCCTAAAGGGGGTGGATGGCGATCCCTGCAACCTCTTCATATAGTGCTAGTTTGATCAAGCTGAAGAATCAACTCCTAGCAAAAGCACTTTAGAGATAACAGTATTATTAATAAAAATGCTTTTTCATTACAACAATTTATCAAGGCAATTCATTCTTTTTCTCTAAACCTATTGGAAAAGTCTGATTTTGTGAAGCTAGGGAAAAAACCCCAAAAATCCAGAACTTAGCATAAGCTGCTCTGCGTTCAAGTTACCGCCCTTATTGTACGATGGCCCCGTAGAGGTCAGAATTGTCTCATTTATGACTGTCTTCCCTACAGTGCTTAGCACAGTGCCTGGCATATAACCAGGCTCAGGAAATATATGTAGAATTTATTCTACAATGTTAACATACTTATTTAAAAATTCCAATTTTTAAAATGAAAATCTCTATGAAAAATTGAAATGTTCAGAATTTCATATTTCATTTCCCTGAAGCGAGGCTCCTCTATACTCATCTGGAAATGTTCATTTTCATTTCAGTTATTTGTTTATATGCACACTATGTTCCCAAAGGATTATAGTAGCATCATTTAGAGTATATGAATCTTTTTTGTAAGATTTAAAGGAGATCACATCCAGTCAAAAGATGGTTTGTACTTTGATACATCACAGATTTGGAAAAACATAAATCAAATAACCATGTACAACCCCAGTACCAAAGCCCTTGAAACCATCAGTCCCTTAGGGAATAATTTTAGCTTTAATTTAAAATAGTACTGAGAAAACACACCACCAATATCTTATTTAACTTCAATAGGAGCTTACATGGATAAAATTAGTTTTCAGCCTGGACACTTGAACATCTGTGGACAATATTTCATCCCACTTATAGGATGAGGAAAATAGAAAATGGTAGCCCAAGAAGAGCCATTACACGATTTAAAGAAACAAGCATTTGTTTGCAAAGTGCAGGAATTAAATTCAGTTTGGTTTCATGACTGCCCAAACAACTCAACACAAATCTTTCCTCTGGAGTTCTCAATTGTCCAGTATTAAAGTTACCAATATAGAACAAACCACTGAGCACCTCAATTATAAGTTATCTTTACGTAAACAATCCTCCTATCTTGGTTCCTTGAAAAGGTAAGCAAACAGCTATAATGACATTCCTGGTCCAACATGGATATATTAAATAACTGCTATGCTATGGAAATCGCCAGAAGAACATTTCCAAGAGAAAATCCAACTTGCTAAAACACTTCCTAAAAGACGGTCGCAAGCCCAGACGTAAAGTTTAGAGGCATTTCCATTTTCCTTACATATAGAGGTTGATGAAATATTAATACACTCAGTGCAAAAGTATAAAGATAAACAAGATCAAAGCCAACAACAGATGAAATAAAATTTCATTGTGCAAATCATAAAAGCTGTGTAAAAGGGCTCTAGATCCCAGGTAAGATTTGCTCAAGTAAGGTAACAGCATTAAACCTAGCAGACAGCAGAGTAGAGAAGAGGCAGAGCTTTACAGAATTGCAAATAACATCAGCATTACGAGAATAATAATTGGAATAAATACCATCAGCAGTCTGCAAAAACCATCAGCACACTTCGTCCTTCACCTCTTCCCCTCATCCAGCTGGGTAGTGAAAGCAGCTGCCTCTCCCCGCCCCCTTCCCAACTGCTCCTCGAACCACCCCCTCCCCTATCCTGTCCACCCCTCCCCTCCCCTTTCCCCTCCTCTCCCCGCCCCCAGCTGGTGTATTTAGCAGCCTAGAGAGATTAACAGGCGATCCCTACGGTCACTGGGCCTCCGGACTGATCTAACGTTTCCTAGCTCCCTGGACTACAGAAATTAGAGACGCGACACCCTGGTGGTATTAGGTGCCTTCGCCTTCATCCTGTCCTCTCCGAAGCCGGACTGGGTTGGGAGTCAGTGGACTGGGCCACAACTGGAGGGCCCTGCAGAGTTCAGCGGGGCGCTGCCCGCCCGCTGCGCTACCTGAGCTGTCCATGGTGCTGGCGCGGTCCTGAGGCTGCCGGGCGGGACTCCGCGCCGCTGCCGCCCCGGCGTTCACTCTCAGCTTGCCGCCTCCCCCGCCGCTCCCTGCATTTAGGTCCCCGTTACTGTCCACCAGCTGCAGGGATTCATAACCATCGTTGCTGGTCTTTTTCCGGTAGCTTCCGAGCAGGCTCATGGGCAAGCTCACAGAAGAGGAAAAAAATATCAACCTGGGGAGACGAAGGGGGAGGTGGAAGGTGGAAAGGGCTAAAGGAGGATTTTTTTTTAAGGAAAAACAAAAACAAAAACCATCAAGTGCCCCACATGACGCAAAGAGGAGGGAAAGAGGGAGCGGCCCCCGGAGAGGAGCGTTGCGGGGCGCGGCGAAGCCACCGCCCTGGGCAGAGCGCGGCTCTGGGCGCCGGGCGCGAGGGCGGGAGGGAGAGAGGGAGAACGCAGGCGGGCGGGTGCGCGCGTCCCCAGTAAAGCCGCCGTGGAGCCGCCGGCCCAGCAGAGCTCCGGACCCGGGCCAGCCCCCCTATGGCTGGGGAGTGCCCGGAAGCAATCCTATAGGTGTCACCGCGTCGCCCCGCCGCTCGGCAGGGCAGCTCCAAGCGCGGCTGGCCCGCGGGGAGGGAAGGAAAGAGGAAGTAAGGGAGGGGAGATTCTTGGGGAGGGGGGGCTGAAGGCGGAAAATGGGGCGGGGTGGGAGGGGGAGGGGACTACTACCGCTAGGGTAGAGGGTGTTTGCGCACGTGAGGTAAAGAAGAAAGGGGCTGGGTGTCTCTGCCTGGTAAGCTTTGGGGACGAGGGGGGAGGGTCTCTTGGTAAGCTCCAGACACGCCCATTTTGTATAACTTAGCCTATACTTGCTGGAAGATTCGGCGAGTCAAAGCCACCCCTACCGTTGCCGTCCTGGAGGACTGACTTGTAACTCAACTTAACAGAACAAGACCGCATGTTACCCCAGGCTATATGTGTGCCAGGACAGAAAGAAACAGCAGCACGGCCCACATCTCCCAGAATGGGTAAAATCCCTAAGTGAGACATCAAAGACCTGGTTATCCTAACGCTAGCAGGCAGTTAGAGCCCATTCCACCTAGTGAGTAGATGTGACTAGTAACTATTTGTTGAAGGACAAAATTGGCGGGGGGCGGGGCGGGGGGCCGGGGGGGCGAATCAGGTGCAATTTCAGTTCTGACATCATTTACCTTGGGACCTGGGGAAAGGTCTATACCACTCAGCTGGCTTGGGGAGGATGCGTGGGAAGAAAGCTAGACGAGGATTTTCTTTCTAGGGCCCTCCCCCCTTTTTCATAATTCTGGGCACAGAGAGCCGACACTAATTAATCAGAGGAGAATTTATTGAGAAGTTAATGAAACTTAAGAGTCAGTGCCCTTTTTCTGGAGAAGTCCCTTTCAAGGCTGTGCACCTAATTTTATATCTGTGATTTTGTATTCTTAAAGAGGACCTCAAAATTGTATGTTTCAAGCTTTATGAAACGTGGATTTAACTCTGTTAAGTTTCAAAATGCAATTACCAAGTGCCCATTTTCACCTGAAATAATAAGATTGCAAAAGTATCCTTCGTTCTCATCATTTCAGGTGAAAATATTGGCTTAAAATTGTCATTTTCCCTATTAAGATTTGGAATTACTGAGGTGCTTTTCAAGTCATCTGACAGAGTTTCATCACCAAAACAAGAAAAAAGTACATGCATGTAAAATTTCCTTAAACCCATACACAAACCTAGATTTGACATTTCACCTTTCATGACTTTCTCTTGTTGTTATTATTATGATATCTTTAAGAACACAAATCAAACTATAGCATCTAAGAGACCTCAGTCTAAATCATTTGGGACCCAATGAGTTTCCTGGGAGTTCTAGCTCTACACAGGTCTACATAAAATAAATTAATTGGATTGAGAGTCATTTTCCTGTTGAAGGATCACTCAAATGCAAATTCTTATAAGAAGGGGATAAATCAGTAAAAGCCAAGAGTGCTTGCTGTCTTCTAGATCCCTCCAGTCCCTCTGAAAAGGTAAATTATCTGACCAGTTGCTTTCCTAACTGCATTATCTGATGAACATGTGGTCTGACCCAAATCACAAATCACAGTTAATGCTCATTTACAAGATCAAACAACTTCAGTGGTGGCAGTTAAAATTGTAATAAAATTTAAACATAAACTTTATACTTTCAATTTTCCCAATCTGTCAGTTTGAGCTATTTTAGATACTTGACTAATACTCTGTAAGGTCTAGTAAATAAATCTTTTCCAATAACATTTTAAATAACCTTTTTCTGCACCTTTCCTTCTCCTTTAATTTATTACTGACCCACAGGGAGAGGAAATACCTAGTATCTATCGTGTGCCTTGACAAATACTGGATTTATACCCTGGATTAAGAGAATTTAGAAAAGACCATTTTTGAAAAGTGAAAATTATTATTTTCAAAAAAAGCACTCAGTTATTTTTGCTCAACTTTTCAGAGTTGCAGACATATTGCTGGAAGAAATTATAGATTAAACATAGGCCTTTGTATTTTGAGATATCTATTTCCCCAGTTTACAAATTTAAAGAAAAACATGAGTGGGATACAGGGACCATTTTATTTTTTATATTTACACTTAATTTAACATAAATACAACCAATCAGAATAACTATTAATAACCCTACAAAATTAGGGATATAAAGAACATAATAAGGCAGGAAAATACAGTAACTAGATTAATTTACAACAGTTTAAAAATTACTTTAGGGCTTAAATTAAATACACCAATTTCAACACTAAAATTTTCTTTACGATCCTAAAGATCAAATTCACAAAGAGTTCACAGATCCATGAAGATCTCACTTTTGTCTTCTATAAAATAAAGTATAATAAAGTACCATCGTTATATAGTTGAAGTAAGAACTAAACTAGTACGTAACACGTATAAAGTAAGTACTTAGCAAGTGCTCTCTATTATTACTATTAGTGGTCTGGCTTGGGCACAGCTCTATCCTCAGCGCTGACAGTCCGACTTCCTCCCATGGGAGGAGCTCAATAAAGGCTAAGTATTATTTTCTCCAGGACTATACTAATGGAAACTTGTCTATGTGATTTTGAATGACAGCTTAGGCTTAAGGAAGAGAGGTGGTACTGGTAAAATCCAAGGTGAACATTTAGAGTCAAACTCTGTTTTTCCAAGATCAAGATTGTTCCATAATTTATTTTATCTCAAGAATATCACATCACATATGGGGCACAGCCAAAGGACTAGATGCCCTCTTTGGGAGAGTGTTCCTTCCCTTTGCCTTTTCCATTGCTGACTCAGTCACTTTTATTAACTTGGTGAAGATTATCCACACTGAGAAATGTTTGAGAGGCTCTATTTGAGACTCTATTCCTCCTCATCCCCTCCACCCCCAAAGTGCTCTCCTGTCACAGCAGATGTCGCACAACTTTCGTGGTGGTGCTGGAAGATGAATATGTACCACAACCTAGGATCACAAACCTGGGATTATGATCTGTACTTTTCTGTCTCTGGGAACTATAAAACATTGCTTACGACTGAGATTCTAGCACCTTGTTTCCCAGGATTGAGTCCTAGTTCCATGGACTATTAGCTCTATAACCTTAGGCAAGCTACCCTCTCTGCCTCACTTTTCTCCTCTATAAAATGAGAATTATAGTGTCATCATAATAAGGTTGTAGTGAGAATTAGTACCTAACACATAGTAAGTGCTTAACAAAAGCTATTATCAGTATCACTGTTCTATTTTTATGTCACTTTTTCAAAAACATAATTTCCTACTTAAAATTAGGCTAAAATCTGTCTTGTGTACTTAAGAGATTTATTGTCATTATGATTTATGATAATATAAAAGCATTATGTATGACGTGAAGTGATTATTCTGCCTTGAGTTTTTAGATATTTTAATGCATGTCTATCCTGTTAGGTTTTGGACTCCTTAAATACAAAAATCCATGTTTTGTTCATGTCTGTACCCCCATGACACCAAAAAGAGAATCTCATACTCATTAGATATTGATAAAAGTACCTGCCGAATTTTAAAATTAATGAATAAATTCTAAAAATGTATTAGTATCACCCAGTCTAGTGAGTTTTTTAAACCGCATGCTGTGGTCTACGAGTGGACTATAAAATAAACAGCAATTCATGACTATTATTTTCATAAAAATGAAGTAGGTTGGAAAACATCAGTTTTTAGCACATGGTAAGATGTTATTTCTTGAAATATTGTTTTGGGCTTGTAGGGCAAAATCTCCAGTACTGGGCTTCCCTGGTGGCGCAGTGGTTGCGAGTCCGCCTGCCGATGCAGGGGCACGGGTTCGTGCCCCGGTCCGGGAGGGTCCCGCATGCCGCAGAGCGGCTGGGCCCGTGAGCCATGGCCGCTGAGCCTGCGCGTCCGGAGTCCGGAGCCTGTGCTCTGCAACAGGAGAGGCCGCAGCGGTGAGAGGCCTGTGTACCGCAAAAAAAAAAAAAAAAAAAAAAAAAAAAAAAAAAAAAACCTCCAGTACTGAGACTGGTGAATTCCCAGTGTGAATGTCCTACGCACTGTGACATCTGAATTCACCTGGATAATTAGACAACAAAGAATTCTGGCTAACCAAACTGTAATTGAGGGCAGAGCTTCTATCCTCTGTTGCAAAATGTATTATGATCTGTTTTTTAACATTAACTTCTTCAATTTTCACTTCAACTGATATAAATCAATGAATAGTACTAAAACTTTCTTTGGCAACATGCCTGAGTTACATGATTCAATTATCTCCTTACTGAATATGGCCTATGGGTATAGATGGTGCAAGGCATTCAAACTGGGGACCAGGAAACCACATCCGGCCCCAGACATGTTTTGTTTGTACTGTACTTTTAAAAAATTTTTCAGCTTAGATGCCTTTACAAAAGGTACGCAGGCTCCAGTTTGAGTGCCACACTTCACTACCACTTCCCAGTGTATGATTCCCAGCCTTCCCCACTCTGTCAACCCTGTGAGCATATGTATTTGAGACCTGTAATGCAGTGGCAAACCTGGAGGAATAACAACATCAAGAGAGATGCCAAAGCCACATCTTCAAGCCACAGTCCAGAAGAAAGAGCAACAGACTGGGAATTCTCTTCTGACTCTATTATTACCTAACTCTATTATGAATCAGAAGAGAGGCCCTGATTGCTTCTCTTCCCCTTAGCAGTAAAACTGAAAGTGCTGAATTACAGGATTCTCTCTAGTTCTTAAATTTTCCTATTTTTCTCAGCACTTGAGTTGTCATTTCCTTCTTTCTCCTCCAAATGAAGCCCAGAGGGAAAAACCATGGCCATTGAAGTGTTCCAGTTGCTAAGTCCCATTTAATCAAGGTTTTACCATAGAACGCATGCATAAATAGTGTCAGCTCTCAAGAGTTACACATAGAGCAATACACAAAAAAAAGAAGAGCAAGTATGCTGGAGAACACGAAGTGAGCTAATATGAATAGACGTCTCAATTATTCCTAAAATATTCCTCAGGAACGACGTGGTCTGTTCTTGGTGCTTGGTGGAGTACTGGGTCTCCCAGAAAATAGGACAGATTTTCCAGGCAGGGCATATTCTTAAAGATAACTCAATACCCTGAAGCCTGTGCCTCCCTGAAGCACTAGTCTAGCAGTAATAAAAATAACTGCCACTGATTACTTACCATTTGCCAATTACCTAACCCACCTTAACTCTCACCTTTCCAACAACCCTGCAAAGGTGTTATCCTTATTTTGAGGCAAGCTTGCAGAGGGTAAATAACTTGCCAAAGCTCACACAGCTAGCTATAGGCTGGGATTCAAACTGCCGTCTAGAAAGATCATGCTTTGGCCCCTGCACCAGTCATAAGAGGTAATTCCAGTGGTCAAAGTGAAAAGCTGGAGGGCATCTGGGTCATTCCTTGGCTCTGACCTGCCTTACTAAGTGTGGTCCGTGAAAATGGTCTGGGTGCCTTATGGGAGCTACTCTTGGTTTACTAACCCCACAACAGGTTCTGCTCAGTGAAACCTGAATGGTTTTAATTAATGTGGCTTCCCAATAAGCAGCTTGTTTTGTAACCATCTGAGTTAGAAGACTTTTTACACTGTGCTCCTGAAAACTGATATGTGGCTATAGTTTGGCCTAGTTTTAAACCACGAAAAGGAAAAAAAAAAAGCATTGTTTTCATTAAAAGCAAGCTCCTTGCTTTAAAAGAAGTTAGACCTTCATTGTGTTCACATGTGTATGTGTGTAAGGAGATTAAAGAGACATCAAGGTATGGTGGAAAACCACTAGCTTTGGAGGAAAAAAATACAACTATGTTTGAGTCCTAGACCTGCCACATCAAGTTTTCTACAGTCGGCTTACCACTCACAGCCATATTCCCTTTCTATAAAGTGGACTACTCATCCTCCCTCACAGGAGGAATCAAATGAAATAAGGTACATGAAAGCACATAATAAACACAAAAGCCCTACTCATCACATCTATGAATCATCCAGTTTAAGTTGCAGCATTAAAAAAATATATTACTGGTCACATATGACACATGATATACTATTAATTTAAGATGCTTCAAGATTTCATAAATGTTAATATATTTTTAAGCTGTTTTAGAATTGATGAAACAAATATTATTATTTGACTATATGTTAGCCCAAGAATTTTATTTGTCAATTTATAATTCAGGTATTTTAAGCAACTCTGGTAGGTAAAGGTAATATGCACCATGTATTGCCAGGTCTAGCACAGTGCCTGCCAAGCAGTAGGTGCTCAATAAGTGTCTGCTAATTGAATGAATGAAAATGCAAAAAATTGTCTGGGAGGCCATCTTCAGCTTATAGGAAAATTCACCACGGGGTTCCTTAGTGAGCTCACTGAAAACACAGTCCCACCTGCTAACATTCAACTCACCCTCGACTTTTCAAGGACACGCTCATGGTATGACACTGTTACACATACATTTCAAGAGTAACTCATGGAAGCACCTGTCCCTTTCATTTGTCATCTTACAAGCCAGGAAACTTCAGCTTCCTGGACAGACGCTGACAGACTACCATAAGCTGGCCCTGTGCTCAATTACTCTCATTCTTGGGTAAAACAGACTGAAAAGTTCTGTGTGGTAAATAGGTCCCCAAGGTCAGGTGAAAATCTACACTGAAGTGAAAGTTTCCCTAAATCCTAGATATTCCCATGTTTGGCTCTGAGCTCATTATATATGATTTTATGTTCAAGATCATTAAAATACAGATGCTTATTCTCTGTAACCCCATTGTGCCTAAAAGTTCTGGGCTCTCGAGCATGTGGCAAATCCTCTATGGTGGTGAAGAGGAAAGTAGTGACCACCTCAGATGCAGGGAAAGCCAGTTCTTGGGGTGCTGAGTCTCCAGGCAGAGTCTCCCGGGCACCCAACCACTGCTGCCCACTTGACCACATCTACCTGGAGAAAAAGAACTAGCATTTCCTAAGCTCTAAATTAAGTGTCTGGGTTTTTCCGTATATTTATGCATTTAAATATGAAAGGTCTTTTTGAGAAGAATTACCATATCCATTTCATACCCAAGGAGACCAGAGCTCTGAAATGCAGCTGAGTGTGAGCTAAGCAGTGATAGCTAGTGATCTCCAATATTCATTATCATCTTCTATGCTAACAGAACCCCTGATCTTTATCTGGGCACAGGGTAGCACAGTTTTATTGGGTTGGTCAAAAGGTTCATTCAGTTTTTTCCATAAGATGGCTCTAGTAGCACTTAGCTGTCTTTAACTTCATTTGAAACAATTTTGTTAGATTATATGTGACAGCTGTCATATCAGCGTGCATTTAAAAAAAGACATCAAAATTGGTGAATTTTTGTGAAGCCACTTTAATATTGAAGATGAAAGAAAAAAAGCAACATTTTCAGCATATTATGCTTTATTATTTCAAGAAAGGTAAAAACGCAACCGAAATGCAAAAAAAGATTTGTGCAGTGTATGGAGAAGGTGCTGTAACTGATCAAACGTGTCAAAAGTGGTTTGCAAAGTTTAGTGCTGGAGATTTCTTGCTGGACAATGCTCCACGGTCGGGGAGACCAGTTGAAGTTGATAGTGGTCAAATCAAGACATTAATTGAGAACAATCAACGTTATACCAGGCGGGAGAGAGCCGACATACTCAGAACACCCAAATCAGGCGTTGAAAATCATTTGTACCAGCTTCATTATGTTAATCACTTTGATGTCTGGGTTCCACATAAGTTAAGCAAAAAAAACCTTCATGACCATTATTTCCACATGCGATTCTCTACTGAAACGTAATGAAAACGTTCCATGTTTAAAACAAATTGTGCCGGGCGATGAAAAGTGGATACTGTACAATGATGCGGAATGGAAGAGATTGTGGGGCAAGCAAAATGAACCACCAGCAACCACACTAAAGGCCAGTCTTCATCCAAAGAAGGTGATGTTGTGTATATGGTGGGATTAGAAGGGAGTCCTCTATTATGAGCTCCTTCCGGAAAACCAAACGATTAATTCCAACAAGTTCTGCTCCCAGTTAGACCAACTGAAAGCAGAACTCAACGAAAAGCGTCCAGAATTAGTCAACAGAAAACACATAATCTTTCATCAGGATCACGCAAGATCATGCGTTTCTTTGATGGCCAGGCAAAAACTGTTACAGCTTGGCTTGGAAGTTCTGATTCATCCGCCGTATTTACCAGGCATTGAACCTTCAGATTTCCATTTACTTAGGTCTTTACAAAATTCTCTTAATGGAAAACATTTCAATTTCCTGGAAGACGGTAAAAGTCACCTGGAACAGTTCTTTGCTCAAAAAGATAAAAAGTTTTGGGAAGATGGAATTATGAAATTGCCTGAAAAATGGCAGAAGGTAGTGGAACAAATGGGTGAATATGTTACTCAATAAAGTTCTTGGTGAAAATGAAAAATGTGTCTTTTATTTTTACGTAAAAACTGAAGGCACTTTTTGGCCAACCCAATATAAAGAATATATTTCTCAGTCTTCACGTCTTGGACCTGCCACATGCAAGTTTTCTATAATCTACTAGGTACATACATGGGGCTAAGTAAAGGTCATTATAATATAGGTAGAAATGATGTGTGTAACTTCTGGTATGCATCCTTACAAGGGAAGATGGGTGGTATGTCCTTCTTCCATTCCTTTTCCCTTTCTTCTGGTTGAATATGGAGCTCCAGCAGGTATCTTGGACCATGAGGTGACCTTGAAGATGGAAGACTTTCATAGTGAAACAACAGGATAGAAGGACTCTGATCCCCAGAGAACATGGCAGCCCTGGAGCTATTATCTCTAGACTTCTTAAAGGTGAGAAAGAAACTATTTTGTTTTAAGCCACTGTTATTTTGCTTTTTTTCTGTTATGTGCATCCAAAATTAATCCTTACTGGGATACAAACTGCAACCTAACCACTGGATTTCAGTTATTTATTTATCATAACATTTACTGGGAATTATGTAAAATCCATGTGATCATGGACAAATTATATATAGCTTCTCTATGCCTCGATTTCCTAATCTATAAAATAGTGGCATTGAACTAATAAGGCAGCTGTTAGAATTGCTTGATATAAAGTACACACAGAGCTTAACATAGTGCCTGGCATACAGTGAGAGTTCAATGAACGTCATCTGTTTTGTTATTTCTTGTCATTGCCCTTCGACTGATAACATAGCTGAGTCTATCATGCCTGACTTCAAAACCAGTGACCTCTCCACCTCACCCTGCTATCCAGAGACTGTCTTCCAGGGTGGACCAAGCCCAGAGCAGCAGAGCCCTTGCCCATGTCATCAACAAAATCCCTGGAAGAGTTGCCCCTTCCTTGGAGTGTAATTCTTTCTTTGATCTGCCCATATAATCTCAATGCAGTCTGGAATATTTTAAGCCACCAAAGTTGATACAAAATTTAAAGCACAGTGTCACTGTTTATGACACAGCAGTTCTGAGTCTATTTATTTCAATACAGCCAAATGAGAGAGTCTGACTTTCTCCGTTTGTGCTAAAAGTAAATAAAGAACTTGAGTAATAAATTGGCGCATTTTTATAGTATTATTTTACCTTTTATTTTCTATTATGAAAATTTTCAAACATATACAAAAGTAAATTATATAATGGACTTTCTGGGCCTATCATTCATATCTACAATTACTAAGTCATGGTCAATCATGTTTTATATGTATAAACCCATAATTTAAGCAAATTCCAGACTTCATCAGCAAATATCATTTCATCAGTAAATATCTCAGTATGTAGCACTTTAATTTTTGGAAAACAACTATCAGATTTCATCCGTACTAGAAGTGGGGCCAGGTGCCATTCCATCTGTCTGCTGAGAGGCTAAAGCCCACCAGTTCTCTTTCAGGAGACTGTCAGAGGAACTTGCATAACCTTTCTGTTTCTTTATTTCCCAGTGGAAATGATATATTACCCATTCAGCCCCCTGTCCCCACTCTTACCCACTCCTTTTCCCACAAAACCACCTCTTTAAGCACTAGTTGTAATCACACACTTTGCTACCCAAGAGATCTGAAGTCAGCATGGAATTAAGTTTTTCCATAATAGCAGAAATTTGTGGAATATTATAGATGGAAGGAGCTGTAAAGGGTAAACTATCCATTTCAATTTAGAGACAAGAAAAATGAGACAAAGAACTGAGCAAATTGATTCACATTTGAACTTTCTAAAATGCAGATCCAATTATGTGATACAGATGCTTAAAACCATCCAAGGGTTTTGCACAGCCCTCAGTCTAAGGTATTCAAAACAATGGACCTCCATATTCTAAGGCTAGCTACTTGCCTCTGGAGACAGCCCTCACCACTTCTGCTTTCTCCATTCTCTCTCTAAGTCCAGACATAGAGCTTCTTTAAGACTCCCTGACTGAACAACCCTGATTGCCCTTCAGACCCCTACATAGAAAGCACTTCCCCCCAGGAAACCATCAAAGTTCTCAAAACCAAGTCAGATGAAATTCCATGTGGTCCCATAGAACACTGTATGTCTTCTAACATAGCACTTACAACACATTACATTGAAATTTCCTGTTTACACGTACGACTTCCCACATCAGATTGTAAGGTCCATGATGGTAGGACCATGTTTGGTACCTAACTCCATGCCTGACACAATGCAGACCCCTTATAAATACTTGTTAGACAAATGAACGACTAATGACACTGGGAAGAGTCCATGAAAGACTTAAGAGAAAAGTGCTCTATATACTGTTTAGCACCCAACAAAGGTTTCCCATTGCATCTACTGCTGCTTAAGGCCACAGGGCTACATGCAAGGGACTGGTTTTCTGACCAGTCCAGGGAAAAGATCGTAGCATTCCATCACACTGCATTAATAAGAATTCAGCCAATATGTCACTTATTGATCTTTTTCTATGTAAATGAAACCATTTCTACTGAGTTAAGAAAAGCACACTTAGACTTGTAGCCTTTTGAAGTCATTTTTCTTTGAAAGTATTTACTTTTTGACCTGAATAAGAGATTCACAAACTCTAGATCACTTTTTTCTAAAAGACTTATAGATCATCATTTTAAAAGAATATTTCCTTCGGGAGACAGCAGAAGCAAAAAGAACTATAATCCTGCAGCCTGTGGAACAAAAACCACATTCACAGAAAGATAGACAAAATGAAAAGGCAGAGGACTATGTACTAGACGAAGGAACAAGATAAAACCCCAGAAAAACAACTTAATGAAGTGGAGTTAGGCACCCTTCCAGAAAAAAATTCAGAATAATGATAGTGAAGATGATCCAGGACCTCAGAAAAAGAACAGAGGCAAAGATCAAGAAGATGCAAGAAATATTTAACAAAGACCCAGAAGAATTAAAGAAAAAACACCTAGAAGAATTAAAGAACAAACACAGATGAACAATACAATAACTTAAATGAAAAATACACGAGAAGGAATCAATAGCAGAATAACTGAGGCAGAAGAACGGATAAGCGACCTGGAAGACAGAACAGTGGAAATCACTGCCGCAGAACAGAATAAAGAAAAAAGAATGAAAAGAAATGAAGACAGCCTAAGAAACCTCTGGGACAACATTAAACGCACCAACATTCGCATTATAGGGGTCCCAGAAGGAGGAGAGAGAGAGAGAAAGGAACCAAGAAATTATTTTAAGAGATTATAGTTGAAAACTTCCCTAACATGGGAAAGGAAATAGCTGCCCAAGTCCAGAAAGTGCAGAGAGTCCTAGGCAGGATAAACCCAAGGAGAAACACACCGAGACACATAGCAATAAACTTGACAAAAATTAAAGACAGGGCTTCCCTGGTGGCGCAGTGGTTGAGAGTCCGCCTGCCGATGTGGGGAACACGGGTTCGTGCCCCAGTCTGGGAGGATCCCACATGCCGTGGAGTGGCTAGGCCCGTGAGCCATGGCCACTAAGACTGCACGTCCAGAGCCTGTGCTCCGCAACGGGAGAGGTCACAACAGTGAGAGACCCGCGTACCGCAAAAAAAAAAAAAAAAATTAAAGACAAAGAAAATTATTAAAAGCAACAAGGGAAAAATGACAAATAACATACAAGGAAACTCCCATAAGGTTAACAGCTGATTTCGCAGCAGAAACTCTACAAGCCAGAAGGGAGTGGCACGATATATTTAAAGTGATGAAAGGGAAGAACCTACACCCCAAGATTACTCTACCCAGCAAGGATCTCATTCAGATTTGACAATGAAATAAAAAGCTTTGCAGACAAGCAAAAGCTAACAGAATTCAGCACCACCAAACCAGCTCCATAACAAATGCTAAAGGAACTTCTCTAAATGGGAAATACAAGAGAAGAAAAGGACCTACAAAAACAAACCCAAAACAATTAAGAAAATGGTCTCCCCTTCAGAAACATTTGTCATTTTGTTTATGTACATTCATTAAGTCCTTATTTGGTTAAGATCTGCCCACTTCTCCCCAGATTGACAGCTCTTCAATTTATCTCCACGTTCATCACACTCTCTGACAACTCAGTATTAGTTGAACAACTGATTAAAAATATAAAAGATAAAATTCTAAATTTATTGAGATAGTGCAAATTATTTTGAGCTACTTCTTTGACACTGAGTTGTAGCATTTCACTTATAAAAAATATTTATTTATAAAACATAAAGAGCAGTTTACCATGCTATTTGTCACTCACACCTTAATAGGAATAAGGAGTATCAGAATTGGTCTTAAGATGGAGAAAGAGGAGAATTGAAGAGAGCTATCAAAAAAGAAGAGCAGAGATTGCTTTATAAAGGAGGTGGATACAAAAGAGATAAGGGAAATTTTTGTGAAGGGCCAGTTAGAACTGAAGGGAGGACAGTAAGAAACTATGAAAGGGCATAGTATTCAGGGAGTCACAAAAAAGTCAATGCTACTGACACAGGTGCTTCCTCTTCCCATTAATGGTCTTCTTATTTATTAACCAACTTTGGTAACATTTGTTTTAAATTAAGGCAACATTTATATACAATGAAATGTGCACATTTAAGTGTATAATTCAATGATTTTTAACTAATATATACAACCTTGAACCCAATGCAGAGAACATTTCCATCATACCAAAAATTTCCTTCATGCTGCCCTACAATCTTTCTCAGGACTCATAGGCAGCTACTGCTCTGATTTCAATCAATATATACCACTTTTACCTTGTATTTGAAGTGTTTACAAATTGTATCATATGGCAACATTCTTTGGTGTCTGGATTCTTTTATTCAACCAAATGTTTTGCTGTTTTTGTTGTTGCTTAATTCTTCAGTGTTATTCATTATACAGTGCCATATTCTATTATAAATGCTGAGTAGAATTCCATCATATGAATATATAAGAATTTATCCTTTTTTCTCTTAAGGATATTTGGGTTTTAGCAGTTTGGGGCTACTATGAATTGCTATAAACATTTTGGCACACTGCTGTTTGTGAACATATGCTGCATTTCTCTTGTAAATACTTAAGAGTGGAATTTCTGGGCAATGGGTTGATGGAGTATTTTTAACTTTGTAAGAAAGAGCCAAACAGTTTTCCAAAGGGGTGTACTGCTTTGTACCCCCACCAGTAACATATGAAAGCTCTACTTCCTCCAAATCATCACATTTAGTATTATCAGTCTTTAATTTAGTTCTTTAAATAAGCATGAAGTGGTTTTTATTTAACCCAAGTGGAGAACGGTTCAGTGGGCTTTTGGCCTGCCTTATCTTTTGATAAGTGGCTGTTCAATTATCTAACCTGTTTATATTGGCTAGTTAACATTTTATTAATGATTTGTAGAAATCATTTATGTATTCTGGATGCAAATCCTCTGTCAGATATATGTATTATGAATATTTTCTCTAGCCTGTGACTTGCATTTTTATTTCAATAATGGTATCTTTTGATGGATACTTTAAAAAAAATCACTTTGGTGAAATTCATTTTAAAATTTAATCTTCTTTATGTCTATTGCTTTTTGTTTCCTTGCCAAGAAATAGTCACATAACCCAAGGTCATAAAGGTATTCTCACATTTAAAAAAAAAATGGTAATAGGAGGAAGAAATAGGAAATATGAACAGACCAATCACAAGTAATGAAATTGAAACTGTAATTAAAAATCTGCCAACAAACAAAAGTCCAGGACCAGATGGCTTCACAGGTGAATTCTATCAAACATTTAGAGAAGCGCCAACACCCATCCTTCTCAAACTCTTCCAAAATATTGCGGAGGAAGGAACACTCCCAAACTCATTCTATGAGGCAACCAACACCCTGATACCCAAACCAGACAAAGTTACTACAAAAAAAGAAAATTACAGACCAATATCCCTGATGAATATAGATGCAAAAATCCTCAATAAAATACTAGCAAACAAAATCCAACAACACATTAAAAAGATCATACACAATGATCAAGTGGGATTTATCCCAGGGATGCAAGGATTCTTCAATATATGTAAAACAATCAATGTGATAAACCATATCAACAAATTGAAGACTAAACACCATATGATCATCTCAATAGATGCAGAAAAAGCTTTTGATAAAATTCAACACCCATTTATGATAAAAACTCTCCAGAAAGTGGGAATACTGGGAACCTACCTCAACATAATAAAGGCCATATATGACAAACCCACATCAAACATCATTCTCAATGGTGAAAAACTGAAAACATTTCCTCTAAGATCAGGAACAAGACTCTCACCACTATTATTCAACATAGTTTGGAAGTCCTAGCCAAGGCAATCAGAGAAGAAAAAGAAATAAAAGGAATACAAATTGGAAAAGAAGAAGTAAAACTGTCACTGTTTGCAGATGACATGATACTATACATAGAGAATCCTAAGGATGCCACCAGAAAACTACTAGAGCTAATCAATGAATTTGCTAAAGTTGCAGGATACAAAATTAATGCACAGAAATCTCTTGCATTCCTATATACTAACAACAAAAGATCAGAAAGAGAAATTAAGGAAACACTCCCATTTACCACTGCAACAAAAAGAATAAAATACCTAGGAATAAATCTACCTAAGGAGGAAAAGACCTGTACTCAGAAAACTATAAGACACTGATGAAAGAAATCAAAGATGACACAAACAGTTGGAGCGATATACCATGTTCTTGGACTGGAAGAATCACTGAAAATGACTGTACTACCCAAAGCAATCTACAGATTCAATGCAATTCCTATCAAATTGCCAATGGCATTTTTTACAGAACTAGAACAAAAAAATCTTAAAATTCGTATGGAGACACAAAAGACCCCGAATAGCCAAAGAAATCTTGAGGGGGAAAAGAAACAGAGCTGGAGGAATCAGACTCCCTGACTTCAGACAATACTACAAAGCTACAGTAATCAAGACAGTATGGTACTGGCACAAAAACAGAAATATAGATCAATGGGACAGAACAGAAAGCCCAGACATAAACCCACGCACATATGGTCAACTAATCTACGACAAAGGAGGTAAGGATATATAATGAAGAAAAGACAGTCTCTTCAATAAGTGGTGTTGGGAAAACTGGACAGCTACATGTAAAAGAATGAAATTAGAATGCTCCGTAACACCATACACAAAAATAAACTCAAAATGGATTAAAGACCTAAATGTAAGGCCAGACACTGTAAAACTCTTAGAGGAAAACATAGGCAGAACACTCTATGACATAAATCACAGCAAGATCTTTTTTGACCCACCTCCTACAGTAATAGAAATAAAAACAAAAATAAACAAATGGGACCTAATGAAACTTAAAAGCTTTTGCAGAACAAAGGAAACTATAAACAGACAAAAAGACAACCCTCAGAATGGGAGAAAATATTTGCAAATGAATCAACAGACAAAGGATTAATCTCCAAAATATATAAATAGCTCATGCAGCTCAATATTAAAAAAACAAACAACCCAATCAAAAAATGGGCAGAAGACCTAAATAGACATTTCTCCAAAGAAGACATACAGATGGCCAATAGGCACATGAAAAGCTGCTCAACATCACTAATTATTAGAGAAATGCAAATCAAATCTACAGTGAGGTATCACCTCACAGTGGTTAGAATGGCCATCAACAGAAAATCTGCAAACAACAAATGCTGGAGAAGGTGTGGAGAAAAGGGAACCCTCTTGCACTGTTGGTGGGAATGTAAATTGATACAACCACTATGGAGAACAGTATGGAGGTTCCTTAAAAAATTAAAAACAGAATTACCATATGACCCAGCAATCCCACTACTGGGCATATACCCTGAGAAAACCATAATTCACAAAGACACACGCACCCCAACACTGCAGCACTATTTACAATAGCCAAGTCATGCAAGCAACCTAAATGCCCATTGACAGATGAATGGATAAAATGTGGTACATATATACAATGGAGTATTACTCAGCCATAAAAAGGAACGAAATTGAGTCATCTGTAGAGACGTGGATGGACCTAGAGACTGTCATACAGAGTGAAGTGAGTCAGAAAGAGAAAAAACAAATATCGTATACTAATGCATATATGTGGAATCTAGAAAAATGGTACAGATGAACCAGTTTGCAAGGCAGAAATAGAGACACAGATGTAGAGAACAAACGTATGGACACCAAGGTGGGTCAGTGGGGGAGGAGGTGGTGGTGGTGGGATGAATTGGGAGATTGGGATTGACATGTATGCACTAATATATATAAAATAACTAATAAGAAACTGCTGTATAAAAGATAAATAAAATTCAAACAAATAAAAGACAAAAAAAAGAATATTTCCTTTGGGACAGATATTGTGTATGTGTCACAGAAGATGACTCTTTCATCTTTGTCTCTGAAATCACTATGCCCATGTGGTACAGAATATAGGGAACCATGCGTTGGTGAAAAATGAGATGGAGAAGTTTCTAAAAGAAGGAAGATGATCACAAATAACAGAAACAAAATGCCCAAGTGGTGATAAGTATGTTTTAAGCTTATTACTACAAAAGATAATTATGGTAGAGCTTTTTTATGACCTTTAAAGCTTTGGCTGCAAGATCAGAGAGCACAGGAGTATTGGTTTTCAATTCAAGAAAGATATACTCGGTGTTACCATGGGGTCAGTTTCCTTACATTCATTCTCATCATAAGTTTTAAGGGGAAGCGATCTGGTACAAGGGAAAAATAGCAAATTGTATAATTCAGTAAAACTTAAGTCAACACAACTTAACTCTCTCAGTGTAGTGTTTAAGAACATGGGCTTTATAGATAGATCTGTGCTTCTGGCTGGACGTTTGTACTCGGACAAAATATGTAACTTCTTTTTAGTTTCCTCATCTAAACAGGGGTATTATACCCCCCTACACAGAATGGCTGTACTTATTAAATTAGTTAGGGTAGGTGTAGTGTAGACTTATTCTCTTATCAGCCAAGAGCAGCACTTTCTTTTCCTGGGAAATCCTCCTCTGTGTGGTTGACATTTGAGCTGCCGTGTCCCAGGAGTGGGCACCTGAAACCAAGCTAGGTCACTCATGGCCTTTTCACATGACTTTTCAATTTAAAACCAGAGAGACAGTAAGTCTGAGTCCTTCGCTAGAGCAAGGATGACAGGCAGGAGTTGTAGGAGACATACTTTCTGACATGTGGAGATAGGTGGTTTACGAGAACAGTGTTGCCAAGGAGGGAGAAGTAAATTTGAGAGAAGAAGAGAGAGTGAGAGAAAACAGCATCTACATCCCAGGAATTCAGGAGGCTCAGATGCATTCCTACCCTTTCCATGGTGACAAGATCCCCCTTTTTTAATTCAGTTAATTCAAATTGGTTCTCTGTCATCTGTAACCAAAGGACTCCTACCTAATGCAGTACTTAGCACAATCCCTGCATCATCTTAGCTCAATGCACTGAAATTATTACTAGTTGCTCAGATAATTGGATTCTTACACCCACCTCTACTCCCCTGATACATGTAAAGAGGAAAAATTAAGATGCCTAAACAAAAGCTTGCTTAGAGACTTAGTAAAAATAATAAGCTTCCTGCTATCACTTAGAATTCTTATCCATTCAATTAAACCTTCTACATTTTCTGGCTATAACTAACATTTATTCTGTATGCTATGTTCTGCCGAGAACGTTCATGTAGTGTAGCACTGTCCAACAAAAATATAATGCAAGACACAAATATGAGTCATATATGTAATTTTAAAATTTCTAGTAGCCCCACTTTAAAAAAACTAGAAAGAAACAAGTGAATTAATTTTAATAATATACTTTATTTAATTCAATGGGTACAAAGTACTGCCATTTCAACATGTAATCAACAGAAAAAAGTAATCAATGAGCTATATTTTTCACACTAAGTCTTCAAAACCCAGTGTGTATTTTACACTTACAGCACATGTCAATTTGGACTAGCCACATTTCAACTGCTCAAAAGCTACTTACAGCAGTGATGACTGTATTAGACAGTGCAGATGTAAAATGTCTCAATCTGCACAACTCTAAAAAGATTAAAGCTTTTGTCATTGAAACTCAAAGAAATCAAGTACAGTTGACCCGAGAACACCCCCCAGGCAGTTGAGAATCCACATAAAACTTTACCGTAAGCCCCCTGCATGCACAGTTCCTGTGTATCTGCTGATTCAACCAACCACAAATCCTGTAGTACGACAGTATGTATTTATTTGTTAAAATCCACGTATACGTGGATCTGCCTAGCTAAAACCCATGTTGTTGAAGGGTCAACTGTAAGTTGTTCATAGTCAACAGCTAGACAGTGCACGACCAGGCTCAAACCTTGGACTTTGGCCTCCAAATTTTATGCTCCTTATCACATTATGCTGACTGTACAATAAGAACTGATGTTCAACATAATCTGTTTTGAAACAGTCCGATCAATCAAATAAATTAATAGTGATGTGGCTTCACCTATAAAATGAAAGGTTTGGAAAGGTGCTCTCTATGTATAAGGGCTGTAGTTTGTGATTGACCACTCAGGACAGAGAGCCTGCCAATGGAACAGAGGAGCTCAAATGGGAACAATCCCCCAAAATCCACCCTTCTCTATATCTATTGGTTCGTGAGATTCTTACTGTCACAAATCCATACGTTCCCTCCATCAGTTCCTTCTCTAGCAAGCTATTACTTTATTCACAGAATCAAAATCAAAATGATTGCAAATAAAATTGTTCACTGAAACAGTCTGTAACAGCCTTCAGTGCAGCTTTAACATTGGGGCTAGTCCAGTAAAATTGTTTCTTTAAGCAACAGGGGGAAATGGAGAGCACACAGCCTCATCTACTGCCAATGGCCCAACCCTCCCATCATTTACAACATGGAGACGGCCTTTTCCTAAACAGCTAGAGCTGACGGGTTAGGCTCTCAAGACAAAAACAGGCATTGCTGATATATCTTAACCATTATAATTTTCTCTGGATCTTTTCACACAAACTCTATTTTTTTTTCTTTGCAGCAGTAAATGAATTCTTTGGTGGTAGAATGTCAATCCTGCAAATTAACGAGAAACTTGTTTTATAGTCAAGATAACTGTGTGAAAGTGCTTAGCATAGTGCTTGGAACACAGCAATTTATGCTGGTTTCCTTTGCATCACAGAGCAAACCACATTGTCAAGGAATATTTAATGTCTGAGAAAATACCTACAATATAATGGTAAGGGGAATGAACAGAACACAAACCTGGTTCTAAAATGTGAATCATGTTCTTTAAAAAAAAAGAAAAAGTCTACCTCTATATGTGCATAGACAAAACAATGGAAGAAATACACTAACATATTAACAATGGATATCTCTTGATGGTGGTATTAGGAATGATTTAAAGGATGTTTATTCTTGTATGTTCTAGAAGATTGTTTATAAAAATGGCTGCAGTCATTCAACCTCCCACCTCCCACCCCCACTCCTTGCCATCCACACTACTTTGTAACATTACTGCACATTTCTTCTCATCAAGAAGTACAGTTTACTTCCGCATTCCTAGAATCTGGGCTGGCCTTATTGCACTGCTTTGAACAATAGAGGATGTTATGAATTGAATGTTTGGGTTCCCCACCCTCCAATTCATATTTGTAGCCCTAAAATCTAATGTGATGGTATTTGGAGGTGGGAGATTTGTGAGACAATTAGGTATAGATGAGGTCATGAGGGTGGGGCCCCCAAGATGGGATTAATGTCCTTTTAAGAAGAGGAAGAGAGACCAGAGCTCACTCACTCTCTGTCATGTGAAGACACAGCAAGATGGTGACCATCTGCAAGCCAGGAAGAGGGCCCTCACCAGGAATCAAATCTGCAGGCACCTTGTTCTTGAAATTCCCAGCCTCCAGAACCGTGAGAAATAAATGTCTGTTGTTTAAGCCACTCAGTCTATGGTTGGACTAAGACAGAGGGGAAGTGACATTGTACCAGTTCTGAGCCTAGGCCCAAGAGACCTTGTGGAATTCTTCTTGCGCTCTTGGCTTTCCTTCTTTTTCCCTAGAACAACCCGAAGTTAGCCTGCCATAGGATGGGAGACCACAAGGAGGAGTTGGCTCAGTCATCCTAGACATGTAAGCAAGCCTCACTAACAGCGGATTTTGGTCCAGATCAGAACTGCGCAGCTGAGCCCACCTACTGGCCAAAAGAACTGTGAGCTGAATAAATGTATACTATCTTAAGCCACTAAGTCTCGGGGTGGTTTGTTATGCAGCAAACCTAATTGATAAATATGTGTTTTCCAGAGTTTCTACAATGAAAAGCATAACATTCATTTAAAAGACAAAAACCAACCTTCTTTGTAAAGAAGAAAGGGAAAGAGGGAGGTTAAGAGAATCTGGTCTGACTCCACCATTCAGCAGCTGCGTTAGCCAAGTTATCCAAAACATATCAAACTTCCCTAATACCACCTACAACATAGAACTGCTTTGTAAATTAAAGGTGATGATACGTACAGCATCTAGCACAGTAGCTTAGTGGGCACTCAGTACATTCCAGATCCCTTCCTTACCTTCTTCCTTATATTCCCAGCAATGCCTTAATTTTATGGAAAAAGCTTAGCTTTATCTCATTTGAGCAGGCAATGCTATATAGTTCAGTTTTATTTTTAATTCATTTTCATCTCCTTTCCCAGATCTAACAAGCCAAGTTACTTAAAACCCATTTAATTATGTCCTTATGTACACTGAAAAGAGAAAATGTTAAATAATGGCAGTGTATGACTTCATTAATAGCTAACTTTTCTCTAAAGATTTTATTATGAAAATTTCAAATATGACAAAAAGTTGAAAGAATTTCACAATACCCACATAATCTAATACTTAGATTCAACAACTGAAAACATTTTACCTGTTTGCTTTATCTAGATATTTGAGGTATTTTCTTTTTGCTTAACTTATTTCAAATAAGTTGAGACATCATATTACTTTACCACTCATGTCTTCTTCATCATGCATCTCCTAATAAGGACATTTTTATATACAACCACAGAATTAATAATTCCCTAATACCATCTAATATCCAGTCTATATTTAAATATCCTACATTGCCCCAAGAATGTCTTTTATAACAGCTGACTTTTCAATAACAGTTTACATTTAGACAGATGTGATACTTTCAACAATACTTTCAGGTAGATATTATTATTCCCAATTATTATTCCCATTTATAGTTGAGGAAGTTAAATTCAGAATGCTAATTTGCCTTACCAAAGATCACAAAGGCAGGGAGTTTGTGGCAAAGTCATTATTTAAAACTATTTAATATTTAATTATTTTCAAAAGATCAGGCTGACATGCGGACAAATGCATTTAAATTTTTTTTAATCAACACATTCTAAAATAATAAAGCTTTTAGAAGCATAAAACAATATCTTTATAGCATTGGGGCAAGCAAAATTTCTTAAACAGAACCCCAAAAGTACTAACTTAATAGCAAAAACAAGTGAATTATACTATATTAAAGAATTTCTGTTCATCAAAAAACATCATTAAGAGAGTGAAAAGGCAAGCCACATGTGTGAGATTTCTGCAATACATTTATCCAAAGGATTCATATCCAGAAAATATAAATCAATAAGAAATATTCACATCAATAAGACAGACAACCCAACAGAAAATTTGGCGAGAGTCATAAACAGGCCTTTCACACAAAAAACTACATACAAATGGCCAATAAACTTCTGGAAAGATGTTTAACCTCGGATTCATCGTGGAACTTCAAATTAAAACCACAGTGATCAGCCACTACACACAAACCAGAATCACTAAAATTTAAAAGACTAACAGTATCAAATGTTGATAAAGATGTAGAGCAACTGGAAATCTCATACACTGCTGATGGGAGTAAAACTTGCTACATTCACTTTGTAAAACTGGTAGTATCAACTAAAGCTTAATGTACACATATGCTATGACGCAGTAATTTCACTCTTAGTGTATCAACAACAGAAATATGTACAGATGTGCACCAAAAGACACATAAGAGAATACTTATGGCAGTACTTTTTGTAATATGCCAAAACTACAAATTACCCAAGTGTCTGTCAAAATTAAAACGAAAAAAGTAAAGTGGTATATTCATTAGATGGAATACTGTGGAGCAATAAGAATGAATGAACTACAAATACCATACAACATGGATATATCTCACAAAAATGGCACTGGGCAAAAGAAACTGGAACAAAAAATTATATACTGAATATTTCCATCTATGTAAAATTCACAGACAAGCAAAACTAATCTACAGTGTTAGACCTCAGACTGACTAGTAGTTACTCAGCAGTTGTGGGGGGTGGGGTAGTAACTAGAAGAGGACTTCTGGATTGCTAGTAATAACATATTACTTGATTTGGACACTAGTTTCACAAGTGTGTTAACTTTATAAAAATTGATCAACCTGTACACTTAGAAATTGTGTGTACTTTTCCATATTCTTAAAAGTTTGCTTAAAATTCAATATTTTCAGGGCATTATCATACTCACAAATCAATATGAAGAATTCTGATGCCAAACCTTACCAGTTCATCTCCTGAGAACACTCTAAATTTATGTAATGTTCTTATTTACTTTTATATATTGCCAATTTGGCCTTTTCCCAGTGTTGTCATTAGTTATAAATTTCTCATGTTATAGAGTTAAGCTTCTTTTTTTAATTATATAAGTTTCAAGTATACAACATTATAATTTGATATCTATATACACTACATAGTGATCACCCCCAAACAGTTAATCCCCTGCACCCCGTTCACCCACCCACCAGCCACCTTCCTCTCTGGTAACCACCGATCTGTTCTCTGTATTTACGTTTGTTTTTGTTTTGTTTTGTTTGTACGTTTGTTCTTGGTTTTTGTTCCACATATGAGTGAAATCATACGGTATTTGTCTTTTTTCTTCTGACTGATTCCACTTAGCATAATAACCCATAGATTCATCCATATTGTCACAAATGGCAAGATTTTATTCTTTTTTATGTCTGAGTAGTATTCCCTTGTGTGTGTGTGTGTGTGTGTATGTGTGTATACACACACATACACACACACACACACACACATCACATTTTCCTTATCCATTTATCCATGGATGGACATTTAGGCTATTTCCGTATCTTGGCTATGGTAAATAATGCTTCAATGAACATAGGAATGCAAATATCTTGTTGAATTAGTATTCTCAAATTCTTTGAAGAAATACCCAGAAGCAGATTCGCTGGATCATATGGTAGTTCTATTCTTGATTTTTTGAGGACTTTCCATACTGTTTTCCATAGTGGCTGCACCAATTTACAATCCCATGAACAGTATATGAGTTCCCTTTTCTCCACATCCTCTCCAATATTTGTTATATATTGGCTTTTTGATAATAGCCATTCTAACAAGTATGAGGTGATATCCCCTTGTGGTTTTGATCAGAATTTCGCTAATATTTAGTGATGTTGAACATATTTTTATGTGCTTATTGGCCATCTTTATGTCTTCTTTGGGAAAATGTCTATACAGATCCTCTGCTTATTTTTTTCTTTTTTTTTTTTTTGCGGTACGTGGGCCTCTCACTGTTGTGGCCTCTCCTGTTGCGGAGCACAGGCTCCAGAAGCGCAGGCTCAGTGGCCATGGCTCACGGGCCCAGCCGCTCCACGGCATGTGGGATCTTCCCGGACTGGGGCACGAACTCGTGTCCCCTGCATCGGCAGGCGGACTCTCAACCACTGCACCACCAGGGAAGCCCTCTCTGCTGATTTTTTAAATCAGGTTGTTTGGGTTTTTTGTTGTTGAGTTCTATGAGTTCTTTATATATCTGAGATATTAAGCGCTTATTGGATATATGATTTGCAAATATATTCTCTCATTCAGCAGGTTGCCTTTTCATTTTGATGATGGTTGCCTTTGCTGTGCAGGAGCTTTTTACTTTGATGTACTCTCATTTGTTTATTTTTGCCCTTGTTTCCCTTGCCTTTGGAGTCAGATCCACAAAAACATCACTAAGACTAATGTCAATGAGGCTACTACCTATGTTCTCTTCCAAGAGTTTTACAGTTTTGGATCTTACATTCAAGTCAATCCATTAATTTTTGTGTATGATGTAAGACAGTGGTCTAGTTTCATTCTTTTGCATGTGGCTATCCAGTTTTCACACCATTTATTGAAGAGACTTTCCTTTCTCCATTTTATGTTCTTGGCTCTTTTGTTATAAAATAATTGACAGTATATGTATGGGTTTATTCCTGGGATCTCAATTCTGTTCCACTGATCTGTGAGTCCGTTTCTGTGCCATTACTATACTGCTTTGATTACCATAGATTTGTAGTATAGTTTGAAATCAGGGAGCATGATACCTCCAGCTTTGTTCTTCTTTCTCAAGATTGCTTTGACTATTTAGGATCTTTTATGGTTCCATACAAATAGTTCTGTGAAATATGCCACTGGAATTTTGATAAGGATTTCCTTCAATCTGTAGATTGCTTTGGGTAGTGTGAACATTTTAACAACATTAATTCTTCCAATCCATGAAAACAAAATATCTTTCCATTTATTTGTGTCTTCTTCAATTCCTTTCACCAGTGTCTTATAGTTTTCAGTGTACAAGTCTTTCACCTCCATGCTTAGATTTATATCCAAGTATTTTATTCCTTTCAATGCAATTGTAAATGGAATTGTTTTCTTAATTTCTCTTTCTGATAGTTTATTATTGGTGCATAAAATGCCACATATTTCTGCATATTAATTTTGTATCCTGCAACTTTACTGAATTCACTGATGAGTTCTAACAGTTCTTTGGTGGAATCTTTAGGGTTTTCTATGTATAATATCATGCCATCTACAAACAGTCACAGTTTTACTTCTTCTTTTCTGATTTGGATGCCTTCTATTTCTTTTTCTTGCCTAACTGCTGTGGCTAGGTCTCCCAATATTATGTTGAATGAAAGTGATGAGAGTGGGCATGCTTGCCTTGTTCCTGATCTTAGAGGACATGCTTTCAGCTTTTCACTGTTGACTATGATGTTAGCTGTCTGTTTCTCATATACAGCCTTTATTTTGATGAGGTACATTCCCTCTATAGCGACTTTGTTGAGAGTTTTTATCATTAATGGGTGCTGAATTTTATCAAATGCTTTTTTTCTGCATCTATTGATATAATCATATGATATTTATCCTTCATTTTGGTAATGTGGTGTATCACATTGACTGATTTGCAAATGTTGAACCATCCCTGCACCCTTGGAATAAATCCCATTTGACTGTGATATATGATACTTTCAATGTATTGTTGAATTTGCTTGCTAATACTTTGTTGAAGAATTTTGCATCTATGTTCATCAAGAATATTGGCCTATAATTTTCTTTTCTGTGGTGTCCCTGTCTGGTTTTGGTATCAGGATAATGCTGGCCTCATAAGTGTTTGGAAGCGTTCCCTCCTCTTCAATTTTTTGTAAGAGTTTGAGAAGGATAGGTATTAAATTCTTTGAATGTTTGGAAGAATTATTGGTGAAGCTGTCTGGTCCTAGACTTTTGTTTGGAGGGAGGTTTTTGATTACTGATTCAAACCCCTTACTAGTAGTTGGTCTATTCAGGTTTTCTATTTCCTCATGATTCAATTTTAGTAGACTACATGTTTCTAGGAATTTGTCCATTTCTTCTTGTCCAATTTGTTAGCATATAATTGTTCACAGTACTCTCTTATGATCCTTTATATTTCTGTGGTGTCAGTTGTAACTTATCCTCTTTCATTCCTGATTTTATTTATCTGAGTTCTCTCTTTTTTTCTTGGTCAATCTAGGTAAAGGCTTGTCTATTTTGTTTATCTTTTCAAAGAACCAGCTCTTAGTTTCATTGATCTTTTCTATTGTCTTTATAGTCTCTGTTTTATTTATTTCTGATCTGATTTTTATTTCCACTCTGATCCTTCCTTCTACTAACTTTGGGCTTCATTTGTTCTTCTAGTTCCTTTAGGTGTACAGTTAAATTGTTTTTTTGAAATTTTGTTTCTTGAGGTAGGCCTGTATTGCTGTGAACTTCCCTCTCAGAACTGCTTTTGCTGTATCCCATGTATTTTGGCATGTCGTATTTCTGTCTTCATTTGTCTCTATACCTAGAGATTTTTATTTCTCTTTTAATCTCCACATTTTTGTGCTTTTTCTAGTTTTCTTCTTATAATTGGTTTCTAGTTTCCTACCACTTTGGTCAGAAAAAATGATATGATTTCAATTTTCTTGAATGTATTGACACTTGTTCTGTGGCCAAACCTGTGATCTATCCTGGAGACTGTTCCATGTGTACTTGAGAAGAATGTATATTCTGCTGCTTTTGGATGAAGTGTTCTACACATAGCTGTTAAGTCAACCTAGTCTAATGTGTCATTTAAGGCTGATGTTTCCTTATTGATTTTCTGTCTGGATGATCTATCCATTACTGCAAGTGGGGTTTTAAAGTCCCCTATTGTCATTGTATTGTTTTCAATTTCTCCCTTTAAGTCTGTTAATGTTTGCTTTATTTTGATGCCCTATGTGGGGTGTATATATATTTATATATGTTATATCTTCTTGCTGGGTTGACCACTTTATCATTTTGTAGTTTCATTCTTTGTCTTTTATATGGTCTTTGTTTTAAAGTCTATTTTGTCTGATATGAGTAAAGCTACACCAGCTTTCTTTTCATTTCTATTTGACTGGAATGTGTTTTGCCATCCCCTCACATTCAGTCTGTCTGTGTCCTTACTTCTGTAGTGAGTTCCCTTGGCAGCATATAGATGGGTCTTATTTTTTTATCCATTCAGCCACTCCATTTCTTTTGATTGCCAAATTCAGTCCAATTACATTTAAAGTAATTACTGATAGCTGTGTACTTTTGCCATTTTGTTAATTGTTTTCTGGCTGTTTTTGTAGTTGTCTCTCTTCCTTTTTTCTTCTCTTTCTCTCTTCCCTTGTGGTTTGCTGACTCTCTAGTGTTATGTTTACATTCCTTTCTCATATTCTTTTGTGTATTTACTATAGATTCTTTTCTTTGTGGTTACCATGAGGTTCACATATAACATTCTACGTATATAGCAGTCTCTTTTAAGTTGATAGCTACTTAACTTTGAACACATTCCAAGCTTTATATATTTACTCCCTACTCCATGTTTTATATTTTTGATGAAACCTTTTATATTTTTTCATTTTATACTTCTCTTAACTAATTATTATAATTAGTTAATCTTACTACTTTGTCTTTTAACCTTCATACTTGCTTTATAAGTGATTGATCCAATATCTTTACTATATATTTACCTTTCTAGTGAGATTTTTACTTTTGTATGTTTTCTTGTTATTAATTAGTGCTTTTTTTCTTTCAGCTTAGAGAAGTCCCTTTAACATTTCATGTAAGACCAATTTAGTGGTGATGAACACCTTCAGCTTTTGCTTACCTGTAACTCATCTTTCCTTCAATTCTGAATGATAATCCTTCCAGGTAGAAAATTCTTGGTTGGAAATTTTTTTCCTTTCTTCACTTTGAATATGTTATGCTACTCCCTTCTGACCTGTAAAGTTTCTGCTGAAAAATCTGATAAGCCTTATGGAGTTTCCCTTGTATATAAGAAGTTGTGTTCCTCTTGCTGCTTTTAAGATTCTCTCTTTACCCTTAACTTTTATCATTTTAATTATAAAGTGTCTTGATGTGGTTCTCTTTGGGTTCATCTTCTTTGAAACTTAAAATCCAAAGAGTTAAGTACACCACCTTTCAGCACAACTGCTTATTTTATTTCTAAGAATTATATGGTCCCAGAAGCTGTACTTATCTACAAAAATGGCAAAATCTTACTAAAAACAACTTAGAATTACAATAGCCATTATGAGGAATGTTCCATTTACACAAAATCATTCATTTAAGATGTGCACTTCAAAGTAAGGGACCCAGGCTTCCCTGGTGGTGCAATGGTTAAGAATCCGCCTGCCAGTGCAGGGGACACGGGTTTGAGCCCTGGTCCAGGAGGATCCCACATGCCATGGAGCAACTAAGCCTCTGAACCACAACTACTGAGCCTGTGCTCTAGAGCCCGTGCTCTGCACAAGAGAATCCACCACAATGAGAAGTCCGCGCACCACAACAAAGAGTAGCCCCCACTCACCGCAACTAGAGAAAGCCCGCATGCAGCAATGAAGACCCAACACAGCCAAAAATAGACAAATAAAATTAAATTTAAAAAAAAAAGTAAGGGATCCCATATCAAGCAAACAGTATGGGATTCCTATTTTAATTGGTATGTAGAAGTTTCCAAAAGGCTTCAAGATTCCAAAATAGCTTCATTCAAAGATGTGTTGCAAAAGGCTAATGAAAAATTAAAAATATAAGAGGTATCCAAAGCAAAAGAGACTAACATAAATAACTAAGACTAACATAAATAACTAAGACTAACATAAATAACTAACATAAATAACTAAGACTAACATAAACTCCTACTGCTCCCCTCTATGCTTTTTTATTTTGAGTACTCATTCTAGTAATCCTTTGTCTGAATTACCTTTCCACTCTAAAGAGACTATAAAACAGTTACCTCTTCATCCTTGGTCAAAGGCCAAACTCAGGCCTATAGCTAAAGAATTTCCAAAACCCAAGGAGGACACTCAAAAGCTTTTGTAAATGGATTATATTCAGAGCCTGATTTAAAAAACAGTATAGGTCCTCTCCCTTAAGCTAAACTAAAACTCTGTACCCAGAGAGAAAAATTGTTTTTTAAAGCCCTTGTAAAAGGATTTATAAGTGAACCAGTCTATGATGTCATTCAAGTTGCAACCCATTCCTTTAAGAAATTGAAAGCAACTGTGGGACTTCCCTGGTGGCACAGTGGTTAAGAATCCGCCTGCTAATGCAGGTGACATGAGTTCGATCTCTGGTTTGGGAAGATCCCACATGCCACGGAACAACTAAGCCCACGTGTCACAACTACAGAGCCTGCGCTCTAGAGCCCGCAAGCCACAACTACTGAATCCTACACACCTAGAGCCCGTGCTCCACAACAAGAGAAGCCACTGCAGTGAGAAGCCTGTACACCGCAATGAAGACCCAACGCAGCCAAAAATAAATAAATAAATAATTTTTTAAAAAACGGTTGCAAAATTATTTTTAAAAAATAATAAAATAAAAGCAACTGTTTTTGTCTTATAAATCGAGTCTTTACAGAACTGAGGTTGGGCTCCAGAAACAATTAAAAAATCCCCAACCCTCCCCTTCATCTCAATAGCCCTTCATCTCAAAGGGCTATTGTAGCAAGCATGGTAAAAATTCTGGTCTTAGTGAATAAAAGTCCTTCTTGAAGGAGCTTTCATTCTTTCCCTGTGCCTCTGAGACATAAATGTTCTACCTGGTCTTCCCAGGAAACTCTTATATTCTTACCTAGGTCATCTGTTTAAAACACAAACATCAGGGAGATAATTCTTATCAGAAGAAAAACAAAAGGGGGGGACAGTTATTTGGAACTTGGGCAAATGAAAAATCTTTAATATCTACTCCACAAATATTAGTAAAAAGCTGTAGCTCTGAGCAAGTGAACTTAACTTATTCCAACTGTCAAAACGTAATTCGGATCCAACTGCTCTTTTATAAACTAATAAGTTTTACACTACCGTACCTGTCTCATGTCTAAAATTTTAAAACAAAACCTATAAGGTCACTATTTGCATCTGTCTGTAGGTTTATGTGTGTGTGTGTATATATATATATATATATATATATATATATATATATTATGGATGTGTGATAGTTTTTACCTCTGAATGGTATTGACAAAATTAATCTGCCTAAAGAGCTCTATTTCGTTGGGTTGAAGGTCAACCCAAAAGTCAAATTTATACCCTTATCCACTATAGTATTTATTTACCCTGGAATTTGAATTATCCTCCTATATCATAAACATTGCCCAGTTAAAGGTAGAGTTTGAATGGTTAAAGTGCCAGTTTCTTGATCTTTTTTTTTTTTTTTTTTCCGGCCACGCCACACGGCTTGTGGGACCTCAGTTTCCTGATCAGGGACTGAACCCGGGCCACAGCAGTGTAAGTGCCAAATCCTAACCACCAGACCACCAAGGAACTCCCCTAGATCTTCTTTTAATAGCTGAAGGCCTGGTTATTATTATGAAATATTATGACTATAACAGTATTTTGCAGACACTGAAAATGTGGAAAGTGGGCAGTCACATGTAAAGAAGAAAATATGATCTCAACAAAGTAAAGCACATATATGGAGATATAAAGATATGCACAGAAAGGGGATATATTTTCTGTGGGAATACAACTGTTTTAATAAAAATGATCTCTAAAGCATGGATTAATAGACAGTTTTACAGGCTTCTCTGTGCTTTTCTGAATTTTCATAACTTCTTTTGGGGAACATCTATTCTTTTAAATTACACTGTATTGAGTACCTACTATGTCACTGTGTCAGGCACAATACTAGGTGCTTTTTCGATATTATTTCTAATCTCATAACAACCCTTTGAGTTGCGTACAGGCATACCTCAGAGATGCCACAGGTTTGGCTCCAGGGCCACCACAATAAAGTGAATATCACAATAAGTCAAGTCACACAACTTGCACATAAAAGTTATGTTTACACTATACTGTAGTCTGTAAGTGTGCAATAGCAGTATGTCTTAAAGAAAACAATGTACTTTAAAAGATACTTTATTGCTCAACAACTTAACCATCATCTGAGCCTTCAGCAAGTTATAATCTTTTTGTAAGAGTAACATCAGAGATCACTGACCACAGATCACCATAACAAATATAATAAAAATGAAAAAGTTTGAAATATTCCAAGAATTACCAAAATGTGACATAAAAACAAAAGTGAGCAAATGCTGCTGGAAGAATGATGCTCAACACAGGGTTGCCGCAAACCTTCAATTTGTAAAAACACAGTATCTGCAAAGTGCAATAAAATGAAGTATACCTGTATCACCCTTTCAATTTTGAAAATGAGGAAATTGAGGCTCAGATACTCAATTTGTCCACCTTGTCAGTCTCTGAGAGGAGGGATCCAAACATGGCTTCCTTTTCTCTTTCCCCTCTGTCCCTCCCTCCTTCTCTTCTTTCCTTCCCCCCCCCCTCCCTTTTACAGTATATTCTGAAGGTCTGTGATATGCCAGAATTTAATCTAGTAATTAAAATCATGGGAAGTGACATGAAAGGGAAAACATAGGATGCTCTGGGGGTGCGTTATAAGGCAGGGCATGGGGAGGGGGCCTGGAGTCAGAGAAAGTCTTCCAGAGGAAGTTACTACTTGAAAGAGGAGTAGAAGAACTGAGAGCCAGGCAAAGAGGAAGGTAAACATATTCCAGGCAGAAGAAACAGCATTTTGGGAACTCAAAATCTAGCCTTTGAGAAAGTAAAATGTATCCAGCATGACTTAATGACTCACTACCAAGTCCAAGGTGTACATGTGTGTGCCCATGTGTGCATGTGTGTGTGTGTACATAAAATACCCTCACCACATCCTCAGTAGGCCAAGTCTTGCCGAAGCAGGAGGGAAAATGGAGATCCTCCCTACTGTTTCTTCTTACCGCCCCTCGCATTCCAATTAAGGCAAGTACCCTCCCCTGCCACCCCCTCTCTTGAGAGCCCTCTTTTTTTTAACACTGGTTCCCAGATTTTCCCATTTATTTCACAGCAGCAAAAGTCACAGCTGGGTTCAATCTCTGCATCACCACCCCCCGTTTGAAAAACGTATTCTAAATTTAAACCATACCGCACCAAACTAAAAATGGTTGAGAAAGGGGAACAAACATACCTTGTCCTGGGCTCTTGTTAGACTTCATAGGCACAAATTACCCTTTTTCCTAAGCACACAGAGTCAAATGATTCTTCGGTGATAAAATAGCCATCTCCAAGTTTGCATGAGATAAACGTTACCTGTTTCTAAATGACCAGGGAAGAGGTTGAAGAGGGCAGAAAAAAGAGTAGGGAGTTAACTGCTGACTCATGCAAGATGCCTTTGGGGTTCTGAGAATGTCATCCAGCTCCGGTGTTAAGTGCGTGCTGGATTTTTCCTCATTCTTCATTTCCTGAACCAACCAGTTAGAAAAGTAAGACAGAACTAGGAGTCAGAAAGCCTGAGTGCCAGTCCCTGTTAAATGAGACACTCCACCAACCCTCATGTAATTTCCCCTTTCCAAGCTTCAGTCCTCTCTTTCTTAATCACCTTACGGATTGGAGGTTGAACTAGATCAATGAGTCTCAAGATTTCTTGTCTTTGGCACTTTTTTTGTATTTGACATTAAAACATTAGTTCTCTTTAAAACTTTTACTGACGTGCAAAAGACATACTAAAAAGTGATCAAATCATGTGTTCAGCTCAATGAATTTTCACAAACTGAATGTACCTAAAAAACCAGCAGCCGGATCTATTAACAGAACACTACCAGTATTGGAGTAGGGAAACACATCTGCTAAGACTGAAAAATAAGCACTAGCTTGTTTCATTTTAAAAGAAAATTTGGAAACACGTGTAAAACATTTCCACAAGTGGGTATGCACCAATCATTTTGGTCACCTTTTTGTTTTATGTCACATTTGAGTAGAGCTATTTATCGCCCTGATCTAATTCCTAGAACTATCTTAATGTGTCTATGAGAAGAAAGGAGACTGTAGTACATAAGTGCTCAAAAAATGAGATGAACAAGTGAATGAACTGAACTCGCATTTTAAAAACTAAGGACATGGGCAGCAAAATGAAGGTCATGGATGCAACTAGCACTATAAATAACCTGCCTCCTGGGAAGAATGTTGGGAAAAAGACATACTCCACTATGGTAAAAGGTTTGAATCAAGTGTTCTAAAACTTTCTGTAACTCAATCATTCAAATTATTTTGTAAATTTCAGAATCATATCTGAACTTGGGAAGTGAAAGTTGACAATTCCAAATCATAAAGTCACAAAAGTAGTAAACAGCAGGATGGAGGACCAGATTCAGGAAAATGAAAAAGTCATTTAGTATACATATTCTCTGGAAGAAAGCAACAAAAATGTGTAAGCATTTCAGAGAAAATATGGGAAAAGAAGACACAAGTTTTTAATAAGCAAGAAACAATAGAATGACTAGAATAATAAAGAGTAAGTAGAAACCAACTGCACATACCTTTTATAATTGACATAAGATGTTTAAAATGTCATTGATATCTTGGGTTTTTTGCTTTTTTCTTAATATAATCCACATTAAAAAGACAAAAACAACAACAACAAAAAAAACACGTTCTGGTTCAACTTCCAGCTATAACACAGTGGAATGCAGCAGACCAACATTTCTGCTGAGGGCAATTAGAAAAGCCAGATAAAAGCCAAAAACATCTGTTGAAGTACCAGGAGAGCTGCTGATTAGTCAGGATTTGAGGAGCCGGATAGCCAGATCTGGGAGAGATAGAAGGCTCACTGAGGTAAGCCCAACTTTCTGCAAGGCCATTTTTCCCTCAAGGGTATTTGCTGATTCCTGGCATGGGGCAAGAAGTTGAGAAGCCAGGCAGAGAGTAGCTGCTAAGAAGCAGAGAAGCCTACAGGACTTTAGCCACTCTTATGGGGCTGTAAAGACACAAAGTGGAGTTCAAGACTGAAAAGACACATGCTGGATGGGCTCAGAGAAGTGAGTCTGACATGAGCTTTTTCGCAGAAGTACTGCTAACTCAGCTGTACAGGGCTAGGGGCTCAGAAGCCGAGGAGAAAGGAGATGAAAAGCAGAATGAGCATTTTTTGCAGAGCAGAGTTTTCAGCAGACTCACAGTATAAGAAGACAAAAATTGGAGTTTAGGACCTGCTGAGGTTCTCATCTCAGGCTCTCAGTCAGCACCCCTGGGGATCTAGGGTTGAGGAAACCCAAAAGTGGACCAAATCTTAGGTGTCGGCAAAACAGCCTTAACTGGACTGAGTGCCTGATTGGATTGAGGCACTCTCTTTTCTACTGTGGGCAAAGAATATGGTAAATACTCTCATAAGAGAGAAGACATCATTCAGACCATCTTCATACACAATGCTGGACATTTAATAAAATATTGTCAAGCATATGAAGAAAGAAGCCAAGAAGAAAAACAGAAAATGTAAACATACTCACAACTGACCCATATATTGGACTTATTAACCATGGTCTTTAAAGTGACTGTGATTAATATATTTGAGGAAATAGATGACAAGATGGTGAACCTGTTTTTCAATAATAAAATAAAAACTCTAAAACCGAAAAATACAAAATGAAATTAAATAGACTGTGTAATAATAAATTAGACACAGCAAAGAGAGCTAGTGCACCTTAAAATAACAAAAAATAATCAAACTGAAAATGAGAAAAAGTAAGAATACAGATAATAAAGTAAGGGATACATGGAAGAGAGTAAAAAGTTCTAACATAAAAGACCCAAAAAGAGGGGAAAGAAGGGAGCAAAAATAATATTTGAAACAATAATGGCAGAGAATTATGAGAATTACAAAAGTCATCAAGCTTCACATACCCAAGAAGGGCTGAAAACCCCAAGCAGGATAAACACAAGGAAATAAAATCATGCCCAGAAAAGCAGTTGAAAAACAAATATACAAAGAAAAGTGTTAAAAGTAGGCAAAGAAAAAAAGATGCAACATCAAATAGCAACAGTAAGACTGACAGCCCACTTTTCCAAGAAAGGATAAAAGCCAGAGACAGTGGAATGGCATCTTTAAAATGCTGTGGGGGCGGGGGGGGGGGGGAACTGCATTCCCAGGATTCTATTCATCCAATGAAATTATCTTCAAAAGCAAAGGCAAAGATAATTCATTTCCAGACCAAAAAAAAACCCTGAGAATATTCTTTTACAGAAAATATGACACAGAGGTAGTTGAGTATCACAAAAAAAAGAAAGAAAGAAAATATGCACTACAAGAAATACAAACGAAGTCTTTTTTTTTTTTTTTTTAATTCAGAAGGAAAAGATCCCCAGGGGGAAACACAGAAATTTAGAAAGTAATGAAAAGCAATGGATAGGGTAAATGTGTCAGTAAACCTAAATGAAAATTGATTGTAAAAAACAATGACGCTAGTGTCTCATGGGGGTTGAAATATAATTTAAATGAATTATAATAATGACACAAGAGGCAGAAGGTGGGGGAGGGAGGATGGATAAGGGGAGGACACAGGGTAGAGTGAAAGTGTTCTCAGAGTCTAACACTGTCTGGAATGCAATAAGTAAAAGCAGCACTGAGGTAATCACATATACACAAAATGAAAAGTAAAATGGGAACAAATGTGTAACATGCTAGCAGAGAGAAAAAAGGGAAAGTTAAAAATAATGCATGATTAGTCCAAAAAATAAAGCAAAAAAAGAAAGGAAGAAAGTGGTACATAAAACAGATGGAACACAAATAGGAAACAAACGTGAATAATTATATTAAATGCTTTAAATACTCAAACTAAAGACCAAAACTGTCAGGCTGGATTTTTAAAAACTCATTTACATGCTGCTTAAGAAGATTCAGAATAAACATAAGGGCATAGAAAAACTGAAGTATAAACATGGAAAAAGATATACTATGTATATATTGGCCCAAAGAAAGCTGTTATGGTTCCATTAAAATTAGAAAGGTAGACTTTAAAGCAGGAAGCAATACTAGAGAAGAGGAGAGATACTTCACAATAAAGATACATCAATTCTAAATTTATATAGTATGCACCTAAAAACAGAGCCTCAAATTTAATAAAACCAAGAGTTAGCAAATATAAAAAGAGAAACTTGAAATCTATAATCATAATGGGAAAGCTTAACCCTCTCTCAGTAACCAATAGATGAGAAAAAAATATTAGTGGGGATATAGAAGACTTGTACTGTAACATTTTTAAAACTGACATCCTAGCATATATAGAATGTGTAACCAAACAACCTCAGTATGTGCATTGTTTTAAAGTAGACACACAAGATATATATATAAAAATTGACAATATGCAGGGCCCTAAAGCAAGTAGAAACAAATTTTAAAGAACTAAAACCATTCAAAGTATATTCTTTGGAAAAAGAATAAAGGGAACCCAAACTGGAAAAGAAGAAGTAAAACTGTCACCGTTTGCAGACGACATGATACTATACATAGAAAATGCTAAAGATGCTACCAGAAAACTACTAGAGCTCATCAATGAATTCAGTAAAGTTGCAGGATACAAAATTAATGCACAGATATCTGTTGAGCTTCTATACACTAACAATGAAAGATCAGAAAGAGAAATTAAAGAAACAATCCCATTTACCATCACATCAAAAATAATAAAATACCTAGGAATAAACCTACCTAATAAGGCAAAAGACTTCTACTCTAAAAACTATAATATGCTGATGAAAGAAATCGAAGATGACTCAAACAGATGGAAAGATATACCATGTTCATGGATTGGAAGAATCAATATTGTAAAAATGACTATATTACCCAAGGCAATCTACAGATTCAATGCAATGCCTATCAAATTACCAATGGCATTTTTCACAGAACTACAACAAAAAATTCTTAAAATTTGTATGGAGGACTTCCCTGGTGGTGTAGTGGTTACGAATCTGCCTGCCAATGCAGGGGACATGGGTTCGAGCTTTGGTCCAGGAAGATTCCACATGCCACAGAGCACTTAAGCCCGCGAGCCACAACTACTGAGCCCGCATACCACAACTACTGAAGCCTGTGTGCCTAGAGCCCATGCGCTGCAACAAGAGAAGCCACCACAGTGAGAAGTCTGCACACCACAAGGAAGAGTAGCCCCCACTCGCCACAACTAGAGAAAGTCCGCAAGCAGCAACAAAGACCCAACACAGCCAAAAATGAATAAATTAATTAAATTTGTATGGAGGCACAAAAGACCCCAGATAGCCAAAGCAATCTTGAGAAAGAAAAACAGAGCTGGAGTAATCAGTCTCCCTGATTTCAGACTATACTACAAAGCTACAGTCATCAAAACAGTATGGTACTATCATAAAAATGGACATATAAATCAATGGAACATGATAAAAAGCCCAGAAATAAATCCACGCACCTATGGTCAATTAATCTATGAAAAAGGAGGCATGACTATACAATGGAGAAAAGACAGTCTCTTCAATAAATGGTGCTGGGAAAACTGGACAGCTACATGTGAAAAAATAAATTAGAACGTTTTTTTAACACCATACACAAAAACAAACTCAAAATGGATTAAAGACCTAAATGTAAGACTAAATGTAAGATACTAAATGTAAGATACTACACAACACTTATAGGAAAATACAGGCGGAACACTCTTTGACATAAATCACAGCAATATCTTTTTCGATCTCTTACTGTAATGGAAATAAAAACAAAAATAAACAAATGGGACCTAATTAAACTCAAACGTTTTGAACAGCAAAGGAAACCATAAACAAAACAAAAAGACAACCCACAGAATAGGAGAAACTATTTGCAAATGATGTGACTGACAAGGGATTTATCTCCAAATTTTACAAACAGCTTATGCAGCTCAATATCAAAAAAAAAAAAAAAAACCAACCCAATCAAAAAATGAGCAGAAGACTTAAAGAGACATTTCTCCAAAGAAGCCATATACTTGGCCAAGAGGCAGATGAAAAAATGCTCAACATTGCTAATTATTAGAGAAATGCAAATCAAAACTACAATGAGATATCACCTCACACCAGTCAGAAAAGCCATCATCAAAAAGTCTACAAACAATAAATGCTGAAGAGGGTGTGGAGAAAAGGGAGCCCTCCTACACTGGTGGTGGGAATGTAAACTGGTACAGCCACTATGGAGAACAGTATGGAGGTTCCCTAAGAAACTAAAAACAGAGCTACCATACGATCCAGTAATCCCACTGCTGGGCATATATCTGAAGAAAAACATGGTTTGAAAGGATACATGCACCTCAATGTTCACTGCAGCACAGTTTACAAGAGCCAAGACATGGAAGCAACCTAAATGTCCATCGACAGATAAATGGATAAAGAAGGTGTGGTACAAACATACAATGGAATATTACTCAGCCATTAAAAAGAATGAAATAATGCCACTTGCAGCAACATGAATGGACCTGGAGATTATCATACTAACTGAAGTAAGTCAGGCAGAGAAAGACAAATATCATATGACATCATTTATATGCAGAGTCTAAAAAATGATACAAACAAACTTATTTACAAAACAGAAACAGACTCACAGACTTATTAGAGGACAAATGTGGTTATCAGGGGGAAAGTGGGAGGAGGGACAGATTGGGAGTTTGGGACTGACATGTACACACTGCTATATTTAAAATATATAACCATATATAACCAACAAGGACCTACTGTATAGCATGGGGAACTCTGCTCAATACTCTGTAATAACCTAAACAGGAAAAGAATTTGAAAAAGAATAGATGCATGTATATGTATAACTGAATCACTCTGTTGTACACCTGAAACTAACACAACATTGTTAATCAACTGTACTCCAATCTAAAATAAAAATTTTTTTAAATAATAAAATTAAAAAAATAAAACAAACTGTAGTCTCTGACCACAGTAAAAGTAAACCAGAAACAAAGAGCAAAAAGATAACTAGAAACTCCACCAACTGCTTAGATATTAAGAAGTACATTTCTACATGACTCTGTGTCCAAAAAAATCACAATGGAAATTATAACTTAAACTAAATGACAATTAAAATATGACATAACAAAACTTGCAGGAGGCAGCTAAAGCATGCTTAGAGGAAAACTGATAGCCTTCAATGAAAATAGGTTTTATAAAGAATACTGAAGGACTTTCAAGATAGCGGAGGAGTAAGACATGGAGATCACCTTCTTCCCCACAAATACATCAGAAATACATCTACATGTGGAACAACTCCTACAGAACAAATACTGAATGCTGGCAGAAGGCCTCAGACTTCCCAAAAGATATATATTTTTTTTCCTTCTTTTCTTTTTGTGAGCATGTATGTGTATGCTTTTTGTGTGATTTTGTCTGTATAGCTTTGCTTTTACCATTTATCCTAGCGTTCTCTCTGTCTGTTTTTCTTTTTCTTTACTTCTATTACCTTTTTTTTTTTTTTTTTTTGCGGTACGCGGGCCTCTCACTGTTGTGGCCTCTCCCGTTGCGGATCACAGGCTCCGGATGCGCAGGCTCAGCAGCCATGGCTCACGGGCCCAGCCGCTCCGCGGCATGTGTGATCTTCCCAGACCAGGGCACGAACCCGTTTCCCCTGCACCGGCAGGTGGACTCTCAACCACTGCGCCACCAGGGAAGCCCTACTTTTTTTTTTTATTTTTAATAAATTTTTTATTTTAATAATATTTCATTTCATTTATTTTTTTCTCCCTTTTCTTCTGAGCCATGTGGCTGACAGGGTCTTGGTGCTCCAGCCAGGTGTCAGACCTGTGCCTCTGAGGTGGGAGAGCCAAGTTCAGGACATTGGTCCACCAGAGACCTCCCAACTCAACTTAATACCAAACAGCAAAAGCGCTCCCAGAGATCTCCATCTCAACGTTAAGACCCAGCTCCACTCAATGACCAGCAAGCTACAGTGCTGGACACCCTATACCAAACAACTAGCAAGACAAGAACACAACCCCACCCATCAGCAGAGAGGCTGCCTGAAGTCACGATAAGGTCACAGGCACCCCAAAAGACACGACTGGGCGTGGTCCTGTCCACCAGAAAGACAAGATCCAGCCTCATCCACCAGAACACAGGCACCAGTCCCCTCCACCAGAAGGCTACCCAACCCACTGAACCAACCTTTGCCACTGGGGGGAGACACCAAAAACAATGGGAACTACGAAACTGAAGCCTGCAAAAAGGAGACCCCAAACACAGTAAGTTAGGCAAAATGAGAAGACACAGAAACACACAGCAGATGAAGGAGCAGGTAAAAACCCATCAGACCAAACAATTGTAGAGGAAACAGGCAGTCTACCTGAAAAAGAATTCAGAGTAATGACAGTAAAGATGATCCAAAATCTTGGAAACAGAATGCAGAAAATAAAAGAAACGTTTAACAAAGACCTAGAAGAACTAAAGAGCAAACAACCGATGATGAACAACACAGTAAATGAGATTAAAACTTCTCTAGAAGGAATCAATAGCATAACAACTGAGTCAGAAGAACAGATAAGTGACCTGGAAGATAAAAAAGTGGAAATAACTACCACAGAGCAGAATAAGGAAACAAGAATGAAAAGAATTGAGGACAGTCTCAAAGACCTCTGGGACAACGTTTAATGCACCAACATTCGAATTACAGGGGTCCCAGAAGAAGAAGAGAAAAAGAAAGGGACTGAGAAAATATTTGAATAGATTATACTTGAAAACTTCCCTAATATGGGAAAGGAAAGATTCAATCAAGTCCAGGAAGAGCAGAGAGTCCCATACAGGATAAATCCAAGGAGAAACACAGCAAGACACACTTTAATCAAACTATCAAAAATTAAATACAAAGAAAAAATATTAAAAGCAGCAAGAGAAAAACAACAAATAACATACAAGGGAATCCCCATAAGGTTAACAGCTGATCTTTCAGCAGAAACTCTGTAAGCCAGAAGGGAGTGGCAGGACATACTTAAAGTGATGAAAGGGAAAAACCTACATCCAAGATTACTCTACCCAGCAAGGATCTCATTCAGATTCGAGGGAGAAATTAAAACCCTTACAGACAAGCAAAAGCTAAGAGAATTCAGCACCACCCAACCAGCCTTACAACAAATGCTAAAGGAACTTCTAGGCAGGAAACACAAGAGATGGAAAACACCTACAATAACAAACCCAAAACAATCAACAAAATGGTAATAGGAACATACGTATTGATAACTACCTTAAATGTAAACAGATTAAATGCTCCAACAAAAAGACATAGACTGGCTGAATGGATACAAAAACAATATATATGCTGTCTACAAGAGACCAACCTCAGACGTAGGGACAAATACAGACTGAAACTGAGGGGATGGAAAAAGATATTCCATGCAAAAGGAAACCAAAAGAAAGCTGGAGTAGCAATTCTCATATCAGACAAAATAGACTTTAAAATAAAGACTATTAGAAGAGACAAAGAAGGACACTACATAATGATCAAGGGATCGATCCAAGAAGAAGATATATCAATTGTAAATATTTATACACCCAACATAGGAGCACAATACATAAGGCAAATGCTAACAGCCATAAAAAGGGAAATCGACAGTAACACAATCATAGTACGGGACTTTAAAACCCAACTTTCACCAATGGACAAATCATCCAAAATGAAAATAAATAAGGAAACACAAGCTTTAAATGATACATTAAACAAGATGGACTTAATTGATATTTATAGAACATGCATCCAAAAATAACAGAATACAGTTTCTTCTCAAGTGCTCATGGAACATTCTCCAGGATAGATCATATCTTGGGTCACAAATCAAGCATTGGTAAATTTAAGAAAATTGAAACTGTATCAAGTATCTTTTCCATCCACAATGCTATGAGACTAGATATCAATTACAGGGGAAAATCTGTAAAAAATACAAACACATGGAGGCTAAACAATACACTACTTAATAACGAAGAGATCACTGAAGAAATCAAAGAGGAAATCAAAAAATACCTAGAGGGGCTTCCCTGGTGGCGCAGTGGTTGAGAGTCTGCCTGCCGATGCAGGGGACACGGGTTCATGCCCCAGTCCGGGAGGATCCCACATGCCGCAGAGCGGCTGCACCCGTGAGCCATGGTCGCTGAGCCTGTGCGTCCAGACCTGTGATCCGCAATGGAGAGGCCACAACAGTGAGAGGCCCGTGTACCGCAAAAAAAAAATAAAAAAAACCTAGAAACATATGACAGTGATAACATGATGACCCAAAACCTATGGGATGCAGCAAGAGCAGTTCTAAGAGGGAAGTTTATAGCATTACAATCCGACCTCAAGAAACAAGAAACATCTCAGAAAAACAACCTAACCTTATACCTAAAGCAATTAGAGAACGAAGAACAAAAAAACCCTAAAGTTAGCAGAAGGAAAGAAATCATAATGATCAGATCAGAAGTAAATGAAAAAGAAATGAAGAAAACAATAGCAAAGACCAATAAAACTAAAAGTTGGTTCTTTGAGAAGATAAACAAAATTGATAAACCATTAGCCAGACTCATCAAGAAAAGAAGGGAGAAGACTCAAATCAATAGATTTAGAAATGAAAAAGAAGTAACAACTGACACTGCAGAAATACAAAGGATCATGAGAGATTACTACAAGCAACTACATGCCAAAAAAATGGACAGCCTGGAAGAAATGGACAAATTCTTAGAAAAGCACAAGCTTCTGAGACTGAACCAGGAAGAAATAGAAAATATAAACACACCAATCACAAGCACTGAAATTAAGACTGTGATTAAAAATTTTCCAACAGGGCTTCCCTGGTGGCGCAGTGGTTGAGAGTCCGCCTGCCAATGCAGGGGACGCAGGTTCGTGCCCCGGTCCGGGAAGATCCCACATGCCGCGGAGTGGCTGGGCCCGTGAGCCATGGCTGCTGAGCCTGCGCGTCCGGAGCCTGTGCTCCACAACGCGAGAGGCCACAGCAGTGAGAGGCCCGCGAACCGCAGAAAAAACAAAAAAAAAATTTTCCAACAAACAAAAGCCCAGGACCAGATGACTTCAGAGGCGAATTCTATCAAATATTTAGAGAAGACATAACACCTACCCTTCTCAAACTCTTCCAAAATACAGCAGAGGGAGGAACACTCCCAAACTCATTCTACGGGGCTACCATTACCCTAATACCAAAACCAGAGAAAGATGTCACAAAGAAAGAAAACTACAGGCCAATATTACTGATGAACATAGATGCAAAAATCCTCAACAAAATAGTAGCAAAGAGAATCCAACAGCACATGAAAAGGATTACACACCATGATCAAGTGGGGTTTATCCCAGGAATGCAAGGATTCTTCAATACATGAAAATCAATCAATGTGATAAACCAGATTAACAAGTTGAAGGAGAAAAACCATATGATCATCTCAATAGATGCAGAAAAAGCTTTCAACATAATTCAACACCCATTTATGATAAAAACCCTCCAGAGAGGAGGCATAGAGGGAACTTACTTCAACATAAATAAAGGCCATATATGACAAACCCACAGCCATCATTGGTCTCAATGATGAAAAACTGAAACCATTTCCTCTAAGATCAGGAATAAAATAAGGTTGTCCACTCTCACCACTATTATTCAACATAGTTTTGGAAGTTTTAGCCACATCAATCAGAGAAGAAAAAGAAATAAAAGGGATCCAAATCGAAAAAGAAGAAGTAAAGCTGGCACTGTTTGCAGATGACATGATACTATACGTAGAGAATCCTAAAGATGCTACCAGAAAACTACTAGAGCTAATCAATGAATTTGGTAAAGTAGCAGGATACAAAATTAATACACAGAAATCTCTTGCATTCCTATACACTAATGATGAAAAATCTGAATGAGAAATTAAGGAAACACTCCCATTTATGACTGCAACAAAAAGAATAACATACCTAGGAATAAACCTACCTAAGGAGACAAAAGACTTGTACGCAGAAAACTATAAGACACTGATGAAAGAAATTAAAGATGATACAAATAGATGGAGAGATATACCATGTTCTTGGATTGGAAGAATCAACATTGTGAAAATGACTATGCTACCCAAAGCAATCTACAGATTCAGTGCAATCCCTATCAAACTACCAATGGCATTTTTCACAGAACTAGAACAAAAAATTTCACATTTTATATAGAAACACAAAAGACCCCGAATAGCCAAAGCAATCTTGAGAAAGAAAAATGGAGCTGGAGGAATCATGTTCCTGAATTTCAGACAATACTGCAAAGCTACAGTAATCAAGACAGTATGGTATTGGCATAAAAACAGAAATATAAATGATTGGAACAGGATAGAAAGCCCAGAGATAAACCCACGCACATATGGTCACCTTATTTTTGATAAAGGAGCAAGAATATAGAATGGAGAAAAGACAGCCTCTTCAATAAGTGGTGCTGGGAAAACTGGACAGCTACATGTAAAAGAATGAAATTAGAATACTCCCTAACACCATACACAAAAATAAACTCAAAATGGATTAAAGACCTAAATGTAAGGCCAGACACTATAAAACTCTTATAGAAAAGCACAGGCAGAACACTCTATGACATAAATCACAGCAAGATCCTTTTTGATCCACCTCCTAGAGAAATGGAAATAAAAACAAAAATAAATAATGGGACCTAATGAAACTTAAAAGCTTTTGCACAGCAAAGGAAACCATAAACAAGACGAAAAGACAACCCTCAGAATGGGAGAAAATATTTGTAAATGAAGCAACTGACAAAGGATTAATCTCCGAAATTTTCCAAACAAAATTAAACAAGTAGCTCATGTAGCTCAATATTAAAAAAACAAACAACCCAATCCAAAAATGGGCAGAAGACCTAAATAGACATTTCTCCAAAGAAGATATACAGATTGCAAACAAACACATGAAAGGATGCTCCACATCACTAATTATTAGAGAAATGCAAATCAGAACTACAACGAGGTATTATCTCACACCAGTCAGAATGGCCATCATCAAAAAATCTACAAACAAGAAATGCTGGAGAGGGTGTGGAGAAAAGGAATCCTCATGCACTGTTGGTGGGAGTTTAAATTGATGCAGCCACCTTGGAGAACAGTATGGAGGTTCCTTAAAAAACTAAAAATAGAACTACCATACGACCCAACAATCCCAATACTGGGCATATACCCTGAGAAAACCATAATTCAAAAAGAGTCATGTACCCCAATGTTCACTGCAGCTCTATTTACAATAGCCAGGACATGGAAGCAACCTAAGTGTCCATCAACAGATGAATGAATAAAGAAGATGTGGCACATATATACAATGGAATATTACTCAGCCATAAAAAGAAATGAAATTGAGTTATTTGTAGTGAGGTGGATGGACCTAGAGGCTGTCATACAGGGTGAAGTCAGAAAGAGAAAAACAAATACCGTATATTAACACATATATATGAAATCTAAAAAGAAAAATGTTCTGAAGAACCTAGGGGCAGGACAGGAATAAAGATGCAGACGTAGAGAATGGACTTGAGAACATGGAGAGTGGGAAGGGTAAGCTGGGACGAAGTGGGAGAGTGGCATGGACATATATACACTACCAAATGTAAAATAGATAGCTAGTGGGAAGCAGCCACGTAGCACAGGGACATCAGCTCGGTGCTTTGTGACCACCTGGAAGGGTGGGATAGGGAGGGTGGGAGGGAGACGCAAGAGGGAGGAGATATGGGGATATATCTGTATGTATAGCTGATTCACTTTGTTGCAGGGCAGAAACTGACACACCATTATGGAGCAGTTATACTCCAATAAAGATGTTAAAAAAAAAAAAAGAAATACAACTGTCTTTATTTATAGAAAACCAAATACATACAAAAATCTAAAAACTATTTAATAAGTTAATTTAGGAAGGTCACTGAAATAAGGTCAACAAATAAAAATCAACTATATTTCTATATTCTAACAGCAAACAATTAGAAAATGAAATTTTAAAATGCCAGTTACAGTAGCATAAATATATATTACCAGTGACATCATTTTTTAGATTTATAACACCTATATCCCCGTATTTCTGCCCTTAAAGAGGGCAGTTTATGCTCACCTCAATCTTGTTGTAGATTGTCCTAATTTTATTAAAGGAACCAGAATTATAGAATTGAATATATAATCTCCAAAAGTTTTGATGTTGGCTGAAATTCTTTTAAATTATTAAAGAGGTAAAAATAAAGTCATTTTGTATACTCTGAGTAACACATATATACACAAATAAAAAAATATTTTGTATTTCCTTGTTTAGTATCTCAAAATGAAATTTAAAGATAAAATATCCTTCCTAACACACAATTAAACAACAATAACTATACCACACATACCAACAACAGTGTAAAAGAGAAAGGAAAGAAAAGTTAATAAATATAGCAAAACAATATGGATTTCAATATGCAAATACTCAAGTAAGACTATATTAGATGACATTAATAGTCACATACATGTACAGGTACATAGATTGAATGAGACAGGTGTGTCGTTTTGATGTCTCAAAGCAATTGACGCTTTGGGTAAGTGATTTTTCCAAACAAAATTAAGTGTAATCTTTCCTTGCTTTACACAACATTTTTAATCCCAGAAACTTCAGTGTATATGTAATACCAACTTATATTCTAGGCTCAGAAAAGTATAGAGGGTTTACACTTATGTCTTCAGCAAAACATCTGAAAGTTGCACAGGACAAGAGATAATTAAATTCATCATTAAATGGAACAGTCCGGAACATTGTAGGACATCTATCATTTCCCAGTGAATGCTGCTACAGCCCCTTGCATATTTCTAGTATGTTCCACAGGAAGCAGTATTGTGTCCATTTGAGAAGCAATGGCATAGTCCAGGCTCTAAACCCAGCTCTATCTCATGCTAGCCGTGAAAGCTGAGAACTCACTCAGCCATTTACAGATCACCCCAACCAATACACATCGTTTGCCTGACCTATGCAGTCCCAAGCAGCAAGCACAAATTCTTGAAAGAATCTTGAGTCTTCTCTAAAGGTAGTCATGGTTGTTAAAAAAAAAAAAAAAAAAAAACATTTTTGGATTTCCTTGCACTTACTTCATTTTGAATTACAGATTGGGGGATGTACACCATAGTGTTTTAAATATTTAGGGTTTAAAAGTCTGGATCTGACCATATTCAAACTCCCAATCAGATTCTGTAATAACTTTCAGGAAAAAATCAGATTCTTTCAGGAATCAGTGTGCTCTAATCCTAGTTTTACCATGTTAAAATGTTATGCATAACTTTATTTGCTCACAAAATGTCATGTTTGTTATTTTGAAATAAAACATAGAAAAATTGAAAAGAGAACTATTTGCCCTAAACTGTTGTAGGGAAAAAAGAATGTTTGCACCCAAACTTTCAAACTCTCCACTCCTATTCTTTCGTATCTCTGCTTCTAAAACCTTACTCATAAAAGAGAGAACTTACAAAATAAAAGGAAAATTTGCAGCTGAACTTAGAGTTAAAATGCCTACTTTCCAAATAAACACAATCTAGAAAAACACACAAAAGCCATCATTTTCTATGGTTCACATTTCCCTTTTTATAATAAGTAAATTAATTCTAGCTATAAATGATGTTGAAAATTTTATTAAAAACTCTGCAATTTTCCCACGCTACTTATTCTCAAAGCCCTTGCCTACCACGCGAATGGTTTTGAAGGTAAAATGAGCTGGGTTTGAATCTCGGCTCTGCCACTTACTAGCTATGTGCCCTGTAAAAAGTTCTTAATCCATTTCTTTACATGTAAAATACCCCCAACCTTGCAGTGCTGTGACAATGTGTAAAGTACCTTGAAAAGAGCTTTTCACATACTACTTGTTCATTAAATAGGAGCTATGGCTGTTAGTATTATAATTAGCTGTCATGCTTGCCAATACCTACTTATTAACTCATTCAACTATTTTCTTCTGAGTTGCCTCATACAGAATTTTCTTTCCTGGTTTGCAAAGCATTTTGAGATATGCTGGGTAAATGTTATACAATGCCTTTTGTGTTTAAAAGCCTCACTGGACTGTCTTAAGACAAGATGTACTAAAAAGAGAAAAAAGAAAGAAAGGCATTTATTAAACCACAGCTTAACATTTACAGAACACTAGTCATGTGATGGTAGCTTACAAAATTCAGTTTTTGCCTACCAACAGCCTGATGCTTTATTTGTCCCTGTCAACCTCTTAAAATTTTACCTGGTGCTTGTTTTCAAGGAGAGTTGACTTCTAAACAATGCACAACATTTTAATAGTTTTCCTGTGGTACTTTTCAGCACAAAGACTCTAATTTTTAGATATTTGTGTTTCATATTCAGGTCACCAACTGGCACTTTGGAACCTACAAATAGCTCTCATGGTATAGTTACCACGGTCATACGTTCTCTTCAACATGCTCACACACCCCACCTCACATCTCACACTCAGCTGGTCCTGTCAACACATGCCCATCTCCCGGCCCTGAAAGGATTCTTTGATCCCTAAGAGGTTAGCTTAGAAGGGCCTTGGGGGAAACACAATAATTCATAACTTATTTGGGGTCTTAGACCCCTTGGAAATTCTGAGGAAAACTACTGACATTCTCAACATACATAAACAAAAATGGACTGCATTTCATAGACTCCTTGACAAACGAGGAAGCTGTGATTGATTTCAGTGTTTCTCAAACTCTTTTGACAGGGATTCACAGCGAGAAACTGATCTGACATCAATACAGCCCGTATCTACATACATAAACAAACATAAACATCTAAAACAGAAGTCACAAGAAACAATTATTTACACTGACCATATGCAATGGTTTCTGACATTTTCTATTCCATTTCATCTTTCTAAAAGGTTGCTTGAGGCTCACTAAATTGCTTTCTTACCACCCACAATCTGAAGAACGGTCATCTGGTCTAACAGTTATCCATTTTAGAGATAAGGAAACAGGTCCGAAAAAATCATGGGTATTGTGCTCGGTCACCAACGAGTTAGTGGCAAAACAAGCCAGAACCTAACCACCCTGACTTCCAACCAAGGCTCCTTCCAGAACAAAGTGAAACAAAAATTCTAAATACCAACTCCCCTGAAAAAGCAGCTGGGGATTTGAAGCCTAAAGCATCCTGCCTGATACACTGAGAAACTGGGAGTGTTTCAATTCCAAATGGGGGTGAATATTAACCTAACATGAGCCTCCAGCTCAGGCAGTCTTAACTTTTTCTAAACCATGCCCCTGGCCTAGCATGACATGGCACATAAGCACATTTTTTTCTTTCCAGAAACCTTTTCTCCAGCTACTGAAAACGACACAGGAAAGGCCAACATTCTCCCTGAGTTTATTTAAAATGTTCTGATTACACAGACACAGGTTTTATTTGTCCATGAGAGCTTGGCTTAGAAACAGCAGTAGACAGGCACTCTTTGCATTTACCCGGGCCATGCAAATCTGTTTTCCTCCTCGCTAAGGCTGTTTAATCAAAATTTAAACATCAAAACCGCAGAGATCGCTATGTGGAACCGACACCAGCTATCCCAGACCCTTTTAAAGCCTCAGTTATAGTAAGTGAAATTGCTTAATGAGCCTTCATCACAAGCAGCGTGATAGATTAAAATACCAGCCTTCCTACCGGCATCAGGCTGTGTGTGGTTTTGTTTGGTTGGTTGCTTTTTGTTTGTTTTTAATATGGAATAAACATCACTGTTCATTACAAGTTGAGAATCTTATAACATGCCAGAGCGTGTGCCTGAGGACTGGGCTGGTGAAGGCCAAGCGGGCGGCCCTGCATGCAGTTAGGAGAAGGCTTGGGGCCTGGGCGGTCTCACCAATGAAGAGAACCACCCAGCTCCGGTGTTGCGGAGGGTCGGTGGGCGTGAACAACCTGCTCCGGCGCTGTGTGCCAGCCTCCACCTGAGCACCCAAGCCCGGTGCCCAAGGGCAAAGTGCTGGGGCCTCCTTAAAGCAGAGCGTGCTGGGAGGAGAGGGAGGGGTGGAAATTGCTGCAGAGAGGCTTGAGGTGAGATCAGCGAACGCCTGCTGGGGAAAAGGGGGGCGGGCAAACCCTAAAATTAGCTGGGGGGAGGCAGGGGCTGAGCCAGGCTACGCGGAGATTCGGCGGCTGCCCCGGAGCTTTCCCGGGAGCCCAGCCGCCCTGCGCCTTCCTCCTGCGGCAGGACCAGGAGTCGCACCTACGCAACACCACGGAAGGGCTCCTTCCTGGAAACAGGATTGGGGAACGCGTGTAGCCTCCCGAGCCTTGGGATCTATCGCTCCTCCCCCATCTGCGGCAGAAAATGTTAAAGACCCTCGGAATTTGAAACCCCAGAATCCTCCAGAATCCTTGTTGTTGAACTTAATATTTATTTGGCTGGCTCATTTGAGAGACCTGACCTTTCCTGAGTTTTCATTTAAATCCGTTTCTCTCCTCCCCCATGCCTCAAGCGGAATTGGCCGGGGGTTGGGGGGGAGGGGGCGAGAGCGGGGGGTGGGGGGGGATGCGAAGGGGGGTTGTTACCAGGGATCTAGGGGATGGAAGCTAGCAGAGTGGGGGGAGTTTGCATCTGAATATCTCTCTGCACGATAAACACTTCTGAAGGTCAGTGACGGCTCCCCATTGGATCCTCCCGAAAAGGTGAATGTTCATTAAAGGCTTCTCCCTCTACATTTTTCTTAAGAACCCAAACTGTAAAAGTCCGAAGTATTTCAGATATTGCAATTCCAATAATGCACCGGAAACCTATATATTAATTAAGTATTCTGAACACTTGCAAAATAAAAGGGAACTATTATAAGGAAGTCTGTGAAATGTAAATATGTGTTATTCAGCCAAGATTAAATGAAGAATGCAAAAATGTTATATTTAGTAGCACAAAAACGGAAAACTGAATGACAGTATTTGGAAACCAGAAATCAGTTATTTTTAAAAGTCACGTTTATTATTATATACTAGAATTTTTAAATAATATATGCACACTAATTTTAAATCAGCCATTTAATAGACACTAAACATGTCCATGGAGTGACATCTTATCCCTAGCCTCTTCTACCTACCCTCTGCAGTCGGCCCCTTACCTTTATTTTCAGAATCTTTCATTCTCTCCTTCCTCCCTCTGCTGCAAAGGAGCAGGAAAGTCCGGCTGGTTCTGCAACCCTGACTTTGGATTTGTCATTCAGACAGTCAGCGGTCTTGGGGGAGAAGTCCCTCAGCCGAGGAGCACCGGGCTCTGGTAATTGCATGCAAGTCAGTGTGCAGGGGTTATAATTTTGCTTATGCTGGAGCAGAAAGGATGGGGAATGAAGACAGACGTAAACACAAATTCCAAAACATGGCATGGAACTGGATCTGGAGCCTAGGCTTGCCTTTCCTTGCAGTAGGTTAGGGAATCAACTGTTTAGTGCCTCCTCGTCTCTGGAGAGATTTGATTCAAGTTGAAAGAGGACCACATGTGCCGTGCACCAAGCTTATTCTCAAATGGAGACCTTCACTTTGGAGGGGGATTAAGAGCCCTGTGCTTGTTTCCTCTTACATATTCATTCATTCAGCAAACACTTCTTTTACCTCTCTGTGGACCAGGCTCTATGCTAAGTACTGCGGACAGAACAGTGACGGGAACCAGCCCCAGTCCTCAAGCCACTCACCGGCTGTTACAATGCAGAGGCATACAGTGCCATCCAATGACCTATGTCTGCTGAATGGACCTGGGTTATTGAACCCAGTTCACCCAGGTGTAAGTTGGTACTCAAGGCTTTAGTGATTGGTCTTAAGCCACTGGATGGCTGAGACAGAAATGGATCTGTGGAAGCCAGACCAAACCCCTCTCTGTTAGACAGCAAGGAGTACTCAAGCAAATCTTTCAATCATCCAATGCAAACTTACTTTCAATCATTACATACCTCAGATTCATTCTTTCATTCATTCACTCAACAACGGTTATTTGTGCCAGGCACAACTCCACCTGTTAGCAATTCAAGAGTGCAGGAAACAGACCAAGTCCCTGCTCTCGTGGCTATCACATTTGGGTGGGAGGATTCAGACAGGCCATAAACAAACAAATATAAACATATAATAAATGGCAGTAAATGCCATGAAGAAGAATGCAGCATGATAATGAGGTAACAGAGCTGCCATTTTAGATAGTGTGGCCAGGGGAGGTGCCACTGAACTTGTTTTACAGAAAATGAACCAGTCATCACAGTCCCTTCCAAACATCTTCACTTAGAAATTGTTTTTTGAGTTCCAAACCCTCACAACTTCCTCTGCTCCAAGTGCACTCACTGATGGGTAGTGTTTATTCCCCAATATACAGACTGGTAAACTGACATCCAGAATGATTAACTGACCCAATCCAGGACCTCACTCACCTCCAAGATGGAAGAAGAGCAACAAAAAGAAATGCACCAAGCTGCGCTCATCCCCAGAAATTGCTGGGTTAAGTACAATATTGAAAAGGAAAATTTGCCAGAGTAGGAGGTGAGAAAAGAGGGTTGAAGACCTATCTCTACCACTATTACCTGAGTGGCGCAGAGCAGGTGATTTAACCTCTCTGGTGCCAGTTTCCTCATCTGTAAAGTGGGGCTAATCATCTGTGCCCTGTGCGTGGTCCAGGCTGTTCAGAAGATCAAAAGGGAGAGTAGATGTGGTACTTTGTAAACTAAGTTCTACATAAGTGTAAAGGATAATTATCAACATACTTGGGCACATTAAGAGAACTAATTGCTAGTGTTTACCTGCTCGCTATGGCAGCCTGAGAGTCAAATATAGCTATAGAGGGAAAGCCTGTCGTGGCCACTAGGGGTCCTGGAGTTGATTTCTAGCCGCCACAATTTAAAGACTCCCTTAAAGTTTGGGGAAATTTTATTTTGTTTTTGTTCCCATCTTTCCTTGACAGTGGATAATATCCTTATGCATCCTTGACAACTTAAGGCCAATGAGGAAAATCTGCCTTCATTGGAACTCTTCACTGGCCACCAAATGAGGCATGTTGGCCCATAAACCACATCAAAGAAATGGGCATCTCCATCTCCAAGGACCAAGGCCAGGGCAGCCAAAACGTACCCAGTTAGGAGCACCTTTAGGGGCAGATAGGGTGAAGGAGGGGGTGATGAGAAGACACCATCCGTGTACTCTTTCATCCAATAAATATTCATTATGCCAGACACTGCTCTGAAGACTGAGAATGACACAGTGCTGAACAAAACATTCTGTCCTCAAAGAGCTTGTGGTCTCAGAACAAGAGGTTTCTACAACGTATGCTGATTTACTGAGTTAGGCCAAGGACTGGGTCTGAATAGTAGGGCAAGGGCTATAAAGCAGGAGAGACCAGGTTCAAACATGGGCTCTGCCACTTCCTGGCTCCTAAAGTAAGCTGGGATATGTTCCTGCACCTCTCTAAGTCTCCATTTCCTGATCTGTAAGATGAAGATACTGAAGGCACCTACCTCCTAGGGTAGGATGAGGCTCAAATGAGTTAATGCATGTAAAGTACAGAGCACAAAGCCTGACACATAAAGGGAGGGCTCCATAAATGCTGTAAGACTAATATTATCACCTACTGACCTGGATCAAGTGTACCCCTCTGCACCTCAGTTTCCTCATAAAATGCAGAAAATAATAACTAGTTTATATGGCTATTGTGAGAATTACATATCAGGAAGAAGATAAAGCCCTGGCGTAAAGGATTAGCTCACCCCCTGCCAGGCTCACTCCAGGCCCTTTTTCATCAAGCAGGCTCCCCAGGAAAAAAGACAAAGCCTGGGAGGAGTGAGGAAGTGGGAGAGAGCCTGCCACTTATGTTAACAAGGAAGCAATTTTTTTACAAGAGTATGATCATTTCTAGGGTTACCTGCATTTTACTCAACACTGTATTTTGAAAAGTTTCAAAATACAAAGAGTTGGAAGAATTGCATGGCAAACATCTTCAAGTACATTTTGCTAAATTTGTTCTGTCACATAGATGTTCATCTTTCTATTCATCCTTAATAGATTTTTTTTAAATTAAGTTGAAAGAGATTTGAAGTCCTCTTCAGATAAGAAGAGCCTTTATTTTCCCTGATACAAATTTTACAGAAGCCTTACACTGGCTGATTCTGTGGCCATTCCAAGCAGGGTCAGGTAAATTCTTAGAAGCCTTGTCTTGCCCACAGTAAACCTCAAGGCCACACCCAGCTGAGGGATAAGGATAGACTCAAGCCTTGGAGCCTTCCAGAACAAGGCACTGCCTCATGCTTCCAATAAACTGGTACCAACCACCATTCTGAACATCCATTAATGGAAACGATGCTCCAGCTCAATAACCGGGTTTAGGGAAAGCTTCAGGCAGGCTCCACTGGCCACAAGTCCCTGCACAGCTCTGCACAGTCCTTGTCTTGTTGGGTGCCACTTCTGAGTCATTAGACCGGTGAGTCATGCCCAGCAAGGGAGGCCATCTTGAGAGCAAAACCAAAGAGAATTTTCAAGAACAATGAGTGACACCCTGAATTGAAAGAGAATAAGGCTCTTCATTGTCCTAGCAAAACAAAAATGAAAGAAAAAAAAACGCTGCTGTTAACACTGTGGGTTCAACTTCCCAGCTGTAAATTTTACTCCGAAGAAAAACTCAGCAACAAAGGCTTTTATATTCCCTTGGAAATCTGAGAGCAAAAGAGACTGGGAGGATATTTCTCAAATTGGGCAGACCCAATGATCTTTCGGTAACTTGCCTGGACCCTCTCTTCTGGATTAGTCATTCATTTCTAAAACATGCCAGGGTGGGGTGACAGGAGAATGACTTCACCTGCACCACCACAGTCGGTCTTCCCCCAACCACGCCTGTCTGGTTTGCTCAGAGCATCCAAGTGGCCGTAAGCAAGATGAACTGGAGTGAGAAAACCGCTGACTGGGGGCTGGGGAGGGGATGGGGCTTTGTGATTAGGGTCACCGCAGGGAAGGGCAGCATGACTATAAGAAAAGCTGGGTGTGCTCCGATGAAGCCAAGCCACAAGGCAAGGGGAAGAGAATTAACACATGGAGTACCCACTGTGTGCAAGGCAGTCTTCTTATCATCATCACCATCCTTTCAAAGAACTTATTTGCCAAGCATGGCCTTTAGAGCGAGGACTTTCACAGCACACTGCCTGGGTTTGGATCCCAGCTTACTAGTTGTGTAACTTTGGAAACGTTACTTATCCTCTTTGTGTTTCGGTTTTCTCGTTCATAAAATAGAGACTGTAAAACAGGGTTATTGTAAGAATTAAATAAAATTAAAATATTCACAGGTTTAGGGCCACGGCTGGCACACGGTAAGCAAGGCATGCACGTTAACGCTTGCCAGTCTGTCTTTTTTAGATGAGAAAAAATGAGGCAGAAAGAAGAAAGGAGACTTGCCAAAGGACACATAGCAAAAGAGTAGCAGAGCCAGGATACTGCCTGTCATTTACTTCTCACAACACCCCTGTGACGGAAGTGACATCATCTTCCTTCTATTGATGAGAGCTTGGAAGCCCAAGAGCTTAGTAACCTGCTCATCGCACAAGCTGGCAAATGGGAGAGTTAAGACTGAAAAACCCACATTCACTGTCTTTAAAGCCTTTGCACATCCCACTAGGCCAACAGTTCTCAAAGGTTAGCACACACCAGAATTACTGCAGGGCTTGGTAAAGCACAGGTTGCTGGGTCCCACCTCCAGAGTCTCTGCTTTGGTAGCTCTGAGGTGGGCTCCAAGAATTTGCATTTCTAGCAAGTTCCAGGAGACACTATTGCTGCTGGTCTGGAGACAACCCTTGAGAACTACTACTCTACAATCAGGCACCTGTACGCAGAACAGAGGGTAGGAGAAGGTATGGGGCCTAATGGGTATAGGTCCCACTCCGGCAAAGGGTTGGCTACTTCACAGAGCCTAGCAAATATATTTTGCATTTATATGGTCCTTTTATAGTTATGATATCATTTGATCTTTCCAATATCCCTAGGTAGTGACCATTATCTCCATTCAATATGATTTGTTTTTAGGGACATATGGCCAAAAAATGGCAGTAAGGATAAACTACAGGTCACCTGACAAGTGTTCTGTCCTTTCCTCCAGGTAACTAGTCCTGGAAAGCACTACCTGCGGATAGCCTGACTCCAGGTCCAACCTGTGTCTTCCCAGGGAATAACTGAAGTTCAGGAAAGGGCACTTCGGCCACCAGCGTTTGCAGGGGGCAATTTCTGGGGGAAGAGCTCAGGACTGGTTTTCTACCATCATTTCAAGGACTAGGAAAGCCTACTGCTCACAAAATACTTCCACCAACTATCCGCTCCCTTCTCTATAACCTAAAGCTTTGATATTTGACGTAAATCTGGTTCTCTGCAAAAGCTGGAAGCAATTTAGGGGCTTAATTTCTACTGGACACAGCTTGTTCATTTAGAACAGCTTGCATGGTTAGTAGATTTTTTAAAGTTGCTTGGACATATAAGCAGGTAAATCATTGGTATCCAGAAGATTTCAAGAACTCCTATGAGCAGATTTTTAAAAAAAACATGAACCACCAAAAAAAAAAAACATAAACAGGCGTTCACACATGTCTTGGTCACACATGGCCAATATTCATGTGAAAAGATCTCCAGCTTCATTATTCGTCAGGGAAATTCAATATAAAAGCACCATGCAGTACCACTTCATACGCATCAAAAAATTCTGACAGTACTGAGTATTAGCAAGGAAGTAAGGGATCAATATATACATCCCAGAGGATTCATTCATTACTTAACCAGTCATTATTATCCAATAACTAAATAAACATATTTATTGAATGTCTTCTATATTCAGGATACAATATTAAGCTGAACAGATGCCAGAGGTCCCCAGAAGCTATGCTACTTCTCATCTGTAGCCTCCTGCTGAAAAAAAAAGGAAGGGAGGGTAGAAAGAAGGATAGTGATGTAGAAGGCCTTCTGATTGGTCCAGAAGGGATTGCGGCCCCTGAAGAGCTTCCAGCCATGTTTTATTCCCACCGCTCATTGAACTTTCCATATTTGGGGTGTGATCATATGGTGCAATATCTGGACTAATATTAATAAAAATAACAACCACCACCTTGTGAGCTACTATGTACCAAGCACTTTATATACAATAACCCATATAATCATCACAGGAACATTATAACATAGGAGTATCATAGGAGTATCATTCTTATTTTACGTATGATAGATAACTGAGTTTTAGAAAGATTTAGCACCCTGCCCAAGATCACACAGCTTATTGGTGTGCCACTTACTAGTGGCAGATTCAAATCATCGTCTGTCGGGCACCAAAGCATATGATTGTAGATGCCCCAAGTGACGCTGACATCATCGTGAGAAATTCAGGCCACCTTTAAGAAAAATTAAATAAAATTGGGATATGGATTTCATTCACTGCATAATATTTATTAATTTTACTTCTTCCCTCCATGTGTATAGATACTGGAACATGTTTATTTTGTGCCGATGTGGCAGAAAGGAAGCTGTGTGGGTAGTCAGGCCTGAATTGGCCACACACCAGTCCTATGACCTCTTGCAAGTTACTCTGTCTCTTGCTTCACTTTCCTCATCTACAAAATGGGGGAAATAAATACCATCTGTCCTCCCTCCTTCCAAGGTTAGTTAAGATCTAAACAAGACTTTATAGTTGACCTACTCCATAAACTGTAAAGTATCATATAACATAAGACATTATAATGGCCTCATCTCCAGGTTGTAGGGGGGAAGGGGAAGTAGGGAAATACAGTGATCTGCCAAGATCCTACCTAAGAAAAGAGAGGTGTGGCGTGGCAATGGGCCCCAGGTAAGCCATGGGTGAACTCTACAATGGGAATAAAGAAGAAAAAGACAGGATGGTTGTGTACACAGTATACACCTGGGTTTAAAAATTATAAAACTAAAAAACTTATTCTAACCCAATTTACTGCAGTGGGAATGCCCATTTATTCCTCTTTTGTAAAACATTCACACAACACCTGGAATAACACTATGCATATAAGGATCACTCAAGGAACACTTGTTGCAATTACCAATCTATTCAACTACTCAGGCAAGCTAAAGAAAAGGGGCGGTCAGCCTTTAGACCTACTAAGTTTCCGCAACAGTTCTTGATGCAGTGTGGAAGGAATTTAATCGGCGCATTCACTAAAAGTAACAACACATCCTTTGAAAGCCGGCAAGATGACAAGGCCAAGCCACAGAGCCTCCCTAACCATCAACAATAGAAAAGCTTGTTTCTAACACAATAATTGGTGTTGTTTCTAACACAAATATTTGAAGGATAATTATTTTTGCTCTTTGTCAAATTTCTTTTTAGAATGCTTACTATGTGCCAGCACTTTACAATTATTAACTCATTAATTCATTTAATCTTCGTAAAAACCCTGGGGTGGAGATGGGGGTGATGCGGCCCTGTTGCAGTCTAGCTTCTGCCCTGGCTCAGGTCGGCCATTTTAGAACTCAAGGCATGTCAGCCTCTGAAGAATCCTCAGATGATGGACACAGACGAAAAGGACATGATAGGACACACACACACACACACACAAGCAGACAGGTATCTACAAAGTACCCAGCTCTGACTTAGCCTGGTGGGGGATGCAAGGATGAAGTGGATGAGAACCTGCCCACATGGAATCTATAATAGCAGATGAACAGTGACAAATGATGATGAAATACCAGCAGACAGGTTACAGGTGGCACCTATCCCAGGAAAGGCTTCACAGAGGAGATGCATTTGTGCTAGTCCTAACGGACGGGTAGGAATTGGCCAGGCTGAGAGACCAAGGCATGGCCACTGCAGATAGAGAGAAGGCAATGAGCCAGCAGATCGTGTCATGTCCCTGTGCTCAGAACATGTTAGTGGCTTCCCAGCTCACTTGGAATAAAATCCAAACTCCTCATCATATACTACCCAGACCCTGACCCAGGCCCTGCCTGCCTCACTTTCCCCTTGCTTAGCTCAGGCACACTGAGAACCTTTCCACCTGCTATTGCCCCTGGCAGGAAGCTCTCCCCTGGCTCCATGCTGGAGTAACTCTGAATCAGTCTTCACGCTCAGCTGTAATTGCATGGCCGCAGAGACGCCTTCCCTGTCCACCCCCCAAGTAAGCTAGGGCCCCTCTACCTTTTTTTCTCTCCCAGCAGACGATTTGATTCCTTCCAAGCACACAGAGCAATCTGCAATGGAGACTTTTACCTATTTGACGTGTGTAACGTCTGTTTCCCCCTTTAAAAGTAGTTCCATGAGCTGCGGCCTTGCCTATCTCGTTCAATCCTGGGCCCTGACACACAGGGGAGCTCGATAAAAATTATGGAATGAATGAATGCAGTGAGTCAGTGACTGAATAAATGTGAGTTAAGGCCCTGGTGAGGATAGGGTGGAATGTGTTTGGGAAATAGTTAATTGTGACTAGAGCTTACAAGATAACAGATGGGTTGGAAAGAGGGTGGGTCCAATGGGGAGGACCTCCAAGGCAGAGTTGGGTGCGGATTAAATCCCCCAACGGGTACTGCATTGCAGGTGCCGGCCAGGTTTTGGGGGGAGGGGGATGCAAACTGTTTTCCAGAGGCACCCCGGATTCCCTCTGTCCAGAGCCAAACGGACAGACAGGGACTTGTGCGGGAAATTAACAAGCTGCAACCACCTGGGCCAAGGGGAGATACGCTTAAAGGGTGGAGGGGGAAGAAGGGACTGTCGTCGAGCGGCCCCGGGGGAGCTTGGGGACTGCTGTAGTCCCCGCGGCCGAGGGTCAGGGAGGAGGGTCGCCCAGGCAGGGCCAGACGTCCCTGCGGCGCGGCCCCCGCCCGCGGGCCCCGGGGGCCGAGAACCCAGCGGGAGATGCCGCCCACGGCAGCAGCCGGAGCCACCGCGGCCCCGCTTCAGCGGGAGGCCGGCGCCCGCCGCTCGTGGTAACAGGTCCCGCGGCCGCGCCCACACTCACCCTGCGCCGCCTTGGAAGCTGAGCGCGTCCGCCACAGCCGCCGGGTTGCCTTCCACGGCCGCAGCGAAGAAAACAGCCTCCGGCTCTTCTTGCAGCTCTTCTCAGTTGCTCCCATCTGTGCGCCCGCGCCCCTCCCCCGCCGCCCGCCGCCGTCCGAGGATCGCCTCCCGCTTCCCCGGCCGCCGCGCTTCTGCCAGGTGCCAGGCAGTCGCCGGGGAGGACGCGGCCGCGGGGGGAGGAGCTTGCGGCCGGATGCGGGGCGGGGAGGGTGGGGACCTCGCTCGCGCTGAGCCTGCGGGTGCGGCCGACCGAGGCGGGGACGCTGCAGGGATGCGCCAGCCGGGGGAGCGCTCAGACCCTGGCAGCTCACAGGTGAATGCTTTAGTCTTTCCCTCTTCGTTCCGGAGATGTTGACGGAGTGCCCAACTACTGCTAGGCATCATTAATTAACACACCCCCCCCCGGGATGTGCACTGATTTTTATCCCCAAATTACAAATGATAAAATTGAAGCTCCGAAACGTGAAATAATCTGCCCAGAGATCACACAGCCGCTAAATTATGCCGATATCCAAGTCCTGGGCTCTAGCTATATTTTTTCATCCCTTTCTACTGCCTCAGAATGATTCCACATTATGTTGGATTTTTTTTTTGAAGTTTTGCTTTTTTATGCTTCTATTTTTTCTTTTTTTTCTTTTTTTCTTACATCTTTATTGGAGTATAATTTCTTTACAATGGTGTCTTAGTTTCTGCTTTATAACAAAGTGACTCAGTTATACATATGTTCCCATATCTCCTCCCTCCTGCATCTCCCTCCCTCCCACCCTCCCTATCCCACCCCTCCAGGTGGTCACAAAGCACCGAGCTGATCTCCCTGTGCTCTGCGGCTGCCTCCCACTAGCTATCTATCTTACGCTTGGTAGTGTATATATGTCCATGCCACTCTCTCGCCTCGTCACAGCTTACCCTTCCCCCTCCCCATATCCTCAAGTCCATTCTCTAGTAGGTCTGTGTCTTTATTCCTGTCTTACCCCTAGGTTCTGCATGACATTTTTTTTTCTTAAATTCCATATATATGTGTTAACATACAGTACCTGTCTCTCTCTTTCTGACTTACTTCACTCTGTATGACAGACTCCAGTGGATTTTTTTTTATTTAAGTCTGATAGATATTCCTGTTTTCCTCATGCAACAGATTAAGATAATCACTCTTTTTTTTAAATTTATTTTTGGCTGCATTGGGTCTTCGTTGCTGCACTGGGGCTTTCTCTAGTTGCTGCAAGGAGGGCCACTCTTCATTGTGGTATGCGGGCTTCTCATTGCGGTGGCTTCTCGTTGTGGCACACGGGCTCCAGTAGTTGTGGCTCACGGGCTTCGTTGCTCTGCTGCATGTGGGATCTTCCCAGACCAGGGCTCGAACCCGTGTCCCCTGCGGATGCTTAACCACTGCTCCACCAGGGAAGCCCTTTTTTTTTTTTCTTCTTCTTTTTTTTAAGAACCTATTCTATGTGCAGGCACTTTTACACATATGCCATGAAACCTCACAGCAACCCTGTGGGGTAGGAGGCGTTTCCCATTCGCCAGATGAGGAAACTGAAATGTCAGAGCTGAGGTGGCCCAGCCCCCACCACTTTATCTCTGTCGTGATTTTGCCTGTAGTTAAGAGTCGGAGAGGAAGAGCAAAACCACGATCCCTTAACACTGCCTGACTGAAATAATAATAGCTAACATTTATGGAGTGCCTCTCATGTGCCGGATTTTACATACATTACCTTATTTAACTCTCCCAATGATACTCATGGGAGAGAAATTATTAATATCCTCACTTAACAGATGGGGGAAACTGAGTATCAGAGAGGTCAGGTTACCTACATAAACCCATATAAAGCTTATATGTTAGGTTGAATCATGAAACTACCATTTTTGTAGGTTCAAACAAAAGGCTCAATTCATCATATGACAGTTTCACCAGATGATCAAAATTTAAATCACCAATGGAGGGAGATGATAATCCAGTGCATCCAGATGATACACTGAGGGACATATCACCTTTGTCACATTCTGGCCAAGAATGCACGACCTGAATCTAATCATGGAGAAATAAGTTAAACCCCAAATGAGGACTTTACTATGAAAACTGGGGTACGGGGGAGGGGGCGTCAGGGCAGGGATGTTATATTCGTTAAAAATGTCAATGATATAAAAGATGAAGAGGGACTTCCCTGGTGGTGCAGTGGTTAAGAATCCACCTGCCAATGCAGGGGACACGGGTTCTATCCCTGGTCTGGGAGGATCCCACGTGCCGCGGAGCAACTAAGCCCGTGCGCCATGACTACTGAGCCTGCGCTCTAGAGCCCACGTGCCACAACTACTGAAGCCCGCAAGCCACAACTACTGAAGCCTGTGCACCTAGAGCCCATGCTCCGGCAACAAGAGAAGCCACTGCAATGAGAAGTCTGCACACAATGAAGAGTAGCCCCCGCTCGCCACAACTAGAGAAAAGCCCACACGCAGCAACAAAGACCCAACACAGCCAAAAATTAAAAATAATTAATTAATTTTTTTTTTTTAAAGATGAAGAAAGGCTGTGGAGGTGTTCTAGACTAGAGGAGGCTAAAGAGATATGACAGCTAACAGTAATACCTGACTCTAGAATGGACTGTGTTGGAGTTTGGAAAAAAGACTCCAAGGGACATTACTAGGTCAATTTAAATATATATATATGATTAAATAAATGTCAGTGATAAACTACTGAAGTTGATACCTATACTGTGGTTATGTAAGAAAATATCCCTATTTTTAGAAAATACACACCAAGGTATTTAGGAGTAAAGGGTCATGATGCATTTATTTTACCTTCAAATGGTTTACAAAAGAAGTTTCATATATATGTTTGGGGAGAGGGGGAAGCAAATGATAAAGCAAATACCAAAATTATAGTAATAGGTGAATCTGGACAAAGAATATATGGGTGTGTTTTGTACTGTTCTTATTCTTGCAACTTTTCTGTAAGTTTTCAATTTATTCCCAACTGAAAAGGTTATAAAAAAACCTTTAAGTTTCATAGAAAAAAGAAAATAAAGTGGGAAGACTGTACCTGATATTAAGGCCTACTATACAGCTATAGTTATCAAAACAGTGTGGTCTTGGCAGAGGGATAGATGCATAGATTAATAAAGAACCCAGAAACAGACCTGCACACACATACCCAACTGATTTTTGACAAAGGTGCAAAAGCAGTTCAATGGAGGAAAGACAGCTGTTTCAACAAATGATGCTGAAGCAATTGGACATATATTGGCAAAAAACCATTAACCTTGACTTAAACCTCACACCTTATACAAAAATCTAGAAAAATGGATTATGTTATTTTATTCTATGTTATTCTACAGAAAATAATAAGAGAAAATCATCTAGGATCTGGAGCTATGCAAAGAGGTGTCACCAAAAGCATGATCCATAAGAGAAAAAAGTTGATAAATTGGACTTTATCACACTAACAAACGTAGTAAGGTAGATAGCTAGTGGGAAGCAGCCGCATGGCACAGGGATATTGGCTTGGTGCTTTGTGACAGCCTGGAGGGGTGGGATAGGGAGGGTGGGAGGGAGGGAGATGCAAGAGGGAAGACATATAGGAACATATGTTTATGTATGACTGATTCACTTTGTTATAAAGCAGAAACTAACACACCATTGTAAAGCAATTATACTCCAATAAAGATGTTAAAAAAAAAATTAAATACTTTTGCTCTGCAAAAGACCCTTTTAAAAGGATGAAAATACAAGCTACAAAATGGGCAAAAATAGTTACCTGACAAAGGACTAGTATTTATAATATATAAAGAATTCTTAAAACTCAACATTAAAAATAATCCAATTAGAAAATGTGCAAAAGACATGAGCAGATATTTCACTAAGGAGGATGGACATACAGATATCAAATAAGCACATGAAAAGATATTCAGCATCATTAGCTATTAAGGAAGTACAAATTAAAACCACAATGAGATATCACTGCATACCTCAGAATGGCTAAAATGAAAAATAGTGACAACACCAAATGCTGGTGAGAACGCAGAGGGAGAAACTGGATCATTTACACATTGCTGGTAGGAATGTAAATGGTACAGCCACGTTAGAAAAGAGTTTAGCAGTTTCTTATAAAACTAAACACAGCTACCATAAGACCCAACAATGGCACTCTTGGGTACTTATCCCAGAAAAAAATGAAAACTTATGTTCACCCAAAAACCTATACAGCAATGTTTATAGTAGCTTTATTTGTAATAACCCCAAACTGGAAGCAACCCAGATGTCCTTTGGGTGAATGGTTAAACAAGCCGTGGTATATCCCTACCATAGAGTACTAAGCAATAAAAAGTAACAAAGCTATTGCTACCGGCAACAAACTATATGAATCTCCAGGAATTATGTTGAGTGAAAAAAGCCAATCCCAAAAGTTATGTACTATATGATTCCATTTATATAGTATTCTTGAAATGGCAAAAATTATATAAATCAAAAACAGATAGTGGGACTTCCCTGGCGGTCCAGTGGATAAGAATCCACCTTCGAATGCAGGGGATGCGGGTTCGATCCCTGGCGGAGAAACTAAGATCACACATGCCGTGGGGCAACTAAGCCTGTGCGTCGCAACTACTAAGCCCATGCCCACTGGAGCCTGTGCACCACAACTAGAGAGAAACCCATGCACCACAATGAAGATTGTGTGTGCCGCAGCTAAGGCCTGACACGGCCAAATAAATAAAAAATAAATAAATAGACTTATTTAGAAAAAGACAGATAGTGGTTGCCAGGGAGGAGGGAGATGAGCATGGCTATAAAAGTACAACAGGAAAGGCCTGTGGTGATCGAACTGTTCTGTATCTTGTCTGTATCAATGTCTACATACCGGTTGTGATATTAGACTATAGTTTTGCACAATGTTCCCACTAGAGGGAATGTGTAAAGCTGTACGTAGGATCTCTGTATTATTTTTTACAACTGCATGTGAATCTACAGTTATTTTAAAATTAACAGTTTAATTTTTTAAAAGCCACATGTCTGCAATTTCATATAGTTCACTCTAATACGTAAATTGTACTTGAGCCAAGATTCCACTGAGGCCCACGCCTTCATGGCCACACTCAGCTTTCTTGTGACGGCTGGCTCACTGTGGGAGACCAAGGACCATCTGCCAGGTTCCAGGGCGGAGACATGGAAGACTCGGAAAGGTCACAGGAGCATGGAGACCCAGGTCAGCCAGGGAGTGCTAAACTACTCTCCTGTTTGGAATGAGTCCCTTGGGGGTCTAGATAAGGGACACTCGAAAAGTAATTAATGGCCAGACCTATTTTGTTCTTTCTCTAATCCAAGAAGAATAGGAAGATATAAATATGAAATAAAGAAGGGGAATGGGAGAGACCAGGAAGAGGGTGGAAATCGAGAGGTGTCCTCTCTATCGGCAGTAAGCTGTATTTTCTTCTACACCAGACTTCATTCTCCATGCCATCTAGACTAACATCTAAAGAAACAGACCCTTAGAAGAAACAATCTAATTAACAAAGCTACTCAGAAATAGCAGCCACATGCCAGCAACTCCTACCCTAGACAAGGGTTGCCCTCTGCTCCTGGGACTTCTTACTTGGCCTTGCGGTTAGGACACCTAAAATCGAATCCTGGTTACCAGGACCACCTGCAGAATATTGGTTATGTCCCTTCCCCTCCTGGCTTACTGTTTTAATCACCACGACCTCCACTCCCATTAATGAATGGGATTTAACCACATGACCTAGAAGTTTCCTTCCAGGGTTTCCCACCATCCTTCCCTGCATGTCCTAACTCTCACTAGTTTTGGAATACTGCTACGTATCAGTAACCCCAGTGCCTGGCTTAGAGACTCACCTTTTCTTCTAGTGTTTGGTATATCCAGTGGATTACAGTAGCTTCTTGGAAGGGCGCATTTGCTCACTGCTTAGACGTCACGGGTCAGGGTGGGATGAGAGAGACATTCTTCAGCTTGCCCTTTTAGTCCAAGCATCATGTGATTTCATGGCACCCCTCCAGCTTGGAGCTGAAACCGGCCAGAAGTCTCTGGCTCCCACGGTTACAGCCTGCTCCAGTCAGATCCAGTGGGAAGCCTTCCCAGCAGTCCCTGGAGCCCATGGGAAAAGAATGCAACCTGAGAGAAGATCTTCCACCCAAGTAGAAACATGCAAGTGCCCTGAGGCACATTCATAAGCACTAGCAACATGGAATTTCTTTTCAAATGTCGAAAGTGCAAAACAAATATTGGGCATAGGACAAAAAAAAGACTCCCCAAACTGAATTCCATTCATGTCGTTTTGTTTACAAAGCTAAGTCCAGAAATTCAAAGATGGCAGTGCTCAAAGTCAAAGGGATACAAGACTGTGTGTGTGTGTGTGTGAGTCTGCGTGTGTGCAGTGTGCGAGGGGGCTAATAGAAAGGAGCTGTGTGAATCCTGGCTCTGTCACTAACTGTGTGACCTTATCCAACTTGCCTAACTTCCCTAAATCTCAGTTTTCCCATCTGTAAAATGGAGATAGTAAATAGTACCTACCTCACAGGGTTGTGGTAAGTTTTACTATCATATGTAAAGAATCAAGTAGGCTAAATTAAACAAAGGAGCTTATTATAATACTATGTCCATTTAGAGATACAGATAAAAAAGAATGGCATCTCCTTTCACAATGAATAAATAAATTGTGTGTGTGTGTGTGTGTGTTTGCACGTGTCTCGAGAGAGAAAAATGGGACGGTTGATAATTGGTGAAGATCACATCCTTCAAACTTCATGATTTAATTCCATGTCTGTCTTCTTTTACGCCTGAGGTGTCCTGTTACTCACCCTCCCTTACAGAAAGTTCCAGAATGTAAACTAAACTGTATAACCTAAAGGCAGCTCAGGTGCCTCTGGAACCACTGGATGCTGTTTCACGTTACCCCAATGGCAACGCCAGTACGACTATCATTAGTACAGGAAACAACTCAGGGTAGTCTCCACTTTAAACTTATTTTTCAGTCTGAAGTTCTGAAGTTTATATTGTATTGAAAATAAGTGCTTAAAAATCTTTTGTCTTTCCTCCAGAGACTAGAGCTCCCATTTTTGCATCTGACACCTGGCTTATTAATCACAGGATTCTCTGCACTCAGCACAGACTTGGCAAAGTAGACGTTCTCATTAAATGTATTCTTATTCTGTTTGCGGTTTACATCAGAACAAAGGGACTTTATTGCAGGGGAGTGGTGATCATGAGGCAGTACAGAGAAGAGTCATAGTAAAAAGTCACTACCACTCTAGGCTGGAAGGGCAGAAGGAGAAGGCGTTACAGCAGCCCGGGGGTTGGGGCCACCGGACGGAAGATGGAACCAAGGGGATGGATGCCTAGGAGAAGAAACAGCCTCTGCAGGCATTTCAGAAAATGTTTTCTGACCTGTACCTCAATGTGCAGCCCCACATAGCCCAGACATCCCTCACTTCCAAGGAGCTTTTCCAGAAATCCTCCTTCCCTGTCTTCCCTTATGTTATCTGGGATTTAGGAGCAGTGGAGAAGAGTGATGAAAGTCACAGAGTTGATCACTTCTGGGCAACCCTTGGCAAGTTACTAGCCTCTGTGTGCCTTAGTTTTCTCCTCTGCAAAATAGGGAAATTCATATGTGTCTCGAAGGGGCACGCTGGAGATGAAATGTGAGATTACATTTACAAAGCATCTAGCCTTGTCTGGCATAAAGCAAATGTTCAAATTATGCTAATCCTCGCCCTCCCTTTTTAAATGACACAGAACATGCTGTAACAAAAGGTTTTTGTATTCCTCTCTTTTCTATTAGAGAAGAACTATTGTATGGAGCCTGGAAAATCTATCAAAGGGCAAGGGATCTTTCTGGAAATGTTGGCCCCATGGCTCAGAGTTTAACTGTAGGCTCTGATGGAGGGGAAATGAAATACAGGGTGAGTGGTTATCTACAGACACATAGTTGGGGAGTCTTCAAAGTAGAGAAGGACAGGGCCATAGGAATGGCTGATGGGGGCTGAGGGAGGGTGATTTGGGGGTCCCTCCTCCTGTCTTCAATCTCCTTGTCAGAGACTTTTTTGAAAATGACAGTCCAATTGTGTAATGATAAATGATTTTTTTCTTCATGTCTTTCTAATTCTTTTCTTTTTTTCAAGCTTTCTGTGTGTGAATCTTAACTTGTATAATAAGAAAGAAAAAATTAAGTGCAAAGTTTTAGGCCAACTGAAAAAGCTGACTCTGTTGGTGAGGCTTTAAAATGAGTGGTAATAGGAAAATGGAAATAAGGTGGGTTCTACTAGGGACTCAGCTGCAGCCGCATGGGAGAGCGGTGGCCATTTCAAACCAGTCTCACCGGCTGGGTCTGCAATCCTCACATCTTTTGTTCTCCTGGAGAGTGCCTTTGCAATACTTAGTATTGCGGTGTAATGCCTTCAGGGAAAGCCGACATGCTTTTAAACCTTAGAATGTGTACATATCTCCCTTTTTTTTTTTCCGGTTGAGGTATAATTATAGTTAAAATTGGAGTTTTTAACCCCTCCTTTGTTTGCTATGTATCTCTGTTATCACAGTATTAATTTGCTTTTGTGACAGAGATAGCTGGTGCTCACCAATATCCATGTTTCTCTTCTTCCTGGGCACACAGCTAGACTGCTTTCCCAGCCTAACTTGCAGTTGGTCATGGCCATGTAACTGAGTCTGGCCAAGGGAATGGGGAACAATGATGTAAGCCGCTCAGAAGCCTGGCCTCTGAAACTTTTCACATAACCCTCCAAGCTCTCTTTCTTCACCTATCAGCTGACTGGAAGCTGAAGATCCAGGTACTGATTTTGAAGCCCAGAAGTAGGGTGGAGCTTTCAGATGGAGGGAGCCTGGGTCCCTGAATGACTGCATGAAACAAATCTCTCCCGCTCCTGCATCAATCTCATTGGACTGCAGTGTGAGCAAGAAACACCTCTGTCATGTCCAGAATTGAGATTCTGCAGTTGTTTGTTACAGCAGTCAGAATACTCTTACTAATACACCTAAAGAGACTGCATACTGGGGCAGAAATATCTAATTCTGAGTGGTATCCCGGGTGACCTGATGCCAGATGGACACTTCCAAGGAAGATTCTTCAACATCGGACTTGAGCATTTTATGCGCATGCATGGACTTATAAAGAGGGTCCGCTTGCTGTGCATGTAAGTTAAGAACAAAATCACTGATAAATTAGGGTATAAACATTGGAATCACATCTGCAAATTGTGGTGGCGGTGCTTTACCGAAATTCATAACTGACCCTTCGGGATTTGGTCCTATTTCGTTATCTTAACCTTTGGGGCTTCTAACAAATTGCGCAAAGGTTTGTCATGGTCCTTCACTATATATCAGCTATCAAATGCTTTTCAGATCGATGAATGACCGCATAAAATTATTTATTACACACAAAATGTTAATTAAAGAATGATTACTTAATACTTGAATTGCTAATTAAAAATAATGATTCAATATTTTCTTTTTCTTCCAGGATTTACGTTGAATATTGCTAATCGACCATAGCTGGAGCTGCATATCAACATCTCCCAAGGGGCCGCAAAAAGCAAATAAGACCATTGGATGGAACATCTAAGGACAAATTTCTCTCAATTACATTTGCTGGTTTACGTTTCCCTCTTCCATGAAAAACTACCTCTGCTTCTTACTTTCAACTGTGGGTCATTAATGATGATGGAGAGAACTGAACTGGGTGGATAGTAAAAGGTGTTACAAAATGGAGAAGACTTTTGACAGTTTGAATATTTGAGAGGGTTTGCTTCTGTGAGCTTGGCTTGAAATATTACACTGCCTTATCCTGTGATGCTGACATGCCTCCATGAGTTCTTTTTTTTTTTCCCATGAATTCTCTCTTTCATTAAACAACTACTCTGAACAAATATCCCGCTAGTCCCTTAGGATATAACTCTGAACAACTGAACAACTGTGGTTCTTTTACTCAAGGAGCTTTTGGTCTAATGGAGGAGAAAGACATTAAATAACCAATTACCCAAACAGATAATCATGCAAGTGGAATAAGTGCTATGAAGGAAAAGCCCAGCGTACCAGCACTGTTAGAACATATAATGGTGGAGATGGAGGAGGGCGGTGACTAAGCTCACTGAAAGGGAAACATCTCTCTGAGAAAATGAATGGACTTCAAGACCTGCAGGATGACCAGTTGCCCAGGCAAAAAATATATAAGATATAGGAAGCAAATCTTAATGTAGGAGGACTATTATTACTGGTAATACTAATCAACACTATTATAATACTTATTATATGTCAGGTAGTGATCTCAGTACATTACATATAGTCACACATTTAATCCTTTCAGCAACCCAATGAGGTAAGTACTATTATTCTTTTCATTTTACAAGTGAAAAAACTGAGGCAAAGAAATGTTAATAAGTTACTAACAAACGGCAAAGGAAGGAGTTGCACTCCAGCGATCTGGCTCCAGAGTTTGTACTCTTAGTCACAATGGTCTGCTGAGGTTTGGTGCATTCTAGGCGGGAACAGAGAAGACCTGCATGGGTGAAGACTGGTGAGCAATGGAAAAGGTGGCACAAAGTGAAACAGGAAAGATATGGATTTGAGATTCCTCTGGGGTTGGGGGAAGCTATGCCATGCACTAAGAGGTCAATAAAGTCCCCTAAAATTCTGCAAGCCATCTTGATCTTTGTTTTCTCCACGTGAATTTGGTGACCCATGAACTTTGGAGGGCACGACCCCAGGGGCATAGAGAGGTTGTCCTGCCCCGTTAGCAGCTTGCACATCCAATCAGCCATGAGTTCTTCCCTATGGAGTTTAGTTTAGTTCTTCCCTCTGGCTGATCTGCCTGGGGGCTACCTGGACATCCTACCAATGGGTTCAAAGTTCCTGCGGCTCTGAGAAGTGAGTTTTGCTGATGCTGCCTGTGACTCCTCAGCCAGCCTGATACACCCCCCGGATGAGCCCAGGGCACGCTGACTACATCTAACTCAGCACAATCATTAGCCTTGTGCACCCTCCTCACACAGTTCACCCCTCTTGCAGTCAAGTGCAGGAAATGCAAGAAAAATCAGTTTCTAGAGTTATGTTGTTCAATACAGTATCCACTAGACACATGTGGCTATTTAAATTTAATTAATAAACTTTAATAGAATAATTTAAAAGTCAGTTCCTCGGTTGAACTAGTCACATTTCAAGTGCTCAATTGCCACATATGGCTAGTGGCTACTATATTGACAGCATAATTGAAGAACAATTCTATTGTTCTAGAAAATTCGATTGGACAGTGCGGCTCTAGAAACACGCTTCGTGTCTCTTGGGCTCATCTCAAGATCTGTAACCATGGCAGAGTGCATTTTATTCCAAAGCCCATTCTTATTACACAATGCTTCATTCCCATTCATAGATTACTATTTCTGATTCAACTAACGCACACTGAGCATCAACTGTTGTCAGACTCTCTGCTGGATGTTGAAATAGGCTGAACTATCAATTTGCTAAAAAAGTCTTAGATGACTAGAACAAAAAGTGTTTGAAATACGGATGCACTGGACTATTCCATTTTTTGTGGGTTTGTGGGTAGGCAATCAAACCTTGGGCAAGTTACATAAGCTCTCTCAGCCTCATAGCACTGTTGTGGGTATTAAATGAGATAATATATGAAACACACTTAGTAAATACTCAATAAATGGTAACCATTATTGTTCACATCATCATCATCTTCCCAGTTGACAGGGAACACAGTAGGATGGGAACTCAGCCTTACTCATTGTGGGATAGTAATAACTGTTATAGACCTTCTTTGTATTGATCATAGATCTATCGTCTTTATAGCATTTAGTCACCAGTCTTAGCTCTGTCTTGGGCTGCTCATTAGATATCTGAAAAATATGCCCTCTTGTCCCCTCCCCACACTCAGCCCCAGGTCCTTCACCTACCTACCCCCCTTCTGCAGCTTCTCCTTTTCACTCTCTTCTGAATATTTTCTTCTTTCAAAATGGCTTTCTAAAAAGTAGAACCCAGAACCTCCCCAAGTACTTCAGGTATTGCCCAAACACTCTATATTCAGTGTCTATCAAGATACGTGGCCATGCCAAGGGATTCACTTAATAATTTTTTAACATTTAAAAAATTCATTTTGGGACTTCTCTGGTGGCACAGTGGTAAAGAATCTGCCTGCCAATGCAGGGGACACAGGTTCGATCCCTGGTCCAGGAAGATCCCACGTGCCACGGAGCAACTAAGCCTGTGTGCCACAACTACTGAACCCATGCACCACAACTACTGAGCCCACACACTGCAACTGCTGAAGGCTGTGCACCTGGAGCCTGTGCTCCACAACAAGAGAAGCCACCGCCATGAGAAGCCTGTGCACCACAACAACGAGTAGCACCCGTTCGCCACAACCAGAGAAAAGCCCGCACCCAGCAACAAAGACCCAGTGCAGCCAAGAAAAAAAAAAAAACATTTATGAAGGTTTACTTTATAACCTGAAATTTGAAACTGAATTTTGAAAATTAAATGTAAGACTTAGTTCATATCCACTACACACATACACACACACGTTTTTTACATAAATGGTATCATAGTCTACATTTTGTTCATAATTTTTGTCAGCAATATATCTGGAAATATTTCCAACACTGAGTACAATATAAGTCCTCCATTAATCTGAACACAAAACTATATTCCTATTATAGGAGCAAAGATCCTATTAGCTGTTTTTTAGTGGGTGGAGGAGTTTTAAACCTTGGATTAGGCTAGTGTACGGTTATCTAAAATCTCAGAATTTTTTTTCATAAAATTGTTATCAAGCCAAGTTCCTCCCATTCTATACTCTGCAACTGAATGTTTTAAACCTAAATGTAGGACTTGGCATTCATTTCCATTAAATTGCATTTTGTTGTTTTGACCTAGCCTCAAGGTCTTTTGAATCTTGAGTCTTTTATCCAGAAGGCAATCTCTCCCAGCTGTAAATCTAATTAATATAATTTTACTTCCACTAAATCACTGAAGCATCCTAGGCCAGGAACAGAGGCCAATAATAAGACAGGTGTGACCTTTCTCCAAATACATGGATCTGTTTCCCCTTCCACTAATCTTTCAGGTATTTTGTCCTGGGACTATGTGTTTTATTGGATCCTGACCCTTTGCTTTCCCCCTCCCTCCTTTTAGGTTTTCCTCTTTACATTTGAACCAAAGACTGTCGAGCAGGTTGCAGCTGAGAATGCATTCGTTTACTTTACTACTCCTTACTTTACTACTCCTTAACTACTCTTTAAACTCCTTTACTACTCCTTACTTTCCTAACTCCTTTGTTTGGTGACAAAAACAAAGTTCATCGCAAGAATTTGAAACAACAGAGATAAAATAGGGTTTTGGGGTCCACTAAAGATTCCAACTGGAAATTAAATATAGATCAGAAACTCATTAGATGAATCCATTATTTATTAATCCTATCCATTAGGAGGCGATGAATGAGAGGTGACACCCACTCTGCTTGTAAAGAGTCAGCAAACAAGGAGGGAAAAAAGGAGTATCTCGTAATGTCACTTTTTCTAAACCTCTAGTTTGGAGTGTGTGGAGTCGTTAGTGGGTTCTCAAATGTCATTCTCTTTCTCCCATCAGGCATGCAGCAGGGTTGCAGCTCCCTACTCTTCACAGCCTTCCCCAGAGGCAGCAACTGTTAACTGTTTGACATATACCTTTCCAGACCTTTCTTCTACATTCCCACATATGAATAAATATGAGTAAAAAATATCACTAGAAAAAATTCAGAGGGACTTACTTACCTGGTGGCGCAGTGGTTAAGAATCTGTCTGCCAGTGCAGGGGACAGGTTCGAGCCCTGGTCCGGGAAGATCCTACATGCCGTGGAGCAACTAAGCCCATGCGCCACAACTACTGAGCCCACATGTTGCAACGACTGAAGCCCACGTGCCTAGAGCCCATACTCCACAACCAGAGAAGCCACCGCAATGTGAAGCCTGCGCACCGCAACAAAGAGCCGCCCCCGCTCACCACAACTAGAGAAAGCCCACACACGGCAATGAAGACCCAACGCAGCCAAAAATTTTACAAAGTATAAAAATAACTTTAAAAAATAAAGAAGATATTTAGAAATATTAACCAAATTCCTTTCTTGCTGTAACTCTCCAATTCAAACACCTTGGCTCTTTTGTGCTCGTTGAGAGAGGGATGAGAAAAAACAAGTATGAGGGCTGTGAGGGTCTTCCCCTGGCTCTGGTTTTCCAAAGTTTGAAACCCCGGGAATGAGGATGAATCTTAGTTTATACACATGATAAGTAAGAAAAGTAGAGGATTTGAGGACAGAGGGATGGCCCACTCATCTTCTCCTCACCCTTGGATATTTCCCTGGGAGGAGGGGAGCAGGGAGTCTGAAAGAAAGAGGTGAAGGTATAGATTTTGGAGTGTCCTGGAATGAGGGGCTTGGCAGCCTGTCTCTGAGGCAGCATCCTGAGACGTTGACCGCAGACAGTCTCTCAGACATTCCAGTGCCGTGGTAGGGAAAAGGATCAGCAAAACGGGTCCTGGGCCTGAAGAATGATTTCTGTGCCCATGGGCAAGATGGAGAAGAAGCAGGAAGAACATCTTGAGCTGACAGGATGGAAACACCTATGTGACTGATGACCAAGAATCACGAAGATGGATATCTTGGCAGATGCTTGTGTTGACAGAGGACCTCGAGTATCAGGGACCAGTTGCTATCCCATCTCCCAGTTCCTTGGAACTCAGATGCAACCCTGGAGAAAAGGAATGAGAAACTTCAAATTCATTGAGAGTATATCTACAAGGTTGATGTGGTGAGGATTAGAAACAGAAATTAGACCAAATTATAAGAGAAAATTATAAAAATTTTTTAAAGTTCTATTTCGGAATCCCCTGGTGATCCAGTGGTTAGGACTTGGCGCTTTCACTGCCAAGGGCTCGGGTTCAATCCCTGGTTGGGGAACTAAGATAACACAAGCCATGAGATGCGGGCAAAAAAAAAAACAGTTCTATGTCTTGTACACCTGAGTTATGGACTTACTATCCATCACACACATACACACACACACACACAATTTTTTACATAAATGGAATCATAAACTACATATTGTTTATATTTTTCATTAAGAATATATCTGACAATTTTTCCAGTACACAGTGTTCCACATAAAGATAGAGTATGATTTACGTATTACTTAACCATATCCTTAGTGTAAGATATTTAGGTTGTTTCTAGTTTTTGCTGTTTCAACCAAGACTTCAATGTACATTCTTATGTATATAACTTTGTGCACATATGTATTTCTGCAGGAAGAATTCCTTAAAATAAATAGTATATAGAATCAAAGGACAGGTGAATTTTTTTTTTTTTTTGTGGTACGCGGGCCTCTCACTGTTGTGGCCTCTCCCATTGCGGAGCACAGGCTCCAGACGTGCAGGCTCAGTGGCCATGGCTCATGGGCCCAGCTGCTCCACGGCATGTGGGATCTTCCCGGACTGGGGCACGAACCCGTGTTCCCCACATCAGCAGGCGGACTCTCAACCACTGCGCCAGCAGGGAAGCCCTGGACATGTGAATTTTTAATATTGATATATACTAGCAACTTGCCCTCCAAAGTCACTCTATCAACTTGTATATCCTGTGACAGTATATGTTTCCCTTTACATTATAACCTCACAATCCTGAATATCATCAGTATTTTTAATTCTTGAGAGTTTAATAGTTAAAAATGTTTTTCATCGTTCACTTCAGGGTAATTGTAAAATATGAAATTTTCTTCCTCTTTCCAGCTTTGGCCAACTGGCATATCCCACCTTAGGAACTGAGGAAGTACAAACTTCTAACAAAAGAACAATGGTTAGCCAAACCAGATTTCGAATAGAATCTTATGTTAATATATTGCAATGTAATTCTGATTAAAAATCTCATTTTTCTCAGATGCAACACTTAATGAATTTAATAACAGAACTCACTTATAGTTGTCCATAAGTTAAATGCATATATGCAATAATAGAGAATATATCTTCTTTTCAAGAATTCATGGAGAGTCACAAAACTTCATAAAAGAATATTCAAAAGTTCCATAAAGTAGAAATCATACCAAAAAATTTTTGACCACAATGCAATACTGCTAGAAATTAATATCAAAATTAAAAATCAAAAGCCCTTCCACATAGAAATTTAAAAGAAAAACTATTAAATAGCCTTTGTGTGAAGAGAATATACAAAGTAAATACTATAATGAAAACACTGCATCTCAGAATTTGTGAGATATTGCTATGACAATAATCAGAGGAAAATTCACAGTCTTAAACATGTATAAAAATAATAGAATGAATATAAATGAATTAAATTCTCAACTTAAACAGCTAGGAAAAACAACAACAACAACAACAAACTGAACCAAGAAAGCACAAGGAAGGAGATAATAAAGACAAAAACATAAATCGATGGAATATGACATAGATACATAATTAAAACTTCTTAGGAAAGAATCAATGAAAGGAACATAGCTAACTTTTGAAATGGAGGAAAGTTAAGAAGTCTTATTTATGGAGAAACATGAGTCTAAGGCTAGAAACAAGATAAGGTTGCCATTGTCTCCACTACGACTTAACACTGTATTGGAAATATCAGCCAATGCAGTCAGTCAAGAGAAAACAATTGGAACTAAAAAGTGGAAAATAAGTAAAACTATTTCTATGTACAGATATTCTACATGAAAGACCCAACAGAATCAACACTATAACAAAGAAATAATAAAGGAATTCCTTAAGATAGCAGAAAATAAAGCTAACATACAAAAATCAACAGTCAACTGCTAGTGGTCTTCAAGAAAATAAGGAGCTAGAACCAGATGTAAATCAACTAGGCCTCTAGGCACACTATTGAACTGGACTAGCAATTTTTTTAGAAGAAAAACTTCCTAATTTCTGAAGAACAAAATGAGTTGATTTGGGCTTCCCTGGTGGCGCAGTGGTTGAGAGTCCGCCTGCCGATGCAGGGGACACGGGTTTGTGCCCCGGTCCTGGAAGATCCCACATGCCGCGGAGCGGCTGGGCCCGTGGGCCGTGGCCGCTGGGCCTTCGCATCTGGAGCCTGTGCTCCGCGGCAGGAGGGGCCGCAGCGGTGAGAGGCCCCTGTACCGCAAACAAACAAACAAACAAAATGAGTTGATTTATATAACACTGGGAGTAGCACTGGGATAAAGCAAATAAATAAATATATTAATGTGAATAGGAAATAAGATTTTCAGTCTGAGAAGAAAGATATAAAAGAGGGTATGGAAAAATTCTGTAATGAATAAATTGGAATTAGAAATATCAGTATGAACTTATAACTTAAAATGTATATATTTCTTAATTCTATCTAATGTCACCACGTAACGATGAGCATACATGGTGTCAAGATCTTGGTGGTTTCTAAATACCCTACTACCCCACTAAAAGAGACCAGAGCTCTGTGAAGAAATGACTAATTCCAGGTCTTAGAAGGGAAAGTACAAGATGACACTGTGAACTCTTATGCCAACAATCAAGTAAGTGTTCAGTCACCAATGGAGCCATGTCAAAAAGAAACAAGAACAACTTAAAGGATCCTACTTGCCAAATTTGGGATGATTTGAGCGTGAGAAAGAATAATTATTAGAGCTAAAAAAAAGCATTTAGCAAGATGTCAGTACAAAACATCAATATACAAAAATCAATTGTATAGCTGTACTAGCAAAAAACAATCTGAAAATGAAATTAAGAAAACAATTCCAATGTTACAATAACATTAAGAGAATAAAATACTTCGCAATAAGTTTTTAAAAAAATAGCAAAAGACTTGTACACCAAAAGCTACAAAATATCAGTGAAAGAAATTGGAGAAGAATTAAATAAATAGAAATGCATCACATGGTCATGGATTGGAAGACTTAATATTGTTAAAATGGCCATACTCCCCCAATGGATCTACAGATTAAACACAATCTCTAGCAAAATCCCAGATGTCATGTTTTGCAGAAATTGAAAAGCTGATCCTAAAATTCAAATGGAAATTCAAGGGACCCAGAAGAGCCAAAACATTCCTGAAAGAGAAGATCAAAGTTGGAGACTCATCAACTATACTCCAATAAAAATTAAAGAAACAAAATAAAAAAGTTTAGATACTCACATTTTCTATTTCAAAATGTACTGCAAATCTACAGTAATCAAGACTGTGTTGAACCGGTTTGCAAGGTAGAAATAGAGACACAGATATACAGAACAAATGTATGGACACCAAGGGGGGAAAGCAGTGGGGGGGTGGGGGGGATGAATTGGGAGATTGGGATTGACATGTATAACTAATATGTATAAAATCGATAACTAATAAGAGCCCACTGTGTAAAAAAATAAATAAAAATTTCTATGACCTGGGAGGAATGGTTCTCAAAACAGAATTTAATTTTAGGTATAGAAAAAAAAAGACTGTGTAGTGGGCTTCCCTGGTGGTGCAGTGGTTAAGAATCCGCCTGCCAATGCAGGGGACATGGGTTCAAGCCCTGGTCTGGGAAGATCCCACATGTTGCGGAGCAACTAAGCCCATGTGCCACAACTACTGAGTCTGTGCTCCAGAGCACGCGAGCTACAACTACTGAGCGCTCACGCCACAACCACTACACGCCTACAGCCCATGATCTGCAACAAGAGAAGCCACTGCAAATGAGAAGCCTGTGCACCACAACAAAGAGTAGCCCCTGCTCACTGCAACTAGAGAAAGCCCATGCATAGCAACGAAGACCCAACACAGCCAAAAATAAATAAAATAAATAAATTTTTTAAAAATTAAAAAAAAAAAAGACTGTGTAGTACTGGCATAAGGATAGACATATAGATCAATAGGAGAGAATTGAGTCCAGAAATAAAACCATATATCTATAGTCAGTTGATTTTCAACAAAGGTACGAAGACAACTCAACAAAGAAAGAATAGTCATTCCAACAAATGTTGCTGGACAATTGCATATCCACATGCAGAGGAATTGGAGCCCCTACCTTATGCCATATACAAAAATTAACTCATAATATTTAGATCAAAGACCTAAATGTAAGAATTATAAAATTCTTAGAAGAAAACATAGGGATGAATCTTTTTGAACTGTGGATTAGGTAATGGTTTCTTAGATATGACACCAAAACACAAACAACAAAAGAAAAATTAGGTAAATTGCACTTCATCAAAATTAAAAACTGTTGTGCTTCAAAAGACACTATCAAAAAAGTGAAAAAAACAACCCATACAATGGGAGAAAATATTACAAATCTTATAACTGATTACAGTCTAGTATGCAGTACATAAAGAACTCTTACAACTCAACAATAAGAAGACAAATAACCCAGTTTTTAAATGGGCAAATTATTTAAATAGACATTTCTTCAAAGAAGACGTACAAATGGCCAATAATGAAATATGGAAAGATGCTTGACATCATTAGGGAAATTAAATCAAAATCACAATAAGATCACATCCACAAGAATAGCTATAATAAAAAAAACACAATAGCAAGTGTTGGCAAGAGTGTGAAGAAATTGGAACCCACTGGAACTCATTGCTGGTGAGAATGTAAAATGGTAACAGCCACTCTGGAAAACAGTTTGGCCATTCCTTAAGAAGTTAAACATAGGGTTACCATATGACCCAGGAACTTAATTCTTTGTTTTTATTGGAGTGTAGTTGCTTTACAATATTGTATTAGTTTATACTGTACAGCAAAGTGAATCAGCTATACGTATACATATATGCCCTATTTTTTGAATTTCCTTCTCATTTAGGTCACCACAGAGCACTGAGTAGAGTTCCCTGTGCTATACAGTAGGTTCTCATTAGTTATCTATTTTATACATGTATCAATAATGCATATATGTCAATCCCAATCTCCCAATTCATCCCACTGCCCCCTTTCTCCCTTGGTATCCATACATTTGTCCCAGGAACTTAAGTTTTAAGTATATAATCAAGGGAATTAAAAATGTATGCCCAGGGCTTCCCTGGTGGCGCAGTGGTTGAGGGTCCGCCTGCCGATGCAGGGAACATGGGTTCGTGCCCCGATCCGGGAAGATCCCACATGCCGTGGAGTGGCTGGGCCCGTGAGCCATGGCCGCTGAGCCTGCGCGTCCGGAGCCTGTGCTCCACAAAGGGAGAGGCCACAACAGTGAGAGGTCCGCGTACCGCAAAAAACAAAAATTAAAAAAAAAGTATGTCTACACAAAAACTTGTACACAAATGTTCATAGCAGCATTATTCATAATAGCCAAAAAGTGGAAACAACCCAAGTGATGACTGGATGAACAAAATGTGGTATATCCTATATAATAGAATATTATTCATCCATGAAAAGGAATGAAGTACTGATCAATGCTACAACATGGATGAACCTTAAAAACATGATGCTAAGTGAAAAAGCCAAGCAAAAAAGGCCACATATATTGTTCCATTTATATGGAATTTCCAGAACAGGCAAATCCATAGACAGAAAGTAGATTAGTGGTTACCAGGGGCTGGGGAGAGGGAGGAATTAAGAAATCAGTAAATACTCAAAATAGTCAATACATTTTTAAAGTTAAAATTTTTTTGCCACTTAGTAATTAAAATTTTTCCCATCTGTAGAAAAGTTAAAAGAATACTACCCCTGGTGCCCTTCACCCAGAGTCATCAACTATAAACTTTCTTTTTTTTTTTTTTTTTTGCCACATCTCCTTGATAACTGAAGGTCAGCTTGGCTAGATATGAAATCCTTGGTTCACACTTTCTTTCCTTGAAAATACTGTGCCATTGTTGTTTGGTTTGTACATTGAATCACTTCGTCTTTTTGCCTGAAGGCTTAGAGGAGTTTTCCTGGACATACAAGAATATGTCTTAGGGAGATCAGCTCGGTGCTTTGTGACCGCCTGGAGGGGTGGGATAGGGAGGGTGGGAGGGAGGGAGACGCAAGAGGGAAGAGATATGGGAACAAATGTATATGCATAACTGATTCACTTTGTTATAAAGCAAAAACTAACACACCATTGTAAAGCAATTATACTCTAATGAAGATGTAAAAAAAAATATATGTCTTAAAGTTGACTATTCTGAGTCAATTTTCAAAGTTCCATGATGTAACTTTCAATATACAGTGTCCTTTTCAATATATAGATTAAGGATATATTTATTTATTTATTGGTAAGTTTTTATTGAATTATAGCTTTAAACATTGGCTTTATTATTTGTTTTTCTTTACAGAATCAGTTATAGGTGTATGAGGTCTTCTTTGTCTATCTTCTATAGCCATTATTTTCTTTGAGCTTTTCACTTTTTCTTATTTTCTTTCAACCTCATGGAAATTTTCATTTCACTTTTCTATATCTCCTCTGTATACTTTGTTGAATCTATTCCCTCTTGTACATCTTGTAATTTAGTCCTTATTTTGGAGATCATTGTCATTTCAATCACTTTCTTTTCTGCATTCAGTCAATTCTTATTCCACACCTCTTTTTGTGCCCACTTCTCTTTTGCATTTTTGAATTACTGATTTGTGATGTTTTTTCATAACTTTTTTTCTTTCATAACTTTTATGCCTTGTCTAACAATATATGATTCATGTTGGAGTGTTGTACTACAGTGTCTTCTGGTTGAAGGTTGGGTCTCGGGTGTTTTCATCAGTTGAAGATTTTTTTTTTTTTTTTTTTTGCGCTACGCGGTCCTCTCAACTGTTGTGGCCTCTCCCATTGAGGAGCGCAGGCTCCGGATGCGCAGGCTCAACGGCCATGGCTCACGGGCCCAGCCCCTCCGCGGCATGTGGGATCTTCCCGAACCGGGGCACGAACCCGTGTCCCCTGCATCGGCAGGTGGACTCTCAACCACTGCGCCATCAGGGAAGCCCAGCTGAAGATTTTTGATTCTCTGTTTCCTTTTGAAAGTGACTTTGTGTGGATGTTGGCTGCTTTCACCCGTTCATTTTCAAGACTTTTGGATTTTTCTGGATGGACCAGATGTTTCTACAGATAGGGTTGAAGGATTTGAGTGACTTACTAGTTTCTTAGTTCAAGAGTCCCCTCTTCAGTTGGTATAGTGAAATACAATTTCTTTAACGAAGAGGCTCTGTGGGATAAGGGAGGATGATTAGGGAGAGTTTAGAAAAACTTAATTTCCACCAACTTCTTTATTCTTCCCTCTTTGTCACTAACTCTCCAAGAGATATCTCCTCCTTCCAAGCTCCTTGTTCTCTCCCAGAAGCTACACCTCTTCATACATGTTTAGAAACATTTAGCCCCATGTACCTTCAAGCCCCTTCCTTCCCCCATTAGTGAGGTCTCTAATCCAGCATGGCTGTTCTCAGTATTTTTCCACTCAGTGTGGGACTCTCTGGGATGCCACTGCACTCTCCTTTTTCCAAATAATCCCTGCCTCACTCTCCATTTCCACATGGGCTCCATGCTACTAATTACAGATATTTATTTCTCCACTCAAATGCAATGAGAGTTCGCAGTCTTCTGTTTCCTGGTTATGTGGTAGATTTAATTGTGTTATGTGGTGAGTTAATTGTGATTTTGTTTGCTTTCCTTGATCTCTATAGTTTGGGGAAGACATGTAGAAACAGTAAGATTGAGGCATGTCATCTTCAAAGAGCCCTCACCATCTAACCTCTATTGATAAATACCAACATTTATAAATTTTTAGGTAAGGTTTTCATATGAACACTAAATAATTGGGCTGTTTTATTGGCTTCATATGGGGGAAACAGCAGTGTTTTTTTTATATACAGATAAAATATGGAAGATGGTTCAGTCAGGTCTTTAAGCAATGTTAGCCTGTACCCGCTTCTCCCTGACCCTGCTGGGCTGATAGAAGGCTTCCATATTGTGCTGAGTGCATATGATCAATGTGCCCAGGGTACATTTTGGAGGTCAACATGTCCAGAGTAGTCTGAGATGGTCAGTGCACCCAGGGTGGTTGATGGAATATAACATAGTGGATCTAGAGTGGTCAGTGTATTTGGGCCATTACTGTGAAGAGAATGGCTGATCTGTCTTGACTAATCTGGATGTGGCCCATTCCTTTTTGTATCCCTGATTCCTCCTCAGCAGGGAATCATTTTCTCAGGGTGCATGGACTTAGAATGGGGGGTGCAAGATGGCAACGCCTGATGGGATATGAGACCTAATCTCTCCATGGGAGGTCTTCTTGCCTTGTTAAAGGGACTGGCGCTAGGATCCTGACTAGGAGAAAAGCTGGTCACAGGAGAAACTCAACACTGCTCAGGCCCTAGTCACCTCCAAGTGGTAAGGCTCTCCACCCTGACTCCTGCAAGTCCTGCCCAAGGCCAAAGATGCCTTGACTGCAGGCCCTTTAATTGTGGTCCTTCTGGGTCTTTGGGTAGTAAGAGTCAGAATGAGGAAGAACAGCTGAATAATCATAAGTGAGCACTGGAGTTGAAGTCTTCATTCTACTACTTACTGAGTAGGTGGTCTTGAGCAAATTATTTAATTTCTCTAAGCTGAGGTTCATCATCTATAACTGGTATACAATGCTTGGCCCATTGCCTGTCACCACAGAGTAAACCTTCAGTAAAACTGTAAATGTTATCTTCTGTAACATAGGCATATATGTACACACATATACATATATAATTTTATTTACACACACATATATAAAATGCATATACAACATAACTAGTTTAGGAAGGTTCCCTCAAGTATGGGTATGGTTTTCATTTAATTATTGGTTGCTTACATATTCAGTGGCTGAAATGGGGAAAATATATGGGGAAAATATGGGGAAAATCATACCCAGTTGAACTCTGGGAGAAAAAACTCAAGTGATTTATTTAAGCAGGTGGTGTTCTCTGATAAAGCAAAATTCTATATAACTATGCATTTCTTTTGGTCATCAAAATTAGAAAATCGTCCCCTTCATAGTGCCTTACCCTTACATATCCTACCCCCTCACTTCATAGATATCTAGACTAAGACCCTCATTCCTACCTCCTGAGTGCCTCTGATCCAGCAGTCCCACACCAGCTTAAAATGATATGCTGTTTGGCCCCTGCAATGCTTTCTAACGTTTAAATTGCCAACATTTAAAAATAAGATTTCAAGGGAATATATGTCTATGTATGGCTGATTCATTTTGCTGTGCAGTAGGAGCTAACACGACATTGTAAGGCAACCCTACTCCAATAAAAATTAATTAAAAAAAAAGGTTTCACACAGTGGCTCCCCTTTCAGCAAAAGCAGTGTCCCCCACACCACCTCCCCTCACTCTCGTTTCACTCATTTTTGTTCCTGACTTCTCCCTTGGAGGCATTTAACTCTCCTCTGGAGGCATTCGTTATAATCCAACCATTCCTTTTTGGTGAACCCTACATCTTAGTTCAGACCTGTAGTACAATTACAATTTTATCATGCAAATCGGATAAGTCACTTCCCAGCAGAGTCTGTACTGTCTATTGCAAATTTTAAGACCAGGTCAATACAACTTGATCTTACCTTTATCTCCCCAGTCCTGGCCTCCACCCAGCTTACATGCTTATACTTCGATACACATCCCATCCCCTTGGCCTGCGTTCCCCTCTTTCCTGCATCACTCAGCTCAAATATTAACTCTCCCTTGGTCTCTACTTAGCCAGCCAAGAGTCACTCCACCTATATTCTGTCAAGTGTAACCCAGTGATTAACTCCAATGGTTATGTGTAGTTATTGAATCGTGTCCATCCCCTCCAGGAGACTGTAAGGAAGTCAAGGACAAAAACTGGGTCTTATTCATCTTTGCAGCCCCACAGCCTAATAGTGTTGATAAGAGAAAGTTATAACTGGATGACATATTCATCTTGGACCCATTTCTATCAGTCAGCTTGGGATGAATTATGCTGTGGTACCAAGCTCCACCCAAATCTTAGTGGCTTATAAAAATAAAGGTTTTTCATGCACACTACTCGTCCATCACGGATTGGCTGCATCCCTGCTCCAAGTCTCTACCTCAGGATTCAGGTAAAAGAAAAGCCCCATGAGGCTGCCAGTCTCGTTACAGAGATGGGTGCCCATGCTCTGGCTCCTAAGGCTTCTGCCCAGAAGCGTCACCTTCATTTCTGTTCACAGTCCGGTGGCTAAAGCACATCACATACCCAAGCATGAAGCCAATGGGGCAGAGATGTAAAATCCTCCTGAAAGGTGAATGGTTTGAACTTTAAAACGATCTCCCACATTGCCATCATGTCCAGTTCACCTTTCAGGGCCATGGAAGCCTGGAGAACGCGCTCCCCAGGCTCCTGTGTTAGCTGGCTTCTGACCGGCTGCAGCTAACAGAAGGCCCCTTTAGGAGACGGGAGAAGATGAGGTTGGGAGAAGCCAGGGCGTTTGCCCCTCTCCCTGCCACCGGGAGCTTCTCCTGCAGAGGCTGTATTTCCTCCATGCCTCGAGCTCCCACCAGACAGGCCTGGGGGTTCTGCTTCTGCTGAGTAAGCCGGGACTCTAGGACCTTAGAGTCACGTATTCCACGTATTCTGATCCAGTCTCCTAATCTGTAGGATGTGATCTGTGTAGGATGTGATGATGGGATCTGCTCACATCATCCAGCTGTTTTAAGAATAAACTAAAGAAGGTCCATGGGGCTTCCCTGGTGGCGCAGTGGTTGAGAGTCCCCCTGCCGATGCAGGGGACACGGGTTCGTGCCCTGGTCCAGGAAGATCCCACATGCCACTGAGCGGCTAGGCCTGTAAGCCATGGCCGCTAAGCCTGCGCGTCCGGAGCCTGTTCTCCACAATGGGAGAGGCCACAACAGTGAGAGGCCCGTGTACCGCAAAAAAAAAAAAAAAAAGAAGGTCCATGAAAATATGTTAATAAAGTGCTGGAAAATAAGGAGCTTGAGGGTAAACAAAGTAAGGCAACATGATGAACAGACAAGAAAATGAGACTGGGGGTCATAACTCTTGGTTTCAGGGTCTCACTCTGCCACCAACTGTCACCTTATCCAGCGAACACCATGTTCCTTGTTTTCCCCATCTACAAATTGTAGAAAACACTGTTGACGATGGGGTGGCTGCACAGTGGCATAAATGAGAATCTCTGTGAAGATGTGTATTTTCCCAAGTGTAAAAAGCTACAGAAATGTTAAAGGAACTCACTAGTTATAAGCGGAAAAAAAAAAACTTTATTTCTATCAAATTAAAAAGTATGAATCAATCTTCAAGCAAGATAAAATCAATAACACAATTAACAGTTAAGAGAGCAGGTACAGATTAGACTACAGGTTTAGAATCTTTGAATTAAGCACATACACCGAAATCAAGAGGGCCGACGATTTTCACACTGAGGAAAAGCACTGACTCATCGTAAACACATGACTTCTGGGAAAATGGAGCTGACATCTCACAGGACAGTAAACCAGAGACAAGTTGCCATTAGGTTAGAGAACTGATTTAAGCTCGAGAGGGATCATAGTGAAATGTCTCTGTAACTCAACAATTTCCCTAGATCTATGCATCTCAAAAACAAGAACATATAAAAATCAGTAGTATAAATTCTCATAAAACTAGAAAAGCCCTCTAAGCCCCGACACCCTGTAGCTTACATAAAGACTGAGTTTTTGTTTTTCTTCCCTTTATTCTTCTCTAAATTAAACACAAAACATTGTTTTTATTTAACACATTTCTGACTTTATATCCAAAGCTTTAAATGAAGAAGAGAAAGGTTTTATGAAACGAAGTTAGACACACATCAACCCCAGGGAGAATCTTTAAGGTGCGCTGCTCTTTGACATGTGTTTAAACAGGAAATCTTTTATTTCAAGAATTAACACTGTGCTTTCTGGAATAGCCTAATTATCACCAAAGAAGGAATGAATATTCTCTCTCTCTCTCTCTCTCTCTCTCTCTCTCTCACACACACACACACACACACACACACACACACCAATTTAGGGAATTCCCTGAAGCATACAGATAATGGCATTTATTTTGGCAAGAACTGTGCAATTTGTTAAAAGATAAGGTACGGCATTTCTCAACACTTGTAATTATGTCTCAACAGATGCAGGAAGCAGATTTTTCCTCATAGTTGAAATACAGCTTCATGGTTCCCCGACACCTGGGTCTTGCACACTTTTCATCTGGGAACCAGACTGGGTCAGTTATTTATGGAAAGGGACGATAACTTATGACCAGACCACATTCCCTTATTAAAAGAAGTCTCTGCTACTGGGTTCTTCTTTTGAAACAGCAAATAGACAAGGAGTACTGAGAATGGAGGAGAATAGAGAGAAAGCAATTCATACTACGAATATACCTCTGTCTTATTTACCAGAATTGCCTTTCTGGTAAAACTACTGCAGTGAGAAAAGGTATCGTCTATGAAATGAAAAGACATGAAATTCATCAGGTAGATACGAATGCCTCCCGAGATCCTGCGACCCAGCAGAGTACAGATGAGACACATGCCCTCTGCATATACAGTGTGCAACTACCACCAGGACCCACCCAGTGCCCACTTCCTGTCTCAGCACCAGAGCCAAAAGCAAGGATTCCAGGTGGGAGCAAATATATTGTTTCACCTATTCATGAGAACAGGGAGCTCAAACTACAGAAACGGACACAAAAGGCCTTTTTGAGTTTCCTGATTAATCCCTATAGGTAAAGGAAAAGGTTAAGGAGACAGGATTATTTCAGTTTTTAAATCCAAGGAGGCAAGATCACTGAGATAATACTATCTATTACATAGGGTCATTGTGGAGGATTTAATTACACAATGGCTGCAGTACACTTAGCACCGAGGACCAATAAACAGTAACTACCAAGAATATGCTGATACCTTCATATATTTGGAAATCTGCTGACTTTATGATTTGGGCAAAGACACTCCCCACCCCCAGCAGATGGTAAGACCTCTTTAAACAAAGAGCCAAAGTCAGATATTGAACTCAGGTCCCAGTGAACTAAATTTTACAAAAACCCTATTTATGGGTTTATATAGGCATCTTTCTATCTAAATTTATCCTGTCAACAACCTAGTAATGGCAGAAAAGGCCACACCATCACCTCTCTCCCAAGAATCCTCTGTCACCGATGCCTATTCTTACCTTTTCCCCTTCCCTACCGAAGAGAGGGGCACAGCCTGGGTGAAGCTGGGCTGCTGGAGGATGCCAGAAGTGACCCTGTGGGAGGAAGGGGAGACAGGAAGCCAATAGCCCATTTCTGCCAGAACCGTGCATGATAAGCACTGCCACCACATCAGAGGGTGGACAAAGGTGTGGATGTGGCATTCAGGATCATGTTCATGTGTAATGTCATACAGGGAAGATAGTATGAAAGTCAAGGATGACCCTATATTAGGGGCTCAGTCACCATCTGTTCATCTGCTAGCCCTTTAGGGAAGATCAGTTACTACCAGGGCCTTGTCTCGGGGTGGGAGTGAGGGAGGGATTTGTTCTGATGTCAGGGAAGCAAAGGGAGTAGTGTCTGGTGAATTCGCAGGAGTCCAGGCCTGTGTGTGAGCACCACGGCTGGGGTGGCTCAGGCATAAAGGTCCCTTCAGGGGCACAATGCCATGGACACTGAAAGGGTAGGTGAAGACCTTGAGCTTGCCTCTGCCACAGATTAGCCTGGACCCAGGTCTACTTTGACAGCCTTTCACTTTATTTACAAATGAGTAGTTACGGAGGATCAAGGGCTCAGACTCTCCTCTAGCAGCTTCCTTTGCTTAAGCAAAAGTCAAAAAACAAACAACAAAAAAAGGGAACAGTCCCATACAGAGCTGAATGTCACCATAGTGAACTCTGCTATTTTTGACATGAGGCCACTTGGAAATATAAGCAAAACCAAGCAGCTCAGTGCCCTGCCTTGCTTGGGACAGGACGCAGGTAGTTAACATCCAGGAGCAGAGTCAGGAAAACCTGGCTTTGAGTCCTGACTACACTGTGCGCTGGCAGCAGGAGCCAGGGCAAGATGCTTTACTTTTCTGACCCTCGCCTTCTTTGTTTATAAACATGGAATCGTGCCTATCTCAAAGGATGCCGGAAAGAGTAAATGAGATGTTTGTAAAGGTCCTAAAACTGTACATAGCACTCAGTAGGCCTTCGATAAATGGTACCTATTATATGCTTGCTTTAGTGTTAGAGTGTATTAAACACGGCAATATTTTCAAGTTCCAAGTAAGCGGGAAGCCGGTCAGGATAGTGGAAAGCAAACTGAACGCAGAGCTGGCTAGAGTCACAGAAGGTGGGGCCACGTAGGAATCTTAGAAACCAGCCAAACTACTCTTTTTGCCTAACTGTAATGGAACCTCATGTGTGGCAGTAGAAGGAAAACTAAAGAAAGATATCCCTTTAATTTGACCTTTGTCAAAATATTTTCAAGAAAATTTTATTTTTTTACAAAATCACTGAAGGAAAAACTAGACTTTGTTGAAGAAAACCAGAAACAGATTTTTTAGGCCACTGAACATGAAACAAGTATCATCTTTCAAAGCCCACAGAAACAGTGTTTGGCTTTCATTGGTCTCACCTAGCAAAGGTGATTGCCCTCAACTGCAGGGCAACCTCAGAAACAGCACAGCGTTGAGACACACTGAGTGGTTCTGACACTGGCACTAAGCATCTATTTTGCTGGAAGGGAGAAGGGAGGGAAGGATGGAGGAGCAGAGTATATGGAATCAGGGGTCACCTAGGCCGTTTCCCATGCCTCTTTGAAAAACTCCAGTGCCAGTGGTTACACTGGAACATCTGCTAAACATTGGAAGAAGTGAAGAAAGAGGTCTGAAGATTTTTCTGCTTCCAAAAAAGCACACACTTTCCTCTTCTGAATGATCCATATAATAACCTTAACTTTCTACTTTTCCCACTTTGTGGAAATTGTCTCTATGGCAGAAGCAATTTTCCTCATAGCAGACTTGTTTTTCTTTGCCCGATTCCCCAGGAAACCTGAGCGGTATCTGCATGTCTGATTTTCACCCTGTCCCTATCAACTGACATTCAAACACAAGTCTTCTAAAAAGTCACTGTCATGCACTGATGTTTCAAATACCTGAACTGGGCATTTTAAATGCATAAACCTAAAAAGTAAATAATCTTCTTTCACGTTGATTCAGAGGATAAGGAGGAAACTGGTCTGTGTTTCCACTAAGGTAGCCAAAGAACATTCACATGAAGGGACAAAGGGAGAGAGATCGGCAAGAGTGGGGGGCAGTATTTGTAAGGAAGATGTACGGCTACCATACAGAATCCACTGGTCAGTGAATTGACTGTGGATTCACTGCGACATCTTCGGAAGATAAATAATGTGTTTCAACACCACCTATGCTGAAATAGGCTTCTTTTGTTTTCTCACCAGTATGAAGAGTTAGACAAAAGTCACTCCCAGGAATAGTAAAGGACCCTCCCTGGGGACAGTCACGATGCATGAAGAGGAATATCTATTTTTAAGGCAACAGGAATAAATTTCATTGTCCTTCCCAGAGGATAGCAAGAATTATAAAAGATGGCCACCAAGTCTGGAAACCAGGCAAATCCTTAAATAAATGGTTTACTGATACTACATCTCAGTGAATGACAAAATGGTATGATCTATATTTCTAGACCTAATGGCCACCCTATAGAAAGCATCTTTGGAATAGAATAAAAAATGACGATTTTTGTCAAATCCCATAATCGTAAACCTGTCATCATCAGTCTAGGCATGGCTAGTGCAACGTTTTCCTCAACACCACAGGCTCCATTCCCTTCACCAACTATTTATAATATGCTTGGGTCACTCACAGGAGAAAAACACTGTCAGCATCAATATTTAGCAGCATTTTCAAAATACATTTTTTTTGTCTTGACTAAAAAGCTAAACTATTCATTTAGTCCAGTAATTCCATATGGTCTTATTTACTTCCTTACATAAGATATGATATGATCTTTTAACATTTATGGAGGTGAATATTTGCCAGTTTTTCAGGGTTCCCTAAAGACTCTGAGGGTTTTATTTTGCCACAATAAAAGAAAGGAGCAGTGTCAACCCATGAGAGTCAGACCAGCAGTTTAAATAGACCCTCCACATAGCTCAGTTCCTAGTGCATAAAGAGATTCAACACAGTCCCCTAGCTCTCAGCTCTTAGAAAGGAATTTGAGAGGGATAAAAGCAGTAACAATCTGTATTACTTAATAGTCTAGGAAGGGAGAAAACAGATGTCTAATAAAAGTAGTAAAAGCCAAATCCTTTCATTCCAGGATGACTGGAAAGGAGAGATTCTATGGAGTACGGATGCAGAGAGAAGGCGTCATTCCTAAGAGAAAAAATGAATTGTGGAGAGTGACTCAAGGCCAGAGAAGCAACCACTGAGAGCTTTGCTTCCATCCCACTGTCACCAGGAGGACACATACCAGAGAACCTGGGACAAAGGCAGCTACAGCCCTTGGCATTCTCAGGCCTCCTGGTGCTATGGTTCAACAGCCTTTGGGGGCTGGGGAGAACCAGGGACCACCACCATCACGTGTGAAAAGGCCACTGTGGCAACAACATGGCTGTCGAAAATCAGCTAGAGCTTGGGTTATACACCACTGGAAATCCAGCCTGTACTTGCTTTCTTTCTTGTGAAGGACTTGAGACATGTGCAGGGACATCTTAAACATGTGCAGGTAGCCCCTCTTTTAGAAAGGCAGAGAAGAGCCTCTTCATTAACTCTTTCTATTCATTAGTTTTCATAGCAGTTCACCATTTAAACTAGAAAAGATGCTGCAAGCTATCTCAGCTAGCTGCTAATTGGGACATGGCACCAACACTACACATACAATTGAATGGATGACCATATCTTCCTGGTTCTTCCACTGGAGGGCTCAGTAGGCTTCTTTGGACTGAATAGGTGTGATCTTGTTCGAGAAAAGTGTGTAAACATAGGGCCAGATTTTGTTAGTCTCCGTTCCAGAAAATTGGTGGAGTACTCCTCGGCTCCTGAAAAACAAAGTCCAACATACAAAGCATTTTAGGTTTCCTTTTGACGTGATATTAGAGCAGAAGAAGATCCTGGGCATAATGTAAGTACAAGCTCATTGTCTATATCACACATCACTGAGCGCCAAAACAGCCCCTACAAATGTATCAACACCCCTAGTAATTCCGGCAAGCTTGCCATCGTGCCACCTTTTCTTCTCCCCTTTAAAAACATATTAAAGGGGGGCTTCCCTGGTGGCGCAGTGGTTGAGAGTCTGCCTGCTGATGCAGGGGACAGGGGTTCGTGCCCCGGTCCGGGAAGATCCCACATGCTGCGGAGTGGCTGGGCCCGTGAGCCATGGCCGCTGAGCCTGTGCGTCCGGAGCCTGTGCTCTGCAACGGGAGAGGCCACAACAGTGAGAGGCCCGTGTACCAAAAAAAAAAAAAAAAAAAACCATATTAAAGGGGACTTCCCTGGTGGTCCAGTGGTTAAGATTTCGCCTTCCAATGCAGGGGGGTGCGGGTTTGATCCCTGGTCTGAGAGCTAAGATCCCACATGCTTCGGGGCACAAAAACCAAAACGTAAAACAGAAGCAATACTGCAACAAAGTCAATAAAGACTTTAAAAATGGTCCACATCAAAAAACAAAAAAAACCTTAAAAAAATAAATAAAAACATATCCAAGAATAACATTATAGGGACAACCCCAAATCTGCCTCAATATATACATTAAAAAGCAAATCACTGACAATCCTTGCTACTCTAAAACCTTTATTACTTACAACAATAGATCATGAAATACAAGAGGTGTCCTAATAATATGATCAGCAACGTCATATCTACAGGGTTGCTAACTTATTCGGGGGGTACCAGGTCAGAAACTGATTATAGCAGAGGCTGTACACTGCTGTCCCGAATGCAGTCCCCATATAGGGTTTGTTTGGCTTCCATGCGGTTAAAATTTTTTTAACTTGTTGCCAATATAAAAACTGGGGAGAGCCAGTGCACCACTGATGTCACCGCCGCTGACTGCTTTCAGGTAGGCAGGAGTGGAAGGCCCGCGAGTTGGTCATAATGGCAGGCGAAGAAATTAATGAAGACTATCCTGTAGAAAGTCATGGTATTTATCAACGTTTGAGAATTCCACTGGTGCTGTGGATGAGACGCTGAAGACCGTGACGTCTGTGTCTAGAAATGAGTTGCGTTGTTGCAGAAGTTGGACCCATTTGAACGAGCGAAAAGTGGATTTAGTTTCTACTTACACATTACATTCAGTGTTTTGGGTTAATTTGGCAACTCAGGGAATCAATCCTAAGGAACATCCAGTAAAGCAAGAATTAGAAAGAATCGGAGTATACATGAACAGAGTCAAGGACGTAACAGACGAGAAAGAGGCTGGCAAGCTGGACGGGGGGTGGCTTCAAGATTTGTAAAAAACGCGCTCTGGGAACCAAAACCTAAAAAATGCATCAAAGTTGCCAATAAAGGAAAAAGTAAAAATTAACCTTTTGGTTTTGATGTACACATGTTCATAAAGTACGTAATTTTTATTGTTTTCCACAAAATAGATGATGATTATGTGGCAATGTAGGGTTTAAATGTATTCCTTATTGAATTCATATATAAAATTTGCATTTTAAATCTGTAATGCTAAATACTTTTTTACCCCGAAAGATTAAGTTATCTTTAGAGATTTTCCTATAGAACACTATGAGGTTTTTAACGTTGTGGTGTATTTTATATTTATAGTTTACCATCTCTTGACAAGACTCATTTCTTTATACAGGTCAATCTTTCAAGTGCCTTTTTATAAGCAACTATGAAATTTAAGTTAAATGTTCTTTGTAAATATTTGTCTGTTTCTGATGAATAATGAGTTTATGAAGTATGCTGAAGTTATAAATATGTCCGTTTTCACTATATAAAATTAGGAAAGCATGAAATGAGTTAAATGTCCTTTTTCTCTGTGTAGTTATTTCATTATGCTTTCATGGTTTGGGGAATCACTGCTTTTTGTGATATTTGAAGTAAGAAATTAGGACTTTAAAGTTAGTCTTTAATTCTTGGCACTTTGCCAGTACACCCCATTTAAAGTAAAATATATTCGCATTTATTTTAGATGGGAAATGAGGTTGTATAATGATGGCTGAATTTTGCATAATGGTTATACCCTATCAATAAAGCTGTAAATGTTGTGTAAAAAATTAAAAAAATAAAATAAAATAATAAAAATTGGGATTTTCTTCCACAGAGAGAGCCTGATTTCTGCTTCTCTTGAAAAACAGGGATCACTGGTCACACTGAGCCTGAGTGTCCCTGGGGTGATAACTGGCTGGAGAAACAGAGGAAGCTGTCCAGTTCAACTGTCACTCAACAGCCCAGCTTGACAAGGCCCCCACCAGGTTTGACACTCATTTCCAGTAACTGCCTGGCCTCTGGGGCCATGTGAATTTGCAATCTGTAGTTCTAGCTCTTCTTAGTTTAAACACCCTCCAGACATGTGGGGGCCAAAAGTCTCTTCTAATCTTCTGTCCAAGTCAGATATTTACATATGGGAGTATCAAAATGTAAGTCATTATTTCAGTCCCTTAAGAGAAAAATGAAAAGTCTAGATGCAGTTTTACAGTCAAGCAGACAGAGATGATCAGGTTTTGGTCCTTATAAGAGTCTCAGCATGAAAGTACCAGGCATTCTCTCCCACGTACAATGCCAGCATTTCATCTGACTTTCATCTGACAGGTACTGGGCCTTTTGGGTTTATCAAGCTTAAAGAAACACTACCCCACTGCAGCCCAATGTCCTTCCCATGAGGAGCCACACCTTGCTGGCTGGCCACCTGCCATGGAAACACTGAAGCACACTCACTTGTATAATTCAATGACTGGTTTTGCCACATCCTTGTACTGTCTTAGTCTGGCAGCAACTGCTTCAGGTTTGTCATCCTCCTGCTGTACCAACGGTTCACCAGTGATGTCATCGATCCCCTACAAATACCAGAGAAACCAGTTAGTATGGCCAACGGTTGGGCTATTCCACAGGTGAAATAGAACTTTCCTGGGCAAAACCATATATTCACCTTTGATTCCTACCCCGTGATGATTTAGGCCTGGGGTACAATAGTAATGGTGAAGGTAGTTAAAAAAGAAATAGCGTTCACAACAATATGTTAAGCTGTTTTCATAAGAGCTGACGTTAAATCTTTATTAACTTCTCAGGTCTTTCCAAACATGTTCCAGTGGTTCTGATAAATGATACCTTCAACTCACAGTTCAAAATTCCATGCTGTCTCCCCCAACACCAAACAGCCATTGGACAATGTCAGTCTAGCCCTCTAAATATTCCTAAAACTAGCTGCCTTTCCAAAGCTTGAGTTCATAATACGGAAAATAAATATCTCAAAGAACCAAACAGTTTACTTAGGGAAAACACTTCATTGACGAGGAGGTATTTCAGTCCTGTCTCTGCTAGCTTTCAAATTCTGTCACGTAGCTCTTCTGAGATTAAACTTACTCAGGTTATTTTACTAAATTAAATAATGGCATCTGAACGGAGAATAGGCATGAGTCATTATACCCAGGAAAATCAGGAACAAACATTCTGAGAACTGAAAAACTGCAATTTTAGAAAATTTGATTTTCAATATATTTTAACTTCAGGAGTCATACCACCTACTTACAAATAGCAAAATGGACACATGAGAATTGCCTACCAGGAGAGAGAGTAACAAGAAATAAATCTGTCAAAAGGTAGGCTAGAGCTGAAGCGTGGCCCGGGGAAGGATGGAGGCGGCAGAGACTAAGGCGGAGGCTGCTGCCCGAGAGGCCCTGGCCAAGGTGGCAGACATCCTGGAGCCTATAGGTCTTCAGGAGGAGGCAGAACTGCCCGTGCAGATCCTGGCTGAGTTTGTGACGGACTCCTGGAAGAAAGACAAGCTCCTCTGCAGCCAGCTTCAAGTAGTAGACTTCCCGTAGAATTTCTTGGTTCAGGAAGGCACTGCCCAGGACCTGAACCCCTTGGCTTCTGAAGACACAAGCCGGCAGAAGGCAACTGAAGTCAAAGAGCAATGGAAAGAGCTGAAGGCCACCTACCAAGAGCACGTGGAGGCCATCACAAGTTCCCTGACCCAGGCACTGCCCAAGGTGGAGGAGGCCCAAAGGAAGCAGGCCAAGCTCCGGGAGGCCCTTGAACAACTCCAGGCCAAGAAGCAAATGGCCATGGAAAAACTCAGAAGAGTCCAGAAGCAGTGGCAGCTACAACAGGAGAAGCGTCTGCAGCATCTGGCAGTGGTGTCTTCAGAGGTGAGGGAGCGTCAGACAGGAACTCAGCAGGAGCTTGAACAGCTATATCAGGAACTTGGAACCCTGAAGCAGCAGGCAGGGCAGGAGCAGTACAAGCTGCAGAGGCACCAGACCTTCCTCCACCTGCTACACACCCTTCAGGGTAAGCTGCTATTCCATGAGGCTGAGGCAGAGATGCCACAAGAGTTGGATCTTCCTACGGATAAGCCCCAGCAGCTGACCCAGCCCCAGGAGCAGAACATTTGGGACACCATGGGGAGAGATGAATGTGTGTCCTCCAAGGCCAACAACCCACAGCCTGCTGGAGAGACAGGCTTACCATGGCTTCCTGGGAGACAGCAACATGGGGAAGGATCCTAGAGCAGGAGAAAAACTAAAACTGGGATTTCATGTGCCTGAAGGAGTCATTTATTTTAATCATGAAGACACCCGGAAACTACAGGAAACTCATCTCCTTTTGTTGTAATACTGATTGCTATCAACAGTAGTCTATTTTTCACCTGAGTATCCTGTTTATCTGTAAAGAAGCTAAATGACAGCCTGGTTCATTGTTAAATTTTGTATTAGGAGCAGAGTTTTCACTTAGGACTGTCTTAGAATTCAAAAGATACTTGCTTCCTGGATGTTTGTCTTAGTTTGACAATATTAAAGTTTTGTGATGAACAGCAAAAAAAAAGGTAGGCTAAAGCAGAATCAAAAGGCTCAGGCAACTCAACGGGATAGTCTGAAACCGGCTGTAAGTTTGAAATGCACTAAAATTTTATTATAGCTCAGGGCCTTAGGTACATAACTTACACTTAGGATTTACTGGTGAGCCACAATTATCACATGGGTATTCCAGGGCTGTTTCCCTAACAAAACATGAGACGTGGGCATGGGAGAAAGCTGTACGTCACCTATAGTTCCCTCTCTTTTATTTTACTTACTGCTGCAAAGTTCAGAAGCCATTTCTAGGGCTTCAGAGTATCAGGAGATAACAACAACTGCTTCCAGAAAGAGCAGAATAGGACATCAGCATCTCTCCTGGGGCAGCTTGGCCACAACAGCTGGTTGACTTAGGCCAGAGCAGCACTTTTACTGCTATCTTTGGAAATAGCACTGTAATTGCAGGTGTTCTCTTAGGGATACCCAGTCTTTGGAAAGCAACTCAGTGTTCAAGCTTCTCAAATTTTGGGAGAGTCTGCATCAGCAGGTCTAGGCAGAGCCAAAATATGAAGCTTTTGTGTTAGACTCCAATGCATGTTCAGAACCCTATTTTCCTCCCTATACATTTTTTTCCCCATACTAGCTTTGGGGGATGGAATGGAGGAAGGGTTCTAATAAAGGACTTCCAGAACTACTTACATTTTAAAAAGAAAACTTGAAAAGGAGACCAGTGCTTAGCCCAAATGAAAAAGACTCATCAGGACTTAATGAAGACTTACAGAGCTAGGAAGGCGTCCTTAACCCCTTGAAGTAGTTTTCTATAGTTATTACTGACTCTATCTATATTCAAGTCTAGCCTATTCCATAAACATGAACCCAATAAGACACAATAGCCACCCCTTCCACATTTGGATAAGAACAAGTAATAGTATCTACCACCAAATAACTGAAGAATTATCAGATTGAACTAATTCATGTCTTTAACAGAAAGAACAGTTACTCTTTAAATGAATTTGTCAAAAGTTTCTTTAAACATATACCTTTACATGTATTTAATCTTATGCAGATGCAGAGATGTTATATTTTGAACTTCTTCTTAAGGGCAATCTTTCATGCCTTTAGTCCTGCCTAGTCCCTCCTCCGCACTCCCACCACTCACATGACCCCACTCACTCTAACCCTGTTCCTTATTCTGTCCCAGCCTCAACTATTGGCCAGCCTAGGATAGTTCCTTTATATCTTTATCACTACTCCTATGAAGCTAGAGAGCGCTTACAGACACGTAAACAGATATACATAAAGAACGGTGGTCATAGGGAATTCCCTGGCAGTCCAGTGGTTAGGACTCTGTGCTTTCACTGCTGAGGGGTGGATTCAATCTCTGTTTGGGGAACTAAGATCCCACAAGCCGTGCAGCGCAAGCCAAAAAAAAAAAAAAAGAAGAAGAAGAAGAAGAAGAAGGGAGGTCACGGTTTTAGAAAAATGTAATCATTCTGCTATTTGCTTTTCTCATTCAACAATACCCAGGAGAAATATTTCTCCGGGCCAAAGAATGTACTACTATGTCTCTTTTTTTTTTAACCTTATACATGATTTTCCAAAATGTGGATATTCTCAAATTTATTTAATCATCCACATAGATGAATATTTGTTCTGTTTTCAAGTTTTGTTTTATTTTTCCCACTACAAACAACATGGAAATAAGCCTCATCCTGTACATGACCTGACCTGAAAGTGCTTACATTTCCATAGACTGTACTCCCAGAAGTGGGTTGAGTGAAATATGTATTTAGAAGTTTTCATGTAGGTTGCTCAGTTGCTCTTCTAAAAGACTGTTAATATTTCATATACCTAATACAGGTAAGAGTATCATTTTCCCAGATCCCAACCAGCAATAAATGTTGTAAACGTTAATTTACATCCCTTCACTACTAGTTAATGAGAATTTTAAAATATTTGCTGGCTATATATATTGCTCTTTTTGGAACAGCCTATTCATATCGTTCCCCTGCTTTTCAACTGAAATGTTTTACCTTTCTTGTCAATATGCGAAAGTATTTTGTATATTCTTACATGTACATGAGGCGGGTTGAAGTCCAGGTTATATACCCTCCCACTAGGAGGGTGAATCCAGCGTCGGCTGAGACGATCTTTGAGCGTCTCAAATGGAATGTTCAAAGTGATCACTAGGTCCAGGTCACATATTTTGTCCAAGGCTTCGGCCTGAACTAACGTTCTAGGAAAACCTAAATGCCAAAACAAAACATCAAATGTGAGACACTTCCCAATTCAGTTAGTTGTTGAAATATTTTCAGAGACAGAATAATCAAATCTGCACATACACTACCCAGAAAGGAGATTTAATCAGGAATTTATATCTACTTCTATAAATTTAATACTAGAAGAAAATACGCTACTTTACAACCTAGTTTTAGCATTTGGAATATGAAAGGCTAAGGAGTCACATGATAAAAGCAGTAAGTGCTAAACATCACTAGGCTAGTCCCAGCTCTAGTCTCAGCTCTGCTCTTAACTACCTGTGTGACCTTGGGCAAGTTATAACACCTCCATTTCTTCTTCTGTTAAAGAATCAAAGGGGCAAATTTTATTTGTGTCCTTTTAGTTCTAACAGCTTATGAGCATATTCTTCTTAGGATACCTCTATATATACACACAAATATTTTTTAAGTCTAAATCAATTAAAGTAGGATCCTTCACTCAGACCTTCATTTGAGCCTGCACCTTAGTAACAAGGTGGGCAAAATTCCAATCTCAAAAAGAACTGGTGCTTTTGAAACTATCTGGACACTGCAAAACTTATAAATTCACCCTACTTTGCTAAATGTCAGAAAATAAACTGCAATTGAAATTTGAACTCATGGGCATCACTTCCTTTTTTGCAGTTAGTTGACCCCAAATTTTATATATATATATATATTCCCCCCCCCCACCAGGGATTGACCTGGTTTAAATGTAACCCCAGGTTTGGCTGGGATGGTACACAGTAGTATCTTGTTCCTAAATAGTTTGCCAAGTTGGTCTGTTTTGTTAAAAACCTTACTGTATCCAATTATCACTTTTTAAAAAAATGTCCTTTAAATCTTAGATAAAAGAGCTGGGTGGATGAAGAGCAGGAAAGAAAGTATAATAAGAGGTGCAATCTTCAGAAGACAAACTTAAATCACTTAACAATCAAAGAACTCCTTTTCCTATTACAGGAAGTCAGTTATTCAAACATGAATGTGCTGCACTCTGTTAAAATCTCCAAGTCGTTTGAATGCCAAGGTGATTTCAGAGTGTTTGTTGCATTCAATGTGACAAAACCCACCCAACACTGTCTCTACACCCCCGCTCCAGGTACCAACCTCTGCTCCCTTCAATGCCTTCCTTATTGCCTGTGAGGCCAAGCCCTTTTCCCCAAAGCCCATTCCTCCCAGGGTCCTCATCCATCATCTTCTGCACACAGAAATAGGCCCCTCTTCCCCCCCTCCATACACCAGGACACTGGATGATATTTCTGATTTTCCTTGGTCTTGCATGTTCCCCAGCTGCAACCCAACTCACCTGTTCCCACAACTTCACCTTTGGGCTACCCATGACACCACTTTCCTTATCTACACTTCCATAATTTATTCTTCTTTTGTTCAGTATCACATGACATGATGCCCAAGGTTGACTTTGGCCACATCGACTTACTTTCAATACTGCTCTCTTCACTAGCTCCTTTCTATCTTTGTAGTGTCAGATACCTCTGCCTCAGGGCCTTTGCATTTGCTGTCCTCTGCCTAAAATGTTCTTCCTGCAGGTCTCCGAATATGACTCCTTATCATTTCAGATATATGCATAAATGTAACTTCCTCAGGGAGACTTCTTACACTAGTATACTTAAAATAGTCCCATTCCCCTTCCACTATCTATCTCATTATTGTTTATTTTCTATTATTTATTACTATGAATAATTTCCAAGTATTTATGCTTATTTTCTATCCCTATCTCACTCTGAGAAAAGGGACTTTTTCTGTCTTGATCATTGCTATACCCTTCAGCTTCTAAAAAATTAACACAGATGAGCAACTTAGTATAGGGCCTTGTAGCTATTTCCAAAGTTTATGCCCTGATGAACTTGCTTACAGTACTTTGTATCTAAGTGTCTTTGCAAGTCCCATCTGAAATTATTCATTCCCTATATCTTACTAAACTCAACATCTGGTCTGCAGTCCAATGTAAGCCCTGGTCACAGTAAGTACAGAAATGAGAAAAAACATTTAGGAATTTTATAGCAATTCCACAGAGTAATTTTAACTCTGTTGAATCTAAAATTTGGGCTTGAATTTATTGGGTTTTTTTCTTTTAATTTTTCCAGTAATTTGTATTTGGCAAAAGAGATTGCTCTGCAGTGGATTGGGGAAACAAATAAAACTGGATTTTTGCTACAGATAATTTGTTCTAGGCTTCCCCTGGAGCTTCTTTTCTAATTTCTCCAGTAAGGGAAATTATCCAATGGCCCAAGTTTCTAAATTTTTTTTTTTTAAACTGGGCCAACCTTTATTATTTTTTTTAAACCCCACATTTGTTTATTTATTTATTTTTGGCTGTGTTGGGTCTTCGGTTCTGTGCGAGGGCTTTCTCTAGTTGTGGCAAGCGGGGGCCACTCTTCATCGCGGTGTGCGGGCCTCTCACTGTCGCGGCTTCTCTTGTTGCAGAGCATAGGCTCCAGACGCGCAGGCTCAGTAGTTGTGGCTCACGGGCCTAGTTGCTCCACGGCATGTGGGATCTTCCCAGACCAGGGCTTGAACCCGTGTCCCCTGCATTAGCAGGCAAATTCTCAACCACTGCGCCACCAGGGAAGCCCCCAAGTTTCTAAATTTTGATGTTGTTTATTGCAGAATCTCTTAAGAGATTAAGTGGTATCTCTTTGCAAAGGGATACAAGAACAGAGAGACCCAAACCCAGGGCACATTTCAACTCTATTCTTATGACAAGGAAAGACAGAGTAAGTTCAAACAGAGGTGAGGAGAGGCTTATCTTGCAGAGCACATCTAAGTTCATCGGCTGTCATGTGCCCAACCTAAGCTAAACACATGCTTCCACCAGGCAACACCAGAGCTGTTCCAACATTACAGCTAACATCAGAAGAAACTGCTTTCACATCCTCATTTGCTGTCCTCTTGTGATCTCTCTTGCATTCAGGCTGGCTTCATCAGAGAAATAGGTATTTCTAATCTTACAGCCTAGGCTCTTGTGCCAATAGTCACTCAGCTGTATTCCCTCCTTCCTCCCACACTGGCTAAGCATCCGCTTCACATAAAGACACCCGCATGTTGGGAGATTATGCCTGGAAGTATGTTCAGGGTGCTTCTGCAATGGGAACTGAGATACAGTATCTTCAAAATAGAAAACAATATTGCCTTTAAATAAACTAACTAGATTTTTTTCAAATCTCAACATAATTTCTGTCAGATCAGATTATGACTGCTTGGTATCTGGGGAAGTAAAAGGTCAAATCATACCTGCCTAAGATTAAGTACAATGTAGACACCTTGGCCTTAGCTCTGGAAGGCAGCAACGCCTGGTACACAGTGGGCAAACACTAGGGTAGTTGTCTTCTACTGTTCTTATTTATTTATTTATTTACTTATTTTACTTATTTGGCTGTGTCAGGTCTTAGCTGCGGCACACGGGATCTTCGCTGCAGCGCGCAGCCTTCTCTCTAGTGGCACGCGGGGTCTAGAGTGCACGGGCTCAGTAGTTGCGGCGTGCGGGCTTAGTTGCACTGTGGCACGTGGGATCTTAGTTCCCCGACCAGGGATTGAACCCGCGTCCCCTGCATTAGAAGGTGGATTTTTAACCACTGGACCACCAGGGGAGTCCCCTTCTAGTTTTCTATTAAGTGAATATACTTCTTTGATTAGTCTGCCTTATTTGTAAATAATTCCATCAAATTATATGACTCTTGAGCTCTGTAAAGTCTATATGTAACCCTCTATCATGGAATGGCTTGATTACTTTAAAATTGATTCATGAAGCAACTTCTCTTTTGATTATTATGAAGTTCAAAAGCAGACTGACTTTTAGAATTGGGGTTTCATAGCATTTGAGTGTACTCTGGAGCCCCATATATGTGACAGTTACCAGGTAAATAATAATGTAATGCTATCTGGGTCACCAAGGAACAAGATTTGGACCCATGTGGGTGCTCATGGCTCAATTCTATCTACAGCTGCACAGACTGGGGGACAGGGAAGGGGTCTTAGGAGAGTCCAGATAAAACCACACCAAATTCTTTCCCACCAAATTCCCTTTTGAATACTACACACACCCTCAGCCAGGTGCTTTCTTCTGTCTCCCTCCTCCCAACAGCTCACTGCAGGTCAGGCTGGGGATGCTAGAGTGAGCACTTTTGGCAGCAGGCCCAGGCACTATGCCAAGTCTTAGTCCACTTCAGCCTACACCACGCTCCAGAGTCTGCCCTAGAAGATGAGCTTCCTGAGGTGGGGACTTAAGACGTGTCTCACTCCCCTTGTTATCTCCTGTTACTGTGCCCGGTACAATCTACATTGAAACACCAATAAAGTGAGGGCAGTAAGCCTTCCACATAAAGGCACTCTCCCACTGATGGCCAGGTCCTGCCTTTCCCTGTATAACCTACACCTCATTGAAGCTTCAAGATGACAACTGGAATTAGAAAGCTGCCTGCAGCCAAAACAATCCCCAATCAATCTTTGCTCTTTCCTCAAATCCAATTTCAAGGAAAAGCCATCTTCTGAAGCAGCAGCTTCCAAAGAGACCCTCCTCAGAGTACAGAAAGAAAGAAACAGAACCTCTATTGTTTTTTTTCCTCATTCTTTTTAATCTTCTGTTTGGGAGGGCCCATTTTACCAGTTATATATTAATAAAATTGTATGTATTTATATATTTATACATAAATATCCATATACTGAAGATGTAGACAACATTTTTATTGATGAGTATGCACAAAGAATTTTAGCAATCACTCAGCCACAGTCCCTGGGGCCTTCTGTTCCAGCATCACTAGTCACTACCCTGACAAGAAAACATTGTTCTTTATCCTTTGGGTAGAGGTTAAGAGCTGAAAAAAGCCGTAGGAAAGAAGAGGCAGCTCTAAAACAGAATATAACAATTCCTTCAACAAATAAAAACTCAAATATTATTGGTTAAAGTTTCCTTGTCAAATGAGGTTCAGAAGCCCATCTGCTCAGCTCCCCTAGAAATGCTTCTGAACTTTGGGGGCCTCTGGAAGAATGGGTGGGAAATGCAACTGTGTACAAAATAAGCTGAATTCACAAGGAACAGATTTCAAAAATATGCTGGGCAGTGCCAACCTACTGGGCTCTCACATTCAGACCCATATTTAATTCCTTTTCTGAGAGTTTCTAAGAGTTTGGGGGGTCACTGGTGCTCTTTGCTCTCCCACAATTACAGTTCAGCACACAGACTCCGCATTCTGGTCCCACCCAGTCACCAGGGAACTCAACCCAAGCATAGCTTAGAGCTCGGGCACAGCATAGCCATGACAGTAATAACCTTCCCACTCTAGTTATCTGTTTGCCCCTTTCATCACCTCATTTTTAGATAATAAAGCTCTTTAAATTTACTTTCCTGATCCAGTTCAATACCTTATCATGGGGCTTCCCTGGTGGCGCAGTGGTTGAGAGTCCACCTGCCGATGCAGGGGACACGGGTTCATGCCCCGGTCCGGGAAGATCCCACATGCCGCGGAGCGGCTGGGCCCGTGAGCCGTGGCCGCTGGGCCTGCGCGTCCAGAGCCTGTGCTCCGCAACGGGAGAGGCCACAACAGTGAGAGGCCCGCGTACCGCAAAAAAAAAAAAAAAAAAAAAAAAAAACACAAAAAAACCTTATCATGATGAGCCTTAATTTAGGTTAAAATTCAGAAGACTGGTAGATTCAGCACAAAGATTCAGCCTCAAGCTGCTGGTAGTACAGGTGTGCCTTGTGGCGGCAATGGGACACAACTTGCAAGGAGCTAATCTACACGCAGGCTGCACTAACTGTAACAGAACCCAAACCGAGAAAGGTATGGCTCTGCAGTCCTTTCCACCAGTGTGCACCCCATTTCTAGAAACATTCACACAGACAAGGAAACTCTAGAAGCTGGACTAGATGGTTTCCAGGTTCCAATAATAATTCAGCAAACACAGCCTTTATGCTTCACGCGTATTTTTAGTCTACAGTTTACAAAGTACTTATATAAGTTTACTTATTTCATTCTTCACGTCAACCCTAGGAGGTCGGCAGAGCAGGAATTATCACCCTCTGTTGGATAGATGAGTATGTTTGCCTTCAGTGAGGGTCAACAGAGGAACTTGGATTTAACATCGGGCCTCTGGTCTTTCAAGAGCTCTTTCTATTCTACTATGCTGTTGTTCTAGGGGTCTAAAGGGGGGGGGGGTACTTAAAAGAATCCTAAATGTCACCCCATCTATCTTTCTTCAACCAAAAGAGCAGAGCATCACGGTAACATCCTCATCATCATGGTTACTATTTGTCGAGCATCCTCAATGTGCCAGATATATTACATGCAACAGAAAAACCAAAACTTTGCAGTAGCCGGCAAAGGCTTGCTGTTGTTCCTGATTCTTCTCTCTCCTCCTCTCTCCTCATCTCCCTGCACATCACTGACATCCTTGCTGTTCTCAAGCAGGAAGGCTCACTCCCGCCTAAGACATTTATAGTTCACGTCCCCTCTGCTTAGAAGGCTCTCACTCCAGATGTCCAGGTATGCCCTCAGCTTCACAAGCCTTGGCTCGAAGCAGGTCTGTTAGTGAGGGCTTCTCTAACCAGCCCACCACTGGCGCCCCATTCACCCTTCATTCTTTTTCTTTTTTTCTCTGCATCACTTTTTGTCTATGACTTATTTTCCGAGTGCTTTTATTCCCACCAGAATGTAAGCGAAATGAGGGCAGAACTTTCAAAGTTATTTGCTGCCATATCCTTAGTGCCTAAAACAGTGCCTGGCATGTATAGTAGATGCTGAACAAATATTTGTTGAATGAATTAATAAATATCTCAAAAGTCACAATTCTGCCAGGTGAGCATCATCCGCATTTTAAAGTTATAAAAGCTGAGGCTCAGAAAAATTAAGTGACTTGCCCAAGACCACATATTTAATAACCGAGGAACCTAGAACCAAGGAACCAAGTGCTATCTGACTTCAGAATCACACACCATGTACCACACCTGGCTGTCTTCCTTCTGAAACAGAAAACTGCATATACTATGAGAAGCAATAGGCAACCAGAGAGGTCAGCTTACAAAATGACTTGAGAAACCCAAATCCTGGTGGCTTCAGGGGTTCTGCCTGGTCTAGTGCTGCAGGCACAGACGCACCAGATTCTGTTCCCACATATGCATAATAAATCTGCATCTTTCTTTTTTCTGTTAATGTATCTTGAATATTTTTTATACATAGTACACATTGCTCCCTCACTCTCTTTAATACCTGCAGAGTACTCCCTAGTTTGGATGTGTCATAATTTAACCAATCCCCCTACTGCTAGACATCTAAACGGTTTCCAGTATACTCCAATAAATATCATTGCACACACCATTAAACACATGACTAGGGAAAAACAGCATGGCAAGTATAGACTCTGAGAATGAATATAGACTCTGGAGACAAACTTCCTCGGTTGGCGGTTCACCTATGGTTTTCTCACTTTGCGACGTTGGTTACCTAACCTTTCTGTACCTTTGAGAATGATGATATCTAATTCAAAAAATTACTATATGTAAATCCCAGCATGGTGGCTGGTCCAGGGCAAAGTGCTGGAGAAGGAGTGGAAAATGGGGGAAAATGAAAACCACGTGGAGCTGGAAGTCGAAAGACAAGTAGCAAGTTTGACAGTAAGAAGGACGTGAAGGATGAAGACAAGCTTGGGCTTTTATAAAAGTATGAAAGAGGTGGTAGGGAGACAGAATACCATCACCACCACAGTCACCCAACAGGATGCTTTCACGTGGGAGAAATGAGTCGCCTCAAAAACAGAAGAGGTGGGCTTCCCTGGTGGCGCAGTGGTTGAGAGTCCACCTGCCGATGCAGGGGACACGGGTTCATGCCCCGGTCTGGGAAGATCACACATGCCGCAGAGCGGCTGGGCCCGTGAGCCATGGCCGCTGAGCCTGTGTGTCCGGAGCCTGTGCTCCACAATGGGAGAGGCCACAACAGTGAGAGGCCCACATACCGCAAAAAAAAAAAAAAGAATTGAAGAAGGTTTCCCTGGTGGCGCAGTGGTTGAGAGTCCGCCTGCTGATGCAGGGGACACGGGTTCGTGCCCTGGTCCAGGAAGATCCCACATGCCGCGGAGCGGCGAGGCCCGTGAGCCATGGCCGCTGAGCCTGCGCATCCGGAGCCTGTGCTCCGCAGCGGGAGAGGCCACAACAGTGAGAGGCCCGCGTACCGCAAAAAAAAAAAAAAAAAAAAAAACCGGAAGAAACAAGGAAAAAAGTAACATCGTAAGGGGAGACCCAGGTTTTCCTTAAGACAGAAGGTAGACAGAGCATTCTACAAAGAGAGGGCATGTGGAAGGTGGAGAAAATTGATAAGGAAAGAGGATTCCAGAGTACGGTGGAAGAATCAAGAATTAGGGGCAGGAGGAGGGGAATCAGTAACAAAGAGAAGAGAATTTTTAAAAGGTCATGTAAGAGGGATGTAATGTAAGAGGGATGACTTACATTTCCATTAATAATCAAGCATAACGGTTGGAAGTAACCAGTCTCAAATAGTATAATTTTCAGGGCAGCTGTGGTGTCCTAATCTCTGAAGTGGTCACCAAGGCCCTGGGGATGGGCCGGGGATCCCACTGAAGTTTGGGGTACAATGTCACAGGCCTGAAGGGGTACAGGTCCTGTCTGTCACTCTAGTTAGGCGTAAGGACAAAGGCTCCATGGAGTGAGGAGCAGTGTTTATCTGCTTATAAGATAATTAAGAAATGAATATCCTTCAGCCTACAGATCCTAATTTTAAGACTTCAGGGCAGACAACAGGAAATGGTACTCAAAAACGCAGCATGGGATCTTCCCTGGAGGCACAGTGGTTAAGAATCCACCTGCCAATGCAGGGGACACAGGTTCGATCCCCGGCCTGGGAAGATCTCACATGCTGTGGTACAACTAAGCTCATTCACCACAACTACTGAGCCTGCGCTCTAGAGCCCGAGAGCCACAACTACTAAGCCCGAAAGCCACAACTACTGAAGTCCGCATGCCTAGAGCCTGTGATCTGCAACAAGAGAAGCCACGACAATGAGAAGCCCGCGCACTGCAACAAAGAGTAGCCCCTGCTTGCTGCAACTAGAGAAAATGCACGCACAGCAACGAAGACCCAACACAGCCAAAAATTAAAAAATTAAAAAATAAAAAAAATAAATGGTAGCTCCAGAACTCCTTGAATTTATTTACACCAGTGTCTCAAGTTGGGCTGAGTAAATCCTCAAAGTAATTCATTTGTTTTTTTCTTTGTTTGTTTTTATAAATGTCTGTTGTTTATTTTATTTATTTATTTATTTTTGGCTGCGTTGGGTCTTCGTGGCTGTGCGGGCTTTCTCTAGTTTTGGCGAGCGGGGGCTACTCTTCATTGTGGTCTGCAGTCTTCTCATTGCGATGGCTTCCTTTGTTGTGAAGCACAGGCTCTAGGTGCGTGGGCTTCAGTAGATGTGGTGCACAGGCTCAGTAGTTGTGGCTCACGGGCCCTTGAGCTCAGGCTCAGTAGTTGTGGCACATGGGCTTAGTTGCTGCCCCGCACGTGGGATCTTCCCAGATGAGTGAATGTCAGAGGGGCAGAGTATGAAGACTACTTGAAACCTGTCAAGCAAGATGCCCCTGTATCAGGACATGAGATGTTCATATTGACTTGGGGGGTGGGGCAACTGTGGGCATTTTGCTCTAGAATACATTTAGCTACCATTTGATATCCACTGATCCAAGTTCTCTGCTAGAGGTCTACTCTTGGTATGAGATTCAACTCGTTGGTATTTTGAATTGTTAGGCTACTGGGATTTGGAAGGAAACAAATAATTAGCTAATGTATGGAATGTTAAACCATGATCCCATGGAAGTCTTGTAAGAGAAAATCTGTATCTAAATAGGAAGAGCCATTCTGAACATGAAAGTGTTTCAGTGCATATGCAAAGTATTTAAATACATTCTAACCAAGAGATTATCGTCTCTTAATTAAGTGATTTAGACGAGGCAGGCTATGATTACACTGGCAGGCCCAAGGAAAACTTGCCACTCTAGCTGTGGCTATTCCTTCTTCTTTAAATATGCTTCCTCATGGAGCCTATTAAAATTACAAGATCCCTGAGGGCTGGGGCTGTGTTTAATCCTGAAATGCCCAGGATAGTGTCAGATCTCACATGGATATGGTATTCCTGGCGGGCAGGGATTACTAACCAAGTGGGCTGATGCATACTCAAATTCTGTCAACAGGTGGCAGCATTAATAATTTTTCCACTTAAAGAACTGCAACAATTGTGGTATGCTTTTGTTTTTACTAAAACTAATCCTGAAAGACATGCTTTTAAATGACTAGCAGTATTCCAGCCTCCTTAGACAGCCTATTCCCAGTGAATACATTCCATTGTTGAGGAAACCAGAAAGCCCAACAGGTAAAGTAAAATAAAGATCATATTTAAGCATGGAAAGCTTGCTTTCCTCCCTTTAACTACACATATGACACTGTTCCACTGCATGGTTTCTGATCAGGAGTATGGAAAACCTACCTCACGGTATCCCTATCTCATCTCATAACCTGGCCTGGAAAAGCTGCTCTGTCCTGTTCAAACAGCCAATCCACCTTGAAAGCTGAAATTTTATACAGTCTCCCAGAAGCTATCATGGTGCATCACTACTTACGGTGCCTTACAGGTTGTTTTTAAAAACTCCCCAAAAGATTTACCAGGTGCAGGGAGATGTCACTAAAGTCTTGACTGGTATTATGTTCCCAGCAGTGCTGGCCACTGGGCCTTGGCACCGACTCCTGTCAGCCATGCCAAGAGCCTGAGGGAGGGTAGCTGAAGCAGGAGGTGCCGCAACAACAAGCTCAGGCAGTGGAGGGCAAGAGGGAACTAGGATGTTTGTTTTTCTAATTTGGAGTGCATTCACTCCAGAGGAAGGGCACAGAGCCAGAGTCCACCACCACATTCCCAGGCAGAAAAGCAAGCCCTCTGCTTGATGGAAATAAAAGGGCAGCTCTGAAGGGCAACTTCCAACATCCGCCTGGGATGGGCAGCTTGTGAAAAGGCCAAGCAACATCAGGCCCCCTTCCTACCGCCATTAAGATCTGGGGCCAACGTGGTGGCTTCTGACCACCCATCTCTTCCCAGTTGTTAGAAAAACAAGAACCAGGTTACAGATTGTTCATCACAATTAATCACGGAAGGATTAAAGTTGAAAGCAGTCAGTTATTCTTCCATGGTCTTCCCTAACCCAGTGGGGCATTCAGACCATTCATACCACCCACCAGAAGCCTTAGTTATAACTTAAAATTAATCACCATCAAAATCTGTTTTGTGAAGGCCTTTTCTCTCTTATATCTTATCTGTTTATTCAATATTTATTTCTATGTGTATCTGAGACCTCCATATTCCTTTTCAGCCAGTTTTTATTAACAGATGGTGAAAAGATTAAGAAGCAGCTGTGCTCCAGATGTTGGCAAATGGAGCTTATGCTACCTCCTATCACTTTGTGAGCTCCACGTTTCCCACTATGCCAAGAGAGCTCGAGGGACTAATTCCTGCTCACTGAAACCTTCCAGGGACACTTGGAAATCCTGTTATACATCCTCGAGTTTAAGAGATTTGTAATAAATGGGTACTGCTCTCAAAGAGCTTATATAGGTTAGTAGTAAATGATTTAAAAACCGAGATATGCTATAAACACTACTTAGTGATCCACTGACAAATACAAGATACAGAACATTTGGCTTTAAACCACAAGTTTGGATCTTCAAAATGGCTTATTGAAATTAAAGAATTTCTATTAGGTAGGCATTCTTGGGGAGATTCCCAAATGGCGTGGACATCCTCTGGCATTAGCTTAAGGATTTTTCCTGTTTAAGGGCATAGAGGACAACTACTAACTTAAAACCTTTGTTCTTAAACAGGTTATTCTAACAGCACGGAGCCCTTTTCCCAGTAAGGGAAAATGGGTATTGCACTGAGGAAGTAGCCATCATCTGCAAATCCTTCGCTTAAAGGCTCTTCTGTTTAAGAATTCTGCTTGGTCATTCTTTGAACATAAGTCTCTAGAAACAAATTAGGGGAAAATTGGCCCCACTGTATCTCAATTGAGACAAAAGGGATTTGGATTTGTAAATGATTTCACCAGGGTCCACATTTTTGCCCCAAGTATCCCGTACGTAGGCTTAGCTACAGGCTGTGGGCCAGACCTCTCTATAATCAGACATATACTTATAAGCCTTTTCTTCGCAGCAAACACAGTGGTAGGCAATACAACCATGAACAGCACAGATATAATCTCTGCTTTCTGAAGACTTCATTGGGGGTGGGAGCATGAGGAAGGTACACAACACCAAATTTGCAGATAAATATCTAATGTCATGTGATTATAAGGTAAGAAGAAAGAGTGACATGGGTAGATAGGATGGTACACGAAGGATTCACTGAGGAGGGGATACCTGAGTAGAGATGTGAATGCAGCAATCCACATGGATCTCAGGAGCCAGGGCATCGCAGGCAGAGGGCATAGTAAGTGCAAAGGCCCTACAGCATAGCATGCATGGCAACAAAAGGTAAAGAAATTATAAAGTAGTTATGGAATATAAATAAAGTTTTGCTCTCCTCTGCCCTGAACATGTTTGAAGGCAAAAGGAAACACAGCTGTAAGAAAAATTTAAACAAAATATGATAATGACAAAGAATATTCAACAAAGCATCCAATATAACTGGCATTCTTGAAATAGAAAAACTGAACAGATGGACCAAAAAAACGACATAATACAGGAGAACTTCCCTGAAAGGAAAGAAGTGAATTGGAGATTAAAAGGACATACTATATATAAGAGGAAAAACAAAACCAATAGAGAGGTTCTACTTACTTAAAGTATGAAGAAACAATTCGTCAGGAAGTCAATACAGGACAAAATAATTATATTCGCAAAAGGGAAAAGAGTCAGACTGGCCTTAGGTTTCTACAGAGCAATAATCCAGGCCAGAAGATGATGAAGCATGGCTGCAAAGGACACAAGGACCACTCAAGAATATCACAGTCAGCTCAACTGTTGAACAATAAGGAGATATTTTCAAACTCAAAAACTCATGGAATATAGCACCTCATGAGCTGTTCTGCAAGGAGGGTGGGAGAGGAGAGGAGAGAGGGATTCAACAAAATCCAGTCAACCAGGTGATGAATGGCAAAGTTGTGTTAAAAAGTAGTACAAATGAAGTTATTTACAAAACAGAAATAGAGTCACAGATGTAGAAAACAAACTTATGGTTACCAGGGGGGATAAGGGGTGGGGGGAATAAATTGGGAGATTGGGATTGACACATACACACCACTATATATAAAACAGATAACTAATAAGGACCTACTGTATAGCACAGGGAACTCTTCTCAATACTCCGTAATGACCTATATGGAGAAAGAATTTTTAAAGGAGTGCATATACGTATATGTATAGCTGATTCACTCTGCTATACAGCAGAAACTAACACAACATTTTAAATCAACTATACTCCAACGAAAAAATTTTAAAAGAGAATGTGGGCGACCCTGCCTGCCAGTTGCTGGGGAGCGGCTGCCGAAGCCCGCGGGGCTGGGGAGCGGGCGGCGCCCTGAGGGACTTGCCGCGGACTCTTGACCATCAGGGCTCCCCGCCATGCAGCAGCTGGCTGTATTCCAGCTGGACCACCCCAGCCCGAGGGGGAGCTGCTGCCCTTTCTCTCCTCCGCGCCTTGCCCAGCGACGGCTGACCACACATCCCTGACACTGCACGTCGCCAGCAGCCCCAGGAGGAGCCATCTCCCGGCTCGGCCAGTCTGCCCCCGGGTGTGAGGGCTGGCGCCTGGACTCTGCCATCCAAGTTGGCGAGCCTGGAGCACTCGGAGGCCGCCCAGCGGCATCTGCAGCCTGAAGGCAGGATGCTCAAGGGGCAGCTTCCAAACACTGATGAAGACCTCGCCGCCCGCCCGGGGTCCCCAGCCACTGACCACCGTTGCGGACCCGAGAAGAGCCCAGTGCTCCCTCTGGACACCCCAGCGCAAGTCAGCAACGAGGACCCACAGGCCAGCGGGAGACCCTTCAGTCTCAAGCTGCCGCCGCTGCCGCCGCCGCCGCCGCCGCCGCCGAGGCCCAGGCTGGAGTGAGCACTGTCCCTGGATGAGAAAGGCTGGAGGAAGAGGCGGTTTCAAACCAGCCGTGAGGATCTGGCCGCGAGGAATGGGGCCAGCCCCTCCGGGGGCACCCCGCAGGACGAGGCCCCCGGGACCCTGGCCCGCAGTGGCTCCCCGCCCTGCCTGAGCACCTCCCTGCAGGAGATCCCCACAACCCGCAGGGCCCCGGGCAGCGGAGGCCCCTGCTCGCGGGGTAACTGTCTTTCCGGAATGATCAGCACTTCCCTGGACCTCTGCACCGGGATGGGGCCTCGACCGGGAGCATCCACCAGCTGGCCAGCCTGCTTCCCCGGCGCCCACTGCCCGCTATGGACGGCAACGCCGCCTCCGACGCCCTGCGGACAGCAAACAAGGTGGACTGGGCTCACGCGGACTGCAAGGTGCAGCTACAGGCCAGACTGTTCCGGGCCCACAGCAGCCTGGACCCCGGCCGGCCCCCGAGCCCCCCGGCCCGTGACGTCCCTTCACTGGGCCAGGTCCACCTTCAGCCTCCTGGTGCCCATCCGCACCAAGGATGTCCGCAGCAGGTAGGGCCTCGGGGGCGGGCAGCATCATGGCCTGCGTCTGTGGCCTTCGTTGGCCTTCAGAAGCCCCGTGAGAACCACAGGAAGCTTCCCCTGGAAGCGTGTGATGTGCTGCAGCGGGTCTCCCTCCACTGACCCCCATCTCCCAGGCCCTCCCCAGCTTTTCCTTTGCGTCTCAGCCCCACAGGCACCTATGAAGCAGATAGTGGGGTACACAGGTCCCTCTGCGCACTGGGCGGCCCTGTTTTCTTTCCCGTTTCTTGCTCCGTCGGGGGCAGCTTTCATCCATGTGTGCAGGTCGGCCCAGGACTCCGGGGTGGGTCGTGGAACCCGTGTCCCCGTAGCCGCTTTGATCAGGACCAGGGTTTAGCCAGCTGTGCCCTGTGCACCCGCCGGCACTTTTCCAGGACCGAGAGCTGGACAGGGGTAGGGGCCCCAGTGACAGCGGCTGGGCTGCCCCGAGGGGAGGGTCCCCGGGGCCCACCTCTGGCAGGGAGGGGCGCAGGCAGAGCCCGACTTGTGCACTTTGCTCTCAGGAGCGCCCCGGAATTTCTCAGTGCTTGGGGCTCGGTCTGCCGAGGGCTGCCCAGCAATCGCCCCACCCCCCGACCCCGCGGGCAAGGAGAGGGGTCTCGCATCTCATAGGACGCCGGGCTTCCGGGCCCCTCAGGGGACTTGAAGAATTAGTCTGTCTTGACTTCTTTATAGTTTAAAGGGGAGGCGGGCGCCGCCCTCCTGCTTAGGTCCCATCTCGCACCTCTGCCCACCTCTCCCGAGCCAGAGCCATGAGGGTTCACAAGGACCCGGGTCCCAGGAGCTTCTGAGCCCAACCCATCCACGCCCACCAGCTCTCTCCTGACCCGTCGTCTCCGGGAGCCTGGTGTCGGGCCACACTGCGGTGCCCACGCTGTGACTCGGAAGGCCGCCCTGTCCGTGCTGGGCCTGGCCACTGACCGCGGGCTCTCAGGGCTCCTGCCTCGTCGGCTGGGGCTGGGCAGGTTGTTTGAAGCGCACATCGGGCCACGGTCTTGACTTGGGGGCCCCACGCCATCCACTCCCTGCCGGGACGCCCTAGGCCCCGGGGGACGCGGGGAGCTCTGTCACCACCGCCCCCCGCCGCACCCTCCCATCCAGACCAGGCCTACGCCAACCCTTCCGGACGTGGACCGGGGGAGGGGAAGAGTGAGGCGATCCCTGTTCTGGTGTCCTGGGGCGGCTGCAACAAAGCACCACAGACTGAGAGCCTTAAAACAGGAGTTACTCCGTCCCAGTTCTGAGTCCAGAATTCAGAAATCCAGGTGCGGCAGGACCGCGCTCCCTCCTGAGCCTCCAGCAAGGGTCCTTCCTGCCTCTTCCACCTGCTGGGGGCCCAGGCGTCCCTGGCTTGTGGCTCCATCTTCACGTGGCTTCTCCTCTGTGTCTGTCTCTCCTCTTCCGTAAGGACAGCGGTCATTGGACTTAGGGTCACCCTCATCCAGGAGGACCTCATCTCAAGATCCTGAACTAATTACATCTGTCTGCAAAGATCCTTTTCTAAATAAGGTCACATTCGCAGATTCTGGGGGTCAGGGGGCAGATGGAAGGTAATCCTTACCCACCCCCACCCTTGGTGAGCCCAGCAGTGAAAGCCAGGCAGGTGGTTCCTCGGGCCCCCAGGCTCCCTCCTGCACCCTCCATCAGCACCGGGCGTTCTTTTAGGACAAAACAGGTTCCTTTGTTAAAGTAATTCAGCACGTTTCTCATAAAGCGCGAGATGTCTTAGTGCATTTAAAGTATGATTTCACAGGGAATTCCCGTGTTGTCCAGTGGTTAGGACTTGGTGCTCTCACTGCCGTGGCCCTAAGAACTAAGATCCTGCAGGCCGAGTGGCCAAACAATATATCACTGTTTAAAGTTCATGCAATTTATGTAGACTCGCCTGTTATATAAAAATGAGAAGCACGTCTCAAAATCAGATCCCCAGCTTTGCTCTCACACAAGCAGCCGACAATGGGTTGATGGGCTCCCCACCTCCAGACTCCCCGTGTGTGTCCTAGGACACAGGTCGGAGGACTGGATAGTGACCGTTTCAATTTTGTGAGCCGTGTGGTCTCTGTGGCAGTGCTCACCTCTGCCGTGGGGGTGAAAAAGCAGCCCCAGGCCTCGCACCAACAGCGTGGCTGTGTGGCAGGAACGCTTTGTTCAGGGAGGCCGAAGTGTGAATTTCAGGGCATTTTCCCATGTCACGAAATACTATTTTTTCCCAACCATTTAAAAGCACGGGGACTTCCCTGGTGGTCCAGTGGGTGAGACTCCATGCTCCCAATGCAGGGGGCCCGGGTTTGATCCCTGGTCGGGGAACTATGTCCCACATGCCGCAACTAAGAAGTCCGAATGCCACAACTAAAAGATCCCGCGTGCCGCAACTAAGACCCAGTGCAGCCAAAATTAATAAACATTTAAAAATTAAAACAATAAAATAAGAGAATGTGTATGCATGTATGTGTATATATATATATATGTATGTATAACTGAATCACTTTGCTGTACAGCAGAAATTAACACATTGTAAATCAACTATACTTCAATACAATAAATTTTTTTAAAAAGTAGGGCAGCCTTACTCATGTATAAATCATATACCATACAAGCCACTCATTTAAAGTGTACTATTCAATGGTTTCTGGTATATTCAGGGACATAACTAAGATTAATTAAAATAAAATTAAGAGAAGTGGTAGTGGGAAAAAAAAACGAGTGCACAGAATTCATTAAAATTTCTTAACTGTAAGACCAAAAAAATGGGAAACTAAAGTTACAGAGAAATTTATAATAAATTTTAACAATAAAAGCTAAAAAAATTGGAAGGGGAGAGGAGATGGGAGGAAGTATATTCTCTAAATTTGAAATGTGAGACTAAAAAAAAAACAAATTTGTCATCTCCTAATGTCTTTCACATTTTTTAAAATAAATTTATTTTAGGCTTCGTTGGGTCTTTGTTGCTGCACGTGGGCGGTGAGCGGGGGCTACTCTTTGCTGCGGGTGCACGGACTTCCCATTGCAGTGGCTTCTTCTGTTGCAGAGCACGGGCTCTAGGCACGCGGGCTTTAGTAGTTGTGGCTTGCAGGCTCAGTAGTTGTGGCTTGTGTGCTCTAGAGCGTAGACTCAGTAGTTGTGGCGCATGGGCTTAGTTGCTCCGCGGCATGTGGGATCTTCCCAGACCAGGGCTCGAACCCGTGTCCCCTGCATTGGTAGGCGGATTCTTAACCACTGTGCCACCAGGTAAGTCCCATCTTTCATCTTCTTAAGGGGCTCCCATAGGAATTAATATCCCTGGTGATGAAGAAAGTTTTATCTGAAACTCAGTGATAATTCCTTAGGGTTCACTTTAGCTTTTGCTATATTAAATTTGAGTAAAATTAATTGCCTTTTTTAAAGAATGTAAAGGATGATATCATTCTTACAGATTTTTATCTGCATATGTGCACGGAGAGGTATCTACAATGATTGTTTGCAATTGTTAACCCTGGTTATTTCTGGCTAGTAGGATTTTAGGCAATTTGCTGCCTTTCTTTGCATTTTTCCATATGGCCTGAGTGTTTTATAGTGATCATGTATAATTTCTATAAAAACAGTATAAAAAAGGTGAAGTTAAATCGTCTGTGGGAATTCCCTGGCAGTCCAGTGGTTAGGACTTGGCACTTTCACTGCCGAGGGCCTGGGTTCAATCCCTGGTTGGGGAACTAAGATCCTGCAAGTCGCACAGTGCAGACCAAAAATAAAATAAATTGTCTGCATTTTTCCACATCACCTTCTACTTTTAACCCTAATCAACTTGTTCTTCTTTCCAAAATCAGAGTTTTCGTATTAGTAATAGGAAAATCAAGAGAGTTTTATCCTGTTTTGTTTTATATTTACTAGGTAAGGTTTAATGGAAGATGACTGATTTTATTTACTTAGGCTTTACGTAAGCCAAGTGTACTTAGTGAGGGGTAAAAATGATCCTTATTTGTTAGAATGACAATATTTTTGTTAAGTTTCTCAACAGTTTATTATTGAAATGTTAAGTTCTAACATCTATATCAGTGTCTATGTACATATTTACATTAATAATAATTATCAATTAAATTTTCTTTACACTGAAAATAAGAACACACATCTAACACCTGACCACCTACTGTGTTCCAGAACTCCACTACAAGTTTTACATTTGTTAGCCAATCCTTGCAAACCTATGACATACATACTCCTATTTTACAGATGAGAAAAAAAGAAACCAGGAAAGGTAAATTTGCTTGCTCAAGACTACAAGCTAATAAGGCCTGACTCCTAAGTCCATGCTTTTTCCACCACATAACTGTTTTCTTAGTATAGAACTTTGTGCATAGTAAGTGTACAATAATTGTTTTATTATTAAACCAGCAAAGTATACCTCATAAGCTTTGGATGTAGTTTTGCAATGAATTGTCTTAGTTCATCCAATTGCCAAGATACCTCCTTCCTAAATTAGGGAAGCAGCCTCTCCTAACATCTAAAATTAGTTTCATCCTGTGCCTTACTTTACAGACTTCTAAGTAAGCAGCATTAGCAAATGAGCTAAGTGCATCTGAAAGTGTACGACACGACAGGCCCAACTACAGGGAAACCATGCTTTAATACCTAAAGTATGTCTGAATTTAAAATTTTTTTTAAATTTAGTTAACTTTTAAATGTTAGTTGAAAGGAAAGTTAAAATATAAATTATTCACTCTTTCAAACTCAGTTTTAAATTTTATTTTTAACTTCCTTCCACCTCATTTATAATATTAACTTTGACACTTAACTCCCTGTTTTTGAATTTCAAGAAGTGTTTAACTTTTGGCCCCATCCACTTTTCCAGCCTCATCTGCTCATACTTTCAGCTCTAGGATTATCCAATTACTTGTGGTTTCCAGAACACACCTTGTTGTTTCATGCCTCTATACCTTTGTTTTTAAAATTAATTTTTATTGGAGTATAGTTGATTTACAATATGTTAGTTTCTGCTGTACAGCAAAGTGAATCAGTTATACATAGACATATATCCACTCTTTTTTAGATTCTTTTCTCATGCCTCTGTACCTTTTGTACATGATGTTCCCTCCATCTAGAATGTGCTTTATTCCCCCTTCCCAAATTTTGCTCTTGGTGTCACCTTCTCCCAGGAACCTTCCTAATAGCTGCCTCCCTCACCCCCAAGGGAGGGCCAGTCACTTTCTCCTCTGTGCTACCTCTCCCCTCTCACCCCCTTCACTGGTGCTCCCAAGATCCTACACTATGATTGTTTAATGCAGCGTTTGCTCCTCCTGGGCTATGAGGTCGGGAAGTGTGCTACTCCCTCTTCCGATGGATCGATGGGATACACAAATCATGTATACTCAATTTGTTTTTTGAGCTCTGAACCAAGTTTTTCTAGGATGTGCTCAAATACCTGTATACATATGGTTCCCATATGGCCGTTAGTGCTCGCATGTTAAAATCTAGTCATTCCCTGAAAACACAAACTGAATTAAACAAAGTCAGGATTGTCTACTATATTAAGATTGTTCCTGATCCTGGGGTAGCAGTCAGATCAATCAGAAGAAACCCACCAGAAATGGACACAGGGACGGGGTCTCAGGAGAGAATCCAACAAAATTAAGAAGAAGAGATCCAGAGTTTTACCATGTTTTTCAGTCACATACTCTGAGCTCATTCAGATACCAAGGACACTGAACAAAGGAAGAGTCATGGAATAAAAACCAAGTTCTCTGAACTTATGGTTACTGGGGGGAAGGGTTCTGGAGACGGGGGTATTTAGGGAGTTTGGGATTGACATGCACACACTGCTATATTTTATTTTATTTTATTTTTTACATCTTTATTGGAATATAATTGCTTTACAATGGTGTGTTAGTTTCTCCTTTTAACAAAGTGAATCAGTTATACATATACATATGTTCCCATACCTCTTTCCTCTTGCGTCTCCCTCCCATCCTCCCTATCCCACCCCTCTAGGTGGTCACAAATCACCGAGCTGATCTCCCTGTGCTATGTGGCTGCTTCCCACTAGCTATCTACCTTACGTTTGGTAGTGTATGTATGTCCATGCCTCTTTCTCGCTTTGTCACAGCTTACCCTTCCCCCTCCCCATATCCTCAAGTCCATTCTCTAGTAGGTCTGTGTCTTTATTCCTGTCTTACCCCTAGGTTCTTCGTGACATTTTTTTTCTTAAATTCCATATATATGTGTTAGCATACGGTATTTGTCTTTCTCCTTCTGACTTACTTCACTCTGTATGACAGACTCTAGGTCTATCCACCTCATTACAAATAGCTCAATTTCGTTTCTTTCTATGGCTGAGTAATATTCCATTGTATATATGTGCCATATCTTCTTTATCCATTCATCTGATGATGGACACTTAGGTTGTTTCCATCTCCGGGCTATTGTAAATAGAGCTGCAATGAACATTTTGGTACATGGCTCTTTCTGAATTATGCTTTTCTCAGGGTATATGCCCAGTAGTGGGATTGCTGGGTCATATGGTAGTTCTATTTGTAGTTTTTTAAGGAACCTCCATACTGTTCTCCATAGTGGCTGTACCAATTCACATTCCCACCAGCAGTGCAAGAGTGTTCCCTTTTCTCCACACCCTCTCCAGCATTTATTGTTTCTAGATTTTTTGATGATGGCCATTCTGACTGGTATGAGATGATATCTCATTGTAGTTTTGATTTGCATTTCCCTAATGATTAGTGATGTTGAGCATTCTTTCATGTGTTTGTTGGCAGTCTGTATATCTTCTTTGGAGAAATGTCTATTTAGGTCTTCTGCCCATTTTTGGATTGGGTTGTTTGTTTTTTTGTTATTGAACTGCATGAGCTGCTTATAAATTTTGGAGATTAATCCTTTGTCAGTTGCTTCATTTGCAAATATTTTCTCCCATTCTGAGGGTTGTCTTTTCGTCTTGTTTATGGTTTCCTTTGCTGTGCGAAAGCTTTGAAGTTTCATTAGGTCCCATTTGTGTATTTTTGTTTTTATTTCTATTTCTCTAGGAGGTGGGTCAAAAAAGATCTTGCTGTGATTTATGTCATAGAGTGTTCTGCCTATGTTTTCCTCTAAGAGTTTGATAGTTTCTGGCCTTATATTTAGGTCTTTAATCCATTTTGAGCTTATTTTTGTGTATGGTGTTAGGGAGTGTTCTAATCTCATACCTTTATATGTACCTGTCCAATTTTCCCAGCACCATTTATTGAAGAGGCAGTCCTTTCTCCACTGTACATTCCTGCCTCCTTTATCAAAGATAAGGTGACCATATGTCCGTGGGTTTATCTCTGGGCTTTCTATCCTGTTCCATTGATCTATCTTTCTGTTTTTGTGCCAGTACCATAATGGCTTGATTACTGTAGCTTTGTAGTATAGTCTGAAGTCAGGGAGCCTGATTCCTCCAGCTCCGTTTTTCGTTCTCAAGATTGCTTTGGCTATTCGGGGTCTTTTGTGTTTCCATACAAATTGTGAAATTTTTTGTTCTAGTTCTGTGAAAAATGCCAGTGGTAGTTTGATAGGGATTGCATTGAATCTATAGATTGCTTTGGGTAGTAGAGTCATTTTCACAATGTTGATTCTTCCAATCCAAGAACATGGTATAACTCTCCATCTATTTGTATCATCTTTAATTTCTTTCATCAGTTCTCATAACTTTCTGCATACAGGTCTTTCGTCTCCTTAGGTAGGCTTATTCCTAGATATTTTATTCTTTTTGTTGCAGTGGTAAATGGGAGTGTTTTCTTGATTTCACTTTCAGATTTTTCATCATTAGTGTATAGGAATGCCAGAGATTTCTGTGCATTAATTTTGTATCCTGCCACTTTACCAAATTCATTGATTAGCTCTAGTAGTTTTCTGGTAGCATCTTTAGGATTCTCTATGTATAGTATCATGTCATCTGCAAACAGTGACAGCTTTACTTCTTCTTTTCCGATATGGATTCCTTTTATTTCCTTTTCTTCTCTGATTGCTGTGGCTACACACTGCTATATTTTAAATGGATAACCAACAAGAACCTACTGTACAGCACAAGGAACTCTGCTCAATATCATGTAATAACCTAAATGGGAAAAGAATTTGAAAAAGAATAGATACATCCATATGTATAACTGAATCACTTTGCTGTACACCTGAAACTAACATATTGTTAATCAACTATACTCCAATATACAATAAAAAGTCTAAAAAAAAAAGTTCTTATACTGTGATTTAAACCAAAGATGACCCTCACAAAGACTTAACATTCTGTTAAATTTTGTTAAATTTCTCAGCAGTTTATTATTGAAATGCTAAGTTCTAATATCTGTATTGGTGTCTGTACATATACATATCTTTTTCATTTTCATATTCATTCCTATACATATGAGCGCATCAAGAAGGATGAGCCTGGTGAGGCACCAAAGATTACAATTGTTCAGTCCATGCTTAGCAGGCATGAACACTGCCACTGTACCCAATAAAGTTCCATCAAGTCTATGACTCTCCATTCTTTAGCAGTCACTCCAATTGCTTCAAACCTTCTGTCCAAGGTATGACAGTATACATATTGCCTTAACAGTGATCGAAGATACAAATGTTATACAAATGTTATACAAATGTTATCTGACAATATTTTTCAGGACTAAACATCTGAAGGTACTCTTACTGTATAACAGAGAACTAAATTAAATACCCTGTGATAAACCATAATGGAAAAGACTATAAAAAAAAGAATGTCTACATGTGTATAACTGAGTCACGTTACTGTACAGCTGAGATTGTAAATCAACTATACTTCAATAAAAAAAGACACATCTGAAGGTAAATGAGTAAAATAACCTATCACCCTCTTAAATGCACACACGCACGCGCACGCACACACACACACACACACACACACATGAGAAGAAAGCCTGATTCTTTTTTTCCAAAGAGAATATCTTCAGTGACCTTCCAAACAAACCTATTATACATTTTATTTTTGAAACATACCCTACATTCACAAGGGCAACAGAAAAAAATTGCCCTTGGCATTTCTTAAAAGATGTGACTCAGAAGACACGGGATTGTCAGCTTTTTTTTCTGTAGGCATATGTTGCCCAGTGGGATGTAAAACCATTCAGAGGTCTGATTCAGAAAGAAAAATATGAAGGGGATAAGGTCAGAGCAGTTATGTACAGTCCAGTATGGTAAAACACATTTGCAAAATCAGGACAAGATACTGTAGCTCCACCATCTGTAGTCTGGTTTCCCAGCATCCACCTTTCACTTGGATACCAAGGGCTCTGAATGAGCATGTATCCTGGAATATCTTAGGTCTGAGATCATTCACCTCTCAGGGAAAACAAACACATACAAACACGGCACACCCTGAAGTGGCTCTGACTTGTGCTAAAAATAAATAAATAAATCCCAGAATTACCCACAGAAGGCACCAGCTAGTGCTCAGAATGAATCAAATGGAATATACAACCATGGACTGAATGATGACTCTCCTTGTAAAGTTATCTTTATCTCCAATGAAAAGGCTTAAATTATATTCCACTTATAATTCCAAAATTTAAGATTGCTTTCTGTCAAACCGAACTTTGACAACAAATTTAAATATTTAGATGACACCTAAAGTCACCTGGCAGACAATTCTGTTACATCTTGAGATAAATTGGGACTGAGCCTGAGAACTTGCAGGTTACTGTTTAAATGCACACGTTTTGGCAACCAAGTTTAGAAACAAACAAAAAAATCTACTACCTAACACACCTCCCTACGGGCCCCATCTCACTGCCAGCTGCTTTTTAAAAAGTGAAGAATTTGTATTTGAGCTGGTTATTTATAAGAGCTGGTTATTGTTCCCTAGTTACTTCACCTTAAGATCACCTAGTAAGCAGTAAACACCCTCTTTAAAAAACAAAAAAAAACCCAAAACCATCATAGCAAAATTAGAAGGCTTGTGCATGACATTACTCTGGTTGAATATTTGTCTTAAAAATTAAAATTATTTTCAGAAAACCACTCTCACACATTAAACATCTAAAGAAATTAAAGAAAGAAAAAAAGAGGGGAAAAACCACACTTATATACACATATTAACACATAAAAGAGTGTTTCTTATCCAACTAAAAAGCACACTGTGAAGGCAAGGCGGTGCTGAACTGTTTTTAGCAAGGACATAGCTGACCAAACCACAGAGCACTCACCAAGCCCATCCACTGCCACCCCTGGCGTCCCCTTGGTTTGCATCCATGCTACGTGTTTCCACCCACCATTTGCAGGATGCCTGTTTACAGCCATATGGACCAAGACGATGAATCATCTATCATCCAGAATTCTTTTCTTGACCTTTCCACATGCAATCACCTTTAGCACGCTCCATAGGCACGTCCTCTGCAGAACACGTGCCCTGGAACATAAGGAGTTTCAAACTGAACACAGAACTTAGCATTCTTGATGGTCCTCACTTTGCCAAATGGATTTATTCCAGAGCTTTAAAGAAAAATCACAACCGAAACCATGACCAGATGTGTTTAGAAAGATACAAACTAAATCAGTTAGGAGACTGACGTCCTTTACTAAAAACAGGCCTATGAGGTAAAAGAACTTCAGTTACTCACCGAGAGGAAGTCATAGCAAAACAAAGCAGTGAAAAGATACATAAAACATTTCACAACTGAAGCTGACTTTTCCAACTTCACGTGGCTGAATACTTTTTAAACTATTTTTGAACTTAACACTTCATGTCGTAACCTAAAAACAAAAATTCATGACCTGGACCTTATGCACAACAAATCACAAAATCTCATATAGCACTTACTATATGGCAAATATAAGCACTTTCCGGACATTCACTTACTTCATCCTTTTTGTAATCTCTGTTTTCCATGAGGAAAACAACGCAGAGACCTACGGGTAACTTGCCCAAGGGCACTGACAATGGCAGAGCTGGGATTCAAAGGGGGTAGTCTGGTTCTAACTGGGATCAGTGGTTATTATACTAACCACCTTCCCAAAGGAGTTTAACATAGATGATCCTTTTTTAAAACAGTTAAGTTTACTTAAAACTACACAAGTTTATTTTATAAGGTGAGAAGCCTTACAATTAAAGAATTTAAACTAGAGAAATTACTGTTAGGTGGCGGCAGAGCTAAAGTTTATCAGTCCCGGCAAACACCCACATAAGAAGAAGTAGTGGGAGACTAACTTTTTTGAGTTAAATATTCAGAGTCTGGAGAAATTAACATAGCTGGAGAAGTGTAGGGAAGGTGATGACAGCCAAGAAACTCCAAAAGCTGGGAAGGCGATCAAAGAAAACCCCAGGGCTACAGTGCCTAACATCAGTCACACTCCTGTCAATTCTTCCTCCTCAATGCAGTCTTTCAGGAATGGTGCCTCCTCGCCATCTCACTGCTGGTGCTTAAATTCAGGCCTTCAGCATCTCTTGGCCCAATTGTGCCAACAATCTCTTACTCAGCTTCTAGTCACCACCTCCTCCCCTACCCCAGCATCTAGTAGCTCTGCTGCTAACAGAATAGTCTTTCTGAAACACAAATACATCCGATTATGTTATTCCCCTTTTTAACTCTTCGGTGGTCCCTATAGCCAAAAATTTCCAGTTCCACCATCTCTGCATAGAATCAAAGTCCATCACCCCAGGATTTCCCCTGTCTCTCTGTTTGCAGGCCCAGGAAAACACTAGGCTAAGTCATTCCTCTCTTACCCAGTTCACATTGCGCCTCTGCTGAAAAAATCCTTCTTCCCAACCCCCATTAGTCAACCTGCAGGACATCTCTCTATTCATCTCTTTTTCCATAAAGTTGTTCCACTCCTGCCTCCCACCAATAGAACCGACAACTTTCTCCTTTGTGTCTTCAGTGTACCACATGTATATGATTTTATTATACTGTCAATTTTTTACACACCTGACTCCCCTACTGTAATATAAGTCCCGTAAGAATACAGAAAGTGTCTTGTCATTTTATCAACAGCACCTGATAGTGCCTGACACACAGTAGGAGCTTTATTCATTACTGCCTGATAAACACATGCCTTCCACGGGCCATTATAGCCTTTCTCTTGACAAAAGTTTTCAGTTCAGTCTCTTGGTTCCCTCCAGCCCCATGAGAACATAGGTCCTGATTTTTTTAAATGGAAGGCATTCTAGAAAGATATGATCTACTCTACAGTCAACTTTTCAGAACACCTCCAAAGTGAAGAATAAACGTTGAATAGTATAGTTCACAAAGAATGGACCATAGAACAAATCCCAGAGGTTACAGGTAGGGTAGGAGATTCTATGGTCATATACATTCAGAACGCCTCGTGACATTTCCTTCTATGAACAGTTAAATCACATTTATCATATTAAAGGTTCATTAAAGTCCTAAGAAATTGGTTAACTTTGGATAGGCAAGTGAACCTTCCTTTGCTTCTGTTTTCTCATCAATAAATGGAAATAACAGTCTGTACCTTGATATGGTTATTGTAGGAATTGAATGAGATAATAAATATCAAATGTTCAGAACAATACTTGGCATACAGTAAGTGCTCAGTAAATTCAAGCAACATTTAACATTTAAATTGACATTTTCTTTTTCCTTTCTTTCTTTTTTTTTTTTTTTTTTTTGGCGGTACGCGGGCCTCTCAGTCTTGTGGCCTCTCCCGTTGCAGAGCACAGGCTCCGGACGCGCAGGCTCAGCGGCCATGGCTCACAGGCCCAGCCGCCCCGCGGCATGTGGGATCTTCCCGGCAGGGCACGAACCCGTGTCCCCTGCATCGGCAGGCAGACTCTCAACCACTGCGCCACCAGGGAAGCCCTAAATTGACATTTTCTAAACACATTTAACTACAAAGTCTGTTTTTTTTGTCTAGCCATTACTAACACTGCACACTATACACTTTGAGAAACACCCATATAGAATAAATACTCTACCACAAGTTGGTCATTATGGAGATTTACGGCTCCAGACTTTAGGAGAAATATAGGCAATGTGATAGTTAAAATGTAGGACAATTCACTCTGGCTTCTCTGTGGCTGGCAAACATCAAAGTTTCAGCTGTCGCAACTTGCTGAGATAGGAAAAAGTGCATTGTGTGAACTGAAGGAAAACTACTGTGCAATGGAAAGAAGTTTCTTATATATAAATCTCACTACCCTTTCTGTACCTAGAAAGCAGTATATTCATCAAGTTCTTATTTTCATTGCCAAGGAATCCTGCTATTAAAGAGTAAGACAAATCATCCATCCAGTCCATTTTTTCCCTTTAATAAATGAAAAGATTTATACTGGTAACACTTAAAAGTAGATGATTCTTAATTCCAGCTTCCTCGAGTACAAAACTGTGAGGTATTGTGTGTGTGAGCATCTGTATGCATCTTCCTGGGTTAAGTACCATAGGAGTGACTGAGTTTTTTTTAATCATTTTTATAAAATTGAAGTATAGTTAATTTACAATGTTGTGTTAGTTTCAAGTATACAGCAAAGTGATTCAGTTATATGTATAATTGAATATATATACTTTTTCATATTCTTTTCCATTATAGGTTAATACAAGATATTGAATATAGTTCTCTGTGCTATAGAGTAGGTCCACGTTGTTTACGTATTTTACATATAGTAGTGTGTATATGTTAATCCCAAACTCCTAATTTATCTCCTCCCCACTGCTATCCCCTTTGGTAACCATAAGTTTGTTTTCTATGTCTGTGGGTCTATTTCTGTTTTGTAAGTAAGTTGATTTTGGATCATTTTTTTAGTCCTACATATAAGTGGTATCACATGATATTTGTCTGAGTTTTTTTTTAAAAATCAGGCCTATGTATCATTTAAATATTAAAAATCAAACAATAGGAATGGGTATATACAGTGAAAGGTAAATCTCTCTCCCAACCCTAATCTTTACCCAGAGCCAACCACTAGTATCAGTTTTTTATAACCTTCCAAAGACAGCTTATGTATGTGTTTGTAAGTATACATAGTAATATTATACTGTCACTCCATTTCTATGGAGATAATAGTATATGATATTAACTATACTGCAACTAGCTTTTTTCACTCAGCAGTTTACCTTAGAGCTCTATCCATATCAACACAGAGGTACAGATTATTTGGTTAATGGACATACCAAAATTTAAGGCAACCCTATGATAGATAGATAGGTTGTTACCAGTGTCTTGCTATTTACAAATAACACTGAAAACAAACATCCTTTAACATACATCTTTAGGCAAGAAATCAAGCAGGGAATTGCTGAATCAAAAAATATAAAGACTGCTAAACTGCCCTCCAAAGGTTGCCCATTTTATCCTCTCAAGAATACTTACTTCCTATATTCTTATGGTTTTCAGATTTTCTATCTTTTTTAATCTGACAGGTAAAAAATGATAACTAATGTTTTTAATTTATGTGGCCTATTTTGAATGAAAGAACCTCTGATTTAAGATGAGTCATACTTATGACAACTTAGTCATGGAAACAAAGGCACGATCAAAACTGGAACAATAACAGGAATTCAGTGAAGGTTTGCTTCAAGCTGACGGCTCTAGGGATGGTGGTCTGCAGACAGAGGAATTAAAAGGTTTCACCACGTGAGGTTTCTATCACGTTGCCAAACTGGAATATGTCTAAATAGATGACTGAACGTTTAGGGGAAAAGGGCATTTTGCAACCTGTAAGAAATACGGGAGTGTGCAAGGAGACAATGACCCACTATTGGCAGAGGTCCAGCGGACCCACACGTTCAACTCACCATCCAGTAGCCAGTGCTGGCCGCGCCTGTTCTCCAGCTCTGACAGCATGAGGCGTGTGATCACGTGATCTGGAACCAAAAGACTTTTCTCTATGTACTGCTTTGCCATATCACCAACTTCTATTAAAGACAGGAAAAAGACACTCTCAAAAAAGAAGCTTCAAAAAAAAAAACTTACAAACTCTTTTCTGACAGTTTTGCCTTCTTTCTCATTCCTCCCTGATGGCACGGGGAAGCTGAGAGGCACAACCACTCCTTAGAGACCAAAGGAAAAATTTTCCACTGCTCTTCTAGAAAGAATGCTGGATGACACAAACATCAACCGGTTTATTTCTTTTCATGAGCCTCAGGATAAGCAGATGGCACCTTGCTGACGCAGTTGTAGAAGCAACGCAGTGTTATTAGTGGAATGCCAAGTTCATAAAAAGATGTGAATTTTAAAATTTTTTTCAAAGAAAAAAATGCTCATATCATAATTTAAAATAACAATTTCTTATATGTGGAAATTGTAAGTTGGGTTCAGGAGAACAAATTAGCAGTTTAAATCTGCTAAATTTCTAGGAACTGAATTTCTTTTTTTAACCAAGATGAAGTCCTCTGCTCTCCAGGGATCTGATAATGAACCATTAAGAAACACATTCTTGACAGGCCAATTAAGTTCTTATAAAAACATATAGCAGAATTATATTACTAGGTAAAAAAGCTCAAGAATCATTTAGCCTCCACCTTCACCTAGAATTTAAGGCAGAGCCCTTCCTTCCCCAGACTGAGCCTATACTCCCAACTCTGACTTCAACACTGAAACGTGGGCGGTGAAGAGTTCCCATCACTGGACAAGGATCTCAAAATTAGGCCCAATGATGTGGATTCGGTAACGTGCAAGAAACAGAACATATATGTGGCTAAACATGAATGTGAACAAAACACATTCATTCAACAAGGATTTGATGACTGCATACGATTTAACAGGTAATATTCGACAAATGTAACAGTGACTAAAAGTTGCAGTTACTGATCTCTAAGCAGTATTACTTTACTTAAGCGCAACAATAACAATCTTAACTGAGAGTACATATTATCCCAGGCACTTATACATGTTATTTCATTGATTCCTAAGATCCTCAACTTTAGACAGGAGGTAATACCCATATTTTTTAATGACAGCTTTACTGAGATATAATTCACACACCACAACATTCATCATCTTAAAGTGTACAATTCAGTGGTTTTTTTAATTCTTCCTCAGTGTTGTGTAACCATCACCACTACCTAATTTCAGAACATTTATAAGACCCCAGAAAGAAACCTTGTACCTATTAGCAGTCATTCCCCGTTTCCTCCTCCCTCTAGGCCCTGGCTTCTACTAATCCACTTTGTGTCTATAGATTTGCCTACTCTGCACATTTCACATAAATGGAAGCACACTATGTGGTTTTTTGTGTCTGGTTCCTTTACTTAGCATAATGTTTTCAAGATGCATCCATGTTGTACCACCTACAGTACTTCATTCATTTTCATGGCTTAATATTATGATTCTATTGTATGGACATATCATATTTCTTTTCACTCTTTGGATATTCTGAATAATGCTGCAGTGTACAAGTTTTTGTGTGAATGCATGCTTTCAGTTCTCTTCAGTAATACCTGTAAGGTATATATGTTTTATATCTGAAAAATCACCGTCAGACAGAATGCTCAGAGTAACTGACAAGCTTGGTGTTTGCTCTGCAATGGTCAGGCCAGCCCCAGATCCCTGTTTTTAGTCTCATCCACCAAACTTTAAGGTACATATAAAGAACAAATACACATCTTCCAAGGTGAGAGACCAAGACGTGAACTGCCTCCAAATATCCCATGAGGAAACAGTAATGAGTAGGAATTGTCTTGTTTGGAAAAGAGAAGAGCCAGAGAAGGTCATGACAATTTACCCATAACCTGATACTTGGCACATGGAAAAGGCATTAATTTATTTAATCCTCAGGGCTTAGAATTAGGACTAGTAGTAGGAATTATAAATGGACAGGAAAAGTTGCCTAAGGAAATGTTTGAATGGAGACTGCCCAGGAAGGGATATTATAGAGAGATTTTGAAAACTGGATTGGGGATTGGGCTTAATTCATGTTTTAGGTCCCTTCAGATGGAGGATTTATGGTATTAGGATATATCTGAATTCAGTAATTTAATGGAGAACAGTATCAAAAATGATACGTCTAAGGCCTCTGATTATCTCCTGACTCTCCTAAATGGCTTCCACTGACACCTCTGACACGTATCCGGTCCAAACTCAACATTCCCCTCCCACTCTGCTCTTAACCTAATGTTTCCTGCCTCCTCAGTAATGGAGTCCCCCATTATCCGCAGTTTTCTTGGATTCACTTACCCAAGGTCAACCACGGTCTGAAAATATTAAATGGAAAATTCCAGAAATAAGCAACTCGTAAGTTTTAAATCGGGTGCTGTTCTGAGCAGCATGATGAAATCTCTTGCCGTCCTACTCCATCCAGCCTGGGATGTGAATCATCCCTTGGTCCAGAGTATCCCACCTGTTAGTCACTTAGTAGCCATCTTGGTTATCAGATCAACTGTCTCAGTACCTTCAAGTGACCATATTTTACATAATAATGACACAAAGTGCAAGAGTAGTGATGTTGGCCATTTGGGTGTGCTAAAGAGAAGCTGTAAAGTGCTTCTTTTAAGTGAAAAGGTAAAAGTTCGACTTAAGGAGGAACGAAAAACATTGTATGCTGAGGCTGCTAAGGTATATGGTAAGAACAAATCTATCCGTGAAATTGCGAAGAAGGAAAAAGAAATTCATGCCAGTTTTGCTGCTGAACCTCAAACTGCAAAAGTTATGAACACAGTGCATGATAAGGGCTTAGTTAAGATGAAAAATGCATTAAATTTGTACAATAAGATACTCTGAGACCACATTCACGTAACTTTTAGTACAGTACATTGTTATAATTGTTCTATTTTATTTTTTATTTATTTATTTTTTTAACATCTTTATTGGGGTATAATTGCTTTACAATGGTGGGTTAGCTTCTGCTTTATAACAAAGTGAATCAGTTATACATATACATATGTTCCCATATCTTTTCCCTCTTGCGTCTCCCTCCCTCCCACTCTCCCTATCCCACCCCCCCAGGTGGTCACAAAGCACCGAGCTGATCTCCCTGTGCTATGCGGCTGCTTCCCACTAGCTATCTACCTTACGTTTGGTAGTGTATATATGTCCATGCCTCTCTCTCGCTTTGTCACAGCTCACCCTTCCCCCTCCCCATATCCTCAAGTCCGTTCTCTAGTAGGTCTGTGTCTTTATTCCTGTCTTACCCCTAGGTTCTTCGTGACATTTTTTTTTCTTAAGTTCCATATATATGTCTTAGCATACGGTATTTGTCTTTCTCTTTCTGACTTACTTCACTCTGTATGACAGACTCTAGGTCTATCCACCTCATTACAAATAGCTCAATTTCATTTCTTTTTATGGCTGAGTAATATTTCATTGTATATATGTGCCACATCTTCTTTATCCATTCATCCGATGATGGGCACTTAGGTTGTTTCCATCTCTGGGCTATTGTAAATAGAGCTGCAATGAACATTCTGGTAATTTGTTCTATTTTATTAATTATTGTTGTTAATCTCTTACTTTACCTAATTTATAAATTACTTTACCATAAAATCACTTTATCAAAATTACTTTATCCTAGGTATGTATGTATAGAGAAAAAGCATACTATATATATATGTATATATATAGGGTTCAGTACTCTCTGTAGTTTCAGGCATCAACTGGGGGCCTTGGAACCTATTCCCCATGAATAAGGGGATGTCACCTAAGGTTAAGCACAGTTGTCTTGATTTTCCCCATTCTTTTACATCTAACTGAACATGAAGATTTTGAAATTCTACTTCCACAGTGTCTCTCATATCCAAGACAACTGATCAAAACATAATAGTGCAACAGTAACAATTGGTCAACACATTTGAGCAAGCTGTGGGGATGCTGCAGAACAGGCTATGTCGTTGTGAGGAGAGAGAAGGGCAGCGATGGCCCTGGACCACCCTGGCAGTTAACAGGAGCGCACGGCTTCTCAGAAAGCTGAGCAAAGGAAGGCAGCAGCTAGATACACTCCAAAACCTAATTTAGAAATCTTTATATAGTGAAGAGGAGACAATTGGTCAGAGAACCAACAGACTGATAAACGATCTCATAGCTAAGATCAAAGTGGGTCCTTTACCCATACCAATCATTGACCATCTACAAAATCAAAAGATTGCTTCTGGGGTCTTCCACATATCAGCCAACCAAAAGAATAAATAATTAGACTACCTAAACAGCCAATTCTCAATTCTTAGCTTACCTGGCTTGTCAGTAGCATGCGAGATGGCTCCTTTGCAATAAGTACAGCAGCTAGAGTGATCCTTTTAAAATGCAAGCCCATCATAACCCTCCAATGACTTCCCATCTCATTGAAAGTATAAGCCAAGTCCTCACCTTGGTCTCCAAGGCCCTGTGTGATTAGGCCCTAGTTCTCTGACCCCATCTCCTACTTCTCTCCTCATTGCCCATCCTATTCCAGACACAACAGCCTCCTTGCACTTTCCTGAAGATCATAAGCACATGCCCTCGCCAGGTCCTTTGCATTTGTTCTTTCCTCTGCGGGGAACACTCTGTCCTCCAGAATTTCACATGGGTCAAGCCCTCATTGCATCCAGATCTCTGATTAAGTATCACCTCAAAATGGGCTTCTCGGGGCTTCCCTGGTGGCACAGTGGTTAAGAGTCTGCCTGCTGATGCAGGGGACACAGGTTCGTGCCCCGTTCCGGGAGGATCTCACATGCCGCGGAGCGGCTGGGCCCGTGAGCCATGGCCGCTGAGCCTGCACGTCCGGAGCCTGTGCTCTGCAACGGGAGAGGCCACAACAGTGAGAGGCCCGCGTACAGCGAAAAAAAAAAAAAAAAAAGGGCTTCCCACCCTATCTCAGCAGCACAAGCACAAACACACACCCCTATCACCCTCTACTCTCTTATCCTACTGTGCATTATTTTCTAGAACTACAGACTTTACATATTGTATATTGATGTATTTGTGAATTCACTTTCTGTCCTCCCCCACCAGAATATTGCTATTAGTTCATTGAAAAAATAATACTACTTTTCTCACTGCCATATCCTCAGTGCTTAGAATATAATCTGGCATGTATAGATAACTCCATAAAATTTTGTTGCATGAATGAATGAATACACTGAAGATTACAGAGAATTCTTTTCCCCTGGCAAAAATCAATGTGATCTTCCTATACAGTTATTACAGAACCATTTCCCCAAGATCATAGATAGCTCAACTTTGCCAGGTATCAACCTTTTCAAGGGAAATATAGATGAAATGTGATCAGTACTAACTAGGTGAGACAGCCATGTAGGGTTTCATAGCTCAGTCTTACTTCCTCAGCCTTTCAAACTATGAATAGCAATGAATGAGGTCGGGGAGGGAAAACTGGGGAGAAGGAAACACCAGCACCCAACGTTGCAGAGGCATGGGGCTGCTTGGCATACTTGGAGGAACTTCAGTTAGTGACATCTGACAAAACCACACCATGAGAGAGAGCTAGACAGGTAGGTTAAGGAGTCTGGGCTTCGAGGGACTAAAGGAAAAATGGGTAGTTCCAGAAATGCCATTCCCACAGCTAAAGCCAACTATTTAATTTGCAGGGCCCAGCGCAAAATGAAAATATGGAGCCTCCTTGTTCAAAAACTAAAAATTTCTAGATGGCAACAGCAGAGCATTACACTAAGCGCAGGGCCTTGTGTGACTACACAAACCAATGCCCACGGCGATGTGAAATTTGGACAGGGTTGGCATGGTGAAAGCCAAGGAGTCTGTGACAATAATCCAAGCACAAACAGGCCTGGTCCAAAGCAGAGGCAACATCAGAAGACCTTCTGGCCCTTGAGAGTACCTTGAGCTAACCCAACGGAGACTGTGCAACTCCAAGTTCAAAATAACCCTGTGGAAGACTTCCAGAACCATCTTAATCCAATTTACTAGTGAAGAGAAAGACCTAAGCAGCATCCTTTCCCATTTTTGGCAGCCTGGGCTCTTCTCTGGAGCAGGACAGACAGCATGCCCTCTAATCTGATACAAAATCAAACTTGTTCCATGTCTCTCTCTCCACACCCCACACCCCCTAAAAACCAGGAAAAGCCAACAGCTGCCAGAGCAAAGTGGCCTTAACATATCTACACCTGAATGAAGACTTCCCTACAGCAGCAATCTGAAATAAAACACTAGTTAGAAGACAAGCCCATTCCAGGAGACAGGACCTTCATCTGCCCTTGTCAGTTTGCTTGGAGGAGAAAGCAGTATCATTAAACGCTAATGCCAGCATGTTTGGATAAAACACTTACCTGCTCCAATTCCTCAAGCAGTATTCCAAAGAAAGGCTGTACCTACACATACGTTGTCTTACACTACTTTTGCATCCTTAGTGTGTACACGTATGTGCACGCACACACACACTCACTAAAATAATAAACCATAAACCACCAGGAAGCTTTCAAAAATAAACTTAATAAATTAAGAGTAACTCAAATAAAGGCCAACAGCTTTGCATATCTTAAGTGTCACAACAACTAAAAAATAAAAAAACTAATCATGTGTTTATGAGATTGACCAGAACACCAGAGATTAAGGCCACATTTGGAAAAACTTTCTTCAGAAATGGAAAGTGTCAGATGACAAAATGGTGTGTATTATAAAATTATGTATGTATATGTATAGATATATATTACCATTGTTAATGTTAAATGTATTAGAAGAAAATACACCTCTTTTACAATATAAATTTTGTAGCAATGCATCTTAAAAACCTATTCCATTTACTTACTACTAAATATAAATTAAAATAGACATGACCTTGGTTACCTTGAGAAATATATATTTTCAATTTCTAGCCAGATCAGACAACATATAAGTTTTCAGAATTTAACACTACCTATTAAGTTGTATATTTAAAATAACACCAAATAGAAAAATTTAAGACAACACAGAACTTAAGTACCTATTAAATAGGTCATTTCTCCAAAACTCAGGCTTCCAGGCTATGGAAGATATTTTTATTGACCTCAGTTCTTTCACATTAAAGTTGTCCATATTTGCCTTAACAGACTGACATAGATCATTGTATTCTGGGCAGCAAATATGGCAAAACACTGTCCACTGCTAAAAGGGGAAGATTTTGGGCACACGATTTGAATTATCTTGATTAAAAAGAAAACACCGGGACTTCCCTGGTGGTGCAATGGTTAAGAATCCACCTGCCAATGCAGGGGACACGGGTTCGATCCCCGGCCCGGGAAGATCCCACATGCCACAGAGCAACTAAGCCCATGCACCACAACTACTGAGCCTGTGCTCTAGAGCACACAAGCCACAACTACTGAGCCCGCGTGCCACAACTACTGAGCCCACGTGCCACAACTACTGAAGCCCACGTGCCTAGAGCCCGTGCTCCGCAACAAGAGAGGCCACCACAGTGAGAAGCCCATAACGAAGAGTAGCCCCCGCTTGCCGCAACTAGAGAAAGCCTGCACGCAGCAACAAAGACCCAAATATAAGATAAATTTATAAAAAAGAAAGAAAAGAAAAAAAAATACCTTTGTCTAAATAACTAGGAGAGCCACTAAGCAAATAACATTTCTTTAGAAAAACCATGAGAAAACACTCGCAGATAAGTAGGTGGCACAAAATCCATTCTATAGCCGCCCTAAATATTCACAACTGCCAGCTCAAACATTCCAGAGACTGAATGACTTCCAAAAAGAAATAAATGCATAAAGGTCCAATATGTGAAAGGCAGATTACTGAAATGGGGCGGTGGGGGGAGATGGTAAACACTTCACTCAGGGGAAACTGGAGAATATGGGATGTGGTTGGTTTTATGGTTTAAATACTCTCTGAATCCACTTAATACTCACTCAGTTGATATTTATTCAGCATCTACCATGGGCCAGGCCCTGTGCCAACCTCAGAGGAGGCCTGTCCCAGAGCTCAGAACCTAAACACGGGGATCAGGTGCCAGCCACAGAAAGCTTTCAATAGCAAAATTTTATGGAATTTTACTCTGTCAGGTAAAAAAATTAAATAGTCGGTAATTATCACATTAAGTTATACAAGCTCTTACGTTGTCAATAAAATTCCGTATAAATATATTTTGAAACAGAAAGAGGCTACTGGTCACAAACTAAATGAGGGTATTTGGTCCAATATTCAACCTGCCAGCTAATTCACCTTTGACTACTGAAGAGTTATCCCTAAAATCCTAGTCCAGAGTTAACAGAAAGTCAACCAGGATCCCTTAATCTCTTGACACTGGAGACAAAAAGATTTGTTTTAACAAAGGTGGAGATTAAGAAAGATAATCAACTTTAGTCAGGTAAAATCCACTACTGGAATGGAAGTCTCTTGAAACCAGACCTCAACTACTATTAATACTTTAAGCAAAGGCAAGTGAGGTCTTTTTATTTGATTTGAATATAGCTGTCTTTTGTCTTTCTTTGTCAAATACTTTTTTCAGTAACTAGCCCAGAAAGTGCCAGCGTAAGGACAACAATGACAAGGGTGTTTTGTGGCATGGGCCTCCAACCAGCTGTGCAATGACTCTGCCAGCACCCTACCAGAGACCTCCCACTTTATCCCTAGTGTATGCGAGTCACTCCAATTACTCAGAGCCACAGGTGAAAACTCTCTTCCCCAGGAACATGCCACTTATCTAACCAAAATTTTCTATGCATCTACTACACGCAAGGCACAAGAGATACAAATATAAGAACACCTCCAAGAATGAGGAGTGGGGACAGACTCATGAACATAATTATTAAAAAGTGTATGCTCGGGCTTCCCTGGTGGCACAGTGGTTGAGAGTCCACCTGCCGATGCAGGGGACACGGATTCGTGCCCCGGTCCGGGAGGCTCCCACATGCCGCGGAGCGGCTGGGCCCGTGAGCCATGGCCGCTAAGCCTGCGCGTCCGGAGCCTGTGCTCCACAACGGGAGAGTCCACAACAGTGAGAGGACCGCGTACCGCGCAAAAAAAAAAAAAAAAAAGTGTATGCTCTGGGACTTCCCTGGTGGTCCAGTGGTAAAGAATCTGCCTTCCAATGCAGGGGATGCAGGTTCGATCCCTGGTCGGGGAACTAAGATCCCACATGACACGGGGCAACTAAGCCCACGCACCACAACTACTGAGCTCGCACGCCTCAACAAGCGAGCCCGCGTGCCACAAACTACAGAGCCCACGTGCCGCAACTAGAGAGAGAACACCCGCATGCCGCAGCTAAAGAGAAGCCCCTGAGCCGCAACGAAGACCCAAAGCAGCCAAAAAAAACTATAATAATAATAAAATAAATAAAATTTAAAAAGAAGGTACCTGAGATAAATTTATAACTTATTTATTGTAAAATAATGCAAAACCTTGAAACTATAAAGACTAATCCTATTTGTTCTTTGTTCCTTTGGACATCATCAGACTAAGATGCCCAACAGGTTCAGGTCACTGACCACATACCTCTCCTGATTTCACATGAACTACACCTGTCTTCAAAACCTTTCCTCTGCCATTCAGTCTCAGGGTAAAAAATTTAGCTCATCATAGGGTCAATTATTATTTGTGTTTTAACCAAAGGAAATTGCAGCAAAAAATTATTTAAATCCGTGATCTATATAATCAATTACTCCCTACCATCAAAAGGATGTTAACAGTAAAAAAATTTCTTTTTCTTTTTAGATTTGAACCCAAATTTATGTAAAGTACAAATGTTTATCTCTTTACCACTAATTCTGAGATTAAAATGAAAGAATTTGTAATGTGATTTCTTTTTTTCTATCGAGATATGACTCACATATAACATTACATTGGTTTCAGGCCTACAACATAATGATTTGATGTTCGCATATATTTTGAAATGATCACCACCATCAGTCTAGTTAACATCTGTCATCATACATAGTTACAAACTTCTTTTTTTCTTTTTTTTCTTTCGGCTGCACCACACAGCATGTGGGATTTTAGTTCCCTGACGAATGGATCGAACCCACACCCCCTGCAGTGGAAGCACGGAGTCTTAACCACTGGATGGCCAGGGAAGTCCCTAAACGTTTTTTCTTATGATGAGAACTTTTAAGATATATTCTCTTAGCAACATTCAAATACGTAATACAGTATTATTAATTATAGCCGCCATGTTACACATGACATCCCAGGACTCTTATAACTGAAGTTTGTACCTTTTGATCCCCCAAAGCCCCCGCCTCTGGCGACCACCAATCTGTTGACCACCAATCTGTTCTCCATATCTATGAGCTCAAGGTTTTTTTGTTTTGTTTTGTGTGTTTTTTAGATTCCACATAAGTGAGATCATACAGTTTATTTACTCGTGATATCTGCATTTTTATCAAGGGACAATACCCTTTCAAAACTACTGTTAACGGCTTCATAATGAGGCAAAGAGCCAATACGCTACAATGAATTACCACCAGGCTGGGAATTTGGAGTCTTGATCTGAAGTTTGCCTCCAAGTCTCTGCCCACAGGACTGAACACATCAATGTCCTTCACTTATCGCGGCCTCAAGTTTCCTCATCTGCGCGAGGGAGGTGGACTCTTCCTCTGCCATCTCAGAGGTGGAATTTCAATTTCCCGTACCCGGCTTTTGGCTTAGAGGGCTGGCTCCTAAGTACGCCTGAAACCACAGCAGGATCCTTTCCACCACCAAGACTCTACCTCTGAGGTAAGGACAGGGACCCCAGAGACTGAGAGTCTCCCTGCCTTCATGGGCAGCTAAGGCGCTGATCATTACGCCCATTCTAGATGTGAGGAGCAGCGTCCGGACCAGAACTCGGGTGTGACAGTCTGCCTGGGAATAAGGGCCAATGCTCTGTTTGGCCTCTTTGCTTTTTTTCCTCTCTAGTCAGACTGGATATTTGCATTCACTTAGTCTAATTTTGTACCCTAGGTCCAGAAATATGTTGGCCGTGGGTGTGTTTCTGTAATAGCCAAGATAAAAATATGCATGGACAGAAACCATGACTCTGGATAGGGTAGGGGCTAGCATTACTGAGAAAGAAGGTGATCCAATATCTAAGCACAAGGAATACCCTTAAGCCTTCTCATCCCACTAGCAGGTCAAATATGTGACCGCCCCCCCCCACACCCACAGATTCAAAGAATCAAATTGTACAGTAACTTCATTTTAAGACTTTAAATAAATCGTGAAAAGAAAAAGATACTGGAATTTCATTAAGCCAAAAAAAATCTGGATGTCCTACGTCGGGAATATTTTCTTGGCCTAGAATAGGAACACATGCATTTATAGACACACGATGAACATCTGGAGAAGGACCACATGCTGCCTTATGTAAGCAGCAAAGGAGAAAAAGAAGTTTGGGGTGAAGGCAACAGAATCTGGGCAAGGGAACAAATGGGGAAAGGCAAGTAATAGTAATCCACAAGGTTTACCAAAATCAAAGATGAGTTTTAGACCCGGAGCATTTAACCGTCTCCTCAATCTCGAGTTCTGCAAGTCTGCCTTGGCATCCACCATACCAGGCACTTTCAGCTCCAAGGAGTGGGATCATACTTCAAATCTTACAAGCTCTCTAGATTTTCTCAACTCCCCTGTGACCTTATCACAACCCAACTACTAGCCCCATTCAGAGGACAGGGAGGAATTGCACTTTTAAAGCAACATAAAAGGAACTCCTTCCCATTGCAGAAGATCCCGGGTGTGGAATCTGGCTGTACCAGGCGTCTTGTCGGCTGCCTCTCTGGGCAGGATCTTGGCTGCAGATCTGTACAAGGGAAGCTGCTGTTTCCTCCAGTGCCATCTGCTCACACAGAATGGATTGCTACTGCTGCCCATGGGGGACTTTTTTTCTCTCTCTCTCTGCCTCCCTCCCTCTTCCCTCCCTTTGTCATAGCTTTCCGGCAATATTCTGGTCAAGCACGACTCCAAGAACACCGAAGAGGTACACGTTCCCCAGCCTCCCGTGGATGGTAGGAGAGAGTCCTGCGAACAAAGGGAAAGAGAAGGAGGGAAACAGCTGCCGCTACCACTCTTTTTGCTGGGGCTCCCAGTGGGGTCACGTGGTCCACTGAGAAGGCCGACATGCAATCATCCTTTAACACCAGCAAGGACAACAACAACAACAACAATAATACCAGAGGGCAGTCATATGAAAAACAGTACGGACGTTCTGCAAACAATCAAAAATAGAACTACCATATGATCCAGCAATTCCACCCTGGGTATTTATCCAAAGAAAATGAAAACACCAACTTGAAGAGACTTATGTAGCCCCATGTTCACTACAGTTCAATAGCCAAGATATGGAAACAACCTAAAGGTCCATAAGTAGATGAATGGATAAAGGAAAGGTGAGAGAGAAATACATACTTACATACATACATACACACACACTCATATACACACAGACACAGACACACAGTGGAATATTACTCAGCCATAACAAAGAAGGAAATCTTGCCATTTGCCACATGGATAGACCTTCCGGGCATCATGCTAAGTGAAATAAGTCAGACAGGGACTTCCCTGGTGGTCCAGTGGTTAAGAATCCATCTTCCAATAAAGGGGATGCAGGTTCGATCCCTGTTCCAGGAACTAAGATCCCACATGCCACGGGGCAACTAAGCCTGTGCGCGCAACTGCTGAATGCCAGAGCCACAACTACAGAGCCCGTGCACCGCAACTACTGAGCCCATGTGCCACAACGGGAGAAGCCCGTGCTTTGCAACGAAGATCCCACATGCTGTAACTAAGACCCAACACAGCCAAAAATTAAATAAATAAATAAAAGTAGAGAAGGAAGTCAGAGAAAGACAAATACCATATGCTCTCTCTTATATGTGGAACCTAAAAAAAACAACAACAAAGAAAACCAACCAAGCTCATGGACACAGAGAACAGACTGGTGGTTGCCAGAGGAAGGGGGTGAGGGATGTGTAAAATGGGTAACGGGGCTCAAAAGGTATAAACTTTCAGTTGTAAAATAAGTCAGTCATGGGGAATGTAATGTACTGCATGGCAGCCACAGTTGATAATACTGTACTGCATATTGAGAAGCTGCTAAGAGAGTAGATTTTAAAAGTTCTCATCACGAGAGAGATGAGAATTAACAAAATTAATTCTGTTAACTATGTGACAGATGTTAATGAGACTTACTGTGATCTTTTCGTAAGATATACAAATATCATTATGTTGTACACCTGAAACTAATATAATGTTGTATGCCAACTATACCTCCATAAAAATAAATGAATAAAATAAAATCAGGTCAATTTAAAATAGATAGATAAGACAGACAGATAGACAGAGAGATAGACAGACAGACAGATAGATAGGGTGTAATGGGGGAAAATACCAGAGGCAACAGTCATTAAACACTTAAGTGCTGGACCAGTGGTTGTCAAACTGCTGTCAGTATCACAATTCTGGTTTTGAAATTAAAAAGTGTTTTGTACACAAAAAGGGAGAGTATTACAAATTTTTTAAACGTATGTCATTTTATGTATTTGTATGTATATAGTTAATTGCAAGGTTCTACTAATTCCTACTGTTCAAAAAATGATTAAAGATGACAATTTAGGTGATACAGACAAACTTTAAACACTTCATAAAGGACACAGTCCCCTTTCAGAGAACTGCAAAATGGGGCAGAAGGCAGGAAGCCCTTTATAGGATAAAGAATAAAGAACAAGGAAGAGACAAGAAAAAGATATCTGATTGGCTGGGGCCACATCGTCGGTCGATCTGGTTTAGGGTGAGAAGACCTAGAGCTGGCTTGGCATTTGGGGACTGGCTGACTGGATGTACCACGTTTACGGTCAAGCAGAACACTGACATGGACACGAAACTTATCTGAGTTTCGGTTTGCTGGTGTGGCACACCAAGCAGAAGCAGTTCCATCTTGGGCCTAGAAATTTATTTCAACCTTATTATGGGTCACATTAAACAAATTAAACACTGGGCCAAGCCCTACTCAAGCCACTTATATGCATTATCTCATTTGATTTTTACAACAAGGCTAACACATAGTACCATTTTTTTTTTGGGGGGGGGCCACGCCACACAGCATGTGGGATCTTAGTTCCCTCACCAGGGACCGAACCCGTGCCCGCTGCAGTGGAAGAGCAGAGTGCTAACCACTGGACCTCCAGGGAAGTCCCAGAGGTAGTACCATTATTATCCTTGGTTTATAGTTGAAGAAATGGAGATACGAAGTGCTTTAGCTTCCCAGGCGATGCATTCCCAGAGCCTGTATCTTACATGCCCGAAAGTGCTGGATTCCCTGGCCCTGCCTCCAAGCCTTTCTCCACTTCCTCAAGCAACTAGTCTCTTCCTCCCAATTCCTCCCACAGTGCCATCCTTTGTTCAGCCATCTGCCCCCTCCCCTTCTGAACTGAGAACATCTCAACTGCAGGTCTGGTCTAGATGAGTGACTTAAACTAAGCCTCAGGGAGCAAAGGATGCCTTCAAGAGGTTTTCAAAGTTGAATAAGTAAACAAATAAAAATAGAATTTTTTAAAAAGGAAGGAAAGCAAAATGTAGCAAGAAAAATAAATAAATAAACCCTGACACTTGAGGGTCTGTCCTAGGCAAAGGGAAACTAAGTCTCTTTTTTTAATAAATTTATTTTTTTTTGGCTGTGTTGGGTCTTTGTTGCTGCGCAGGGGCTTTCTCTAGTTGTGGTGAGCGGGGGCTACTCTTCGTTGCAGTGCGCGGGCTTCTCATTGCGGTGGCTTCTCTTGTTGTGGAGCACGGGCTCTAGGTACACGGGCTTCAGTAGTTGTGGCACACGAGCTCAGTAGTTGCGGCGCACAGGCTTAGTTGCTCCGTGGCAATGTGGGATCTTACCTGGACCAGGGCTTGAACTCGTGTCCCCTGCATTGGCAGGCGGATTCTTAACCACTGCGCCACCAGGGAAGTCTTGGGAAACTGACTCTTAATAATACTCTTCTCTTTCTTAGAAGTACTTGAGGGGACATAAGAAACTTTTATCTAAAATTTAATAAGATTTATAAAACACACTAAAGTTTTAAAGCATATGTCTACACTTCATTCAGGGAAAGCAATTTAATGAGGTTTTGGCTCAGCAAAGGTAGGGCTAGGATTTATCTGTGGGGTAGACGCTGAAAAGGTAAACTGCTCTGGATAAGAAAGTAACAACAGGTTTTGGATGATTGAAAGCTGGTAGATAGAAAAAGAGCAAAATTTCCAGAAGGGAGAAGAACAGGAAGGTAAACTGAACTCAAAGGTAGGAGAGGGGCAGGCAGGGCTAAAGGGGTGTGTAGGGAATGGCAGACAGGTTTTCAGACAGTGGTGTCTAATATGCCATGTCAGGACTTCCCTGGCGGTCCAGGGGTTAAGACTCCATGCTTCCACTGCAGGGGGGTCCGGGTTCGATCTCTGGTCGACTGGGGAACTAAAATCCCACAAGCTGCATGGTGTGGCCAAAAATAATAATAATATGCCATGTCAAGATGTTGCTTATGCCAGCCTCTAACCTTCATCACCCCCAAACCTTTAATACAACCACCTTAGATTAGGAGTCCTCTGGAAGAAGAAGATTAATGTCCAACAAGGAGTGAGGAATGCAGAAGATGGCAGCCCTTATGAGACTGAAAAGCAGAAGTGAAGAATTCCAGGGAAGCATGAAATCTGAAAAAGGAGTGATTAGAGAGTGGCCAGTATCGTAGATGGTGGAGTGAAATGCTGTGTACTGACCAAGCAGGTGATGGGAACCTGAGTCTTCCTAACTCAACAGATAATGCTGGAGGACCAGCCAAGTGCCACAGACCGTTCCCCAGGGTCGCCCATCACCCACACCACGACAGCACGTCTATGCCTGAGCACAGTCACTACCAGGCCACACGTCGTAATGACTCAACACTAACGACCAAGATGTGTGGTTTGCAAATCTCTTTAAAACTCAGTCCAAGCTGGCCCAGAAGCAGAAGTAATGAGGAGGAAGAGAAGAAAGCACTGGATTTCACTCTCTGACTCTGGAAGTCTTACCTCACTAACTAATCTGAAGATGAGCTGGTAAATTACCCAACAGGAAACATAAACCTCCGCCCTCCGCCCATTAAACCAAAGGATTGCTTTCAGGCTAGGACAATGTATGCCCAGTTAGTTGCCTCTATTCCAAAAGGAGTTCCTCAATAACTGAGGATGTTTCCCTTGTAAATGAAAGGGCCACTGGTTTGCTGGCCCCTCGATGAAGCTGAATTCTACACTACACTTGAGTGTGGAATATGCACTCAGGTCTCTACATCTTCTGCTAGATATGCACATACATGCAACTGAATGCTCCACCAGATATACAATTTTAGACTCAACTTAAAACTTTCACACTTTCTCCACCCACCGAATGAAAGAAGGAAAACAAAGCAGACACATATAGCTCAGCGACTGCCACAGCTGTTCTCTAAAAATTGGTTCAAAGAAGGTGACATACACTCTTTTGAGACAAGAATTTCTCATCCCTTTTTTTTTTTTAAATGCTAAGCCAGAAGATACCTGGAGTCTCTAAAAGTGATCAAATTCATGCAATAGAGCCACCTCGACACAGCAAAGCAGCACTGTCTGGCAGCAGCCAACAAAATGAAGTTATGTTTTAACTCATTCCATTTCTCAAGTATATAACTGGATTCCACTCTTTGGAACATAAAAACAAAATGAGAAAACCTGCAGGTAAATTTAAACCTAATCAAAGCCAACGAAAACTGCTATGGTGATTATTAGTTTATTTAGTTTTACATATTTTATGCAAAGCATCAACAACACCCAGTTCACGTGACCTTTTAAGAACAACCATTTCTCTTACTTTGTGCGAAAAGCAACATTGGATAAATCTGTATAAGGAAAGAAGGAAAGACTACTGCAATAGGGTGGTGCCCAGCAGATAGCTTGCCTTGCCTATGTAACATCTGGACTGTCAAGAACAATCGTTTAAAACATTCTGCAGCTTTTTTTGGCCCTTCACTGGTCACCAACTATGAAAAAGATTTGCAGGACATGTTTATAATCAGGCCTGGGGCTTCCCTTGTGGCGCAGTGGTTAAGAATCCGCCTGCCAGTGCAGGGGACAAGGGTTCCAGCCCTGGTCCAGGAAGATCCCACACACCGCAGAGCAACTAAGCCCATGTGCCACAACTACTGAGCCTGCATTCTAGAGCCCACGAGCCACAACTACTGAGCCCGTGTGCCACAACTACTGAAGCCCACGCGCCTAGAGCCTGTGCTCCACAACAAGAGAAGCCACTGCAATGAGAAGCTTGCACACCGCGACAGCTCGCCGCAACTAGAGAAAGCCCCTGCGCAGCGACCAAGACCCAATACAGCCAAGAATAAATTAATTTTTTAAAAAAAAAGCATCAGGCCTGTATAACTAAAGGCAAACTGGAGCAGAACCAGAATTACAGAAAGACTCTATCACCATGATTCAACTTCTAGAAACACCACTTCCCAACCCCCAGTGGGGTCCTGCCTTCTGTCACTTAGAACATCTCCTGCCGACTAACAGTAGTTCCAGCTCCGGCTCAGCCACCATCTGTGTTTGTCTTTCACAATCCCCACCATTGAGGAGAATCAATGTTGCAGTGCTGTTTGGTTTGGCTGGATTCCCCTAGACATAAGCTCAGTGCATGCATTTTTTATTCTCTGGGGTGTGAACTTCAGCAGTGTTTGAAGCATGACATTTGGAAACCTAAAACTGACCTTGATTACGAGATTTGGACTGGCACTCTGAGATAACGTCACAGAAATATCTATGCTGGGGAAAGTAATCCTTCCACAAGGCTCTTAGAATGCATTTCCTCCACAAAACTAACATCCCTGCAATAACTACAAACAGACATCAACACACGACACATTTGCCTGCAACCAGGGCACTCACCTTGGGCAAAAAATTGGAGAGGGTACAAGAGAAAACAAGCTCTAGTAACCAAGATAGATATTTTAATCCAGTGTTTTCAAATATCAAATTCAGGAAAAAGTCCATGATGAAAAACTATGAAAATTTTGAAGAGGATCCAACCCTGCACACAACTCATTCTCACTCACCTCACCCTAATCTCAGTCCTGTCGGATCTGGTCTTTATTTAAAATGTTGGCATTTGTTCATTTTACTGCATTACACTACTACTTACCTTGTTTATTGACTTTTTGGCACCCCTTTAAATCTTTTACTCAAGGAAAATGCCTTGCTCATCTCATCCTAGCCTCAGCCCTGCCAACTCATATTAATTCAATGCGCACAAGGAAACCCTGTGAGGTAGCTCTACCATTACACAAGAAGTTTAGGGTTAGGTTAGCGACTTTACCCAAGTTCATACAGGTAGGGTGGCCAAGTCAGATTCCAAACCCAGCTATGTGGGTCAGAGCCCAAACTCTTAAAGACTACATCTCAGAGCTTTGCATCGCTAAAATATTTAGCATAAGTGAAACTGAGCAGGACCCTGTGGGGAGCTCCTGGGCACAAAAGCCTTTCCAGGTCCCCATTTCTTATTTGCAGGATAAAGGCTTCAGCCTCCTAAACCTTCCCTGAGTTCCAAAGGGCAGGTTCAAACAGCTACTAATCAGAGAAATAGGGAATGAAGAAACAAAGGAGGCACAATCAAGAAACCACAGTGCAGGGATTAAAGCAGGATCCGGGTTCCCCCTCAAGGGATATACATAACAATATCTCTGAGTTCTTCTGCAGGAACTAAGGCCCCACACAGGTGGAAGGTGGAGGAACGTAACTTCAGGCTGAGCTCAAGATTCTTGGAGCACCGCCCTGTTACCTCACCACCAGCCAATCAGAAGGAAGTCACACACCCTGCAGCCCTCACCCCGAATTTTGCCTATAAAAACCTTTCCCCAGGGCTTCCCTGGTGGCGCAGTGGTTGAGAGTCCGCCTGCCGATGCAGGGGGCATGGGTTCGTGCCCTGGTCCGGGAGGATCCCACGTGCAGCGGGGTGGCTGGGCCCGTGAGCCATGGCCGCTGAGCCTGCGCGTCCGGAGCCTGTGCTCCGCAACGGGAGAGGCCACAACAGTGAGAGGCCCGCGTACCACAAAAAAAAAAAAAAAAACCTTTCCCCAAAAACCATCAGGAAGTTCAGGGGTTTTTGGGCACAAGCCACCCGTTCTCCATGCTTGACCCTGCAATAAAACGTTGCCTGCTCCAAACTCCGACTTCTCCGTTCATTTGGCCTCACCGTGCATCAGGCACTCCAACTCTCATTCAGTAACCTAAGTCTCTACAGTCCTGGGTTTCATAAAATAATATGTGGAAAACAATCCAAAGAAACTATAATTAATGACAATCTGGGTAAATTTAGTCATGAGTTGTTCATCGCTGATCCGTGTCCTGCAATCTTTAGACTAAGTGATTAATTCCATCTGGAATTCGTCCTGGAATCTTTCTAATTTGTCCCTAATTTTTTAGCTATTCTAACCTTCAGAAGGAGCCAAGGAAGAGAGAGGATCTCTGGACCCTCACTCAAGGACAGGACTATAGAGTTGAGTAGTCTGGAGTAGCTGGTGTCTGTACTTAGGTCTGAGATGACCCTAGTACATACTGTCAAATACTGTCAGCTTTACAAGGCTACTTGAACTACACTGTGCACTGCAGGACAATGTTCAGAAACACTCCCAAATGACATGTTCATTTAGAGTAGGATACAGAAGTAAATCTATTATAACTGTAAGCAGATAGGTTAGAAGGTCCCGGAGAAAAAGAACTAGGAATGGCTTTCTTGACATGAGAGAACCCATTTTGGCCTAAGCCATTTTGTGATCTAAGCCTTGGCCACAGTGCTTGCCCTTGAACAGGTCTCAGTAATCAATGATCTTAAGGGAACAAAGGAATGTAGGAACAGAGAAAAGGCAGTCAAACAATAGTCCAGTGATAAAGCAGAGTCCTATTTCCTCCTTAAGGGATACACAGCACGATATACATATTTGAGTTCTGCAGCAACTAAAGCCCCCATCCAGGTGGAGGACAGGGTGATGATGTTGACCCACTAGGCTTCAATCAACCAAGACTTAGACCTTTGCCCCAATTCTAAGCTGAATTCTCCTCTGCTCAAGCCCCTTCATGAATATGCATGTCCCCTTAGCTTAAAACTAAGCTAAGTTTTAATATGCTTGTCCCCTAGGCTTAAAACTTCCCCAGTTTTGCTGTTTGGGGATGCTGCTTTCAGAAAGATCCCAAATTACTTGCTGTAAAGTAATAAGAAGTCCTTCCATCTCCCATTCTTCAGCTTGGTTGGGTGTTTTGGCTTGACACCCACCAAGACGTGAACCTGGCTTTCCGGTAACATAGCTACAATGATCCTGCCACATTTAGCCAGTTGTTCGGAAGGGTGGCCATTGCAGATTAAAAGGGTCATAGTGAAATCAGGCTGCAAAAGAATCTAGAAATGGTATCATGGGAAGAATGGCTGGGGGAACTAGGGCTGTTTCTCTTGGGGGAAAAAAAAGGCAACTTAAGTCAGGGAAGCGGTGCCTAGCAACTATTTTCAATTATCTGAAGAGCTAGTGGGTTTAATTTATGTGACACCAAAAGACTGAAGCTGGATAAGTGGATGACAGTTTCAAGGAGTTGGCTTTCATATCAGTATAAGGAAAAAAAATCTTCCAACAATTAGACCTGTCCAGCAATGAAAGAGCCTGCAAGTTGGCTGTCAGCTTCTATAGAGGGGATCTAGCGCAGAATGGCCACTTGGACAGAAGGACTTAAAATCCCTTCCAATTCTAAGATGTTAAGAAATGGAACAAATAATTAAACTAATAGTCATTGTTATGCATAGTGTTTAGTTCCTAAGAACCCCAGAAAACTGAAACAAAACTATGAGCTCAATGAAAAGGTTTTGCACTTTCATCTCAATCCAAGCTGTACCCCTGATTTTTAAAAAAAAAAAACTAAGCCCACTGAAGTAATGCAAGTTGAAAATCAGTCTCCCTCTTGGAAAAACTAAATTATGTCCTGGGTTGGTATTTATAGTCACCATTTAAGAAAACTGGGAAACTATACTCATACATGCAATCAATATTTTATAGCTCTCCTGCAAACCACATGGGTTATTTTTACCAAGATCTACAGGGGTCATGTAGGAGAAAAACTACAGAAGCAGTTGTGTTAGAATTTAGGAAAACCAAGTAAAGCAAAAGTTGAATCAGATATGTCAGCTACCCTGTATATTAAAAGACCTTGAGAAAAATCTATCCAATCAGACCAATAGGTAAAGTTAGAAAACTGTCCTTTTTAATGATGACACAACTTTTAAAAAGCTATTTTACGTTAAGGGAGTCTTCCAAAAGAGGCACACACCTAACTTTAATGTAAGTATTTTTGTTTGGACAAGAATGGAAACAAGACAAGTTCAAAGGAAAACAGAAGGACAGCACAATTACTAGAGGTCGAGCCCGAGGTATGCATGACTCCAAAGCCCAACTATATTTCCTCTATGCCATGGAGCCAACCTCCGTGCCAACTACTTGCTATGCCAAACCTACATGGGTACTTCCAAATGAACTTCCCTGAGAAACATCCCATCTAACAGGATGCTATTAGAATACCTTGATTAAACAAATACTTACTGAAGTTTAAAGTCTACCTATTTGTCTGTGGATACTGTAACAACCTCTTACCTGTCTTTGGAAGTTTCACTCTAGAACCATCCAGTCCAGTTTCCAAACAGCCTGAGTGATCTATTAAAAAATGTGAATCATGTAAAGCAACTATACTCCAATAAAAACTAATTTAAAAAAAATGTGAACCAGATTGTCAATTCCATATTTAAAAACAGTGGCTTCACCTTAGATGAGGCAATGGTATCTTAGCCACAACACCAAAATCACAAGAGCAAAAGAAGAAAAGAACACAGGTAAACTGGACTTCATCAAAATTCAAAACTTTTATGCTTCCAAGGACACCATTAACAAAGTAGGACTTCCCTGGTGGCACAGTGGTTAAGAATCGCCTGCCAATGCAGGGGACACAGGTTCGAGCCCTAGTCCCGGAAGATCCCACATGCCACAAAGCTACTAAGCCCATGCACCACAACTACTGAAGCCCACGTGCCTAGAGCCCATGCTCCGCAACAAGGGAAGCCACCACAATGAGAAGCCCGCATACCGCTATGAAGAGTAGCCCCTGCTCGCCGCAACTAAGAAAGCCTGCACACAGCAACGAAGACCCAATGCAGCCAAAAAATAAATATATAAATAAATAAATTTATTTTTTAAAAAAAGAAAGTCAAAAGACAATTCACAGGGAATTCCCTGGCGGTCCGGTGATTAAGACCCGGTGCTTTCACTGACGAGGGCCCAGGTTTGATCCTTGGTCGGGGAACTAAGATCCCACAAGCCACATGGTGCGGCCCAATAAAAAACAAAAACACAAACAAAAAGATAAAGACAATTCACAGAATGGGAGACGATATATGCAAATCATGTATCTAATAAGGGACTTATAATCAAAATATATAAAGAACTCAGCAATACAGGACAAATAAGCCAATCGTAAAAACTGGTAAAGGATTTAAATAGACATTTCTCCAACGAAGACAAGACATACAAATGGTCAGAAGCACAAGAAAAGATGTTCAACGTCGTTAGTCCTTAAGGAAATGCAAATCAAAACCACAATGAGACACCACTTCACACCCACGAGGGAGGCTAAAAGAAAAAGACAATCACAAGCACTGATGAGGATGTGAAAACATTGGAAAACTCAATTCATAGGTGGTGGGACTATGAAATGATGCAGCTGCTTTAGAAAATAATTTGGCAGTTGCTCTAAATGTTAAACATAGTGTTACCACATGACTTAGCAATTCCACTGCTAGGTATACACCCAAGGGAGATGAAAACATATGTCCACACAAAAACGTGTATACTAAGGTTCACAGCAGGAAACCCAAGTGTCCCATCAGCAAATGAGAGAATAAACAAAATGTGGTACAGCCATCCAATAGAGTATTATCATGCAATAAAAAGGAATGAAGTACTGATACATATCATATTACCACATAGTTGAATCGTGAAAACATGCAAAGTTAAAGAAGCCAGCTCCAAAAAAATCACATATTGTATGAGTCCATTTATACGAAACATCAAAAAAGGCAAATGCACACAAACAGAAAGTAGATTAGTGATTATCAGGGCCTGGAGGGAGGGGGGAATGGGGAATGACTGCTAATGGGTACAGGGTTTCTTTCCGGGGTAATGAAAATGTTCTGAAATTAGATAGTGGTGATGGTTGCACAGCTCTATAAAATGTACTAAAAGGCACTGCTTTGTGAACTCTAAAAGGAGAAACTTTACTATAAGCAAGTTATATCTCAGTAAAGCTGTTATATATAAAAAGTGAACAAAAGTAACAAAAAACAACAACAAACCCCATCACTTCTCATCCAGTTATAATGAAGCCCAAACTCCTGGCCAGCCTGCAAGGCCCTAGGCCTACCTTTCCAGCCTCCTTTTCTGCCATCTCCTCCACACTCAACGGTGCTCCTGAGACACCTGCCTCCTCTCCTCTCCACTCATGGAAAGCTCACTCCTATATTACAGTCTTGTCACATGATCTTCCCTTTGCCCAAGTCTACATATACCTGGCTTCCACACGTATGTTCAGAGCTCAGCTTATACATCATCTCCTCAGAGAGCCCTCCTCCAACTTTACACTCCCAAGTGGTCTTCCCAGTCACTGTCACTGTACTATTACATTTTCTTCATGGTACTTATAAGGCATAAGGTGTACAATTTATCTTGATTATTTTTCCTTTGTTTGTCCCTCCTGCCCTAATAGGCTATCAAAACATCTGTTGAGGGGCTTCCCTGGTGGCGCAGTGGTTGAGAGTCCGCCTGCCGATGCAGAGAACGCGGTTTCTTGCCCCGATCCGGGAAGATCCCACATGCCGCGGAGAGATTGGGCCCGTGAACCATGGCCGCTGAGCCTGCGCGTCCAGAGCCTGTTCTCCGCAACGGGAGAGGCCACAACAGTGAGAGGCTCGCGTACCGCAAAAACAAACAAAACAAACAAAAAAAAAACATCTGTTGAGCTGAACTGACGCTAATGAACTTACTATTCAGATGGTGAAAGATTGTAACTGAAGTTATGAAATAGATCATCTTACAGGGAGGTATTAATAAATGCCATGTTAGAGGTACAGATGGGTATGAGAGAAATTCCAGATTAGAAAATGACATATAGCTGCAACAGCTGTGGAAAAGCTTCATGGAAGTGATGGGACTGAAAACAGACTGAGAAATTAATGGAAGTGTGAAAGGCATTATGGGAGAAAGGTACCTCTGCATAACACCCTCCCCGACCGTGTCCGTGACCAACACTTCACCCACATACACCCCACCGTGACTCATAGGACTATAACGTGGAACCGAGAACTTGAATCTTAAACCATAAATGCTTCAAGGGCACTTGTGCATGCCTCCCCCCACCTAACACAGGCATAGAAACATTTGTCAAACGACTAATAAAAAAACAAGTGCAGGTGCTATGCCAGACATCTTACCATTTTGATGAGAAGCAATTTCTGCCTCCTCACAATTACACATGGTTTCTATTTCAGACCTTTTCTGGCCCTTTATTTAGGAGAAAGGAGGAAGTGGGTCCTTTTTTAGTTTTTTTTTTTTAATGTTTTAAGGACAGAATGATAACAACAAACCACATATCTCTAGGTCACCCTTAAAGCCGAATCTCAGTGGACTTGTGGAGAACTAAGCTGCAAAGGTTCCCTGCCATTCCTGTCCCAGTGTGGCATTTCTAAGACATGAAGTGGATTTTCAGTAGTTACTGGAGTACCTGCATAGCAGCACGACATAATGGGAAGTTTAATCCCAGCCATGTGGTCCCAAGTTTGAATGCTAGCTTCTCTATTTAACTAACTGTTTAACCTAAGGTAAGTAACTCAACCTCTCTGAGGTCATTTCTTTATTTGTAAAATGATGTATTCCAACTGCCCTGTAGATGTGTGTGTAAACTAGAGAATGTGCATACGTTAGCCCCTGCAGGGCCTAGCACATGCTTGACCCACTGCAAACGTTTGTTACAGCGATCAAGTCACAAGAGTTACAGTCACAAGAATTACAAAGTGCCAGGGTCACAGGTTGCTGTGATAAAAAAAAGTGCTTTAGTACAGAAAATAGTTGATTTCTAGCTTCTTGGGAATTTGATGAGCAGGACTGACTTTGCATTATTTCAATACCATCAGTCTTTCTGGCTAAGGAAGGGATGCTTGCTGCTGGACCTGTCGTTTAACCAGTACAAGAACTCTTGGAACTTGGAGTGAGACTGTTAAAATATAACATCAGCCATCTAACTGGACTGCAGGAAGCTCTACAAATGAGACCTTTTGTACTGTGTCTTAAAGGCCAACCTGAACTAAATATCAAGTGGTGGAGGGAAAAAGGCAGAGTAATCCAAAGCCTCTACTACCTGCTTTAAAAATATATGAATAAAAATGTGTATCTATCTAGTTTGATAAAAGACAATATGTAGTTGATATTATCTGATCCACTGTGAAAGCATACTGTCTAAAACTTTACAAGAAAAACAATTTCTGAGTCTTAAATCTTCTCACAACATGGACCACACAGAGTGCTACTGAGCAGACTAGCATAATACCATGTAACAATTTACTTGGCAATTTACTTGTTACATACCATTCAACAATTTAAGAGGCAACTCTATATGCCCTTCCCAATGGGTGGATTTATAGCTAATAGTCTAGTACCCAGTTTACTAGTTTCATGATCAGTTGCCATCACGTGAGTTCCAGGAAGCCTGAGGCAGAAGACTAAAGGTTTTCTGGTACCATATGTGTATGTATCTTTTTTTTTTTTTTTTTTTTTTTTTTGCGGTACGCAGGCCTCTCACCGTTGTGGCCTCTCCCATTGCGGAGCACAGGCTCCGGACGCGCAGGCTCAGCGGCCATGGGCTCAGGAGCCCAGCCGCTCCGCGGCATGTGGGATCTTCCCGGACCGGGGCACGAACCCGCGTCCCCTGCATCGGCAGGCGGACTCTCAACCACTGCGCCACCAGGGAAGCTCTGTGTATGTATCTTAAAGGTAAGCACAAGTAATGGAAACTGGAAAAGGTGATCTGGAGCAGGTATAATAATAACCCTTTCCTTTGATGGTACGTACAGCTAAGAGATGAATTAGGTCTGAAACGATATTATACAAGGTGTGATCAAGCCACAAAAGCACACAAAAGATCCCTGTGAACCACAAACAAGCTCTAGAGGGGGAGTTCCGATTCTGTGTGGCAACAACCACCTTTCCTCACCTTGCAGATGGGCTCATTTGTCAAAACTCAGCTCAGGAGTCTCCTCCAGCTCTAAAAAGCCTTCCCAAACCCTACCCCCTCCTAAATGCCAGGTAGGCTGCCTCTTCCCTATGTCCCCAGGACCTACAAACGCTCATCTTGCTCCCTTTCACGACTTCATACTTGTTTGCCTGACTGCCTCTCCCAATAAACTTAGCAGCTCCTTCAGGGAATAGACCTTGTCTCCCCTCTTTCTGTCCCATAAGCCAACACTGCTTGGCACTCAAACATTTGTTGGAAGACATATTTACAGGACATTCAGCCCAGCCTGCTTTGTATACTGAAAGACTATAAATAACCTACCCTCCCATCAACAGGGGACTGGTTAAACCAGCCATTCTCAAAGTATGGTCCAAGGATCCCTGAGGGTCCATGAGACCCTTCCAGGAGTCTGTGAGTTCCCCCTTTAACGACATATCTGGGTGAAGACACATATTCTTCCAATACTTTAACCAAAACAAAATAGCACACCGCCTGAGTGAAGAACCAGATGTGAGAATCCAGCATTCTTCTATTAAGCCAAACTTAAGAGATTTGCAAACACTCATAACAAAACTACTCTTTCTCATTGCGTATGTTCTGGAAAATAGTTATGTTTTTATAGACATATGTTAACATGTAATGGGTTTATTATTGTTAGCTTTAATGAATTAGTAAATATTTTTAAATTTTCTCAGTTTTAATTTCTAATACAGTTAGTATCTACGGGGAGAACCTGTATAAAAAAAGGCTCTTTAGGGACTTCCCTGGTGGTCCAGTGGTTGAGAATCTGCCTGCCAATGCAGGGGACACGGGTTCGAGCCCTGGTCTGGGAGGATCCCACACGCCGCGGAGCAACTAGGCCCGTGAGCCACAACTACTGAGCCTGCGCGTCTGGAGCCTGTGCTCCACAACAAGAGAGGCCACGACAGTGAGAGGCCCGCACACCGTGATAAAGAGTGGCCCCCGCTTGCCACAACTGGAGAAAGCCCTCGGACAGAAACGAAGACCCAACACAGCAAAAATAAATAAATTAATAAACTCCTACCCCCAACAACAACAAAAAAAGGCTCTTTGGGGTTCTCAGTGATTTTTATATGTTAAAAGGTCCGGAGACCAAAACACCTGAGAATGGTTGGCTAAAGAAACAATGGTACAGTTGTACAATAAGAGTATGCATCCAGCCTTTTTTTTTAAAGAATGTGGTAGGTTGATAAGTGCTAGTAGAAACCAACGTCGAAGCTATACTTCAGTTTTAAAAAAAAGAAGGCAAAACAAAGTATACATGTGTACATTTTTTTTAAAAGAGGCACCACTATACATACATGAGATATATGTATACACAAATTCTTTGGATGAACATCCAAGAAAAGTAAAAATGTAGGTATCCCTGAGGACAGTAACTGGGGAACCAGAGGGCAGGATGGGAGAGAGATCTTCCACTCCACTCCTAGTGTATTTGAAAATTTTACCATCTGCATGTATTACCTTTTCAAAAAATCAAGAGTGGAATAAAAATTATATTGAAATAGTACAAAGCATTAAACTCACATTAAAGAACAGACTTCAATGACACTGTAAAATATTAAATGATACATTGTGAAATAAAACAAGCAATTTTTAAAATAGTAATACCTAATATATTCTTGAAAAACAGTCTGGAAGATATACTGCATATAAAAAGTATTAACAGTATTTTTTCCTCCCAGTTAGTGTGATTACAAGTTTATTGCTTCCTGATCTTTCTTGGATTTCTAAACCTTTGATAACTTAATACAAACTATTTCTATAATCAGAAAAACAAGGAAAGAGTTTAAATACATAGGTACAGAGAATTCCCCGGTGGTACGGTGGTTAGGGCTCCACGCTTTCACTGCTGAGAGCCCGGGGTTCAATCCCTGGTTGGGGAACTAAGATGCCACAAGCCATGCGGCATGGCTGGAAAAAAAAAAAAAACCATAGGTACAAATGTATGTGTATCTATGTCTGTACTTAAATAAAATATTTAGTAAGCCAAAAATTACATGAATATAGTAGTAGCACCTATTACATACCTTTACACCAAAACCTTGTCTGGATGTTTGTAAGCTAAGTTTAAAACTCTTGTGGGACTTCCCTGGCAGTCCAGTGGTTAAGATTTCACCTTCCAATGCAGGGGGTGCAGGTTTGATCCCTGGTCAGGGAGCTAAGTTCCCACATGCCTGGGGCCAAAAAACCAAAACATAAAACAGAAGCAGTATTGTACCCAACCTCTCATTACCCTATGGTTTAAAAACTATTCTGGGGACTTCCCTGGTGGCACAGTGGTTAAGACTCTGCACTCCCAATGCAGGAGCCTGGGTTCGATACCTGGTCAGGGAACTAGATCCCACATGCATGCCACAACTAAAAATTTGCATGCCACAACTAAGGGGCTGGCGAGCTACAACGAAGGGGCTGGTGAGCTGCAACTAAGGAGCCTGCGAGCCGCAATTGCCACACCTAGGACCCAGTGAAACTAAACAAATAAAATATATTTTTTAAAAAACTATTCTGATCCAGTCATTTTATTCCCAGTAACCTATCCCAAGGAGAGGATATCTGCTCAATGGTTTACATACAATGATGTTCATAAGAGCATTACTAAACAGCAAATAACCCAAGTGTTCCATACCACACTGGTTAGGCAGACTCTAGTTCAACCCTAAGGTACATCTGACACAGAGGCTCAGGCCAAAATCCTAGGACTCACTGTGCACTGTTTTGCCTCCATCACCCCTCGGAGCCAACTCATGCCTTCCAGTCAGCCCTGCCTTCATACACACCCTAAATCCCTTCATTTCTCACCGCCACCGCCCAGTCCAAGCCACGGTCCACTCTCTTCATCCACCTGGTACCACTCTTGCCACCTCACACAGAACCCCAAGTCAACTTTTAGAAGGTCAGTCCACTCGTGCTGCTGTCCTATAAAACCCTTCAATAGCTTTCCAGTGCCTTTAAAGTCCAATCTTTCCCAGGACCCTCAAGGCTCCACATGACTTCCTTCCACACCCCCCTTGCTCACCAGGCACCAATCATATTCACTGTCTCTCTGTTCCTCAAACAAGCTGTGCTAGTCTCACCTTAGGGCCTTCAAACTTGCTGTCCCTTCTCCCTGGAACACTCCACTCCTGGATCATTGTATGCTCATCCCTGCGGTTACTCACCTCCCAGAGAGGCACTCCCTAATCACACAACTTAGGGTAATCACCTTAGCCTCATCACTAACTCATCACCCTTTCATTTCCTTCATAACAGGCACCTCTATCAAATACTATGCTGCTTATTCCATATGTGCTATCTCCTGTCTCCTCAATTTCTGCATCCCCTCACCTTGCTGTGGACTCTCACCTCTAAGAACAAAGGGAGGGACTTCCCTGGTGGCGCAGGGGTTAAGAATACATCTGCCGATGCAGGGGACACAGGTTTGAGCCCTGGTCTGGGAAGATCCCACATGTCACAGAGCAACTAAGCCCGTGAGCCACAACTTCTGAGCCTGTGCTCTAGAGCCCATGAGCCACAACTTCTGAGCCTACGAGCCACAACTACTGAAGCCCGCATGCCTAGAGCCCGTGATCTGCAATAAGAGAAGCCACGACAATGAGAAGCCCGCACACTGCAATGAAGAGTAGCCCCTGCTCGCTGCAACTAGAAGAAAGCCTGCATGCAGCAACGAAGACCCAACACTGACAAAAAAAGAAGAAAAAAAAGAACAAAGGGATATCTGAGTACTCAAAAGATACTCAAAAAAATATCTGCTGAACAGACTATAATACAGAAATTTTAAATGTTTTTGAAGAAGAGTTAAGAACACAGGAAAATGCTTACAATACATATCTAAGTGGGAGGGGGAACGGTTACCAACTAATAGGACACCAAGTTTGTTGGGGGTAGTGGGGCAAATACACAGAAAAGAAAAAAAGTAAAATAACTTCTGTTGGAATTTCCAAGTGTTGGGGTGGAATTGTGGGTAATTTTCACTTGCCTTTTCAGTTTCTTCCACAGCTTCACATTTTCCAAATTTTCTACAAGGCGTGACTTTGATCAGAAAAAGCTACTTTAAAAAATGACCACACCGGAAGGATGCTCAGATTCAGCTGTGAATGTGACAAAGTCAGTCTTACTGTCATGGGCCACCTTATTCAAGTCAAATAGTTCTCCCGAAGTACACGTGAAAACCCTCAGACAAAGAAACCAGAAAAAGTAGGGGGATGTGGAAGTGGACCTGTAGACTGGACAGAGGCCTCCAAGCTGGTCAGACCCTTGACCTGGGCTACATTCCGAGTCTCACCAAGCTAGGGGAGAAAAAAAAAGGAATATACCATACTCCAGATATTGCAGAATAAGCCAAGACTTTGTATGATCTACAAAAAGATGAACTATTTAAAGTTGTTTTAGATACATTGTTGAACATCAGTCTCTTTAATACTTCTCCAATTCTCAGAAGTTTTCATTCTTACATAAGAAAAGACACACATTTATACTTAATGAGTATAAAAAAACAAAAAACCCCTAAGCCCTCTGAACTAGGTCATCTTTTCAGAGGAGAGGCTCAGCCCATTGACTAATTTGAAATGCCAGTCCCATCTGCAAACCTCAGCAAGAGCTGCAGTTAATATTAAGAGCAGAAACAGGTTTGTTCTTGAACATCTTTTCTCAAGTCCAGGATGCTTCCAAATGGAAACTTTCCAATTTTCCTGCACTTGAGATAGTAGATCCAGTATAATCCTTAAAACAGGATTCTCACACCCTTCAGAAGGAAGTTTCAGTCACCCATCACTCAACAAAAGAAGGTACCACTAAATATAAATTTTAATGGAACTCACTACTGAGTGCCAGCTCTGTGTGTTCCTGTGTGTGCGCATGCACTCGCACGCACACACAGGCTCATGCATATGTCTGCAAACAACACACGCACGCACACATAGAGAAAAGCTAATATTCTTTTTTTTTAATAAATGTATTTATTTTTGGCTGCTTTGGGTCTTCGTTGCTGTGCGGGCTTTCTCTAGTTGCACTGAGCAGGGGCTACTCTTCGTTGCGGTGCGCGGGCTTCTCACTGCAGTGGCTTCTCTTGTTGAGGAGCACCAGCTCTAGGCACACGGGCTTCAGTAGCTGTGGCAGGCACGCTCAGTAGCTGTGGTGCACGGGTTTAGCTGCTCCGCGGCATGAGGGATCTTCCTAGACCAGGGCTCAAACCCATGTCCCCTGCATTGGCAGGCGGATTCTTAACCACTGCGCCACCAGGGAAGCCCCAAGGAAAGCTAATATTCTTTATGACAGACTGTAGGACCCTGCTTCTAGCAGCCTAAGAGAACTCTCCCATCTATTTACTCACTCACTTGCTAAAGAAAATGTAAGCCAAAAACTTGGGGGTGGGTCTTCAAATAAGGTATTTGATGTCTCAGCCTGCACTACTCCAGGCAGACTAGGCAAAGCCAACGGGTGACATCTATCATGAGGCTAATCTCAGATCCACAGTAAATACAAACTTTTACCATAAATCATAGAGCTAATTAAGCAAAATGGACTTGATCACTAGAGGCTGTTTGATCCTTTCTGGGAAAAAATGTAGATAGAATCCGTGACCCATGCCTTCATCAGACTTGTTGAACTCCTTTTATGCATTAGGCAATTTGTCAGATCCCTGTCCTTTAAGACTCTCAGTGGAAACTGGAACATGGTAAAGGTAGAAAAAATATCACTCTAGTCCCCAGCCCCTAGAACACTGATATATATAGCAGGTACTCAGTAAGTCTCTACTGGATAAATCAGAAGGCATTTGCTGCACTGCATCATAACTGTGTGTGACTGCAGCAACAGAATCCACAGGCTATGTGCAGAGGAAAGAGACGAATTCTGCCAGGGCAGGTGAGGGAAGACTGCCCAAAAGCAATGAGTAGCCAGCCCTTCCCTGGAGAAGCCACCAGGGAGTGGCTGCAGGAAAACCTCGTGGACAGGAGTATGCCCCAATCCAGGCTGCAGCAGATGGCCTGAGCTACTTTCCAACTTAAATTCCTACTAAGGTTTTATTTCCTGGGGTTTTGCTGTGCTTCATCATCTCCTTCAAACCTTCAGCTATAAAGGGGTACCTACAGAGGGATCCTTGTGCTTCTCTACCAGGAAATTAGGGAAAAGCAAACAGCAGCTAACAGAAAAAATAAATGCTGTGGAATGTTTTCTTATTTACCAGGCAATGAGCCGGTAAGACTCTTAGACCTTCTGAGAGAGAAAAAATAATCTGAGAACACCCTCCAAGTCCACTAGAAACAGGCCACTTTCAAAACGAATCACTGTCCTTTATTCCTCCTCTTCTTCTTCTTTCCCTGATAAAGCTTTTTAATTGTTCATGCATAAACTACGTGATTCCCAACAGAAAAAGATAATTTAAACATTGCAGAGTCACTTCTTACTCCAGGGAGAAACACTGGGAGGGAAGTGAAAGCATTTGAAAGAGAATGGAAACTAAAATTCAGAACAAAGGAAAGTTAAAATGAACAAAATAAAGGAAAACAGCAAGTGGAAAGTTTTCAAAACCCCTAAAAAAGTGCAGAAATCAACTACTTCCCATCATATTCTCTTTAAAAATGGAAAGAGCCACTAATCCAGAACCAGGATGGATGGTGTGAAGCCCTTCATGCCAGAAGAAACAAGTTACCAAGTCAGTTGCTATAGAGAATGCAGAAAAATGGGCTCCCACCCAGCAGTTTCCTCCCCTCATTATGCCTACCACGAGAAGCCCCACCTGACCACAAAACCCTTGGGTAGAGAGCCAGCCTTCCCTCTCACAGAGTTCTCACCCCTGCCCAAACTGCATTCCAAACACGGAAGGAATAAAATGCATTTGAATGTGGTATTAAAATTAAAATAGACCCAATCGTGGTAACAATACCCACAAGAGAAAATTCCAGGTGCAATCTGGTACACAGAACTCGGACTTGTGTATGTTGAGGGTGGGTGACAGGATTCTTGAAGATCAAAATAAAAGCTTGCTTTTTTACAACCTGCTTAAGAGATAATGAATAAAACTCCGCCTTTGAGATACATCTTAATTCCCCGCTTTCAGGCTTTCTGTTTTCCAGCACCGTCTTCCACCTACCTCACCAAACTAATCTGTGCTTCTGTAATGAAGATCCCTGGATAATTAGCCCATAATAGGCTATAACCACCTAGGACACTGATGAGAACAGAAGCCACAGTGAAGCACCCCGTCTGCAATAACAAGTTTTCATAAAGGAGTTGCTAATCGTGAGCATCTGCATCCCAGAAGGGCCATGTATATATACCTCGCAGGAGCACCACAGCTCCCTCTCGCCTTTGAACGCCAATTCATTATGAACTGGTGTGAACGTGGGGTGGGAGGAGAGGGGAGAAGGGCCGTACTGAAAGGCTAAGCGAGCAGGAGATCTATAGCCCCCAATTCACCACGCAAGCCAAAGGAGGCATTCTCAAGAAGCCATTTCCAGGGAAGCTGGATTCAAAATGTCATTTATCAGAACGAGTCTCCTTGTCTCCTAACGGCCAGGCCCCGGCTTGGAGAGGAGGGGGGAGTGAGTGGTGAGAGTTTACCTTAGAAGGCGGCAGGGAACAGACAGGCCTTTCAAAGCCACCCAGGGCTCTGCCCAGAGGTCCCAGGCGGAGCGGAGGGTCTGGAGCAGCGCGCGGCTGCGAGCCCCGCGGCGCCACAGGTTCCCCAGCGCGCGGCCCCGCCCGACTCCCACAGGTGGGCGGCGCTCGGCCCGGGGGGCTCGGGCGAGAGGAGGGAACGCTTCGGGTCACCAGGGACGCGGTAGACGGGGTAGGAGGCGGCCGAGGGACGGGGATGGCTTGGCCTTAAGGAAGCTGGGCGAGAGGGAAGCTCGGGGCTTTCAGATGCCTGGATCTCGCTCCTCAGCTGGGTGGTAACCGGCTTCTCGCCACGGCAAAAGCAGCCCGCGCGGAGAGAGGGGCCGCGTGCACCTCCCACCCTCCTCCCAACTAGCCTCGGCCTCCTCCCTGGCGCGGTTAAGCCGCACGGCAGCGGGCCACCGGCTGCATGCGCCCCGGCACGTAGGAGCCTGCACTACCACACGCGGGCGGGGGAAGGGCGCCCGGGGACCAAAGAGACCCGGCCTCTCGCCGGCCCTTTGCCTTTGCCTCCCAGCCTCACCCGATCCCGCGTCGGCTCACCCCGCCCCTCGCCTCCGCACGTCCTCACCCGTGTTGGCCTTGATGTTCTCCCGCAAGAAGTGGCCGCTGGAGAGATGCTGGAGGCCAAAGTTCTCGGCGATCCTCTGACACACGGTGCCCTTGCCCGAGCCGGGCGGCCCAAGGATGACTGCGCGCAGGAGTTTGGAAGCCATTGCCTTGGCGAGGAGGGGGAAGCCGAACTGGCAACCCGGACAGCGGCCTCGAAGAAGCCCTGGGAACTTTGCTTCTTCTGCCTCAGTCTCTGACACCCTGAGCTCGCGCGGGGACTTGCCGCCGCCCCTGCAGGGGAAAGAGAGACTTTTGAGACAACCCCTCGCCTCCGCCCCGCGCCGGGGCGGCTAGAAGGCGGAGTAAGCGCCACGCTACACCTCCCCGCCCTCCTCGCCCCACGCTGCGATTTTAGCGAACGCCCGAGCGCCCGCCCCTGGCGGGGGCAGCCGTCGGGGGCTCGGGGGTCCACCCGGCCCGCCCCACCTCGATCCCTTCCTAAACCTCGCGCCCCACGCCCCGTCCGAGGAGGGAGTAGGGCATCCCCACGCCAGCCTCCCCCGAGTGGGGGGGCCGGGCTAGGCGGTGACTCCAGGCGCGCCTCCAGTCGCCCACGCCCCGGGAGAACTGGAGGCTGAGCCCCAACCCGGGTCCCCGCACGTGGGCACCGTTTGGTCCGCGCCTCGGCCCCTCCCGGCGGCTGTCACCTCCCGGGGAGTCGCAGCGGCTGCCGCCCGCGCGGACGGCCCAGCGCCCACCTCCGCCGAGGGCTGACGGATGCGCTCTCCGCTGTAAGGAGCCGGAGTTCGGCGCCTCTCCACCCGGAGCAGTCAAATAAACACACACCTCCGCCGGGACGCGGCGCTCCGCAAGGCTTCCAGCCCTGATCCCGCTGGGCGGTGCCGCCTCCGCCCGCCCCCATTCGGAGCCCCGGCCGGCCGCGCGGGACTCGCGCCTTACGTAAGCGGGGAGAACGGCTCCGCGCTAGCCGCCTATCAGTCCGCCCGCGCCTCTCCCCGCCTCGTAGCTCCGCTCCCACCCGCCTCCCCGGCCCACTTGCTCCCCAAGACCCCGTGGGGCCCGCGGGAGGTGGAAGAGGCAAGGAACAAAAACCCCCTTTTGCGGTCGCCTGGGGACCCGGTCTCCTGTGGAGAGGAAGGAAAAACACAACATGTTGAGCGCCTACTGTGCGTCAAGTTCGAGGCTAGTTGATTTCCTTCAGCAACAACCGTTCCAAGTAGGGTATGCGCAAGGGAGGAGAGTAGGCTTGGAGTATGGCTATTCATTCATTGATTCATTCATTCAGCAAATGTTTTTTGAGCCCCTACTATGTGCCAGGCACTGTTTTAGTCCCTCAGCATATAGCTGCGAACCAGAGAGAGAATCCTCCCCCGGTGGAAGTTACATTCCAGCGGGATTTTTTTTTTTTTTTTTTTTTTTGCGGTACGCGGGCCTCTCACTGTTACGGCCTCTCCCGTTGCGGAGCACAGGCTCCGGACGCGCAGGCTCAGCGGACCTGGCTCACGGGCCTAGACGCTCCGCGGCATGTGGGATCCTCCCGGACCAGGGCACGAACCCGTGTCCCCTGCATCGGCAGGCGAACTCTCAACCACTGCGCCACCAGGGAAGCCCCAGCGGGAATTTTGAACTCTCATCTGCCGGACTCCAAAGCCCAGGTTCCTTGGGTTAGGAGGAAAAGGTGGGGCGGGAACGGGGGAGATCATCCAGCCCTCAGGATCTTGCAGCCGACTGGTTCCAGGACTTCAGCAGCCAGGACTTTGGCACTACGTTTACAACTCACTAAGTCCCGGTGGGTGCTATCTCCTCCCTCGCCTCCCAGGCATAACCAAATATCCCAATCCATATTCTCTGAAATCTGTTCCCACACCACACACAGCTTTCATTTCCCACTCAGAGTTAGCGTGATAACCGCCTGCCCACAAGTCTCCGGCTTCCGCCAATCCATGCGTAATGCAGCTGCCAGAGATACTGCTAAAGTGCAAATCAATTTCCATTATTTCCCCACCTCAGATATTATCGTCCCTTCAACATAAAGCAAAAAATCGACAGCAGGGGCACACAGGTGCCTTCCATACACCTTTGCATCCCACCGGCTCTGGTCCTCTGCCCTCCTTCCGCAGGCCTCCAGCCTCCCGCCTTTGGGAAATCCACTGCAGGGTTCTGAGTGTGCCCAACTCGTGGCTCACAGACTCGGAGGGACAGTGTGGAGAAGTGCCTTCTCTAGACTCCTGGCTGCTCTGTCTGTGTTGGACTGGGGGTGGGGAAGCCTGATGGTATCCCAGGTCCCAGCCCTTCTCCTCCACACACTGATGGCCAGACAGCACCTGTCTCTGGCTACCTGGGAGCACACCCAGGCTGCCAACCCCAGGCCAGTGTTTGTTCCATACGTTCATCCCCCTGTCTGAAATATCTCAGTGTTCTGTGGATCTCGGGGGGTTGTTACACTGAGCCCCTTCAGTCCTCCTGGGAACAAAGAGGGAGAAGAATTTCTGGGGGTTTGGACGTGATGACAAATCTCCACTGTTCTTCCTGCCATGTGATGTATAGTATATAGCAGATACTTTACAGTCATTCTCAAACCTGAGCATGCATCAGAATGACTCGGAAGACTTGTTAAAACAGAGTGCTGAGCTCCACCTCCACCGTCTCTGACTCTGTGGTTCTGAGGTGGGCATTTCTAACAAGTTCCCAGGTAGTGCTAGGGCTGCTGATCTGGAAAGCACACTGAAAACCACTGCTCTTGGGAAATGAGCATTGAGACAGGGGAGCTGTGCGGTCTCATTCCTCTGCCTGCTGTGGGACCTTTGGCCGTTAACTTCTCTTTCTAAATTGAGGAGATTGGATTTAGCACAAGGTCCCCTTGCATTTACCAAGAATTGATTCTGTAAGTTCCCACAGGAAAGAGAGCTTCTAGCCCCTGCAAACTAGATGTAGATAGCCTACCTTGCCCTCTCACCCAGTTCTGCCTGGTTTTGAAATATCTTCACCAATATCACCTTATGGTGTCATGCAGCCATATTAGCCGCTCACATGGTCCTAGGACTTGGTCCTTTAAGAGTTTAGGAACATATATTATGAAACAAAAGAGGAGTTGCGACATAGTAAACTTAGAGAAGCCCAGCTGAGATTAGAACCTAACATTTCAAGAGCCCTGAATGGACCTTCCTTGTGCACAGCCGTCCTCAGTCCCACAACTCAGCTACTGATTGGAAGCCGTAGAATTGGAAGAAATGGGTTTTGCAATCAAAGGACACCCCAGGATTAAACTGCAATGGCACCATTCACTAACTGCAAGCCTCTTGATCTCTGTGAGTCTTAGTTTGCTTATCTGTAAAAGGGAGATAGGACTTATCTCACAGGCTTATGATAAGGCTTAAATGAAGTAATGTATAAGAGAATTTAGCACAGGACTGGGCATATAATAAATATTTATTCATGAACATCACCATGATTAACCATGGAACAATTATTTAGCCTCTCTGATCTCAGTTCCTGAGTTATGAGCTAGTATGACAAAGTACCTAACAGACTCCCTAGCCCTTGGAAGGGCCATAATGGTAGCTATTCTTATCACAAACGCTCATGTAATCAGCTTCTTCCTATTTCCTTTGCCTAGGGTTTTAAACCCATTTATAATATGTATCACAGTCTACAGAATAATACACATCTATGTGTTAGTCCATAGACAAACAGTAAACTCTGAGGGCTAAGGCCAAATTGAATTCATTTTTCTACTTTCGAAAATCTACAGCATTTTGCCCATAGTAAGTACTCTGTAAATGTTGGCAAATCTCCCTCCCCATCCTGACACACTCACCATCAAGCCATGTTGCCTCTCTGCCGCTTCACATAATATAAAGTCAACATTTGTTCACACTTTACACCTTCCTTCATCAGATTCTCACAAGCTTGCAAAGAAGTTCATGTAGAGATTCTTCTTCCTATTTTACAGATGAGAATACTAAGGTTCTGAGAGATTAGGTGAACTTCCCAAGGTCACAGAGCTAGTTGGTGGTATTGCAGGGACTCAAACCCAGATTTTCTCATTCCAGGCGTAGTGCTCTTATTTACTAAACTTCCGTCACTTCCATACTACTTTCACAATTTTGCCATAACCTTGTGCCACCTTGGTTCTAATCTGCTTATCATGTTTCTTTATATCGACTCAATTTGTTTAAATAATTTATTTGGAAAAGAAACTGTATATAACTCACTAACCATAAATAAAAGGATACACTAAAATAAATGCAAGAAAAATAAAGTTACCAAATTCCAGATGAAATCTACCTCTTGAGTTTCTGAGCTTAACCTTTGTTTAAAAAAAAAAAGTAAGTGTGTTGTTTACCAAGTGTTAGCTAAAACAAAAAACAAAAATAAAGACGTGCAGCATGTAAATGAGACTTTCTGTTTGTCTCTAAACATAGAGCTCAAAATAGAAAGGGGGACTTCCCTGGTGGTCCAGTGGCTAAGTCTCCACGCTCCCAATGCAGGGGGCCCAGGTTCGATCCCTGGTCAGGGAACTAGATCCCACGTGCTGCAATATCCCACATGCCACAACTGAAGATCCCGCACGTGGCAATGAAGATGCCACGTGCTGCAACTAAGACCCGGCACAGACAAATAAATATATAAATATTTTAAAATATATTTTAAAAATAGGATTAGAAAGGAAATACTTTCTTAACATTTAGTTTATTATTATCTAAAGCCAGATCCATGTACCACCTAGAATCAGCTCTAGCTCCACATCAAATTATCTCTTGCTTCATCAGGGATGCTTTCACATACTTCAAAGTGTACCCTTGAAATGTAATTTAATATAACCTCACCAGGATTTTTTCAAATGATGTGACCACTTCAACCATAGTTTACAGATATTATGCTGCTCTCACTTCAAACATTAACCCCCATGCCCCCACCCCATCCCCATTCTTCACACTATCATTCTCCATCACTGTCTTTCTATCATCATTTCAGGCATACTTCTGCTGTATTTAATATAGACCATAGGCACAGGGATATCAGCTCAGTGCTTTGTGACCGCCTGGAGGGGTGGGATAGGGAGGGTGGGAGGGAGGGAGATGCAAGAGGGAAGAGATATGGGAACATATGTATATGTATAACTGATTCACTTTGTTATAGAGCAGAAACTAACACACCATTGTAAAGCAATTATACTCCAATAAAGATGTTAAATAAATAAATAAATAAATATAGACCGTAGGTTCCTTGAACATAGTTGTTACGCGAAAACTGGGTTTGCCTCTTGGTGGGTGTCGAGTCAACAGACACAACCAAGCCAAAGATTGGGAGAAGGAAGGATTTATTATTACTTACAGCAAGTTAGAAGAACACCAGAGATCTTTCCCAGAGCAGTGTCTCCCCAAACAGCCAAACTGGGAAAGTTTTAAGCTAAGGGTACATGCATATTCAAGAAGGGTCTTGAGTAAAGTAGAATTCAGCATAAAATTGGGGCAAATGTCCAGAGAGTCCAAGTCTTAGTTGACTGAAGTAAGAAGAGTCAACATCAACATCATCATCCTGTCCTACACCTGGGTGGGGGTCTTAATTCCTGCAGAAGTCAAAGATATATTATTATGTATATCCCTTAAGGAGGAACTGGAACTCTGCTTTGTCACTGCACTATCCTTTGACTGCCTCTTCTCTGTTCCTGCATTCCTTTGTTCCCTTAAGATCATTAATTACCAACACCTGTTCAAGGGTGAGCATCGTAAACTCATTTTGGCTAGGCTTCGGCCAAAATGAGTTCACTTGTGTCAAGAAAGCCATTCCTGGTTCTCTTTCTCCAGGGACCCTCCCCCCCAATCTATCTGCTTACAAGGTGGCTTCATCTTGTATATCGTGGCCTCCACAGAGTTAGGTATCGATTCCAGACATAGTAAATATCACTGAATGACTGACTCACAGCTGAACGAAGAGTGGATAAAGTCTCTGGACAGACAGAAGAAAGGCTAGTGACTTGGAAATGGCAAGGTTCGGAAAAGAAAGATGTAAAATAATGGAAGAAGGGACAAGATATCAGCCCCAGAGTGCCTGACTCCTTTCTCCCTGTAGGCACTTACGAAATATTTAAGACACCAAAAGATTGTGTAAAAGGGAAGAACAAAATCTGACTCTATGTTGGATCTGTTTCTTTTACTTTAACTTTTGCTCTCCGTTGCTTTTTGTTTCTATAATCGCTAAAAGGATGCTGCCTATAGTTTTTTTTTTAACATCTTTATTGGAGTATAATTGCTTTACAATGGTGTGTTAGTTTCTGCTTTATAACAAAGTGAATCAGTTATACATACACATATGTTCCCATATCTCTTCCCTCTTGCATCTCCCTCCCTCCCACCCTCCCTATCCCACCCCTCTAGGTTGTCACAAAACACCGAGCTGATCTCCCTGTGCTATGTGGCTGCTTCCCACTAGCTATCTACTTTACGTTTGGTAGTGTATATATGTCCATGCCACTCTCTCACTTTGTCACAGCTTACCCTGCCCCCTCCCCACATCCTCAAGTCCATTCTCTAGTAGGTCTGTGTCTTTATTCCCATCTTGCCCCTAGGTTCTTCATGACCCTTTTTTTTTTCCTTAGATTCCATATATATGTGATGGACCTAGAGTCTGTCATACAGAGTGAAGTAAATCAGAAAGAGAAAAACAAATACCGTATGCTAACACATATATGTGGAATCTGTCTATAGCTTTAAGCATACAAAATGGCCTGCTTTGGGGAACCTGCCCCTCTGCCTGAATGTTAAACTAAAGTGCCTTTGTTCAGCTCTCAGGGAAACATTCTGACCCTGTCCACCTGTGAATGGCTGTAAGAAAGAAGAAATTAACACATCCCCTCCCTGAGACTGACCAAACCAGGAGATATTTTGCAAGACTTCTGGCCTTTTTACTTTTACTTTACCTCCTCACCTCCTCCCCCTCTCTGTTCTATAAAAGAAACTATCATCCAGACCCTGATAAGATGGTACTCTAGGACGCTAGTCTGCCATCTTCTCAGATGCCCGGCTTTCTGAATAAAGTCACTACTCCTTGCCTCAACACCTCGTCTCCCGATTTATTGGCCTGTCATGTGGCGAGTAGAGTGAGCTTGTACTCAGTAACAACTGTATTGAGAGAAGAATAAATGGTGAGGACTAACATGGCATTATGTGTGACAGTAGCACATTCTTACAAGTGAAAGAATCATCTTATCTCCAAATTTTACTAGTTAACATGGTTATTAACCTATAACATCTTAACAGTTATTGAAAAGAGGCAGCAGCATTTTTTTTACAAGCTTGCTCTCAGATGAAAAAAAAAAAAAAGTTCCCAAGAAGTTAAGAAAAAGAACTGGGAGGAAAGAAATCAACATTCTTCATGTTTACCTGGCGTGACCCATTATTCTCCATGAGCAAAAGACTACTTACAAATTGCTCCTGGAATAACAGTCTATGATAGAGGTGCTTCCTCGGGAGATGAAGGTATTGAACTCCCACCCTAGGTTTTTTCACTGTGAAACACTAAAAAGCAAGGTAACAATCTGTTAAGCTCTACCCTCCAAATGTAGTGATATAATGATGATATCTTGCTCAGAACTTTTCTCTGATTTGCACATCTGGTAGTGGGGATGAACAAACTGTGTCATTCTCACTCTTCACGCCACCTTCCTAACCACAATCACTCCTTCTTAGAGTTGCCTTGGAATTAGTAGGCAAGTCTCTACTTTGGATGCCTTTGACTGTGTCTTTCCTCTGTTTCAATTTGACTGCCAGGGCGAGTGCAACTTTCTTCCTTCTCCAACTGGATGAAGGGACTGGAACTGAACACTGAGTTTATTCCACCCAAGTATTGCTCATCAGGTTCGATGGGTAAAGGGGATCCTGCTTGTGGGAGCCTTCTGAGTTTGGTCTTCTGATATGGGCAGTATAGACTATAATTAACATTTATTGAGTATTTGCTATGTGCCAGTGTTTTTCTCTCTCTCTCTCTCTCTCTCTCTGTGTGTGTGTGTGTGTGTGTGTGTGTGTGTGTGTGTGTGTGTGTGTGTGTATATAAAATTATATTATATTATTATGTTATATATAATATTAATTCTTGTCACAGCCCTATGTCATAAGTGCCTATTATTTTGTGTCCATTTTATAGACCTTAAACCTGGAGCAAGACATCTGGTAACTTGCCTGAGGTCCCACAGACATAAGTGGAAGGTTAAGGACATAAATCAAGCATTCTGACTCCACAGACAGTGCTCTTTAATCACTATGCTATGCTGATTCGGAAGTAACACTGTTATCTTTTTATTTTATAGATGAAGAAACTAAGACACTAAGAGGTTAGGTAATTTATCCCCCAGTGTCACTGAGCCAGAGCTGGGATTTGAACCCAGGCATCAGAGTCAAGGAACATAACCACTACCCAGTCTCCCCAGTACTTGAGTGAAGAAGGTCCTAAGACTATCAGGAGGGCCTTGCACCAGACTGCTGCTCTGTAGAGAAATACTAACAGCAAGGAGAAAGTCACTTATGTTCAACCTGGCTTTACTTGCTAAACAGCTAGGTGAGGCCAGCAGGGTCCTATGAAAGGTTCTTCCCACTAGGCCCTCCGTCTCAAGAATCTCTGCAGGTTTTAACTTACATCCTTCCTGAACCTGCCAGTTCATCTGTCAGCCTCCCGCTGCCAGCCTGTTGCCAAATCATTGCTGTGCCCCAGATCTTGCTGCCAGACCCCTTTGACTGGAGCTTGGCTCACTGTGGATCTGGCTCTCAAATGGCATTCTCACTTTGTTCTCCACCCCATAACCACAGGCCAGCCTACCAACTCCAGAGTCAAGTTCTAGCTGCCCTCCTCTGCCACCACTGCCACCTCTATACCACACCAATTCAAACTTGGCTCCCAGCTCTCCAGCCTCCGTCATAGACCCCCCCAACTGTGTGAGATGTCACTACAGACCACTCATTCTGAGTGACAAACCAAATGGGTAGAAATTGAGTATAATTGAAAAGGTGTGGTAAAGAAAATATTTGCAAACAATGGGACTGACAAGGGGCTCATTTCCAAAATATACAAACAGCTCATACAACTCAATATCAAAACAGCAAACAACCCAATCAAAAAATGGGCCGAACACCTAAATAGACATTTCTCCACAGAAGACCCACAGATGGCCACCAGGTGCATGTAAAGATGCTCAATATCGCTAATTATTAGAGAAATGCAAATCAAAAGTACAGTGAGGTATCACCTCACACCGTTCAGAGTGGCCATCGTCAAAAGGTCTACACGGGACTTCCCTGGTGGCGCAGCGGTTAAGAATCCACCTGCCAATGCAGCGGACACGGGTTCCAGCCCTGGTCCAGGAAGATCCCACATGCTATAGATCAACTAAGCCCATGCGCCACAACTACTGAGCCCACGCGCCACAACTACTGAAGCCCACACGCCTAGAGCCCATGCTCCCAACAAGAGAAGCCACTGCAATGAGAAGCCCGCGCGCCGCAACGAAGAGTAGCCCCCGCTCACAGCAACTAGAGAAAGCCCGCGTGGAAACAAAGACCCAATGCAGCCCAAAATAAATAAATAAATAAAAATTTTAAAAGGTCTACAAACAGTAAATGCTGGAGAGGGTGTGGAGAAAAGGGAACACTCTTGCACTGTTGGTGGGAATGTAAATTAGTGCAGCCACCATGGAGAACAGTGTGGAGGTTCCTTAAAAAACTAAAAATAGGCAATTCCCTGGCGGTCCAGTGATTAGAACTCCGTGCTCTCATGGCTGAGGGCCCATGTTCAATCCCTGGTCAGGGAACTAAGATCTCACAAGCTGTGGGGCACGGCCAAAAAACAAAAGAACACTAAAAATAGAGCTACCCTATGATCCAGCGATCCCACTCCTGGGCAAACACCTGAAAAAGATGAAAAAATCTAATTTGAAAAGATACATGCACCCCAATGTTCATAGTGGAATTATTTACAGTAGCCAAGACATGCAAGCAACTTAAGTGCCCATTAACAGATGAATGGATAAAGAAGATGTGGTATATATATACAATGGAATATTACTCAACCATAAAAGAATGAAATCTTGCCATTTGCAGCAACATGGATGGACCTAGAGAATATCATATTAACTGAAGTAAGTCAGACAGAGAAAGACAAATATTATATAACATCACTGGAATCTAAAAAATAATACAAATGAATTTATTTACAAAACAGAAACAGTCCCACAGACATAGAAAACAAACTTATGGTTACCAAAGAGGAAATGGGGGTGGATAAATTAAGAGTATGGTGTTAACAAATACACACTACTATACATAAAATAGATTAACAAAAAGGATCTACTGTATAGTGCAGGGAACTATATTCAGTATCTTGTAATAACCTGTAATGGAAAAGAATCTGAAAAAATATATATATATATAAAACTGAATCACTTTGCTGTACACCTGAAACACAATACTGTATATCAACTGTACTTCAACTTTTTTTAAAGTGTCTTGTTGTAGAGTTGCACAGAAGACCCAGAGGCGAAACAAAGATCAGAAATTTGATGACCAGTTATAAGACTGATTAAATAAGGCTTTCCAAGTGAATTCCAACTATACAAAGGCAATATAGCACAAGAGTTAAGAGGATGGACCCTAGAGACAGACTGGCAAGTTCAATCATTGGCTCTACCACTTATAGATGTGTGACTTTAGCAGTTCCTTAATCTGTACTTCATTTTTTCCACCTGAAAAATGGGAAAATAATAGTTCCTATCTCATAGGATTGTTTTGAGCTTAAATTAGTACATGTAAAGACTTTGAACAATGCCTGGCATATACTAAGGACTATATAAGTGTAAGTTTCATTATTATTTGTTCTTCAACCACCACAAAGCTCATTGTGCTTCATGACACTATAGGCAGGTTCTTGGAAGAATTAAGCCTGCCAGACAAATTTATTCCACTACCAGAGCTGTCTCCCGAGGACCTGCACGTTGCTCGTGGAATTTGTTTTCACATAAAGACTTTCATATATTTGAAGACAGCCATACTGTCCCACCTGTGGCTTCTCTTCCTCGAGCTGAATATTCTGAATTACTCAACCATTCCTTATGTAATACGGTATCTTGCTGGAGACTAGCACACCAGTGTGTCTTTTGCTGTTCAAGCAAGAAATACCAGAGAAATAGACTCACAGACATAGAAAACAAATTTATAGTTACCAAAGGGGTTAGCAGAGGTAAGGGGGGGAGAGATAAATGGGCAGTTTGGGATTAACCTATACACACTACTATATATAAAATGGATAAGCAATGACCTACTGTATAGCACAGAGAACTATACTTAATGTCCTGTAACAACCTATAATGGGAAAGAATCTGAAAAATAATATATATACATAAATAACTGAATCACTTTGTTGTGCACTTGAAAGTAACACAACATTGTAAATTAACTATACTTCAATTAAAAAAAAAACAGAAATTTCTCCAGTTCATCCTCAAAAGATTTATATGTAGGTAACATATAGAATGTTCCCTTCTTAATGAAATATTAATAATAATAACAATGACAGCTAATATATATTAAATATTACTATGCCTTGTATGAGACCTCATTTTGAACCATGTAAATCCCTGGGGGTTCTTAGATGATCCACAGAGGACCCCCAAAGAAGATGATACAGGACTTCCTACACGGTAGATTATATAACTGTCCATGAAGTATTCTGATTTCCCATCATGAAATAGCCCTCCTCATTTTGCCATCTCAGGCCATGTGATTTACTTTAGCAAATATTTGCAATTGCTTTAAGAGTCAGGGTTCCCCTTGTCCATCTCCTCTTGGCCAAAATGGTCAGCAAATGGTGTGTGTTCCAGAGTAAAGCTGACTCCATCTCCCTAGAAAAGAATGAAATGTGATTGGCATGTAACAGGAGCAAGAAATAAATTTTTAATTTTGTAAGTCACCAAGATTTTTTAGGGTTTTTTTGTTTGTTTGTTACTTTGTTTTCCAGTGACACTCCCACCCTCATTATCAAGGTTTTCAGAGCCAGGACAGAGGAGATTGCAATGGGATATCGACAGCCCCTTCTCTCCTGACCATTAGACCCACAGGATTACTCTAGCCAGGGGCAGAGGTCTGAATCCCTGCCTTTTGGGAAACCTGGCCCCTACCCCACCTCCCTCACTCAAGTGTCCCTAAGGCCTCAGGCCAAGCCAGATCCCAGGGCTGAGCCAGCGGGTGTGACAATACCCAGTCCTCAGACAGCTCTCTTGGGGCCCCAGGAGCACTGCCCGTGTGGATGGGCCCTCCTGAGCATCCTTCCTGATTTGAAGTATAGGTCCCTGGAGACCACAGGGGTGGGACTGGTCCCCAAGATTATGGAGAACATGACATCACCAAAGAGGCTGGCCCCCCTTCCCAGCAGGTTGGATGACACATTGGGAAGATATGAGCCTGGGATCTCCTAGGAGCGACAGGGGAGCCACGTGGCACAGTGAGACTCCCAGGGTCGGTGGGCAGCCAGGGACTGGGGGTTCCAGGGTCACGTCTTCTTGGCACGATCTGCTGCGTCCAAGGCAGCCATGTTGCAGGCGGCTGTGATCAGGTGGTGATCCAGAGGCACATTCGGAAAAGACCCACAAAGCCAGCTAAAGGTCCCTGAGAGATCACAGGGGTGGGACTGGTCCCCAGGATTACAGAGAACATGACGGAGGAGAAGGCAGTAGAAGGGCTCATTTCCAGCACCCAGGATAAATAGAGAAGGTCTGGAGGTATAGTAGATGCAAAGCACTGGATTTCCAGACAGGTTAATCATCTTGTGACTTTCACTGCCTCGGACCACAGAACTGTGGAGGTGCAGCCAGTGGCTGGCCACATCCAAGCTCACGTTGAGCTGGAAGAGAAGGGTGGCGTGAGGGTACAGTAGGGCCAGGTTGACCAGCAGACACATTGTGGAGCAGCAGTCTGCCCGCATGTCCAGCATGGCCCCAAACCCGGTCCCTTGATTAAGGACTCGAGCAGCGTGTCCATCAAAAGCGTCCAGAAATCCACTGAGCAGGTAGAAGGAGGAGGCCGTGAGGGGGCAGCAGAGCATGAAGTAGAAAGAAATGGTGGTGAAGACAATCTGTGCATAACCGATGAGGTTAGGCGCAGACAGGAAGATATTTTCGCCTGGCACCGGAGGTCCCCTGGCCGCCCTGGGCCTTATCTGGAGGTGTCGGCTGTGTCCCACCCCGGGCACAAGGCTCACCCTCCAGCCCGGCGCATTGGCCATGCCCACTGCACGCAGGTCCCCGCTGCCCCAGTCGGGTCCCAGATGTTAAAGCTCGCTGCCAGCCAGAGCATGGGCCAACCCAGCTGTGCGTGGAGCAGAGGTCATTTACTATCACAGCATAAAGTAGCCTATCTTGACTGTTACATCCTCAGCCTTGGATGCCGAATGTTGTATAGAAGTCTTATTGATTAGATACTTATATAATGTGATTCAGAATCCCTTTACCTCCCTGGATCTTTGTGGATAAATACATTCTTTCTAAGAGGAGACACACAGCAACGTACAAGACATTCCCTGTGTAGTCTGATGAATGCTCCCTTGTTCTGGACACTATATCTCTTCTATAGCAGGATAACATCTTCCCCTATATCACCCCATGATCCTTCTCCCTTTTCATGCAACAGCTGAGGAATGTTATGCCCATCATCTTAAGAGAGGTAATGCAGCAGAAAGAGAGAAGCCAAGAGTCTTTTCTTGGCTTGAGTTTGGGGCTAGGGCCCCAGAAGAAGTGGAAAAAAATGCTTGTGCTTAGTAAATACAATTGATTTGGAAGTCTGCAAATGGTAGAAAGCTTTCTGCTTCCCATATCCTGAAATTGGAAAAATCCCCTGGGTTAGGAAGATGAGAGAGTCAGAGGAGAATTTAAGTGAAAATGATTTCCTGGAAAGAAGGGGTTACCTGACTACCTGTTTACTTCTCAGGACTGAGCCCAGCAGGATGAAAGAGACAACAGAGACTGGGACGATCCAAAGGCAGGGAAGATGTGTATCCACTTCCCCAGGTAGGACCTAGAGAAATGGCAAAACCCCAGAGTGAAGTGCATCACAGAATGAATCTTGCCCACAAGCAGGTCTTGTTCGGCAAGCACAGGGTTTTTAAACAATGTGATTTTGAATGACTTTGAGTGGAGCATGCCCTTCCTAGGTTCACCAGTCCTCACTCCCTATTATCTTGTTCCTGGTCTACTATACTGACTTTCCCCTATAGGCACTGAGTTTATTTATGTATTTTTTTTAATTTTTAAAATTTATTTACTTATTTATTTATTTTTTGGCTGAGTTGGGTCTTCGTTGCTGTGCGTGGGCTTTCTCTAGTTGCAGTGAGCGGGGGCTACTCTTTGTTGCGGTGCACGGGCTTCTCATTGCGGTGGCTTCTCTTATGTTGCAGAGCACAGGCTCTAGGCACGTGGGCTGCAGTAGTTGTGGCTCACGGGCTCTAGAGTGCAGGCTCATGTGGCACACGAGCTTAGTTGCTCCGCGGCATGCGGGATCTTCCCGGACCAGGGCTCGAACCCCTGTCCTCTGCATTGGCGGGCGGATTCTTGACCACTGCGCCACCAGGGAAGTCCCCAGGCATTGGGTTTAAAATCCCTGACTAGGGGCTTCCCTGGTGGCGCAGTGGTTGAGAGTCCGCCTGCCGATGCAGGGGACGCGGGTTCGTGCCCCGGTCCGGGAAGATCCCACATGCCGCGAAGCGGCTGGGCCCGTGAGCCATGGCCGCTGAGCCTGTGCGTCCGGAGCCTGTGCTCCGCAATGGGAGAGGCCACAACAGTGAGAGGCCCGTGTACCGCAAAAAAAATAATAATAATAAATAAAAATATAAAATCCCTGACTAGACAGACAGACGTGAAAATACTCCACACAGTTCCCAACATGCCTCAGCAGAGTATTTCTGTTTACTCAAAAGAGAGTGGTGCGAGAGGAAGAGAAAGAGGACGGGTCAGCTGTGGTTGAAAACCAGATGTAAACACGAGAATTCCCAGGCAGTCCAGTGGTTAGGACACTGCACTCTCAGTGCTGAGGGCCCAGGGGTTCAATCCCTGGTCTGAGAACTAAGATCCCACCAAAAAAAAAAAAAAAAAAAAAAAAACAAGAATAGGGGTGGATGGGTGACAACTAGACCAGGATGCTTCCTCGAAGTTATGGCGCTTCCAAAGTCCCACTCTCCACCAAAACTGCGGCAAAGCATAGCAACACTGAATTGACTGAGATGAAGCTTTTACAACCTAGGTATAAGCTAGGGTTGGGTTAGACATTGTGTTTGACTCCCTAGTAGCTATTCCCTCTCTCTCTAATTGAGGACCAGCAATGAAACTTGAGAAACTGATCCTGACTCAAGTGATATACCTGATTGGTACAAGGGCATTTCAGTTGCCCCCTGCCATTAATTAATTCAAGAATGATAAGTGACCCAATTCTGAGCAATTATGAGTTAAAGCAATTTATGGAAGTTTCTGGGAAAGTTTAGAGTCAGCAATGGGAGCCAATCTATCTTTCTTTGAAACAAGACATCTTTGTAGCCCAACTGCTGTTGAGAGCCACCCTGCAGTCATGAGGGGGACCAGAATGAGTTTGAAGCCAACAGCATGAATGACAGAGCAGAAAGATGAAAAGAATTTGGTCCTTGATGACGTAATTCAACCAATAGACCAACCCTGAATTCTTCCCTACTTTTGGATGTCCTCTTACATTGGCCAATAAATTCTTTATTGTTTAAGTCAATTTGAGTTATATTTTCTATTGCCCACAGTTAAAGCATCCTGACATAGATTCATAATAAATATTAATTTTAGTCAGAGAAAAATTTAAAAGTACAATTTTCACATCATAGTTGAAGCACTAAGATTCGTTTTGTTAAAATTTCACATTATCTAAAATTGAAGTTGGGACTTCCCTGGTGGCGCAGTGGTTAAGAATCCACCTGCCAATGCAGGGGACACAGGTTCGAGCCCTGGTCCAGGAAGCTCCCAGATGCCACAGAGCAACTAAACCCATGAGCCACAACTACTGAGCCTGCACTCTAGAGCCTGCAAGCCACAACTACTGAGCCCACCTGCCACAACTACTGAAGCTCTCACACCTAGAGCCCATGTTCCACAACAAGAGAAGCCACTGCAATGAGAAGCCCATGCACTGCAACAAAGAGCAGCCCCCACTCGCCACAACTAGAGAAAGCCCACATGCAGCAACGAAGACCCAACGCAGCCAAAAAAAGAAATTAAATTTATAAATAAATAATAAATAAATTTGAAGTTGCTCTTTTCACAAACCCAGTAAGTATTAACTTATGTAAAGCGTTGAAGATATACATATTTTTTAATTGTTCATGGATAATCACTGGAAACTAGACAATTTCCACTCTCTACTTCTGCCTCATTCATTCATTTAACAGCATTTATTGAGTGCCAACTGCATGCCAGGCACTTAATACAATAATGGTCAAAAGAGTCCCATTTTCATTGACTTACAGATTATTGGATACAAGGAATTCAGGTTCAGAAGTGGTTTAAATATCTCTGCCAGGAAACCTCTAAATGAAAGAAAGAGATATGGGTTAAATTCTTAGATGAAGGAAAATTCAACAAGGAAGTCAGCTCCAAACACTAGCTAAAATAGACTCCAGGTTGAATTGGTGGTGGAATCAAAAATCTCAGGCTAGGATTTCCCTGGTGGTCCAGTGGTTAAGACTCCGAGCTTCCACTGCAGGAGGTGTGGGTTCCATCCCTGGTTGGGAAAGTTCCCCATGCCACAGGGTGCGGTCAAGGGAAAAACAAAATCTCAGGGGAGTTTTTTTGTTTTTTTTAAATAAATTTATTTATTTAATTTATTTTTATTTTTGTCTGTGTTGGGTCTTCGTTGCTGCGCACGGGCTTTCTCTAGTTGTGGCAAGCAGGGGTTAATCTTTGTTGCAGTGCGCGGGCTTCTCATTGCGGTGGATTCTCTTGTTGTGGAGCACAGGCTCTAGGCTCGCGGGCTCAGTAGTTGTGGCATGTGGGCTCAGTAGTTGTGGCTCGTGGGCTCTAGAGCGCAGGCTCGGTAGTTGTGGCACACGGGCTTAGCTGCTCCGCGGCATGTGGGATCTTCCCAGGCAGGGTTTGAACCCGTGTCCCCTGCACTGGCAGGCAGATTCTTAGCCACCGCACCACCAGGGAAGCCCCTCAGGGGAGTTTTAAATGGCAGAATCCTAAAAATGCCTTGTCTTAAAGTAGACCATATCTCAGGTTATATTCAAGGCTTTTCTCCAATTGGATCCAGCATACATCCTTTTCCTTTCTTCCTCAACATAGATACGTATAAATAAGCCACTATTCGTTTTATTCATTCAACAAACATTACTGAGTTCCTACTTTATTCCAGCTTCTAGGCTAGGTGTTGGGGATACAGAGTTGAATAGGGACCCTACCTTTCATAAAAGTTAAGACCAATGGAGGAGCCAGACATATAACAACAACAAAAACAAAACAAAGCAAAAACAAAAAATTAGAAAAGAACGGGGTCCAGTATCAAAGGGACCTTAGTTAGAAACCAGGATCCACAATTTAAAAGATAGGTGCTATGGATCCATTGTTTACCCTTAATTCCTTTATATCCAAAAGGGGAATAATAATAATAATAATAGCTATATCATAAGTTATTTTTGATGATTAAATGCTTTCTGAAAAAAATCATATATCAAGCACAGACTAAGCACTCAATAAATATTAGCTATTACTACTACTCATTAAACGCTATGATTCAAGCACTGTTCTAGATGTTTGTGATATATCAGTGAATAAAACAGACAAAAATCTCTGTCCTTGTGTAGCTGACATTACTATTTTCATGCAATATAATACATATAATGAAATACATATAATGAAAGCTCACTGTTGTATCCTTAGAATCTGACCTTCTTAACTTGGGATTCTCCCAGATCCTGAGTAAAGGAATTGGGCGTAAGTCTTTTTTTGAGAGGTGATCCTGGAAAGCATGGTAAGGGAGAGAAGCAAAAAAGGGAAAGAGAAAAAAGCCTGATACATGAATTAGTGAATCACCTTGAAGGCAACTGGAGCTCATCCTCACAGGGACTTTTTGAATGACTGTGTAGAACACAGCTCAGAACTGTCCTGGGATGTTAGTCCACCAGCTTGTTTTCATTGGTAGAAGGTTGCTCCTGAGGCGTCCCTCAAGCAGAAAAACACAGGAAGCCATCTGCATGATAGGAATTGTCTGCCGGTGATCTCATGGGAGGGTTAAGGGGATATGGGTGAGGGACAACAGCTCTGCTATACTAATAAAATTAATATTTTATTATAAATGCATCTCTTACTAAGATAAATTATACTTTAAAAAATTACCTCATATAAATGTTACTGCTACGTTGAGATAATGTTCAGCATTAATTCCACTCTATTTTCCGTTTTATAGACATAAGTGTTAAGAAAACTTTTCCACACAAATCAGAGGATGGGAATAGAGTTTTGTTGCAGCAAATATCATTTTCAGTTCTTTGAACTCCTTCCAAGTTATATTCCAAAAACTGCAGAATGATCTATCATTAAAATGCATTTTATCTATTAGCTGAAACTCGATTCTTCCCTCAATTCTGTTGCAAGCAAAGAATTAGAAGATACCTGACTTGCAAAAGCATTTGTTATCCAGTTGGGAAAGCCAATGACTTTCTGGATTTCTGGGAAGTTTATCAAAAGGGCTTTCTCAAGAATTATCAAACAATTATTAAATCAGACTTGTTACTTTTCCACCTAGAGGCATTTTGATTGACCTGGTATGTTCAGAAAGGTGTAGAAAATGAAAATACCATTAATTTCAAAATACCTTAGGTAACAAAAATTTTGACAAGGAATTTTTCTCGCTTAAACAGTGTGATTTAAATATATTTTATTCAAAAATCTTGGTGCTGTATTTTTAGCTCATGGAAATATCTGCCTAACATCTAACTGGAAAAGTCAGCCCTCACTGTCAAACCAACCAGCCAAATCAGATTGTTTTTCTGTCAGAAAAGATCTGACTACATTTTTCTATCCAAATAAATACATTAAGACACATCCTCATGACAACCATCTCACTTCTGAATTCAAAGAGAGAGGATCTTGCTGAGAAATTTGTTCCTGAATGAAATAAAGTATATAAAGTGCCATTCAGTTTTTGAATTTTTTTTTTTTTTTTTTTTTTTTTTTTGTGGTACATGGGCCTCTCACTGTTGTGGCCTCTCCCGTTGCGGAGCACAGGCTCCGGAAGCGCAGGCTCAGCGGCCATAGCTCACGGGCCCAGCCGCTCTGCGTCATGTGGGATCCTCCCGGACCGGGGCACGAACCTGTGTCCCCTGCATTGGCAGGTGGACTCTCAACCACTGCACCACCAGGGAAGCCCAGTTTTTGAATTTTTGATCAATACTCCCCACCCCTCCCCCACCCCCATTTGTTTGTTTGTTGTCACAAGACTGTAAGAAGTGATAGATTCTTTTTTGACCATGCCGCAAGGCATGCAGGATCTTAGTTCCCCTGACCAGGGGTCGAAACCATGTCCCCTGCAGTGGAAGTGCGGAGTTCTAACCACTGGACCGCCAGGGAATTTCCAGAAGTGATAGATTCTTTGACAATAGTCAGGGGACGGAAAGGTTGAGGTTGTTAAATTAAAAATGCCATCATGTCCCTACTCTACAGTGTAACTGGATTCAAAACATCTAACAGGGGCCAAAATAGTCCATCCCAGAGGCCACATTTCCTTCTTCACAGGATGTGGCATAAGTTGAGAAAAAACACAAGCCCGACTTTGGGTGCAGGCAACCTGGATTAGAAGACGCTTAGTCTACCCTAGTATTTTAAATAGTCTCTTTGGAGGCCTGGAGGATTTTACACCCAGTGCAAGTTATCATAATAAGATGGGGACAACTATGTCTTTTTATTTTATCAAATGGGATAAAGATGATTATGCATGGGGAGTTGGGAATAGAAAACCTGCATAACACCTCAATACTCATCATTTCCTCAGATAAATCCTTTCTAGCAGAATTACTTATGGAAACCAAGATCCAGAAACGAATTCCCTTAACACTATCTGTATTGTCAGATTTCTTGGAAAGTCCTTGTATCTGCCTTTGAAAACTATTAGATTTATACCGTTTACATCATTTGATCCTCATAACAGCTCTGTGAGTTTGGTACTTAAGAAAGCTATTAATATGACTCTCACTTAACAGATGAGGAAACTAAGGTGCAGAAACATCACACCAATTACCTAAAGTCACTTGAACCCAGCTGAATCAACACCCTGGGTTCATTTAGCAGAGACCCCTGCTTCTGCTCCAACCAAGTGGACAAACACACCACCACAGCACCACTGTTTCCTACCAGGGAGGCCTCTACTGCTCCTCTCTGCCCCCTCATAGGATACTGGACTAAATGACACTCAGGTTTCTGCCAGTTTCTCATTGAGACTCAATTATCATGTTTTAGCTCTGATTCAAGCTAATTTTTCTCCAACATTTTATTAAGAAAAAGTTTGAAAACATCTAAATTGAAAACTTTTATACACCCACCTGTATACCTAGATTCTACCATTAATATTTTACCGTATCAGCCAGACTTTTTTTTTTTTTTTTTGCGGTACGTGGGCCTCTCACTGTTGTGGCCTCCCCCATTGCAGGAGCGCAGGCTCAGCGGCCATGGCTCACGGGCCCAGCCGCTCTGCGGCATGTGGGATCTTCCCGGACCAGGGCACGAACCCGCGTCCCTTGCATCGGCAGGCGGACTCTCAACCACTGCGCCACCGGGGAAGCCCTGGACTTTTTTTTTTTTTTTTTTTTCAATACGCGGGCCTCTCACTGTTGTGGCCTTTTCCGTTGCGGAGCACAGGCTCCAGACGCGCAGGCTCAGCGGCCATGGCTCACAGGCCCAGCCGCTCCGTGGCATGCGGGATCTTCCCGGACCGGGGCAGGAACCCGTGTCCCCTGCATCAGCAGGCGGACTCTCAACCACTGCGCCACCAGGGAAGCCCTGGACTTATTTTTTAAACAAATCTTTGGCAGCTTACATTTCCCCCTTGTATAAAACAGGAAAATACCATTGTACCTTCATCCAAAACGTTTTCAAGGAGTAAGGCTTCTGACCCACAGAAAACTAGGAAGATAAATTTTCTCAGCTCCACTGGTTCAGGTCATTCATTCAGTTCAGTACTAAACTTGAAAGTACATTAGAAACACCTGGGGAGTTTTTAAAACATAGCAGTGCCCCAGCCCTCTCCCTGATCAGTCAAGTCAGAATCACTGGAAGTAGGTACCTGTTTTAGCATTCAATTAGCCAACAGGTAATTAATGAGTACCAACCATGTGTCAGACACCATCTGAGGCATCAGAGTGAACAAGGAAAGTCCCTGCCATCATGGCACTGCATCCTCTTGCCTGCCCACCAAATTCCTTTCTGCACATTGTGTCTCAGCCCCTTCCATCTAACTCTCCTTCCCTCGCTTCAGATCTTTGCTCAGATCCCGGAATATTCTACTTCCTCTTCTCTAACTAGGACACACCTACTTATGCCTCAAGGTCCAGTTTGCATGACGCCTCCTCTGGAGTTTCGCTCGGCCCTAGAGCTCGCTCCTTCTCAGGAGTCCTACAGCTGGCTTTTCATATCATCATTATGGTAGGATACAGCTCATTGTGCAAGGGTTTCTGGTTTCACCCGTGGGACTCTGCGTGCTGTGAAGAGGCAGAGACTACTGTATTTGACCTGATATGCTCATCATGTAGGAAAGCGCCTGTAACACGGCACCATTTCAAAATTTAAAACAGGCAAACAAACAGAAGGCCAGTGTCGATACTGTATCGAACCTAAGGCAATCACCACCTCCATGTATGGCACGTTTCCTGAGACTTATTCTGAGTTCCTTCCTTACGACTTGTTTGATGCTCTCTTTTATCCAAAGGGACAGAAGCTAGACTTTGCAGTGGACGCACCGGATAATGAAGAGCTCTGGAGGCTTACAAATTGTGTTCTTGGATTTTTCTACATCCCCCATTGAAAAATCTTTCAAACTCCTGCCCCCACCAATGGAATTTGTAAAGGGGAATGTCCGGGAGAAGACAGGCCATGAAAGAGTCCACTCGGTTAGACAGAAATAGTCGAGCACGCAGGCTTTGAAGTCTGATGGAACAGAGGACTTCACCCTACTATTTGACTAGGCAGTTTACTTAACCTCTCTGAACCTCAGTTTCTTTACCTGTAAAATGCAGACCAATATTCTCTCCCCCATTCTCTCCACATCAGCCTCAAGCTTCATGAAGAATCACATTAATAGGTAAATTTTACTGAGTGTTTACTGTGTGACAGGCACGTTGCCAGCTCCTTTACAATGCAAAACAGCGACCCTCTGAGGTACTGTTATGATCCATGTTTTGCAGGTCATGAAACTGAGACAAATTAAATAAGTTGTCAATGATTATACAGCGAGTAAAGAGTGGATTCAAATCCAGACAATCTGGCTCCAAAAGCCCACTCTTATCCATGTTCTAGGGACCTTGTTTACCTTATTCAGCCCCTGTCTGCAGGTCCTAGAATAGTGACAGACACGTGGGTGCTAAAAATAACTGTTGAATGAATCAATCAATACCTTCTTGAAGCATTGTTGTAAGGAGGAAGGAAGTTCTATTTATTTATTATCTACCCTGTTCCATGCTCTTTTATGTGTCTTATTTCACTTAATCCTCCTACAAGGATTGCATACACAGAGGAGGAAACTGAACAGAGGTAAAGTGACTCGCCCAAGGACACACAACTGACAAACAGCCTCTATGCCTCCTCACAGCAAAGCTTCTGTGCTCTTATCTCTATACCTGTGGTCTTTAAGTATTTTTATTCACCTTGTACCTTTTCTGTTCACATCTAGAAGTTTTATCATTAGTTGAAGTAATTCCAAAGGCTGTAATTTCCTATTTTTAAAATGTCTGGTACTACTACCACAATTTGCAAATCAGGGCAATACGCCTGATGCAATAAAAAGAAAAGGAAAAAGCTACAACCGTTAAAAGATCTCAGGAATGTACATCTAATTGACACTACATCGCATTAGTCATTAATTGTCCTTTGTGCCAACTGACTACGACAGCCCTAAACAAGAAGGGTTTCCTCTTTAAGCCGCAGTAACTTTTCTGACTGTGGATGATGGTCATTAATTATTCCTTTTGTGGCAGATTTCTGTAGTTCCTCTAATGCATTTGGGACGACTGTCTCAAAGTAATCCGCAACTTTCCTGACAACTCCTTGTTCTCTCTCCTGCTAAAACTGTAACCCTTTTATGCCAAGCGCTTAGAACCTTCTGCTACCATATCCACTACTTCTACCACTACGTTCATATCCATAAGCACCACCATAGAGAATGCTCCCCTTTGTTGGTCTATAATTTGACTGCTGTTGTCCATTATAATTTCCAAAATCATAGTTCCCACCACCACCATAGTTACCACTGCCAAAATTTTCTCCTTCATTGCAGCCATTATATACTCCACCACGGCCACCATATCCTCCACCTTGGTTTCCACATCCTGGTCCACTCCCCCCTCCATTACCATCTGCCATAGTTGCCACCATCACCTACAAGTCTCCATATCTACCATTATGCCCTTCATAACTACCTGTGCTGCCACCACTTCTATTATCATAGTTGCCTCCCCTGAAATTACCACCATAGCTGAAGTTCCTCCATGACCCCTAAAGTTGCCACATCCTCTCCATGACCTCTTTGTAATCCAGCAGACTGTGCTTCTTGTTAAGAAAAAGCCTTTTTCACTTCAAAATTATGCTCATTAATAGTGTAGTCTTGGGCTTCCCTGGTGGTTCAGTGGTTGAGATTCTGCCAGCTGATGCAGGAGAGACGAGTTCGTGCCCCAGTCCGGGAGGATCCCACATGCCGCTGAGCAGCTGGGCCCGTGAGCCATGGCTGCTGAGCCTGCGCGTCCGGAGCCTGTGCTCTGCAACAGGAGAGGCCACAGCAGTGAGAGGCCTGCGTACCGCAAAAAAAAAAAAAAAAAAAAAAATAGTGTAGTCTTGGGACTTCCCTGGTGGCTCAGTGGAATCTGCCTGCCAATGCAGGGGACACGGGTTCAAGCCCTAGTCCGGGAAGATTCCACATGCTGTGGAGCAACTAAGCCTGTGCGCCACAACTACTGAGCCTGTGCTCCAGAGCCCGCAAGCCACAACTACTGAAGCCCGCACGCCTAGAGCCCGTGCTCTGCAACAGGAGAAACCACCGCAATGAGAAGCCTGCACACCAGAACGAAGAGTAGCCCCCGCTCATGGCAACTAGAGAAAGCCCGCATGCAGAAACAGAGACTCAATGCAGTCTAAATAAATAAAATAAAAAAAAATTTAAAATGCATATTGAACTTTTGATAAATAATTATTACATATTAAAAGCAAGTTGTATTGGAAATCCATCTTTCAATGAGCTGGCTGTGTTTTTGTTTTTTCAATTAGTTCATGAATCCATGGATTAATATAAACTATTGCTAGAATAGAGAAGACTGTATTCCAATTTCATTCCTATTTTTTGATTTTATGGATATAAGAGCTGAGAAAGCTGTTGATAAAATATAGTTGGGAATGGATGTCCCTGAGCATGTCACTGAGTTCTCTGAACTCTTGATACGCATACCTGTTACCGAACTCAGGTTCAGCTACTTACCACTCCAAAGCCAATGCTCGAGAGCCAAGTGTTGGTTGGCAAGGAAGGGCTGCTTTGTTCTGGAGGCTGACAACCTGGGGAGAAGGCAGACTCATGTCCAAAAACCAACTCCAGGCACTTCCCTGGTGGCTCAGTGGTTAAGACCCCACACTCCCACTGCTGGGGGCCCGGGTTTGATCCCTGGCCAGGGAACTAGATCTCACATGCATGCCACAACTAAGAGTTCGCATACTACAACTAAGGAGTTGGTGAGCTGCAACTAAGGAGCCCACGTGCTGCAACTAAGGAGCCTGTGAACCGTAACTAAGGAGGCTGCCTGCTGCAACTAAGACACGGAGCAACCAAATTAATTAATTAATTAAAACAAAAACAAAACCAACTCCAAATATTCTGCTTGACCATGAAAGTTTTTAAAGGGAAAATCATTTGAGGAGGGGTTCAGAGTCTTTGTTATCCTCCACTGTGTGCAGACTTTCTTCTGATTGGTTGGTGGTGAGGTAACAGGGTGCCATTCCAGAAATCTTGTACTCAGCCTGAAGTCACCATGCTCCACCTGGGTGGGGGCCTTAGTTCCTGCAGAACTCAAAGATATATTATTATGTGTATCCATCCCTAGAGGAGGAACTAGGACTCTTGCTTTATCACTGCATTGTTGTTTGTCTTTTCTCTGTTCCTACATTCCTTGGTTTCCTTAAGATCTTTGATTACTGAGACCTGTTCAAGAGCAAGCATTATGGGGACTCCCCTGGTGGTGCAGTAGTTAAGAGTCTGAGGGGCTTCCCTGGTGGTGCAGTGGTTTGGAATCCATCTGCCAATGCAGGGGACATGGGTTGGAGCCCTGGTCCAGGAAGATCCCACATGCCACGGAGCAACTAAGCCCGTGCGCCACAACTACTGAAGCCCATGCGCCTAGAGCCTGTGCTCCGCAATGGGAGAGCCCACTGCGATGAGAAGCCCGCACACTGCAACGAGGAGTAGCCCCCGCTCACTGCAACTAGAGAAAGCCTGCACGCAGTAACAAGGAACCAACACAGCCATAAATAAATAAATAAATAAATAAATAAGGAAGGAAGTTTTTTAAAAAACTCCGAGCTAGCAATGTAGGGGGCCTGGGTTCCACCCCTGGTCAGGGAACTAGATCCCACATGCATGCTGCAAATAAGAGTTCGCATCCCACAACTAAGGAGCCTGCAAGCCAGAACTAAGGGTCCTGCCTACCATAACTAAGACCCAGTGCAACCAAATTAATTAATTATTTTTTTAAAAAGAGCAAGCTTTATGGCTAAGCTTAGATCACAAAATGTCTTAGGCCAAAATGGGTTCTCTCACGTCAAGAAAGCCATTGCTGGTTCTCTTTCTCTGGGGACCCCCTAACCTATCTGTTTACACTGGTAAACTTCTATTCCATAAACTTAATCTTGCCAGCCTCTTGTCACTGCCCATCCTCCTGGCTATTGCTGTATTAGGTACTTCTCTGTGTTCCCTTCGTACTTGCACCCATTGCCTTATAATTTTAAGCCTACTGATTTTTCTTCCCCTTATTTGTGAGCTCTTTGAGGCCAGGGTCAGTGTCTTTCCTCTTTGTCCCCAAAGCATAGGTTGGGGTCTAGCCCACAGGAAGCATTCAATAAGTGCACTTTTGAAGGTCCAAGGGAGGAAGAAAGAAATAACCAAACACAACTGTGTTAAGAAGAAATGTAGAAACTGGAACAACATGAGTCCAGATACATTGGGAAGAGCAGAGCAGATGACATAAGGCCCCTTCCAACCTTGAGCTCTGATGTGTCTGGGATGAGAAAACTCAAAAATAATAATGAAAGAGGACTTTTATTGTGATTCATCTCATTCTTCTCACTCCCACTCTCCTCTGGTCTGCAAAGAGAAGAAAGATATGTTCAGACCCTGAACAAGGAATAAGGCAATGATTTTGCAGGTGCCATCACTAACTATTTGCCTATTAAAGCCCAGCAATGCACAATCTTTCCCTGCCTCCTCTTTCTTATTATCTGCCTTTTCATGAAGAAAAACGGAACAAAAGACTTACTAGAGGAATATGCAGTTGTTTAATTTGGGTTTCTCTTGTATCCTCTAATAGCCTAGCAAACTGGTAATTCTTATTCCTTGCTGAATTACAAAGGATATATTATCCCTGCTCATTCTACTGCAGGAGAATAATGGTGTGGGGAAGGAAGAGAAAGGGACATTATTTTTCTAGGCCTCTTTCCCAACAAAGAGGAAAAAGCTGTTGCCAAAGGACTATGTGTTTTGCTAGGCACTGAATCCTTCCCTCTGGTAATATCTGAAATCTTCAGGTGAACCCAGAAATTCGAAATCTCTTCTACTAAACTAAAAGTATGAATACATAAGAAGATAGATACACGAATATTTTATGCAAAATGTTATTTGAAGTGGCAAAAGACAAAAACACTAGAAACCACATGGGCCTTTATTCTAGGGGAATATATAAATAAAATATGGTATATCCAAACTATGGATATTATGCATAAAAATATGTTCAATCTGTATGTACTTACCTGGAGGGGTTTGAATGAAATATAGGTGAAAAAAGCAAGTGATTTTTCTGAGTTTATAAGTCCCGTTTTAAAAGAGTGTGACAAAAATCTCTCAATAGGTGAATATATATGCACATACAGACATACATACGTACAGTGTATATCTATATATATATCTATATATATGATATATATATATACATACGTACAGTGTATATCTATATATATCTATATATATATGGATATATATACACATACGTACAGTGTATATCTATATATATATATCTATATGTATATGATATGCATAGATAAGGATGTGAAAAGATATGTACCGAAATGTTCACATTTGTTATGATGGGAGGTAGGGCACTGGCAGATTAAGCAGAAGGGGATATTGCTGACTCTTTTACACAGTGGTATTGTTTGATTTGTTGCCTCAAGCTGTCATTACTTTTGTACTTCAAAATGAAAACCTAAAATTTCCAAGCACACACACATACACACGCTTTAAAGTCCTCAACTGGTGCTTTAAACCTAAAAAACAGTTTAACAAGCAAGATCCCTTTGACTTCTAAAGTCTCCCTGGTTAGCTTGTTATAATAGTTCACCTGGACAAGAAAGGAAAATAGAGGCTAAAACCCTCTGGCTGAGCTGCATAAGTCTTTTTTTTTAATTGACCAGCCTGCTGAGTGAGGGCACTGAGGACTGTCCAAGCTCCGGAATGGCCCATCAAACTCTGTGTTCTAGGGAAGGAGAAAAGTAGAAAAAGGCAGCCCGATTGCCTCTTGGCTCTTTGCCAAAGCAGTTGCTAGTGGTGGGAGTGGAATTTTTCCATGGCAAAGGAAGAGGAAAAATCAGATCACATTTCCTACAGGGAGAGCCCTATTTATTCAGGAAGATCTTGGGGCCCTTGCTGTTCACAACAGGAGCATGTTCATTGGGTCATGCCTTGATTTTCACCATTAGAAATCTTCTCTTCTTTTCTTTTCTCTTTCTTTCTTTCTCTTCTCTTTTTTGCCTTCAAGTTTGAAGGTGTTTCTCCCTAAAATGCAAACGACCTAGAGAAGTGCTACAAGTGACCATTGTTAGATAAAGTGCAAAAGAAAGTCAGGGCAAAAGAACTATTGGTTCAGCAAGGAAACGTACATCCTCCCAAAGAACTAGACCTTCCTCTCTGTTACCTCACTAAATGAACTGGATCAGCAGCTTTTGGGGGACTTGAGAGCCCACAAGAAGAGGCTCCTGCCCCTTACCTTTTCTACCACTCTCTCCCAGCCAGGGTACTTGAATAGGAATCATGGACCTTCAGAAATGATTTTTGTAAAATTTCACTTGGGAGCATATTCTATAGTAAACATGGAAACACAGAATCAGTACACTTGGAAGGCACTTAATGGCCACCTACTTACACCTCTACTGATATACTTACTACTAATACTACTGGACACCATTTCTGAGGGCTTATTATCAGCTGTGTGCTCTTCATTGGATATAATCCCCACAACAACCCTAGGAAGAAGGGGCTCCATTTTCCCAGCCTACAGATGTAGAAACAGGCTAAGGAAATTTCCAAAGTCACACTGCCAATAAATTTTTATGACCAGGCCATCAACCTCCAGATTCTACACTGTTTGTCCCAGATACACTGCCTCTCCTTATGATGTCACTGAAATGTGATCACAATCTCTGCTTGGACACCTCCAGTAATGGGAGGCTCACTATTTTTAGAGGCAGTCCATTGCTAATTATGGTGACATTCTTTTTTTTTTTTTTTTTAAATGCTGGCTGTTGTCTGTTTACGGTGGTCATGTTTATCCCTTCAAGCGCTGCTCAGAATATATCTAATCTCTACTTCTTCTTTGTTATCTCTTCGTAGTTCTTTCAACTATTCCTTCCTGTTTCTTACTATCCTGGGTTTTTTTGTTGTTTTTGTTTTTTTGCAGTACGTGGGCCTCTCACTGTTGTGGCCTCTCCCGTTGCGGAGCACAGGCTCCGGACGCGCAGGCTCAGCAGCCATGGCTCACGGGGCCAGCCGCTCCGCGGCATGTGGGATCCTCCCGGACCGGGGCACAAACCCGTGTCCCCTGCATCAGCAGGCGGACTCTCAACCACTGCGCCACCAGGGAAGCCCATTATCCTGGTTTTTACACTCTCTTGCTTGTCAGCTTCCCAATTTAATTCTCATGGCCAGAACTGAAAAAAAAAAAAAAAAAAAAAGCCAGAAAACAATCTACCCAGTTGTGAACTCCAGATGGCTGAGAATGTATCTGTCTTGCTCACCAAACAGAGCAAGACTCTCATCTCACACTGGATGCTGTCAAAGTTGGCTAATGCCCTCTAGCTCACTGCTAGCTTTATGGCAGTCGCCCCAGGCCCAACCCTGACAACTTACCCGGAGTTCACTGTCCCTCAAATCACTGAGGATTTCAGAAAAATTTCCTGGCATGGACTCCCCTGGCGGTCCAGTCCAGTGGTTAAGATCCCACTGTTCCACTGCAGAGGGCGCAGGCTCGGGGAAGATGATCCCGCATGCTGAGCGGCACGGCAAAAAAAAAAAAGTAAAAAAGTACTGACGGGGCTTCCCTGGTGGCACAGTGGTTAAGAATCTGCCTGCCAATGCAGGGGACACGGGTTCGAGCCCTAGTCTGGGAAGATCCCACATGCCGCGGAGCAACTAAGCCTGTGCGCCACAACTCCTGAACCTGTGCTCTAGAGTCCACGAGCCACAACGACTGAGCCCGCATGCCACAACTACTGAAGCCCACGCGCCTAGAGCCCGTGCTCCACGACAAGAGAAGCCACAGCAATGAGAAGCCTGCGCACAGCAATGAAATGAGTAGCCCCTGCTCACCGCAACTAGAGAAAGCCCGTGCACAGCAATGAAGATCCAACGCAGCCAAAAATAAATAAATAAATAAATTTTAAAAAATAAAAATAATAAAATGAAACTGAAATACTGTATTTAAAAAAAAATAAAGAAATGCGTGATAGATTGTTAATTTACTCAAAATAAATTTCTATTTTAAGTTCTTACATTACATACGCAACTTGGTCACTCAAGGACACTGCATTTAGTGTGAAAAACAGAGACCAAGAAGAATATATGAAACTCTTGGTGCTTCTATGAATAAAACAAGGCCTAAGAACTAAAACACCTGGAAAGATAGAAGATCAAGACTGCTCTGCTGACCAGCCATCAATGAGATACCTCCTGGTATAGGGCCAGGCCCAGAACAAGAAACACACAGCCTGCAATCATGAAACACTGATGGCACAGAGAGCCAGCGGGTAAGGCAGGTGACATCCAGATACCTCCAGGCTTCCACAGTCTCAGAAAGATAAATCCAAGGCAACAAAGCACCAGTAGTCAGGAAAGAATTAGGGTGGATTTTCTGGAATTTAGTCCATTCACTTATTCAATAAATGTTATAGAGCATTTCATATAAACCGGGTGCTACACTCAGTGCTGTCCACACGGAAATGAGAAAGACATAGTAGCTGCCCGCCAGCAGCTTGAAGTCTGGTATATTCGCAGGACAATGACATAAGTGCACCAGTGGTATCTGCAAAGTCTGGGAGAGCCACAAAGGACAGCAGAGGACATCACAGAAATGACCCAACTGTTTCTAAAATCTTAACATGTGAGCAATGGGCAAGATGCTACACTTAAAAAGCAGTAAGCTGGGGCTTCCCTGGTGGCGCAGTGGTTGAGAGTCCGCCTGCCGATGCAGGGGACACGGGTTCGTGCCCCGGTCCGGGAAGATCCCACATGCCGCAGAGCGGCTGGGCCCGTGAGCCACGGCGGGCTCGGGATTCCAATCCTTTCCTGCTACTCTTTGGCTTTGCACAAATATTTTCACCTCTTTGGGTCTTCGTGTCTCAGTTGAATGATTTACATGTTTCTTAAGGTTCAAGCAGTGACCTAAGCTCTCTGTATGTCTAAGTTTCCTCATCTGTAAAATGGGGATAGTAATAATACCTGTCTCATAGGTCTCAATGGCTTCATATTTGTAAAAGCCCTCAGAACAATGCCTGATTCATAATAAGCACTGTACGCCTATTAAATAAAATAAATATAACTATCCTAATTATTTGTCACTAGGTCCCTATTTTCAACCTCTGAGTGAAAGGAATTAAAGGACCTTTCAGGAACCCTACAAGTCCCAGCAGTGAATCTCGTATCATCAGACCACACTGCCCAATGCCCTCCTGGTTGCAGACATCTACCAACCCCAGGTCCCTGACTTAGCTCCTGATTCTCTGTGACTCTCCCCAACACTGTTCCCATCATTATTCTTGTGATTTCTTTATCCACGTAGAGATTCTTCCGGTGTCCCGGTCTCTTCATCACTGACTTCTCATGTTCTCTATCCTACTTGGGGGGTCTCATGTGTCTTGGTCACACTCTAAACACTGTCATTTTGACTTTTGACGAATGCTGTTTATTTTTATGTTTACCTAGGAAGTTCCTACCTATTCCTAATTTGTACAGAGCTTTGTATAAAATATTGATTTCTGAATATATCTTCAGCTTTTCTGATAAAGGGACTAAACTAGTCATAACGTAGTGAGTTGGAATAACAGAGCTCATTACAAACGAAGTGAACCAATTTCATTCCTAAATAAACATATTTTAGACGTTTCTTAGTTGAAAGTTGCCAGAGATTAGATGGGTAGTGTCTATTTAACATTAATGAATGGGCGTGGGTGGAGAGAGCCATTGCATTGGGCAGCTGGAAAAGAATCTATGTATGTCTCAAGAAGGTTGTGATTTTTTATGACAAGAGACAGGAACATCGTTGAAAGTTAAATAAGGCTCTTCCTTCCCTTCTAGATTCTCCCATCCTTGTGTTTACCAAGTTAATAAAATATTCCTCACTCCCTCTCCCTTGTCTTCACCAGGCCTCCTCCCTCTCCATGGTTGCTACTTCTCCTGTGAGTTTCACCATAGAATCCTCTAGCCATCTGGACAGAAGCGGCTCCTCTAACTTCAGCCCTTGCTTTGCTGGAGTCAGGGAATCTGGAATCGGGCTGCTCCCTGAATTTGCTAAGAGCCCTGGGCTCCTGCTCTTGCCCACCCTCAGATCCCAGCCTTTCAGACTCCTGGTCTACTGACCTGGCCTCTACCACTGCATGAGGGCTGCAAATTTCTCATTTATACTTGAATTCCCCACTGGGCTGAGAGCTCTTCTCTGAAGCTCCGTCTACTTGTTTGGGTCTTCACACCCTACTTAGCCCTTGCTGGAATCCCAACTCTCTCACTAGTTGTAAAACCTGGAACAAGTAACCTAAGCTTTCTGAATCTCCATTTTCTTTTTCTAGTCCAATATATTTTCAAATATTATAATATTTATTTTCAATACTTAAGGTTCATGTTTCTCTTTCCCCGTGATCAATAAAATAAATTGAGACAATACAAAAGGTTTTTCTATGTGACTTTCAACAGGAATTGAATGCGCAACCTATGCCACAATAAGAGAAGGATGCTGTAGGGAGCTAACCAACTTAAGGACAAAGACCAATAAACAAGACAGAGAGCAAAGAGGGGAGAGAGAGAGAGAGAAGAGTCAGGGAGAAAGGAAGGAAGGGAGAGAAGGAGGAAGGGAGGAGGGGTAGGAAGGAAGGAATAAAGGAGAGAAGGAAAGAGAGGAAGGAAGGGAGGAAAGGAAACAGTCTCCATTTTCTGCATCTTCTCTGGGCTGTTGTGAGGACAAAATTAGTTTGACTGATAGATGCAGGTATGGATATATGATACGAGATCTAGATATATCTCTATCTAGATCAGGATATAGATAGAGATACAGAGATATTCAAGAAATACTAGTTCCCTTCTCAGCCTGCTTTTCCCTCATCTCAGCTTTGGGTGTTATGTCCGTTGCTTCTGGCCTTCTTGAGTCTCCATGAAAGCATGAATTTCCCATACTGTAAACAGATAGGTTAGGGGGTCCCTGGGAAAAGAGAACCAGGAATGGCTTTCTTTTCTTTCTTTTTTAAAAAATATTTATTTATTTATTTTGGCTGTGCTGGGTCTTAGTTGCTGCACGTGGGATCTTCGTTGTGGCATGCATGCAGGAACTAATTCTCCGACCCGGGATCGAACCCAGGCCCCCTGCATTGGGAGTGTGGAGTCTCGCCCACTGGACCACCAGGGAAGTCCCAGGAATGGCTTTCTTGACATAAGAGAACCCATTTTGGGTTCTCTCTAAGCCATTTTGTGATCTATGCCTGGCCACCATGCTTGCCCTTGAACAGATCTCAGTAATTAATAATCTTAAGGGAAGAGAGGGAATGCAGGAACAAGGGAGGAGCTGTCAAGAAACAATAGTGCAGGCTTGGGGCAGGGTCCTGGATCCTCAAGGGATAGACATAATAATATATCTTTGAGTTCTGCAGGAACTAAGGCCCCCACCCAGGTGGAGGACGGAATGGTGATGTTGACCCTTCTGACTTCAATCAACTAAAGCGTGGAATCTGTCAACTTTTGCCCCAGTTCTATGCTGAATTCTCCTCTGCTCAAGCCCCTTCGTGAATATGCTTAAAACTTCTCCAATTTTGCTGTTGGGAGACACCCCTTTAGGAAAGATCCACAGTGTTCTCCTTACTTGCTGCAAGTAATAACAAATCTTTCCTTCTCTCAATCTTTGGCTTGGTTGTGTTTATTGGCTCAACACCCCAAGAGGTGAACCCAGTTTTTGGTAACAATACCCTCACAGACAGTCCTGTGCGTCCACCAGTACCATGCCATCCCCTCTCCCCTATCTTCCCCCCGAGCATGTGCACTGAGGTCCCTGTTTGCACCGGGGCAGAGCCAACGTAGCTCTCAACACTTGCACCTGTCTGGATCATCTTCCCTTCTTCCTGTCTTCTTTCCTATCCCCAAACTCTTACTTGGTGCTCAGTGTTCAGTCTGAGGGCCAGAAGGAGAAGTACCACCGGGGTCTTGTCAGGAATGCAGAGTGTGGTACCTCTCTCCCCAGACCTGCTGAATCACTGTATTTTAACAAGATCCCCAGATGACTCATAAATGCACTACAGTTTGAAAAGCACTGCACCAGATTATTCTTTAGGGCCTAACTCAGTCATCACTTCTAACAAAATATCATTGACCCTCCCATCCAACTTGTCCACTTACCTCCATGTGGGCGCTGTTACTTACTCATTCCTCCATGCTCCCATCTACCCACCACTCATCCATCCATCCATCTACTCCTCCATCCATCTTGGAATCTGCAAACATTTAATGAGTATTTATCTTAGCAAGACCTCTCCTCATTGATGGAGATAAAAACTAAATCCTACAGGTTCCTTTCTCTCAGAGAGATCACAGTCCTATGGAGAAGATAACTGGTCTATAGGCAATTACAAGATATTGATAAGTGCTATTTATTCAGCAGTCACAAATATATTTGCTGGAATAAGGGTTTGAACCAGAGGCTAAATGGTACAAAAAAGGCACACCTCACTCAGCCAATGAGGTCAGGAAGACTAATCAGAGACACTGACATCCAAGTCCTTTAAGTCCCAGCCTACACATTCCTCCTTCTCCAGGAAGCCTAATCTGATGTCCCTCTACTAGGTTAGGGGTTCCTGCTCTATGCTCTGTCCCACAGGAATCAGCCTGCCAAAATGCCAAGGAAACACATTCTCGGCCCTGGGAACGACATATGCAAAAATCTATAGGATAAAAACATCGTGGAGCATGATATATATAGATGATATATATACATTCCCTGCATTGCAATGATCTCTGTTCTTATCTGTCTCCCCTACTCATCTGTGAGCCCCCAAAGGGCAGGACTACAATTTGTTGATCTCTGTATTTCCATCCCCCAGCATAGTGCCTGGCATGTAGTAGGTGTTCAGTAAGTAAACAGACAGGACAGCAACAAGAAGATAGGCTTGGAGAGGGGTTTCTCCTGGGTTTAGCTCATTGTCCTTCAAACTGGTATCTTGGATGCCATTCTAGAGCAGCAGGATAAGACCACTAGGGAAAACAGGTTTTTTTAATTTAAGAAAAAATTACAGACCATGGCAGGTATATGAGTCCTGTGTAAGCTAAAATTATCATTAAAAAATCTCATTCACTGGAAACAGTCAAAAGGGTGGAGAAAAAAGTTCAGAGGTGGCTGCATAGTAAAGCATGAGCACAGGTTTTGGGTTTCACTGCCTCACCAGTTTCAGGTCCAAGGGCACATATGTCCTTTTCTGCAGACTCATGTATGTGACTTAGTTATAGCCCCTGCGTTACATTTCTTCTGCATTTAACGCAGAGGTGTGTGCCTCTTTTGCTCATTGCTGAGAAGGGAGCCAGACGTTAGCTGGCTTGTTCTGGTTACACAAGCTGAAGTTGAGAGAGCCTTAACTCTCACCCTGTTTTTCAATTTCTACTGGGATTATGAGCTTTAGAGTCAAACAGACATTAAAAGTCTTCTAGTCCACCCGTCTCCAACTTTCAGCCCTTGGCTCCATTAGAGTTATGGCAAGCGGTCTGCGAATCTATACTGGCACCTCGCACTGCGTTCGGTCTGAATTACAGTTACACATGTGTACACGTATATACTATATTTTTCAGATCATAGTATAGTGATTTAGAACACTGACTCTGGAGTCAGACTGTCTGGGTTTGAATCTCAGTTCCACCTTTACAAGCCATGTGCCTTGAAGTAAGCCACTTTCTGTACCTCAGTTTCTCCATCTGTAAAATGGGTATAATAACTATACCTCTCTCACAGGATTAAATGAGCTAATATTCATTTAGTGCCTAGCATAGCTTCTGGGACATAACAAGGAGTATATAAATGTTGGTTAAACAAAATGAAAAGAAAGTTGGTAGTAGCATTTATTACAACTCTAATAAATAATTATTGTGTGTATATTTAACACTGTCTGTCTCTCCCTAGCTTGTAAGAGCATAGGAAGGCCAAGTTGGCCTTTTTCTTTTTCTTTTTTAAAAAAAAATTTATTGGGGTATCGTTGATATACAATGTTGTGCTAGTTTCAGGTGTAAAGCAAAGTGAATCGATTATACATGTTCCTATATCATGTATATGTATATCATATACACGTACATATATCCACTCTTTTTTAGATTCTTTCCCCATATAGTCCATTACAGAGTATTGAGTAGAGTTCCCTGTGCTATACAGTAGGTCCTTATTAGTTATCTATTTTGTGTATAGTAGTGTGTATATGTCAATCCTGGCCTTTTTCTTAATGATATCTACAATGCTGGCAAAGAAGCTGGCACACAGTGTTTGATAGATACTGTTACGTATGGTAGACTCTTTACTTCTTTCCTCACTCCATCTCCCCTGCTCAAGAACCTACTATGGCTCCCTATTGCTTACTGCACCAAATCCAGTTTCTTTGCCTGAATTTCAAGGCCTAGGAAACCTGGCCACATTTAGTCTCTCTGTCCCACGTATTCTAAACAAGGGCAATATCGCCCCCAAGGGGGCAAATATTGGTTCTTGGAGGTTGAAAAAAATCTTACCCTTTTTATGTGTATAGCATATGAATAGACGTATAGTACATAACAGATACACAAATACCTGTGGTATTAAGATTTCATTGGAGGAGGCAATTAGGAAAAATGTCTACAATGGTTCCTGGGCTTTAATGAAAAAAGGTTGAAGAAACATTGATCTAGCCTATTTCTCTCAAGAGGAAGAACACTCAGAGCATAAAGGGCCGAGGAAATCATTTTCTCTTCTTTGGTCTTCAGTTTTCAGGGAAGTCAAATGAGGGAGATCTGCCTGTGACCTCTGAGGCCCTTCTCAGCCCTGAGAGTTAATGACCCCAAGAATCAGGCGCTCACCAAGCCCACATGTATGTACTCACCCAGAGCCTTTGCCCGTTGCAGAAGTGAATTTCATTCCCACCCACTGACCTTCGTCTACTCATGTCATTCGCCAACCCCTCCTCCCCGCCCCGACAGATTCCCAGAACCTCTGTCTTCTCCTCCCCTTTTTGAGCCCCTACCTCCTTCACATGAAGCCTCTCCGGGTACCACTCCCACCTCCAATCCAGGTAGTGCTGGCCTGGGTGTGTGAGCTAGGATGTGGGTGATGGATGACTCCTCAGAGCCCTAGGAGGTGAGATTTCCAGCTGGCCCCCAACATGGTGCTTGGCACGAGATCAACGCTTAATAAGTACTTGCTGGGCTTCCCTGGTGGCGCAGTGGTTGAGCATCTGCCTGCCAATTCAGGGGACACGGGTTCAAGCCCTGGTCTGGGAAGATCCCACATGCTGCGGAGCAACTGGGCCCGTGAGCCACAACTACTGAGCCTGTGTGCCTGGAGCCTGTGCTCCGCAACAAGAGAGGCCGCGACAGTGAGAGGCCCGCGCACCGCGGTGAAGAGTGGCCCCCGCTCGCTGCAACTAGAGGAAGCCCAGGCACAGAAACGAAGACCCAACACAGCCAAAAATAAATTAATTAATTAATTAAAAAAAAAAAAAAGTACTTGCTGAGTGAAGAACGCATGAATGAATGAATGATTTGTCTGTATCTCCCTAGCTTGTAAGGGCATAGGAAGGCCATCCCCTTTCACAATGTCCGAAGCAGCAAAAAACTCATTGGACAGGGAGCATGGTCCTCGCTGGGTTTCCCCAGAAGCAAACCATGAGACAAGGATCGGAGTGCAAGTGGTCCGTTTGGAAGGTGACTCTTGGAGACACTGATAGAGGAGTGGGGAAGTGAGATAGGAAAGGAACAGACACCAGTAACTGTTGTGATATTAAGCAAGTCACCACTATGGACAACCAGAGCTTCACTCGATTGGAGATCTCTGGGAGTCAGTGTAGTTACCGCACAAGAGAGGAAGGAGCTGGGGTGCTTACCCACCAGGTCACATCACACTATGGTGGAGAGCTGTTCCCAGGAGGCATGAATTCCCTGGGAGTCCCAGCCTAAGGCCGGTGAAGGCACAGTGGTCACTGGCATCTGGAGAATGCCCTCTTCCAAAGAGACCCAGGCACTGGCAGTCGATATTCAGGCCAGAACTATGGAAACAGTTAAACCAAGGGTCATGGGGGGTAGGAGAACCTGCACCTTTGCTACACGGATGCAGGCAAAGAGTGAGGGAGAAATGACTGCTCAGAACCTTTCCTTCTCCCCTTTCCAGGGTCCTAAACACAATCCATTCCAAACAGATAAGAAGATTCTCTTGCATTTGTAAAACACCTAGCACATTTTTACTGCTCTTTCGCCTTTCTAGCACATCAACCCTAAGGGGATTCCCCTGCCATGTTGCACAATGTCCATCCCTGGATGGGGTCCCTGGAGTTAAAAACATCCTGCCTGAGAGGCAGGCAGGGCAGGAGAGCTGGCGGTGTGGGCACCATTACTCTTGTCTCCATTTGAACGAAAACACCCTTTCATTAGAGACAGAGTGAGTGAGAGGATGAGCAGAGGTCAGCGCTCTTGTCTCCGCCCTAGGAGGTGGTGTGTTAGGATTCTGTGGAGCTCTACTCCAGCTCCTTCCTGTCCAGTGGGGCCCACCAAACCTGGGCTGCTCTGTCCCCAGGCTGCCCTGCGTGCAGGGCAAAGTCAGAGACAAGGAAGCATAAGCTGCACTTGACGAAGGGCCCTCTGACCCCCGCGTCCCACTTGGACTTGGGAAGAAAGAGCCCTGAGCTTTAGATTCGACTCTGCCACTAACTTCCTGTAAAGCTGCAGCCAAGCCATGTAGCCTCTCAACCCTCATTAGTCACGTGTATGAAATGGTTCAATTCTCCTGTTGCCACTGAGAGATTAGGCCTGAGAAAGCGTTTTACAGACTGTAAAGTGCTGTAAAAATATAAGATAGTATCCTTGTTGTCGTTAATAATGTCTCCTGTCTCTGAACTCCTAGTGTGCTTGTGTCAGAACCACACAATCGCACTCGCATTTTCTCCCATCGTTGCAATTTTTTTAAATAAATTTATTTATTTTTGGCTGCGTTGGGTCTTCGTTGCTGTGCACAGGCTTTCTCTAGTTGCGGTGCGCGGGGCTACTCTTCATGCGGTGCACGGGCTTCTCATCACGGTGGCTTCTCTTGTTGCGGAACACAGCCTCTAGGCGCATGGGCTTCAGTAGTTGTGGCTCAAGGGCACTAGAGCACAGGCGCAGTAGTTGTGGGGCATGGGCTTCATTGCTCCGCGGCATGTGGGATTTTCCCGGACCAGGGCTCGAACCCACGTCCTCTGAACTGGAAGGCGGATTCTCAACCACTGCACCACCAGGGAAGCCCCATCGTTGTGTTTTGAACGACTTGCCATTCCCTGCAGGTGCCATGTCCTTTCCTGTCTCCAAAGACTCCCTCTACCTCTGCTCACATTGACTCCTGGTTACCTCCTACTCATCTTTGAGGACTTGCCTGCAGTGATGCTTCTCCGGGCATTGTCTCCTGACCCCTGCCCTCTGCAGTCTGAGGAGGAAGTCCCACCTGTGTGTGCCCATGCCTCCTTGGACACCCCTCTGTGGCTTACTGCCTGCTTTGTCCCTGAAACTTCTGCAAAGCAGGGAGACTGTATTAGTCTGCTAGTGTGGCTGTAACAAAATACCACACACCGGGTGGCTTAAACACCAGAAGTTAATTTTCTCACCATTCTGGAGGCCGAGATGAAGGTGTCAGCAGGGTTGGTTTCTTCTTCTTCTTCTTCTTTTAAATTTATTTATTTGGTTGTGCAGGGTCTTAGTTGCAGCACGTGGGCTCCTTAGTTGCAGCATGCGGGATCCTTAGTTGTGGCATGCGGACTCTTAGTTGTGGCATGCATGTGGGATCTAGTTCCCTGACCAGGGATCGAATCTGGGCCCCCTGCACTGGGAGCATGAGTCTTAACCACTGCTCCACCAGGGAAGTCCCAGGGTTGGTTTCTTCAGAGGCCTCTCTTCCTGGCTTGCAGTTGGCCATCTTCTTGTGTCTTCATGTGGTCATCTCTCTGTCTGTTGTGTCTGTGTCCTAATCTCTTCTTCCTAGGACGACAGTCATAGGTGTCCCCAAGGGTCCCATTTTAACAGGATCATTTCCTTAAAGACCCTACGTCGTGGGTGGGGGAGGAGGGATAAATTGGGAGATTGGGATTGACATGTACACACTACTATACATAAAATGGATAACTAATAAGGACCTACTGTACAGCACAGGGAACTCCACTCAGTACTTTGTAATGACCTCTATGGGAAAAGAATCTAAAAAAGAGTGGATATAGGTATATGTATAACTGATTCACTTTGCTGTACACCTGAAACTAACACAACATTGTAAATCAACTATACTCCAAGTAAAAAAAAAAAAAAAGATCCTATGTCCAAACTGTGTTACATTCTAACGTGCTGGGGTTAGAGCTTCAACATACGAATTTGGGAGGGACAAAATCACGTGTAACAGAGACTCTGCTTTTGTATCTCTGTATACAACTCTGTGCTGACACATTGAAATTGTCCAATAAGTGCTTTTGAGTCAGTGAATGAAGAATTGAACAGATATGTGTTGTATATGTTTTCTCAACCAGAGCATAAAGCTACTTGAGGACAATGAAAGAACACTAGCTTTGGAATCGGGAGACCTGGATTATTCTCCTTTACTTCATGTCAGTGGAGGAGGAGATCCTTTTAGCAGCAACTTCAAAAGATGCCCCTTTACCTAGATCTAACATGTCTGTTCCACTCCTAAAGCCATTGGAGATTAGAGCATTTATTCTTCATAATGCCTAGAGCACTTGCCAAATTCCAGGCTCCTACAATTTCAACCCAAGAAAATGCCATCTGCTGCTCAAAAATTGATTGTTGGCCACCTTTTATCTGTTATATTCTCTTCCAGTGAGAAATTGTGTTTCCCTGCAGGGTGAGTGGTTCTTCCATAGCCACTTAGTAATCACTGGAGAATCTATTGTCTTTACTGTTGCAGCTTGATTAGTCATGAGTGTTTATTCAGCCAAAACGTTTCAGACACACATGAATTACAGCATTTTGGCCTTGGAAGGAACCTTAGAAAGCATGGGCCATGAAACTTTAGACCCGAGTATAAACCCTGCTTCCTTGGACAAACTAAGGTTTTCTCATCTGCCAAACATGTGGAGTAATATTTAACAGACTTATTCTGAGTACTGAATAGGGAAACGTGTATATAGTGTCTCAGACATAAGAGGGCTGAATAACTGTTCGTTTTCTTCATCTCTCCATTTTACAGATGGGCAAATCAAGGCACAGAGGAGGAGAAAGCCCTTAGCCCTAAGCAAATCAGCAGCTTTTTATTTTTATTTAATTTATTTAGTTTGGCCATACTACGCAGCATGTGGAACCTTAGTTCCCCAACCAGGGATCGAACCCACGCCCCCTGCATTAGAAGTGCAGAGTCTCAACCACTGGACAGCCAGGGAAGTCCCCCTCAGCAGCCTTTTAAACAAGTCAGAGTTTGAACCCTATTTTTTTTTAATTTTTAATTTTGTTGTGGTAAGAACATTTAACCTGAGATCTAAGTGTACAATACACTATTGCTGACTGTAGGCATGGGGTTGTATAGCACTTATTTTTTAGAACTTATTCATCTTGCTTAAATAAATTTAATACCTGTTGATTAAATTCCCCATTTCCCTGTCTTTCCAGCCCCCGGCAACCACCATTCCATTCTTTGATTCTATGAATTTGACTATTTTAGATACCCCCATATAAGTAGAATCATACAGTATTTGTCTTTCTGCAAGTGACTTATTTCACTTAGCATAAGTTCCTCATGGTTCATCTGTGTTGTCACATAAGGCAGGATTGCCTTCTTTTCAAGTCTGAATAGCATTCCACTGTATGTGTCCCTGGGGTCTTGATTTCAAGTCCAAAATTATTCTTTTGCCTCCATGCTGGATTTGTAAAATCTCTTTACCCACCAAGCAAGTAAGTTTTCCTGCACAACAAGCAGATACCTGAGTTGACAAGTCACCAAATAAAGAAGAGCAAACATTTGAAAAAGAAATGCACCAGTTTTCTATAAGAGACTGGTGTCCAACACTCAGGGATCTCACAGACAAGCGAAGACAACTTCCCCCAGAATGCTTTGCCACCCAGGCTAGTCTAGCCGGTGATAAAAGTTTAAATTCAGGCCTATGGGTATAACTGTGCAAAATACATTTCCCATCATGAGCTCACTAATGCACCCCTGCATTACTCTCCAGATATTTCTGAAACTTTAGACCAAGGATGAGCCTCCGCTTGAGGTCAATGCCTCTCATTAGATTTCTAGGTTCTTTCCAGTCTGGCCTTCTGGTTGACATCAGAATTTTCTTTTTAGAACACAGATCTGATCTTGTCACTACTCTTCTTAAAAACTCTACATGGTTCCTGATTTCTACAGGATGAAGTATAGACTTTTAAACACAAAAACAACAAAAGTATGTGTTAAAATGCATGTACACATCTGGCCAGATCATATGTATATCAGTTTTCGAGGGCTGTCAGAACAGAATGCCATACACTGAGTGACTTAACAGAGATTTATTTTCTCATAGTTCTGGAGGCTGGAAGTCCAAGATCAAGGTGTCAGCAGGGTTGGTTTCTCCTGAGGCCTCTCTCATTGGCCTGCAGATGACTGCCTTCTAGCTGTAATCCCACATGGTCCTTCCTCTGTGTATTCATGTCCCTGTTGTTTCTTTATGCATCTAAATTTCCTCTTATTAAAAGGACACAGGGGAGTTCCCTGGTGGCACACGGGTTAAGAATCCACCTGCCAATGCAGGGAACACGGGTTCGAACCCTGCTCTGGGAAGATCCCACAGGCTGCAGAGCAACTAAGCCTGCACGCCACAACTACTGAGCCTGCGCTCTAGAGCCCACGAGCTACAACTACTGAGCCCATGGGCCACAACTACTGAGCCTGTGTTCCACAACTACTGAAGCCTGTGCCTAGAGCCTGTGCTCCGCAACAAGAGAAGCCACCACAATGAGAAGCCTGCGCACCATAAAGAAGAGTAGCCCCCGCTCACCACAACTAGAGAAAGCCTGCGTGCAGCAATGAAGACCCAACGCAGCCAAAAATAAAATAAATAAAAAATTTAAAAAAGGACACAAAGTCAGATTGGATTAAGGCCCACTCTAACAGCCTATTTTAACTAATCACCTCTTTAAAGGCCTTATTTCCAATTCTAGTCTCATTTTGGGGTATCGGGGTTAGAACTTCCCCCAAATGTATAAATCTGGGGGGACACAATTCAGCCCATAACAATATATGTGCATTAGATATGTTTTAAAACTGCACATTCTAGAAAGAGTTTGTTTAAAAGGTATTATAAACTAAATTATTTGGTTAATTTTTATATTTCAGATGTAACTTCTCCTGGACGGGAAGACCAAGAATTTGGTATTACTAAAAGTATATCTGGCTTGAGTTAGACTTTGAGAACTGCCATAGTAGAACTCCTGGAATTCTTGAATCTGCTAGGTCTCAATCAATGTTTCCTGGTTCATTCTCAATAACACTGTGACTTAAAATTCCATCTTATTTAATTTGTATCCCCAGCCCAACACCTAATAAGGATTCAGTCATTATTTTTTTAATTCAGTGAAATTAATCATGCAAAGCCCCATCCCTTTCGTGCCCAGTTTTCAGTCTCACTAAGCATCTGTCTCTTCCCCAAGCATACCTCTCACCCTTGTGTTTTACACATGGTGTTGTCTCACCCTTGACTGCCCCTTTCTCTAGAGAGCCAATGCAGTCATGGAGACCCGACACATATGTTGCAGATAAACACTCCCTCCTTTATTCTCTCATTGTATTATGTACCTCTTGCTACTTAGTAGATATCAGAATGTATTTTATTTTATTTACTTATTTTTAAAATAAGCTTATTTATTTATTTATGGCTGCGTTGGGTCTTCATTCAGGTGAGCAGGGGCTACTGTTCGTTGTGGTGCATGGGCTTCTCATTGCGATGGCTTCTCTTGTTGTGGAGCATGGGTTCTAGACATGCGGGCTCAGTAGTTGTGATGCACGGGCTTAGTTGCTCCGCAGCATGTAGGATCTTCCCGGACCAGGGCTGGAACCCGTGTCCCCTGCATTGGCAGGTGGATTCTTAACCACTGCACCACGAGGGAAGTCCCAGAATGTATTTTAAAGGTCAGTTTTCCCATCTCCCTCACTATACTTTATACTCCTTCAGGGCAAGAAGAATATTCTATCACACATAGGCACTTAGTAAAGGTAAGCTAGATGAGTTGGTCTGCCATTCCGCATGGTGGCATGGGTGGCAGTCATACACCCGCATGGACCCAAAGCGTGAGTTTGCCTTAGCCCCGTGTTTTTTCCCAGACCCGTAAACATCCACAAGCCCAACCTGACCCCAACACAAAGAGAGGAAAGAAGTCCTTTCATGATGAGGTCCCAGGATCCTCAGTTCTACCCTCAAAGAGTGCCCAAAGCAAAATACAGCTTTGGAAGTGACAGCTCCACCTTGCCCAGCCCACGCTCCTTCCTCTAAGCCACTCCGTCATCTGACTTTAGCCTGGGAACTTCTCAGTCCAGTCTCAGGCTATGCTAAAGAACGAACAAGAATTGTCTGTCTTTGAGAAATGTACATGACATTTGATAAATGGGGAGAGGGGGGATATTTTGTTATGTATGTAACTGGAAGAGAAAATACAAAATTGCTAATAATTGTCTTTGGGAGGTGATATCATGACAGATTTTTACTCTATTTCCTAGAATAGGTTGCATTGTCTAAATTGTCTACAAAGACCACATTTGACTTTTATAACTGAAAATAAAGATTCAATAAAATCCCCTCATAGCATCCTAGGTGGGGCCATAAAATTCAATTGTGTAAGATGCGTGGTCTTGGCCCTGTGAGGTTACTGAAACGACCAGGGCGAACCAGGTCAGCTAGCCCGGGGGTTTCGGGGGCCAGCCAGTGCCATCCAAACCTGTCCCTGCCCTGGCTGGGGTTTGGTACTTCCTACTGGTGCTGGACCACAGTGGTAATTCACAGCCCCTTCCTCTTGGCTAACTGACTTATAATGTCAGCCCAATACTGGGGACACCGGGCGCCCTGGCGAAATGGAGCTCTCTGTCTCCCAATACACAGAGGAGAGGAAGAGAGAGAGGTCAGAGGAGAGGTGGGGAGACCTCCCTTCAGGAACGAAGTGGCTGCTTGGCTGCACGGAGCCCTGCTGGCTGGCAGCCTCCAGAGATCAGCATCTTCAGCATCTGCCTCAGGATCAGCTTAGGAGCCGAGGTCATGCTCCTTTACAGCAACCCCTAGCCAACAGCTAAGCATGGCAGGATACTAGGGCCTGGTGGTTTTTGCCCAATGTGGACCTGTTCTGATGGGCAATCTTGTTCCAGAGCTTCCCAGTGGGTCATCCAAGACTCTCTCAGATCATGGTCTCAGGCTTTTCCTACACAGTCCTGCTTCTTCCCCTCTTTTATCTTCTATCTTTTCCATTTTAACAGTTTTTAATGAAAGTTGTATGCAAGATTACTTCATTCCTGCATCTTCTCAGTTGTTTCTTCCTTATATTTGCCCTTTTCCTTTCCTACTTGGCGAGATTTGGCTTTATGTTTGAGGATCTTTTTGCGGTCTTTATCCAGCTTTAGTCTGCTGATAACCACCTTGCTGGGGTGAATGCCCACGTGGACAGTCGTGCCATTAGCCTTCTCCCGCTGCACTCGTTCAGTGTAGATGACATATCTCTTCCTGTAAACCTGGACTACTTGGCCAATTTGCTGCCCTTTGTAGTGCCCTCCTACCACCTGAACTTCATCATCCTTTCAGATGGGCATGGATCGGACATTGTACTTCTGTCTCAGCTCTTTAGAAAGAGGGGAAGACATAATCTTCCTGCGAATGTGGGAAGGCACGTTGAAATGGCTTTTCTGGTTCTTGCTTCGGTCAGAAGTCACAAAGGGATTGAACTTCATTTCGGCCGCTAGCACTTCAGCGATGGTCGCAAAAGGGAAGAACCCCTCTTTTATCTTATACAGACACTGTCTCCGACAAGCCTCTTGCACTCCCAACTCCAGCTTAGTGGACCCTACTGACAGTTTTACACACACACACACACACACACACACATACACACACACACGTGTAAGGACCCATGAGTCTGACTAACACCTGAGCCCTCCAGGCCGCACGGAAGGACCTGCTCATTTACCTAACACATGCTAAGTACCTACTCTGTGCAGGATCATTGTTCCTGCCCTCAACCAAGCCCTGTCTAATGAGGGACACAGAGAGAAAAATAAATCAGCAAAATACATTGTGATATCTTAGTGTAATACATGCATGCTTCTAATTGTTTAAGTACATGGACACCTCTAATGAGTTCCCAATGTTCTCATCCTACTGTTTTCTTTGAGTGAACATTCCTCTTGCAATCTTGTTTATCATTTGGCTTTGCAATGTCTTTTGCTACTAACAAAACAGAGTTAAACTCGAATGCATATCCAATGGGGAAACTCTAATAAATTCTAAATTGGGGACTTGAATTAATGAATCCCTGAATAACAGAGTTGATTATACTGCCCTTTGTATTCCAGTTCCTGGTGTTTTATTGGTTTTGTCTCTGAAATGACTGATGATTAGCAGATCTAATAACGACAGTAATGACTGAAGTCCAAAAATAATAAGACTTAAGCCACAGTCACATTAAAGCCGGTAATAATAATAAGCCTCTACCCATACATTAAAGCCTCAGCTTGCTAATTGTACCTGTAACCTAAGCAAACAACTGCTGAGAGGAGAACCGAGAACATGACAGAGGAGCCAATATTCTGTGGCATCACAAGTTGGATTTTTTCTATTCTAAGAAACTCTAAAAGAATTTGTTGCCGCCCTCGAGGAGTTCACAGAGAGGAAGAAGTTGGGTCACATATTAGTTTTTAGATCACTTATAAAAGGCCCTGATAAACAACAAGGTCCTACTGTATAGCACAGGGAAGTATATTCAGTGTCCTGTGATAAACCATAATGGAAAAGAATATGAAAACTAATGTATCTATATGTATAACTGAATCACTTTGCTGTACAGCAGAAATTAACACAACATTGTAAATCAACTATACTTCAATAAAAAAATTTTAAAAAACTTTTAAAAAGGGCCTGAATCGTGTCTTTGACACGAAAGCATCCAAGTACACCAGCCTTCTGGCGATATATATATATATATATATATATATATATACACACACACACATATATATAATATGTATATGTGTATATACATATATATATATACAGCTACATACATATATACACAGATACACAGATAACTATATATGTGTGTATATATATATATATATATATACACAGATAACTATATATGTGTGTGTGTATATATATATATATATATATATATATATATATATACACACACACATATATATTTAATCTGGGTCCCTGTTCTGTGTGGAAGTCAGGACCTACCCAAGATTTCAGGGGGCTCCTCCTGAGAGGGTGGCTGCAAGTCTCCTTCCATGGTTCACTCAGCCAGCCTGCTACCAGCTTGATTCCTCTTGACCACCCTGTACACTCTCAAGCCTCCTGAGATTGCTCTCCTCTCTGCCCCTCTGCACCCCTGCACGCCAATAATATTCTTTCTCCCCTCATTCTCCATAGCGGTACTAACATGGGGCTATTACAAGTTAAAAACTCTTACTGACTGTATAAGAATAATAAAAGCAGGTACAGGGTAGCCCAAACAGGAGTCAACTAAAGAACTCCTCCAAATCAATAATAAAAAGAAAAGCCAGTTTTGAAAAAATGGAGAAAACCCTTGATTTCAAAACAGACGTTTCAGAAGTTATATGAATCACTAGTACACGCGTAAAACGTTTTTTACCAGTGTTCGCGAAAATACCATGTAAATTTGTGTGAATACCTCGTTATTCATCAGAGAAATGCAAATTAAAACCGTGAGATACAATTTCTTACCGACTAGAATGGCTGCATTTTAAAGGAGTGACAAATGTCAAGTGTTAACAGCGACGTGGAGCTCCTAGAACTTGTGTACATTGCTAGTGGGGGATAAGACAGTCCAACCACTTTGGTGAACTGTCTGGCAGTTTATTGTAAAGAATATACCCACATTATGACCAGGAATTCCACTTCCAAGCATCTACCCAAGAGAAATGAAAATATATGTACACAAAAATCATATAAGAACGTTCATAGCACCTTTATTCATAATAATGAAACCCGGAAACAAACTAAGTGTTCTCCAACAGGAGATAAACAAATTGTGAATTTTTTGTATTTAAAAGCATAGTAAGAAGAAGAAGAAGAAGAAGAAATTATTGCTATCCATATTAACATTGATGAATCTCAAAAGTATATTGAGCAAGACACAAATGAGTACATACCATTTGATTCCATTTATAAATTTTGTGTGGAATTAAAAAACAGTCAAAACTAAGTTATGGTGATAGAAATCAGAACATGTGTTACTTAGGGTGGGGGTGGGACAGACTGACAGGAAAGGGACATTTCTGGGTAATGTAAAAGATCTCTATCTTAATTAGGGTGGTGGTTAGAAGAGGGTGAACAATGGTCAAAACTCATTGAACTGCACACCTAGTGTGTGTGCAATGTGTTGTATGTAAACTATACTGTAAAAAAATCCTAATGCCTAGGCCACCCCCTAGTCCAATCAGATCGTTGTCTCTATGGGTAGAATGAAGGTACCAATACTTCTTTAAAGCTCCTCAGCAGGGGCCTCATCTTCCACAGCTAAAAACTCCGCCATGGGGTTTCCATTAAAAAAAGGAAAAAAATTGAAAACTTTCTCTTTGTATCTTTTAAAGGAGCCAGCTCAAACCAGAGCCGAGTTAAAAAAATTAGTTTTGTCTCACTTCCTTCGTATTTTTTAATGGATCACCACTGACAATAAAAAAAAGGAAGGAAGGGAACCAACATTTATTGAGCACCTACCACGTATCATGCACCAGACCCTGAACTTTATACTCATCATCTAATCTTTGGAACAATCCTTTTGGTAATTATTATCTCCATTTTGGAAAATAAATCCTGAGAGTTGAGAAAGACAGGTAATGTGCTCCAAATTTTAAAAAAAATGCACAATGGAGAATAAGATCCAAATGTGTTTGACTTGCAAGTTTTCATGTTATGCTCACACAGATACTTTTTAGAAAGTCTGACACAGCAATTTGAAAAAACGACAAAAAAAGTCAGGCCTTGATTCTTAGTTGCTGTAAGGCATGAGCTTTTGAATTGTTTGTTTTGTGGAAATCATACCTTTAAGAGTTGACATTGCTTCCACTACCACACCTAAGGAGGGTTGTGATTTGGCGAGCAGTATCTGGCTTTCACCACAGTGAGTCCTAGATTCCACACCTCAGCTGACCATTGTGGCGCAGACCATTTTCTCATAGAAACAGCATTATTATTGGAGGTTGTATTCCTGAGCAATACGCTCAGCACCAAATAAGTCAAAGGAAAAAGTAGTGATTAAAAGCAAATATATGGGGCTTCCCTGGTGGCGCAGTGGTTGAGAGTCCGCCTGCCGGTGCAGGGGACACGGGTTCGTGCCCCGGTCCGGGAAGACCCCACATGCCGCGGAGCGGCTGGGCCCGTGAGCCATGGCCGCTGAGCCTGCGCGTCCGGAGCCTGTGCTCCGCAACGGGAGAGGCCACAACAGTGAGAGGCCGGCGTACCGCAAAAAAAAAAACCCAAAAAACAAGGAACAAATATATACCTTCATAATTATTTTGAATACTCAAGCTGTACTTCCCAGCCTATGAAATGATCCCAATCTTTCCAAGGGTCTCCACGGTACTCTTATAACTGTACATACAGCATATATAACACACAAGTCTAGGATGGATTCACTCATAAAATGAATCCAAGATTAATAATCTAGCCATAACATATATTAATTAAACATTTCAATAATTATTTTGCTTGTATTTTTAAAATTTTAGAAGAGCTTTATTTATATATTTATTTATTAGAATGGAGCACTGGTCCATCTTTTTTAAAAAATATTTATTTATTTATTTATTTATCTATTTGGCTGCATTGGGTCTTAGTTGTAGCACGCAGGATCTTTGTTGCCATGTGCGGGCTTCTCTAGTGTGGCATGTGGGCTTAGTTGCCCACGGCATGTGGGATCATAGTTCCCCGACCAAGGATTGAACCCACGTCCTCTTCACTGGAAGGCAGATTCTTAACCACTGGACCACCAGGAAGTCCCTAGAAGAGCTTTAAAAGTTGATTAACATGAAGCATAACTCTGCAACCTACCAGTTCAGTTACCAAACAGGTTGATCAGGGTAATGCTATAGAAAACCTGTCTGAATATCTTCAAGCTTTTGGAAATATCTTGGTGGGAGAATGGAGGGAGGAGATTAAAACGTGTACAAGATGAATGTCAAAAAGAATCATTGCAACAAACACTGAGTGTTACACACTGTGTTAAATACTCTACCTATATTATTCCGTTTAATCCTCACAACAACTTTGTAAAGAGGGCACTGTTCTTAAGATGAAGAAATTGAGGTTCACAGAAGTTAAATAACTTGTCTAAGGATGCACAGCCAGGAGATGACAAAATGAAGATAAAGGCCAAGCTGTTGACTATAAAGCCCCTGCCTCCCCAGGTAATAACTACTCACCTTCTTGAGCACATGCCCTGGCCGCATTGCAGGTGTTTCATCATTTAATCCTTACAAAAGTCCTATGAGTTGGGTACTATAATTATCATTTAACAGTAGAGGAAAAGGAAGCACAGATAAGTCAGTGTGTAACTGACTGAGCAGCCCTTCCTAAAGAGCGCTAACTGTTGAACACAAGCAACTAGAGGAAAGGCCTCCAATGGCATGCCACAGTGAGCTGTCCCTGCCCTGAGCTTTTTATTCAAAATTTACTTGGATAAAGACTGTGATCTGCTGCCCAGATATAGGACAACATGAATTTGGTGGGATAAATTACATAGGATGGCTGAAAATTAGGCTGCAAAAAGATCTCAGTAGTCTAGAACAATGAGCTGAATATAACGAGATGTAACTGAGAGAACTAAACATAAAGTCCTAAACAGTTCCCAAACTAGGTCAGTTGAAGGCCAAATGAATTAACAGTGACACATGTAAAAGAGTCGTATAGAGTTTGACTTAAAGTGTGGCTTGCGTACTGGATGATAACTGAGTGTTATCACAAGATATCCACCCCTACCCCTGCATGTGTACTTGCACACACCATTTGGAAATTAAAAGTAAGAATGCCCTTTCACATATACCCTGAGAAAACCATAATTCAAAAAGAATCATGTACCACAATGTTCATTGCAGCTCTATTTACAATAGCCAGGACACTGAAGCAACCCAAGTGTCCATCAACAGGTGAATGGATAAAGAAGCTGTGGCACATATATACAATGGAATATTACTCAGCCATAAAAAGAAATGAAATTGAGTTATTTGTAGTGAGGTGGATGGACATAGAGTCTGTCATACAGAGTGAAGTAAGTCAGAAAGAGAAAAAGAAATACCATATGCTAACACATATATATGGAATCTAAAAAATAAATTGGCTCTGAAGAATATAGGGGCAGGACAGGAATAAAGACACAGATGTAAAGAATGGACTTGAGTACACAGGGAGGGGGAAGGGTAAGCTGGGACAAAGTGAGAGAGTGGCAAGGACGTATATACACTACCAAATGTAAAATAGATAGCTAGTGAGAAGCAGCTGCATAGCACGGACAGGGAGATCAGCTCGGTGTTTTGTGACAACCTAGAGGGGTGGGATAGGGAGGATGGGAGGGAGACGCAAGAGGGAGGAGATATGGGGATACATGTATACGTATGGCTGATTCACTTTGTTGTACAGCAGAAACTAACACAGCATTGTAAAGCAATTATACTCCAATAAAGAAGTTAAAAAAGAAGAAAAAGAATGCCTTTTCAGGGAATTCCCTGGTGGTCCAGTGGTTAGGACTCTGCGCTTTCACTGCCAAGGTCCCAGGTTCAATCCCTGGTCAGGGTGGTGCAGTCAAAAAAAAAAAAAAAAAGCCCTTTCAGAGTAACACATAAAATAAGCAATTGATCAGGGCAGACAATGACAGAATCACTAGAGACAAAAACTTTCCTGGCAAAAAGTTTACTTTAATCTGGTAGAGTATGGACATCAGTAGGATGGTTGGTCAACAATTGAAGCAAAGACATAGGCAAGTCCCAGAGGCAAAGGGGATATGGATGGTAGATGCATCAACACATGCTCTTGGTTCTTGTGACATGTTTATCTTGGAAGAGATGGATGTGGAAGGCTACATAGCTGGAGGTCAACACTACTGTTAGTGGAAGGTTCCAGTCTTTAGGAGGAACCTAAGGACACTCTATCTTACCCTCAGAGGAGGAGTCTTTAATATTATCAAGAGTAAGGATTTTGGGGGGCCATGGTGTTGGGAGCTGGAGGGAGCGAGAGGCTTGACCGAGATGCAGCAAGCAAAGAATTTAAAAGCTACTGTGAACCTCAGGCAACATGATCTTGTACATAAAAAACTGCAAAGGGAACACTTGTGCACTTTTGGTGGGAATGTAAACTGGTACAGTCACTGTGGAACACAGTATGGAGGTTCCTCAAGAAGTTAAAGATAGAACTACCATATGATCCAGCAATCCCATTTCTGGATATATATCCCAAGTAAACAAAATCACTATCTTGAAGAGATATCTCTTCAAAAGGGGGAGGGAGGGATAAATTAGGAGGTTGGGATTAACATATATGCACTACTACTATAAAATAGATAACCAACAAGGACCTATTATATAGCACAGGAAAGTATACTCAATATTTTGTAATAATCTATAAGGGAAAAGAATCTGAAAAAGAATATATATATATGAATATATATATATATATATATCTGAATCACTGTGCTGTATACCTGAAACTAACATGATATTGTAAATCAACTATACTTAAAAAAAAATAAAGAAAAAGAAGAGCTCTCTTTATTCCCTTGTTCATTACAGCATTATTCACAATAGACAAGGTATGGAAACAACCTAAGTGTCCATCAGCAGATGAATGGATAAAGAAAATGTGATACATACGTACACACACGGAATATTATTTGGCCTTAAAAAAGAAGGAAATCCTGCCCTTTGTGACCTGGAAGGCATTATGCTATGTGAAATAAGCCAGACAGAGAAAGACAAATATTGCATGATATCACTTATTTGTGGAGTTTTTTTAAAAACTCAAACGCATAGAGAGCAGAATGGTGGCTGCCAGGAGCTTGAGGGTTGGGGAAAACAGGAAGAGGCTGGAAAAAAGGTAGAAACTTTCAGCTACAAGTTGAATAAGGTCTCAGGATCTAATGTATAGCATTCATATTGTATTGTATACTGAATTGTACAACTGAAATTTGCTGAGAGCGAAATGTGAGTGTTTACAGCAGAAAAGAAAAAAAGGCAAATACGTGAGGTGATGGATGTGTTAATTAACTCGATGGTGGGAATCCTTTCACAATATATATGTGCATCAAATCATCATGTTGTACACTTTAACTATATTAAATTTTTGTCAGTTATATCTCAGTGAAGCTGAAAAAAAGTTCTTTTAATTGCAAAGAATCTGTGAAGAAATGACTAGAACTAATAAGTGTGTTTAATGAAATCACAGGATAAAGAGCAATGTACAAAAACTAATTGTATGGGACTTCCCTGGTGGCACAGTGGTTGAGAATCTGCCTGCCAATGCAGGGGACACGGGTTTGATCCCTGGTCCGGGAAGATCCCACATGCTGCAGAGCAACTAAGCCCACGAGCCACAACTACTGAGCCTGTGCACCACAACTACTAAAGCCTGCACGCCTAGAGCCTGTGCTCTGCAACAAGAGATGCCACCGCAATGAGAAGCACGTGCACCGCAAAGAAGAGTAGCCCCCGCTCGCCGCAACTAGAGAAAGCCCGCTTGCAGCAACGAAGATCCAACGCAGCCAAAAATAAATAAATAATAAATAAATAAATAAGCTAATTGTATTTCTATAAACAAACAATTTGAAAATGAATTTTAATTTATAATAGCATCAAGAAAATACAATACTCAGGGATTAATTAAACAACAGAAGTGCAAATCTGTATACTGAAAACTACACAGCATTGCTGAGTGAAGTTCAAGAGGATTTATAAAAAAGGGAGATACACAATGTCCATGGATTGAAAGATTCAATATTGTTAAGATGGCAATTTCCCCAAATTGATGTACTATAGATTCAACGTAATACCTATCAAAATCTCAGTGGGATTTGTTTTTGGTAGAAACTAACAGCTGTTCCTAAAATTGATACAGAAATGCAAAAAATCTAGAATACCGAAATGATTTTGAAAAGGAAGTGCAAAACCTGAGGAATTTACCTGATTTTAAAACTTACTACCAATCTACAATAATTAAGAAACACTGAGGGACTTCCCTGGTGGTGCAGTGGATAAGACTCTGGGTTCCTAATGCAGGGGGCCTGGGTTCAATCCATGGTCGGGGAACTAGATCCTGCATGTCACAACAAAGATCCCACGTGCTGCAAATAAGAGTCGGCATGCCGCAACTAAAACCCGGCGCAGCCAAAATATATAAATAAATAAATATTTTTAAAAAAGAAACACGGGACATTTAGATTGATGAAAGAGAATAGAGAGTCCAGTAACAGACCTTGATGATCAATTGGTTTTCAAGGAAGGTGCCAAGTAATTAAATGGGGAGGGAAAGGATAGACCTTTAGCAAAAGATGCTGGGACAGTTGGATAAACACATGCAAAAAGATGAAACTTGACCCTTACCTTACATCATTCATAACAACTTAAAGAAAACATAGGATGAAATCTTTGCAACCTGGAATTAGGCAAAGAGTTCTTATATATAACACAAAGACAAAATCAACACATTGAATGTCATCAAAATTAAAACTTTTGCTCTTTAAGAGACATCATTAAGAAAATGAAAATATTTGCAAAACCTGTATCTGATAAAGGACTTGAATCCAGAATATATAAAGAACTTTTGTAATTCATCAATGAGAGACAAACTACCCAATAAGAAATGAGCAAAATATTTTAATAATCACCTCACCAAAGAAGATATATAAATGGCAAATAAGTATATGAAAAGATAATATCATTAGTCACCACAGAAATGCAAATTAATTAAAACCAAGATGAGATACCACCACATACCTACTAGGATGACTAAAACAAAAAAGACTGACCAAGTATTGGTGAAGATATGGAGAAACACATACATTGCTAGTGGGAATGTAAGTTGGGACAACCACTTTGGAAAACTATCTGGCACTTTTAAAAAAGTTAAACATGCACTAATCATTTGAGCTAGCAATTCAACTTCTAGGTATTTACCCCATAAAAATGAAAATGTATGTCCACAAAAACACTAGTATACAAATATTCATAGCAGTAGTATTCATAATAGCCCTCAGACTGGAAACAGTGTTTACCAACCGGCAAATCAGTAAATGAAATGTTGTATATCTATAGAATAGAATATTACACACAATAAAAGCATTATGCTAAATGAAAGGAGGCAGACACAAAAGACTAAATATTGTATGATTCCATTTATATGAAAATTCTAGAAAATGCAAAACTGTAGAGACAGAAAGATCAGTGATTGCCTAGGGCTGGGGGTGTGAGCAGAGATGGATTGCAAATAGGCACAAGGGAATTTTTCCTGGTGATGAAAGTGTTCTGAAACTGAATTGTGGTGATGGCTGAATAATTGTATGAACTCACTAAAATTCAACAAAGTTTACACTTAAAATGGGTAAATTTTATGGCATCTAAATTAAACCTCAATAAACATGTTTTAAACAGAATAAAACAGAAAGTTATCGTGTCTTCAAGGCATCCTTTTTGGCTCACCTCTGAAATACCTGGCGCCTGCATAACTCTGTGGTAAAACTTTCCTTGCGCGCTCCTCTCTACACCCTCAGAAGGCCTCATAGGAGACCAGAAGTGGATGGTTCAGCAAGCAGCTCTAACCTTAGTCCGGGTGGGGATCTTCTTTCTCTCGGCAGAAGTTAGGAGAAAGCTGACACACAGGAACACATGCAGAAGAGCATGATCAGGATGGTGAAGACCTTAAAATCATATTCTAGTTAGTCACTGTTCTTCTAGCATATACTTTTTGGTCTTTACTGTGCCAGATAAGGGATGTGGCTATAAAATAATAAACATTATGGGCAAAGTCCTTGCTCTCATGGGGCTTATATTCTAGTAGTGTGAAACAGATCATAGATAGATAGATAGATAGATGAATGGTTACTGAGATAGATAAATAAATGACAGCCAGTTAGACAGAGATATAGATGGGTATAGAGATACAGAGATAGATAATATACAGATACAAAGATAGAAGACAGGTAGATGAAAGATAGATAGATAGATAAAAGAAAGTACAGGCATATCTCGTTTTTTGCACTTTGCAGATACTGCATTTTCTTTCTTTTTTAAGTTTTTGGCTGTGCTGCATGAAGGATCTTAGCTCCCCGACCAGGGATGGAATCCGTGCCCACTGCAGTGGAAGTGTGGAGTTCTAACCACTGGACCACCAGGAAATTCCCAACACTGCATTTTTTAAAATTGAAGGTTGGGACTTCCCTGATGGCGCAGTGGTTAAGAATCCACCTGCCAATGCAAGGGACACGGGTTTGAGCCCTGGTCTGGGAAGATCCCACATACGGCGCAGCAACTAAGCCCGTGCGCCACAACTACTGAGCCTGTGCTCTAGAGCCCATGAGCCACAACTACTGAGCCCATGCACTGCATCTACTGAGCCCATGTGCTGAAACTACTGAAGCCCATGCACCTAGAGCCTGTGCTCCACAACAAGAGAAGTCACCGCAATGAGAAGCCCACGCACCGCAACAAAGAGTAGCCTCTGCTTACCACAACTAGAGGAAAGCAGCGTGCAGCAATGAAGACCCAATGCAGCGATAAATAAATAAATAAATAAATAAATAAATAAATAAATAAATAAATAAATAAATTGAAGGTTTGTGGCAACTCTGTGTCAAGCAAGTCTATCAGCACCATTCTTCCAAAAGAATTTTCTCACTTCATGTCTCTGTGTCACATATTAGTAATTCTTGCAATATTTCAAACTTTGTCATTATTATTATATTTGTTATGGTGATCTGTGATTAGTGATATTTGATGTTACTATTGTAATTGTTTTGGGGCACCATGAACTGTGCCTATAGAAGATGGTGAACTTAATAAATGTATGTGTTTCGATGGTTCTCCTGACCAGCTGTTCCTTCATTTCTCTTCCTCTCCTTAGGCCTCCCTATGCCCTGGGACACAACAATATTTAAATTAGGCCAATTGATAACCCTACAACGGCCTCTAAGTGTTCAAGTAAAAGGAAGAGTCACACATTTCTCACTTTAGACCAAAAGCTAAAAATGATTAAGCTTAGTGACGAAGGCATGTTGAAAGCCGAGAAAGGCTGAAAGCTAGGCCTCTTGCACCAGTTAGCCAAGTTGTGAATGCAAAGGAAAGGTTCTTGAAGGAAATTAAAAGTGCTACTCCAAGAAACACAGGAATGATAAGAAAGCAGAACAGCCTTACTGATGATACAGAGAAAGTTCTAGCAGTTTGAATAGAAGATCAAACCAGCCACAGCATTCCCTCGAGCCAAAGTCTAATCCAGAGCAAAGCTCTAACTCTCTTCAGTTCTATGAAAGTTGAGAGAGGTGAAGAAGCTGCAGAAGAAAAGTTTTAAGCTAGGAGAGGTTGGTTCATGAGGTTGAAGGAAGGAAGCCATCTCCATAACGTAAAAGTGCAAGGGGAAGCAGGAAGTGCTGATGTAGAAGCAGCAGCAAGTTATCCAGAACATCCAGCTGAGATAATTAACGAAAGTGGCTACACTAAACAATAGATTTTTTTATGAGATACTTTGATTACACAAACTATTTATACCACAGGCAGTAAGAGCCACTAATGGTTTTTGAGTAGAGGAATAACAAGATAAGACAGGGTTTTAGCAAAATGAATCTAGCAGCCATAGAGAGAATGGATTGGAGGGGAGAGGTTTTTTAAAAATTATTATTTTTTGCTTATTTTATTTTATTATTATTTTTTATTGGAGTATAGTTACTTTACAATATTGTGTTAGTTTATACTGTACAGCAAAGTGAATCATCTATACGTATACATATATCCCCTCTTTTTTGGATTTCCTTCTCATTTAGGTCACCACAGAGCACTGAGTAGAGTTCCCTGTGCTATACAGTAGGTTCTCATTAGTTATCTATTTTATACATAGTATCAATAGTGTATATACGTCAATCCCAATCTCCCAATTCATCCCACACACACCCATCCCCCTTGGTGTCTATATGTTTGTTCTCTATGTCTGTGTCTCTATTTCTGCTTTGTAAATAAGATCGTCTATACCAATTTTTTCAGATTCCACATATATGTATTAATATGCAATATTTGTTTTTCTCTTTCTAACTTACTTCACTTTCTAACTTACTTCACTCTTACTTCAGTCTCCATGTCCATCCATGTCTCTACAAATGACCTAATTTCATTCCTTTTTATGGTCGAGTAATATTCCATTGTATATATGTGCTACATCTTCTTTATCCTTTCCTCTGTTGATGGACATTTAGGTTGCTTCCATATCCTGGCTATTGTAAATAGAGCTGCAGTGAATATTGCAGTACATGTATCTTTTTGAAGTATGGTTTTCTCCAGGTATATGCCCAGTAGTGGGATTGCTGGGTCGTATGGTAGTTCTATTTTTAGTTTTTAAAGGAATCTCCATACTGTTCTCCATTGATTCCATAGGGAATCAATTTACATTCCCACCAACAATGCATGAGGGTTCCCTTTTCTCCATACCCTCGCCAGCATTTATTGTTTGTAGATTTTTTGATGATGGCCATTCTGACTGGTGTGAGATGATACCTCATTGTAGTTTTGATTTGCATTTCTCTAATAACTAGAAATGTTGAGCATCTTTTCATGTGTTTGTTGGCCATCTGTATGTCTTCTTTGGAGAAATGTCTATTTAGGTCTTCTGCCCATTTTTGGATTGGGTTGTTTGTTTTTTCTGATATTGAACTGCATGAGCTGCTTGTATATTTTGGAGATTAATCCTTTGTCAGCTGCTTCATTGGCAAATATTTTCTCCCATTCCAAAGGTTGTCTTTTCATCTTTTTTATGGTTTCCTTTGCTGTGCAAAAGCTTTTAAGTCTAATTAGGTCGCATTTGTTTATTTCTGTTTTTATTTCCATTACTCTAGGAGGTGGGTCAAAAAAGATCTTGCTGCGATTTATGTCAAAGAGTGTTCTGCCTATGTTTTCCTCTAAGAGTTTTATAGTGTCTGGCCTTACATTTAGGTCTCTAATCCATTTGGAGTTTATTTTTGTGTATGGTGTTAGGGAGTGTTCTAATTTCATTTTTTTACATGTAGCTGTCCAATTTTCCCAACACCACTTATTGAAGACGCTGTCTTTGCTCCATTGTATATTCTGGCGTCCATTAGGTGACCATATGTGCATGGGTTTATCTCTGGGCTTTCTACCCTGTTCCATTGATCTATATTTCTGTTTTTGTGCCAGTACCATACTGTCTTGATTACTGTACCTTTGTAGAATAACCTGAAGTCAGGGAGATTGATTCCTCTGGCTCAGTTTTTCTTTCTCAGGATTGCTTTTGCTGTCAAGGTCTTTGTGTTTCCATACAAATTGTAAATTTTTTTGTTCTAGTTCTGTGAAAAATGCCATTGGTAATTGATAGGGATTGCATTGAATCTGTAGATTGCTTTGGGTAGTGTAGTCATTTTCACAATATTGATTCTTCCAATCCAAGAACATGGTATATCTCTCCATCTGTTTGTGTCATCTTGATTTCTTTCATCAGTATTTTATAGTTTTCTGCGTACAGGTCTTTTGCCTCCTTAGGTAGGTTTATTCCTAGGTATTTTATTCTTTTTGTTGCAATGGTAAATGGGATTGCTTCTTTAGTTTCTCTTTCTGATCTCTCGTTGTTAGTGTATAGGAATGCAAGAGATTTCTGTGCATTAATTTTGTGTCCTGTGACTTTACTGAATTCACTGATTAGCTCTAGTAGTTTTCTGGTGGCATCTTTAGGATTTTCTATGTATAGTATCATGTCATCGGCAAACAGTGACAGTTTTATTTCTTCTTTGCCAATTTGGATTCCTTTTATTTCTTTTTCTTCTCTGATTGCCAAGGCTAGGACTTCCAAAACTATGTTAAATAATAGTGCTGAGAGTGGGCATCCTTGTCCTGTTCCTGATTTTAGAGGAAATGCTTTCTGTTTTTCACCATTGAGAATAATGTTTGCTGTGGGGTTGTCATACATGGCCTTTATTATGTTGAGTTAGGTTCCCTCTATGCCCACTTTCTGGAGTATTTTTATCATAAATAGGTGTTGAATTTTGTTGAAAGATTTTTCTGCATCTATTGAGATGATCATATGTTTTTTATTCTTCAATTTGTTAATATGGTCTATCACACTGATTGATTTGCATATATTGAAGAATTCTTGAATCCCTGGGATAAATCCCACTTGATCATGGTGTATGATCCTTTTAATGTGTTGTTTGATTCGGTTTGCTACTATTGTGTTGAGGATTTTTGCTTCTATGTTCATCAGTGATATTGGCCTGTAATTTTCTCTTTTTCTGATATCTTTGTCTGGTGTTGGTATCAGGGTGATGGTGGCCTCCTAGAATGAGTTTGCGAGTGTTCTTCCCTCTGTAATTATTTGGAAGAGCGTGAGAAAGATAGGTGTTAGCTCTTCTCTAAATGTTTGATAGAATTCACCTGTGAAGCCATCTGGTCCTGGACTTTTGTTTGTCGGAAGATTTTTAGTCACAGTTCCAATTTCGCTACTTGTGATTGGTCTGTTCATATTATCTATTTCTTCCTGGTTCAGTCTTGGAAGGTTGTACTTTTCTAAGAATTTGTCCATTTCTTCTGGGTTGTCCATTTTATTGGCATATAGTTTTTTATAGTAGTCTCTTATGATCCTTTGTATTTCTGCAGTGTCAGTTGTAACTTCTCATTTCTAATTTTATTGATTTGAGTCCTCTCCCTTTTTTTCTTGATGAGTCTGGATAAAGGTTTATCAGTTTTGTTTATCTTCTCAAGGAACCAGCTTTTAGTTTTATTGATCTTTGCTACTGTTTTGTTTGTTTGTTTGTTTCTATTTCATTTATTTCTGCTCTGATCTTTATGATTTCTTTCCTTCTACTAACTTTGGGTTTTGTTTGTTCTTCTTTCTCTAGTTGCTTTAGATGTAAGGTTAGGTTCTCTATTTGAGATTTTTCTTGTTTTTCGAGGTAAGGTTATATTGCTGTTAACTTCCCTTAGAACTGCTTTTGCTACATCCCATAGGTTTTGTGTCATTGTGTTTTCATTTTCATTTGTTTCTAGGTAATTTTTTCTTTCTTCCTTGATTTCTTCAGTGATCTTTTGGTTATTTAGTAGCATATTGTTTAGCCTCCATGTATTTTTGTTTTTTTACAGTTTTTTTCCTGTAATTGATTTCTAATCACATAGTGTTATGGTTGGAAAAGATGGTTGACATGATTTCAATTTTCTTAAATTTACTGAGGCTTGATTTGTGACCCAAGATGTGATCTATCCTGGAGAACGTTCCCTGTGCACTTGAGAAGAAAGTGTATTCTGCTACTTTGGGATGGAATGTCCTATAAAGATCAATTAAGTCTATTTGGTCTAATGTGTCATTTAAGGCTTGTGTTTCCTTTCTAATTTTCTGTCTGGATGATCTATCCATTGGTGTAAGTGGAGTGTTAAAGTCCCCCACTATTATTGTGTTAATGTTGATTTCCCCTTTTATGGCTATAAGCATTTGCCTTATGTATTGAGGTTCTCCTACTTGGGTGCATAAATATTTACAATTGTTAAATCTTCTTGGATTGATCCCTTGATCATTATGTAGTGTTCTTCCTTGTCTCTTGTAACAGTCTTTATTTTAAAGTCTATTTTGTCCAATATGAGAATTGCTACTCCAGTTCTTTTGATTTCTGTTTGCATGGAATATCTTTTTGCATCCCCTCACTTTCAGTCTGTATGGGTCTGAAGTGGGTCTCTTGTAGACAACATATATACAGGTCTTGTTTTTGTATCCATTCAGCCAGTCTGTATCTTTTGGTTGGAGTGTTAAATCCATTTACATTTAAGGTAATTATTGATATGTATGTTCCCATTACCATTTTCTTAATTGTTTTGGGCTTGTTTTTATAGGTCTTTTTCTTCTCTTGTGTTTCCTGCCTAGAGAAGTTCTGTTTAGCATTTGTTGTAAAGCTGGTCTGATGGTGCTGAATTCTCTTAGCTTTTGCTTGTCTGTAAAGCTTTTAATTTCTTCGTCAAATCTGAATGAGATCCTTGCCGAGTAGAGTAATCTTGGTTGTAGGTTTTTCCCTTTCATCATTTTAAATATATCCTGCCACTCCCTTCTGGCCTGCAGAGTTTCTGCTAAAAGATGAGCTGATAACCTTATGGGGATTCCCTTGTATGTTATTTGTTGCTTTTCCCTTGCTGCTTTTAATAATTTTTCTTTGTATTTAATTTTTGTTGGTTTGATTAATATGTGTCATGGCATGTTTCTCCCTGGGTTTATCCTGTATAGGACTCTCTGTGCTTCCTGGACTTGATTGACTCTTTCCTTTCCCATGTTAGGGAAGTTTTCAACTATATTCTCTTCAAATATTTTCTCAGACCCTTTCTCTTTCTCTTCTTCTCTGGGACCCCTATGATTCAAATGTTGGTGTGTTTAATGTTGTCCCAGAGGTCTCTGAGACTGTCCTCAATTGTTTTCATTCTTTTTTCTTTATTCTGCTACATGGCAGTTATTCCCACCATTCTATCTTCCAGCTCACTTCTCTGTTTTTCTGCCTCAGTTATTCTGCTACTGATTCCTTCTAGTGTATTTTTAATTTTGGTGATTGTGTTGTTCATCACTATTTGTTTGTTCTTTAGTTCTTCTAGGTCCTTGTTAAACATTTCTTGTATATTTTCCATTCTGTTTCCAAGATTTTGGATCATCTTAACTATCATTACTCTCAATTGTTTTTCAGGTAGCTTGCCTATTTCTTCTTCATTTATTTGGTCTTGTGGGTTTTTGTCTTGCTCCTTCATCTGCAACATATTTCTCTGTCTTCTCATTTTCTCTGACTTACTGTGTTTGAGGTCTCCTTTCTGCAGGCTTCAGGTTCGTAGTTCCTCTTGCTTCTGGTGTCTGCTCCCAGCAGGCGAGGTTGGTCCAGCGGTTAGTGTAGGCTTCCTGGTGGGAGGGAATGGTGCCCATGTTCTGGTGGGTGGAGCTGGATTTTGTCCCTCCAATGGGCAGGTCCGTGTCAGGTGGTGTGTTTTGGGGTGTCTGTGGGCTTAGTACGACTTTAGGCAACCTGTTTGCTGATGGGTGGGTTTGTGTTCCTGTCTTGCTTGTTGTTTCCAATAGATTTTTAATGTAGACAAAAGAGCCTTCTATTGGGAAAAGATGCCATCCATGATTTTCATAGTTGGCAAGGAGAAGTCAATGCCTGGTTTCAAAGTTTCAATGACAGGCTGACTCTTTTATTAGGGGCTGATGTAGCTGGTGACTTTAAGTTGAAGTCAGTGCTCATTTACCATTCTGAAAACCCTAGGGTCCTTAAGACTTATACTAAATATACTTTTCCTGTGCTCTATCAGTGAAACAACAAAACCTGGATGACAGAACATTTGTTTACAAAATGGTTTACTGAATATTTTAAGCCCACTGTTGAGACCTACTGTTGCAACCTACTGCTCAGAAGATTCCTTTCAAAATATTACTGTTCACTTATAATGCACCTGGTTACCCAAGAGCTCTGATGGAGATGTACAATGAGATTAATGTTTTCATGCCTACTAACACATCCATCCTGCAGCCTATGGATCAAGGAGTAATTCTGACTTTCAAGTTTTATTATTTAAGAAATATGTTTCAAAAGGCTATAGCTGCTGTAAATAGTGATTCCTCTGATGAATCTGTGCAAAGTCAATTGAAATCCTTCTGGAAGGGATTCACCATTCTAGATGCTATTAAGAACATTTGTGATTCATGGGAAGAGGTCAAAATACCAACAGTAACAGGAGTTTAGAAGTTAATTCCAACCCTCATGGATGACTTTGAGGAGTTCAAGACTTCAGTGGAGGAAGTAACTGAAGATGTGATGGAAAATGCAAGAGAAACAGAATTGGAAATGGAGCCTGAAGATGTGACTAAATTGCTATAATCTCAAGATAAAATTTTAGTTGATGAGGAGGTGCTTCTTATGGTTGAGGAAAGAAAGTGATTTCTTGAGATGGAATCTACTCCTGGTGAAGATGATGTGATAGTTGTTGAAATGACAACAAAGGATTTAGAATATTACATAAACTTAGTTGATGAAGCAGTGGCAGGGTTTGACAGAATTGACTTCAATTTTGTAAGAAGTTCTCCTGTGAGTAAAATGTTATCAAACAGCATTGCATGCTACAAAGAAATCTTTTGTGAAAGAAAGAGTCAATCAATTTCACAAACTTCATTGTTGCCTTATTTTAAGAAATTACCACAGCCATCCCAACCTTTAGCAACCACCACCCTGTTCAGTCAGCAGCCATCAACATCGAGGCAAGATCTTCCACCAGAAGAAAGATTATGACTCACTGAAGGCTCAGATGATGGTTAGCATTTCTTAACAATAAAGTTTTTTTAAATTAAGGTATGTAGGATTTCCCTGGTGGCACAGTGGCTAAGAATCCACCTGCCAATGCAGGGTTCTATCCCTGGTCCAGGAAGATCCCAAATGCCGTGGAGCAACTAAGTCCGTGTGCCATACTACTGAGTCTGCACACCACAACTACTGAAGCCCACGCACCCTTGAGCCCGTGCACCGCAACTACTGAGCCCACGTGCTGCAACTACTGAAGCCTGCTTGCCTAGGGCCCATGCTCCACAACAAGAGAAGCCATCGCAATGAGAAGCCCGTGCACTGCAATGAAGAGTAGACCCCGGTCACCACAACTGGAGAAAGCCCGCGTGCAGCAACAAAGACCCAACGCAGCCAAAAAAATAAATTAAGGTATGTACATTCTTTTTAGACATAATATTATTGCACACTTAGTAGATAACATTAAGTGTAAACATAACCTTTATAGGCACTGGGAAACCAAAGAATTCGTGTGACACGCTTTATTGTGATAGCCGCTTTTTTTGTGTTATTCACTTTATTGAGGTGGTCTGGAACCTAACTTGCAGTGTCTCCAAGGTGTGCGTAAAAAGAAAACATGTTAAGTACTCAGAAGAGAGTTAAAAAGGTGACATCAGAGAATGGCTGAATCACAAGAGGGAGCCAGTCATGCAAAGACCAGAGGGAGGAGCATCTTAGGCACCATTTTTTTTTTTTTTTTGTCCTTTGCCCCTTGTGGTTCTCCATTCCCTCTTTACTCAACTTAAAATTCAGAGTCAATAGACATAATCACTCCCTAAACTCCCTTGATCACCTTAATTCTGTCACACTCGTTGGCAATCTCACAGCACTGGTTAAATCCAACTTTCTACCCACTCTGGTCTCACTTTAAGCTTGTCACAAGGCACTTAAGAAGACCCTTACTGTTCCCCAGCTAACATCCTCCATCTCCCTGATCCATTCATTTTCCTGCAGTCTACAGTCATACGTTCACTTTCTGCTAATGGACTGTTTTACACCTGTGCCTCTCTTTTCCCACATCTTCACTATCAGCTGATGACTGTGCTTCTTTCTTGAGAAAACTGAAGAATCAGAAGAGAACTTCCACTTGCTCCTACCACATCCACATGTCCGTACAGGTGTACATGCTTAGACCCCGTCCTTCCTGCATGCTCCGTGATCCTACATAAAAGCTTCCACTTATGCATTCTCCCCCTCCCCCAGTGGACTCAAGAACACCAGACCAGCAAACCCTACCTCCATCCTACATCATGAACTTTTCCTCTACTGGATCATTTCCATCAGTATATGAAAATTTTCAAGCACTTTCAAGACAAGCAAACAAAAATCTCTCCTTGACCTGATTTCCCTCCTTTGATTATTACCTTATTTCTCTGTTAGCTTTTGTAGCCAAACGGTTGTCTATACTAGCTGCCTCTAATTCCTCTGCTCCTGTTCTCATCTCCAATCCATCTTTTGAGCCACCACTGATCTGGTTTTTTTCAAGGCCAACAAAACCGACAAAAATAAAACCCTACCATAAAGAAAAATGAATGAGGCAGCCCTGAGTAAAAGAAGAGGGTGGGGTAGGTGGGAGAAAATCCTAAATTCTAGCAGCTGGATTGACTCCCTGTATCATAAGAATTCCTTACGTAAACTGTCTTCTTTCCACTCCAATTGAAAAATACTTCCTTTCTACACATTTTCTTTATTTTTTCTGGAACCTACTCTTGCCCAGCTTCTGAATATCAGATTAACCTGCTCACCATTTCGGGGAAAGGAGAGTAAAGCCAAATCATAGCAGTGAGTGAGAGAGCTTTCATTTACATTTAACTACGAAATCAATGTGGAATCTCAGAAAACTAGAAGACTCTTTTACCCAACCAGGAATGATTTTTTTTTAAGTTTGAGAAAGAATTAGCCCCCAAACAATATCCCTCTATCCTGAAATGAATGTAGTTGCCATTTGTGATAATTTTGAGCTATCCCTCTTTATAAATGGCCTTGCCAGAAATTTTGTATATTAACCCCAGGCAGGTTAGAAAGTCTGGCTGCAGCACTCTGCTTACTGATGTTATCAAAAGGGACAACTGTGACTTATCTCAGTGAGGTGGGCTCAACTTGCAGGCAAGGTGGTTCCTATTGGGGACTGCACCACATGACGCTGACATTTGACAGCTGTCCTGGTCAGTTGGATAATACAGGAAACGTCATGGATTGTGCAGACCAGCGCTTAGCAAAATGCAAGTCACAACCTATTCGTGGGTTATGAAATTAATATCGTGGGTTAACCAATTTTTTTAAAATTAATTAATTAATTTTATTTTTGGCTGCATTGGGTCTTTGTCACTGTGTGCACTCTTTCGCTACTTGCAGTGAGCAGGGGCTACTCTTTGTTGGGTTGTGTGGGCTCTAGGCCTGTGGGCTCAGTAGTTGTGCTCGCGGGCTCTAGAGCACAGGCTCAGTAGTTGTGGCGCATGGGCTTAGTTGCTCCGCGGCATGTGGGGTCTTCCCGGACCAGGGATCGAACCTGTGTCCCCTGCATTGGCAGGTGGATTCTTAACCACTGCGCCACCAAGGAAGTCCACCAATTTTTAGAAGATGAAATAGAAGAGAAAATATCAGATCAATACACACACTCAGATTATGACATAGTTCACGAGACCTTGGTTTCCATTATGAAGAGGTACATCCTGGATCATAAAATTAAAATTTTAAAAATTAAAGCCACTAGTCTAGATCCATTCATAATGCAATAGCCAGAGTGGTTGAATGCACTAATCAAAATTAGAGGACGTTTGGAAAATTTCCACATCATTTTCCGCATCATATATCACCAGGCATATATGCCTGACACAGGGGAAATCCAGAGAACTTTAGAGAGAAGCTTTCCTTTATAGAACCAGGTGAAGAGCTTGAAATTAGTTTCTAACGTAAATTACCATCATGGAGACTTTATAATTTACAATCCACTTTCACAAACTTCATCTTATTTGAGTCTCTTGTTCAGCCTTTGTAGTAGGCAAGACAGGAAGGTGACAGAATCTCAGACAGGTTTCAATGATCTATTTAGTTTAGTCAGGAGCCCAGCCAGCAGCTGGGAGAAAAGATCTAGCCCCACAGCCCCAGGGAGAGAATTGGCAAGGGTGCAAAACCACGTGTGGGTCCCAGCCAAATAAACGGAGGTTCAGGGCAGAACTCCAGTTTCATGAGGGAGAATGGAAAAGATGAACAGGAACTAGGGCAGAAGCCCAGGTATTAAACAAGGCTCACAGGTGGCCAGGCTCATCCCCAGCACACTGGATTCTAAGCTCACCCTTGCAGAGTTACAGAGCCCATAACCGGCTTTTGAAGAAGCAGCAGGAGAATATCATGTGGATAAGGGGCAGGATGGAGAGGCTCTCAAGCACTGATAAAGGCATGAAGAGACCAGTGGGGAATGGCAAGTTAATTAATCTGGCTGGCATGGGTAGTGAGGGCTGCCAGGTAAAATACAAGATGCCCCTTTAAATCAGGATTTCAGATAAACAATGAATATTTTAGTATAAGTATGTCTCATGCAATATTGGGGACACATGTATACCAAAAAATTGTTGTTTATCCGAAACTTACATTAAACTGGGCAGCCGGTAGTTGTATTTACTAAATCTGGCACTCCTAAATGTGGGTCTTCTGGAGGATGTGGCTAGAAGGCTTGGCAGGGCAAGACCACGAAAAACCTTATGTGCTATGCTGGGCAGATAATGAGGAACCATGAAAAATTTTAAGCAGGGGAATAATATAATCGGGTTTGTATTTTAGAATCACCATTAGAGTAGCCCTTTGAAGAACAAAATAGTTCAGAAAGACAGGAACTGAGAGACCAGAAAGCTATTTAAATAGCCCAGACTCAAGGAGAATTGAAAATAACTGCTCACTTCACAATTCTGCCTAATGCTAGCGAGATTTCCAGGTTCACGTGGGCAACAGCGACCAAACTATTCTTTCCAGAGCTGCTCTTTGTTTCAAGGAACAAAAAACTTTTGGGGTGGGGCAAGGAATAGATATATTTTGTCTTGCCCAAACCCTGTGCCTGTCACATACTTCTTGAGGAAGCTGGAAAGATATGTGTATATATCCATCTCCATGTAGTAAGCTCATGTCTTGCTCACCATCACATCCCAGAAGGTAATCAATAAACACTTGTTGAATGAGTTCCTTAAGGACAAAGTCTATCTTCACCATCTTTGTTTCCTTAGCATCTGACCCAGGGCTGGGAATAAGTTTCTCAGAAAATAGTTCTTGATTAAAGCGATCTAATTAATTAACAACCAGAAGTGCTTCCTATTAACTACATTTATCCAACATTACATCAAAGGTACAACCTGGCATATTTTTCACAACCTGGCAAAAGAAGCCCTGCCTCATCTATGGGACCAGAAAACTTTTCAAAAGCTGCATAATGATGCTGATTAGAGGGAGTTTTAAATGTAATTTTCCTCATTTGTGTGAAAATGAGCGGGTTTTTTTTTCTTTTGAGGTGTTTTGTTTGGTATTTTCCTAACTGCTTCCGCAAGTATTGTCAGTGCCTGACTGTTAATAAATCTAGATCTTAATTAAGTATTTCTCAGGTAGATCATCATAAAGTGGTATGAACCAAGTACTTGTCTTCAGTCCTCCAGTATCAGTATAGTTACTGGCATATGTATCTTTTCCAAGGCTGAAGTGTGAACTTGAAGGCAGGACTTTATTCTTATCTATCTTCATAGTCACAGAACTTTTACCAATAGCAGTTTTGTTGAAGGGTCAAGAGTAGGAAGCCAAAAGGGATAGAATAATTCTAAAAAGTGCATGGGGTAAATACAATAACAACATTATTACAGCTACTTGTTATTAAAAATTATGTTCCAAGTACCATGAGAGGTCTTTACATATATTTTATTAAATTTTGATTAAATTTCAGTCCTAAAAACTCCTCTTTGAGGTAGGTGTTGTAATCCTCATTTTATGCATAAAGAAACAGAGAATCAGAACTGATGAATAATTTACCCAGGATGACACAGCTAATAGATTTGGCAGAGCTGAGATTAGGACCTGATTCCAAAGTTCATCTCACACACCAAGAGTTGGCATTTTGCAACTGTGTATTGGAGAGATGAAAGAAGATTGTTGGAGTGCCTATAAGAGTTCTCTTTTATCAGCAACTATGTAATACCCCAGAGGACTAAAGTGTGATAAAGAATATAATGATGTGAGTGCACGGATGTGGAAGACAAGAGGTATAGAGGTATTCCCTATATTTTTGAGCTGTGTCCCTTTTTTCTCTGTTGAGCTTTGTATTTAAGGGAGCACATGACATGACATAAAATTAGGCTTCATCTCCACCTTGCTGGAAGTTGTTACTGTTGCCCTTAAAATTATTATCACACTGTTATTATCTGGGATGAAACATATGAACTTTAGATGTTACGATCAGTAATATCAGCTTGTCTGCCCTATCCAAAGGAATACGTTCAGTTCATGCTCAGATATGCAATGGAACCTCATCGATCTGGATGTGTCTGAGCTCACCTGTGACAGTCCAGATCCTTCTCCAAGCTGTAATTACATATATCAGCTATTCTCCAATCCTTTAAAGTTGCAAATGTGCACTTTTTGTCCAGATGCTGACATCTTTCCGGAAGCCCTCTTCAGCTTGCTCAACTGCCAGCCTCCTTACTTAGTTCACTGGGTTCCAGGAAGAATCCGAGTCTCATAAAGAATGCTGCCTCTGATCATTTAATTCCAGGCTGAGCAGAGTAAAATCAATTTGAACCTCACCAAACTGAAAGTCTACGAAAGTAAAACTTTTGGAGTCTATGAAAGCAAAACTCAAAGGGCAAGTGTTGGCATAACTAATTATATGAATTAGATGGAATTTGAAGAGGAACCAGATATGGTAAAAAGAGGGGAGATAGCAGTTGGTTTAATAAAAAAAATTGAGAAAGCAAATTATGTTTTTCTTGGCTCTGTAAATTAGAAGCCAAAAAATGGTCCGCAGAGGTGTAAGAATCAAAAAGCATCTCCAGTGTTCCGCTTTCACCAAAAACATGGAAGAAATTTCCTAGAAATGGTCAGGATGGAATTATGGAAAAAATCCTCTTCAGACCTTCACTGGTTCATTCACTGCCAGGCAGGGTGCTAAACATGGGAGATATAAGATGAACATGGCCGTGACCCTCAAAGCTTACCCTCTAGTTCAGGGAGGTACATCAACTGTCCTGTACAATGAAGTGTGAAAGGCACCAGGAAATAAATATAAAAGGGACACAGTGGGTGCACAAAGGGGGAGTGGTCATCTCTGTGATTCTAATAAAATTACTTCATAGCAATCATGTAGGGTTGTTTAGTGAGACGGCAAACTGTCGCATGGAAAGGGGAAGGAGAACCTGAATTAACAGATATACTGGAGTCAAGGCACAAGGAAGGGGGGTTTGAAGAAGCAATCAGTTCACACCAGTCCTAAGACGTGAATGATCTGGTAAGTGTTCTCCATCTTTAATTTCTAGGTTATGAATTTCACAAAGCAGAATTGCTGCTATACGTCGTCGCTAAGTTAACTCCCGTCCCCCCTCCCCACTTTCCATCGCCACCCCACTACCAGATATATCAGGTGAGTAGGGCTCAATTCGAATTAAATGTGTCACCTGGGGCAACTCCTCACTACGCAGGGCCTCAGTTTCTTCGCCTGTAAAGTGAGAAACCCGAACCAACTCTTAAGTCCATTTCTGCTCAGAATTACTAAATAGGACAAGAAACCAGAAAGGAAACTCAAGAGAAACAAAAGTGAAAGTGCCCGAAGGAAATACAGTAGTAAACAAAAGCACAAAATTCTATATCTCACTGAAAAATGTGGCAGAGTTCCCAAATACTTTTTTCAGCAACCCGTGAACACGAGACTTGGGAGAGAATGAAATGCCTATCACGCCCTCTGAATGTGAATGAGATGAGTGTAACACGAATCCACCTTGCTCCATGCAACTGTCTTCTTAAACAATGACCCTGAACAACCATTTATTAAAATTTTCTTTCTAAATAAGTCAATCCGCGATGAAACGTCCGTCCCCACGTAACAAACCCCACGGACCACCACACAAGGGTGTGTCCCGCTTTGGGAAGAGAGAGAAAAGGGGGTAGAGAAAGAGAGGAAGGAAGGATTCGAACCAATATTAGATTCTGCCTAGTGTGTTGCCACGCGGTTGTTATGCAGAACATCATGGAAGCAAACTATTTTAAAACTTGGGAAATACAGTAGCCTTTAAATTTGATCATTTCCTCCTTCACGGTGTTAGTGAGACTTCTCTGCACGTAACCCAGAACGGTACACCCGCCCGGGAGGGAGAGCGCGAGCTCTGGGGTGGATCGGCATGTGGAGGCGGCCAGAGGAAGGGACCAAGCTGACAGCTTCGCAGAGCGTTGGCGGCGGGTGTGAGACCGGGACCCGCGACCGCCACGGCTACAGGGTTCGAGCTGGACCCTCCGGGGGCACAGGGCTCCCGAGGTGGGAGGATGCTCCCTGCCCACTGCGGGAGCCTCCCTCCTCTGAGCAGACGAGGCAAGGGCGCGCAGTCGCGCGCGCGCGCACACATCATTCCCCTGGAGTTGTGTCTTGTCTCTTTTGTTTTTCTCCCTTCCCGGTCATGAGACCCGGAAGTTTTTTTTTTTTTTTTAATCCTGTCTCTCTCTTTTCCAACCCCCACCCCCCCAATCTATCACATGGCAGAGATAGAATAAAAACAGAAAAATGGCGACGGTCACGTTGTGGCGAGCACGTTGTATCCTTGCTGCGTCATTAGATAATCCTCATGCAAATAGCTTGAAGAACAAAGGAAGGGGGGCCCGAGACCCCCGGGGGCGCAGGTGGGTGTGGGGGCGGCGTGCCGGGCGAGGGGGTGGCGGTGCGTGCGCCAAGCCGAGCGCCGGCGGGAGGCGTGCGGCCGCGCGGGGCTCCGTGCGCCGAGTGTCTACGTCCGTGTGCGCGCCCCTGCGGCGCGGTGGAGCGCTGGCCGGGCCGCTCCTGGCCGGGTCTCGCGGCGTCAGAGCCCGCCACCCGCCCGCCCGGGGGCACGGGAAGCCGGGGGCCGAGGAGAGCTGTTCCGGCGAGGCCGGCCGCGACGCGCGCACACGCACACGCCGCCGCGGGGCTCGGCCGGCTCGGCGGCCGCGCGGGGGGCGGGCCGAGGGCGGGCCGGGCGGGGGCCGAGGGCGCGCCGCTGTCCGGCGCTGGGCGGCTGCCTGCAGCCGCCGCGGGGGACCGCACGCAGCTCGCCACCTCGGGGTGGGCGGCGGCGGCGGGGCGCCGGGGCGGTGGCACTGAGCGAGCTGGGACCCCGCACTCTCGCACGGACTTGGAGGGTATTGCTGGGCTGGGTCTGTTGTGCTTGGGGTGTGTTTTTTTCCTGCGGGTTGGGGGTGGGGGTGACCTCGCCCATCGGCATTTGCGCGGTTTCCCTCTGGCCCTCGCTGGGGTGTCAGGAGCGACGCAGGTTGGACAAGGGCGCGGGGAGACCCCCGGTGCCCCGCTCAGGTCCCCTGGCGGGCCGGCGGCGCGGAGGGGCGGGGCGGGTATGTGTAAATGTTGCGCACTCGCTTTTCCCCCACCCCCGCCTGCTTCCAGGCAGCTGGCGTGGGTCCCTCGCCGTCCGGCGGCGACTGTAAATAGAGCCTGGATGTTGTTTACATGAAGGATCCGGCGGGAGGAGTCTGCGAGGAGGAGGCGGAGGAGGAGGAGGGAGGGAGGAGAGAGGAAGACCGGAGTCCCGGCGGCGGCGGTGGCGGTCCGGGGTGAGGGTGAGCCCTGCGCGGCGCGGGCACCGGGCGCTACCACGAGGCCGGGACGCTGGACCCTGGGGTAGGAGGGAGAATGGGCGCGGGGCGGGGAGACGGGGTCTGTCAGAGTGGCATTTTTAGCTTACAACCTGCCACGCAGATTCTCCAGAGCGATAGAGGAGGGGTTTGCGGGGAGGGCGGGGAAGACTGGATTTCTCTGCACGTTCATTCTCCTATCCCCAATCTTTTCCCGCTTCCTTTCGGGGCTCACCTGTTTATTTCCATCAGCCAGAGCTTTCAGTTTTTATTTAGACATGAGAGGCTGTTTCTTTTATTAGAAGCGTAATTGGGGAGGGGGGTGCGTGGCTGTAATTTATGCCGGTCCCGGTCGCTTTTCAAGAAGGGGGAGGGGACTTGGCGGAGACCGCCTGTTCCCGGCCGTAGCTAACCCCAGGGCTTCTCCCTGCCTTCCCGCGGCCAAGGAATCTTTTCCCTCACTCAGCTACCCGCAGGCCGGCTGCCACCTTCTTGGAGAAGGACCACACCTGTGTTTATTCCTCGCTTTGGAAGAGAGGTGAGCTGAGAAACCGGGAAATCCTGTGTTCCCCAAAGCTCTTAGCCAACCATCCCATCCCAGAATTGGCCAGAAAGTGCTGCTTTCACCTGCTGATTGCGCTGGGCACGCCCATCCCCCCACCCCGGCAAGTTGTGGTCTACAGATGTGTTGGGATTTTCTCTTGCCTCTGGACCTGCACCCCACCACCCGGCAACTAACTGCTGGGTTTAGATTGAGAGAGACGTGGTCCCCTTGGATTTAGTGTGCGTTCTGCATTCCCCAGTGGGTCTTCCAATGGAATCGTCTGCTCTTCCGCCACAGCCCCCTTTATTCTTCCGCTAAGAGCTTAGTCCAGAATCTGGCCTAAGCAGCCAGTCTCTGGCTCTCTTTTTCTGGGCTCCACCCTGGCCCCTCTTGGTTCTCCAGAGCCAAACACGCCTCCCAAGCAGAAGGCACACCCTGCCCTAAATCTCCTCCATTCCAAAAGGGAGGGGAAAACAGTGGAAGAGAAGGGAGCCAGGGGTCTTCCTTCTGTCCTGAGTATCCCCAACAGCATTTCCCTCTTCAAGCTTGCTGGATTTATAATCCCTTTTTTCTTCTTATCAGCTGCTCCCCCCTACCCTTTGACCCTAGTCCTATGATAGATACTTAGGGAGGTGCGGATGGGGGGGTGGATTGTCACCCCTTTTTCCTGGTGCGAGGCATTTTCCTTCTCCTTGGTCTTTTCATTTTTGAGACGCTTAACAAGTAAAATATGTAAATATGTTTGCATGCTTATTTGAACTTGTTTTCTTGCTGGCTAATGAATAGCTGGGACTCAAAAGGGAGGGAGGGGAAAGCGACGAGAGGTGCACATTCCCGCTGGTGTCCCCCACATGAACATCCCCAGAGTTGCAGGAGGAGACCCTTCTGTGAAAGCCAACAGTCTCCCTTCCATGACATCACCACCTAAGCCCTTCCAACTTTAGCTTCAGAACAGGAAGAAGGCTCAAAATAGAACTACCTTAGGAATCCAGCTCCTTTTAGAAGATCAACTTTTAAATCAGCTGCAGGAGGAACACTGAACTTTGACATGGGTAGAGAAAGCTGTAGTGTTCGTAGTAATTGGTTCTTTGGGGGAAGGGTATGGGGATACTTTCCACGTATATTCACGAAATGCTTTTCTCAAGGTCAGTTGGGTACCTAGACCGATGAATGATTAATCAGATGGTTCTAGATTCTTCATTGAATTATTCATGTGTTTCGGTATGTCAACAGTAACAAGTACTTTTCAGAATGAATTAAAGAGGGGCTCCTAGAATGTGCTCTAGAGAGTGTGCTAGAGATGGAGGAGGTTGTTGGTGGGGAGGGAGCTTTTGAAGGCGAGGAATCTGAGGATGCAGTGACAGCTGTTGTGAGTATGGAAGTTGAGAGGCTTACTATAAACGATGCCTGTAACTTTTGCAGGGTGACTAATATCCTGGACAAAGAATTAACGATGTCAGGATTTTCCACCTTTACCTCGAAAATTAACTCCATATCTTTGAATCATGATGTCTCCATTTTTTTCCCTGAATTCTCTGAGCAGAAAGAGTTGTTTCAGTCTTTAGGAAGGGCTGCTTAATAAATGATCATCGCTGAAGTATTAACGACCATAAGGATTAGAAGTAAGGCAGAAAATACTTGGCATAATTTGAGTACCTGGTGGGTGCTGTAGAATGACCTGCTGGGTGAAGGGTTCCGGTTTGAAGAAAAGTCCGGATGACAGGACTTTCTCTACCTGCATTAATGCAGTAGCCACTAGCCACGTGTGGCTGTCAAGCACCTGAAATCTGGGTAGGGTGATAAGTCGATTTTTAAATCAAAAATTGGTGTTCCATTCAGTTTTTGGAAAACTTCGTTGTGTTTGGAAACAAGTTGGGTATGTACATCTACTTTTTAAGCTGTAACTTTTATGAAATCTAAATTCAGATTGAGTATTTCTGATGAAGGTTTAGTGTTCGAGTTGACATGCGTTATAAGTGAATATGCTCTGGATTTCAAAGACTTAGTACAAAAAAAGAGTAAAATATCTCACTAATGTTTATATCGATTACATGTTCCAATGAAAATATTTTGGGTATATTGTGTTAAATGAAATTTATGGTTAACGTCACTTTAACCTGTTTATTTTTTAGTTTTTTCAAAATGTGACTACTGGAATATCTAAAATTACATACATAGCTTGCTTTTTACTTTTCTGGGACACCACTGGCCTGTAGCATTGCTCCTTTTTCTCCCTGGATTAATTTCAAAAGAGGTGACTGCGTGAAATACAGTTCCTTCATGTTTGTCAACCATTTACTTGCCCCTGCTATTTTCCATTTGGAGATTTGGGAGCTCCGAGAGTTAACTATCACAGTATATGAGACTAATAGTGACTGCCCTGCAGATTTCTATGCAGGAGGCGTGCCCTGCGCAGGAAGGTCAATAAAGACGTCCCGGGTGCTGGAAGGGCTGGTAGGGGTGTCTTGGGAAAACTTAGCGATCCACATATCTGGCCAGAGCTGCTTTTGTAAAAGGTTCCTGGGCATGCCAAAATATATCAGAGAACAGTTCGTGGTACTGTAACAGTCATGACACCTGGTGGCATCTTAGTGATGCCACCCACCTTTGTTTATTTTCTCTTTCTTTGCATTCACTTTCTGCCCTCACTTCATAGCTCCATTGGTGGTAATTGGGCCCACAAGGTTCCTGACCCTTTTCCTCCGACAAAAAGTATAAATGTCGACCTGAATGGAGATGTTGCTATCTTTGGAGTTTGGTTTTATCTAATGAGATTCAGTAATGGCAGTGGAAGGGACTTGGGCATTTAGTACTCTCCCCTCATTTTGTAGAGGACAGACTGTCAAGTATCTTGCCGGTTGACATACAGAGAGAGGAATTAAGCATGTACGTTTGTTGATAAGCTATTTCGAGAATCCCTGGGAAATGAAGAAGTTTGTCAATGAATTAGGCAAGTATTTGTTGAGCTTGCACTCTATGGAAAGGACTGTGATGAATGTTGTGGAAGGACATGAAGACAGCAGTCTCTGACTTCAGGAACAATGCTGTTGATTTGAGGAAATCAGATGTAAACAGTACCAAAGTAAATCACAGTTTAAGATATAGCACTTCATAATGAGTGCAGTACCTCTGTGTTACAAGTAGAAATGTGTTCCTTTTCTATGTGTTACAAGTAGAAATGTGTTCCTTTTCCAGGTGTAGGAATAGAAGCTCTGAGAATGGTGGACTCTGCAGAAAAGAGGAGTGTGGTTGTGTTTCCGGAACAGCCCAAGGCTCTAGAAGTAGAGGTCAGTGCACGTCTTTGGTATCGCCCCCTTTAGCTGTCCGTTAAGGGAATTTGAGAGGTAAGACCCAGCATTTCTAAATGGCAGTGCTGCCAGTCATGAGGAAATCATAGATTAATTGGAGACACCCAGGGTTTTTAGAGAGACTAGCTAGGGGTGGGTCATTTTGAAGTCAGCTGGTATATTTTAGATTGGTTATTCTAAAAGGGTATGATAACAGAGGTGAGACGGAATAAAATTGACTTGTGAGCAGACAGAAATCCAAAATCTGGGGAAAAAAATTAAATCTCGAGCAAAATCCAACAGTGAAAGAAGTAGACAGTTGGACCACAAGTGTGTATTCTGAGTACACATGTAAAGGGGAAAGGCCCATAGAATCGAATATTATATTCTATTAAGCATGAAGTGGGATGGTCCATTTATTTTAGATTTTTAGTCTCCTGGAGCCTTTTTGGACTAAAATCCCCACCAGTTCGTTTCTCTTTCTGTCTCCGCATTATTGTATAGAGACCTTCTGTGTTAGGTTTTTCCTTCATGACCTGCTGAGGTTATGCAGCGTAACTGTTTAGAGGCCAGTGCTTGGAATGGGTAAAACAATGTCACCCCCTCTGCAATTACTCCCAGTTAATGCTTCTCTGTGAGAATTGGGGCTGACTTGGCCAAGGCAGTCGTCCTTGGCTTTTCCTTGCCGTTTTAGCTGATTTATTTCTCCTAAGGAAAGAAAAAATGGTGTAACCCCCTTATTCCTGATTTCCTACTAATCTCGGCACAAGTTAGTTTTCGAACACTATTACCAGCAAAGCTTTGCCATGAAACGCAGGTATGCGTTCTCTGTATTTCTGACAAAGCAGTAGTTGACATTTAGCACTTTCTGTTGACAGTACATTTTTATAACATGACAGTTTGGTCAAATGTGCACATTTTATAATGTCACTGAGTTGGATTGTGGTTTTCAAGTTGGGGAAGAAAAAAACATCACACTTTAGTAAAAGACCAGTGGATTGAAATTAACCTGTTTAAACTATTTTAATTTTAAAGTATTGTCAGATATTTTACATGCCAGCAGTTCATTTCATGGTTCCTCCAGTTATTTAATCTATAATCAGATACTTAAAAGTTCAAAATCACTGTATTTTCACTCTCGGTCTATTGATAAGAGAGACGGGACATGTTTTTTGTGTGTGCATTTGCACTCCACAAGGTCTAAAAGCACATTGTTCGTATACCAGTTTGCCAGTAGTACTTGGTTTTCTAGTTGATAATATTTGGTGCATGCATCACGAAGAAATTGTTCTTGTATCATTTTCATCATAGAAGAACTGAGTGTAAAATCAGGTTGATCTCTGGAGGAAAGCATTTTACGTCATTATCTTTTTCTTCCCGTCTCACTGTGCAGTATACTTCCATACCGTAGCATTAGCACCTGCCATCATTCGTTTTAAAATTAAAATAAGTCAATTTTTTAAAGAAAAATCTGCTGAAAAAGAAGTGTTTCTGATAGATTTAGTTTTTTAAATGCGCATGTATAAGAAATAATTTCCATGAAGAAAGAAAACATTTTAAGTGTTTACTAGTATTTATAAAATACAGTTCTGAAAACCCACATTTTTTTCTTCCTTTAAACTGCTTTAGAGTTATTCTGAGAAAATCACAGAGTAATGGCAGTTTGGTTTTTGTTATTACTTGGCCTCTAGGCTCCCCGCCCTATCCCCCCACGCCCAGTTTAGGTAGAAAAAGAAATGAGAGAAAAATAAGGAAGTAAAGGAAATACTCATTACTTTTTGTACCAAAAATCTTTAGTTGTCTGATTTTTGGTCATGGCTAATAGAGTGAATTTCAACTTTGTAGTACATTACAAACATTAAGTTCGGGTTTGTTGACTTCATATTTAGACATTCAGTTGCATTAGTACTCAGTCTTTGTGAAAAACAGTCTAATAACTACTAAGTATATCAGAGTTATTTATTTGTCCCCATACTTACTTACCCTCTAGTATCTCACAGTAAGTATTCCTCTTTTCCAAAACTGACAAAACTTGTGGCTGGGAATTGTTCGGTGGTAATCTTTTTATCCTTTTTGATGTATCAGCTATCTAAAATTTCATTCTCAAATAATCACAATAGCTTTGTTCATGTAACAGATGTTTATAATTTGGGTAAAATGTGCGACTATTTCCAGGAACCTTAGGTTAAGGGATCCAATTTTTTTTTTAATCTTCATTGCCCTCTCGTGTTTCAACTCTGTATTACATCAGTTGGCTAAGACCTAAGCGATGACCTCTTTAACTGTTACATATTTTTGCACTTCAGAGAATGTTGTTTTAATTTGTGTGTGGGTGGATTGTTTCACTGGATATTCCTTTTCTGAAGATGAGGTCAGTTTCATAGCGCATAAACTTAACAGTTGAGCTAGGCTCACTGTACTCTGCTATTTTCTGACCTGTGCTGATCTAAAGAATTGATTGATCTCTCTGACTTATTTGAAGTAGAGAGCTAATATCTAATTTGCATATAATGAGTCTTTGAAACTGAGCAAATGCCTAATTGAAAACAGTTATTTTTCAAATATCTGTCAAGTTACACGCATATTGAAATAACTTGAGAACTTATGACTGACATGGAAAAAAAATGAGTGACTCATGGCTTTAATAAGTTGATTATTCTGAAGCCTGAATTCTAGTTTCAGAATCTTTTTGTCCTTTTTGTTAAAAGTACATCATCCCTGGGACTTCCCTGGTGGTCCAGTGGTAAAGAATCCGCCTTACAATGCAGGGGACAAGGGTTCGATCCCTGGTTGGGGAACTAAGATTCCCACATGCCGCGGGGCAACTAAGCCCGCGCGCACCACAACTACGGAGCTTGCGCGCCTCAACTAGAGCCTGCGTGCTGCAAACTACAGAGCTCACGCACTGTGGAACCCACGCACCACAACCTGAGAAGAGAAAATCCTCCTGCCACAACTAGAGAGAAGCCTGTACACCACAAGGAAGAGCCTGTGAGCCGCAATGAAAGATCCTACGTGCCTCAACGAAGATCCACGTGCCAACTAAGACCCAACGCAGCGAGAGATAAAAATAAATAAATCTTTTAAAAAGAAATGTCCATCATCCTTGAAGATGACTTCAGGGTACATCTCAAAGGTACAGATAATTTTAAAGCAAGTGATGTGTATGTGTTGATTTTTTAAAAGGCATTCCAAAGGTTGTTAACAATCCTTCATCCTAACTGTAAAATTGACATAACTTTAGTGAAAACACCTCACAGGTGTGATAAATATGTAATCATCATTAGTGTCATCAATTTGAGTATATTCTTAGCACTCAGAGCAAGAACAATAAAAGACATTCTTTTTGCTAGTTTTTCTTAAATCATAAAACTCCCACAGGCTTCTGCTTCATGATCTGAGATGCTGAGAAAACTAAAAATTTTAAGCAAAAAGTAGATGTTTTCAGAAACTTCGTTTGCATAAATTGTGTAAACTGAATATTCCCTTGATGGAGTTGAATGGCTAGGTTGGGGTAGAGAAAAACACTAGGTTCAGTCGTTTGACATGGATTTGAACTCAGGTTCAATGTAACTTAGTGGTATGATCAGGTAAATCACCTAACCTCTCTTAGATTTTTATTTTCTTTCTGTAAAATGGGCTAATGATACCTAACATATTCCAGAATCCTTTTGTGATGAATTAATGAGTAATTCATTGACAGCCCCATAGGGGTTCTTGTGAAAACTAAAGCAGAAAGCCATAGAAAATTACTGAATGTTAGGCAGATATGAAGTATTCTTGCCATGTTTGATCACGAGCACTTTGAGGATAGGGACCAGGTCTTATTTATCTTCATTTCCTGGACATCTAGAAGAGGTCTTGGAATATAGTAGACCCTAAGTAAATATTTATTGCATGAATGATTGAGGTCAGGGAGATGGAATCAGCAAATCCATGCACCGAAGAGGTAACACTGTGAAGTAGAGCTGGAAAGCATATGTGATGTATTCGTGGTTGCTCATCAATATGTATAAATCATATGTTCATCTTTTGTCTTAATATAATTCAACCAGGCGTTTTACTCTTTCAGCCTCACTAATTGTTGGGCTGTGACACTACTTTTTCTTCTGCTTCCCCAAATCTCGAACCAGAAGGGGATCTTTTAGTCTTCCACTTCCTGGGGAGCCTTCAGAGGGAGTCATGCAGCCACCCGGAAAGGATGCTGCCAGCCGACACAGTGACTGACAGGCTGCCCTGGCTCAGTTATCACAGTGCTGATGCTGTCCATTCTAAAGGTACAGTACTGTGATAACTGAAGGATGGCAGCCATCTTGCCTTCCATCAGAGGAGCTCTGTCGTGCCTGGGAAGGAAGACAGAAGATGAAAGAGGCATGTGAAACAGTGGCAGGGACCCAGAAACCCTCTTACCCTGTTCCTGTATTGTGCTTTCCCTAGAGCACAGGGAATGTTATTCCATCTGTCTTTGCCCTGTTTTGTGATATGCGACTAAAGAGGAGTTGGGTAGTTGTTTGCCTTGTTGTACTGAGCAGACATGTTATTAAGATCTTTTGGGACTTTTAAGAGACTGATTTGGGATAAGTGCGAAGTGTGGATTAGTATCTCTGGAGTGGCATTCAGAGACATTTGTGCCACTTTTGTAAACATAAAAAGTAACCTGATTAAAATATCTTGATGCTTGTCAATATTAGACGTTCAGAATGAAATTCAACTTAAACAGGGAGAAAAAAGCCCTGCGTGTTGAACAGTATTCATATTATCGTGCGAATAAAATTACGTCTTTGCGTTTAAGAGTGGATAGAGACATGTCATGTTTCTTTCCGTAACAAAATTTAGAGGTCCCATTTCCTGTCAACAGGAAATCCTGGGCTCAGTCTGGGGCGTGAGCTCCAGAGGGCCTGCCTAGGCCTGGAGGTCCTTGGCGCTTTGGGGCAGTTCATAGATGGAAGGGGTTTCCAGTGGGTTAAGTGAGACGTGATGCAAGCAAAATATGATGGGGTTTTTCAACTGCCTTGTTTAAAACACACATACACACGATGTGTGTCTGCTTGGTGTATTCATTGTATTCTTCAGTTTAGGTATGTGAGAATGGGAGGACTGGAATGAAACTCAGGAATATCACATGATCCAGCATTTCCACTTCTGGTTATATACCCAAGTGAATGGAGTCAGATATTTTTGCACCCGTGTTCACAGCAGCATCATTCACGATAGCCAAAAGGTAGAAGCAACCCAGGTGTCCATCGATGAATGTCGATGAAGTGTTTATACGTACCACAGAATATTACTCAGCATTATTAAGGGAGAAAATTCTGACACGTGTGACGACACGGATGAACCTTGTCCATAGCTAAGTGAAACGAGCCAGGCACAAAACAGTGTATGAGTCGTCTTATATGAGATTCCTACAGCAGTCAGAGTCATAGAGCCAGAGGAATGGTGGTTGCCCAGCACTGCAGGAAGGGGGAAATGGGAAATTCACGTTTAACAGAGTTACTGGGAAGATGAAACATTTCTGGAGTTGGATGATGATGGTTGCACAATATGAATGTACTTAATACTACAGAACTGTACACTTAAAAATGGCTAAAATGGTAAATTTTATGTCTATTTTACCACCACCAAAACCAAAAAAAAAAAAGGGCAAGGTAATAGCACTGTTGCAGGATTGAATTGATTGCTCTCTTCTTTAGACAGTCTTCAGTGTGAAGATAATTGCTGTTTCAAATAAGCAATTAAAATGTAATTCCCATGTCTTTATGCATTTAAAGTTCTCTAATCTGTAGACTGTTAGACATATGTCCAGGGTTTCTCACATAGCATAGCTTTAAAATTTTGTAAAATATAAAGAAAACTAAGTATAATAACAATGAAAGTACTAAAAGTAGAGTGAAGAAAAGGCCTCAACAGGAAGGCAGATGATGGGGCATCTCGTGCCGGCTTTATGCCTTTTCTGGTGAAATTGGGCAACTCAGTGGACCTTTCCATGCTCTAGTTGCCTCATTTGCCTGCCTCTTTGGAGTAGTGGTAAAGATGAAATTTTGTGTGTGTGTGTATCATATGCGTAATATATATGTGTGTGTGTGTGTGTGTATATGTATATATGACCATTTTGATGACCAAAGCAACATTCAAGTGGCATATTATTTCTTTTTCTCAAAATGTAGAAATACAATGCCTGAAAAGATTTTAAAATAACTTAATATTTTAAAATAAACTTTTAATAAACATCCTAACTGGACTTGTCACTCAACTATTCCCAGCCTCATTAAAAGGAGTATTCTGTAGCTTGCTCTTCATCACAAAAGGTTTTTTTTCTATTATTATATGTGTAAATTTGAAAATAAGTAAAAGCATAGAGACTAGAAATAGACAGCAATAACCTTCTCTAAGGGATCGCATGTTTTATTAGCCCTGAGTAAAAGGCATCATTTGTGGATTGTATCTACTTTATCACAAAGCTCTCACTTGGACTCATGCTCTGGAAATCAGATTTTGGTGGTAGGAATGGCCCCCACCAGATCCCATGCAGTGTTCTACCTTGATCATATCACACAGAATTGGAGCAGAAAGTGAGCTCTGATCCCTGCCGTGCCAATTTCAAATATTTTGCTGTGCCTTGTATGTTCTGAGCTTCCCTGAATAACCAACCAACTATAAATATGCCACGAATTTGTCTGTACCGTTATTAAACTGACTTGTTTCTTCCAAATCAATTGCTTTTTGAGACAAGAAGATTCTTATGTTTCTGTGCTTCATGTAGAGGATTTTTTCCCCTAAAAATTGCTTCCTTAAAACTGTACATTCATATTCACAATTTATCCTCGCCAAACAGTTCATTTTCACCATTACCTGTTAAGAATCTTTTATTACACAAGTTCTTCATTAAGCATGAACAAGAGTAAGGGAGGCACCAAAAAACCACTTTGTTTTTTCCTTCTATATCCAAACCATGATTATGAAGATTCCCATTGGAAGGGAATGCCAGGTACCAGAGGGTGTGCCTGGAATATTCTCAGCTGGAGTTCCTTATATTGGTTGAAAGGGTTTTGTGTTGTAATGTGTGCCCCTAATGTAATAGATGTTGAAACAATTCACATAATTGACATGGAGTAAAGTAAGTTGATTATGTCTTGCTTTATGCATTTGGACTATTACTGTACTTTTATTTTTCATGAGATTATGAGGAGATGGATAGTTCTGTTAAAAAGTGGGAAGACAGAGAGGACAGTTCCAATGTAGTGGGAAATTCATTTTCATTTTTTTGCCACTGTCTTTGTAAATGAAATTCCAGACATATTATTCAGACTGCAATTGCTTGATTTTTTTTTTTTTTTTCACTTTGAAAATGAGTATCTTTGGACCAGGGATATCTTAGGGTCAGTGGGCGTAGCTGCCCAGAGCAATTTGCAGAGAAGACTTTTGAGGCCACATCTGGGTTCCACAGAAAGGAGTGCTATAACCACCTTTCCATGTCTCCCTGTGGTCAACTCTCAGTGTCTGTCATTGGCATCAGATTGTGATGCAGGGGTACATTGCTGACCCCTTTCCAGGTACTATAATTTTAGTATAGAGCTTTAGATCCTCTGGGAAGGCAGACATTCTCAAAAGTTATATTGATAGACTAGAATTCTGGGAAGCTATGTCATTGAGAATCTAGACACCCTTTTTTATGGGGAGGGCAGCACGGGCTTCTAATTAAAATGTCTACCAGCATAATGTGTAGAATTATGCCTAGACATAAATCTTCCCGGTTTTATTATCATTCACTGATTTCTGTAAAATTATTCTAATACTATTCTAATACCATAAAATTTGCCACACTTCAGTAAATGCATTTTGGGCAATCTTGCATAGTTTATATATGTAGAATTTTGTGTACGTAATTGGGTCTAGTGGCTAGAAGAGGACTTCCTTTCCCCCCCACTCCTTTTTTTTAAGTTGTCAGGATTATTTGCTTGAAATGAGTTAGTGTTTGTTGAGTGCACGTGTACCACGACTTGTTTCATCCTAATTCAAATCTTTGACGAAGCGTTCTCCACACTTCATAACTGGAGAACCTGAGGAAGCTCACAGAGTCTTCAAGACACAGCTAGTAAGTGGTAGAGGAAGGGGATAAGTCTAGAACAGAAAAAGTATGAGAAGTTAATGTAAATTAATTCTGCTTTGCTTTTGAATGTAGATTAGTAGATGAGGCTTTGAAGAGGAATTAGACCCAGCATATGTCACAGTGCTTTGAAACTTACACGGCACCTTCCCCCATCCACCATGGCTGCTTTCTGCCTCCTTAGCTGTACACTATAATTGCCTTTTTATTTTTTGTTTTTTTTTTGGCCACACCAAGTGGCTTGTGGGATCTTAGTTCCCTGACGAGGGATTGAACCTGGTCCTCAGCAGTGAAAGTGTGGAGTCCTAACCACTGGATCGCCAGGGAATTCCCTATAATTGCCTTTTTAAAATGAAAATCTGATCATGGCACAATTTTGTTTTAAAACCCTCTGATGGCTTCTTTGATCCTCTTGGGATTAAGACTACTGTCCTTAACATGTTCCATGATTGTAAAGATTCCCATTGGAAGGGAATGCCAGGTATGAGAGTGTGTGCCTGGAACATTCTCAGCTGGAGTTCCTTATGTTTAAATTGGTTCCCACCCACCTCTCTGGTCCCATGTCTCGTACCCAGTTGACCAGCCCATCCTTTATCCAGGGAGTCAAGCTTCTTTCCCCCTCCGGTGCATTTCCTTCTGCCTGAGGCATCCTTACCATTCGCTTCTCTTATCCTTCACTTTTCTTATCCGTCTCTGATTAAATATTAATTCCTCAGAGAACCCTTTCCTGACAGTCTCAACTGTGTCCAGTCCCATGGCACTCTGCTTTTCTTTCAATGTACTTACCGCAACTGAACTACGTAAACGTACGTGTTTGGGGTGTGTGTGTGTTTAATGTCTCATTAGATTGTGAGTTCCTTGAGGGCAGGAACCATGGCTCTATCCATTGCTATGTTCACGGTGCCTGGCACAGAATCTGCCATGTGGCCCACAGTAGAAATCTAACGTGGTATGAGATGCTGAGTGGAGTCTTTCCTGTTTTCTAAGAACGGGTGAGAAGAGTCCACAGCTAAAAAGGTGTTTAAAATCCCCACTCTTCTTTGATCAGAGAACTTCAGCTCTGTGGCCAGCATTTTCCTGCAAAGCGTCTTCAAAATGTGCCATTCAGCAGAACCAACTCTCAGATGACCCTTATCGCTCAGATGACCCTTATCGCTCACACCCATCCCCGTAAAAGAGGGCTGGGAGCGGGAGAGAACCTTCCTCAGAGAGCAGCGTTCCACTTGGAGCTCATCTTTTGTCTGGAACTTGGTGAGCCGCTAGCTATCCCAGTAGGAGATCCCCACGACCAGACTCTGCAAAGCTAAGAGAAGGAATGGGGAGAGGGAGGAAAGGAGAGATGCTGAGTTGGGTGGGACAAGGATGTGAGTTTCTTGGACACTATGGTCAATGGAAGGGAATCTATAGAAGGTGGCTTGGGACTTAAGCCTTCTGGGTAATGCCTCGCGGGAGAGCAGCTGCCACAACCCACGAGTGGATCCCAGGAGTGAGCCAGGGTATGGATGGTATCCCAAAAGACAAGCCTCTGGCCAGTCAGAAAACTCACCCCCACCAAGGTGGGATGGCTCACGTGGGAACCCTCTGTGGAACTGATGAAGAGGGGAGCCCCGTTTGATGCGGAGGCTTTTTTGAAAGATGTCATTTCAGCAGAACCAGCTCTCAGACTCACTGTCGGTGGTCATGAAAGGAACCAGCCAAGAAAGTAGTAGGCTCTGGGAGAAGAGGAGAGGCGGGCGTGCGGGAGAGACCACATCACTCCTCCACCCCAGCCCCTGGAGCCTCGGGCCTGGCCTCAGCTGGAGAGAAGTACAGAGCTTTGTAATGAAGATGGGATTAAAATCCTCATCAAAGTGAAACGCTTGGCAACTCGACTTGGTTAGAGGTCAATTTGAGGCCCTTACTACTCAAGAGGAAAGGGGAGCACAAAAGAAGCTACTGGACATAAAATAGTTTCATGTTTCACTCTTCACTGAGTTGAAAGTCAAAACAGTTAAAATTATTCGTTAAAAGGATGAAAGGACTATAAAATATCCCTTCAGGGGCTTCCTTGGTGGCGCAGTGGTTAAGAATCCGCCTGCCAACGCAGGGGACACGGGTTCGAGCCCTGGTCTGGGGAGATCCCGCATGCCGTGGAGCAGCTAAGCCCGTGCGCCACAACTACTGAGCCTGTGCTCTAGAGTCCACGAGCCACCACTACTGAGCTCACGTGCCACAACTACTGAAGCCCGCGTGCCTAGAGCCCGTGCTCTGCAACAAGAGAAGCCACCTCAATGAGAAGCCTGCTCACTATAGCCAAGAGTAGCCCGCGCTCGCCACAACTAGAGAAAGCGCGCGCGCAGCAACAAAGACCCAATGCAGCCAAAAATAAATTAAAATAAATAAATTAATTTTAAAAATATATCCCTTCAGGTAAAAGTTTGCATGTCCGCGTATCTTTCCCTAGTTAAGTCCCCTCACCTGCTGCTTCTAACGTGTGAAGGAGTTGAAATGCCAATTCAATCCTAACACTTCCAGCAGCCTGTTACCTCCCACGACTGTCCCCTCTCCCTTGTCCAGAAAGCAGAAGGCAATCTAGTGAGAAAGTAGAAACCAGTAAGGACATTTCCCCGTAACCCAACTCCTGGCACATTTGCCTGAAGGCACCGTGCATGAGGCTAGATGGGAGTTATTCAGGGTTACCTGTAGGTACTCATCCAGTGGTTTGAATTCCACATCTTTGACCGTTCTTCTTTGTCACTAGTAGACTCATTAAGAATATCTCAATGCAGAACCAGGAGGCTTAAAAAACAAACTTGTAGATGCACCTGGCTTTAACAATGTCAGTCCTAAGAACCTGCTGTATATAGCACAGGGAACTCTACTCAATACTCTGTAATGACCTATACGGGAAAAGAACCTTAAAAAAACAAAAGATTCACTGGTAACTGATTCACTTTGCTGTACCCCTGAAACTAACACAACATTGTAAATCAACTACACTCCAATAAAAATTAAAAACTAAACAATGTCAGTCCTTACTAGACACCAAATTGTGGATGACTGACAGGGACCTACTTCCTTGTCGTTAGCCCCATCGGTACACTATAGAGAATGGGAACCCAAGAGCTCATTTGCTCCAGCATTTTTCACACTGTGGGTTTGAAATCGATTAAATATGTCTTGACCAGCACTTAAAAAAATAAGACAAGATGGAAAATATCAGAGTGCATAGCATGTGGTAAGGTAATATTACTTCATGAAACTTTGCAGTTGCCCCCTTGAGTGTATGTGAGTGTGTACTGGGACACAAATGTTTTTTTATTTCTCACTTTGGGTTTCAGTTCAGTTCATAAGTTATTGATCCAGATGTTAGATTCTAGATCATCTCATTATGTATTGCAGATTTTGGAAACTAAAGCCCAGAACAGTGAAGACACTCGTCCACGGTTGGTAGGAAGAGTAGGAACTCAGACCTGCATCTCAGTCTCTTAGTTAATGTTTCCCCTTCTTCTCACCAGCCCAGAGAGAATAGCAATAGTAATAGCTAATATTCAGTGAGTAATTACTATGTGCCAGCCGCTGCACTAAACACATCATCTTATTTCATAGGAAAAGGGGGTTGTTTGGCTTTGTGTTTTGTTTCAAGTAAATGTTAATGGCTGAACAGTGACTTAGTGCTGTAAGCTGTGGCTAGAACAGATACAGAAGCTGTGAGTAAACATTTAAAGTTTTTATAGCAATTTGACAGTAATTTTATGTCTGTTGACTCTAGTAATAAAAACATTGGCTTGCATTTTATGTCTTTAGTAAACACTTTTCTAGTAATTCATTTTCATTGTAGTTTATAAAAATATCGGTCCATGATGGACTAGGAATAAGAACAAACTGGTTCTTCTCCACAGATAGTTTGAGAAGCACTGACTTAGACCCAGCAAGGCCAACACCTTTGTCCCTTGAGGCCTCTGTAGTCCTTTTGAAGTGCCAGGTTGTCATAGATACCCCTGGAAGAGGCAGATTGCTGGATGCAAGCCCCCTAGCAGCAGAGAAGGGGTTACTGTGTTATCTAGAGCCAATGAGGGACAGCTGCCCTTGTCTTGGGAATGACTAGTGGAAAGGCACTAACATCAATAAATATTCCAAAGCTTTCATTTACTTCAGAACTCGAGGAAGTGGGACTGATGGGGATGCTTTCCCTCTCTGGGAAAGCAGAAAGAGCTCCTTCTTTGTAAAGTTGCCCCATGAGAAAAATTTCAGCACAGAACAAATTAAATTCTCATTTCCCAAGACTCTCAGTCAGAGTGGTAAGAGCAGAGGGATGACGCTACAGAGGTCTTTGGAAAAATAAGGCTCCATTAAAGGGAGCCTGTGGATGTCCTTGACATGCAGGCTCTGTAGAGGGAAGCACACTTCATAAATCCTGCGGGACTGCTTTTTGGCTGAATCCTAAGATTTGTACGAAGAACTGTTTTGAGTGAATTGTGTCTTTGCATCTTCTGGAATTCTGAAGACTGCAGCCAAGGAGTTAGCAAGGCTGAGCACTGGACTGAGCATTTAATCAGTTGAATGCTTCCTTATGTTTTTTTTCCTGGTTTGTTCTCATAACAAGTGACCTTCGTCCAACTCCTAGCAACACATGATTGTGGAATGTTCCCTCCTGAGGAATACTGCCTTGTTTTTTCATTCTGAACACACTGAAAATCTCTGAAAATTCAGATGACCTTGTTTGGACAATGATAATAATGTAAGCTAACTGTACCTGCTGTGTGCCCAGTGTTTTACATCTGTATTATATCTTACGTATGTATTTACTTAGTGTTTACATACTAAGTGTCCCAACAGCCCTGGTCAAATGGGGGCACAGGGGAACTAAGGCTTAGAAAAATTAGGTCACTTACCTGATGTAATTTGGTTCAGTCCTCAGCTTCTGCATTTCTATATTTCCTGCAGATTCATATCAACATCCTTGCACAAGTGAGACAATGCCAGAACTCCAAAGTCATGACATTTTCATTGATTCCTTCTACCTGAAAACAGTATCAGGGCCCGCTTCCACCTATTGAATAATTCAGGAGTGGAATGATGCATATATAATTGTAGGTCCTGCAAACTCAGAAGTGCCCATGGTAATAATAGCTAGCATTGATTGAAGACGTTCTGCATAACCTGTCCATGCAGTAGTTTTTACCTGCATTCTCTTACTTAATCTTTCCACACCACCTCCTCCCTATCCCTACCTATTTCTGCTTTCTTTTTCTTTTTCTTTTTCTTTTGCGGTACGCGGGCCTCTCACTGTTGTGGCCTTTCCGGTTGCGGAGCACAGGCTCCGGACGCGCAGGCTCAGCGGCCATGGCTCACGGGCCCAGCTGCTCCGCGGCATGTGGGACCTTCCTGGACCGGGGCACGAACCCGCGTTCCCCGCATCGGCAGATGGACTCTCAACCACTGCGCCACTAGGGAAGCCCTAAAATTTTTATTTAAAAAAAAATTTTATTTTATATTGGAGTATAGTTGATTAACAATTTTTTTTTTAATAACTTTTTATTCTTCCCCTGTGCCTCGCTGCTTGCGGGATCTTAATTCCCTGACCAGGGATCAAACCCTGCATTGGAAGCACAGAGCCCTAACCACGGGACTGCCAGGGAAGTCTTTCTGCTTTATTTTCTTACAGCACTTTTACATGGTCTGTTCACACTAGCATACTTGAATTTACTTAACTGTATCTATTACTACCTCTCCCCACTAGAATGTAAGCTCCATGAGGGCTGTGTGTCTTTTTAGCTCAATGATAGAAGTCCCCAGCAAGTAAAACCCGGTCAGGTACATAATAGGTGCTCAAATATTTGTTGAGTGAATGAATGAACCGTCTCTATAGGTAAATATCACTGTCATCACAAGCTGAGGTTTGTGGTATTAAATAATGTGCTTAAATTGGAAGCAGTTACTCCTTTTTACTTCAAAATCAGTTTTGAAATGTGAGTGATAATAGCTTCCTTTCTCTGCTACATTGCTGGAATGAAAATCTTAACACACAAAAGAAGAGGTTGCTTTGACACTTTAGATACCCTCCTTAGAGCAGATAAGCAGTGTGTATTTGTTAAATACGTATATTGGGCCTCTCATCTGCGGTAGTAACGATAGCAAGTATTAAGGTAAATAAAATATCTTTTGCTTCTATCCTGTTGTGGTGCCCCCAGGTTTTATAACAGAGTGGAGGACACGCTTTGTATGAATGACTCGCTAACACAAGACAGCTTCTATTGAAGCAGTCGTGGGCTTCTCATGAGATAGAATTTCAGAGCTGCGAAGGGCCTGAGAGCTGTCTAGGCCAGCCTCCCCACCTCTCCGCCCCCCGATGCCAGATTGTGGACTCAGGTCCTCCTTCACAGGACAGCCCGTTCCACTGATGTACAGAAGCATTGTTATTGGATGTCTGCATTGTCAGAAAATTCTTCCTACTGAGCTGAAATGTATCTTCAGGTAACTTCTCCCCATTGGTCTGCGTTCTGCTGTCCAGGGAATGACAGAATAAATGAAATCATCCTTTCACGGTCAGCCCTTCAGATACTGGTCTGTCTGTACTCCTCCTTGGGTTGCTCTTGTCCCAGTGCCTCAGACCTTCCGCCTGGCATCTTCCCAGCCACTTTCCCATCCTGCTACCTCCTGTTGGCACGCTCTCCAGCTTGTTCACGTACAGTTTGTGTCCTCCGGTGCTCCAGGTGTGCTGTCAGGGTGACATCCATTGTGTTTTGGCAGCTGCACCACCCTGTTGACTCCTTCACACCCACGAAATCCTTGAGTGTGAACTATTGTCGAACGCAAGGGGGAAGAAAGTATTGCACAGCTGGAACTAAGGATTACTGATGATTATGAAAAGTAATGGTGATGTCTGTAGACACTCTGTCCTCCATTTCTTTGGGCACTTCTGCCACACCCAAGACAGTTATGATAAGAACAACTATCTATTGCATTTGGACTGTGCGTAAGACACTGTCCTAGCCACCTTACATATACTTCCTATTTAACTTGCAAAGCAACCGCATTCATAGGTATGATGAAACTCTGTTACACTTGAGGAGACAGAGATTAGGAGAGATTAACTAACATGCTTAAGATCACGTATCTTGTAATTAGTAGAGCATGGATAGGAATCTGTTTGACTACAAAGAGGACAGGCTTAGCAGTTCAAGGCTCCAAGTTTCATTCTCTCTGAAAAACATGCACAGGAAGGTATTTTAAAGGAGTTATGATATCTTCTTCCTGTCCTCTGAAGGAGGAAAGGATCCGCGTTACTGTGTTTCTACTCTCTGCCTGCTGTTCCATATCTGTTTATCTCATTTAGTCCTCAGGACAATTCTATGAGGAGAGCACTGTTGTCATTAACCATTTGACAGGGAAGGAAACCGTGGCTCAGAGAGGATAACGCTATGTCACTCACAGAGCTCCCTGAGCCCAGAGCCTACATGCTTTCTGCCATACTATGCCATTTCTCAGAGAAGATTTTTAACAACCCTAACTGCCTCCCTCCCAGAGGGTCTCCGACCATGACGGTCTCCCCTCTCCTGTGCAGCATTACCAGACTTACTGACTTACTAAACTACCTAAGCGGAAACAAGAGAAAACCCTCACGAAATTAGATGAGCATTCACTCATTGGTAAAGGCTTCCTATATGCATATCTTTGAGCCAAGGATCAGCCTTAGAAGCCAAGTAAGGAGCCAGCTGAAGTTATTAGAGCTCAGCTCAGATGTGGCCCATCATGCTTCCTTCTCCGGTTGTAGGACCCTATACATAAATCCATGGTGAGTGCAATGGCTGCTGTCAAGACCTGATCATTCGTGATGCTCACTTGAGGGCCATGGACCCTCCAGCCTTCAGACTGAATTAACTTACTTGCCAAATCACAGGTCCAGAAATCTAGAGACCACCAGTAAGAATCTTGACAAATCACATTACTAATCTTTGCATTTGCATGAAATGTAAGTGTTCATAAAATGCTTTTTACTTATATTATTCCATTTGTTCCTCCCACCAACCTGGTAACAGAGGCCAGGCAGGGGTTCATTGCCCTGTTCTGCAAATAGGGAATCAGAAACTCCGAGAGACTCAGAGACTGGCTCAGAGCCTCACAGTCTCTAGGGCAGAGCCCGGACACAGTTCATTCAAGCTGTGAATCCTGCTCTTGCACTCCTGCCCCTTCTCCCTTTACTCCTCTCTCACACTGTGCCCCAAACTTCTTGTATATCTCTGCCCTTGCCACTGGCCCATTAACTAAGAACAGTCACCGGCTCAGAACGAACTTCACTAGACCAAGCAGGGACTGCTCTTTTTCAGGCTTCACATCCCATGCCATCTGGTCACCCTGACTTTCTACAGAACAGATGCGATGGTTTACAGGTTGTCATCAATCTTCACCATCACTTAGGAAGTCCAGTTGAGTCTGCAGCTCTAAGCTGGCATACATGTTCTTTTTCCCCAGGCAAGTACCTGTGTATTAATCTTAATGTCACGCTAACCATTTGAAAATCTTAAAACTTTACTTGGTTTCTCTAGGGTGGACAGTAAACTGAGAAATTGCCCTGGAAGCCAAGGCTTTCCTGTGGATTGGCTCAGGGAAGATCATCTGACTTAAAGCTCACTCTGCGCTTGGCCAATGGGCAGAGGCTGCGGTCTCCACACCACCCAGCTCAGAGTTGAAGCCTGCTGACCCCCACCCCGTCCTGTCTCTAATCTAGCCTCCCTTCTAAAATGTTGTCATTTCATATACGTTCTGTGATTAGAATCAGATTGTATGTAACCTTTTGGAAATGGCTTTTTTCTACTCAGCATAATTCCCTGGAGGTTCATCCAAGTCATGATATAGATTTTTGTTTTGGTTTATTATCTAAACTCCATACATTAAATGAAAAAATTTTTAAGTTTAGGTTTAATTAATTTTTTTAAATTTTCACTTAGACTTAAAAATATATATATATATATATGTATTTTATTTTATTTTTGGCTGCGTCGGGTCTTAGTTGCAGCACGCAGGATCTTTCGTTGTGGCGTCCGGGCTCCAGAGTGCGTGGGCTCTGCAGTCTCTGTATTTGCGGTACGTGGGCTCTCTAGTTGTGGCTTGCGTGCTCAGTAGTTGTGGTGTGCGGGCTTAGTTGCCCTGCGGCGTGTGGGATCTTAGTTCCCCCACCAGGGATCAAACCCGTGTCCCCTGCATTGGCAGGTGGATTCTTAACCACTGGGCCACCAGGGAAGTGCCTCCCTTAGATTTTTGATGGGGGTGTGAGTGCGTGTGTTTTTAATTCACTAACATCTGTAGCCGAAGTTACAGAAGCTGGATGTGCTACTTCCTAGCCAGGAGCCCTTGTCGATAGCTTGATCTTTTTGAGCCTTGGTGTCCTCACTTCTGGAATGAGCATAGTAATTAGAACTTTATATTTGACTTTTTAAAGTTTCAAGGAGGAGAAGCATCATATTCCCCTCACTAATGAAGTTTATTGCAAAGATGCAGGACAACGTCTTCTTTGGCCACAGGGTAGCTCAGTACTTCAAGTATTGGGATAAACAGCAGGCCTTGTGCATTGTTTATGTGTGACCCCCTGTCATTCCTATTATCCAGGAGAAAAGATCTGAATGGGTTGGTTGGCTGATTCCAATACAGAGAACCTGTAATGGCCCACACCAAACCCCTTGAAGGTGTCCTCTCGAGGCCCTCTTGTCGATGTGCTAGGGGAATCTATTAACGTCTCTGTCTGGCCACCTGTCAGAACCAAGCAAAGATGCCTTGGGAGGTGATGCCCCCTTTGCAGGAGGTATTCAGTCTGAGGCTGATGGCCACATATCAGGTATGGGACTCCCCAGAGAGTACAGCTGATCCCTGGCTTTAGTCCTTTGTAGATGAAGGGCAGATATATTTCATTCAGAGTAAAACACACGAAGTCCCCATTCAGTCCATGTGCTCAGAAGGGTCTCTGCATGTGAAAGGTCCTTAAGGCTTAATGGACCCCCAACCAGGACAGCGGTTCACAAGATTTATAAGGAGCAGAATTCAACGGCCAAGAACACCTTTGGCCAACTATAAAGCCCTCTACAAATACTAGTGATTTCACAAAGTCGTCTGATTTAACATGAATTCAGTGTCATCTAAGTAGCATTTTGGTTATGTTCCACTAGGAAGGAAATTTCCGTGTGTGTGTGTGTGTGTGTGTGTGTGTGTGTGTGTGAGAGAGAGAGAGAGAGAGAGAGAGAGAGATTTTTAAAAATAAGTGACCCTGGTTTGTCATAGCTATTCAGGTTAAACAGGAAAATGAAAACACACATACACAGACACACACACTCACACACACATCTGCTTGTGTTTCTGAAAGGAGACAGCAGAGTTCAGTATAGAGCTGGAAACAAAGCCAGCTGGTTCCTCTGAAATGTCAGTGGGCAGGAACCTACCGACTCCTTGCGGATTTCTTCTGATAACAGTTACAAAGTGGCCAGCAGGTAGGAACAAAGGTCAGTCCAGGCACATACGGGGTCCTGGGCTGTGATACAGTATCTAAAAACAAACATAAATCATTGAAAGCTTAGGAGTTCGGGCTCCTTCCTCAGACTCCACATTTGAGATGCAAAGAGGAACTAAACTACATCTTTGTATATTTAATCTAACAATTTTTTTCCCTTTTCAACTTTCAAAATAACCCATTTCTTAGATCAGGCTGAGCCTGGGGAAATGAGAGTATCACCCGCCCTGGGTTGAGCCCATCCCACTTGAAGACTGTAAATAGCTTATTCCACTTGGCAGGGGTCCTCCTCACCTTGGTAATGAGTAATTCCTGCTGGCTGCTGCTGACCCCAGGCTGAAGCAAGGCCTTCAGAGCACAGAAGGAGATCTGTGTGCCCCTTTGCTTCTTGGCTTCTGAACAGCCCAGCCCTGCCTGGAATCACTGGGCATTGACACTTTAGCGATGCCTGAGACCAGATGACAGATCTTCATTTTTCATGATGAATCCTACCGTTTTGATTTTGTGGATCTTGATAGGAATAGGAGCAGTAAGGTATGTCTTTGCATATCCCTTCCCACCCTAGACCCCAAGTCCTGAGGGCCCCTTCACCACCTATGCTCCCTTTTATCCCAGTAATTGCCATATTTTCTTGTCTTTTATGATTTTTCTGTCAGCTTCACTAAAACGTGAGCACCTTCTGGGCAGGGACTATGTCTTTTTTTCTTGGTCTCTCCTGCCCCTAGCAAAATGCCTAGCACGTAATAGGTGCTCTATAAATGTTTATTGACTGAACATAGAAGAACCAGAATGCGTCCGTAGGAAGGGGAGCGGGATCCATAGGAAGGGGGAGGCCCTGGAATCCAGGTCACACGAGGAGCTGGTGTGTGCGGTGTGTCGGGAGGCTGCAGTGGACAGGATAACGGGCGCCCAAAGATGTCCACGTCTTCATCCCCTGCACCTGTGAGTATGTTCTGTTACGTGGCAAGGGAGAATTACAAATTGCAGGTGGGGTTAAGGTTACTAACCTGCTGACCTGAACATCGGGAGATTATTGTGGATTATCCAAGTGCTCAATGTAATCACAGCGTTCTTTTTTTTTTTTTTCGGTATGCAGGCCTCTCACTGCTGTGGCCTCTCCCGTTGCGGAGCACAGGCTCCGGACGCGCAGGCTCAGCGGCCATGGCTCACGGGCCCAGCCGCTCCGCGGCATGTGGGATCTTCCCAGACCAGGGCACGAGCCTGTGTCCCCTGCATCGGCAGGCGGACTCTCAACCACTGCGTGACCAGGGAAGCCCAATCACAGGGTTCTTATAAGAGGGAGGCAGAAGGGTCATGGTCAGAGCAGGGGACATGATGACAGAAGCAGAGATTGGAGTGACATGGCCACAAGCCAAGGAACACAGGCAGCCTCTAGAAGATGGACAGGCGCAAGGAACAGATTCTCCCCTAGAGCCTCCGGAAGAAACACATCTCTGCCGACACCTTCACCTTAGCCCTGTGAGGCCCATTTCCAACTTCTGACCTCCGGAACTACAGGATAATACATTTATATTGTTTTAAGCCCACTAAGTGTGTGATAATGTGTTACAGCAGCAGTTGGAAACTAATACAGAGGCTAATCGTAGTGGAAAGAACCTAACAGAGGGCATGAACCTGGAAAAGGAAATGGCCATGTGGGAATAGCTCAGTTAACATCCAAAGAGACCTTCCCGGCTGAATCACCAGAGATCAAAATTAGTTGACAGTACAATCGGAATTGGTTACTAGCTCAATGTGTGCCACCTCTAGCCACCTAGGTAGTGAGTGTCTCTAATAACTCGGGAGAAGCCCTAGTACATCTACTGTAAAAGAGTCTGTCAGACCTGGGTGTGAGTTCTTTGCCACCTGTAACTGTATGGTCTTCAGCAAGTTATGTTACCTCTCTAAGCCATAGTCGTCTTATCTGCAAACTGGGGACAAATCTGTCTCTTAATTAGCAGGGTTGATGTGAGGATTACATAAGATAACACATGTAATGTCTTTAACATAATGCCAGTCACATGGAAACACTAACTGCTTTCTATTGCTACAAATATACATACAATCATGTTTATAACAGCAGTCTTTGAGGTATCACTGTACTCCTCACTGACTAGGTCATGTGTAGAGTCTGTGATGAGTTCTGGGAACAGAAGTTCGAGAAGAACAACCAGGATGGTTAAAAGACCCTAAATCAGGTTCTGTAAAAAGAATGGCCAAATGAATGGGGAGGTTTGACATGAAGCTCTTTGAAATATTTTCAGCACTGGTTACATGATTTGTGGGATCCAATACAAAATGAAAGAGTGGGTTCCCTCATTCAAAAAATTATTAAGAATTTCAAGAGACTTCCCTGGTGGCGCAGTGGTTGAGAGTCCGCCTGCCGATGCAGGGGACACAGGTTCGTGCCCTGGTCCGGGAAGATCCCACATGCCGCGGAGCGGCTAAGCCCGTGAGCCATGGCCGCTGAGCCTGCACGTCTGGAGCCTGTGCTCCGCAACAGGAGAGGCCACAATGGTGAGAGGCCCACGTACCGCAAAACAAAAAACAAACAAAAGAATTTCAAGATGATGACAACAGAGCATTAAACGAGCACAGGGCCCTGCTGCACAGTTCACACACCCATGACATGGCCTTGAGTATCATCATGTAAAAGTGATAGATTCACTCTGTGAGGCAGTGGCGACAAGCAGCAAGAAAGTGAACAAGTCCAAGGCCTTGAAAGGTGATGACAGTGGGGACCATGATCACAATGAAGAAAACATCACATAGAAAGATGGTGAGAAGGAAGCGTAGGAATGAGACAGGCGTCAGAGCAGCAGCAAGAGGAAGGCTGTTGTCCTGGATCTGAGAGCATCCCTTGCAGTACAACTACGCTTTCTGGTACTTCAGGAGAACCCCAGGCCATCCCACCCGCTCACAGAACTTTGAACAGAATAGCAGCCAGGTTGATACCTTTGATACCTCCTGTCCTGGAGGTTTGACAGCAACATGATAGCTCCCTGCACTCTGACAGGTCACAGTGACTTCTTCCAAGTAGGAATTCTTCAGAGAAGGAACTAATCCTATCTGGGGGATGATGCAAATAAAAATAGTGGCAAGTGAATTATTTTCCTGTGGAAGGGTTTGGCATCCTGTTGCTGGAAGAATCTCATCCTGGCCATGCTGTGGGAATAGTTCACAGTTGGGGGGGGAGATCTGTGGGCGTGTGGTCTCTGTGTGGTTTCAGGAAGACATTATTTCAATATAGCATAAGACTGGAAGTGACCTAGGAACCACAGCGTGAATCTGGACATGTGTGTGTGTGTCCGAAATGGGTGGGAGGTGTCCAGCCAGTCCTTCCTTCTGCTCACTGAAGGGACATCTATGAGCCTCACACTCCCCTTTTGCACCCATTCCTACCCTCCAGCATTGCTGACTTTATAAAGCAGAAAAACGGAAAATGTGACTTTGTAATAGACACACTTTGGTTTTTAATGGGGTTCTGTGGAGGGGAGTTCAGCCTTTTTTTTTTTCTTTTTTGCTATGTGCTGTCCAGATGCCTCTTGGGCATTCTGTTGTGTTCTTCTCACGCTGTGACATCGTGACCACATGTATGAACCAGCACGGTCACCTGAGGGCTGTCAGTGTTGTGAAGGTCTGTGCATCCAGGAAAAGCTTTCTGTTGGAGTGTCCTGGAATAGCTGTCAATGCTCTCTCCTAGCTCTGCCATGAAATTACTGGGACGTTTTGTTGATTTCTTTCCCCTCTTCCCCCAAGCCCACCATGTTCTAAAAATGTGTTTCTTATTTTGTACAGTCTCTGCTCATGCCCTCCCTTCTTCCCTCCTGCGGTGGTGCTCTCTTTCCTTCTGAGGCGCAGCTGCACTTAGCATTCCATCCAGTGGGCTACACTGGTTTCACTGAGGTGGGTTGGAAGGGATGATGCTTTGGTCAATTAAACTGGAGCAGAATCCAGCCAGATTAGGAGCTAGATCATAATGTGTGTTCTAAGTGCAGGAATTGGAGCTGAAGACAGCGACTGAAATCATTTTCCCAGGTGAGCAGGGCCTGTGTGTCCAGCCTGTTTCCGTGGGCTCTTGCGTGCCCCTTTTTGGGGGAAGGGAAATAGGAAGCTGGTTGATGGTGGCCTTAATGTTTTATTTGGTAGATTCTGTGATTCTGAAAGTAAGACATCTGAAGAAAAGGCGGCCTTGATGGATGCCGTCATGCGCATGGCTGTGCCTGTCTCTAGTGGCTGGAAAAACCTACCTCCCGTTCTCATCACCTGGTAGACCCAGGATTTAAATACCAGGGTGATCCAGAATGCCCAGACAGAAACCTCTTAAAGGTTGACACAAGCATGCTCTTAAAACGACCTCTCATCAGAGCACCTACGATTCAAATAAGTAATGATTAAGAGTCATACAGCAACCTCCAAGTAGCGTATTTGATTCTTATGAGTGAAGATTGCAGTTCTTTGAATTAAGACTTTCTTTAAAAACATATCCTTGAAGGCTAGGAGGATCCTCAGAGAAAGATATGAGAGTGACAGGCATTTCCTTTTTGTGTATAGATTAATTTCTTCTCACTTTCCAACTTCTGAACACCCTCTAATTAATGCTTTTTCCTTAAAAAAGTAGAGGAGTAAAGGGGCCAAATAGAGGTGCTTCTATTACAAATAAAGTCAGGTTGGATAAGAAGATCAGGCAAAGATATAAACTCCAGGAACATAAAGAATGAATTCTGGGGGGCTTCCCTGGTGGCGCAGTGGTTGAGAGTCCACCTGCCGATGCAGGGGATGCCAGTTCGTGCCCCGGTCCGGGAAGATCCCACATGCCGCGGAGCGGCTGGGCCCGTGAGCCATGGCCGCTGAGCCTGCACATCCGGAGCCTGTGCTCCGCAACGGGAGAGGCCACAACAGTGAGAGGTCCGCGTAGCCACCCCCCCAAAAAAAAGAATGAATTCTGGGGTCCAGACAATCGTGGAGGGCTCAGGCGAATATAGGAGCAATACTGGCTAAAATAGGAAGCAAAGTCTGCTTCCTGAGATTTGTTTAGATCCCAGGGAGGTCTTCACTTTTGCCTACGCTCAGATTTACCATGAACATTCCAAAGAGAACAGACATTTGGACTTGCCCTCCTATTGTGTGCGTGTGGATGGGTGCACAGATGTATAATGTGTTCATGAGCGAGGGTCTTGTCGGACCAAGTGCTTAGGTACATTGTCCGTACTTTTTTTTTTTTTTTTTGTCTCATTTGTTCAAGATTTTTGAATCTCTTTTTTTAAATTGAAGTGTAGTTGATGTACAATGTTGTGTTAACCTCTGCTGTGCAGCAAACTGATTCAGTTATACATATATATACATTCTTTTAAAAATTCTTTTCTGTTACAGTTTATCACAGGATTTTTTTTTAACATCTTTACTGGAGTATAATTGCTTTACAATGTTGTGTGAGTTTCTGCTGTATAACAAAGTGAATCAGCTACACGTATACATATATCCCCACATCCCCTCCCTCTTGCGTCTCCCACCCTCCCACCCTCCCTATCCTACCCCTCTAGGTGGTCACAAAGCACCAAGCTGATCTCCCTGTGCTATGCGGCTGCTTCCCACTAGCTATCTATTTTACATTTGGTAGTATATATACGTCCATGCCACTCTCTTACTTCATCCCAGCTTACCCTTCCCCATCCCCGTGTCCTCAAGTCCATTCTCTACGTCTGTGTCTTTATTCCTGTCCTGCCCCTAGGTTCTTCAGAACCTTTTTTTTTTTTTAGATTCCATATATATGTGTCAGCATACGGTATTTTTTTTTCTTTTTCTGACTTACTTCACTCTGTATGACAGACTCTAGGTCCATCCACCTCGCTACAAATAACTCGATTTTGTTCCTTTTTATGGCTGAGTAATATTCCATTGTATATATGTGCCACATCATCTTTATCCATTCATCTGTCGATGGACACTTAGGTTGCTTCCATGTCCTGGCTATTGTAAATAGTGCTGCAATGAACATTGTATCACAGGATATTGAATATAGTTCCCTGTGCTATACCATAGGACCTCATTGTTTAATCCATCCTATATGTAATGGTTTGCATCTGCTAACCCCAAACTCCCAATCCATCCCTCCACCAAGATTTTTGAATCTCTTATGTTTTCTAGAGCTGCTCCTGTTTCTCCTTTCTCTTTGACGTTGAAGTATTTGAAAGTTATCTTTTCCCATCAGAAGCATGCTGACTCTATGCCGGTTAGGACAAGGCGTTATCCCTTTTATGCAGCATCTTACCCACAGTGTTCACCAAGATAGTCTGCCTAACAGCTTTAAATGGGGGGCATTGACTAGTCAATGTAATCAAACCACCTATTTTTTCCAAACTAGCTTGAGAGGTTTTTTCCATTTATTTTGACTCCATGGGCCTCTGATATGCTGATATGCTATGTGTCATATGTGATATGACACAGCTTTGGGTATGGCATCACCTGTTCTAGAAACCAAGGCAAGAAGGTCTGCTGGGGAACTGGAAGTCAGTCTCCACTTTGGCTGTTTTCCCATGACCGCTTTGCTGGGTTTTCCATTTGCAACTGGCCCCCACTCCCTTCTAGGGCTCCACTCTTCATCCTTCTGTTCACATGTATGTGCTTTTTTCCTGGGACACTGGCAATAATGTTCCACCTGGAGAGAAGCTTGTGTGTTCCACAGTGCTCCAAGAAGGAATTCTCAAGTATTTGTTGGTGAGAGTGATTGTACTTTTAGAGCAATTGTCTACTGCAGTGATCATTTCGGGGAGAAAAAAAGACGTGATAGACTTGACCCCCATCAGAGAGAACTAGAACTAAGGGGAAGAAACTTCAGACATAACGTAAGGGAGAACTTTGTAACCAGCCAACTGAAGAGAGGAGAAACTTTGGCACTTCTGTCCCCAGAGGTGTTCAGGCCGAAGGTGGGCAGCCACTGTACTGGGGGACAGAGGACTCCTCAGGACTAAAGGTATTCAGAACCTGAAGAAATGAAAAATTATACTAAATGGCTGCTAAAATTATTTCCAGTTCTCATACCTGATAATTCTATCAAATATTTTAAGAAAGGGGATTTTAAGAGCCCTCAAGCTTTTCTCAAAAATTTAATGCTGTTTTTGAACAATATAGAACACACATACACACTCACACACACATACCATTCATTCCTGCATTCACAGCTTTTCATATATTTTCCCTATTGTAATTATTCCACTTTTTTCTGTTTATGCACTTTTATGATTACATAATATTTCATTGAATGGACATAGTATAATTTATTATTCCCTAGTTATTGGGTGGCTCCATTCTTCCAATGTTTAATTATTATAAAGAGCTATGCTCTAGATATTTTTGCATATGCAACTTCTCTTCCCTCTTGAAATACTTTATCAGAATAATTCGAGCTCATTAGGTTGCAAATTATACAGCTCATTGGAGCAGCCTAAGTAAAAGAGGTTTGTGGATAAGCATATAGAACAATCACAAAGATACAAAGTTCCGCTTCCCTGGTGGCGCAGCGGTTGAGAGTCCGCCTGCCGATGCAGGGGACACGGGTTCGTGCCCCGGTGCGGGAAGATCCCACATGACGCGGAGCGGCTGGGCCCTTGAGCCATGGCCGCTGAGCCTGCGCGTCCAGAGCCTGTGCTCCGCAACGGGAGAGGCCACAACAGTGAGAGGCCTGCGTACCGCAAAAAAAAAAAAAAAAAAAAAAAGATACAAAGTGCAAGACACACGTAGGAACTGGAAAGGTCTTCAACACACCCCATCCCCCCTCCCTGGGCTCTTGTTTTCTTTGGACTGCCTTTCTTCTTTGCCTGCTCTTAGTTTCCTGTTCCCTTATAACTTTGGGTCACATGAGGCTTTGACTTGCCTTGGAGCCAGAGACCTCAGGTTTTTATCAAGAGTCTAGAGCCAAGCACTCTCTGACCAGAATTTCAGTATCTCTTATACCAGATTCCTGAGTAAGAGTCTGATAAGCCAAGCTCCTGAGACTTTGTGACCTGAGCTCTCCTCTGATGGGTGGAGGGGGAAGGGATTGGTAGTGGGGACAGGGCTCTGGAGTCTGTCCAGATTCAAACAGAGCTCTACCACTTACTAGCCGTGTAACCTTGTGGTAGTTACTTAGCTTTTCTGTGTCTCTGTTTGTTCCTCTGTAAAATGAGGGTACATTGGCACCTACTGCAAGAGGTTATTGCGAGGATGAAAAAATAATCCTTGTTAATGATTATAAGAAAGGCACTAAGTCCTCAATATGTGTTAGTTCTTAGTTGTTTTTTTTAAAATTTGTTTTGTGGAAAAATATACATAACATAAAATTTACCATTTTAACCATTTTAAAGTGTACAGTTCAGTTCAGTGGCATTAAGTACATACACCTTTTGTGTGTGTGTTTTTTTTCTGGCCACACCACACAGCTTGTGGGATCTTAGTTCCCCGACCAGGGATCTAACGGCGGTCACAGCAGTGAAAGTGCAGATCCCTAACCACTGGACCGCCAGGGAATTCCCAAGTACATACACATGTTGTACAACCACTACCATTGTACATCCCTAGAAGTTATTCATCATTCTAAACTGTAGCTCTTGTTTTTAAATTATCATTGTTATTATTATTCAGATATGACTGCTTGGGTCCACCTTTTGGAAGAGTGTGATGGGGATGTTCCCCAAAGACAGGAACATAGTGGGTAGGCACCCTCAGTGTCTACTGAAAATATTACACTCTTAAAATTCTTTAAGCCTTACAGATCACTTTTACACATTATTTTATGCAATCCTCCCAAGGAAGGACTTCTTAAAGTAGAAAGGGGTTATAATCCTTATGTTACAGGAGACCCACCTGAGGTTTAGGAAATCTGAGTTGCCCAACTTCTCCAGTCTTCTTACTTGTACAGTCAGGACTCAAGGTCAAGTCTTCTCATCCAAGTTCGTGCCTTCTCCATGACCCCTCAGAGACGTGATTTCTCAGCCAAGCTTTATACCGTTTGTTTGTAGTTCCTATGACATACGCTATTTCAGCTTATGAGAAGGAAGAGAAGAATTTCAGATTGGAACTTGTGGGTGGGTTTTATCGGGGAGGTACAGGCCTTCAAGAGGTCTGTTGGCTGGTTTAGTTTACCAGTTTTCATCCTAACATATAGGAAAAACAATAATTAACTTTATTGTATAATGTGGTGACTCTGTGAAAGCCAAAGAGTGGAGGGATTGCTTAATGGATCTCTTAATTTTTACTTTGGGAAAGTCCTGAAATATCTGCTGGAAACCAATGGCATTACTAAGTGAGTTTTTTAAAGCGCGATAGTGAAAAAGGCACTGTTAGAATCAAAATGGGTGAGTGTCTGCTGGTGTCTTATGGTTTATACAGAGAAACATACTGTGAATGATTGGCTGGATTAAATTGAAAAGATTAAAGTGGAAAAGACCTTTGCCAAATACCAAAAATCTTATAAAAAGTCTTCATTTTATACAAAAACCACAGGAAGGAAGCTTGTGTGGACTCAAGCTACCTCACAGCACCTTTCTAGCAACTAGATTAATGTTTGCTATTAGGCAGTGTTTCCATTAAAGTAATGACCACTTTTTTGGGTTAGATGCTTGCCTTCCATTTGGCACTTAGGCTCATTTCCTGTCACTTGTTCTAAAAGAAAATCACTCAGGATAACTGAGCACCTTAGTGTGATGAGCTTTCATTATGTCTGTTTTGATTATTCTTTTTGTATGAAACTTACAGATTCTCCTGTGCCCTTTCATAGCAAGTCACATATCTTCTCTTTGACTTTCAGCCTGATCCCACCCCATCTATGCCACCCTGATCTCACCCTATCTATGCTGCTCTATTTTCCTTAACTCTACGGTACCAGTTATATTGATTTCCTTGTAACTCTCAAATATGTTATATTCAGCCAGTCTCTGTGTCTTTACCCATGCCTTTCCTGTACCCATATGTAATACCTTTCCCCTTTATCCATCCTGAACATTTCGGTCCTTCACTGGCAACAAAATCCAACTTATTCACTAAGCCTTTCTTTTCATTTCTTATTTTTTATTTATTTATTTTTAGCTGCGTTGGGTCTTCGTTGCCGTGAGCGGGCTTTTTCTTGTTGCGGCGAGAGGGGGCTGCTGTTCGTTGTGGTGCGCGGGCTTCTCATTGCGGTGGCTTCTGTTGTTGTGGAGCACGGACTCTAGGCGCGCGGGTCAGTAGTGTGGCTCATGGGCTCTAGAGCACAGGTTCGGTAGTTGTGGCGCACGGGCTTAGTTGCTCCGCGGCATGTGGGATCTTCCCGGACCAGGTCTCAAACCCATGTGCCCTGCACTGGCAGGCGGATTCTTAACCACTGCGCCACCAGGGAAACCCTCTATGCCTTTCTTGATCATTTTAACCTATATAGATTTCATCCTGCTGTGAGTTTGTATAGCTTATAAATTACTACCATCATTTATTGAGCACCTATTAAGGGCCAGTCCCATTATCTCTACTCCTCATTACAAATACACAAGGTAATCATTGTCATCCTCATTTTATAAAAGAGGAAACCGAGGTTTCAAAAAGATTAGGTAATTTGCCCAGAGTCAAACACCCTAAAATGCTAAGCTGAGGTTAGAACTGCAAGGATAACTGATTCTAAAGCTCTCCCTCTTTCTACCTATGCTGTCTCCTAACTACATACCACCCAGCTACATGTGTTCTCTAAGTGTTTTATGTGTGCTAGTTTTTTCTCCTCAACTGGCTCTTAAAATCAGGGACTGTATAATTTAAAAATTGTATTCAACTGCTGGTTGCAGAGATCCTTTACTATGGCTTCAATAAGATAGAAGTTGATTTTTCTCTCACTTCAAAGGAGTCCAGAGAAAGCTGGCCAGGGCTGATAATGTGGACCCTAAGAGAGCATCATGGTCCAAGCCTCTTTTAGCTCTTCCCCCTGCCATCCCCAGGGTGTGAGCCTTATCCTTGTGTTTACAAGATGGCTTCTGGAAGTCCAGCCATCATTTTTGTGTTCCAGGCAAGGTGGAAGAAAGGATGAAGGGAAAAGAGTAGGCCTCCCAGTTGAATTTTAAAGACCTTTTCTGGAAGCCTCACCTTGCAACTTCTGTTTATATCTCATTGGGCACCACATCTGCAAGGAAAGGCAAGGGAAGTATTTTTTAGCTGAGTACACTGATGCACTGAACAATGACGGTAGTCTGTTTCCGAGAAGGATACAGATGTTGAACAGGCAACTAGTTTCTGCCACAGAGACCCATGTCACGATCTTCTTTTATATTTGCATAGCACCTAGAAGGTGTTCAGTAAACACTGGTGGACAGTCTAATGTAGAGAAATAGAGAGTGGAAAAAGGTAATTTAGAAAACTGATAAATGAAGAACCTGAAGAGGCAGGTAGCCACATGCGATTTCTAAGTATTTTTATTTTTATTTTATTTATTTATTTATTTATTTATTTATTTATTTATTTATTTATTTATTTATTTATTTATTTGCGGTACGCGGGCCTCTCACTGTTATGGCCTCTCCCGTCGCGGAGCACAGGCTCCGGACGCACAGGCTCAGCGGCCATGGTTCACGGGCCCCGCCGCTCCACGGCATGTGGGATCTTCCTGGACCGGGGCACGAACCCGCGTCCCCTGCATCGGCAGACGGACTCTCAACCACTGCGCCACCAGGGAAGCCCTCTAAGTATTTTTATAAAAAAAAAAAAAATACCCACTGTCTTCTCCCTAAACAACCCTGCTGTTATTCAGGCTTCCTGTATGGATTGAATGCTTAAAAAATTAACATCAAGATTAAGAAAATGAGGCCAAGTAATTTGAAATTATTTTGACTAGATTCATGGTTGTTTCTTTCAGCCTTCAATCTTTGCATACATTTTATTTCCATTAACAAAATTGGAATCATAAAATGTTCTGTTTTGCAGAAGGACTCATTGCAAACCACCACTTCTGACAAAATGACCAGTACTCAGGAATAGCTGATGAGCACTTAGAGAAAAAGAGTAGATTACATTTCCAATAGAAATTAGTGCTATGCATTTCTGCAGCTCTTCTGAGTTTCTTATTTTGACTTGCAAAATAATTCGAACGCTTTTAAGAAATATCTATGGTAATTACCTGAAGTGTTTCACCAGCCCCCAGATTAACATCCAGAGAGGGTCTTTGTTTGAGATTAAAAGCACATTTTGTAATTTTGTTGTATTTTCAAATTTAGAAGAACGAATAATACATGGAACATCTGTATGCCCTATACACAGCATTACCAATTGTTTACAGTTTAGCCCATTTGCTTTATCATTCTCTCTCTCCCCCCACCCCTCCCCCTCTCTTTTTCTATAGTATGTAGGTATGACTTTTTTTCTGAAATTTGGAGAGTAAATTGGCGATATCATATGTTAGGAGACCCCTAAACACTGCAGAATACTTGCTGAGAAAAAGATATTCTCTTATATAACCACAACAGTATGATCAAAACAAGAAGTTAACATTGATACAACACTGTTATCTAATACATGGTCCTTAGGCAAATTCCATTAATTGCCGCAGTAATGTCCTTTATAGCCGTTTTATTTTCCCAGGGTAGCATCCAGTCTTAGGTCATGTGTCGCATTTGGTTGTCATGTCTCTTTAATCTGGAACAGTTCCTCAGCCTTTCTTTAATGTTCTCTAACTTGACGTTTTTAAAGAATATGGGATAGTTATTTGGTAGAATGTCCTTCAGCTTGGGTTTGTCTAACTTGCCTCCTGATTACATTCAGGTTATACCTTGTCGGCAGGAATTCCACAGAAGTGGTACTCGGTCCTTCTTAGAGCATTATATGAGAAGGCACATGATATTGGTTTGTCTTAATAATACCACTGAAATTGACTTGGATTGCTGGTTAAAGTAGTGTCTGCCAGATTTCTCCACTGTAAAGATACTATTTTTCTTTTGTAATGAATAAATGATTTATAGGAGGTTTTTGGGAACTATGTAAATATTCTGTTCCTTAGCCAATATTCATCTACTAGTTATAGCTTCCACTGACGATTTGCAAATTCCATCATTCCTTCTATTTTCATTAGTTGTCATTTTACTGTGAAAACAGGTTTCTCTCCTAAGAGAGAGTTTCGGATGCTGTGTGGCTCTATGTTTCTTTTTTTTCCCTTAAGCCATTTTCTTTTTTTTCTTCCATGTTTTATTTTACAGCACTGTGTACGTTTAAGGCGTATAGCATGACGATTTTACTTACACACATCATGAAATGATTACCACAATAACTTTAGTGAACCTCCATCATCTCCTATAGATACAAAATTAAAGAAAGAGAAAAACAATTTTTTATCTTTGTGATGAGGAAAAGGAAAAATTTTTTCCTTTGTGACGAGTCGTTTACTCTCTTAACAACTTTCATTTATAGTGTACAGCAGTGTTCATTTTATTTATCATGTTGTACATGACACCCCTACTACTTATTTATGTTATAACTGGAAGTTTGTACTTTTTGACTACTTTCATCCAATTCCTCCTCCCCCCACCCTCCCACCTCTGGTAACCACAAATCTGATCTCTTCTTCTATCAGTTTTTGGTCTATTTGTTTTTGAAGTATAATCAACCTATAACACTCTGTTAGTTCCTGGTACACAACATAGTGATTTGATATTTCTGTACATTTCAAAGTGATCACCATGATAAATCTAGTTTTCATCCATCACCATACAATGATATTACATAATTATTGACTATATTCCCCATACATTTCATACCCGTGACTCATTATTTTATAACTGGAAATTTGTACCTCTTAATCTCCCTCACCTATTTCTCTCCTCCTCCCACCCCTCTGGCAACCACGTTTGTTCTCTGTATCTAAGAATCTGTTTCTGTTGTGTTATGTTTGTTCATTTGTTTTGGTTTTTAGATTCTGCATGTAAGTGAAATCATACAGTGATTGTCTTTCTCTGTCTGACTTATTTCACTTAGCATAATGCCCTCTAGGTCCATCCATGTTGCAAATGGCAAGATTTCATTTTTTTTATCGTTAATATTCCGTTGCACATGTATGCCACATCTTCTTCATCCATTCATCTATTGATGGGCACTCAAGTTGTTTCCATATCTTAGCTATTGCAAATAATGCTGTAATGAACATAGGGGTGCATATAGCTTTTCAAATTAGTGTTTTCATTTTCTTTGCATAAATACCCAGGAGTGGGATTGCTGGATCATATGGTAGTTCTAGTGGCTGTATGTTTCTGAGACTTTGTCTTAGTCTGGTAGGGTTGCTATAACAAGATACCATAGACTGGGTGGCTTAAACAACGAAAATTTATTTCTCACAGTTGTGAAGGTTGAGAAGTCCAAGATCAAGGTGCCAGCCAATTCGGTTACTGATGAGAGCTCATCTTCTGGCTTGCAGACAGCCACCTTCTCGCTGTAGCCTCACATGGAGAGAGTGTACTGATGACTCTCCCTCTTTTTATAAGGGCATTAATCCCAACATGGGGTCTCCACCCTCATGATTTCATCTAAAACTAATTACCTTCCAAAGGCCCTAACTCCTAATACCATCACATTGAGGGATTAGGGCTTCAACAGATAAATTTAGGGGGAACACAAATATTCAGTCCATAACAGACTTTATAAAGAAAAAAAATACCCCCCATTGTAAGAAGATGGTGTCTCCCTTGGGCTGGGTAACTGTGATAGTGAGCGTTGCAGCCCATGCATAGTAAAAGTTATTCCTTACTCTGTCCTATGTAACCGGGGTCCCCACCCCCCAGGCCACACAGCAAGAGGTGAGCAGTGGCTGAGCGAGCGAGCGAAGCTTCATCTGCCGCTCCCCATCGCTCCCCATCGCTCGCATTACCGCCTGAACCATCCCCCTGCCCCGTCCATGGAAAAATTGTTTTCACGAAACCGATCCCTGGTGCCAAAAAGGTTGGGGGCCGCTGCTCTATGATATAACCCTTTTATACTATTCTCATTTTTATTATCAAGTGCTTCGGGAATTTGGCCGCTCTCCTCTTGTTTTAGCACAAAAGTCTGTTTCTTATGTGTTGCTATCAGACAAATCTGGATTTAAATTCCATACTTCCAGTTGTGTATGTGACATTGAGTACCTTCTTTGGACTTCAGTCTCTTTGCCTGTTAAAAAAGGATGACAAGACCTATTTCAACGTGTTGTTGGGGGTGGGAGGAGTAATGAGATAATGTATGCGAAAGCTTGTAACACGGTATCTGATATAAGAAAGTAGTTAATAAATACGTTTTCTGTCTTTAATTTAAAATTCCAATTTTTAGTGACCTGGTTTTGCAAGTTTCTTCACTTGCGAGAGGTTATATGCTTGACTTGCATAGAGAAGTTAGATGATCTTCTTAGAGGTGAAGTCTGCATCAGAAAGAGAAAGGTTTAGTGGTATCTACCAACTTTTAGATGATTCATGTGGTTATATCAGTTTTATTCCTTCCTTTTTTCCTATCTTCCTCTTTCTTTCCTTTCATTTGACATGTATTTAATGGCTTTTGCTATGTGCAGTCACTACTGTAGGCCCTAGGGACAGCAGCAAACATTTCCTGACCTGTCATCAGTTATATTCTAATCAAAGAAGACAGAGGATAAATATAGAAAACCACATTTTCAATTATGCATGGTAAGTGCTTTGGAAAAAAAATAAAGCCAGGAAGGGGAATAAGGATTGTGAGGGGGTTGCTATTTTATTAGATGATCAGAGAAGAACTCACTGATAAGGGGACATGTGAGCAGAGACATGAAGGAGATGAGAGAGCCAGTCATTAGAGTGACTGAGGCAGAAGCCTTCCAGGCAGAGGAAATCTTTCAAAGAGAAGACATCTAAGGAAGAGAATGACTTACTGAGAGTTGATCCAAGGGAATCACGAAAGAAGCCAAAGCAGTTCTGTGGAGCACAGCAACACGCCAGCTCCCTTCTGTGAGTGTGCATATTGGCAAAAGCAGAATGACCAGATGGAGATCAGGGCTTGTGGCAGCTGTAGGGGCTGCAATTCAGCCCCGTCTTCAAAAAAGAATGTGCTTTCTTCCCGCAAGCTGCAAGGAGCGGCCTAATAATAATAATAATAATAACAATAATATTTTATCCTGTAGCCACACCTACTGGCTTAGTTGCTATGATAAAATCATGTCAACTTTCAGTCAGACCATGGTTGGGAAGCACTGTAATGGGCATTTGCTAGTTTTTGACATCTCAACATCCATTTTCCTCTTCTTTTGGTAAACATATTCTAATTTCTCTCTGGTGAACTCCCCCTCCCCTACTTGCAGTCCATGAGCTTTGGGTCGGCTCTAACTCTGGCTACAGGAATGGAACCTATGACTCCTCTTAAAACTATGAGTGTACCTGTTCCCCTGGCCACTGCAACTGGGATTCATCTGCAGTCAGTCAGGACCAACTAGTCTTTTGCCAAAGCTGCTGGGAGAAAAGCAATTGCTCACTTCCAGTTCACCTGAACCTGGGGGAATGTCGCCTGGAGTTGCTGGAGCCATATTGGTGCTATCACTGAAAAGTCTGTCTAGAACTGTGTTACACAGCAAAAGCAGAGCCAGGAGATGAATAGGGAGAAATGGGATCCTGTTGTCATTTTTACCCCACTGGATCAGGACATTCTTAAAGCCAAAACTATCCCAAGAACTTTCAGTTCTGTGATATAACAAATTCCAGTTACACTTAAGCTGGTATAGGCTGTATTTTCTGTTAGTTTCCATTAAAAGAGGTTTCCCTGGTACAACAGACTTCCTCATTTCATTCAATTCAACCACTGTTAAAAGTCAATTAGGGGCTTCCCTGGTGGCGCAGTGGTTGAGAGTCCGCCTGCCGATGCAGAGGACAAGGGTTCGTGCCCCGCTCCAGGAGGATCCCGCATGCCGCGGAGCGGCTGGGCCCTTCAGCCATGGCCGCTGAGCCTGCGCGTCCAGAGCCTGTGCTCTGCGACGGGAGAGGCCACAACAGTGAGAGGCCCACGTACCACACACACACACACACACACACACACACACAAAAGTCAATTAGGACTCAATAAAAATACAAATAGCCCAATTAGAAATGGGCAACAGATTTGAATAGATGCTACAGACTAAATATTTGTATCCCCTTAAAATTCACTATGTTGAAATCTAGTCCTCCATTGTGGTGGTATTAGGAGGTGGGATCTTTGGGAGGTGATTAGGTCATGAGAGCAGAGCCCTCATGACTGGGATTAGTGCCCTTGTAGAAAAGACCTCAGAGAGCTCCCTTACCCCTTCTGCCATGTAAGAACACATGAAACGACTGCCTTCTCTGAACCAGGAAGCGTGCTCTCACCAGACACCGAATCTGTCAGTGCCTTGATCTTGAATTTCCCAGTTTCCTGAATTATGAGAAAGAAATTTCTGTTGTTTATAAACTACACAGTCTGTGGTGTTCTGTTATAGCAGTCTGAATTGACTAAGGCAATAGATATTTCTCCAAAGTAGACATGCAAATGGCTAATAAGCTCTTGAAAAGATGCTCAACATCATTAGTCATTAGGGAAATGCAAACCAAAGCCACAATGAGTTACAATTTCATATCTCCTAGGATGGCTTCAATCAAAAATACAGACAGGGACTTCCCTGGTGGTCCAGTGGTTAAGACTCCACACTCCCAATGCAAGGGGCCTGGGTTTGATCCCTGATCAGGGAACTAGATCCCACATGCTGCAACTAAAGATCCCACATGCTGCAACTAAAGATCCTGCATGACACAACAAAGATCCTGCACGCGGCAATGAAGATCTTGTGTGCTGCAGCTAAGACCCAATGCAGCCAAACAAATAAATGTTTTTTAAAAAATACAGACAATAACAAGTTTTGACAAAGATATGGAGAAGTTGAAACCTGTGTACATTTGGGAATGTAAAATGATGCAGCTGCTTTGGAAAACGGTCTGGCAGTTTCTCAAATAATTAAAGTTACCATGTGACCAGCAATTTGGCTCTTCAGTATATACCCCAGAGAAGTGAAAGATATGTCTACAAAAAGCCTTCTATGAAAATGTTCATAGCAGTTGTATTTATAATAGCTTAAAAAATGGAAAACAACTCAAATATCCATCAACAGGAAATGGATAAACACATTGTAACATAATCATACAAATGAATACTACTCAGGAATGAGCTAGTGATACATACAAAAACATGAATGAATCTAGAAACACTGAATGAAAGAAACCAGACCTAAAATAATATAGTACATGGTATGACTCCATTTATATGAAATCCAAGAACAGGCAAAACTAATCTCCGGTGATAGAAATCAGAAAGTGAGAAGGAAAGGTATTTAATTAGAAAGGAAGTTTAAAAAAATGCTATCATAAAGGAAAAAAAAGAAGAAAGGAACAAAAGGGTATGGAAACTTTCTGGAACTTCAGGTGCTAATTACATGGGTGTGTATGATTGTAAAACCTATTGAACTGAACCTTAAGATCTGTGCACTTCACTTTTATTTTTATTAATTTTTTTAGATCTGTGCATATATTTTAAACATAACTCAGAAAGCTGCCCAAAACATAATAAAACATTGTAACATTATAAAGCATTATAACATTATTTGTTATAGCAGCCTATGCAGACTAATACGTCCTCTTTCAAATGGCAGAGGACATAATCAGGAAGTAGGAATACGAAGATAAACAGGGCACATTCCCCGCTCTGTGCCAAAATCTCAATCCCTGATTGCAATGTCACTACTTCTCCCAGGAATCTGTCATCACAATCAATCTCTGCTCCACTCTACTATGGAAACCTATGATGGTAGTGGCTCTAACCCAGGGAAATTTCTACTTTTAATGCCTGGCCAATGTGGATTAAGAGAACAGATAATCACTCCTTTAAACCCTTTTACCACTAAGGTAAAATGTGGAATAGCAAATTCAGTGTGCCTAGAGCAAAAGGTATATACAAAGAAGAGTCACAGAAGCACATAACGCATAAACAAATACAGAGTGTATGTAGTTTCAGAGTTTCATGGGGCAGTGTGACTAGGGGAAAAAATATAAAATGGCTCTTTGGAGAAAGGCAATAATGAAAAAAGGTTTGAAAAACACTGATATAGACAGTACTTAAGTCAAGGAAAGTGGATGTGATCACCAAGAGAATGAGGGTAGACATCCTGGTCTTCAATGTATAGAGTCAGAGAGTTAATGAGATAACAGCAAAGAAGATCAAAATGATATCATTTTTTAAAATGTAGACTGCTTTTTCGTTTCTGATGAAAAAAGCATCCACCAAACTTACGTGATTTGATATGTGTGAAAAGCTCTCCTATCCAAAAACATCTTTCCCCACCAACTTAAGAATGGACTGCATCCCCCCATTATTTTCTCCTTTGATATAGAGTACTGAAGTGCTAAATTAAATTTTCCCCAATGAGTGTTCTAGCACAGGATTAATTTGCAACATTGCTTCTCCTCCTTCTTCTTAGCAAGGCATCTCAACCCACTGTTGACTAAGGTGACCAAGTTACTCAAGGCCTCATCCCACATCTCAGAATGGAGAACATTTATAAAACATGAATTCCCAAATTCCACTCCTTTTTTACAAAGTTTTGTGCCAAAGTTCAAGAGAATTAAAAAGATAATGAAAGCAATAAAATAGTGATTACCATCTTCAAATCACTAAGGTAAAGAGCCACCAACCCTTACAAACTAAGTTTCCACTTTGGATAACTCATTCTCACTTCTTTATTTCTTTCTTTGCCTCATCCCACCTTCCAGCATTATGCCTCATCACTTACTGCCTATTGATCAGTTTAACTCCAGAAAGACGATGGAAATCCTAAAATGCATAGTCACTTACAGACTTCTGAAATATCTGTTTTGATGGTGTTTTATGGATTAGAAAGAGCCCTATTGCTTCACTAGTATGGACCCTCTGTAACTTAAAAAAAAAAGCAATGTGAATTCCTTTGAGGGAGTGGAGAGGAGAGAGTACAAAAGAAAAATGGTATTATTTTCCAATACCAAGGAAATTCATTAGGAAACACATTAAAATGCACTTGAGTAGTCATCACACTGAATTGTTTTGGAAAAGGCCCTGCTTTGGAAAAACATAGGGCAGAAACATCTTCCATGCTGGAGCTTGGCACAGTGAGACAGCAGGATGACAAATGTCTTATTCCCTATGGCGCCTTAATACATAGAGGACATCTGCTACTATGTGTTTCTCCCCCCGCCATGAGTCACCTTTATTACAGTCTAATATTATGTTACTGCTATTTTCCATGTCCACCTGTTAGTGATAAGACACAGATGTACTCCTCCAGTGTGTGGGAAACAAATTAATCAAGTCAGGAGGCTGAGCTTTTAGCCTCAGCTCTTGTACTAATTACGCAGTCTTAGGCAAATATCTCAAACTCTCTTTGCTTCAGTGTCTTCATATGGAAGATAGGAAGTATAGTAGATGTGGTTCCAATGACATGGAAGCTGACTTCCCCCTGCTCATTAGGGGTTCCTCAGGCCATAGAGCCAATATATAGAGAAGGGCTGATATTAAGCAGTAATTGGCTTGCTGCTACATGGGGATGGCATAGGGAAGGCTCTTTTTAGATTTATTTATTTATTGGCTGCACCGTGTGGTGTGTGGGATCTTAGTTCCCGGACCAGGGATCGAACCTGTGCCCCCTGCATTGGGAGCACGGAGTCTTAACCACTGGACCACAAGGGAAGCCCCAGGGAGGACTCTTTTTTTGTTTTTAAAGAATTATTTATTATTTATTTATTTATTTTATTTAGTTTTGGCTGCGTCAGGTCTTCGTTGAGGCATGCAGGATCTTTAGTTGTGGTGTGTGGGCTCTTTATTGCCGTGCACAGGCTTCTCTAGTTGTGGCGCACAGGCTCCAGGGCACGTGGGCTCTGTAGTTTGTGGCACGCAGGCTCTCTAGTTGAGGCGCACGAGCTCAGTAGTTGTGGTGTGCGTGGGCTTAGTTGCCCCGCAGCATGTGGGATCTTAGTTCCCCGACCAGGGATCAAACCCACTTCCCCTGCATTGTAAGGTGGATTCTTTACCACTGGACCACCAGGGAAGTCCCAGGAAGACTCTTTTTAAAACTCAGGGATGCAGTGCATTCCTGGACATATATCCAGACAAAACTATAATTCAAAAAGATACGTGCACCCCTTTGTTCATAGCAGCACTATTCACAATAGCCAAGACATGGAAACAACCTAAATGTCTATCAACAGATGAATGGATAAAGAAGATGTGGTACACATATACAATGGAATACTACTCAGCCATAAAAAGGTTGAAATAATGCCATTTGCAGCAACGTGGATGCAATTAGAGATTATCATACTAATGGAAGTAAGTCAGAAAGAGAAAGACAAATACCACATGATATAACTTACATGTGGAATCTAAAATCTGACGAAAATGAACTTATCTATGAAACAGAAACAGAATCACGGGCATAGAGAACAGACTGGTGGTTGCCAAGGGGGAGGCGTTTGGGGGAGAGATGGAGTAGGACCTTGGGGTGAGCAGATGTAAGCTTTTATATATGGAATGGATAAACAACAAGTTCCTACTGTATAGCACAGACAACTATATTCAATATCCTGTGATAGGGCTTCCCTAGTGGCACAGTGGTTGAGAGTCTGCCTGCCGATGCAGGGGACAAAGGTTCGTGCCCTGGTCAGGGAAGATCCCCCATGCTGTGGAGCGGCTGGGCCCGTGAGCCATGGCCGCTGAGCCTGCGCGTCCAGAGCCTGTGCTCCGCAACGGGAGAGACCACAACAGTGAGAGGCCCACGTACCGCAAAAAAAACAAAACAAAACAAAAACAATATCCTGTGATAAACCATAATGGAAAAGAATATTTTAAAAAAATGAATGTACCGTATATATATAACTGAACCACTTTGCTGTACTGCAGAAATTAACACAACATTGTAAATCAGCTATACTTCAATTTAAAAAACTGACAAAAAAAAAAAAAAAAGAACTCAGGGATGCAGGGGACAACCTCCTAGCATTCTTTGGCCCAGGGACCAAGTCTGGTCACTGGAAAAGTGCATTCGCCTAACGAAGACAAGACTACCATGCCTCATATCCCATATGTATGAATTTTAGGTCTCTCCAAACATGTTTTAGAAAAGCAGGCAAAAGCATCTTTATTCCTGCAGCCTGGAACAAGGAGATGGGTAAAAAACAAAACAAAAAAAATGAACAAAAACATTCAGCCCAAGTGCTGATAGAAAATAACAGGAGGGCTTCCCTGATGGCTCAGTGGTTGAGAATCTGCCTGCCAATGCAGGGGACACGGGTTCGAGCCCTGGTCTGGGAAGATCCCACATGCCGTGGAACAACTAGGCCCGTGAGCCACAACTACTGAGCGTGTGCGTCTGGAGCCTGTGCTCTGCAACAAGAGAGGCCCCGACAGTGAGAGGCCCGTGCACCGCGATGAAGAGTGGCCCTCGCTCACCGCAACTAGAGAAAGCCCTCACACAGAAATGAAGACCGAACACAAATTTGCCAAAAATAAATAAATTAATTAAAAAAAAAAAAAGAAAGAAAATAACAGGAAAAGAAATGGGAGGGGAATTCCTTGGCAGTCCAGTGGTTAGGACTCCATGCTCTCACTGCCAGGGGCCTGGGTTTGATCCCTGGTTGGGGAACTAAGATCCCACAAGTCCCGCAGTATGGCCAAAAAAGAAAAAGAAAAAGAATAGAAATGGGACATAGAAGGTAGCCTTGAGTACCAGCTTAGGCCCTGTGACCTGCTGCAGAAGCAAGGATTATACAAGCTCTGTTTTATTTCACTTAGTCATGTTTCCCTTTCCCCTAGACCACATGCTTTAAAAGAAAAATAATGGAGGTGGCTAACATTTTAGGTTCAGGTAGACATGTGACCAGCTTCTCATCACTCCAGATCTATTCTCTACCCTTCTTCTTTCTGGTACATTCCCTGGGAGGTTGACCTAAATGCACTGCATCACTTCCTTCTGATTTCTAGTCCGGTTCATCAACAAGGGAGCACAGAGAGAGGATCAGAGGAAAGAAGGGAAAAGAGTACAGTCAGCGTATTCACGCTCTTTCTATAGTCACTGTACTGTGAGCAGGCTGCATCCTTCCACTAGATGTCCTAGCTCCTGTCAAGCAGCTCTGTTTCCTGGTTCTTTTACTGGCGTTCTCTCCTTGCCCCTTCAAGCCTATGTGTGGTAATGGAACTACTAAGTTATTAATACCAGGGTTTTTTATTATCACTTTTGGGTTCCTTAAATCCTGCCCACACTTTTGTAAAGAATCCCTTTATTAAACTCTCCTCAAATTACCAAATTTGCACAAATAAATGATGTCTCTTCTGGTGGGGCCCTGACTAATGTAGACAGGGTTTTCACAGGAGCCACAGGTGGTAATTGAAAGATCAAATGACATTTGTTTAAAATGTGTGTGAAATTTCTATGAAGAATATAAGGACTTTGTAGAAGTTTAAAGGAAACATATGTAATATATATAGGAAAATGCATAAAATGTACATGCATAGTTTAAAGAATAATTTATAAAATGAACACCTATGTAACCAGTACTATGATCCAGATATAGAATATTGCTGGCTCCCTAGAAACACAAACTCTCCATCCCACCCCCAGTTAAAATCACCTTTATTCTGTGTTTTATGGAAATTATTTCATTGCTTTTCTGCATTTTACCAACTAATGTGTATTTTATCAGCTATTCAAGAGCATCCTTTATGTTTAAAAAAATTTTTATTAAAGCATAGTTGATATGCAATGTTGTGTTAATTTCTGCTGTACAGCAAAGTGACTCAGTTATACATATATTTTTTAAATATTCTTTTCTATTATGGTTTATCACAGGATATTGAATATAGTTTCCTATGCTATACAGTAGGACCTTGTTGTTTATCCATCTTGATGCAAGCATCCTTTAAATCTAGTTTCATTTTGCCTGTTATAAAACTTATACATAAGGAGTCATACTATAGACATTATTTTGTCTTCTTTTGCTCAATATTATGTTAGATTCATCCATGTTGTTGTATACAGCATCCATGTCTTATACTTTGTTCACTTTCTCTGCTGTCTACTGTCCCATAGTAACTATATTCAACCCATAATTTGTCTATTCTACTTTTGATAAATGTGAATTGTTTCCAGTTTCAGGCTATTCAGAACAATGCTACTAAGAAAATCTTGTGCTTACCTCTAGGGCACAATGCAGAAGTTTCTCTAGGACAGTGGTTCTTGAACTTTGTGGTTTCAAGACCCCTTTACAGTCTTAAACATTATTGAGGACCCCATGGAGCTTTTATTTATAAAGTTATATCTATGACTATTTATTGCATTAGAAATTGAAACTGAAAATTTTTTATTATTTTATTAATTTTTAAATTATTTGTTAAAAATAAACTCATTACATGTTAACATAAATGTGTTTTTTAACATTTTATTTATTTATTTATTTAGGCTGCATAGGGTCTTAGTTGCAGCACATGGGATCTTTGTTGCGGCATGTAGGCTTCCCTCTAGTTGAGGTGCATGGGCTCAGTAGTTGCAGTGTGTGGGCTTAGTTGCCGCATGTGGGCTTAGTTGCCCTGTGGCAGGTGGGATCTTAGTTCCCAGCCAAGGACTGAACCCGTGTCCCCAGAATTGGAAGGTGGAGTCTTAACCACTGGAGCACCAGGGAAGTCCCATAAATAATGTGTTTTTAATTTAAAAACTAAGTTTTAGGAAGAAAATATGGAATAATTTTTATGACTTCAGAATAGAGAAAGAGCTCTTAAATAATACAAAAAGCAAAGCTACAAAAATGGATAAATTAGACGACATTAAAGAACTCTTATTCATGAAATGATACCTAAGAGAGTGAAAACTCAAGCCACAGCCTAAGAGAAGATATTAGCTACAGATATAACCAACAAAAGACTTGAATCTAAAACATATAAAAACTCATACAAGTCATTATGCAAAAGTCAGGTAACCCAATAGAAAACAGGCAGAAGATTTGAATAGGCACCTCATAAAAGATTGAGTCCACAAAGCCAATAAATGTATGACTACTTCCTCCACCTAGTTCCCTTCATTGCAAATGCAGCATAAAACGACAATAAAGTACCAATGCAGTACCAACTGGTAGTGATAATGTGGAGTGGTGGGAAATCTCCTGAGCTGTTGATGAGAATATAAATTAGTACAACTATTTTGAAAAAGGGTGTGGCACTGTCCAGTAAAGATAAAGTTATACATAGCTTTTGACAAAGCAGTTTCACTTCTAGGCTTGTATCCTAGAGCAGTGATTCTCAAAGAATGGTCCATGAACATCTCAAGGTCCCTGATACTTTCGGGAGTCTGTGAGGACAAAACTATTTTTATAATAAAACTTATATGTTATTTGCCTTTTTCATTGTGTTAGCATCTGCACGAGCAGAGCAAAAGCAATGGTGGGGAACAACTTCTGAGAGCTTAGCCCAAATCAAGGCAATGGTAGCAAACTGTATTGGTAGTCATTGTATTCTTAAGTACCACTTACCAAAGAAAATGCCAGTTTCACTTAAGAATATCATAAATGGGGGCTTCCCCGGTGGCACAATGGTTAAGAATCTGCCTGCCAGTGCAGGGGACACGGATTCGAGCCCTGGTCTGGAAAGATACCACATGCTGCGGAACAACTAAGCCCGTGCATCACAACTACTGAGCCTGTGTTCTAGAGCCCGTGAGCCACAACTACTGAGCCTGTGTGCCACAATTACTGAAGCCTGCACGCCTAGAGCCTGTGCTTTACAACAACAGAAGCCACTGCAATGAGAAGCCCACCCACCACAACAAAGGGTAGCTCCCGCTCGCCACAACTAGAGAAAGCCCGCTCACAGCAATGAAGACCCAACACAGCGAAAAATAAATAAATAAAAAATAAATTTAAAATTAAAAGAAAAAAAACTTCTTTATAATGAACTGTTTACTCTGAGCACATCTCCCCAGGGTTTCTATCCACTGGAGTCCAGCTGTTTGAAAAAAAAAAAGGAGTATCATAAATGAAGCAGTAAAAATTAATTTTATTAAATCTCAAGTACATTGTACACTGAGTACGTTTTTTCTGATGAGATCAGTAGTGATATTAACAAATGTGAGATTTTTGATATTATATTAGGAAACATGAGCTAACATTTGGAAATCTGCATAACTCAGTTACTAATATTTTCCAAATGACTGATGTGTAATGTTTAAACACCTTGATTTATGTTAAAAGTTACACTCAAAGTGGGGCTTCCCTGGTGGCACAGTCGCTAAGAATCTGCCTGCCAATGCAGGGGACATGGGTTCAAGCCCTGGTCCGGGAACATCCCACATGTCGTGGAGCAACTAAGCCCGTGTGCCACAGCTTCTGAGCCCCCTCGCCACAACTACTGAAGCTCACGTGCCTAGAGCCCGTGCTCCGCAAGAAGAGAAGCCACTGCGATGAGAAGCCCGTGCACCGCAAGGAAGAGTAGCCCCCGCTCACTGCAACTAGAGAAAGCCCGCACACAGCAGCAAAGTCCCAACGCAGCCAAAAATTAAAATTAATTAATTAATTAAGAAAAAAGTTACACTCAAAGTAAAAAGAAAGAGCAATGGATTTTAATATAACAGAATACATAGTGCACTGATATGGTTTCAGATTCTACATCGCAAATAATCTTTAAGAAACTACCAGTGTAATGGCGAATAGAAGAGATGATAGTAGGAATCTTTCCATTTTTCCTTCTTTCAAAGAGAAAGCTTCTAGTATTTCACTAGTATGATGTTTGCTGTAGATTTACTGTATTAATTGACTTTAAAGTTCCCTTGTACTTCAAGTTTGCTGAATTTTAAAATTAAGAATCTATGTTGATTTTTTTTTAACCATTTGCTTCTTATAAATAGATAGAGGTGGCCATATGGTTTTTTGCCTTTAATAATGACAAATTACATTGATTCATTTTCAATGTTAAACCAACTTTGTATTCCTAGGATAAATCCAATTTGGTTTTACTTATTATCCTTTTGTATTGCTGGATTCAGTTTGCTAAAGTTTTGTTTCAGATTTTTAAATTAATGTCTGTAAATCAAATTACTCTAAATTATATTTTGTTATATTGTCCATGATAACTTTTAGTATCTTATTATGAAGTTGGGGAGTCGTTTCCTTATTTTCTGTTTATGTGATATTAGAATACTTTGTTTCTTAAAAAAATTCACATTAAGATTTTCTTTGTGGATTTCCTATGAATGATTCAATTTATTTAATGGTTATAAGAATTTTCAAGTTTTTTATATTACTATAGGCTTTGCTAATTTTTCCGCTAGGAAATTAGTCCACATAGACTACATTTAGTCATCCTCTTGATCTTTCCAATGTCTGCAACATCTTGAGTAATATGCCCCTTTTCATTCCTGATAGTTGTGCCCTCTCTCTCTCTCACCAGACATTTGACACCCTACTTAGTGTTCTCAAAGAACCAACTATTGGCTTTATTGTTCCTTTCTGCTATGTACTTTTTCTATTTCATGTATTTTTGTTCTTATTTATAATATCTTTTTTACTACTTTCTTTCTATTTTACTGTTTTTTTCTCATACCCTGAGATGGATGACTGGCTTGTTAATTGTTAGCCTTTTACATTTTTTAATATAACATTTAAGGCTATAATTCAACCCTCTAAGTACTTTTTAGCTGTATCCTACATGTTTTTGATAGGTAGGGTTTCTTTTTTAATCATTCAATTGAAAAAAGTTTTTTAAATTTCCATTATGAGTAATTTTCCAAATATTGTGTCTGTTCTGTTTACCTTTTTATTATTGATGTAGTTTGATCACATTATGGTCAGAAAACCTATTCTGCGTTAACTTGGTCCTTTAATAAAATTTACTGAGGCTTGCTTAAATGATCTAGTATGAGTCCATTTTTGAAATGTTCTGTGTGGACTTCAGAGTATTTATTTTGCAGTTGTTGAATGTAATACATATATAAAATCTCAATTAGGTCAACTTTATTAAGCATCATTGTTTGAATTATCTATCAGTGATTTTTTTTGGTCTTCTTATTCTAATATTAACAGAGGTACTTTTTTTAACAGATGTATTTTTAAACTTGCCATATAATTGTGGATTTGTCTATTTCTCCTTGTAGTTCTGGTATTCTCTTACATAGTTTGAGGCTGTTTTTAGGTGCATATAAATTTTATATTTCCCTGGTAAATTGAAATTGTTTTTTTAATTTTTAAAAAATTTAGTTTTTATTATTTATGTTTGGCTGCATTGGGTCTTTGTTGCTGTCTCTAGTTGTGGTGAGCGGGGGCTACTCTTCGTTGTGGTGCACGGGCTTTTCATTGCAGTGGCTTCTCTTGTTGCAGAGCACGGGCTCTAGGCACGCAGGCTTCAGTTGTTGTGGCATGAGGGCTCAGTAGTTGTGGCTTGCAGGCTCTAGAGCACAGGCTCAGTAGTTGTGGCGCACGGCTTAGTTGCTCCATGGCACGTGGACCTTCCCGAACCAGGGCTCGAACCTGTGTCCTCTGAATTGGCAAGCAGATTCTTAACCACTGCACCACCAGGGAAGTCCCTGTAGTGTTTTTATCCAGTCTGAAAACGTTTGTCTTTTAACTTATGCATTTAACCTATTGATATTTTATTTAATTAATATTAATAACTAATGTATTTTAAATCCATCACCACATGTGATATTGTTTATTTTTGCCACTTCATTTTTCACTCTCTACTGAGTTATAGGGTGTATTCTCTGTGTCTGTTCTTTTAGAGGTTAGATAAAATTTATATATATACGTAATCTATCAAGTCAAAAGTTAGCCAATAATGTTATTTTTGTGCTTGATACTACAAAGGCTTTAAACACTAACTTCATGTACTTTCTTCCTAACTTCCATGCTTTTATTTTTTTGTGTATTTAACTTATTTTTGGATCTGATAAGACATTATTAGTGTTGTGTAATGAATAACAATGCATTGATTAGATTTAATTTTTATTTATTTATTGACCACTTTCTAGGCTCTTCATGTTTTCTTGCATCTCAGAGCTTCCCTCTGAGATCACATTCTTTCTTCCAGAATGACATCCTTCGGGATTCCCTTTTTCAAGGGTCTGGATAGTAGCAAATTCTCTGTGCTTCTATTTTTTTTAATGTCTATATTGTGCACTCAGTGTTGAAAGGTATTTTCACTAGGAATAGAATAATAGGTGAACAATTATTTTCTTTCACCTCATGAGGGATATCATTGTACTGTCGTCTGGTCTACCTTGCTGTAGAAGTCAGTTGTCAGTCTAACTTGTTCCTTTGATAATGATCTTCACCCCACAGCCTACCCCAATATCTTTTTTTTTTTGGTGTTCATTAGTTTTATGGTGAATCTAGGGTGAAGTTCACTCATTAGTTAGTTCTTTCCTCCCTCTCTCCCTCCTTTCTTGGTTTCTCTTTTCCTATTTAGAATTTGTTAGACTTTTTGAGTGTGTGGATTGATACTATTCATTGGTTCTGCAAAAGTAGAGACCATTATTTCTTCAAATATTACCTCTGTCATATCACGTCTCTCCTCTCTTTCTAGAACTCTAACTAAATGTAGAGTTTAGTTACATTTGAGACTTCTCACTCTCTCTTCCATGAATCTTAATCTCTCTTTCATATAATCATTTCTCTGAATCTCTGTGCTGTATTCTGCAAAATCTTACGACATAAACTTCCTGTTCTCTAATTCTCTTTTCATTTATGTCTAATATGCTGTTAAACCACTGGTTTTTGTTTTGTTTTTAATATCAGTAATTGTGATTTTCATTTCTAGAAGTTTTATTTGGTTCTTCTTAAAAACTTCTTGGTCACTTTTTATAATTTCCAGTATCCTGAGAATATTTTCAAGCTTCTTTGTGCCTCGTTGTTTTTTACTGTGTGCTGCTTATTGACCTTGAAAAATTATTTATGTAAATATTCTGAGGCACAGGACAAAGATGACTTTTCAAAATGGATTTGTATTTGTCACTTTCAGTCTCTAAGGGCTTTGCCAGTATGGTACCAATTTAAATTAAGTTTATGGCTTGAATCATTTTGGACCACCAAGTGTTTGTAGCTGCATAACACCAGCAAGTGATTACAAATTTTCAAGGATGAAATTGTTTCCCTATTGAATTGTTCAGTAGTCTCCTGCAGGTGGAGATTTGGAGAAAATGTAGCCTTTGAATTCCCAATATCTACTGGTGGATTTCCTTTTGTACTTTACTCTTTAAGAAGACAGAGGCTCAAATTAGCTGGATTAACAAATGCCCTCAGGGCAAAAGTGGCTTCAGTACTCAGTAAATCTTAGATTTTATCCATCTCATTAGTGCTTTGATACTTTTAATATAGTTTTATTGTTTAATACCTTTAATGTTTGATACTTTTAATATTCAATCTAGCATTCTTAATTGTCAGTTTCTGCAGTCAAGTGGCTGGGGTGAGCTACTCGTGGACCCGCTCCTCAACTGGTGTCCACTAGGTCTCACAGGTGCTCTCTCTGGTTTTCTGCTCTTCTATGTTGCTTGTGTATAGCTGGTGTATTTCATGGATGGTCATGTTTCTCCACTTGTTCAGGACTTGGTGGTATGCCTCAGCTGACTCAGGCCCACAGTCAATCTCATCAGCACTACAGATTTCTTTGAATCTGCACCACACTCTCTGTTCAGTGTCCTCACCTCCACTTCTGCTGTGGGGCTACTTTGTCCTCCATATGGCAGAACTACTATCTCTTAACTGAGCCATGTTCTTTGTCCTCTACAAGAGATGTGGGAGGATCTGTGTCCCTTCTTCACCACACAGGGGCTAATGGAAGCTCAGATTGGGCCCTCTTTTGCTTTCTCTTCTACTCTGTTCTCTTTCCTCCTCTCTGCCCATCCCATTGTGCTGCTGGCTCACCTTAAACACTGATTTCCTTCTGGTATCCCCAATGGGAAGTAGAGGAGAATCCCTCTGGCTTTAGCCTTCCCCTTAACCCTTCTAACACACCTTCCCTCTCTGAGACTTATTCCTGGGATCAAGAAAACTTCTCACTGGCTGGCTTTCCAAAATCCAACTCCACCTTCTCCCCACAATCCACTGGAACAGGTAGAAGGCTTGAACATTCCACTTCTTCAACGTCGACTCTTTGCTGTATCCTGGGACAGGAATTCAATGGCCTGGTCATCATATGTGGACAAAGTTGTTTCCCTATACTATAAGAGAAATTCCATGATCTAGGCTATCAGGTTTAACCCTTGATATGTCAATGATGGTAAAAGGAATGTGGAGAATACCTTCTCTCTTGCCTCTTTTTTTTTTTTTTGGCTTTCTAAATAACTATTTTGATCAAAAATCTTATTTTTTATGTCAAAAGCTAATTTTTTTTTTTTTTTTTTTTTGTGGTACGTGGGCCTCTCACTGTTGTGGCCTCTCCCGTTGCGGAGCACAGGGTCCGGACACGCAGGCTCAGCGGTCATGGCCCACGGGCCCAGCCGCTCCGTGGCATGTGGGATCCTCCCGGACCGGGGCACGAACCCATGTCCCCTGCATCGGCAGGCGGACTCTCAACCACTGCGCCACCAGGGAAGCCCTAAAAGCTAATTTTTAACCCTTTAAAAAATTAATTCCTGCTTTAACAGTCTTAACCCCACCCTCCACATACCACCCTTAGGCACATGGAGGCTTGAGGCCAACCAAAGAAGAGATCATATTCATGAAAACGCAAAAGACAAAAGCATATTAATATGTTCCATAAATATCCAAGTTACATATATATATGTATATTGTTTTTTAATCAAAAGCATTTGTGTTAATTATCTATTGCTGTGTAATAAATTATACCAATCTTTAGTGGCTTAAAACAATGAATACTTAATATTTCACAGTTTCTATAGATCATGAATTTTGGAAGCAGCTTAGCTTGGTGATTCTGGCTCAGGGCCTCTCAGGAGGTTACAGACCAGATGAGAGCTGCAGTCATCTGAAGGCTTGACTGAGGCGGAGGTCAACGTCCAAGTTCACTTACATAGCTACTAGCAGGAGGCTACTGCTCCTTGCTGGCTGTTGGCTAGAGGCCTCTGTTTCTCACCACATGGGTCTCTCCTCATGACATGGCAACTGGCTTCCCTCAGAGCAAGTAATCAGAGAGAGAGCAGGAAGTCATCATGCCTGTTATGTCTTAGTCTCTGGTCACCACTGCCATTGCTTTATTCTAGTCATTGGAAATGAGTGACTAAGTCCAGCTCATACCCAAGGAAAGGGGAATTAGGCGCCACCTCTTAAAGGTAGTGACAAAGAATGTGTGGATGTTGTAAACCACCGAAACATTAAAATCATTTATTTTCCACTTCCTATGTGCAGAGTGTAAAAATCAACAACAAAACAGAGATATTTTTCTTACATAATGGAACTGAAAGTCTAGTGGGTATGTGAACCTGAAAACAAGCAATTACTGTACACTGAGCTGTGAGTCCTAGTTTTCTCCCATGTGACATGGGGGACAATAGGTGCTTGGGGGCGCATGAGTCAATACATGTGAAAATGCTTTTGTGTAAGTATAGTTTAGCAAAGTGATCAAGAGCTGAGATTCAAGAGCCAGAAGGTCTACATTCAAATCCCAGCTCTGCCACTTACTGGCCAGTTGACCATGGGCCACTAACTCATCTTCTCTGTGCCTCAGTTTCCTCATCAGTAAGGTGGGAGAGTAACAGTACTCAATTCATAAGATCCTTGTGAGCTTTAAATAAGTTAACGTTTGGAAAAGTCTTAAAAGGTGCCTGGAACATAGCAAGATTTAGTTACCACGGTTGTAAACTGCAGGCTGCTTCAGAAATGAAGGGAATTATTATTCTAATTTCTGAGATAGGTGTATATCCTTATGCCTATCTAACTGAAAATGAAATTAACTTTTTAAAAAAGATTTAATTTGTAATGATATATTTCTACTTTGTTTCTTTTTAAGCATACAATGTGTAGTAAAATGTGAATGTCACTCTTCACCTCCACCCTTACCCACTCATCAGTCCCACTTCCTTCCCTAGAGGAAACCACTTTAACAGTTTCATGAACGTTCTTTCAGAATTTTCTATTTAAAAGCTATGTATTTTAAAAATAGTTTAATATAAATGGAATCATACATATCTGGTACTTTACTTGCTTTTTTCTGTTAATAATTTTACTGTTAATAATTTAATAGATCTTTTCATGTTTGTGACTATAGCTTTATATCATTCTTTTAATGACTATGTTAAATTTTATAGGATAGATATACCATCAATTCTCTAACCATTCTTCTGTTAATGGACATCCATGTTGTTTCCAACTTTTTACTATTATAAACAGTTGTATAATAAGTATAAACTTTTAAACAGACTTTCTAACCTTCAAAGACTTCATGAATATAAATATTTTTGATTAAGAACTGTTACACTCATTGAACCTGTACAGCTGTGGGTGACCATTGGGTGATCTGTCCATCCCATGGGGGTGGCTTCCTGGTTTCCTTCCCTGATCACAATTCTTTGGACTGGGAGTTGGCACCAGCCCCAAGTTGTGCGAATCATAGTCTCTCCTGTGGGAACTTAGAATTGGGGCCAAAAGTGAGGGTGGCTCTCTCCAGGCAGCCAGACTTGGGTCACTATGGAGCTATGGGATGGTTATCTGATCCATGAGGGCCAGAAGTGCAGCCACAGTTGGCTGGCAGAGACAAAAGAATGAGACAGACCTACAGAGAGGAGATGAGAGACAGAGTCTGGGTATTTTCCCAAGATGGTACCTGGATCTTCCTTTCAGGGACCAAGTTACATTCCTGCCTTGGATTCTGCTAGATACTGGGCCTGCTAGAGCTGGTTTTTCCCTATTTATATTCATAAACATGGGTCCCATTGTATCTTCCTTCAAGATTGAGCCCCAGTTACTCTGATATCAGAGGACTTCCTTGACCACCCTAGCCCTAGCCTGAACCTGTAGGCATTGGCCGTTAGGTCCACTCACTTGGAACTTACACCAGTTATTTTGGCCAATTTGTTTCAAAATCATGAGTATCTAACATTACTGTGCAAAGAAGAATTCTAGGTAAGGACGATAAAAGTCAATATCTTTCCTTTTTTAAACTTTTAATCATCTTGGATGCATCTTTTTAAGGCAGATGACAAAAATTACCTAGCTTATTAAATTGAGTGCATTACTATTTCATCATTTCTGGATGATTCAATGTAAAGATTATAAAGATCAAACATTTTATACACAGGCATAGTTCAGTAAGTCTACATGTTCAACTGACATAATGAGCACCTGCTACTAAAACAGAATAAAAGAAGCCCCCTCTTTGAAAAGGAAAATATGATATCAGATATGAGTCTCTCTTTCAAAATGGAAACTGTTTTAATTAAAGAAAAGCTATAAAGCAAACCACCTAGGCCTAAAGATATTTTCAAATTCAGATGCTATACTGTAAAATATTCCAGTCTGTCTGAAATATTTCAGACAGATATATCTGTTTATGTATCTCTCTTGCTAGCCCATACTCATTGTTTACCTCTGTGTTAGTATGCACATCAAGGTTGGTGAAATATTTAGTTGTGGGGTGTCCAATCAAGAGAGTTTGTAAATAATATTTACTGTTAAACTTATGATGATCTTATTTTGTTTGTTTTGGTTTAGAGCTAAGCCCCTTGTTTCCACCTACAGAATTTCCAGTGTGATTTTTAAAATTTGTTTTATTTTTAATTGAGTATTTTTTAAAAAATTAATCATACTCATATGAGAATGTATAAGACGTAAATGTACATTCTGAAGAATAAAATAAAGTGAGCATTCTGTCTAACCTTCCCCAGGTTAAGGGGGAATTTTTTTTTGGCTGCGTTCAGTCTTCATTACTGTGCCTGGGCTTTCTCTAGTTGCGGAGAGCCGAGGCTACTCTTCATTGCTGTGCGTGGGCTTCTCATTGCGGTGGCTTCTCTTGTTGCGGAGCACAGGCTCTAGAGCACAGGCTCAGTAGTTGTGGCACACAGGTTTAATTGCTCTGTGGCATGTGGGATCTTCCCAGACCAGGGCTTGGACCCGTGTCCCCTGCATTGGCAAACAGATTCTTAACCACTGCACCACCAGGGAAGTCCCTTCAGTGTGGTTTTACTTTGCATTTTCCTCCTTACTTATCAGGTTGCACATCTTTTCATGTGTTTAGTGGCTATTTGAGTTTCCCCTTTCATTAAGTATCTGTTTGATAGTCTTTTGCCCATTCTCCTATTTTGTGTTTGTTTGTTACTAATTCATAAGTATACTTCATATATTTTTTATGTTCTTCTTTTTGTTCCATTTTTTTATTGAAGTATAGTTGATTTACAATGTTGGGTTAATTTCTGCTGTACAGCAAAGTGATTCAGTTATATGTATATACATTCTTTTTCATAGCCTTTTCCATTATGGTTTACCACACGATATTGAATATAGTTCCCTGTGCTATACAGTAGGACCTTACTGTTTATTCATTCTGTATGTAATAGGTGGCATCTGCTCACCCCAAACTCCTACTCCATCCCTCCCCCAACCCCCTCCTCCTTGGGAGCCACAAGTCTGTTCTCTATGTCTGTGAGTCTGTTTCTGTTTCATAGATAAGTTCATTTGTGTCATATTTTAGATTCCACATATGTGATATCATATGGCATTTGTCTTTCTCTTTCTGACTTACTTTGCTTAGTATGATATTATCTAGTTGCATCCATGTTGCTGCAAATGGCATTATTTCAACCTTTTTAATGGCTGAGTAACATTCCATTGTATATGTGTACCACATCTTCTTTATCCATTCATCTGTCAATGGACATTTAGGTTGTTTCCATGTCTTGGCTATTGTAAATAGTGCTGCTAGGAATAAAGGGATGCATGTATCCTTTTGAATTATAGTTTTGCCCAGATATATGCCCAGGAGTGGGATGGCTGGATCATATGGCATCTCCATTTTTAGTTTTTTTGAGGAACCTCCATACTGTTTTCCATAGTGGCTACACTAACTTACATTCCCACCAACAGTGTAGCAGGGTTCCCTTTTCTCCACACCCTCTCCAGCATTTGTTATTTGTAGACTTTAAGAATGGCCATTCTGACCGATGTGAGGTGGTACCTCATTGTAGTTTTGATTTTTATGATACTCTTTTATCACTTAAATGTGTTGCAAATGTTTCTTCTGCCAGTTGATGGTAGGTATTTTATGAAGTCTTTTGATGGATAAATGTTCTCAATTTTAATATAGTCCAATTTACCAATCTTTTCTCTTATGGTTTATATGTTTTATGTCTTAAGAAAACTTTCCCTACCATAGGGTCATGAATATTTTCTCCTATATATATTTTTTTAATGTTTATAGTTTTGCCTTTTACAGTAGATTTTTAATTCACCTAGAAATTATTTTTTTGTATGGTATGAAGTAAGTGTCCAATTTCATTTTTGTAATGAATACCGAAACATTCCAGCACCATTTACTGAAAGGTCTGTCATTTCTCCTTTATTCTGTAGTGCCTCTTTGTCCATATTAATCTAGATCTGGGCTCTCTCTACAAATTCATTGATGTATTCTTCTATCCTTGGACCAATGTCATACTATCTTAATTATTATGACTTTATAAATTTTAATATCTGGTAGCAAGTCCTCTATCTTATTCTTCTTCATCAAGAGTGTCTTGGCTATTTTTGGCCTTTTGCACTTACATATAAATTTTAGAATCAAGTTGTCAAGTTTCACCAAAAAAGTGTCTATTGGGATTTTGATTGGAATTGCAATTGAATCTATAGATCAATTTGGGAGAATTCACATCCTTAAATGTTAAGTCTTCCAATCCATGAACATAGTATATCTCCATTTACTTACGTTCTCTTTAACAACATTCAATAAAGTTTTATAATTTTCTTGCATATATTTTGTTAGATTTATTCCTGGATTTTTAAAATAAATTTGGATGCTACCACAAATGTCATAGATATTATCTTCTTAATTTTCATTTATGAGCTGGTATTTAGAAATCAATGGTTTTATAATTGTATTATTTTCTAAGGCTCCTGTAAAAAATTGCCACAAACTTAGTGGCATAAAACAACAGAAGTTTAATATCTTGCATTTCTATAGTTTAGAAGACAGAAATGGGTCTCATTGGGCTAAAATCAAGGTGTTAGAAAGACTGTGTTCGTTTCTGGAGGCTCTAGGGGAGAATCTATTCCTTGCCCTTTACAGTTTTTTTTTTTTTTTGGCTGTGTTGGGTCTTCGTTGCTGCTCACAGGCTTTCTCTAGCTGCAGAGAGTGGGGGTTACCCTTGGTTGCAGTGTGCTGGCTTCTTATTGCGGTGGCTTCTCTTGTTGAGGAGCACCAGCTCTAGGCACGTGGACTTCAGTAGTTGCGGTGTGTGGGCTCAGTAGTTGTGGCTCGTGGGCTCTAGAGCGCAGGCTCAGTAGTTGTGGTGCACGGGCCCAGTCACCCTCCGACATGTGGGATCTTCTGGGACCAGGGATCGAACTCGGGTTCCCCACACAGGCAGGCAGGTTCTTAGCTACTGTGTCACCAGGGAAGTCCCCCTTTCCAGTTTTTAGAGCCGCTTACATGCCTTAGCTTGTGGCCCCCTTTTTGCATCTTCAAAGCCAGCAACAGCAGGTCAAATTCTTCTTTTTTTTTAATTAATTAATTAACTTATTTATTTTTGTCTGTGTTGGGTCTTCGTTGCTGCGCGAGGGCTTTCTCTAGTTGCGGCGAGCGGGGGCTACTCTTCGTTGCAGTGCATGGGCTTCTTATTGCAGTGGCTTCTCTTATTGCAGAGCATGGGCTCTAGGCATGCGGGCTTCAGTAGTTGTGGCACTCGGGCTCAGTAGTTGTGGCTCACGGTCTCTAGAGTGCAGGCTCAGTAGTTGTGGCGCACGGGCTTAGTTGCTGTGTGGCATGTGGGATCATCCTGGACCAGGGCATGAACCCGTATCCCTTGCATTGGCAGGCAGATTCCCAACCACTGTGCCACCAGGGAAGTAATGTACTTCTTATAGTACATTACCTTGCCTTTTCTGTTGCCCTCTTTCACTTTTAAGTACACTTGTGATTACATTCAAATAATCCAGGATGATCTGCCCATCTCAAATCCCTAAATTAATCATATCTGCAAAGTCACTTTTGCCATGTAAGGCAATATATTCACAAATTTCAGGGATTAATATCTAGACATCTTCGCGGGGGTAGGGGGCATCATTCTGTCTACTATGGTATTATTGATTTTGTATCTTGCAATCTTACTAACATCTCTTATGAATTCTTGTAATTTATCTACAGGTTCTTTTAGATTTTCTACATATACAATCAAATCATTTGTAAATAATGACACTTTAGTCCTTTCCAATTAGTGTGTGTGTGTATCTTTTCCCCCTACCTTTAAGGCCAAGGTACAACAAAAAGAATGGCTGGAAAAATAAAAAAATGGCTAGAACCTCCAGTATAATGTTCAATAGGATGGGTTATATCAGGCAATCCTATATGGTTTCTGCTCTCAGATGGAATACGTTCAGCATTTCACCATTATGCATAATATTTGCTGTAGACTTTTTTCTTCTGAAATTGAGATTATCATATGATTTTCTCCTTTAATGTGTCCATATCATTAATTACATTAATGATTTTCTAATGTTCAGTCAACCTCCACTTCTGAGAAAAACCAAACTTAGTCATGCATTTTAGTAGTTATGCTAATGAGGGATATGGGCCTTTTATTTTCCTTTTTTGTATGCATTGTCCTTATTAGGTTATAATACCTAGGTTATAACAGCCTCATAAAATTAGTCACAGAGAGTACCTGCTTTTTCTGTTCTCTCAAATAGTTGTGTAAGATTAGAACTATTTGTCACTGCAGTGGTTTTAATAAGATTGCTGACATTTTCTAAACTTAAAATGCATTTTATTTATTTATTTTTTTTCGGTACGCGGGCCTCTCACTGTTGTGGCCTCTCCCGTTGCGGAGCACAGGCTCCGGACGCGCAGGCTCAGCGGCCATGGCTCACGGGCCCAGCCACGCCGCGGCATGTGGGATCCTCCCAGACCGGGGCACGAATCCGTGTCCCCTGCATCTGCAGGCGGACTCTCAACCACTGCGCCACCAGGGAAGCCCTAAAATGCATTTTGAAGTTTGTACATTCTTCTGAAGTTCTGTGTCAAGTGCATTATCATCTTATTTAATGCATTTAATTATTCAGTCCAGGGGGATTGGAAGCATTTATCTCTTTTTTTTTCTTTTTTCTGATAGGGAAAATGAAGCTAAACAACTTACATATAAATCTAAAGATTATATAGCCACTAAATGGCAGACCAGAACTCATCAACACTTCCTGACTTCATATCCATTGTACAGCACCACATTTTCATTGATATTCTCAAGAAGTACTGATAGTTGGCTGTGGTGGTTTTAAATTCTTTTGAAAAAAATTTATGTTGTTTCTCTCTCTTCCTTTGATGTTATTTCTTGCCATCACTTTTTTCCTTTCTTTCTCTTTGCCCCACTATTTATGTTATTTCTGGTATGTTTTGCTCTCAGAGACAAAAATAGATTATTATTTTGTAACAGTAAATATGCTCTGAGTGTCTGAGGGACATTCCTAGAAGTAACCAGCATGAGTTTTGTAACATCCATTTTCCGATGCTAAGAAGCTTTTATCATTTTGTGTTACAAAATTTTGTGTTACAAAAATTTCAGATTACTAGACTGTTAATTATCTTTCTATTTATATTTCCTACACTCCACTACTCAAAGTGTGGTCTGTGAACCAGCAGAATTGGCATCTCCTTGGGGCATATCAGTGGCAAAACAATCTCAGGCCCCATTCCAGAACCAGTGAATCAGAATCTGCATTTTAGCAAGATCCCTGTGTGATTCCTATGAACATTAAAGTTTGAGAAGCATTGGCCTAGATCACCAATTAGATTATAAAAAATCTTTGAGGGCTTCCCTGGTGGCGCAGTGGTTGAGAGTCCGCCTGCCGATGCAGGGGACACGGGTTTGTGCCCCGGTCTGGGAGGATCCCACATGCCGCGGCGTGGCTGGGCCCGTGAGCCATGGCCGCTGAGCCTGCGCGTCCGGAGCCTGTGCTCCGCAACGGGAGAGGCCACAACAGTGAGAGGCCCGCGTACCGCAAAAAAAAAAAAAAAAAAAAAAAAATCTTTGAGAGCTTCTTATACCTTTTCATATCCGCAGTTTTAAGCACCATGCCTTACACATGGTATGAACCACACACTTATGAAATGAAGGCTATGGTGATGATTTTGTAAAACACATGGCAAATCAGAATCCTCAGTTCTGTTTTTGACTGTCAGGAACTCCATATATTGCTTAATTTCAGTAGCCTTCAGTTTCTCATCTGTAAAAAGGAGGAATATAATTGCATTTTCTCTAATGACCCAACCAATTCCAAAATGCTGTACCATAACTGATAAATATCATCTTATAGTTAAACTAATTAATGTTGATAACAATTGAAATTGTTCTGAGATATTTTCTTTGCAAAAAAATTCAACACCAGTTATGTAATGGTATTGAAAGAAATACATAATATATTAAAAAGTATCATTTGCATCCAAAGTTGTTATTGGTAAGATCTGACTTGGAAAAGATGGTTTTTTTTGTTTGATCAGATATCTTTTCTCAAGCAGCAAAGCAGGGCAATAGTAGGGGCCAACAATTTGTGTTTCTAGAGTTCAGGTTTGACAGTCTGGTAAAATGGCAAATCAGAAATTGCTATATGGGAAAAATATAGGAGATGATTTTTTTTTTAAGGTTCAACATTTTTATTACTGAAGAATAGAATGGCTTATTAGAATGTTAGGAGATAATGCTTTGATTTCATGAACATTGTGTAGGATTATCAAACCAGAATTAATATATTTTACCTAGCAGTCTAGAATTTCACATTTTTCTAGCAATTTGTATTTGTTCCTACCTTCAAGATATCAGATGTAGAGAAGGGTGGATAAAAGAGCAAAGTTACAGAAGAAGTTTACCCCATTTCAGAGTGTATCTGGCTGACCTAAAAAATGAGACATTTCATAGTTTGATCTGCTGTTGTGTCCATCACTGGAAAACCCAGCATTTTCTTGGATAAGAATTTGCACTCAAATTGTATTACTATAAGGACATCATAATCATCATTGTGGAAACCATTTTTGACAACCCACAAAAGAATCAAGTTTTACTCATGATTGCCACTTATAGTTTTGATTCCTTTGATCTTCGCATCTACTTGTTGGGCAATTCTGGTCCCTAAATTAGACATTTAGTATACTTGGTCAGCCTTGAAACTTCAAAGACAACAAGCTGTCCAGCCATCTGCAAGCCTGTCATTGAAGTCCCTTGTGTTCTCACAGATTGCAGCTTGTCTCCTTTGAAAGATGAGCAACAAATCTATTCCAAGCCTGAGTAAACCAACTGACTAATCTCAGAGCAACAACGATGGTCACTCATGGGTCTAGCAGTTCCCATTCGAAACACCAAAACACTGTACTTAGAAAAGTAAGGTTAGTGGAAACCTGGTGTCTTCCACACCATCTTGGAGAAGTACTGTTTATTTATTTATTTGGTTGCGCCTGGTCTTAGTTGTGGCTCGCCGGCTCCTTAGGTGTGGCATGTGAACTCTTAGTTGCAGCATGCATGTGGGATCTAGTTCCCTGACCAGGGATGGAACCCAGGGCCCCCTGCATTGGGAGCACAGAGTCTTAACCACTGTGCCACCAGGGAAGTCCCAGAAGCACTGTTTTGTTTGTTTGTGTTTGTTGGCATATTTTGTGTGATTAAGAAGTGCTCTTAGCTTATGGGAATAAGACAAAAATGCCTCTCACATATATGCCTTTGGCATTGTCGCATTTAACCTTTTGCATGTATGTATTGAATTTGGAGATTGTTGTTTTGTTTCGTTTTGTTTTGTTTTAGATGGGTGGAGTAAGAGGGCCTGGAGTAAGACTTTGAAGATATTACGGCAGAAGGCATTTTATTTTCATAAAGAAGGAAAAATACACCCATCTCATAATTACAAGCATTGGAGTTGAAACATTGAGACAGTTTCTTTTACTGCTTTCCACCACTAATTGGTAGATGACCTTGGGCAAATCACTTAACCTCTAGATTTCCTCATCTGCAAAATGAAAGCATTGGTTTACAGACAACCATTTAAGTCCCTCCTCCAAATATTCATTCATTCTCTAATTTATTCAGGGCCTACGATGCGCCACCGGCACTAATTAACACTGTGATTCTTGGAAAGCTCAAGATTGTCTCCAACTCCTTTAAGCATCACTCCCCGTCCTGCCTTAAAACCAGCTCCTGAATTCTCCCCCAAAGAGATCGAAACACTTTTCCTGTCTGAAAATATCATGGGGAAGTGTCAATTGCCTTCACCCGGCGTCAACCGAGAGCGCGTGCTCCCGCCAGTTAGTGACTTTTTCTTTCTTTGTAAAGGTCAGCCTCTGCATTTTAAACGGCAACCTAGTCACCCGAAAAAATGCAATTGAAAGGGCGCCCGGAGGTCAGTGCGGGACACCCAACCGCTCCTTTTTCGGCCGGGGAAACCTGGGAAACATTTTTTGGGCTCTGTCCGAGTCACGCGGCAATTCCACGGCAGGAATTGTGCAATGCGGCGAGTCGGGCGGCCGTCCGGGGGTGGAAACAAGTGGGGAAGGCTTCCGCAGTGCCAACTCCCGCCCCCACTAGGGAACTGCGAGGCACTACGGCGCGGTCAGGCCAGCTGGGCTCCGGGTGGCCCCCAACCCGGGCCAAGAACGCCTCGCTTCGCCGTAGGGGCCGAGGACTGAGAAGCGCGTGGGAGCCGTCCCTCTCTCGCGCTGGGTCAGCCGCCGCCCGCGTCCCGGGACTCTGTGAGGAGCCGGAGCACGAGGTGGAACGGCGCCCCAAGGCGACACGGGGGGGATGCGGGGGGGGGAGGGACGCAGCCAAGCCGCATCGATCGCGAATGGGAACTCCGCGCTCGCGCTTTCGGTAAGAGCACCGGGACTTCCAGCGGCGCCTCGCTCCCGCCCTCGCCGGCCCGGCTGCCCTTTCTGATGGTGACGCAGCCGGCGGGGTACGCAGAAGTCTGCGCGGAAACCTGGAACCTCCCCCGGCCGCGGGCGCTGCCTTCCCGCCCCCGCGCAGCCTTAGCCGCGCCGCGCTCCGCTGAGCCCCGCGCCGGTTGTCCCGCAAGGAGCGAGGACTTGAGCCGCGCCGAAAGGGTTAAACCTCTGAGCGGTCCCTGAGTGCAGGCTCGGTGATGAACGTTTGGTCCCACTCATTACTCACGTCACTATCTTTGTGATGTGCATACTGTTGTTAGCTTCACTTAAAGAGGTGGGGAAACAAGCTCAAAACAATAAAGTTACTTTCTTGAAGTCGAACAAGGCAGAGCTGCGACTCAAATCCAGGGCTGTCTTGACACAGATATATCCTACTTCTCTTGGATCAAACGCTTCATGGCTTTCATTCCAGTGAGCCGCGAACAGGTAACAGGTGGGACAGGTAAACAGAACTGGAGCTCCTCTTCCTGGGGTGACGGGAACAGTTTGCTTCTGGTTGGTGCTCACACATTAGCCCAACTGTGCTGTAAAAAAAAAAAAAGAAAACAAAAGTTTTCCGTGTATACCATGAATTTGAAAAGGTTGGAAAGCGTTTCTCAGCCCTTGTGCCTCTATTTTCAAACTGTACCCTGGGATCCGGGACACCTATCATGTGGGATTGCTGGAGGATTAAATAAAACGGTATTTTACACGTTAATTCAGCACATGTTAATTTTTCCTTCCTTTTGCAGCGCTCCCGGGGACATCGGGGCACTCACCCTCCTCAACACTGAAGAGGGGACGCAGTCATTCTAGGTCAACCCCTTCCTTTTCTGACAGATGAGAGATTTAATGCACGCAACGGAAGATCACTTAACCCCATCGCCATTTAATTAGTGACAGACACCAAGCTAGGGGGCTCTGTCTCTTGGCCCCTACAAAGGCTCTTTCCATTTCACCCCCCCAACCCCCACTTTTCCTCCAAAAGCTTCAGAACAGCTCTGAGGCCAGAACGTGACTTCCTTGGTGACCGATGGCAGTGAAGTGGGCGGGAACCTCCCAGAAGGCTAGAGGAAGAAGTCGAGTCCTGGGGCTCACAGCCGGCCTGACCCTTGGAGAGGGGGACCCCCCACCCCGCCTGGGCCTCTTTGCTGGCCGGGGGGCGGGTGGTGGTGCCCCTTTTGGTAACTCGGGGAGTTAGAAGTACGTGTGTGTGTGTGTGTGTGTGTGTGTGTGTGTGTGTGTGTGTGTGTGTATTTCCAGCTGTGGAATGTCCAAGCAAAAGTAGATTAAAGTAAAAAGGAATATGCTAGCTTTAGGATTCTATCCTGGATGGGATAGAGTCCTTCCATGGCAAATCATTTCAACATCAGCACAGAATTTTCAGGGGAGTTTATCTTGAAAAGTGAAACACGCTAATGGAAGTTTTCTAACATCATAAAATCTTGGGAATCGTCCACTCTGTTTGCTTGGGTTTGTTTTTCCCTTCCAAGGGTCCATTTTCTGAAATGAGGCTAAAATATCTGGACAGCCTTTCTCTTGGGTACCATGGAATGTTGAGAATATGAATGGCCTCTTAGTAGAGTTGGAGCTCCAAAGGGAAGTAGTAGGACCAGGAAAGGTCCTTTAAAAACAAAACTCTCCTTTTTAAAAATCATAAAAATAATTAGTACTCATTGTGGAAAAGTTAGATTTTTGTTTCAGAATCAGAAAGAAGAAGAAGAATTGGAACCCCACGCCCAGAAAACTGTTAACAATTTCATGTATAGCATTATATGTAATCAGACTGAACACACTGCTTTTTTCCTTGAACCCCCTCTTTTCCTTGAATAAAATATCATGACATGCCACTAAATATTTTCCATACTTGTTTTAAAATATTTAGTATTCCATTGTACATTCATTTAGCCAAAGCCCAATTGAAGGACTGAAAATTGTGCCCAGGATTTTGCTATTGAAACAGCAATGAAGTATGAGCCTTGTAGCTAAATCTTCAAGTCCATTCTCAATTATTTACAGAGGTAAATTTCCTACAAGTGGTATTTCTGAGACCAGGGATAAAGATTGCCCTACAGTGACCTTTTCAGCTTGACTTTTCCCCCCAGTGTTTTCCTGGACTTTCTATACCATTTGTTCACCAAGAATTTATTGAGCACCCAGTACATGCCAGATGTGCCTGCATAAAGAGATGAACCCTCTGAAGCACAAAGTGCCATGGATGTTGTCAGAGAAAGCTTTGGGTAGGCAGATGCCCTGTTTGAAGAGGATCATGAAAGACCAGTAGACTTTCTTGAGACCAACACATTTCAGGTGAGAGGAGGTTAGTGGGGAGCATTGAAAAGGGATGGGAGGCACAATGAGGTCAAGGGGGAATTTCCTGTACAAAAGCATGGTGGCCTAATAGGCTGGTGGTATGTTTTCATGTATTTGGGGAAATCGTGAGTTGTCTTGTGTGTGTATATTAAGAGCCGACCTGGGAAGGAGAGCAGGACAGAAGACAAAGAAATAGCCTCTGTGTCATGCTAAAATGTTTGGACCTTATTCTCAAACAGAAAGGGATTTATGGCGCCTCTAAGGTCATGATAAAATTGGATTCCACCACTTAACCCATTGATGGGCACTGTCTTCAGTGGGTCCCCCAAATCATTCCTGGGGAGGGAAAACAAAAGATAGAAAAATTTGCAAAGGAAATCTCCCAAAAGAATGTTAAAAACTGCAGAGAATCAACCAAACTCATTGGTAGTTACTACTGTATCCATCACACTTAAGGGCGGGCTGTAGTTATAATTAGTAAGTTGGTTCGTGAGAAAATTTCTCTTCTCTACCTTGAAGAGAGTGGCTTTAATACTGGTGCATGCCCGGACATTACTTCAGTTTCCTATCAGAAAAACAAATCGAAGACTTCCAGTAAGTCTAAAAACATGCTGCATAGATGGTGGTTTAAGAAAAACTTTTACTTATAGACAAAAACTCAAATGCCTGCTGTGACCAGGTAGGTAATGACTTTCAACAATTCAGGAAAGTTCTCAGCTATTATTTCTCTGAATATTTCCTTTCCCTCATTTTTGCTATCTCCTTAGGGAATCTGGTTACATGTGTATTAGACCTTCTTATTTATTTAAGATCCCGCAGCTTGTGGGATCTTAGTTCCCTGACCAGGTATTGAACCGGGGCCCTTGGGCAGTGAAAGTGCAGAGTCGTAACCACTGGACCACCAGGGAATTCCCCTAGACCTTCTAATTCTATTGCCCAAGTCTGGCACTCTCTCTTTCATATTTTGTATCTGCATTTGGATAATTTTTTAGGAACTGATTTCCAGTTTGCTAATTCTTCAGCTTCGTCAAACCTCCCTTTGAACTTGAGTTTTAAATTTCTGTCATTTTTTCATTCCTAGAAGTTTTATTGGACAATTCTATATAGTTTCTTGCTCATTTCTGTTGGCTTTATTTTCTTGAAACAACGTCAGTCTCTCCCCTGACTTCTATACCTCCATCAGCAGGAAGCAAGAGGGATGCCTGTAGTAACCTGTGCTTCAGATAAGGACATTTCTTCCCTTACCCTCACATAAGCATTGTCAAGAGCAAAGAGAGAGGCCTAGCACTCTATATGCTTTTGTGAAGAGAATTCTCCCTCCACAGCAACCATACTCACAGTGGGGTTCCTTACCGCTGCCTGCCCTGAAACCATTATAATCTCATTATGCCTCTGTCCCCTGTTAATGTCAGTTGCACAAGAAGCCCGGGACTCTCAAGTCATCCCTCACATCCAGAGCTAATCCCCATGTGGCTCTTAAGGACAGTCTCTACTGTAGTACTCCATATCTCTCCTAGTTTTTTTCTTTTTTCACCACTTGCCATACGACATATTTTATTAAGTTATTTGTTTGTCTTCCTCTCCTAAAATGTAACCTCCTTGAGAGCCAGGGTATTTATTTTGTTGGCTGCTTTGTCCTTAGAGCTTAGAACATTACATGGAAAATAGAAGGTATTCAAAAAACTTTTATTGAGTGAATTAATATTAAGCCTTCTTATTTTGTATTCTGTGTCTTGACATTCTATAGCTGAGGATTTTGCGGGTCTGATTTGTGTTATCTGTTGCTGCTGCCTTTTACTCTCTGTGCCTCATTTACTTGTGTGTTTTATGGATTTTGACTCTGAACTCATACTCTTTGGATTTTGTCTGTAGCAATTCTTCAAAATATAGATTGAAGTTACATTCATTCAGAGATCATCTGTGTTTATTCTTATAGTTCCCCGGGGTCACTACTTACCTGGGACCAAATTAGTATCTCTACCTGTTTTTAACTACAAAAGTAGGGTGAACTGGACTACAAAAATGTGTGTGGGATTATCAGCTTGTGGATGTAAATTATCAAAAGATACACAAGTCAAAATATATGTATGTGTATTTATCTTTTGATAATTTATAACCACATTCTCCTTGGTACTTGGCTGTATATATTTTTCCCACATGCCAAGGTCCAGACAGGCAAGTTTCCTTGTCCCTTTCTGTGCAGCAGGTTTTATTCTGTTTATCCTTACACTGGAAGTGTAGCCCCCTTTGGGTTTTCCAGCTTTATTAGGTTTCCCCATCTTGGGTGGACTTTAGCTTGAGCTGATTTCTAAAAGTCCAGTCTCCTCAGATCTCTAGATTTCTCAAGAGTAACTTGATTTTTCACATGAAATCAGCAATTTTTAAGTGTTGACAGTCAATTCAAATTTATATTTTTAAGTGCTGGACAAAACAGTTACCATGGGTCATATCTGAGCTTTGGTCTACCAGTTTACAATCTCTGTTCTAAACAGATTGACCCATGTGTATTGTATATATATGATACAGGATGCATTTTGTTAGAATACATCTATTAGATACAATAGCCACAGATTTGGAGAGAAAGGTCCAATTTTAGATTTCTGCTTCTTTTTCTCTATAAATATACTTGCCAGATCATGTGTCTAGATTTTTCTATTCAGGAAATATGATCATTAAATCTACAATATAAGGAAATATAGGGCATAGTCCCTGCCCTCAAGGTTTTACATTCTATGCAAAGTAGAATGTGCAAGATGGATTGAAGTATCATGAGTTTTAAAGAAGGAAGACCATCTAGGAAGTCACTACCTCAGTCTGGGCCTGCATTAAAAGAGCCAGAGTGAGGGCGTGACGGCACTAGAAGGAAAGGGGCAGATACCAGATATTTAAAGGAAGAAGTGATAGGAGTTGATAACTGAATGAATGTGGGCTAAGAATAGGAGAGGAATTATGTTCGTTCTTATGTGATCAGTAAAATTCTAAAATTTCTTTCGGTTTGCTCATTTCTCATAAATCAGACAATATGAAAGATTTTATAATTTATAAAAGGCTCAACAAATGTAATCAGTTTTTATATAATAAGGAGAAAAGGAAAAATTCAACTATTGGGGGAAATATTTTGGCTGATGTATTTATATATATTATCCCCTTCTAGTACCTTCTCAACATTAAAGGACTGCCTTTCTCCTTTAGTAAACAAAACTAAATGTGCACAGGCACATCAAGATTTCAAAATATCTATAGGCTTCTCAGGTTGGAAAGCTCCATTGAAATAGACTGTCAGTATTCTCCTAAATCAATGCTATTCGTTCCACTTATGGCATTTCACTGGCATCTGATTGTTTGAAGGGGCTATAGGGAAACTGATGATGTTAAGTAAGATAGATTATGGATCACATTCAACTCTCAGTGGGCCTGGCAGGCATAACTCCCATTATTGCTAATGGGAGTTTTGAGTATAAGCTTTTGTGTACCTAAGCGTTTACCATTAAAAATCTGTCCATCTCCTCATCCTTTCAGTAGGTTGCAAATAGCTTTAACTTTAGGTGTAACTGATTAATTGGTTGGGACAATGGCCTGATTGTAAATGATCAATGCCCAGCAGGTTCCCCCAACTTCTGCCTCTTTTTAGTTCCACCCTAGAATAAAGAAAACAAGTTAGAAATTACCAAGCACTTTCACATGCATGGTATCACACTTGAATCTCTGCAATTCTGTACTGAAAGTAGGTTAGTGTCTTAGTTCAGGTGGCTATAACTAAGTACCAAAGACTGAGTGGCTTATAAGCAATAGAAATTTATTTCTCACAGTTCTGGAGGTGTCTGAGGTCAAGGTGTCAACATGGTCAGGTTCTGATAAGAACCTTCTTCCTGGTTGCGGACTACCATCTCATTGTCTCCTCCAGTGGTGGAATGAGGACGAGAGAGTTCTTTGGGGTTCCTTTTACAAGGGCACTAAACCCATTCCCAAGGGCTCCACCCTCATGACCTAATTCCCTCCCAAAGGCCCCACCTCCTAATACCATCATATTGAAGGTTAGAATTTCAATGTATGAATTTGGGGGAGACACAAACATTCAGTCCACTGCAGTTGGGCTTAGCTACTATTTCAATTTAGAAAGTTGACTATCAGTTTGCCTTGAAGTTTCTCGTTCAACGTCACAAGGCTTGCGCACGTGAAAAGAGGATTTGAACCTAAGTCTCATGGCAACAAGTCCATTGCTTTTTCCAGGGCTCCAGATTGCTTCTCAGCCATTCAATTTAACAAGTGTTAAATTACATGTGTGGCTTTATCAGGTTCTGAGGGTGGCAGGAGTGCACAATATTGCCACGGCTCCCCAAGGACTTGGAGTTTATTTGATCAAGATCTGTGTACACATAAAATGGCTACAGCATGAATTGTGTTTTCATGAAGTATTTTAGGAATGTAGTGAAAGGAGAAATCATCATGGCTGTTCACTGGGGAAACTTTCATGGAGGAGGCCTGTGGGTGTTCATAACTGCTTGGTAGCAAATTAGGTACCAAATTAGGTAACTCATCAAGAGGATGAATACCTACTCTGTGTCGGGCACTGTGCTGGGTGCCTCTCTTACCTTCTCTTATTTAAACCTACTCTCCACTTTACACTCTACTCTCCCTCAACATGCAGGCAGACCTATGGGCTAGAACAGAGAGAGGGGGGATCTATTGTATACATGGTCTCACTTTATAAAAGAAAGTTCTGACCCACAAAAAAATGCTTTGAGATAATTATGAAAAGGCCAAGCCATCAATCAAACATTTTGCCAAGTTTAGGAAAACAAAACAAGGGAGGATATAAGTACAGAGGACATTAAAGGATCAGCATCTTTTTTTGTTTCGTTTTGATTTTGTTTTTACGAGATTATTTTATAAAACTTCCTATGTACAGCACAGTGACTATAGTTAACAATACTGTATTATATATTTGAAAGTTGCTAAGAGAGTAGATCTTAAAAGTTCTCATCGCAAGAAAAAAATTGTAACCATGTGTGGTGATGACTAGATGTATTGAGGATCAGCATCTTTTAAACAGACCCAGTCTTTGTGGCCTAATACTTGGGGGACAGTCAGCTTCAGGAGGTCAAGATGCTTTGTTCCCTGAACGATTGAGGAAGGTGATCCCTAAGGAAGCTCATCTCCCTGGACAAGTTTCTAAAGCTATCAAATATGGTTTACATGTGTTTTCTAGAACTTTTATTCAATGTACTTTTTGTACATACATTTTTACAATACATACATACTTTTGTATTCATATTATTTAAAATTTTTTTTCCCTAATGCCCTATGTTCCATGGCAACAGTTTTGTCAACACTGTAATGGTTGGCCAGCATTGGTGCTGGTTGGTACACCCTTCTCCACAACTGTCGCCAAGTGTACAACTTGGTGCCAAGTTTACAACACAGAGGAGAAAGGCTTCAAGCAATTGCAAGAGAAGGGGGCAGCATCAAACATTAGGTCACAGGGCTCAAAGGAGGAGGATAAGAAGATGCTGGAAAATTAGGTGGAGAGTTGACAAACAAGAACAGTTCAATTAGGGTATGTTTTTATTGTGGTGAAATTAACATACATAATAGGCTATTTTAACCATTTTAAGTGCACAATTTAGTGGCATGAATTATTTACACTGTTGTGCTACCACTACCACTATCTATTTCTAAAACTTTTCCATTACCCCAGACACAAGCTCTGTACCCATCAAGCAAATAACTTCCCATTACTCCTCCCTCCAGCCCCTGAGAAACACTAATCTACTTTCTGTTTCTATGTATTTCCTACAGTATTTGTCCTTTTGTGTCTGGCTTATTTCAGGGTTCATCCATGTTGTAATATGTATCAGAACTTCATTCCTTTTACTGGCTGGATATTATTCTATTGTACGTATATACCACATTTTGTTCATTCTTCTGTTGATGGACAGTTGGATTGTTTCCACCTTATTGGCTATTGTGAATAGTGCTGCAGTGAACATTGGCATATAATACCTCTTTGAGCCCCTCTTTTCAATTCTTTTAAGTATATACTAGGAGTGGAATTGCTGGTAGTTCTGGTTAACTTCTTGAGGAACTGCCAATCTGTTTTCCACAGGGACTGCACCATTTTACATTCCTACCGGCAGTGTATGAGTGTTCCAATTTCTCCACACCCTTGCCAACACTTGTTATTTCTGTTTCTGTCTGTTGTTTGTTTAATAGTCATCTTCATAGGTATGAAGTAGTTTCTTATTGTGATTCTGTGTTATGTTTTCCAATGACAAATGATGTTGAGCATTTTAAAAATTGGGTTGTTTGTCTTTTATTGAGTTATAGGAGTTCTTATATATTTTGGATATTAAACACTTATCAGATGTATGACTCGCAAATATTTTCTCCCATTCTGTGGGTTCTCTTTTCACTTACTTTTTTTTTTTTTGTATTAGCAAAGTTTTACTTCTGGAGGGGATATATGTATACATATAGCTGATTCACTTTGTTTTACAGCAGAAACTAACCCAACATTGTAAAGCAATTATACTTCAATTAAAAAAAAAAAGATTTGCTTAGGTTAAAAAAAAGTTTTACTTCAATTTTTTTCCTGCTTATAAATAACTTTGAAAAACTTGATATGCATGAGGCTAACATAGCTGTTATTTAAAGGCAATGTAGGGGCCACTGAAAATGTCTCTCTGACAAGAGACATTGCTCAACATCTTCCCCACGCTGGAGGTGAAGGCAGGAGGAGGGGGTAGAGCTCTGCCATCAATCCCCTGCCCCAGTCCCCCTCCCCATGGTGAATCAGACTCTGCTAAGCTGACAGCTTGGAGCTCCTAAGGTTACCTGAATATTTCGGTGTGTTAGGGGAAAATGCCAGGGTTTCAAGATGGCCCATGTGCCAGCCTGATGGGCCCTCAGCCAGCACCTTCTTCCCACTCCAGCCACAAGAGCCAAGCTCCTGGCTGGCTGGGGCCTGCTTGGGCCCTTGGGTGGGAGGTAGCCTTTCACCCGCAGCACCCCTCCCCACTCCCCGCCAGGAATTTTTGGTGTCCCCTGTCTCATGTGGTATGAGATGCTGCTGAGGCCTAGTCGTGGCTCTGAGGCAGACAGTGAGGGGTGGCAGGCAAAGGTCCAAGGACCGTGGCTGGGGGCAGTCCCGGCACCTGCAGCTCTGGGCTGCCCCTACTTTTATGTTTATTTCCAGACTGTGGACCCCCGCAGGGAGGGTTGGGTGGGGCATGGTGATGGCAGCCTCATCCCTGTAATAGGAGAAGAGGGCAAGAAGGGAGAGACAAAGAGTCATGAGGACAGGGACAGGACTGAGTGAGAACCAGACAGGAACTTGCCCTAAAGTTTGCCAGCTGTGGCCCACTTGAAACAGAGCTCTGCTTCCAAGGGGACCCCTCAGGTCAGCCCAGCTGGGTGACCACCCAGGGCATAGGCAGGCCAGACTGAACCTGGGCCCACAGCATTAAATAACATTGGCAGAGGAGGACTAGTTGAGGACAGGGCATGGTGAGTGTTCAGGGTGTGATGCTGCCAGTGCCCAGCCATCAGAAGGGGAAGCAGCGCTCCTTGTAGTGACCCACGTGGTCCAGGTTGGGTAGGCAGGCATACTGGCTCGGGGCAGGAGTACCAGAGGCTCCTCCTCCAGGGCGGAATGTGGTCCTGGATCATCTCCTTGTTCACAAAGCCTGAGCTGTAGTCCCAGGCTTCAGGGACTTTGTCTACCATGTACCAGAGCTTGAAGCAAGTGGAATGTTCGTTGCTGCAGCTCCAGCTGCAGCAAAATGTCCTTCTTGGTCTGATTGGCAAAGAGCAGTTGGCACACAGTGTCATCCAAGTCCCTCATGATGGCACAGATCACATGTAGCATCCAAGTGATGCTTGTTCCTCCTGTGATCATGTGAACAGACTTCACTTCTTGATGGGGTTGGATTTCTTGTCTGGACAGATGGCAAACTTTCCTTGGCCCTGGTAGACTAGCAGCCAGGTTGGGCCCTGGAACTCAATGATGTCTCCAATCTTCTTGTTTTCCAGGTATGGGGACATCTTTACTTCCAGTGGGAAACTTGGGCTGGGTGTCTTTGAAGTAAACCTTGATGACCAGGTCCACTAAAGCCCTTTCATCATGGCTGGAGATGGTGTAGGGCTCAATGGTAAGATTTTGGTGGATTTGAGCTGAAAAGTAGATGTGATGGCCTATGAGGAGGCCCAAGATGTAATGGGGCTGTAAGTGGAACCACTGGGTGTTACGGCGGATGATCTCCTCATCGATAAGCCACAGTGAGAACTTGATGTCCAGGCTTTCAAAGGTAATGGCTGGGGCCCAGTGCTGGATAGCAGGGCTATAGAGGAACCAAGCTGGGGAGAGCACCGTGTGGCCCAGTGTGCTCAGCTGGGCCCTGTGGTGGTGGCTGCTGCCCCAGCCAAGGAAGTTGGGCTGCCTCTTTTCACTTTCTTATTAATATGTTTTGACACACAAAAGTTTTCAATTTTGATGAAACCCAGTTTATCTTTTTTTTTTTTTTTTGGCTGTTTTGGGTCTTTGTTGCTGTCTCTAGTTGTGGCAAGCGGGGGCCACTCTTCATTGTGGTGCACAGGCTTTTCATTGCAGTGGCTTCTCTCGTTGCAGAGCACGGGCTCTAGGCGCGCGGGCTTCAGTAGTTGCTGCACGTGGGCTCAGTAGTTGTGGCTTACGGGCTCTAGAGCTCAGGCTCAGTAGTTGTGGCGCACGGGCTTAGTTGCTCTGTGGCATGTGGGATCTTCCTGGACCAGGGCTCGAACCTGTGTCTGCTGCATTGGCAGGCAGACTCCTAAACACTGTGCCACCAGGGAAGTCATTATTTTATTTTATTTTTTTTGGTAATTGTTCATGCTTTGGTGTCATATCTAAGAATCCATTGCTAAACCAAACGTCACCAAGATTTACCCCTATGCTTTCTTTCAAGAGTTTTATGGTTCCATTTTGAGCTAATATTTGTATATGATGTGAGATAAGGCTCCAACTTCATTCTTTTGCGTGTGGAAATCCAGTTGTTCCAGAACCATTTGTTGAAGAGACTAATATTTCCCCATTGAATGAAAATAGTACTCTTCTGGAAAATCAATTGGCCATAGATGTATGGGTTTAATTTCTGGACTCTCAATTCCCTTTCATTGGTCTATGTGTCTATCCTTATGCCAGTGTCACACTGTTTAGATTACTGTAGCTTTGTAGTAAGTTTTGAAATCAGTTGTGAGTCCTCCAACTTTGACCTTCCTTTTTAAGATTATTTTGGCTATTTGGAGCCTCTTGCAATCCCATATGAATTTGAGGATGGGTTTTTTTCATTTCTGAAAAAAAGGTTGCTAGAATATTGATAGAGATTGTGTTGAATCTGTAAATCACTTTGGGTAGTATTGCCATCTTAACAATTTGAAGTCTTCTAATCCATTAACATGGATGTTATCCCATTTAGTTAGGTCTTCCTTAATTTCTTTCCAGATGTTTTAGAGTTTTCAGTGTACAATATTTCACCTCCTTGGTTAAATTTATTCTTGGGTATTTTATACTTTTTGATGCTATTTGAATACTAGTGGAATTACTTTCTTTATTTCCTTTTTGAATTGTTCATTGCTGGTGTATTGAAACACAACTGATTTTTGTGTGTTGATTTTGTGACCTGCAACCCTGCTGAATTTTTTTATTAGCTCTAGTAGCTTTCTTGTGGATTCTTTGGAATTGTCTGTATGTAGAATCATGACATCTGTGAATAGAGATATTTTACTTCTTTCTCTCCAATTTGTTTCCCATTTATTTATTTTTCTCACCTACTTCCTCTAGCTAGAACTAGTGTTGAATAGCACTATTCAACTAGTGTTAAATAGCAGTGATGCAAGTAGGCATTCTTGTCTTGTTCCTACTCTTAGGGGGAAAGCTTTCAGTCTTTTACTATTATGACGTTAGCTGTGGGTTTTTCATAAATGACCTTTATCATGTTGGAGAAGTTCCCTTCTATTCCTAGTTTTCTGAATGTTTGTATCATGAAAGGTTGTTGGATGTTGTCAAATGCATTTTCTGTGACAACTGAGATGATAATTTTTGTTTACATTTGTTCTATTAATGTGGTTTACTACATTGATTAATTTCCTTATGTTGAACCACTCTTGCATTCCTGAGATAAATCCCACCTGATCATGGTGTATAATCCTTTTAATATGCTGTTGGATTTGGTTTGCTACTATTTTGTTCAGGATTTTTGCATCTAGAAAGGATATTGACCTGTAATTTTCTTTTCTTGTGATGTCTTTATTGCCTTTGGTATCAGTGTAATGCTAGCCTTACAGAATGAGTTGGTAAGTGTTCCCTCCATCATGGTTAACTGCATCAACTTTGGAGGCAGATGGTGTCAGTTTTAATCCTGCTTTTGCCACCAAAAAGTTTGTAATAAGTTTTTCATTATTTATCCTCTCTAAACTTCAGTTTCCCATCTATAAAATAGGTGTGTTGGGAGTATTAATTGGGATCATTCATTGTAAAGCCAGTGGTGTGCTGGTAAAGGTTTAAAAATCAGCTCTCAGGGGACTTCCCTGGCAGTCCACTGGTTACGACTCCACGCTCCCAATGCAGGGGGCGCAGGTTCCCACATGTTGTTCCCCTGGTTGGGGAACTAAGATCCCACATGTTGTGCAATGCAGCCAAAAAAAAAGAATCAGCTCTTAGAGAAAGTGGGAGTGGGAAACCCTGATCTGTAGTGTTTGCCTATTTCCATGGTGTAAATACTCCTGGCTGATTTAAAGATACCATTGTGAAGCCATCTAAGGTGTAGAGGAGAAGAAATGTACACAGTGTGCTCTCATGAGCCAGTGGGAGCTGACTCCAGTACATCACTTTTTTAAAAAAGTATGAAGCACAGAATAAATGATCAATCATGAAATATTATCACTTCAGTTGCCTTTAACAAAAAGCATAAAATAAAATGAAAATAGAATGATTCCTGAAAAGTCAAGATATAAATCTCCCTTTCTATTGCCTTATGTTCTAAAATAATTTATATTCTAGGTACTTTGAAATGTTATCTTCAGATGGTCTGTCCTCTGTTGGGATCACACTGCATATCCCCTTACTATCTCTAGATCTTGTGTATCATTATTTACAGTGAACATAATCACAGGGCAGATGGTCTCTGTCCACAAGTCTGTCTGCCCTGCTGGCAATTGACCGCACCTGGAAAAACTTGTTACTCCTAATTGCTTAACCATGTTAACCTTGAAGGCTGCTGGAAAACTTAGAGGCATCATCCTGCCTTGGCTCCCTGGTAACTAAGGTGTTCTGCCTGATACTGGTCTTGACAGCAGTCACCATGGGCTCATGCTTCCCCTAGAAGGCATAGATTGCCCAACCACCTCATCAGGCAAACAATTCTGCCAATGTCATGTCCTCTAGACTTCTGCTCAGACCCAGGCTTAGGAACATTTATGAAGCAAAGACTGTCTTGCCCTGTTCCCTGGGTACCTTTTCCCAATTCTTTTACCAAGTCACTGTTGTCCCATGTTCCTTATCCACCCATCTATCCATCCATCATCCATCCAACTAAGACTTACAGAATGCCTAATGGCTGCAAATACAAAGATGGTATATGGTCTCCATTGTCCAGAAACTCACCGCCTGGGATGGGGTAGGGTAGAGTGGAGACAGATATGCAAACAAATAGAATATATTGTGATAAGGGAAAGTACAAAAGTATATGCAAAGTACTCTGGGAAACTAAAGGAGGAATTCTGCTTGCCTCTGGAAGTTAAGGAGGTTTTCGCAGAGTGTGTACAGGTAACCATAGTGTAAAGCAGAGGCTTGGGGTCCGATATGGTAGACTTTGTGTGCCTGACTGTGCCATTGAACCTGATCCTTCAGCAACAGGGAGCCTTTCTTTTCTTTCCTTTTTTTTTTAATTGCCCGGCATCTTAGAACTTCAAGGCTATGCTCCCTGTTACTAATAAAAAAATAACCAACTTTTTAAGGGCTTATAATGTGCCAGATATTGTACTAAGTGCTTTAAAATCATTATTTAACTTAATCTTCACAACAGCCTTGGAAAATAGAAATTATTATCATCCCCACTTTATAGATGAGAAAAATGAAATTTAAAACTCTAAGTCACATAACTAGGAATGGGTAGAACTAAAACCTAGCTCTAATTCAGTGCTGAGTCTGTGCTCTTAGAAACACAAGCCAGCTGGACTTGGTATAGTTGAGGGCCTGGGAAGAGTGGTCCCATCTCCCCACACCAGCCTCCCAAAACTTCCTCCCATTTTACAGTGCTCATACGTTAAACCCTCTTACCACCTACCTGGGCCGATAGCAATTATCTGAAAGTACCTTGTTTAGGAGGCAGCGGTAGTTAATGTGGAGAAGGACTTCGAAGGATGTTGACAGCAGTGTGAATTTACTTCCAAGAACTGCGGTTGCTGTCGGCTGACGTTGAGTTAGTGATTAATATGCTCTTGTGTGATTCAGCTAATGTCCCTCCCAAATAATGTGTTAACCCAGTGAAAAAAGCACATGTCCAACTAAGCTGAATGTCAGACCTCTGTGTCAACTCCCATTTTACATTCTGTAGAAGGAAAAGCAGTCCCACTTAACACTGCTTACCAGGTATTATATATATATATAAAATTAATTACATTATTAATTATATATAATTAATTATATAGATATAGAATTTAATTTAATGTTGACATCGACATCAACTCCGTGAGATTGTGTGTGTGCAGATAAGTAACCTGAAGCTCAGAAAGGTGAAACCACCTGTTCAAGCTCATGGAGTCAACTTCTTTCTACTACTCCAGGACCCTAACTATTGGGGTGGTCTTGTTTAGTTTATATCATAGTGAATAACCACTCTTCTTTTTAATACAGAAACGTTATTTATTTTTAGAGATGTCTCTAAAGAGCATTATTATTTTAGGGATGGGGGTAGTGGAAAGAATGGGCACTTTGAAGCTAGGTATTCCTGGGTTAGAATTCTAGTTCCTGCTCTGTAGTGGTGTGACTTTTGGTAAATTCCCTAATCTTACCTCAAAAGATGATTGTGAGAATTGAAGCCAGGTGGCTGGTCCCTAGGGGTACTTCAATACACGTTAGTCCTTTTCAGCTGCTGGTTGGTGTAACATGAATGAGCATCCCCAGACAACTCAAGCAAATTGGTTAAATAATCAATATATTCTTAGAGTTTATTTTAATTAAAGAAAAAAAACCTCCTACCAGGTGGCCTTTTGGGGGGAAATTTAGGGACGGTAGTGTCAAACGAGGCAAATCATACAGCTCCCGCAGGTTGAGACTCAACAGACCCACCAGTGAGGCCTATTATACCCATGAGAGTTCTGGGGAGGAACAGGAAAAGCTGCTGTGTTGAAGCTGCAAAAAATCTGGTCTGGGAGACAAAGCACACAGACAGATAGAAAGAGAAATAACCATAGAAGGCAACAGAGGGCAAGAGTCCAAGGAGTGATGCAGGCAATCAATACTGCATGAATTTGGAAGAGAGAGAGAGACCGCTTAGAAGGGGCCAAGAAACCTTTCCTGACCTGTCTCCTGCACTCCGTCCTCCTTCTGTCCCTCCGTAGTACTTCAGGTTTCTCTTAGAGTCTCCAGTGCACTTAGCTCTTCGTAACAAGGTGGAGAAACTTTCACTGTCTATTAATAGCTGGTGCCAGAATTCCTCTTGGGGATGGAAGCATCTAGGTTTGGAAAATTCGGTGTAATGGAATAGGCTGGGGAGTGCTGGAGGCACAAAGCTGAGACCCAAGGACCTGGCTGTTGGAGGAGAGGCGACTTACTGTGTTAAGACAGGGAGAATTTGAGATGCGTGGGGCCGATCTGGGATGGAGTGAGCGAGGAAAAGAGAGGAGAGAAGGCAGAGGGAAAGGGAAGAGAGCAGCCAGCAGCGCAGCAAAGCTGTGATTCCTCCCCACAATTACCTACATCTCCAGCGATTGCTACTAAACCTAGGCAGCTTTGTAGGAGTGCCTTTGAAGGGAAAACCAGGAAGAGGCCAGGTTTCGTTTCAACACTGCAGAACACATTAGACGTGGGGCGGTGGAAGTTACCCAGCTCTTGAAAGGGGTCTATACTTCTGCAGGCCAGGTAAAGGCTGGGGGTTCAAACCTAGTTTACCCAGATCTTTGAGAGGCAGACTTCTGATTTATCTCTCCAATTCCTTTCTCTTTTCTTCTTTGACTTTTCCTCCCCTCCGAACTTACAGTACCTGACACATAGTAGGCACTCCATAAATATCTGTTGTGCTGAATCAAAAATATGATACCTGGTTTCTGCTGTCATGGTACCTAAAATTGAGTGAAGACAACACAAACGCATTTCACACATAAAATTAAATCTAATCTTAACAATTCTGAGAAGGCTATAGGTACCCATTAAATAGGCCTAACACTTCTCTCTCTGTTTTTCAGTATCCTTCAAGGTTTTGCTTACATTTCATCTTCCAGGAAGCCTACCAGGATTTTCAGTGATGTGTCCTGTCTCTGAAATCTTATGACATTTCCTACCTGTATCAGCAAATTTGACACTTGATCACTTATTTTTTGACGGATTTCTTTCCTTTTTCACTACATACTACAGTCCCTGAGGGCAGGAAGCATGCCGCCCTTGGACAGAGGCGGCCACGCTCAGTGGCCTGAGCGTGAGTACATATAGTACCTTAATGCACATGGCTGTTCAGTTGATTGTTACTGATCATATGTGTCCTGCATCATATTCTCAGAAACTTGAGAACTTAGTGTGTGCTTGGCAAATATTAGTACTGATTAACTATTTGCTGAATTGAGTTGAATTGTTGGGTAGCATAGACCTCTGAGATTATAAGATTCCTAGATATCATTCTTGTACCAAAGAAACGGAAAATTAGAAATTAGGAAGGAATCAAATCTAATTCTTGTTAAGCTGTAATTTATCTTCCTATTGCTTTTGGGCATATAATTTAGGCTTTCCACTTCAAATGCAAATCTGATTTCTTGGCCAGTAAATTTTGTATGGCTACTGTGAGGTTAAGAAATAAATATGCATAGCATTTTGAGGCTGGCAGGCAGCAGAAGATCATGTGATCTAACCCAGGCGAAATGTGAGTTCAGAGAGGTTAAATAGACTGCCTTATGCTCTGTAGTCTGTTGTAGAGCTTACTTGCTTTCAAGTTTCCTGCTTTCTGTTCCAGTGGTCTTTCCAGGGCACTAAGCTTAGTTGTTAGAATAGCATTTCTTCAAAGTGTATTCATTATTAATGCAGTATACTAAGTCCCTGGGGTAGAATAAGCCTCATTATTATAGCTAGTAAGTCAGTCTAAAGCAATCTGATATTCCTGTAAAACTGAATAAATTTTGTAGTAAAGTATCCTTGGGCTCACTGCCTTCTGAGGTGGCCATCATCTCATTTGTCCTATATTAAAAAAAATCCATAAATGAGCCCTTCTGTGTTAACATTCATTATAGCTTAGCTTTATTGATTCTGTTATAGTGCTGTTAATTACAGGAACCACAGAAATCTTCAATTAGGTTAAAGCCATAATAAATAAGATTAGTAATACTTATTCTGCTCCGTATATTGAGTGTTTTTATGATAAACTGATGTTTATCTTTTCAGATATTACTACATTAACATCTTATAAAATAATTATATGAGATATTTTAATTTTTTTAGACAAAAAAATTTGAGTATCTTCTAATAACTAGTGATGTTAACTATCATTATTAATCCTCGTGACAACCCTATGAAGTGGACATTATGGTTATCTTCACTTACAGATGAAGAAATCAAAGCTTATAGAAATTCAGTGTCTTGCCCAAGATCCCACAAGAGGGGAAGCCAAGATTAAATGAGATGATATATATGTACCTAGCACAGTGCTGAGCAGATAGTGTAGTGAATAAATACAAGTGGAAGAGTCAGTGTGAAGTGAAAATAAGTGAAAGCAAAGATGAAACTGTTGTTAGGATAGTATATGAAGTATGTGTTATAAGTTCCTATACATTATACATATATGACTAATATTTGATTCTGAGCTTCCTAACAATCAAAGGGAGAAACGTAATCAGTTACATAAGGGATAAGTAACCTTGCTTAAGAGAAGTATATACTCAGCCATAAAAAGGAATGAAATTGTGTCATTTGCAGGGATATGGGTGGACCTAGAGACTGTTATACAGAGTGAAGTAAGTCAGAGAAAAACAAATATAGTATATTAACACACATATATGGAATCTAGAAAAATGGCATAGATGATCTTATTTGCAAAGCAGAAATAGAGACACAGACGTAGAGAACAAACATATGGACACCAAGGGGGGAAAAGGGGATGGGATGAATTGGGAGGTTGGGATTGACATACATACACTACTACGTATAAAACAGATAACTAATGAGAACCTACTGTATAGCACAGGGAACTCTACTCCATGCTCTGTGGTGACCTAAATGGGAAGGAAATCCAAAAAAGAGGGGTTATATGTATATGTATGGCTGATTCACTTTGCTGTACAGCAGAAACTGACACAGCAGCGTAAATCAACTATACTCCAATTTAAAAAAAGAGAGAGAAGATAAATATTTCTGGAGCTCAGACCTAAGGGTCCTTTTTCAAGACAGAGGATTTACTTTAGCGGGGACCTTAGAGGTTGAGACAAAGTCACTATGGGATGCTGTTAGAAGCCTGGAGAAAGTGATGGCCAAGCCTGAGTGAAGTGGAGAAGCCTGAGTTGCCCTGGCAGGAGGCAGAGGAAGGATTAAGAAGTTGGAGGGGCGTACTAGAAGGGAAATGTTATGGAAGACCCACCAGAGCATTATGTTCCATGGGAGGCCTGAAGGACACAACATTCACCTAAACCATTAAGAATGGCTGAGTAATATTTCATTGTGTATATAAACCACATCTTCTTTATCCATTCATCTGCTGATGGACATTGTCATACTTGTTTCTTGATGGAATTATACTAATACATGCTCCTCAGCTAGTAACTAGCTAATTAAGGGCCATCCATGCACTGTAATGTGGTTGGAATAGTGAGTTTGTATACACCTTCTTACCTAACCTTCATAATCATTTATTGAGGTAAATGGGCTGGGTAATATTATTCCAATTTTACATGTGAGGAAACTAAGGATTATTTTAGGAACTTGCCTGGGGCACACAGCTAGGAAGTGGCAGAGCTGAGGTGAAGTTCAAACTTAGGTTCACATTTACTCCAAAGGCAAATTTACGACTAGGCCATGGGACAGTTGGGCTGAGGGCAGAGATATCATCTTATGAGAGTCGAAGTATCTGAGGAAGAAGGATCTCATGTCTTACAGGAGTGGGCTGAGACAGTTCAAATCAGATCAAGGTTTATCTCAAGCAATAATTTGAGGGCAGAATCAATACCGTATCAAATGTGTGATGCCTTGAGACATCAAAGTTCTATTCTAGACAGTATCCCCTCAGTAATTTTAGTCTGAAAAGGTTTTAAAATGTGCCTTGAGACATCAAAGTTCTGTTCTAGACAGTATCCCCTCAGTAATTTTAGTCTGAAAAGGTTTTAAAGTGTGCATTCAGGGACTTCCCTGGTGGTCCAGTGGTTAAGACTCTGCGCTCCTGATGCAGGGGGCCAGGGTTCGATCCCTGGTCAGGGAGCTAGATCCCACATGCCATAACTAAAAAGATTCCACATCCTGCAACTAAGACCCGGGACAGCCAAATAAATAAATAAAGTGCACATTCATAAGCATAAATATGATTCATTTGCTTTCATCTTTTTTCTTTCATTGAATTATACTTTTAGTAAATATCTATTTATCTTCTACTACATGTCATGCATGGTTCCTTCTAAGTAAAAAATTATATAGTTTCCTTCCTATTACATTTAATCAGACTCTTTTTCTTCCTTTCAGTCTATCCTTATGAGTAAGTATTTTCAGTGGTCTGCTGTATTCATGGTACTAAGCAGTGGAAAAGGATCTCTTAAAGTGTAATCATTTCACCATCATAGATGGAGCCTAACTCAGTGCATCAGAGGTCATATAGAAGATCTGTCCAGTTACCATCTAGGTTTAGTTTCGAGGTAAAAGATTTAACATTTAATTTTACTTTTCCTTTTTTTGGAGGGTGGGATGAGGGAGAGGGATTGTTAAATGAAGGGCATACATTTATTGAATACTATATTTTCAACATAAAAGACAGTCTTGATTGTAAAAAAAATAGTACTTTAGACACTTCAGAGCATCCACTGAAATTTTAGATGGTTTAAATATTGGATATTTAAAGTATTTAGCTATATAAAACCTAGAGTAATATAGAATGAACACATGCCATTTCCCTTTACTTTCTATCCCTTAAATCTTGTTTTTTTCTCAGCATGTATCACTACTGGCATTATTTTAATTATTTATTCATTTACTTGTTTTCAACTATGCTCCCCAACTAGGAACCTCTTCTGTATTATTTCACTGCTGTATTTGCAGGACAGAATAGTGCCTGGTACATAGTGGTACTCACCAAATATTTGTTGTATTCATTTATTTAACCTAAAAAGAGAGGATAATTTCCTAAAGAATCACAGATGATATCACAATGCGAACAGACAGACAACAAACCCAAAACCCACAGCAATTCAACATGCTTGACTACAAGAAAACGGAAAACTTTTACAAGCATAGTTTTTTAAAGAGCAAATAGTATGCTGAAAAAATACATATCAAAAGCATGACAGAAAAACTATTGCTATTTTAATTGAAGATCCTATTATTACAAATTGATAGAAGATACTGTAGTGGACAAAGAACAAAAACAGACTGTATTTCCCCTACCCACACCGGCACACACATCGGTAAATTAAAAGAAACACGAAAAACAGAAACTAGTGAGAAAGCATAGGGAAAATTATTAATCTCTTTAACAATCATGGAAATTCAAAATTAAAGCAACAAGGTATATATATATATTTTTTTTGCGGTACGCGGGCCTCTCACTGTTGTGGCCTCGCCCGTTGCGGGGCACAGGCTCCAGACGCGCAGGCTCAGCGGCCATGGCTCACGGGCCCAGCCACTCCGCGGCATGTGGGATCTTCCCGGACCGGGGCACGAACCCATGTCCCCTGCATCGGCAGGCGGACTCTCAACCACTGCGCCACCAGTGAAGCCCAACAAGGTATATTTTTAAAACATTAAAGTTATAAACCATTTAAAATGTTAAAATGTCCATTGTTACAAAACCTAACATTGTGTACATTTTTTAGGGCAGTGTAAATTCATGGAAATTTCTTGGAAAGTGACTTGCCATTATGAATCTGTGAATCAAGAATCTAAAACTATGCAGTCTATTTGACTCAATAATTACATTTCTGTGAATCCCTCCTAAGGTATTATCTAAATATTATATATTTAATTATTATTTAGGTTATTTGCATGGAGAAAGTCATTAGTTATGAAACTTCTGTAGTAAGCATTTATAAGTAAAATGCTTATAAATTAAAATAAGTTTAAGGAAACATTTACAAAATTACATGTACACCATGATTATGCTTATATTAAAAATATCCCTAGTGAAAAAATAACTGCAAGAAAATCTGAGGTGATTTTGCCTCTCTTTTTTAGTTTCCAGAATTTTATGATTTGTACAGTGGTATTTTAGTTTAGTTTTGTTCGGTATACCTTTTTTTAAAAATATTTATTTATTATTTTATTTTGGCTGTGCTGAGTCTTAGTTGCAGCATGGGGGCTTCTTAGTTGTGGCATGTGGGATCTAGTTCCCTGACGAGGGATCGAACCTGGGCCCCCTGCATTGGGAGCGTGGAGCCTTACCCACTGCACCACCAGGGAAGTCTCTGGTATAACCTTTTATTTTTTTTAAATAAATTTATTTATTTTTCGCTGTGTTGGGTATTCGTTGCTGTGTACAAGCTTTCTTTAGTTGTGGTGAGTGGGGGCTACTCTTCGTTGTGGTGCGCGGGCTTCTTATTGTCGTGGCTTCTCGCTGTGGAGCACGGGCTCTAGGCATGCAGGCTCAGTAGTAGTGGCACGTGAGCTCAGTAGTTGTGGCACGTGGGCTCAGTAATTGTGGCACGTGGGCTCAGTAGTTGTGGCTTGCGGGCTTTAGAGCTCAGGCTCAGTAGTTGTGGCGCACGGGCTTAGTTGCTCCGCGGCACGTGGGATCTTCCCAGGCCAGGGCTCGAACCCATGTCCTTTGCATTGGCAGGCAGATTCTTAACCACTGCGCTACCAGGGAAGCCCACTGGTATAACCTTTTAAAGGCAAACCTCAGTGTTGGAATCTAATATATTTTCCCATTGTAATCTAGGAAACAGCTTTTGCAGAGAAAGACTGGTGAGCAGATGCTCTTTTGATGAAAATTTATGTGTGAAACCTATGTATGTATGATTGCTGGCTGGATGATTTTTTTTTAAGAGAATTTCCTAATAAGAGGCTTCTACTTCATTATATTTAGTTTGGTTCAGTTTGGATGAATATTTGTAGCAGATTGTAGGTTTCTTGCTACACATGACATGTTAGAAGGAGATAGGTTTATTCCTCCTTTTACACTGTTCTCTCTCTCCTGTATATTCCCTATAGAGTAACCTTTAAAAGCTTTTCTATTTTCAAACATAAAATTGAATTCCTCGCCCAATTTAGTTGGTGGCATCCTTGGTCAACTCGTCGACTAATTTAGAGAATTTGGGAATCATGTGAAATTCCTTCCTCTGCCTCAGCACCCAGATCTAAGCAGTCATCACCCACTGTCTATTCTATCTCCTCAGGTTTTTGACAACTTCTCAGTATCCCTCCCTGGTCCACTGCCTTAGATGTTGGTCTCATCACTTGCAGTTTGAAGTTCTACTATGTTATATGATTAATCTCCTTGCCCTCCAATCCATCTTCCACATTATCCCTATATTAGTGGTTCTCAAAGGGGATGATTTTTGTCCCCCAAGGCATATTTGGCAATATCTAAAGACATTTTTGGTTGTCATAAGTGGACCAGGTGGACTGGGGAGTTGAGGGGGAAGAGTGGAGGGTTGCTACTGGCATCTAGTAGTTAGAGGACAGAGATGTTGCTGAACATCCTACAGTGCACAGGACAGCAACCCTACCCCCCATAACAAAGAATTTTCTGGCCCCAAATATCAGTAGTGCTGAGGTTGAGAAACCCTGCCCTGGAGTGATTCTTCTCAAATAAAAATCTGCTTACATACCTCAAAAACACACTATTTATTTTGGGCAGAAGTTTTTGCATAAGGCCCTTCTTTTCTTATTCCCCAGTCACACAGCGTATACTTCCTACTGCCTGAATGTGCCACTTTCTCCTTGGTTCCTGTAACCTACCTGCTACTTGTAGCTGCTTCTTTTATTTTCGGTTTCTTCAGGCTGGGTTTCATGGTTCTTCTCTTGATCACTTTTAGAAGAGCATGAATCATACTGAATGGTTGCTTATCTATCTCCTCCACTAAACTGTGAGCACCCAGAGGACAAGGAAACCATGCCCCATAGGATTAACAGAAACTGGTAACTAACAGAAATTCCTTAGCTTGTCTTAACAGCTTGCTAAAACCCCCCTCTGCTTGTAGCCTGCCTTCACTGAGCAAGCCTTAATTATTTTGTTGCAAATTGCATACCCTCCAAGCTTCCCATAGCCTAAACAGTAAGATGTTTGCCCAAGTTGTTTTCCAGGAACTTGGGGTCAGCTGAGTTTAGTTTGAGCTCCAGCTGGCTAAGACTGGTTGGGACCACTGACCCTAAAACTGGGTCTGTGCAAGTGTTCCATAAATAACCTTTTGAAGTCAGAGGGCCAACAACTGTACCCTCAGATCATGCCAAGTGCCTACATTTTTGAACGTGCAGGCCATGAAGAAGCATGTAATTCAGATACTCCTGTGCGGGACCTGATTATCTCACCTTTCCCCATGCCTAAGACCACACTGCTTCCTTATTTCTGAAATATCCCAAGCTCCTCCCCTTTGAGGAGGCAGATTTGAGATTTATTCTCCCATCTTTTTGCTTGGCTGCCTTGTGAATAAACCCTTTCTCTGCTGCACACCTTGGTGCCTCAGCATTTGGCTTGCTGAGCTTCCGACAAACAAACGTGGTTCAGTAACATCAGGAACTGGGTCTTGTTTTTGGAATCTTCAGGACCCAGTGCAATGCCTGGTATAGTGGAATGGATCTGAACTCAACCAAGGACCTCTGCTCATTCCATTTCATGAGCCCCGCAAAGCAACCAGATTTGTTCTCGGGCTTTTCTGACTTTCATTTTTCTGTACCCTTTGCCTTACCTGAAATACTGTTCTTTCATGTTTCAGTCTCCACTCATATCACTCCCACCTGTTCCTTAAGGCCCAGCTTGATTAAAAAAAAAAATCACAATAACTTACTAAGTCCACCACTTGTGTCAGGCCTGGCATTACCTTAGTTCACTTTTGGCATAGTCTTTATGAGGAAGGTATTATCCCAATTTCACAGGTGAAGAAAATAAAGCAAACAGCCTTGAGTGGCAGGTGAGGCAAGACATTCACTCAAACACCCACAAGGTAGGCAGCTGGACTGACCTTCCCCACTTGATTCTCTTTTCTTCTCTGTTATCTTTGCTGTTTCCTTCCAGAAGACACCCTAGAGATTGTTTAGTCTGCCCCTCAACTCTTTTTTTTTTTTTGCCCCTCAACTCTTATGAGTAAACTGTGAACTGTTTAGGGCAGGGGTCCTCAAACATCCCTCCACACACACACAGCAGGAGGTGAGAGGCGAGTGAGTGAAGCTTCATCTGCGGCTCCCCATCGCTTGCATTACTGCCTGAACCATTCCCCCCTCCCCCCGCAAGTGGAAAAATTGTCTTCCACAAAACCGGTCCCTGGTGCCAAAAAGGTTGGGGTCCGCTGGTTTCGGGTAACACAGGTGGTTAATGGTGGGAGCCAGAACTAAACCCCAGAATTCCAGATTCGAATGCGCTTCTCACGCACCACGTACCACACCCAGCACTTGCTCCATGTGAAGTAAGCTGCCAGTAACTCTTCAAGTGTCCAGGAATCCTCCAGCAGGGTTGGTGGAGTCAGGGCACATGGGGAAGCCTCAGTGAGCAGTGAACCGAGCTGCAGAAATCTGATCACGCATAGCTTAGGCAGATTCTCATCCAAGGATTTCCGGGGAGAAGGCACTGGAGTATTTTAAGCATGGGGGTGAGTGGAACACATTTGAATTTTTAAAAGCTCACTTTGTAGAATTAATTGGAGACTGGATTGAATACAGAGTGACAACTTAAGAGATGTTTGTGGTCCTTCAGATGAGAGATGGTGGCAGCTAGGATCATGTTGTCGGAACACTTAGAGAAACAAATGGACTGGAGACATATTTAGGAAGTAAAATCACCATGATTTGGTCGTAGACTGCCTATGAGGTATGAATCTGGCTATAGTGTGACCTTAACTAAGATAATTAAGACTTGTTTCCTCAAAGATAAAAGGAAGATAAAACCTACTTTGAGGAATTATTAGTAAAAAATGAAAATCGCTGGACACACATTAGATATCAACAAATGTTTTTATTAGTATTTATAAGTTTTTAAAAAACTTCTAAGACCTTGAAATACAGAATGGGTTGGACGTGAAGTAACCTGTTAACGTTGGAAGGTTAATTTCTTAAGTTCCTATTACTCTCATGCTTCACAAGCTCATCTCTTGCTCGGTGGCAAAAAGGGGCAGAGGACTGTGAGAAATGCATCGCAGCGCACAAAGATATGATGAAGGGCACTCCAAATTCGAGACGGGTAAACCTATGGCCAAATCCTGACAATTTCACTTTCTGCGCTCGCAGATCTCTCATTCTTGCATTGCTGTTTCTAGAATACGTGCTGAAAAGAAGCGAGTGAGGGCTGGGGGAGTGAGAGAAGCCGAATGGGGGCGGGGCGCGAAGGCTAGAGGCGCTGGGTCCTGCGCGGAGGCGGTGCCGCCGCCTCCGCCTTCACCGCGGTCCCCGCCCCCCTTTCCGGGGGCAGCCGCGCGTGACATCACGGGGAGGCGGGACCGGCCGCGCGGTGGTAGGCGGGGCCAGCCGCGGGGCGAGGCGGGAGGCGGTTAGCGCAGGCCGCGGCGGCGGTGGAGTAGCAAGCAGCCGCAGACTGCCGAGCCCAGCGCCCCAGCCCTGGTAGCCCACCCTGCGTCCCCTCCTCAGACCCCGGTGCGTGTACGCTGGGGCTCTGGGGGGCTGGCCGCTTAGGGAGCGGGCCGCCCGACCCTGACCCGCGCAGTGACCCGGAGCCCCCCGGCCCAGGCGCACACGGAAGTGGTGAGTGTCACTACTGGAGGTAGAGAAGCCTGCGGCGCCCGGAGGCTAGGGGCGGGGAGCCGGGCGCTGGCGGGAGGCGCGGCCGCCGCTCTGGGGCCTCGCGCGTCGCGCACCCGGGGCCGCTCCTCGAGCGTGGCTCTGGACCTGGGGGCCGGGCCGGGGCGGGGTGGGGGCGAGCGGGCAAGGCGGGGGATTTCCAGCTGAGCGGAGACGGCCGGTGCCGGGAGGTCGGGGGCCAGGGGCCCCAGGTCCGAAGGGGAAAGGTTAAGGCTCGCTGCCCCCTCCCCCAGAGCGCACACCAAGTTTTCATCAACAAGCCTGGGACGCGCTGACATCCTGTTTATACCACCCTGAGATACAGGCGCGGGCTTGAGGTTTGACGTCCCTCGCTGTTGCACCGAGAACTTGACCGCCAGCCCTCTGACAGAATTGCCGGGGAGCGGAAGGAGGATTTTTCAGGCCTCAGGACGGATGCTGAGCGTCTTAGCCATTTGACTTCTTTGCCATCTCAGCGAGGGAAAGTTTCTGGGATTTGGGGCCCAGTTTGGGGCAGGGGGGCGTCTGGGGACTCAGGAGACGCCCCGTTTCCTTTTAGGTTCTGTTGGGACACTGGCCCCAGGTAGCGGGCGGAAAGTCTGAAAGACGCTCACTGGGCGAGATGGCCAGGGAAGAGGAACAGTGAGAGCGAGCCACTCGGGGAATTGCGAGCCCTGCTGTAAAGGGACTAGTAACCGAAACTGGGGCTGGTCTCTGGCTCCATGTGTAACTCCTCAGACCCCATCCGCACGCCGTCGCCAAGCATCAGAGGGAGACGTCGCTTTAGCAGGACTAGTAAACACCCCTCTCAGGTCACTCCCCTAGGTTCCAGGGATGTGGGCGCCTTGGATGTGTTTACCGAGGAACTTCTCTAGGGGACTAGATAAAGGGTATGATTATTGCCAGGTGTTTGTGCACATTTTTTTGTTTTTTTGATTGTATATTCTTTGCGAATTCTTGTGTGTCCATGGGAAAGAGGATCCCATCCTCCGTGCCACTTCTCTTAATACGTGGCTGTGAGCTGTCTTATGCCCCTGGTTGGATACATGCTGTTGACTTTTTTTTTTTTTTTTAAGAGTGCAGGGCTTTTTTCTCAGTGGCAGGAGTTTACAGCTGTATAAAATTGTTATTACTTTTTTGGGGGGAGGAAAGCATTAAAAACCTGACATAGTTAAGTGATGAGTGTAATGCAGAAACAACTAGATGTGATCATGGAGTGTTTGATTGTTGGCTATTTTTTTTTTTCAGAAAAAAGATTTGAGTTATGGGCATTTACACAGTGGAAAAAATTTTTAAGATGAACATTTTATATTGATTACATTTTTGTTCCTCTCTTTCCGAAACTCCATTTTTGTTGTTTCTGCCTCTGCTTTGGGTGACTGATGTTTTTCAAGACCAGGCAGTCGTTTTTATTGAAGGATCAATGTGTTCTTTTGTACTTTGTGGTGAAGGTTAATGGAGGCTACAAGGGTACCAGACACTTTGGGTACAATATGCATTGTAATATGGAGAAAATGTCTCCTATGTATAGATCCAGATCACATTTAAAGACGCAGGTACCTGCGTGATTGTGGACATTATGAATAGGAATAGTCACAACCTCTTTAACTTTGCATGTCATATTAACTAAGCACTTACACCGTATCTTAGTTTCTCTAAATAGCTACAAAAATGTATTTTTTTAATACTAGGATTGCAGTGTGACACTCCATGTTGAATAAAGCCAGTTTAGTTTCCCTATTCCACAGTATACTAATTGCTTATTATTATTGGGAAGTGATGATAGAGGGTGAATAAACTATACATACATAGACAAAATAATTCAAACATTTCCCGAAATATAACTACATTTCAATTTGTTGTAATTTAGTCAGTCTTAATAGCAATTTGGCTGATGTTCTATATGTACTTGTAATTATCTTTCTGATCAATTGGTATCTACCTTTTACAGATGTGAGTTGTTAAGGGGAATTAGCTTGCAAAATGTTTTCAATTCAAGCGTTTGCTAAAAAGCTGGTAGAAAGTAAGGAATTTTGAGGGCAAAGTTGCTTTTGCAGGAAGAGACTCATTAAATGGCATGAAGAAATTTAAGCTGAGTGCTTTTAAATGGGATAGTGAGGTCTGCCAGTTTAGATTCTGGGTTCACAAACACTAGTGGTTTCAACTGCAGACCACAGATTCTAATAATGTTTTGAAGTTATCACTCAGTTTCTTCTGAGTAGCTGGAAGTAACACATATATTTGGACAGAAACCCAGCTGGAGCAGGTATTGAGAATGTATAGGTTTATACCCATTTTAATAGAGTGGACACTAAGGTACAACTGCATTAATAAGGTTTATTAACAAAGACCAAGGTCTGTTTTCCGACTCCTCTGTTAAGTGTTTCCTCCCCCCACACACATTATTTTATATATCTTTATTATGTATATACTTATGTTCTAATGAGGTCGTATGCTTTTAGAAGATTTATCATCTGAGATGTGAGTATTTATTTACAAGGAAGTTTTTCTTGTTCATTTCCACATTTAAAAAAATTGTTTTAAGTGGATAGGGAGTTGATTAATTACTGAATCTTGCTGAGCAAGCAGCTTCTGATGGTCTGACTTATGGTGGTACAGTGTTCTGTGGAGCCTTATCATAGAATAAAGATGCCAGAAAGAACCTCGCAGACTCTTTTAGACCAGTGTTCCTCAGCTGGGTGTGATTGTGCACCCAAGGAGATATTTGAGGTTTATGGAGACATTTTTGATTGTTAGAACTGTGGGGGCGGGGTGGGGTTGAGAGGAGGCAGTGTTACTGGCATCCAGTGGGTAGAGGCCAAGGATGCTGCTCAACAGCCTACGATGCACGGTGCAGCCGCCTACAGCAAAGAATTATTTGGCTCAAAATATCAATAGTGCTGGTCTTGAGAAATCCTGTTTTGGAATGCCAGGTGGGTAACGAGAAGATCCTGGCTTCTGTCATGGCAAGCTGCTTCACTTCAGGCCCCTGTTTTCTTCATCTGTAAAATGAAAATAAAAATATCCATCTTGGCAATCTCACGAAGCTGTTGGGAAAAACTAGGTAAATGATGGAAACTGAAGTGCTATGCAAATTATAACTATAACTATTGTGAAGACTTTTTTTTTTATTGAAGTATAGTTGATCTACAGTGCTGTGCCAGTCTCTGCTGTGCAGCAAAGTGACTCAGTGATACACATAGAGACATGCTTTTTTACATTCTTTCCCATTATGGTTTATCACAGGATATTGAATATAGTTCCCTGTGCTATACAGTAGGACCTTGTTGTTTATCCATGCTATATATAGTAGTTTACATCTGCTAATTCTAAACTCCCAGTCCTTCCCTCCCCCCTCCCCCTCAGCAACCACAAGTCTGTTGTCAGTAAGACACGATTTTTTAAAACCAAATGAATTGTTATATATACTGGTCGTTGAGGAGGAAAGGGGTTGAGGCAGTATGTTGAATGCCAAGATTGGATGGTTTGATGTTACTGAATTCTTTGTTATTCATTTTTTTGGGTAGAGGAATTATTTAATGTAGTTATGTAATTATTAGAACATAAATTTTTTAACTGTATTTTTTTTTTTTTTTTCGTTACGTGGGCCTCTCAGTGTTGTGGCCTCTCGCGTTGCGGAGCACAGGCTCCGGATGCACAGTCTCAGCAGCCACGGCTCATGGGCCCAGCCGCTCCGCGGCATGTGGGATCCTCCCGGACCGGGGCACGAACCCGTGTCCCCTGCATCGGCAGGCGGACTCTCAACCACTGCGCCACCAGGGAAGCCCAACTGTATTTTTTTAAACATAAAGATTATTTTCTCACTATAATGAGGGAAAACTCATAAAAAAATTAGAACATAGAGGAAAGTAGAAAGCACAGGAGAAGAGTCATCCCTGGTCTACTCCCTTTTCCATTTAAGGACAATAACGTTCTTAGCAATTTCTTTTCTGTTAGAATCATTTATATTGGAAGAAGAGTTAACGATGAAAAAAGCGGCAGTAGTGACCAAGGAAGGTGCTGTTTGTTTCTATGCCCTTCATTTTCTCTTTTCTAATAAATATGATGTACGGGCAGTTACATTATAGGAAACATTAGAGGAATTGGTTCACTATTTTTATACTTTGCGGGCTAACCTCCAAGCCGTGTTCTTGTTTGGCATGTTGTTTCCTCTCTGCTTCTTGCTCTCCCCTGAATTCAGCTAGGTGTGCCACTATTGCTTCCTGTCCCGAAACCCTATGGTAACATGGGCTTTTAAACAGCTGCCATGTTGAAATGACCGGGTTTCTGGGGCAGGAAACTACTTCCTGTGAGTATTCTTTCCTCTGAAGTGCACCAGCTTTTTTGGCAGTTTGAGGCAACAAGAAAGCATAAAACTTTAAGTTCATTTCTGTGGTATATTTACTTCTGAGGTTTTATGATCTGTGATTCTTAACAGCTGGCAGCGGGCACACATTTTTCCTTGGTGCTCTATGAGTAAACTGCCGATCCTGAGGCAAGACCTGCTTTAGAAGCAAAACGAAAATTTCTTTAAGTCTACTCTAGGCAGAAGACAGAGCTGGTCTTTGTTCAGATATTTTTAATCTGTGGTAACTGAATTTACTTACCAGTAATATTCACACAGCATTTTGTTCATCCATTTATTCATTCAGTAAATACTTTTTGAGCTCCTGCTATGAGTCTCAGGGAGTGAATAAACAGAACAAAACAGGCAAAAATCCTGCTTTTATAGAGTTTACAGTCTAGTGGAAGACCCTTGAGCCTGTTCAGAGTTTCTCAGTTGCAGGTTATACATGGCAGCCACTGTGACTAGAGCAGGGTACTGAGAGGCAGCAGAAGGAGGTAGGGCTGGACGTTCAGGATGGGGCCAGACTGTGAAGACTGCACAAGTCCGTGAACAGTGTGAGGTCAGGGACTGTGACCTGTGTTGAACGAATGAACCGGGAAGATGGGAAGCCATTCACAGTTTTTGAGCTCAAGAATAACATCATTAAAAAATGCAACAGCTGTGAAGCACTGACAGTTCTATAAAGGGTCAGCTTCATTTGACCATTGTGCAACTCTTCATCCTCCCCATCACAGAAAACATTCCTTACTTATCCACCACTTATCAACTGTTAGAAGGCTACTAGGAAATAGAAAATGCTTAGAGCCAAAATAGATGTCATGAAGTCTGTATATGCTTTCCTTATAGTAGAGTAAAACTTATTTTTGGTTTGCTTTTAATTTATAAAGGATTTGTAGACAATCTACCTAACTGGTTTTCAAGTCAATAGGAGATTAAATACAAAAACACAAGAGATGGGAATTGTTAAGAGGATGAATACAGGAAGGAACATTCTCTGAGGCAGGCAGTGTTAATTTTTATATTGGAAGTGAATGAGGAGAGGTTTATGAAAAGCAGAGCCGTAACTCAAAAAGTGAAGCACCTTGGGTGGGGCCATTTAGTGGAGGGGCGAATGCCATCGTAAATACCTTAGCGTATTGAAGGTGTCACTTTCACAGTACAGTACAGTAAGTGGTGTTGATAATGACCAATCCATTAAGAAGAGAAGAGGTCAAGTTGTGGAGCATAATGGAAATGAGGCCATATAGTTCTGGACTCTAGCAGAAAAGGGCAGCCTGAGGGCTTGGGAGGTGTGCAAGTGGTGGGCAGAGGTGGGGGTGGAGTAAGAAGCTGCAGTCAGGATTGCGACAGGACAGGCTTGAAGAAGAGGTTTTCTTCAGTGTTAAAACCCAGTGAGGAATCTTTGCTTCACAGAAGGAGCTTTCATTCTTCAGGGTAAGTGATTGGAGAGATCTGCAAGAGGAAGCTGCCTCTGCAAAACTTAAAAAGGGGAGCTGTGGCTATCTGCGGAGAAGGGGGTAACAGCTGGAACCCACCAGTTGGGGTGGTGCGGGGGACTAAATCAGCTCAACTAAATTACGCCTCTAGATGGTACACAGACTGATTTACTGTAGATTAGTCTTGTTTTTCATAATCTGTGTTTTTGGAAGCTCTGGAGCTGGACTGTTGGTTTGATCCTAGCTGTAAGAACGTGGGCAAGTTATGCCTGTTTCCTTATCCATAAAATGAAGATAAGATAGTACCTACCTCTAAAATTGTTTTGAGGATTGAGTGACTACACCTAAATACACCTAACGATTTTGGAATGGTGCCAGGTACATGTTGTGAGCTAAACATTTGTTAGCACGTGCGCTCTCTTTTTTTTCCTCCTTCTGATTGGTGAGTATGCTTTGTGTTAAAAACAAAGAGCTCAGATTATATTCAGAATGCCTTAAGATGGTAGGGAAGTGTGACCCACTAAATGCAAAACAAAGAGTAGCTGATACATTCTATATTACAAAGGCTTCAGTTAGAAATGGATAAGTCAAAAACATTTAGGCACCTAAAGAAGGCAGTTTCTCAAATCTAGAAGAGATATAGACCGCACCAGGGTGGTAGGTAAGTTATTTTTAAGAAAAAATGAGAAACGAAGTGTTTTTAATTTTACTTTAAATGCCATCCAAGGTATATAATTTGGTAGGAATGTACTAGACTTCCCAGGAAAGTCAGTACTGTGTTGCTCTCCCTGATTCAGTTTACTTAGCGAGCGGTGAGCTGTTGGCAGAAAGGCACAGGCATACCTGTTTGTAAAATGGTGTCTTTAGAGTTGAGTGGAAATTTAAAATCTTATAAATCAGATAATATGCTATGGAGTTTTGCTGTTTAATGAATTATAAAAGTGTAAGAGAACTCTTAAATATATGTTGTTTCCCCTGAATGCTGTTTTATTAGTTCCTTTTTCCATGTATGTGTTGCATTTTCCTAAAACAAGATTTACCCCAAATATAAAATTGTACAAAAAGCTGGTCCTTCCTCCTAGTCATATTTTGAATATATCTGTAGTTCTTTCTTAGTAATGTTTATGTTGCATTTATTCATATTCTCAAGAACAGTAGTTGTCATGTGGTTGGAAAAGAGCTCTTGATGATAGTCTCATCCCATGTGCTTTGATACCAAAGACGTTAGCTGTCTCTTTTCCTTGTCTTTCTATTTGAGAAGGAAAATAACAGTAGAACTCCCTAATTTTTATTGGGTGGGGGGGTGCAGTAGGTAGGGAAGTCCAGCTCAAATAGTGAACAGGCTGACCTGTAGGTATTTAAAAGAATAAATTTAGGTCTATTAATTTCAGGTACATTAATTCAGACAAGTTCAAATGTATAAAGTGGGAATAGATAAGAACAATTTGTAATTAATGCAACTCTTGTTTTTAATGGTGTTTTAAAGGGCTTAAGGGTATTAGAACTGACAACAGTTCATTCAGTTAAGCACAATTATATCTGCAGGCTTATTTGCACAGTTAATTAAGCTCAACTGTAGCAAGGCTGTAAATTATAGCAATTTTTTTCAATTAGTAGAATTTAAAATAATCTTTTATGTTATGGTGAGAGAAAAGACAGAAGAAAAATATCAGGGAGAAAACAATCTACCAAATGTATATTTTCCGAGTGAAAAATCTTGTTATTAAACTAGTTTAATTGATCACACACAGGGAGGCAGACAGATGTGACTCATACAGTAAAGAAGTGCACTGGATGTTTGGATGTTTTGCCAGGTACACCTGCAAACCCATTTTAGGGCTAGTTCACAAAGTACAGACTTAAAAAAGGAAGATGCTTAATGCCTAAATTTAATATTCTGAACGATTTTGTTCCAGTAAAGCCATCTGTAAAACTTTAGGCAGGTCTGCTAATCACTGTATATCAGTTACCTAATTGGGAAAATCATTTGATGTTTGGTGGTATCTCCAAAACACCCCATCTCAGTTGGTCAGAAGTAGGAAGGGGAGGTCAGAGGAAGCCAGACTGGCCTGAACGTAAATTGTAAGCCTACTTGATGTGGATTTGTGAAGTAGGCCACTTGGGATGCACAAACTGGCTGAGACAAAAACGCTCTCAGGTTTTCATGTTCATTCCATTATGTAACAATTATCTGTAGATTGCATATTATGTGAGAACAAGACGGTCCTGATTTCTGCCCTCAGAAGGTTCCTTGCTACTGGAAGACACAATAACTCAACAATTATTCAACTGTTTGTTTTAATTATGCTGAGTACCTGGAGAGATGTCTTAGTTTGGTATAAAGCAGAGGTGGGGGGCAGTAAGAAGAGGGGGTCTTTGTGACACATTTTTTTTTTTTACATTGGAGTCTGAAGGGTGAAGGAGTTAGCCAGGCTAAGAGAGTGAGGAGCCTGTTAGCGCAGGCTCACAGCGTGCGCAAAGGATCTGAGGTGGAACCAACACTGCAGCTGGAGCAGAGAGGACCGAGAGGCAGGCTGGTGAGGTCAGACTTGAGTCACTGTATGAAAAACAGAAGGATCCCCCCACCCCTACCACACCGGGAGCACCTCTGCCCCCTCTGCTGCCAAATGCCTTGAAAGCCTTACTTCCTCCCACTCACTCATTCTTTAACCCTTTGCAACCTGACTGCCACCTCCACACACTTGAGACTTATTCTTTGAGGTCACCAGTGACTTTTTGCTGTCATACTTAGGCTTTTTTTCTGTGCTTGTTATCTAAAGCATTTGATGCTGCTAAACACCCCCTTCCTGAAAGATGTCCCATACCCCACTGCTGTCTGGCTTCTGAGACACAATACTTCTCTCCTTTCTGTCTGTGTCTTTGCTCTCTTCTCTTTGGTGTCTTCTCTTCCTCTCCTCTCTCGCCGCCCCCAATACAGACTTTCCTAAAGGTTCTGAGAACGGCAGATCTTATTTATTCCTAGAACTGTGCAGATGACCTGCTTTCACCTGTGCTCCAGTTGTCCCTTTTATTCATATTTCTTCTTCTGCACTCCCTACCTCCCCAAATACCAGCTGAGCAGCTTTAGGCACTGGCCAAGGCACTGGGGACACAGTGGGGAACAAGAGGCAGGGCCCTGTTCTTAAGGGGCCAACATTCTAAGATGTTAAACTTGGCGATAAATAGGTGCTGTTACGTGCGATAAAGAAAATTAAGTATGGTAATTGGTAGAGAATGCTTAGGTGGGTGGGAGAGGGGCTACCTCTGAGGAGATGACATTTGGGCTCAGACCTGAATGATGGATGATGAGCAGGAGCCAGCTCATGCCATGACCTGGAGGAAGAGTACCAGGCAGGGAGCAGCAGGTGCCGAGGCCCCACAGTGGGATGATCTTTCCATTTCATCTGGGCTCCCTTACCTACATGTCTTGTTGACACCTCCCATTTAACTGCTCCAGAATTAATATCATCTCTTTTTCTGACCCAGCCAACCCAGTGGATGATTTCTCTGTTCCTCTTAGTACTACCTCTGTTCACCACCATCAGAACCAGTGGTCAGAAAACTTTTCCTGTAGAGAGGAAGACAGTAAATATTTTCGGCTTTGAGGATCATGCCACTCTGTGACAACTCCACAGTTCTGCCACTGCAGAACTAAAGCAGACATTGACAACGTGTAAACCAACAAGTGTAGCTGTGTTCCAGGAGAACTTTACGTACGGACGTTGACATTCGAGTTTCCACTTGTCACAAAATATTATTTTTTCCCCAACCACTTAAAAATGTAAAAATTTGTATAGCTTCCTGGCTGTACAAAACATGCAAGAGGCCAGATTTGGCACGTGGGCCCAAGTTTGCTGACCCCTGCCTTAGGTCATCTTGGTTTCTCGCCCTGCTGCGCCCCTCCCGCACCCCCTCCGTCCCCCAGTCCAGCAGTCTGCCAGGCCCTCTCAGTGCTCCCTCCCAGCGTGTGGCTTTTTTGTCTTCTCGCCATTCCCTGCCTCTGACCTAGCTTTTCTTTACCTGGGGGATCACAGTAATCTCCAGCCTAGGCTCCCTGCTTCCAGCCTTTCTCTCCAGTCTGTCCTCCATACAGACATTGGATAATCTTCCTGCAGCTTGACTCAGGTCACAGAATTTCCCTGACCGCAGCCTTTGGAAGCCCCACAGAAAACAGTCCAAATTCCACTTTACTGTAGTATTCCAGGCTCCTTGTCATAAGATTTCAACTTTTCAGCTTATTCTCCCATTTCTCTCCTTCTGTGCCAAAGTAGATTGTTCACTATTTTGCATTTGTGCCTCAGACATTCCTCATATTTTTCTGCCTCCTCCTCCTCCACGGACTTTGCCTGTGCCTCATGCTCTCTATCTGTTACAATTCTGTAGCTTTCAAGGCCCCTTCAAATGTCCCTGTTCTCTCCGCCCCAGCCCCCAACAAGAGGCATGTGTATACTTAGTGCTTCAGTGGTGTGTGATCCTCTTTTCTAGGGCATTGTCTTCTGCCTTGTGCTTCAATTCCTTTGTAGACTTCCCTCCACTGTGCAGTCCCAAGGTTCTTGAGGACAGGGACTTATTCATTGTAATATCCCCTTTCACAGAAGATACATGGGTTATTATTGAGTAAATGCTAAATCCTCTGTATACAATTTGTAGAGGTTCAAAGTGGGAACTTTTTTTTGTTTTTTCGGTACGCGGGCCTCTCACTGTTGTGGCCTCTCCCGTTGCGGAGCACAGGCTCCTGACGCGCAGGCCCAGCAGCCATGGCTCACGGGCCCAGCCACTCCGCGGCGTGTAGGATCCTCCCGGACCGGGGCAGAAACCCGTGTCCCCTGCATCAGCAGGCGGACTCTCAACCACTGCGCCACCAGGGAAGCCCTGGGAACATTTTTACTAGAAGGAGTTTGGCCAAATTAAATCCTTGATTCTTATATAAAGTAGTACAGTTTTGTGAATGATCACCAAGTATTTTGGAAGACTATGGTGGTATTTTTCGTCCTGTCAGTGGCTTCAATAAATAAGTTTAGGCAAATTTTTGATGTTCCTCTTCAGGAATTTATATGTTTCCTTTTATAAAAAAGAAAAAGAGAAAGACTGTTCTGTAAATCATAATGTTTCCTTGACCGAAAACTCGAGGCCAAGTTATTTGCTTATTTTAGGTTGCTATTCATTTTTCTTACAGTGATCTCCCTGCCTCAGTCTCCCACCAGATCACTTTTCACATGTATTAAGTCCTCCTTTTAATGAATGGTTCTGTTTTGTAAGTCTTATATATTTATATGAGTAGCCCCAACTTATATTTTGGTGAGAAATAGAAATTTAAATAATAAATAGTAGGCCCTTGATTTACCCAACCTGAGGTGACACCAAGATGGTAAATATCTTGAAAGGAGCAGGCAAAAAAAGGCTCTGAGGCAATATGGGAATCATGATGTGGGTTTGGTGGAAAATGAGAAAAGCACTTTCTCAATCTTCTGGTGAACTTGTGCTTGGGGTAGCTTTCAGGTTTGTGGGATGTGTAGCACATCTTGTCCAATGGGAAGGAGAGGGAGCAAGAGGATGAGACTCAAGATTAGGCAGCTTTCCTCTAATAAGAGTTTGATAGTGTCTGGTCTTACATTTAGGTCTTTAATCCATTTTGAGTTTATTTTTGTGTATGGTGTTAGGGAGTGTTCTAATTTCATACTTTTACATGTACCTGTCCAGTTTTCCCAGCACCACTTATTGAAGATGCTGTCTTTTCTCCACTGTATATTCTTGCCTCCTTTATCAAAGATAAGGTGACCAGGGCTTCCCTGGTGGCACAGTGGTTGAGAGTCCACCTGCCGATGAAGGGGACACGGGTTTGTGCCCCAGTCTGGGAAGATCCCACATGCCGCGGAGTGGCTGGGCCCGTAAGCCATGGCCGCTGAGCCTGCGCGTCCGGAGCCTGTGCTCCGCAACAGGAGAGGCCACAACAGTGAGAGGCCCTCGTACTGCAAAAAAAAAAAAAAAAAAAAAAAAAAAATAATGTGACCATATGTGCATGGGTTTTTCTCTGGGCTTTCTATCCTGTTCCATTGATCTATATTTCTGTTTTTGTGCCAGTACCATACTGTCTTGATAACTATAGCTTTGTAGTATAGTCTGAAGTCAGGGAGCCTGATTCCTCCCGCTCCAATTTTCATTCTCAAGATTGCTTTGGCTATTCGGGGTCATTTGTGTTTCCATACAAATTGTGAAATTTTTTGTTCTAGTTCCGTGAAAAATGCCAGTGGTAGTTTGATAGGGATTGTATTGAATCTGTAGATTGCTTTGGGTAGTAGAGTCATTTTCACAATGTTGATTCTTCCAATCCAAGAACATGGTATATATCTCCATCTATTTGTATCATCTTTAATTTCTTTCATTAGTATCTTACAATTTTCTGCATACAGGTCTTTTGTCTCCTTAGGTAGGTTTATTCCTAGATATTCTGTTCTTTTTGTTGTAATGGTAACAAACTCTTAGAGGAAGACATAGGCAGAACATTCTATGACATAAATCATAGCAAGATCCTTTTTAATCCACCTCCTAGAGAAATGGAAATAAAAACAAAAATAAACAAATGGGACCTAATGAAACTTCAAAGCTTTTGCACAGCAAAGGAAACCATAAACAAGACCAAAAGACAACCCTCAGAATGGGAGAAAATATTTGCAAATGAAGCAACTGACAAAGGATTAATTTCCAAAAGTTACAAGCAGCTCAATAACAAAAAACCAAACAACCCAATCCAAAAATGGGCAAAAGACCTAAAGAGACATTTCTCTAAGGAAGATATACAGATTGCCAACAAACACATGAAAGAATGCTCAACATCATTAATCATTAGAGAAATGCAAATCAAAACTACAGTGAGATATCATCTCACACCAGTCAGAATGGCCATCATCAAAAAATCTAGAAACAGTAAATGCTGGAGAGAGTGTGCAGAAAAGGGAACACTCTTGCACTGTTGGTGGGAATGTGAATTGGTACAGCCACTATGGAGAACAGTATGGAGGTTCCTTAAAAAACTACAAATAGAACTAACATATGACCCAGCAATCCCACTACTGGGCATATACCCTGAGAAAACCATAATTCAAAAAGAGTCATGTACCAAAATGTTCATTGCAGCTCTATTTACAATAGCCAGGACATGGAAGCAACCTAAGTGTCCATCAACAGATGAATGGATAAAGAAGATGTTGCACATATATACAATGGAATATTACTCAGCCATAAAAAGAAACGAAATTGAGTTATTTGTAGTGAGGTGGATGGACCTAGAGTCTGTCATACAGAGTGAAGTAAGTCAGAAAGAGAAAAATACCATATGCTAACACATATATATGGAATCTAAGAAAAAAAAAAAAAAGGTCATGAAGAACCTAGGGGTAAGATGGGAATAAAGACACAGACCTATTAGAGCATGGACTTGAGGATATGGGGAGGGGGAAGGGTAAGCTGGGATGAAATGAAGAGAGTGGCATGGACATATATACACTACCAAACGTAAAATAGATAGCTAGTGGGAAGTAGCCACATAGCACAGGGAGATCAGCTAGGTGGATTGTGACCACCTAGAGGGGTGGGATAGGGAGGGTGGGAGGGAGGGAGACAGAAGAGGGAAGAGATATGGGAACATATGTATATGTATAACTGATTCACTTTGTTATAAAGCAGAAACTAACACACCATTGTAAAGCAATTATACTCCAATAAAGATGTTAAAAAAAAAAAGATTAGGCAGCTTTTATTACGTCAGCTGTTTACATGCTTTGAATTTGATATTTAATTTAATCTTCTAATAGCCAGAGAGTTGGATCTTAATGGCATCATTTTCCAGATAAGCAAACAAAGCTAATAAATGGCAGAGCTGGAATTCAAATGTGCAGCGCTCTCACTAAAAACAAAACAAAACAAAACAAAAAACTTTCTACTCTTCCACTGTCCCCCAGCTTTACTGAGATATAATTGGAAAACCCTTCAACTCTTAAAAAAGCCTCCTTTCTATTGTCTTGTTAGTTGTCCCCCCTCCCTTTTATTTCTGACATTGGCATTTAAATGAGAACCCATGGAATGCGTTCCTATCCTGTTTTCCAACGTAATGCTTCTGAAGTAGTTTTAGGCTTTTGGAGAAGTCTCTAGCCACCTATGTTGTATTTGGTATTGTTAGGTGCTAAGTAATAAAGAGGATCTGAAAGGAATTTTTTTTTTTTTTTTTGGCAGGGATGAGGGTGTGGGAGGTGAGATGGGTAATTGGGTTAATTTAGCTGTCCTAAAGATAATTTAGTATTTTCCTGTGAAACGTCTTTGACATTTTAAAATCGAACTTGATTTACTGTTATTTTATATTACCTGGTTATTATGTAACATGTCCCACGATTACCTGTTTGGATCTGAGTATACTAGATGTGTTATGAAAAGCACTCTGGACTTAGAACCAGGAGGAGCCAGTCTTAGGCTTTCCTCTGACACTAGCTCTGTGATTTTGGGCTCATAATTGATCCTCAGTTTTTCTTAAGTGTAAAGTGGATTTAATAGAACCTATCACCAAGGTGGTTTTGTGAAGGTTAAATGAGGTAGAACACTGCTTCAGACAGTGCCTGAGATTCAGTAGCATTTAATAAATGTTAGTTACCCACCCCCATCCCAAATATTGAACATTGCCAGAAAGTCTGTAAATGTAATGTTATGTAACATTTATGTTTATAAGTGGAGACTTTATAGATACATATTATTCAAGTTATGAACTTCTGATGCAGGAAGCCCACTTATGCAAATAGCTGGGTTCCCACTACTACAAAAGCATCAGTATAAGATAGTGGTTCGGACTCCCAAATCTGGAACCAGCATCTGTGGGTCTGAATCCTGCTTTATTTTACAAGCTGAGTTGATTTTACTAGCCAGTTATTCAACCTCAGTTTTCTCAACTGCAAAATGAGGATAATACCACCTACCTTATAGGGTTGTAAGGATTAAATGAGCAAGTATGTATATTTGTATACCAACATCCTATAAAGGTTTGCCACTGTTACTATTTGTTATCCTCCCATCTTCTCATTGTATAGACAGCCAGTAAGTCATCTGGAAAGTCCCTGGGATTCCATCTCATATCTTCTCTGATCGGGAGAATCCTCCGTACATCATATACCTGTCTTTTCCCTCTGTCTTCAGTCTCTTCCTGGTTACCGCATTTTAGTTCATGCTACCCTTTTCTCATGTGTAATGCACTTTCATCAATCCCCTTCTTTGTACATTTCTTGCCTAGACACTTAAAAAAATCTGTTTTATGTGAAACTCCAAACATTTTCTAACAGTGACTGATAATCCCAGCTATGTGTTCAGGATACCTTTTTGTGTGTGTGTGTGTGTGTCACGCGGGCCTCTCACTGTTGTGGCCTCTCCCGTTGCGGAGCACAGGCTCCGGACGCACAGGCTTAGCGGCCATGGCTCACGGGCCCAGCCGCTCTGCGGCATGTGGGATATTCCCGGACCGGGGCACGAGCCTGTGTCCCCTGCATCGGCAGGCGGACTCTCAACCACTGTGCCACCAGGGAAGCCCCAGGATACTTTTATTCCAAGGAAGATGAAAGTTGTATAATCTAAAGCAAATGAAAAAAATGTATGTAAAGTATTGTTTATGGAATGCTTACTCTGTGCCAGTCATTCAGATTAATAAACTGAGGCTTAGAATGGTTGAATAACATGTTTAAAGGCACCCAGCTTTTATCTGGGGGAACTTGGATTTGAGTTAGGCCAGGCCTACCTGGCCCTTGATCTCAAAATCCCTGAGCTTAGTTGCCATAAAACTACAGGCACCTCCTCGCCACTCCATCTGCACCCCTTATTAACGTACACTTGAGTTTCCCTCAAACTCCAGCTTTCAGATGACAAGATCACTCATGGTTCTCTTTGGCTGCAGTAATATTCTGCTCATTTGCTAGGGCAGCTGTATAGTGTTTCAGATACTTTGTGTTAAATTGGTCTTTTGTGTGTTGGCTTGGAAACCTAACCACATTTATAGTAGTGTGTATTGGGGGAAAATGTGCTCCAAATTTCAAACAACCAACTGGGAATGAATTTTTAAAAACGCCCAACTGTTTATAAACTCAAGACTACCAGCGTAGTTGTTAGAGTATATTACCTTCGTTGATATACTTTAAAGGCTTATGTGTCATACTTGAACCAGACACAGTCTGGAATGGTATACACATTATTGCACTAATTTGCTTAGTTGTCTGTCCTCATCTGTGGCTGACCTTTGTATCACCAACCACTACCATTGTGTTTGCCACATAGTAGGGATCCAGTGAGGAGACCTATTTAGTCCTCTTTAAAAAATCCATGGTTTTTTTATACTTTTCTGTAGCTAGATATATTTCAGTAAGAAAAAAATCAATGGAACGTCAGGCAACATTGAAAGAGGAATATTGCCATGCAGCTACGAATCGGATGAAAATACTGCTTATGCTAGGCGGAATTAAGTCATTTACAGGTATTTGGGAGCCAGACACTTATGAGAATATTGCTTTGATTATTGGGAGGCAAGGAAAGCAGTCAAACGAGTTCCTTCTTGGCTTCGAGTCTTGTTTACTTTTCTTAGGTTAGAACTAATAGCTCTAATGGTTTTAAGAGAACATGGAGACAGGTCTGCTATGAAATGCCAGCATATTTAGTTCTAAGTTTATAGACATTTTCTAGTAAGTACTGTTTAAGGGTTTGTAGCTACACAATGATCATAACATCTTATAATAATTTTAAGAGTTTGAAGAAAGCAAAGCCTCCCAGGGACACTTCCTTCCCCAGTTTTACAACAGAGAAAACTAAGAGAGCACTTAGTGACTCACCCAAGACCTCTGTGGGCCACCACTTTAGCATCATGCTCAATTTGTGACTGAGTCATAAATGATACAGAAGGTAGTCAGATGTAGAACTTAGGTAACTAAATATGTACCCATTTGTTCAAATAGTTCTGAGACATCTAAGATGTATTTGTGGGTAGGAGATTTGGAAATTATCTGAGAGAAATTAGGATTATGTAGGGTCCAGTCATTACCGTGGATATTATGAAGGGCAGTATCTCGTGGGAGAAGAGCTGGCAAACTGTTGTTTTCGGCCCTTGCCACCCTGGAATTTGCAGAGGTTAGGGACCAAGTCCCTCTTGTTTATCCTTCTAGTCCTAGTCAGCCTTGTGCCTGCTAGTGAGCAGCTGGTCAGTAGTGGAGTATTATTGATCACATGAATGCCAGGCATAGACACTAACTGTGGGTTTGTCTTGTGGAAGGCCTATTTGATTGTTTGGCTGGCATTTCTTTTTTTGTGTTTTTCCTTTTGTCAAGAGAAAAACCACTTGACACAGCACCCCTAATCTAATTAGACCTTAATGGAGGTAACAGTTATATTAAGAACAGGAAAAACAAAGTGTTGAGAGGTCATTACAGATAAAAAGGTGCTCTCTTGTATAACTTTCGTTTGAGACTTCAGGCAACTGAGATTCAGAGAGGTGAAGTGATTTTGAGTTAGCCCCAAGCCCTGTACTCGCCCACTGTGCCCCGTGGCTGCACTGCTCTTGACTGGTTTTGGGGAACAGCACAGCCTGTAATGCCTCCCCTCTGACAGTCTGCTCAAGTCCCGCTGCTCACGGGTGCCTCTGCTGCCACCTGGTTTCACAGAGCCTCCTGGAGGCCTGGTCTTCAGGCCTGCTGCCTCTGGTCACACTCAAGGCCCTGCCCACATACCACATGCCACCTGTCTTTGTCTTGTTCTTGCAGTGGGGCCTGCTCTCAGCACATTCTCACCGTGGGAATGAAGCCTGGGAAGTAATTCGGTCAAGGTATTTATGACTGAAACAGGGTGCCTGAAAGCAGGCAATCTGCTAACCCTGACTTGGGCCTCTGAGGAGAGAAAAGTTTTTATTTCTTCTTTTCCTTTTACCTTTTTCTTTAGTCATTAAAAAGCTTCGGGCTGTGAATTAAAACTAATTGTAACTTTTTAATTTTATACAGGAAAGATACATATTTTATGGGATCTCCATTGATCTGTATTATGTTTCCTTTCTAGAGACATAAGGCCGTTGCATTTTTAGTTGTTTCTCTAAAGAGTTATTTTTGAATTAATTTTAGATAATTTATCCAAGCTATGTTCAAAAAGTAGTTTCATATAGAATACTGTTAGCCATTCTTGCATTTACTTTTAGAGAAGTCAGGATGTAAGCCTAATATTGGCCCTTACGAGGCAGTCATTAGAAATTTGCTATGGCTACTGGTGAATTCTTTAAAAATTTAATTAACATTTTAAAGAAATAACATATTTGCATTTTATGAAAATCAGAAATAAATAATTCTAAGATGTCACTCAGATAAACATTTTTGTTAATATTTTAGTGTTTATTGTTTCAGACTTTGTTTCATGCATATATGGAACTATTAAGTTAAAAAATTTCCAAGGAGATCATAGAACATAGTGCTGTAATCTGGTTTGTTCACCAAGTGACTTCTCATAATTTTACCCCTATGAGGTAATAACTTTTGGTTAGGGTGACAGCTTTTTATGGTACATGGTGTGGATGAATGAAAGTTTGTTTACCTAACCCTTTAATCTGTTGCATATATATTATTTGTTTTTCCTACTATAAATAATCCTGTTACAGACACCTTTGTGCCTCCTTTTTTTTTTTTTTTTTGAATTTTCTGATTATTTCCATTAGGAGACTGTAAATGGTATTGTTGTCTGAAAGTTATTCACATTTTAAGATTTTGGGTATTATTTATGCCATGATTTAAAAAGCACACACTGTATTTTAACAGAAATATCATAAATCTGCCCAGTTGGTTTTTTCTAAGACAGTAAGTTCTGTAGGTTCCTTGACAAATAAATGGTCCTGGGGACTGCGGGATGCCTGAGCCGTGCTTCTAACAGTTAGATCTTCCCCTGAGCACTGTAAACATTCTGGGCTGCCAGATTCTAAGATTTGCTCTGGAGGTGTGAGATAGAAGCCACCTTAAATAGCTGGAAGATAATCCTGGGGAAGAGACAGGCTTTGTCATTTTTGTGTTTACCAGGTGTGCAGCATTGAACCTTTAAAACCCTTCCAAGTAAAATAGGGTCTTCCCCCCCACCCCCCTTATGATTAAAATGCTGGCTGCTAATCTTTCATGATAAAGAGAGAGCAGTTTCAGAAGATGGATCATTTCCTGATTAGTGGTTGTAAAGATTTCACATGGATGGTATTCCCAGTGTTGTGAAGTTATTTTATTGGTCAGGTCTGCTTCAGTGAAATCAACATGGCTAGCTTATCTTTGCAAAGACTTGTGACAACAAGTTCATAACTACACTCCCTGGGGAGCGCAGTTTACTTTTAAGATTTTGCTTCAGGCATCTCTCTGCAGCCTTATGCTGTGAGTCTTTAAGATTCCAGATATGAAACTGGTTTGACATTAATTCCTAGCATGACAGCTTTTTAGATCTCCTCTTTGCCTAAGTCGGATGAAGTCTGCAGAGCTAGCAGCATTCCTTCTCCCTTTATTTGCTCCTTTCTCCATGTCTCCTGGTTCACAAAAGAGAGTAATTATACCTAGGCAGTCATAAACATTATTGATTAGATTTGTATTTAATAAAATTAGACCTTGTCAATTATTAGTGAAAACTAAACCAAGGGAACCTATAGTTATGGAGCATTGAGTTGAACAACTTGGAAAGGGCAAAGTTCTTCAAATAAGGCACAGATAAAAGATCTTATCTGTATATTCTTCTGTTCTTTGACTTAAGTATTAGAATGTTCCTCCAAAGCCTCAGTTTTCAGGGTAATGCTTAGGTGTTCTCTTTTATTTTATACTTCAGATAATTTAGAAACACTTGTATTTCTAAATTTATTTCTATTTTATGCATTGTATAGCTCTCCCTCTATATAATCTAGTATAGATTTAGATTGATAATTTTTTTAAATTATTGTTTCTTCAGAAATGTAAAAATATTCTGGCCTAACACGATGATGTATTTACCAACTGGAAAGATTGTGTTAAATTTGGAATTGTACTTACTAAATTATGGAACTGTGTACTACTGTTCTAGTATGTGATACTGCAGATAAAATTTCAAAGGAACTATGGAGAGAAAATTCTTGTAAAGGGTCGTATTGCTCAGTGAAATTGCTTTTCTTTTGGATGTCCCTGTTCTCTTTTGGTGTTTGAGGTGTGGGGGGAGGAGGTTTGCACAGGAAAGGTGTTGAGATTTATTGGCCCAGGTAACTGGAGCCTCTAAAGAGCAGGGGAAGAGAATCCGTGAGCTCCAGCAATGTCAAGGCATGATCTCTTTAGGAGTCCTACTTGGTTCTGCTTTTCTTTCATTGGTCTCATTTCTTGCCACAATGAGGTTTTCTCCAAATGGCTCAAAAGAGAACAACTGGCCGCCCCAAGGTGGTGTTTTTCTGGCTTCCATTTGTCAGATCTCTCCAAAGGACTTTTGCTTGGGTCATCCTTTGGTCACGTAGGTGGACAGTCATCAGTAGGGGTCAGGGCAGGACACTGTGATCTGTAGTCCTAGCAGGACCACATGGCATGAGAGGTTTCTACACAGATAGAGACAGCAAATGTCTAACAACATCTTGAATTGGCAGTTAAAATTTTTTTCTAATTGTGGTAAGATACACAACATAAAATTTACCATCTGGACCATTTTTAAGTTACAGTTCAGTAGTGTTAAGTACATTCACATCATTGTGCAACCTATCTCCAGAATGCTTTTTGTCTTCCAAAACTGAAACTCTATACCCATTAAACAACACCCCTCCACCCCATCCTCCCCTCCCCCCAGCCCTTCGCAACCACCATTCTACTTTCTGTCTCTATGAATTTGACTACTCTGTGTAGCTCATTTAAGTGGAATCATACAGTATTTATCTTTTTGTGATTGACTCATTTCACTTGGTGTAATGTTCTCAAGGTTCATCCACATTGTAGTATATGTCAGAATTTCCTTCCTTTTTAAAACTGAATAATATTCTATTCAGTGTATATACCACATTTTGTTTATCGTTCATCGACAGACACTTGGGTTGCTTCCACCTTTTGGCTATTGTGAATAATGCTGCTATGAACATAGACGTACAAATATCTCTTCGAGATGCTGGTTTCAATTGTTTTGTGAACTGGCAGTTTTTTACACAACTCTTAGGTCAAACAGGTGAACTAAGTTCACCTTTTTCCATAAAAAACTGCCCTTTATCTTAACCTCCCTCTCATATCACCTTCACTGGTTACCTAAGCCATATTGTGGGGCTTATTTTGACTCATCTCTCCTGGACTGTTAGTCACCAAGTTTGATAGATTTTTAACTCTTGAGTATCCTTTTAGTCCAATAGCTTCCCTGAGTGTGGTTTGTTCTCAAGGTGCTCTGTGAGTAAAGAATTTCATGGTCAGATAAGTTTGGGAATCGCTTGATGTTGCTTAGTTTATCCTTTTCTTGGAGAACTAAAATAAGAAACTATTGAATATTAGCCAACTGTTTTCCAGATATATGACCATGGAGCTACCTTTTCACTTAACGTGTATGAAGTTGAGAAAGAAATACTGTTCTCACTGCTCTTTGCCTTTTCACGCCCACTCCTTACTGCCTTTCTGTAGGTTTCATCTCTGGCTTAGATTGTAGCCCAGTCTCTGAAATCAGGGGGTTTAAATCTTTTTTGTCTTATTGATCCATTTGACAGTCAGTTGAAGCCTCCTTTTCTTGGAATAAAACAGCTTAGACAGTGAAATACGTAAGATTACAAATCATTCACTGATTTGTTAGAGAAGAGCCGTCCTCTTGTTCATTCTCAGTTGCTGCAGCCTGGAAATATTGTATGGTGGGGAGTAGTATGGGCAGTGGAGTTTGGACAGTCTGTGTGGACAGGTTATTTAACTTTCTGTGTCTTAGTTTACTCATCTGTAAAATGAATATAGTAATAGTACGTACTTCATAGGGTTTTATGAGAATAGGTGAGTCCTTATATTCAAAGCACTTAGAACAGTGACTGGTATATATAAGTGCCCAATAAATGTTAGTTGCTATTTCTGTCTTCCCTCCCTCCCTCCCTCCATGGTAATATCATTTTTTATCATCTTACTGCAAAAGATGATTTACGATTCCTGTGAAGTTCATTATTCAGTGATTTTGCATGCATTTCATAGTTAATCCTCAACGAAGGAAAAAAATGCATCTGATAATGCTCCCAGTAATTAACTTTTTGGAGCTCATTAATTTGGAAAATATAGATCATCCTTTTATTAGTGTAGAGCAGGGGTCCCCAGTCCCCAGGCCACGGACCGATATTGGTCTGTGGCCTATTAGGAACCGGGCCGCGCAGCAGGAGGTGAGCAGCGAGCAAGCGAGGCTTTATCTGCCGCTTCCCATCGCTCGCGTTACTGCCTGAACCATCCCCCCCGCCCCCAAGTCCGTAGAAAAATTGTCTTCCACAAAACCGGTCCCTGGTGCCAGAAAGGTTGGGGACTGCTGGTGTAGAGTGTTTGCTTTACTTAAACATTTATTCTCAAAACTTAGTAAATAATTTTAGAGGAAACACTGCAGAAGGAAGTGTGGTTATGTGTGAGTGACTGACTTAGAGGATTTTTATTTTTACTGAGACTTAAATATTTTTTCTTTGAGAGTTTGAGCGGGTAAGAGCATGAGTTTCAGTCATAGCCCTGTGACTTTGGACACGTGACCTAATGGCTTGCCATTTACTATGTACCACCATTTACTTATTTGCAGAAATGAGGCTGGTTATACTTAACTAGGGTTAATTTGAATATTAATGTGATAGCATGCAGAAAACTTTCCTGTGGTAGGTGATCTGTAAATGGTTTCACCTCTTCTCTCTCTTTCCAACGGAGGCAGAAGAGAAATTCCTGTGTAATCTGTTGCTCAGCTCTGATGCTCCTCACTCTGTGGTGGCAAATTTGCCTCTTACCAAGGCTTTCTTGGTAAGCATTTTAAACTTTTCATTATTATTGTTGTTATTGTTGTTGTCATTGTTGATATTTTGTTTGACATGGGTACTATATTCACATGCTTCAGAAAGTAAACCAGTATAACTTAGTACAAATTGAAAAGGCTTGCTCCAGTTTTTGTCACTGTCAGCTTCCTTCCCTGCCCCCTTAAATAACCTCTTTTATGCATTTCTTGTGTCCAGATACAATTAAACACAAGTATATATTCTTCTCTATACAAAATGTAGCATACTCTATATACTATTCTGCACTTTGCTTTTTTCATTTTACAGTATATCCTCCTCTCTTTCTGTATTAGGACCTGGAATGGACCTGGAATATTTCCTTATTCATGTGTGTGTATGTTACATGTATGTATGTACGTATTTATTAGAGCTCCGGCGTGTTCTGTACCATGGTTTACTTAACCAGTCTCCATATTCATGGATATATTATTTGTTTCCATGCTATTATTACTGCAAACAGTGCTTCTTTGTATAACTCATATGTACAAGGTTGGGTAAATTCCCAAGGTCGTTGGGTTAAAAGATAAGTGCATTTATAATTTTTCAAAAATAATTTTTATCAAGATTGTAAATTGGTCTCCACTGGGCTCATACCATTTTGCATACATTGGCATGTATTTTTTTGCACTGCAGACAGCTCTCACCCCATCCTCCATACCATTTTTTGAGCTGCTCTCTTGGCAATGTGGAGGGAGTTGTACAAGTGGAGGAGATCCCATCTCATGTTTCCTAAGTTGTAGTGGGCAGTTCAAGTCTAGTGTTTTCCAACCTGAGTAGTAAGACACAGAGTTATACTGTGGTGTGCGACTAGGCATTCTGCCCATCCTGATCTACTCTTCTTCCTGTCTTGGGATCTGAGGATGGAATGGCTGGTTGTATTGTGTGCCTGATTTACCAAGTAGGTCTGGGGGACAGTCACTTACTCTGTACATAAAATATTATTGGCTGCTGCTCCTTTTTTGGAAGTTATTTTTAAGAAGTTATATTCACTGTTTTTTGCAAAAGTTTTTCTTATTTATTGAAGATTTAGAATCCAGAGAATAGAATAAAAGCCATTTGGAATCCCATAACCGTAGTCAGTATTTTGATGAATATCCTCTCAATTTTATTTGCACATGCCCAACATAAATTGTGTTTATATACTGCATGATGTTTTATAACCTTTCCTTTGTTAGTGAATCATGAATATTGTTCCATCTTCCAATAATTATACATATATATATACACATGTATATATATACATAATTACATATATATATGTGTATATACATATGTTGTTATTTTTTTCAGTGTAGAATTCTGTTAGATGGCTTCACTGTGATTCTGTGTTCCTGGATGAATATTTAAGATTGTTTTGTTAGTCGTTCTAAATAACTTTGTGATGAAGACCCTTGTAGCTAAATCTTGTATATCATCGTTATTTGCTTAGAAGTAGAAAGAACTTCTGGGTCAAAGGACATTTACAGATTGCAGAACTCACGTGATGTTTATATTTCTAAATGAGAGTACTTGCTTTGTCGCATTTAATCAATTTGTGGATATTATAATTTTAAAAAATTTGCCAGTCTATTTGTAAAAAGATGGTAAATCTCTATTTTACTTCATAGATATTTGGTTATTAGTATATTTAAACTTTGTTTTTCATGTTGAGAATTCATGTTTTCTTTGTGGATTGCCTTGTCAAGCCCTTTGTCCATTTTATTATTGGTGTGTTTGTGTTTTTCTTTTTTCTTTTTTTAAAGCTATATGTTAAGAATATTAACTTTTTGTGATACATGGTACAAATATTTTTTTTCAGGTTGTTTGCATATATATTTAGGGTCTTTTTATACAGAAGTTTTATATTTTCATGTACTCATACCTATCAAACATTTCTTTTTTAAAATTTATTTATTTTAGGCTGTATTGCTTCTTCACTGCTGCACGCGGGCTTTCTCCAACTGTGGCGAGTGGGGGCTACTCTTTGTTGTGGTGTGCGGGCCTCGCATTGAGGTGGCCTCTCCTGTTGTGGAGCACGGGCTGTAGGCACACGGGCTTCAGTAGTTGTGGCTCGTGGGCTCAGTAGTTGTGGCTTATGGGCTCCAGAGCGCAGGCTCAGTAGTTGTGGCACACGGGCTCAGTTGCTCCATGGCATGTGGGATCCTCCCGGACCAGGGCTCGAACCTGTGTCCCCTGCATTGGCAGGCAGAGTCTTAACCACTGTGCCACCAGGGAAACCCCAAGGTTTCTACTTTTGATGTCATGTTGGAGAGACCTTTTGACTTCCCTAATTATATAAACATTTATCTCTATTTAGACTTAGTATTAGGTATATTTGACATTTTTAAATGACAGAACACATTTTAGTATGTGGTGTTAGATGAATGCTAGCTTTCTTAATATTTTTTCTAACTGGCCATCCAGTTGTCTCACCACACAAAAAAATTATCATTCTTCCCATCGACTTGAAATCCATGTCTTTAAAACTTGTTCTGTTTTCTTAAACATACTTGAAGATTTATACTAAAACTCTATTAAAAAGACATTAGAGCTCTGGACTGTTTTCAGGCCATTGGTGCCAGGGTGATATTAAGCAGGTAGCTTAACCCTCTCTTTGACTCGATTTCTTCTGTGAAGTCAGGACTGACCTTCAACCAGAGTTGTTAATGAGGATCTGATGAGGTAATGGATATAAATCATGAAGTTCTGTATAGAGAATAAGTGTTTATAATACTACTAATTAGGATGGGGCCAGGTATTCCTGAGGCTCTAGAGCCACACTTAAACTAGTAACACAGCATAATAAAAGGTTACATTTTGTGTTTGGGGCATATTAGAAAAACCAACAAAAGAGCTTCTCTGGCATTTGAGTAAATTCCCTAATGGGAACAAATAGAACCCTATCACTGAAATAAAAAAAAAATTTTTTTTATCTTGATAGGGATTAAATACAGTAATTAATTTCCTTAATGATTAAACATAGAAAGCAAATGTAATGCTACACTTTTCACATTATGATATTCTTCATTTGGTCTTTTTCTTTCTTTTTAAAAAAATTAAGACAGTTACTTTACTTTGAACACGAAAGTGGTATAAGCAACTGTATAGACTCCATGATATGTTCTTCTCCCATTTGCTCCAACCCCAAGATAAAATTTTGGGAGAGGGGCTTCCCTGGTGGCACAGTGGTTGAGAGTCCGCCTGCCGATGCAGGGGACACGGGTTCGTGCGCCGGTCTGGGAAGATCCCACATGCCGCGGAGCGGCTGGGCCCGTGAGCCATGGCCGCTGAGCCTGCACGTCCGGAACCTGTGCTCCGCAACGGGAGAGGCCACAACAGTGAGAGGCCCGCGTACCGCAAAAAAAAAAAAAAAATTTGGGGAGAAAAAATGTATTATATTTGGTTAATTATGTTATCTACTATTACTTGTTCTAAGGCAGGCATGGCATTGACTGATATCTGGCTTAAGGTCTAAGAATCATATTCACATAGAGCATGCTAAGTGGTTGCATTTTGGGAAATGAAACTTCCATTTGGGTTACAGTTGAATGTGTGTGCAAATGAAGAGTTACTGAACCACTATTCTTGATTAATTAAAGAAGATGAATGTGATTTGCCTACATTTCCACAGTTCCTTCCATGTAAACATCAGTTTTGTTGTTCCTTTTACTGAAAAACATTCTGATGAAATAATCTTGCAAAGGAAAGATAATCTAGCTTTGAGTCTACAATAAAAATGCAAAAAGTAAACAATAGTCAATACTTAATTTTCTGCTCAGCTATGTTTAGGACCTTTACAAGTAGTGTATTAGTCTCTAGAGAGCATCACGGTGCTGCCTGTGCCAAAAATTTCATGTACTCTCCTTGAGCATCAAGATGGTCTACCCTGGTTCTCCAGCAGACACAGTGTGAAGCGGTGATAAGTTCCTGCAGGAAGTGTTAGCATGTCTTCTTTCCCCATGAAAGTCAGGATCCACTGTCCTCTTTATCTCTTATACCCAAATATCTGCTTCCCTCTAAGATGTATCAAATTTCATTATTCAGATGTTCTTCATAAAACATCTTAATCTTTTCTTCTAGTTTGGTAGTTTATTTGCATATAGTTATTCTGTTCATCCAGGAGTAATTTCTCTCTTTTTGGATTTTGTCTAATTCTGGATCATTCTCATATTTGTTAGCAACCTGTTTCCAGTAAAAGACACCAAGCTGATATAGTGGCTCTAGGCTGATGGGACTTCAGTTGATTGAGTTTCCACTGGTCCATATACCATATGTTCTCCACCTTCCCTGCCTCACCTGGAGAATTGCCTGCAAATCGTGGGGGATGGGGGTGTGTGTGGAGTGGGGCACTGATGAGACACAGCTCTTCATTTGGTCTTTAGATTCAGACATTGCCAATAAACTTACAGAGTCAGGTACATGGATTCATATTGGGGATTTGATAGTCACTGAGTTTGAGACCATAGGTAAGTCATTTCATGCCTCTGAGCTTTGGTTTCTTCATCTGTAAAATGAAGTGCCTTTGTAGGAGTTTGAATGTAATATCACAGTGCTGAGGCCTCTTTCCAGCACCAATTTCTTGGAAAGGAGGCCAGTTTTTTTACATTCCAACCAAGGGAAATTTGAAATAACTGTTAATTTACTTTACTTAATTTTTTTTGTCTCTAAAATACAAGCCAAATGATCTTCATTTTTACCTTTCACATCTGATTTTTTTTTTTTTTTTTGGTGGTATGCGAGCCTCTCACTGTTGTGGCCTCTCCCGTTGTGGAGCACAGGTCTGGACGCGCAGGCTCAGTGGCCATGGCTCACGGGCCTAGCCGCTCCACGGCATGTGGGATCTTCCCAGACCGGGACACGAACCCGTGTCCCCTGCGCGGCAGGCGGACTCTCAACCACTGCGCCACCAGGGAAGCCCTCATGTTTGATTATTAAGAGAGTAATAAGAATATAAGCCTCAGTGAAGCAGATAAACCTCAGATAAGTCAAATGAAAGAATTTCCAGTAATGTCATTGTGTTCTGTATTTAAAAGTGTTTCAAAGATTAGATCAGAAATAAATGAAAAAGAAATGAAGGAAACAGTAGCAAAGATCAATAAAACTAAAAGCTGGTTCTTTGAGAAGATAAAATTGATAAACCATTAGCCAGACTCATCAAGAAAAAAAGGGAGAAGACACAAATCAATAGAATTAGAAATGAAAAAGGAGAAGTAACAGCTGACACTGCAGAAATACAAAGGATCATGAGAGATTACTACAAGCAACTATATGCCAATAAAATGGACAACCTGGAAGAAATGGACAAGTTCTTAGAAAAGCACAACCTTCCAAGACTGAACCAGGAAGAAATGGAAAACATAAACAGACCAATCACAAGCACTGAAATTGAGACAGTGATTAAAAATCTTCCAACAATCAAAAGCCCAGGACCAGATGGCTTCACAGGCGAATTCTATCAAACATTTAGAGAAGAGCTAACACCTATCCTTCGCAAACCCTTCCAAATTATAGCAGAGGGAGGAACACTCCCAAACTCATTCTGTGAGGCCACCATCTCCCTGATACCAAAACCAGACAAAGATGTCACAAAGAAAGAAAACTACAGGCCAATATCACTGTTGAACATAGAAGCAAAAATCCTCAACAAAATACTAGCAAACAGAATCCAACAGCACATTAAAAGGATCATACACCATGATCAAGTGGGGTTTACCCCAGGAATGCCAGCATCCTTCAATATACACAAATCAGTGTGATACACCATGTTAACAAATTGAATAAAAACCATATGATCAACTCAGTGGATGCAGAAAAAGCTTTCAACAAAATTCAACACCCATTTATGATAAAAACTCTCCAGAAACTAGGCATAGAGGGAACTTTTCTCAATGTAATAAAGGCCATATATGACAAATCCACAGTCAGTATCGTCCTCAATGGTGAAAAACAAACCATTTCCACTAAGATCAGGAACAAGACAAGGTTGCCCACTCTCACCACTATTATTCAACACTGTTTTGGAAGTTTTAGCCACAGCAGTCAGAGAAGAAAAAGAAATAATAAAAGGAATCCAAATCAGAAAAGAAAAAGTAAAGCTGTCACTGTTTACAGATGATATGATACTATACATAGAGTATCCTAAAGATGCTACCAGAAAACTACTAGAGCTAATCAATGAATATGGTAGAGTAGCAGAATACAGAATTAATGCACAGAAATCTCTTGCATTCCTATACACTAATGATGAAAAATTTGAAAGAGAAATTAAGGGAACACTTGCATTTACCATTGCAACAAAAAGAATAAAATACCTAGGAATAAACCTACCTAAGGAGACAAAAGACCTGTATGCAGAAAATTATAAGATACTGATGAAAGAAATTAGAGATGATACAAACAGATGGAGAGATATACCGTGTTTTTGGATTGGAAGAATCAACATTGTGAAAATGACTATACTACCCAAAGCAATCTACAGATTCAATGCAATCCCTGTCAAACTACCAATGGCATTTTTCACAGAACTAGAACAAAAAATTTCACAATTTGTATGGAAACACAAAAGACCCCAAATAGCCAAAGCAATCTTGAGAAAGAAAAATGGAACTGGAGGAATCAGGCTCCTTGACTTCAGACTATACTACAAAGCTACAGTAATCAAGACAGTATGGTACTGACACAGAAACAGAAATATAGATCAGTGGAACAGGATAGAAAGCCCAGAGGTGAACCCATGCACATATGGTCACCTTATTTTTGCTAAAGGAGGCAAGAATATACAATGGAGAAAAGACAGCGTCTTCAATAAGTGGTGCTGGGAAAACTGGACAGCTACATGTAAAAGAATGAAATTAGAACACTCCCTAACACCATACACAAAAATAAACTCAAAATGGATTAGAGACCTAAATGTAAGGCCAGACACTATAAAACTCTTAGAGGAAAACATAGGCAGAACACTCTGTGACATAAATCATAGCAAGATCCTTTTTGACCCACCTTCTAGAGAAAGGGAAATAAAAACAAAAATAAATGAGACCTAATGGAACTTAAAAGCTTTTGCACAGCAAAGGAAACCATAAACAAAACGAAAAGACAACCCTCAGAATGGGAGAAAATATTTGCAAATGAAGCAACTGACAAAGGATTAATCTCCAAAATTTACAAGCAGCTCATGCAGCTCAATATCAAAAAAAAAAAAACAACCCAATCCAAAACTGGGCAGAAGACCTAAATAGACATTTCTCCAAAGAAGATATACAGATTGCCAACCAACACATGAAAAGATGCTCAATGTCACTAATCATTAGAGAAATGCAGCTCAAAACTACGATGAGGTATTACCTCACACCAGAGTGGCCATCATCAAAAGATCTCCAAACAGTAAATGCTGGAGAGGGTGTGGAGAAAAGGGAACCCTCTTGCACTGTTGGTGGGAATGTGAATTGGTACAGCCACTATGGAGAACAGTATGGAGATTCCTTAAAAAACTACAAATAGAGCTATCATATGACTCAGCAATCCCACTACTGGGCGTATACCCTGAGAAAACCATAATTCAAAAAGACTCATGTACCACAATGTTCACTGCAGTTCTATTTACAATAGCCAGGACATGGAAGCAACCTAAGTGTCCATTGACAGATGACTGGGTAAAGAAGATGTGGCACATATGTACAATGGAATATTACTCAGCCATAAAAAGAAACGAAATTGAGTTATTTGTAGTGAGGTGAATGGACCTGTCATATGAGTCTGTCATACAGAGTGAAGTAAGTCATAAGTCAGAAAGGGAAAAACAAATACCGTATGCTAACACATATATGTGGAATCTAAAAAAAAAAAAAAAAATGCTTCTGAAGAACCTAGGGGCAGGACGGGGATAAAGACGCAAACCTACTAGAGAATGGACTTGAGGACACGGGGAGGGGGAAGGGTAAGCTGGGACAAAGTGAAAGCATGGCATGGACATGTATACACTACCAAATGCAAAATTGATAGCTAGTGGGAAGCAGCCACATAGCACAGGGAGATCAGCTCGGTGCTTTGTGACCACCTGGGGGGGGTGGGATAGGGAGGGTGGGAGGGAGGGAGACACAAGAGGGAGGAGATATGGGCATATATATATATATATATATATATGTATAGCTGATTTACTTTGTTATAAAGCAGAAACTAACACACCATTGTTAAGCAATTATACTCCAATAAAGACGTTAAAAAATAAAAAATATTTCCATAGAGTTAAGGAATGATTTTTTTTTTTCAAATATGGATACAAGTTACAGTAAATCCTTGACTCTTCTGAACTCTTAGGGATGAATCATTTTGGGATAACCAAATTTTCCAGATGAGTGAGAATTTATCGTTATAATCGCCATATTTTAAAATTTTTAACTACTTTCATGAGAAAGTTTGAAAATGTATTTGCTGTATTCCTTTGCACTGAGTTAACTGAATACAATTTATTTTTCTTTATTAATCAGGTTCAGTTATGAACATAACTTATGCTAAGTACTGTGCTTGTAGCATGTTTTCAAGTATAAAGCCCTGGGTTTAAATTTAATTTTTTATCAATTATTGACTTTGTTGCCTTGTAACAGTAAATCCCTCTTAACCTCACTTTCCTAATTTTTTAAGAAATTGAGATTGAAAAGCTTGATATAAGGTAGATCTTCTCTAAAGTATTATTGTGATAGGGATGTCTTCCAGGGTCTATTGAGTTGTGTATATATACAACACACACAGTGTATTTGTTTCATACTAACTAGCTTTGGACTAGAATTCTTGCTGTGTTTTCTATAGTTTTTCTGTCACTTTCCCTGTTTTCACTTCTTGAAGCCATCAGGGTGCCTCTAGGGCCTCTTCTCATAGGATTTACAGACTTCTTGGCATCTAGTCATTCTTATTTTATACACAACTCTAAGTGAAAAGGCCTGGCAATATGTAATGTTCATGAATATTTGTGTGAAATTTCTGCAGCATTTCTTTTTGTTGAACTCATATTTTATGTGTGTTCCAAAACAATGCAGCTTAGCACCATTAAAGCATAAAGAGTATGTTGCATACTGGTCTTTATTTAGAAAGGAATAGTATGGAGCCACCCAGTAGTGAGACACATAGTCTAAGTTGTTTTTCTTTTATTTCCTGACCCCCTTTTATTGACTTGTGTGGCATGCATACACTAGTGGTATAATACATCTGAGTTTCACAGTACAGATTGAAACCATGTGATTTTCTGTGAGGTGTTTTTGTTTTGTTATGGGTTTTTTTTGAATTTTATTTATTTATTTATACAGCAGGTTCTTGTTAGTTATCCATTTTATACATATTGGTGTACATAAGTCAATCCCAATCTCCCAATTCATCACACCACCACCTTGTTTTAAGCCTTGTTTGGGGATTATATCCTTGACCTTGACCTTATAGATTACACATCTACTATGTGCCCAACCGTGTGAGTTGGATGGAATTATTCCCAGTTAAAGATGAGGAAACCAAGATTTGGAGAAATTAAGTAACTTTTTTATTTTAAATATGAGTAACTCTTGTCTGATTGCAAAGCTCATGCTTTTACCCGTAAACCATGCTATATGTTAGCTCTGAACTAGTGACTCCAAACTTCTGCAAACTGTGATGCTCTTGTGAACTTGGGGTGAAATTGGGGTGGGGCAGATGTTTGTACTTATTCCCTTTTCCTGTGTAATGAGCAGTAAGCTACCATTTTCTGTGCCCACCTGCATGGTCACTCTTAGAGGTGTGTGTGGTGCTCATATAGGTGTACATTCATGCAGAGAGCTATTGCTCACAGGATCATCTGGCATCCTCCTGCCTCTAGAAAAGAGGACCCATGGCAGCCAGATCAGTGAGCCATGGAACAAGGATATCTTTAGGGCAAAATATGTTATCCCCTTTCAGATAGTGATCTAAACACATGTGAGCCAACAGAGTCCCTATGAAAAGAATCCTGACTGGATCTTCAGCTTAGTTCAATTAATTTAATTATTAAATAAATATTCAGTTCATTATAACATTACATAAGAATGCCAGGGGAGGGCAAGTGCCCATGATTCTGTTCTGGAGTGCTAGGAAGGATGTCCTGAGATAGTATAGTCCTGCCATCTACTTCTGCCCCATCACATCCTTATGTAGACATAAAATATTATGAAGAGAGACTCCATGAGGAAGTGTTAGTTTTTCAGTTTCTCTTGCAATGAACTCTTAGTTTTAGCTGAGAAACATGCAAGTATATGGTCTGGGTTGAGAAAGAGTTTACTTAATAGTTTCATTTAGAGCTAATACTGTTTTGGGCTTTATAAATGGTTCTGGTGTTGAGAGAAGTAGAAAAGATAAATAGTTCTGGTGTTGAGGGAAGTAGAGCAATAAAATCAGGCTGGAACATGGCCATTAAGCCCAAACTAATCAGAACATCCGTGTGCCTTCATATAAGACTGATTGATGATCTTGGTCCAAGCCTTCACTTAGTTCATGTAATAACATGGAATCAAGGGTTCAAATATGTACAAGTGCTTCTGGATAATTTTTTATAACTAGGCTTAGTGTATAGGCCAGAGAAAGATTGTGCTCCTATCCCATTATTAGTGACTGGGCCAATAGTTGAAAAGAGCCTTTCTGTTATTAATGGAAAAACAGGCATAAAATCACACAGTGCATCTAAAAATTTTGATTAAAGTTGTTCTTTACTAAAGGGCCATTTCTATGTCTTTGTATAATTGAACTTAATTTTTTAAAAACTTTGAAATAATTATAGATTGGCAGGAAGTTGCAAATTTAGTACAGAGAGAGCCTGTGTTGTTTAGTTGAACTTTAACATAAGTGATGTGCTTTTCTCTTTAATTTTTAAAGGTTTTAGAATTAGGGAGAAACTTTCTAAGATGAAAGACACTCAGTGTTGGGTCTCTGAAACTTGTGAACTAGTTTTCTGAATAACTTCAGACACAATGAGAATAATGGCTGAAATCCAGATGGCTGTGGTCACAGCTGTGTCTGTGTCAGATACATGAAGTGGTTCCCTGGAAGCCAGAAGCACCTTTAGCAGGAGAAAAATGCTGTGGAGTTCTCTGGTCACTCCAACTTGAGCCTCTTGAGCCTTTAAGCTTCCTGTAAGTGCTTGGGATTTTGCAAATAGTACTAGTAGTTCTGGAGTTACAGTTGTCAAAGTAACAGGTGATGGCTGGAAGCCAGCTTGGCACCCAGTCAGCTCCCCAAATAGCTGAGGTTGCTCAACCTTCACAAGGTCCTGCAGACCAAACTGGGTCCTGCAGACCAAACCCTTCCCCCAACATTTTTAAAAAACAGTCATTTGAAGGATTTTCTCTAAAAGGCCTGAGCTGCTTCAGGCACTCAGGATGAGTTAAAAATGCACGGCTTTATGTTCTTATTCATACCTATTTGATTTAACCGTATGAAATTGCCATTCTTGTAGGTTTAAAAAAAAAAAGTCCAATGTTGGAGGTTTTATACAGGTAAACCTAATGTTTTGTGCTGTCACACTGAAAATTCTTATGGTTGTGGAATAACATGTTTCCAGGGAACACATTGTCTCAACCTCCTTATTTATAAAGGAAATACAGCATTTACTGTTTGTAAGATTAACTAACTTAATCCTCTTAACAATCATGAGGTAGGTCCTAGTATTTTCCCTGCTTTTAAGATCGCTGCTAGTGAGTAGTGGAGCTGGGTTCATACCCAGGCAGTCTAGTCATGAAGCTGTACTGCTTCTCAGCACTTCTATTTGGCTCCACCTCCCCAGACATACTTGTGAAAGTCCTGGGTGTCTGGGCAGCTGATGGGCAAGTACATAGGTGTCTCTTTTTGACTTCATGGGAAAAAAGAACTTAATTTTCCCCTGAAAATGAATTAAGTCTTCTACAGTACAAGAGTTTTTGAGACTTAACAAGGATACTTTTGCAGTCTTTAGGCCTCTGGAGTTGAGGGTAAGGGTAGAGACTTGTTGGCCCTAATAATGAAAGTATAGATGATTATTGTCTTGGGAGAGGAGGGCTAATGTTTGTTTGGTAGAATCCATTCCAGGCTTGAAATCCTGTAGTTCTCTAATAAACCCCTGCCTCTCCTCTGTGTTGCTTAATGTCTTTGATCTTAGACATGAAAGGAAAAGAAGTGACTCAGCTGCGAGGGAGTTTAATTTAGGAATTGCTCATTGGCCTCTTGCTTGCCTTGTCCCGTATTGATATTGGTGGAGCAAGGCTTGGGGCTAGGAGATTAGGCCCCATGGGAGCTGTGTGAAGTGGGGAGGGGAGGGGTGTGTCCTTGGACCATCTTCTTCTGGGGCAGCTGTCCTAGGTGTTGAGACACACACCTATTCTATTAGATCGGTTCTGGGATGGTCCTACTGGATCCTATCTAGTCACACTCAAGCCTTTCCTGATTTATTTGTATACCAGTTATGGTTCTGACATCTATTGAATAAAATTGTAAAGGCTCATACAGTGGTTTTCCAGGGACTTTCCCTTTTTTTCTCCCTTAGCATTAGAGATGAGCCATTGTGGTTGTAGGCTGTTCTGTCATCAACGTCTCAGGTATTCTATCAGAACAGGAAAGGCTGGACAAGCAGCAAGTGACTGCCAGGGACCCAGATGACTTCCCATTCAGACTGAGTAGGAGGGAGACACCTGTTGTTGGAGACGTGGTTTAAAATGGACTATGATCAGTCTTCCTTGTTGCATCCTCTGATGAACAGAGGAAGGAAAAGCTTAGAAATATATTTTGTAAGTATTTTTAAGGTATTTTTCAACACCTTCCAAGTTTGGTGTTTTAGTTTGGTCACAGTGGTTATGAGATTGAAAACTAGTTTAATTTGTTTGGTGGTGTCCTCCCCCAAGATGTCAGCTGCGTGTGTATTCTCATTCCCATTTCTAGAGGGCAATCAAGGGAGAAGAAGCTCCCTCAATCCTGTTTTGGAATAAGGGAGAGGTGTGTATCCCCATGGCTAGGATCTGATTGGTCTTCAAGTTGGTTTTCGTAAGTTGATTATCACTCTTCCTGCGAACTGCTATGGCCCTGGGGTCTCTGGATGGTCCTGCATGTGTCATTCATTCGTCTACTGAGTGCCTACTATGTTCTAAGCACTGACTGTGAGAAATAAGAATGAATAAACACAGCCTCAGCCCCTAGTTATAGTGTGGTGGGTGATATTTACACACAAAAAAGCAAGCTAAGGTTGTAATTAACATGTTTAACGGAATACTGTGGGAGCACAGAGAAGAGAGCGACTCTGGAGGACTTCACAGGAAGAGGAGGCATTTGAACTGGACTTTCAGAGAATGAACCAGAATTCTTCAGTTCTGATGGGAACTGCTCTCAGAAAAATCTCAGGAGGACAGAGCGTTAGGAACAGTCAGGGTTGAGGGGGCACTTTGGGGATCCATGATCCAAGGTCCGTACCCCTCTTGTTTTGTAACTGGAATGCCAAGCTATCCCTTTACTGTTTTTTTCTTTATTGTTCTATGAATTCATCTTCATCAATCACTGCAACTTCTATTTGCAATGATGCCAGGTACCGCCAATGAGAAAACCTAGTCTTTATTGCCTGGTTCCCCTGCTTGTGGCTGCCCCCACCTTTTGCTCTCCCCTTCTCAAAACAGCATCATATGTTGTGCCTTTGTGCCATTTATTGAGCAAGGACCAGACTGCAGGGCGTTTGAGCGATGCCTCTTCAGATCCCACTGAAACCCTTCCTCACTGATCTCAATTGGTGACCAGGAACAGAGGCTGCTTTTGGTCCTTTCCCATTTCTCCATAGGTTTTCTGGCTTCCTAAGATACTCTGTCCTTCCTGGGTTTTGGTCAGTGTTTTTCTTTCCTCTTGTTTAGGATTCCTGATAGTGTCTGGGTCACTTTCTTCCAGTTCCCCAGTTTCAAAGGTGAAGGTGAACCTGAGTTAGGCCCTTCGCTTTGTCTTGTTAGTGTGTTTGTATTACTGGAGAGTATCCATATTTATATAGTAATTGTACAGTCTGTATTGCCCCAAAATCCTAAAGAACAGATTTGAATGATTCAAAGTTAGTCACTTCAGTATGAGACAATGAGTCTAAAGGCAAACCAAGGATTCTTTGAAAGCAAAAACTTTAACTTGGAGCAGCATGTTTGGTGAAGCAAATAGTTTGGTTTTGTGGTACCAGAAAGAACACTGTTCTCTTTTTATACTCTCCATCCTACTGGGTTGTCAGAGACATGAGGATACTTTGAAGTGAATTCTGGCACCATAATTTTGTGGAGAGTCGCTGTGATAGAGAAGCATGAGAAGGAAGGGTGTCTGTCCAGTGTGTCCTTTGAATTTTTATTGAAGAGTGAGCATCAATCAGCATGTTGCCTTAGTGGATCATGAGGGGAGGGTGCAGGTGGGAGGTGGGTGATGACCCGGGTCATCGTGAAAGCACATGTGAAAGGCCTTCTGGAATTCCGCTTTTAGGAGGTGTTGTGCAAGTCCCTCAGAAGTTTCTTTACTTCCCCTGGAAACGTGCAAGATAGGGATACATCGCTCTTTTAGAAGGATTACTCAGGGGCTGACAAATGTTGTACTTGCCAGTAGTTTTGCTGAGCTGGAGATTGGCCAGATTTGCTGTCTGGATGGTGGCCACTGTTATTTAAAACAGCTTCTTGAGACCAAGAATCTAGGAATTTAGACGTTCAAAGCACAGGGTGGGAGCCCTGTGTTCTCTCTCTTCCCAGACGAGGGAAGTGTTTTTACTGGCTGCGGAACTCTCAGTAAAATTGAACTTCTTTGCACCTGGGTTTACTCATCTGTAAAATGGGGATAATAATGTTACCCACCTTACAGGTAAAAGGCTTGGCATGGTTCCTGTATATATAGCTAACACTGATGTAGTGTTTGCTTATATTTATTTATTTTCCTCATTAATATTCTTTCTTATCTGAGATTTCTCTGAGGTTCTGTACTCATTTAGAAAACAACTCTTTCTATGGCTTTAGGCTCCATTGGCAGTGGCTTAAGAATTCTTACTGGGAGGAAGGAACTTTTGTTAGCGTAGTTTTTTTTTCTTAATTTCCTTCCCTTGTCCTTGGAGAGTGGTGCAGGGGACAGGGCAGTGCAGAGTCAGAAATCAGTGGGGAACAGAGATGTGTAGGCAGAGGCACCAGCCAGAGCTGCTTACTGCCTGGCACATTGCTGGGCGCTTGGGATTATTTGATGACACAATCAATGATTATTCCATTTTGCCAGTTTAAAAAATGCCATAGTGTTAGTATTAGGAGAAGTTGAACAAAGGCACATGAGAACTCTTTGTACTGTCCTTGCAGGTCTTCTGTAAATCTAAAATTATTTCAGAATAAGTTTTTAGAAATCAGGGGAAACAGAGAGTTGTTCAATGGTTATAGAATTTCATTCTTGCAAGATGAAAACAGTAATGTACACTTAGTTAACAGAACTGTAATGTACACTTAGTAATTGTTAAGAGGGTAAATTTATGTGCTTTTATTACAGTAAAAAGAAAAAAAAAGGCAAAAAAAAAGTTAAGAAAAGCACCAGCAACAAAACTGGCACGTAGCACCATGCCTGGCACACAATAGATACTTACTACATGCTTGTTGGAGACGAGTGATAGTATTGATAGTCTCTTGTTTGGATACCCCTGTTTTTTTAACCATTATCCTTTTTTTTTGGTACATTAAGGTTGCTTTCAATCTTTTGCTTTTATAAACAACATCTTGATTTAGCCTTATAGCTAAATTTCTGTGTGCATACAGTATGTTTTCTTACGATATATTTCTGGGAGTCACATGGTTCCTATTTTTTAGGTCTTTTATTCCATTACCAGATTGCCTCCAGATAGTTTGTAACAGTCTGCCATTCCCCGCAGCAGTGCAGAGAACAGATTTTTGATAGGCAGAAATAGGAGATTGAGGTGCCAGGGGAGTAGCCCCTACACAGAAGAGGTGCCCTTTTCACACTAATGTTAAAGTTTGAGGGCCCCCTCTGAATGATGGCCTGAACTCCCAGAGCGTCATTCCCCAGGGCACAAGCAGTCAGTCTTGGGCCAAATAGCTAGTGCCCCACTGCCATGGTTAGGGTGGGCTGGATCGCTTTTACCCCGTGGTTGGGGACGGGGACTCAGATGACTGGCAGCCAAGGTAGACAGCTGACAGCTGCCCCGGGTGTACAGAACCTTACTGTTGACAGATAGGGGAACAGAAAGGGAGTACTTTTGCTTAGGCCCTCCTTCCCCTGGGAGCTGCAGTCTGCGGGAGTGGGGGAGAGTGGGGTGGGCAGGTAATACAGACCTAATTAGAAATTGCCTTCCTTCATGAATATTAGAGCTTGACAAAGACTTTGAGGGTATCTGGTACGGTAGATTTTGACTCCTTGGAAGTCAAGGAACCCATTTCAAATCCAGTCCCACATGGAACCTCAATGTACTAAAGAGATTAATTTTATAAATTCAGACTTGTAATATAACTTATAAGTATCACAACATTGACTTATGATAAAGACAAGAGAACAGTGAAGCTGATTTCATGAGCACTGACTGAGTTTTGAGTTGGGTTCAGAGTGGCAGTCTCCATCATCTGCCAGTTTTACTGCCCTGTTTACTTCTGAATTTAGCTTTGGTTGCAGTATGTAAAAATCTGATTCGTGTGGATAAATAATTGCAGGTAGTTTACTACTAACTTATAGTTTCTGGATACTCGTCAATTAATTAAATTGACCCAGAAGCCTGAAAGAAGAATAGAGGGAACATTTATCACAAGGTAGAATCACAGTATTTTACAAATGCTTTCATTCTCTATGACACAGAGCAGGACAGATCCTAGTGCAACCTGTTAGGGATTCATTTGTTACGGCATAACTGACTGTTCCCTTGTGATTAGAGTATGGTCCCAGAAGATGTGCCTGAGATTTGCCTGGCAATTAATTGAGCATGCTGCAAGTGTGCTTAGTAGTATACTTGCTTGAGCAATTTTAAGAGGGCAAACAAGTATAGGCCTGAATTTTAAAAAGAGTTCCAGCTTCCTTCAGAATCAATGACATATTTATAAACTGTTCAAATATAAGCTCGGAATTGATGAAAAAATATTCTGAGGTCTGCAGAAAGAGAATATGAATTCATTGGTAATCTTCAGTGGGTTAAAATTTGCTATAAAATTTGAATTTGTGGGGGTTTATTATAATTTCAAAAATTGTTCAAATATATCTTAAAAATGAAATCTGAATACATTTTTTTCCTCAGTATATATAGCACACAGAACCTTTTGGTTCCTTAGAACAGAACTTGAAAATCCTTATCTGTTACATATTACAGCTTCACTTATTCTACAAATGATGAAATTGAGTCCTTCCTAGAGAGAGGAGGTGACTCTCCAAAAGTCACTCTGCAAGTTACTGGAAAGCTGAGAAGAGGGATTGCTTGGGTCTCTTTATGCTTCTTTCTCTGTGCTGTTTTATCTGCCTAACAGTTGGGACTCCCTGAGGGGTCAGAAACAGGGAGATATAAGTGGCCGCCTCCTTCAGTTTTGTGTGCATGTGTGTAGGCACATGAATGCATTCCTGTGCACTGACTCACACCAGATACCATGAGAGGTGGTAGCTTCAGGTACGAGGGTGAAGTGTATGAAGTTTGGGGTCCACAGACTGAGCTTGCCTTTCCTGGCCGTAGTCCTTGTTCTGACTCTTTCTCACCACCTTTTGCTGCATGAAAATGGAATGTTTTCAGAACTCTACTTTCAGGCATCTCTGCTCTGACAAGTGAGAGTAGCTAATCTGATAAACTAGTCTGAGTTAAAGGTGGGAGTGAGCTGACTGGCTCCTCCTCCCTGTTTTTGTATTATCATAAGCATCTCATGGAATAGAATGCTTTTTCCCCCAAGTGGCTGTTCTAGGGACGCGGGAGGGTGGGCAGATGTTCTTGATAGTCAGTGTCTTTCGTGCCCTTAAAATCCCATGATACAGAGACCCAACCTTGAGAAATAAGACTTCCCCTCCTCTGGGCTGCTACTGATCTCTATGTTGCATTTGTGAGAATGAGAAAACAGTGCCTTGTCTGGGTGGGGCAGTCCTGTGCTGGGGAGTGTGGCCTGGCTAGTAGAAGGCAGGCAGGATTTCAACCATCACTCCCTCACCTCAGCTGGGTGCTCTTGGCAGTGCACAACCTGCCCAGCCATATACTCTAATCCTGATTCTGCCTATTATCTTCCAGCCAAATACAGTGACTTTGTTTTGCACTGTACAGAGGACATACAGATTTGCTCATTGTGGGTGCTTAATAGATGTTTGGTTGACTGATAAATCAGAGTTGACCAGATACAGAAAATGGTACTTTGCAGGGTGATACCTGTCCTCATAGCAGCAATGCCCATCCACACATTAACTTAAGAATTCTATAGTTCACTCATTTATTAATTCACCAGATATTTCTTGAGCACTTACTGTGTAGAAGAAGGCAGGGTTGCAACAAATGTTTATTTAGCATTGATTATATGCCAGGCCCTGGGCTGGGTGCATAAGATACAGTGATGAGAAAGACAGAGGTGGTTCTTTCTCTCATCTTCCTGTGAAGGAGGTGGACCCCAAACAAATACACAGACCAATAAGTAATGGAATTCTAGGTTGTGATAAGTACTCTAAGGAAAATAAACAAGGGTGTGGTAAGGTGCAAATAGGAGTTGTGAGTAAGGGGAGAGAGCACTAGAGACCAGGCCTGGATGACAAGGATCTTCTTGAATAAGGTTGTCAGGGAATGTCCTTCTGAGACAAGCACACAATCAGACCCAGAGAATGGTAAGGAGCTGGTGGCAAAGAGCAGTCAAGGCAGCTTGGACAAAGGTGGGAAATACTTTGATTTATTTGAAGACCTCAAAATATGAACTTGGAGCATAATGTGAGACAAGGTCGGAGGCAGCACTGAGAGTAACAATAGCAAACACTTCTTTAGTCCGTACCATGTGCCAGGCACTGTGCTGAGTGCCTCCCCATATATTAGCTCTGTTAATGCTGATAACAGTCCTATGAAGTATATATTATTATCCTCATTTTACAGATGAGGAAACTGAGGCACAGAGGGCTAAATAACTTACCCAGGATTTCGCAGCTGGTAAATGGTAAGAGCAGGTATTCAAACACGAGCAGTCTGATTCTAGACTGTGCTCGGATTCACGATGTTATAGTGTCGATGGAGGCTGGATCATGTCAGGCCTCAGTTTCTTCATCAGTGAAATGGAACTAATACGGGAGATAATGTGTATAGAGTGGCCTATCAGGAGGTATTCATTAAGTGGACCTTATATCTAGTGGTGGTGGTGGTGTGGTGATAGTGGTAGTTAGTATTGTGAGAGGATACAGGAGTAAATAAGGGACTAAAGCTCTAGGGAAGGGACATGCATATTGATTACTGTGATGCAAGGAGGAGTGGGGTAAGGGCCCTGAAGAAAGTGCTATGAAGGGGACTTCCCTGGTGGCGCAGTGGTTGAGAGTCCACTTGCCAATGCAGGGGACACGGGTTTGATCCCTGGTCCAGGGAAATCCCACGTGCCGCGGAGCAACTAAGCCTGTGCGCCACAACTACTGAGCCTGCGCCCTAGAGCCCACGAGCCACAACTACTGAAGCCTGCATGCCTAGAGCCCGTGCTCCACAGCAAGAGAAGCCACAACAATGAGAAGCCCGTGCACCACAACGAAGAGTAGCCCCCGTTCGCTGCAACTAGAGAAAGCCTGTGAGCAGCAACGAAGACCCAACACAACCAAAAATAAATAAATAAATTTATTTAAAAAAGAAAAAGTTCTATGAAGGCTCTGAAGTGGGGTCAGTCCCTTCCAGCTGGAGAATGAGGAGAGGCTTGGGGGTGGGGGAAGAGGACCTTACTGTAGACCTTGAAAGATGGGCAGGACTGAAATATACAGAGCAGGTAAGAGAGACATTTCCTCTAAGCCACTGGGTGAGCAAAGATCTATCTAGTATTTGCCCAGAGGCTGAAAGTCAGGGTGTGGGGCAGCACGCTGGCCATTCCAAGGAGAGAAGCAGGAACCAGGTGTAGGCAGAGTGATGATGGGTTGGACTCGTTCTAGTCAGCTGAAGCTCTGGGTCTTTAATGCATCAGCGAATGTGGAGGCCTGGTGTCCGAAGCTTGGCTTAAAGCTAATTTGGGACTACTCCAAATTGGAGTAGCCCAGAAGTCTCAGATTGGCTTCTGGCTGAGTCAGTAAGAGAGGAGGTTTTCGTTTTGGCTTTTATTTAGCATGCTGTCTCGCTGTCCACCTAGATATGGACCTCCTGTGTCCACACAGATAAGTGCCACTCTAGTAGGAAGCTTTATTACCTGACTCTTCCAGACAGGTTGTTTTATAGGTGGTTGCAGACAAGTAACTAGCACAGACTTTGGAGCCAGGTAGAGCTGGACTGGAATTCAGGTTCTCTTACCAGCTTTTGACGTTGGGCCTTGTGTTTGGGCCTCAGTTAGCTTCCTGTGAAGTAGAGGTTTATAGCACCTCATATTGTTGTGTAAGGGTCAAATAAGCATTTAGCACTACATGCCTAAAGCACACAGTAAGTGTTCAGATGATCGTAGTGGAAGTTACTAGATTGCGTGGTGTGGAAGGCTCTCAGTACCCACAGGAAGTCTGTTTGAGCCTACTAATTGCCTTCTCTCATATTTCTGAGGTTAGGAAGCCTAAACAGTTGGCAGGACTCATTGGAGCCATGTTGAGATGGATTTTAAAGCCATTCCCACACTCGGGATGTCATGTCGTTATGTGTATTTGCTGTCCTAGCGTTAGACTGTCATTATGGGGCAGGAACAATAGCATCCTTTAAAGCATTTTCCATTGTGAGTGGAATGTCAGCAGTTTACATTCCAGTCCAGTAGATGCCATCTTGCTATTGACTGAAAATATTGACTGTTTTTCTGCTATCTAAGAAGGAATAGAGAAGTCTTAGAAGAACTATCACTCAGTTCCTCAGACTTACTGAGCACTACTTAGGAGCTAAGCATAATTTTAAGCTCAGTACACGAAACACAAAGACAGTAAGACTCCACTTGGCCTCACAGCAGCACACACCTGGCTCAGTGATTTCTGTGGAGCTTTGCAGGTTGATGGTGGGGTGCGCACCTTTGGCACCTAAAGGGCGTGGCCAGGAATACTAAGAATCCTATCATGTCCATAGGGACAATACTATGCAAAAAAGAATTTTTCTGTAGCTTACACGACTTTCAAACCTCTATCCAGATATTCTTGAAGGGGAAAAGAACCTGTTTATAACTTTATGAGCCTAGAACCTGATTTCATTTTACATAGAGTACCTTATGCATCATTTTGGTATACCCTGAGTTTTCTAGGAATGCAACTACTATATAAATTGATATACTACACTATATAAATAGTATACTATTTTATTTTGTTTGGTACTTCATCAGCAGCTCTTCACCATTTTTAAAAATCATGTAACCAATATCGCTGTGCTTGTATTTGTGTCGCCAAGAACACTCCAGTGTCTGTCTGCATTTGTAGTTATTATATTCATGGTTCTTCTACTGCTGCAAGTATTAGACTACTTCATTATATCTGCTAGTGTACTTATGACAGAGCAATTACATATTGAAATACAGATTCTTATAAATTTCTTTAAATCCTCCTTCATGTGTAATTTGGATATTATATTGATTACTTTGAAATTTTGCATGTAAATAGTTTATATATTTTTTGATTTTCATTTCAGGGTAGTAAAGGGAACAATATAAAATATATGTTTAAAAAAGGGGGAGGGGAATGTTGAGCATCATTAGTCTAGTGCACTGGTTTCATATCAATCAGACCTGGCAAAGTGCAGAGAAGTTTGTAGGGAGGGTTTAAACTCTGCTTTAAGTCATGGTATGTGTAGCCTTGATTCTTCTTCTTCCTTTTTTTTTTTTTTTTTTTTTTTCATTTTTTTGCAGTACACGGGCCTCTCACCGCTGTGGCCTCTCCCATTGCGGAGCAAAGGCTCCGGATGCGCAGGCTCAGCGGCCATGGCTCACGGGCCCAGCCGCTCCGTGGCATGTGGGATCCTCCCGGACCGGAGCACGAACCCGTGTCCCCTGCATCGGCAGGTGGACTCTCAACCGCTGCGCTACCAGGGAAGCCCCTTCTTCTTCCTTTTTATTTCTTTTTTTTCTGTGTTGCGTGGCTTGCAGGACTCAGTTCCCTGACCAGGGATTGAACTTGGACCACGGCAGTGAAAGTCCGGAATCCTAACAACTAGGCCACAAGGGAACTCCTGTGGAGCCTTGATTCTAAACTCATTTGAATAAAGAGTTGTTTTTAGCTGACGGTTTGAAGTTCTAGAAAATGGGTGTATCTGAATGGATGTGAAGTGGTTGTAGTGGTTTAGTCCACAGTACCCTGCACCTGAGAATCTCAGCCCGAGGGACTCTAATTCTTGTCATATTCACCAGCCAGCCAATGGGAGTGGCCCGCTGTGATGTGAACCAAAGCAGTTTCAGAGCAGAGCGTTGTCAGCATGTTCTTTTAAAATGTTAAAGTTATCTGTTACTGTTCAAGGGTGAGTTTTGCATTTTCAAGCTTCCGCAATTCTAATTAAACGGTGTTGTGTAATTGCTTATGGTCTTTGTAGTTTATAATCAGCCAGGGTAATGAAGGGGTAATGAGAGTGGAAGTTAGAAAAGCAGAACTCTTCCCCTAAGGCCTTAAACAAATAGGTGTTAAGACCAGCTGAGTAGTGATCCTGGAAACATAATAAAATATTTAATAAAGTGCTAATTATATTAGGTGTCAGTCATTGGAGGCTGGAGTTGATGGAAATAGCTGGTGGAGGAGGAGGTTAGGTTGGGGTGGACCTCAAAGGGAGGAGAGTAGAATATAAAAAAGCTGTTAAGTATTTCTTACCCCGAAATTCCATGCTGCTGTTACCCAAGCAGTCACCTTGGCTTGTAGTTTGAATTTACATTCATAGTAATTAATAGATACCTTTAATTTACTACCTTATGTATGATTTCCTCTGTGCCTGGTCCTTGGTAACAGTTAGATGAAAGGGAATTGGTTATTACAGATGCAGAAACTTGAGCTTAGAAACTCAAGTGCCCAGGGCCACACAGCTCAGAAGTGGCAGGGCCAAGATTTGAGAGATGCCAAAACCATTCTTTAATGCCTTTCCATATCTTCATTCTGGAGATGGTGATCATGATTAAATTGTCTGCTCATCATTTTTTTCTACCCAGATTATAAAGCAGATCTCTGTTGGCCCAAGACTTGGAGATTTGTTTCAACTTTTTGACATGTAATCTATGATTGTATTTAAATGAGGTATGGTTAGAAGATTCCAGCCCAGTTAGTAATTTAGCAACTTAAAGCATTTGACAAGCATGGTTAACCAAAAACCTAAATCATACTAAATGTTTGAAGTAGTGAAGGGTAGGGGAGATTTTTATATTGTTACTAGTCTGCTTTAAAAAATGTGTTTGTAAACTGAGAAGCCTAGGTGAGTGTATTTTTACTACTGATGTTAGTCTGGCTTTGGAAATTCCCTCATTGTGACTTATTGTAAGCTTGGCTCATAAACTGACAGGGGATTCCAGCCCTTATTGTATAATTAAAGGTGAGGATACAAAGTGAATTTGCATGCCCACAACTATTGTGAAGTTAGTTGTAGCTGCCAATGAAACTGTCAGGTCAATGAAAAAATCTTGTTTTTAAAATAGGGTGGTCTGGCTAGCTGTTCTCAAGTAGCTAACTGGGGAGGACATTTAATAGTTTTTTTTTTTCTTCTTAAAAATAGTTAAATAAGGAACTCAACAACACCTTTGGATGCTGAGGGAATTTTTGTCACTGAAGGGACTACTGAAATCTATATTTCTTAGGAAGGCTTACCAAATGTCTAAACATTTACGTGTAGAGAGAGGGTTGCAGGTCCCAGGCTGCACCATGTTATCTATGCAACTCTGTGATTTGAGGCCAGTTTCTTAGTCTCTCTTTTGACTCCATTAACTCCAGCTGTGTGGTAACTAGCAATTTCTGTTCTGAGGGCACATGTCAACAATTGTCTCCTTTAGTTGGGAATGGAATCTGGGGTCAAGCCCAAAAATGTAGGCTGTTTCAGTTTCCATCCTAGTGGCCCTTCTCCCCACCCCTGGGATTTCTATCCTGCCCTTCTCTTCCCCTGCCTGTCCAGGCTTCTGAGGTTCCCCTGACCACTTTGTGAGGGACAAGAAGGAAAGGTGAGGGGGGCAGACTGGATTGGATTTAGCCATAGAACTGTCACTGGGCCTGGTTCTGATTTTGGCTCCATCACTTCTTGTTCTTTTTGGAAATAGAAGGATCCACTCATTAGCGCTGTTGGGGATAGGGACAAGTGACAAGTAATAGCTTTTATTATATTCTGGCTTTCTTTAGCCGACACTTTCACAGGTGGAAGTGATAACTCCAGCAATCCACAGTACAAAGGAGATACATAAAAAGGGAGAAGGAAGTTTAAGAATCATTTTTCTCATCTACATTGTTTACAAAAGATTGAACTACTCCCATAAGTAAAATCACAAGAGTTTCCAAGAGATTTTATTTTATTTGCTTGTTTTCTTATCCCCAGATCACACAGTAGTTTGGTGAGAAGAGCCCAGGTTTGCAGGCGCTAGCTTTACCACTTGCTAGCTGGGTACCCTTGGGCAAGTCACTTAAATTTTCTGAACCCTTGTTTCTTCATCTGTGAAATGGATACAGTGGTGTCTGCCTTAAGGACTCTAGTGGATCACTGGGAATCAGCTAAGTTAACAGATTTGAAAGTGCTTTGTAAACTTCAAAGCACTTTGAAACCAGAAGTGATATATAAGCCAGAAGGATAATGGTTATGGTTTCAGGTATCAGAAGTCTAGGTGGCTGTACATGGACAGGTGAGAAAATTATGGTGAGTTATGGTTTTCTCTTTGGGCAACTGACTGGATGTTCTACATTCTAAAGCCCAGAAATCCTCACTGGGTTTTTTTTTCCTAGTGCTGCTGTTCTGGGTTTTGGAGTGTGGCCAGAAACACATGCTACACTTATAAAGGGCTTTGGCACTCTGTAATGTGGGATTACTGGCACTGGAAGACGAAATGATAAAGGAACATCTCATTATATTCACTATATATATTAGATGTGTGAGTTATGCACATTTATGAGTTACTTTAAAAAATGGAATCATTATAGAAATGAGCATGGGTTCAGCTTATTTTTTTCAGCTTTAGCAGTTTTCAGATTAAAAGTCACTGCATTTAACTGTCTTTAAAGCATAGCATTTATAAAAGGCTTTTAGAACTTAAACCCCGTGTGAAAGCACCTGAATTTGAAACTCTGTCTTTTAATTTTCCTACCAGTAGGATATTAGAGGCAGTTTTGCATTGGATGTGTCCCCGCGTACTGCTCTGACTCTTACTCAGTGAATCAGAAAGCAGAAACATATGCCTGCAACCCTGTTGACCTTCAGGGAGCCTCTTGGTCACTTATTCTGTCCATTTGTTTTACAGTGGGGAAAACTGATGTTAGGAGCTAGATTATGGCAGAGGCAGGATTAGAACTCACCCAGTCTGTGTCACAGTGACGACAGGGAGATAGACTCCACCAAGATTTGGTCACTGTGTTGGCTAAGAGGGCCCCCTCCTTCACCACTAGTTCATTCCATTTAAAATCACAGTTCATTTAGTTTAAGCCATTGTCCTCTGGTTTAGTCCTTTTCAGACTTGGAAATAAATTTCAAGAATTATGCTTTTATGCTTAAAAGGATATGCTTAAAAATTGTGCTTGATTTTATTTAACTAGTTATGATCACAATGAGTTTTACTTTCTATATGGGGCTACTTTTTATTAATCAGTTTAGTCAAAATTTGTCACTCTTCTTAGAACTTACATCTTTTGATTTAATTTACTGTTTATCAACAAACATTTGGGTTCTTAATCTGTGCCAGGCCCTGTGCTAGGTAGGTGCTGGGAATAGGAAGGCATTCAGTGATGGAAGGACCTTGTATAAGAACTTGACTTCTCTTGAGAGAATCTAGAGTGCCACTCAGGCCCCATCCCACCCCATTTGTGTGTTTTTTTTTTTTTTAAACATCTTTATTGGAGTGTAATTGCTTTACATTGTTGTGTTAGTTTCTGCTGTATATAAAGTGAATATTTGTGTTTTATAGTAGATAATGGACAGCCAAAAGAAGGAAACAGTCATTAGGAAAAATAATGATTTTTTGAAAAAAAAAGAGTCTGTTCTCACCTAGCTAAGGAGACATAATTACCAGTAAATAGCGACACAAACTGGTAAATAAAAGTCAAGGGGATTACTGTATAGTCAAGGCTTCAGAACGTTGCTACCACTTGAGATGATCTTTAGAGAAGCACAGGATTCAAATAACTGGAGAGGATATAAGGTAATTGGTAATTAATGAATATCTAATAAGAACCTCATTGTATTAGAGGCTTTAAATATATTAGCTCATTTAATCTTTTTGGGAGGGAACTTTTTAAATTGAAAAATGTATCAAACATGTGGAAGAGTACATAATGTGTGTAGTTAGAGAAAAATACCCATGTAGTCACCATTCAGCTTGAGAACTAGAGCATTACCAGTATTTTAGAAGTCGCCTGGTGCCCCTCCCCATTGCACTTTCCTCAGAGCTAACAACCATCCTGACTTTTGTATTAATCATTCCCTTCTTTCCAATGTAGATGTCCCTAAAGCAACCACAAACCTAGGTATATAAGGAAAGGGCAGTGTTGCCATCACTCTTCTCAGGAGAAAGGGCTTCATGGCCCTAATTTGAATTCAGCACTCCTGGATCTGAACAGAAGCTCTGGGTCAAGTCTGGATTTGGAGTTGAGAGGCTGTAGGACCCTTTTGGTAAAGTCAGTGGAAAAGGTCATGAGAAAGTTGTGGGAAATGGACTGCTCACAGTTGGGGTTGTGTGGGAGACTGCAGTGGGTCCACCTTTTGGGAGCCTGAAATAGTATAATCAAGGGGAAGTGGCTGGTCTGTATTGTAGTTTTGCTTCTCAGCTCACTCTGGCTTATGTTTAGCCCTCAGGTGTAGACCAAAGCAGAATGTGAACTTTGTGGGGTGAAATGGTCTTTTACTGATTGAGGCATCAGGATATGGGATGAAGAACAAGAAGGAACTTTATCAGTGTATGATTAAAAAAGGCCAAATTCAGTTAGGAATCTGGCATTCTGCCCCTTGATGCAGTCTGTGGGGATCTTGTTGATGACAGCCCTAAATATCTCTACTAGCTTCTTGAGGGTGCATAGCAGGTAAATTTTTTGAGATCTTGAATGTCTAAATATGCCTTTATTCCTTCTTCATGCGTTATTCATAATTTGGCTGGTTGTAGACTTCTAGGTTAGAAATTGTTTCCCTTCAGAATTTTGAAGGCACTGGCTGATTGTCTCCTTGCTTCATGCAACTGTTAGAAAGCCTCTCAGTTCTGGAAGAAAGGAAGAAAGCCAGCCAGCCTGAAACATTCTCAATTCTTGATCTTTTGAAGGTGGCTTCTTTTATTCTCTTTTGGAAGCTTTACAGACTTTTATTTCCATTGGTCCCAGTAATACCCAGAGCAGGTCTTTTTATCCTTTCTATTTTGGGGCCTTTCCAATCTGGCAACTGGTCACCTTCAGTTCTGGAAAATCTTTCTTAAATGATTTTGCTGATGATTTTTTTCTCTCCATCTTCTCTTTCTTTTCTGTAGGTACGTCTTTTACTCCGAAGTGTGACTTTCTGATCTTAATTTCTTAGTTTTCTCTCTTATTTTCAAACTCTTCTTTGCTGAGCTATTTCCCAAACTTTATCCTCAAACCCTTCTATTGAAACTTTTAAAATAAAGGTATAATTTGCATACGGTGAAGTGCACTAATCTTCTTTATTTCACTTAGATTTTACAGTTGCATACACTCATGCAAACACCACCCAAAGCAAAATATAGGACACTTCTGTCAACCTAGAAAGTTCCATACAGCCCTTCTCCAGTCCTGTTTCATTTCTTTTACCATCTTTTTAATATTCAAGAGCTCCTTCCTCTCTGAAATGTTACTTAAAAAATGTCTTAGTCTTGCTTCATAGATAAAACATATTCTTTTATCTCTCCGAAGACAAAGTTTTTTTTTCTGTGTGTAAATTAACTTTGTTTATGCTGAGTTGTCTCTGTGTTAGAGGCTCTCCTCAGACATTTGTTTACCTTGGCCGTTCATGATTAAACACGAGGGGAAAGCTGAACATGTGCATGGGGCTTGTGAACTTTGAACTTCACTGAAGGTTGACTTGAATGGGCCTTTAATTGGGGAACCCCCAATGTCAGTATCTTTAGGTTTGTTCTCATTCCTCGGAAAAGAATATTTCAGTCTCTTGCCTGAAGGGTCAAGGGACTGGCTGTCAGCATTTCTGGAGCCACGTGGGTAAGAGGGTGGAGGTTGCAGCATCCAAGCCCTCAGCATTCTGTGTGCGTGTGTGTGCAGACACAGTCGCGCTGTGTGCCATAATGTCTCCATTGCCTGGCATCTCCAGTCCCAGGATCCCATGTTTTATCCTTTCCAGAATATAAGCCTCTAGGCCTGTACTGCCCTAAAATGCAATAGCCACTAGCTACATGTAGCCATTTAAATTAAATTAATAAACATTAAATAAAATTAAGACATCAATTCCTCATTTGCCCTAGTCACATTTTAAGCTCTCAGTAGCTTCATGTGACTGACTAGTGGCTACAATGCCAGGCAGAGCAGATAGAGAATATTTCCATTATTATGGAAAATTTTAATTGGACAGTACTAGTCTAGACTTTTGCCAGGGTGGAGGAGTGGGCAAAGGAATTCTGTTCCTCAAACACCTCTCCCCAGTCCTCCTCTTTTACCCCAGTTTCGGGGTGCTTGCAACTCCTGTAACATTTGAACCTTCTGGGGTATACATTTATTTCGTTTTCAGCTTTTGCCACTGTCAGCTTGGGATTCAGTTTTCTTGGGTCATCAAAGTCATTTTTCTATACATCTATCTAATTGCCAGTTTCCAAAAGTTAGTTGCAGTTTTCTCTTCGCCTGTTTCCCCCCCACCCCATTTTGTAGTTTCAGTCTTAAAACAAAAATGCCTTACTGTATTTATTATTTTATACACATACACACATAGATAATTTAGTGGGGTTTCAAGAGGGAATGAAATTGGACATCTGTGTTCAATCTGGTGTTTTAACCAGGAATCCAGATTCATTTACTCTGCACAGTTCTATGAGATATAAGGTATAAGTGTGGCTATTTTCCTTTTACAGTGAAGAGAGGCAAGTAAAATAATTGACTTAAGATCACGTAGCCAGTAGTTGGGATTTGAACTTGGGTCAGGCTTAAAAATATGATGTCTTTTTCGTTGAATAGTATTATGCTTCACCTTGTACCCAGGAAAAACTCCCCCATCACACATACCTCAAGTTGCAATACTTTAATTATAGTTATGTTTTAAATTAGCCCACATATTTCTCAGTTATCCTTAAACACACATAAGAGGTCAACCTTGAATAATTGTCTCAGAAAGGTTTTTTCTTCCCAGCTGTTTATTTCTTTGTTCCAGGACTTCATGACTTCTGAACTTTGTGTTAGCATTCCCTTCAGCAGTTCTTGAAGGGTTTAGAGTCAAAAACTTTCTGTTGTTTCAGCCTTTTATTCAAACTATCTATGGTCATTCTCTCTTATGAAAATTGTCCCTGTATCTTTCTCTTCAGTTGGACCCCACTTTCTATAAAGCAGCAAGTAATTCTGTTTATCTTTGAACCCCTAGTGCCCAGCCCCTTGTCTGGGGTAGGGATTCATAGCTGTTTGTCATGCTTCAGTTGGATATCATTTCTTCTCTGATCCATTGCATTGCTTCCTCGCTGCTGGTTTCTCTGCCTTATATCTCCTGCTGCCCAAGGTGACCAATACAAATTGGTCCTTCTCAAATGCAGTCTTCATTGGCTTCCTCTAACCTTCGCTCTAAACTCCTGACTCCTCAGCCTGGCCACCCACTGCTGCAGGTACTGCACAATCCTGCATTTTATGGAAGGGTCTCTGCATGCTTTTGAATCTGTGCCCTTTACACATACTTTTATTTCTGTGTAAAATGTGCTGTCTTCATTCTCACCTGTTTCTCCCATTTAATATCCACTATTTTTCACAAATCGCAGCCCCGGGATACTCTTCCCTGTGAAACCTTGCCTGATCCACCCTTATATAGAGTTAGAGGAGTCTGCTTTCTGCTCCCACAGCACTGCATTTCAGTATTCATCCATCCATCTGTCCATCTATCCATCCACCCATCCATCCAAATGGGATCCTACCATACATGTTATTCTGCAGTTGGCTTTTTCAACTCAGTGAGTCCATGGTAATTGATTTTTCCTTTGTTGTCTCTGAATTCTGTCATTCATAGTGTACCATAAATTCCACTTATTTCTATTTTTCCAGCATAATTATGAAAGCACCCCACTTTCAGTTTTTAGTCTCCCAGTTTGGACAATAAACTATATGGCCACCCACCAATCAAACACATTCAGGTGGAGGCCCATTTTTCTTTATCCAGTGGAGCAGCTAAAAAGGAAGAAATACTTGGGTATGAGATAGCATTTGAAACAGTGAATTCTGTTTGTCTCCAGCCACGCAGAGAGGAAAGTCCCAAATTGCACATTGTAAGAGTCACCTTTGATGTACCTTCAAAGTCTAAATGTTTCATTTTCCAGAAGGATTGCTGATTTTTTCTAGAAGTACTTTTATAAGGAGTTTATAATTCAGAAATGCACTTTTGCTTCCCTTTCCTGATGCTAACGTTTAGATTTCAGTTTCAGTCTAATAGAATATCTAAGAGCTTCTTTGATTCTTTTTCCATCGAGACTTCATTGGGGTCCTGGGCTGTAGTGTGCAGCTTGAAGACAAAGGGGTCTCAGAATAGCTTCAGGTTGGTTGGTGGGTGTACTGAGAAGAGCTTACCTCTTCTGTAATGAGAAATGGAGATGAGAATAGTTCCCTCTTCACGGTTAAGGTGGAGATTGAGGTCATGCTAGCAAAGCGATTAGCACAGCCAGAGGCACGGTCGTAAGTGCTTAGCAAAGAGCAGCTTTTATCTTTGGATGTAGGCTCCTTCAGAAGATGTTTATGAGGGTGGTGGGGGAAGAGTGAATACGATCTGCCGCATGGCTTTCTCTTTGCAATGTGCAGGTCCTCAGCCGCCTGTCATCGCTGCATTGCAGAATGGAAAGAAAGAAAATTAATAGAAAAAAATGATATGGGTTGTAGAGGAGAGACTAGAATGATGTAACAGGTTGATGGGGGTGTCTAGTGTTACCTGCATCTACCTTGGAAGTCTTTGGTTGGCCAAATTTGGATTGGGATTAGAAGGACTGGGCCTCAGAATCACCTGAAGAATTAAAAAAATATTCTTCTCTGAGTTCCTGATTCAGGAACTCAAAGGTCTGGGGGTATTGTGTGGAATAGTATATTTTTTCAAAGCTCCCAGGTGATTCTGATGTACAGCTGGGTTTGAGAATTACTAGATTAAGTGACTATTACCCAGTAATTCTACAAAACATTTTCTAATAATTTGCTGCTTGTTGTAGGGCAGGTGATGGCGTAGTAATTCTCATTTTAGGGTCAGAAAACAGAGACAGATTACTGTTAATGTATTAAAATGGAGAGCCTGAAATTAACTGAGTTAAACTGAAGTAAATTTTATGAGAGTTTTGAATTTAAGCCTGTCATGCATCTATGATGTTTTTATCCAGGATCCTTGCCTATATTTGGGTTATTGGAAATGAAGAAACAAAACTGAAGTCAGGAACAAGAAAAAAATCCTGTTATAAGTGTAAAATACTCGACACATTATAAACCGAGGTTTGCATTTAAAACATAAAGGAAGATATTTTCTCCCTATATCTGAAAATATCTTCAACTTTTGTCACTGTTATTGACAAGAGAAGAACTTAGGTCCACATCAGTAATATTTGTCTGATTCGGGTCATGGCTTAGATATGTAGTGGAAGGTTATTGGGTTAGGAGTTGATAGACCTGGGTTGTGTCTCTGCTGTGATATTCCTCTTTGTAAACTTGAGTTACTTAACTAATCTCTTTGGCCTGTGCTTTCTTTATCTGTAAAATGGGGCAATATTATTGGCCTTCTCTATCCTACATGATGTTGGGGGTATAATGAAGTAGTATATTTGATAGGGATGTAAAGTCACGATGAGCTCACAGAATGACCATATATTCCTGTTTGACTGGGAGGGCCCTGGTCTACATCTGTGGTTGGGTGTAATTATTAGTAGCACTCTCTTTAACTCTCAGGGGTACCAGTTTGGGTGATAAATTATTTGGTCACCCTGTATTCAGGGTGACCCGTCTATTGTTTACTTTTAATCTGCCACAGTAGGAAGGTTTTCTGGCCTTATTCTTGCAACCCCAAATCCCTACAAATCCCAAATAATTTAGCATTTCTTAGATGCTTTCTGGTAATTTTCTTCAGTTTTATGTCAATCTCATCTCTCTAACTAGATCAGTCGTTAAGAATGTTTTTTTGTTTCTCCATTCCTGAATAATTTTCTAGAATTGTCATGGTTTTAGCATTTTATACACTTCAATTGCCCATTTTGACTGATGTGTCCTAAGGAAGTACATTTTTTTTAACATCTTTATTGGAGTATAATTGCTTTACAATGGTGTGTTAGTTTCTGCTTTATAACAAAGTGAATCAGTTATACATATACATATGTTCCCATGCCTCTTCCCTCTTGCATCTCCCTGCCTCCCACCCTCCCTATCCCACCCCTCTAGGTGGTCACAAAGCACTGAGCTGATCTCCCTGTGCTGTGCGGCTGCTTCCCACTAGCTATCTATTTTACGTTTGGTAGTGTATGTGGAAGTACATTTTAAGTGCCAAGGAGAAGACAGGAATCATAGAGGGGAAGTGGCTTTGTGGAAAAATACTAAAAAGAAAAGAGAGAAATTTCAGTTTTTAGGCTGGTGGCCTGACTTAATTTTTTGGAATATAAATGACCTATGTTGATATTCCCAAGTGCAGCATAAATCTCTGAGTAACTGGGAGAACTACAGAAGCTTCAGGAGATCAAATTTCAAATGCTACATCCCACCGCATGAGAAATTTGTTTTAGAAATAAGGCCAGATTCGTTCCTTTTTTTTTTTTTTTTTTTTTTTTTTACGGTGTGCGGGCCTCTCACTGTTGTGGCCTCTCCCGTTGCGGAGCACAGGCTCCAGACGCGCAGGCTCAGCAGCCATGGCACACGGGCCAAGCCGCTCTGCGGCATGTGGGGCACGAACCCTTGTCCCCTGCATCCCGGACTGGGGCACGAACCCTTGTCCCCTGCATTGGCAGGCGGACTCAACCACTGCGCCACCAGGGAAGCCCTCATTCCTTTTTATGGCTGAGTAATATTCCATTGTGTATATGTGCTACATCTTCTTTATCCATTCATCTGTTGATAGACACTTAGGTTGCTTCCATGTCCTGGCTATTGTAAAAAGAGCTGCAATGAACATTTTGGTACATGACTCTTTTTGAATTATGGTTTTCTCAGGGTATATGTCCAGTAGTGGGATTGCTGGGTTGTATGGTAGTTCTATTTTTAGTTTTTTAAGGAACCTCCATATTGTTCTCCATAGTGGCTGTATCAATTTACATTCCCACCAACAGTGCAAGAGTGTTCCCTTTTCTCCACACCCTCTCCAGCATTTATTGTTTGTAGATTTTTTGATGATGGCCATTCTGACCGGTGTGAGATGATATCTGAGTTATTTGTAGTGAGGTGGATGGACCTAGAGATTGTCATACAGAGTGAAGTAAGTCAGAAAGAGAAAAACAAATACCGTATGCTAAGACATATATATGGAATCAAAAAAAAAAAAGATCAGAAGAACCTAGGAGCAAGATGGGAATAAAGATGCAGACCTACTAGAGAATAGACTTGAGGTTACAGGGAGGGGGAAGGGTAAGCTGGAACAAAGTGAGACAGTGGCATGGACATATATACACTACCAAACATAGATGTTAAAAAATAAATAAGGTCAGAAAAAAATTCCATTTCTTAAAGAACAGGTGAATTTTCTTTGTTCCTTTTGACAATGAAAGTAATGTATTTGGTCATATTTCCCTTGTCTTTTTGACACCTAGGAAACTCAGAGTTTGTGGCTCATCTGTTTAGAAAGCTGTAGCTTGCAAATAATTTTCCCCTTGTTTTAACTTTTTGTCCTGTGTTATAATTTCCTTGGTCCTGGATTCTTGTTTTATTTTTAATATATTTCTGTTTTATTAAATATATTCTTATAAACTGCCTTAGAATCTTGTGGGTTAAGTCAGAGAGTAAATAATAACAAATGTAAAGATAGCATTATAGTTTTGACATTATTTTCATGGAACTGTTTGGAATTTAAAAGGCAAAAGCTTTTGTGGCAAAGAGATCTATATTACCTAAGAATACTAATGAGTATACATTTATGTACCATCCGATTGAAGAGGTCACCTCCGCAGAAGAATAAGGGCTAAATAAAACAAATTAGCTCACCGTGTTGCCTGTTAAAGTTCTTGAACAAAAAATCAATAAAATTGTTGCGCCAAAGCATTGCCATGAAGATAAGGACTAAAACTTCAAAAATTCGACCTGGATGAGAACATCTTTTTATAAATGATTCTCGTGATGCTGTCTCTCTTTGTCTCTTCATCATATCTTTTTCTTTCTCTCAGTTTTCTTAACTTCACTGTTCCTGTCTTACCTTTTCTTCCTGACCTTATCCTTTCCTTCCCTTCCAGCCTAAAGCCTTTGTATTTCATCACCAGCCAGTTTCCCTTTCATATCATCTTCTCCTCTCTATTAAACACCACTTCACCCCCACCTGATTTCAACCACTTCTGCCCCTGACCCTAACCCTCTCTTGCTAATCACCTCAGACCTTGTGCCAGCTTGCTTGTCAGCAGCTCCTGTGTGAAGCAACCAGTGCTAACCAGCTACCCTCAAACCAGGAAAAGAAATACATCATTAAATACCAAGTTGTAATTTGGAAAAAAAACCCAAAACACATCCGATTTGATTGGAATGCCTTTTATTACATTCTAATAGGTTAATGATAGGAATGAGAAATAAAAACATGGCAGTAGCTAGCATGTTACACAGCAGTAACAGTAGAAGCTAAGTTCTTGTGTCCTTTGTTCACTCATTCATTCACTCAGCATCCGCTTATTCTGTTTGTTATGTTGCCACTAATGTTTCAGTGGTCTGGGCTTTTTTTTTTTTTTTTTTAAATTTCTTTATTTTTTCGGCTGTGTCGGGTCTTCGTTGAGGCATGTGGGATCTTTTGTTGTGGTGCAGGCTCCTCTCTAGTTGTGGCGCATAGGCTCCAGAGTGCCTGGGCTCTGTAGTTTGTGTCATGCAGGCTCTCTTGTTGAGGCGCACGAGCTCAGTAGTTGTGTCGTGCGGGCTTAGTTGCCCCGCGGCATGAGGGATCTTAGGTCCCTGACCAGGGATTGAACTTGTGTCCCCTGCATTGGAAGGTGGGTTCTTTACCGCTGGACCACCAGGGAAGTCCCCAGTGGTCTCGACTTTTGATGAATAGAACTTGGTGAAGCCTGTGACCTTGTGTGGGAATTTAATGCTTGCTTGATTTTTTGAGCTGGAGAAAGGCCACCTCTACTGACACAACTTCACCTATGCATAGAAGTTTGTCTTATTACACTTGGACTGCTATAACAAAATACCAGAGACTGGCTATCTTATAGAGAACAGAAATTATTTTATTTCTCACAGTTCTGAAGGCAGGAAGTCCAAGATCAGAGTGCCAACGTGGTTGGGTAAGGGCCTTCTTCTGGGTCACAGACTTCTTGTTGTAACCTCACATTGTAGAAGGGGCTGGAGAGCTCTGTGGGGTCTGTTACAAGAGCACTAATACCTGAGGGCTCCACCCTCTTGGCCTAATCACCTCCCAAAGGCTCCACATCACACTGGGTGTTAGGATTCCAACATGTGAATTTTGGGGAGACAAAAAAATTCAGACCTAACAAGGTTATACTTACTAACACAGTGTACACTGAAGGTGTGTGTGTATGTATGCCATGAACATACAATATATTGTTTTCTAAAGACTATGAGCGTATGTTTCCATTTTAGTAAGCTTGGAATGAAATGCAGTAATTTGAATGTCTCATTAGGATTATTCAAATGGTATTTTGTGAGTAAAAGGAGTAAAAACATGAAGACTGGAAAAGATAAGAGCCTTAGCCATCTGCTTCTGCTCTGGGGTCTTTGGGACCTTCTCCCAAATGCACTAATTCAAGCAAAACATAATTCATTTTAAAAATCTGCATAGTGAAACTTCTACTAATTGGAAACAAATGGGAAAGAAGACTTGTCTGAAAGCTTGAACAGTGGAATACATAAAAAAGAATAAAGAATACCTGCATCAGTGCTCACGGAATATTCTCCAGGATAGATCATACCTTGGGTCACAAATCAAGCCTTGGTAAATTTAAGAAAATTGAAATTGTATCAAGTATCTTTTCCAACCACAATGCTATGAGACTAGACATCAGTTACAGGAAAAAGTCTGTAAAAAATACAAATACATGGAGGCTAAACAATACACTACTTAATAACCTAGAGATCACTGAAGAAATCAAAGAGGAAATCAAAAAATACATAGAAACAAATGACAATGAAAACACGACGACCCAAAACCTATGGGATGCAGCAAAAGCAGTTCTAAGAGGGAAGTTTACAGCAATACAATCCTACCTCAAGAAACAAGAAACATCTCAAATAAACAACCTAACCTTACACCTAAAGCAATTAGAGAAAGAAGAACAAAAGAACTCCAAAGGTAGCAGAAGGAAAGAAATAATAAAGATCAGATCAGAAATAAATGAAAAAGAAATGAAGGAAACGATAGCAAAGATCAGTAAAACTAAAGGTTGGTTCTTTGAGAAGATTAACAAAATTGGTAAACCATTAGCCAGGCTCATTGAGAAAAAAAGGGAGAAGACTCAAATCAGTAGAATTAGAAATGAAAAAGGAGAAGTAACAACTGACACTACAGAAATACAAAGGATCATGAGAGATTACTACAAGCAACTATATGCCAATAAAATGGACAACCTGAAAGAAATGGACAAATTCTTAGAAAAGCACAGCCTTCCGAGACTGAACCAGGAAGAAATGGAAAACATAAACAGACCAATCACAAGCACTGAAATTGAGACAGTGATTAAAAATCTTCCAACAAACAAAAGCCCAGGACCTGATGGCTTCACAGGTGAATTCTATCAAACATTTAGAGAAGAGCTAACACCTATCCTTCTCAAACTCTTCCAAAGTATAGCAGAGGGAGGAACACTCCCAAACTCATTCTACAAGACCACCATCACCCTGATACCAAAACCAGACAATGATGTCACAAAGAAAGGAGACTACAAGCCAGTATCACTGATGAACATAGATGCAGAAAGCCTCGACAAAATACTAGCGAATCCAATGGCACATTAAAAGGATCATACACCATGAGCAAGTGGGGTTTACCCCAGGAATGCAAGGATTATTCAATATACTTAAATCAATGTGATACACCATATTAACAAACCTGAAGAATAAAAACCATATGGTCACCTCAGTAGATGCAGAAAAAAACTTTCGACAAAGTTCAACACCCATTTATGATAAAAACTCTCCAGAAAGTAGGCATAGAGGGCACTTACTTCAACATAATAAAGGCCATATATGACAAACCCACAGCCAACATCATTCTCAATGGTGAAAAACTGAAACCCTTCAGGGCTTCCCTGGTGGCACAGTGGTTGAGGGTCCGCCTGCCGATGCAGGGGGTGTGGGTTCGTGCCCCGGTCCGGGAAGATCCCACATGCCGCAGAGCGGCTGGGCCCGTGAGCCATGGCCGCTGAGCCTGCGCGTCCGGAGCCTGTGCTTCACAACAGCAGAGGCCACAACAGTGAGAGGCCCGCGTACCACTTAAAAACAAACAAACAAACAAACAAACAAAAACCCTTCAGAAAGTAGGCATAGAGGGAGTTTACCTCAACATAATAAAGGCCATATGTGACAAACCCACAGCCAGCATCATTCTCAATGGTGAAAAACTGAAACCATTTCCACTAAGATCAGGAACAAGACAAGGTTGCCCACTCTCACCACTGTTATTCAACATAGTTTTGGAAGTTTTAGCCACAGCAATCAGAGAAGAAAAAGAAATAAAAGGAATCCAAATCAGAAAGGAAGAAATAAAGCTGTCACTGTTTGCAGATGACATACTATACATAGAGAATCCTAAAGACGCTACCAGAAAACTACTAGAGCTAATCAATGAATTTGGTAAAGTAGCAGGATACAAAATCAATGCACAGAAATCTCTTGCATTCCTATACACTAATGATGAAAAATCTGGAAGTGAAATTAAGGAAACACTCCCATTTACCACTGCAACAAAAAGAATAAAATACCTAGGAATAAACCTACCTAAGGAGACAAAAGACCTGTATGCAGAAAACTATAAGACACTGATGAAAGAAATTAGAGGTGATACAAACAGAGAGATATACCATGTTTTTGGATTGGAAGAATCAACATTGTGAAAATGACTATAATACCCAGAGCAATCTACAGATTCAGTGCAGTCCCTATCAAACTACCAATGGCAGTTTTCACAGAACTAGAGCAAAAAATTTCACAATTTGTGTGGAAACACAAAAGACCCCGAATAGCCAAAGCAATCTTGAGAAAGGAGAACTGAGCTGGAGGAATCAGGCTCCCTGTAGTATAGTCTGACTTCAGACTATACTACAAAGCTACAGTAATCAAGACAGTATGGTACTGGCACAGAAACAGAAATATAGATCAGTGGAACAGGATAGAAGGCCCAGAGATAAACCCACACACATATGGTCACCTTCACCTTATTTTTGATAAAGGAGGCAAGAATATACAGTGGAGAAAAGACAGCCTCTTCAATAAATGTTGCTGGGAAAACTACAGCTACATGTAAAAGAATGAAATTAAAACACTCTCTAACACTATACACAAAAATAAACTCAAAATGGATTAAAGACCTAAATGTAAGGCCAGACACTGTAAAACTCTTAGAGGAAAACATAGGCAGAACACTCTGTGACATAAATCATAGCAAGATCCTTTTTGACCCACCTCCTAGAGAAATAAAGCCAAAAATAAATGAGACCTAATGAAACTTAAAAGCTTTTACACAGCAAAGGAAACCATAAACAAGACGAAAAGACAACCCTCGGAATGGGAGAAAATATTTGCAAATGAAGCAGCTGAGAAAGGATTAATCTCCAAAATCTACAAGCAGCTCATGCAGCTCAATTTCAAATAAACAACCCAATCCATAAGTGGGCAGAAGACCTAAATAGACATTTCTCCAAAGAAGATATACAGATGCCAACAAACACATGAAAGGATGCTCAACATCACTAATAATTAGAGAAATGCAAATCAAAACTACAGTGGGTTATCACCTCACACCAGTCAGAATGGCCATCATCAAAAAATCTCCAAACAATAAATGCTGGAGAGGGTGTGCAGAAAAGTGAACCCTCTTGCACTGTTGGTGGGAATGTAAATTGATACAGCCACTATGGAGAACAGTATGGAGGTTCCTTAAAGAACTAAAAAGTACCATACGACCCAGCAATCCCACTACTGGGTATATACCCTGAGAAAACCATAATTCAAAAAGAGACGTGTACCACAGTGTTCATTGCAGCACTATTTACAATACCCAGGACATGGAACCAATCTAAATGTCCATCGACAGATGAATGGATAAAGAAGATGTGGCACATATATACAGTGGAATATTACTCAGCCATAAAGAGAAATGAAATTGAGTTATTTGTAGTGAGGTGGATGGACCTAGAGTCTGTCATGCAGAGTGAGATAAGTCAGAAGGAGAAAAACACATACCATATTCTAACGTATATATATGGACTCTTAAAAAAAAATGGTACTGATGAGCCTAGTTGCAGGGCAGGAATAAAGATGTAGGCATAGAAAATGGACTTGAGTACACGGGGTAGGAGGGGGAGGCTGGGGTGAAGTGAGAGTAGTATCGACATACGTACACTACCGAATGTAAAATAGTTAGCTAGTGGGAAGCAGCAGCATAGCACAGGGAGATCTGCTTGGTGCTTTGTGATGACCTAGAGGGGTGGAATAGGGAGGGTGGGAGGGAGTTTCAAGAGGAAGGGGATATGGGGACATGTGTTTGCATATGGCTGATTCACTTTGATGTACAACAGGAACTAACACAGTATTGTGAAGCAATTATCCTCCAATAAAGATCTATTAAAAAAAAAAAGACATCAGTCCTCCCTAAATTGATTTGTAGATACAGTGTATTGCCAATTCAGATTGGCAATCAGATTGCCAATCAGATTGGCAATTCAGATTGCCAATCAGATTCTAACAGGGATAGAATCAGATTGCCAATCAGATTCTAACAGGGATAGAATTCAGAACAGGGATTCTGAATTCAGAATTCTAACAGGGATAGAATTCAGATTGCCAATCAGATTCTAACAGGGATACTGTGGAACTTGACAGGCAGACTCTAAAATGTACGTGGAAGTGTGAAAGACCCAAAATGATGGTAAAAATGAACACGAGAATGGAGGGCCCACACCACAGCTATCAACACTTGCCATAAAGCAGCCCCAAGTTAGGCAAGGTGGTATTGCCAAGGGAGGTGATAAATTGGCTGGACATAAAGTACAGAGTCTAGAATTAGACCCACACATAATAAAAAGTTAACGACAGTGCAGAGTAAGAGTAATGGGAGAGGAGGAACTTTGCAATAAATAGTATTGGTTCAGTTGCTTATCCATATTTTTAAAAGGTCAACTAGGTTATCTATCTCATGTTATACAAAAAAATTTAAATTTAAACTTAAAAGATAAAGAATAGCTGGAAATGGTAGCTCAGTAGAAAGACCTCTATCATGTTAAAATTAATAAGGATACAGCTTAATGTGTATGTCATTTTGAGAGGATTACCACCATGAGAATAAGGACCAAAAAGCTAGCCTTATATGGCTTTTTATATAGCTTAATATGGTTTTAGGTTTTACGTTTAAGGATTTGATAAAAATTATTTGTGATTACAGTGCATAATATTTTAACCTGAGCAGTGCTGACTTGACTTCACTTTACATCACCAATTCTCTTTAGAGATAAGTGGACATTTTAAGAGTGTCTGAGGGCTTCCCTGGTGGCGCAGTGGTTGAGAGTCCTCCTGCCGATGCAGGGGACACAGGTTCATGCCCCAGTCCGGGAAGATCCCACATGCTGCGGAGCGGCTGGACCCGTGAGCTATGGCCGCTGAGCCTGCACATCCGGAGCCTGTGCTCTGCAACGGGAGAGGCCACAACAGTGAGAGGCCCGCGTACCGCAAAAAAATAATAAAATAAAATACAATACAAAATAAAAAGAGTGTCTGAAATGTTCTATCTGTTAAGGAGATCAGTAGTATCCTTTACTTTGTCATTATTCTTTTCCTTAATAGTTTTGGACAGATGGTACAATGCTAAACACTTTTGAACATGTCTCAAGTTCCAAACTGGGAAAAATCTGATTTAGAAGGATTTAGGCTAATGCAAATAGCAGAGTAAAGGTCTTAATTATATTCCATTCAGTGGGTGGTTTTGGTGTGAGCTGAGTCTTCTAGCTTTTTTGTAGTCTTTACTCCTGCGTTTCACTAGTATGTTTTATTGCACTCAGAGGTAGCTCCTGTATCTTCTCAGGAGCCCTTCTCATGAGTTCCTTAAAATTAGGGGAATCCTGGCATGTCTGGGCTGAGCACACACTTCTAACACATCTTATTTGTATGCTTTCATTGTACCTAGGAACCTGAGGCTCAGAAAGGTGGAGATTTATTGTGGCAGACTCTATAAAGGGCCTGGCACACTTTATAAATTCCACTTTGCTGCAGGTCTGGGAAGGGCCCAAAGAGGTTTATTATGCTAGAAAAGTGTTATTCTTTCCTTCAGAACCCATCTTTTTCATTTTCTAATAGTTATTCCTTAAGGACACCAGTAGGAATATATTGGGTTGGCCAAAAAGTTCGTTTGGGTTTTCCCATAAGATGTTACAGAAAAGCCTGAATGAACTTTCTGGCCAACCCAATGTAAGTGCACTTAGATAAAATGTACGCATATATTGCTTTGCTTCATAGAAGCAACGAAGCAACCCCACGGCCAACCCTGTGTCCTGATATTTTCAGTTCAGAATTGACATTAGGCTGTGGAAGCATCTGAACTGGTCCCCTCTCCCATCATCCTTATTAACCTTTAAAACATTTTATACTGTTTTACCAAAACAGACCAAAGGTATTACTGAAAAGTTGACTGTACATTGGATCCATGAACATTTCTCTCCTTTGTATGCATTTCCTCACTGCTTAGAGTAGAAGTTTATTGGAAAAGAAGTTTTGAGTATGTGCATTTGAGAGAGAAGTGTAAAGGAAAAAGAAAAACAAGTACAGGCATGAAAGGTAGTAGTATTTAGCTCCCCTCTTCCTTTTGTTTTAAAGCTTCAAAAGGTAATATGGAATAGTGGGAGCAAACCTTCCCCATGTATTTGGAGATTTGGGTTCAAGACCTGGCTTTTGTCATTATCTTACTCTGTGGGTCCTTACTCTCTGAGCCAATATTCGTTTGTTTGTCCCCTATTTATTGTGTCAGACACTGCAGATACAATAGAGAATAAAACTGACACAGCCCTGCCTTCTTGGTGCTTACGTTAAGAAGAAAATGGTGACTGAGAATGGGGTGGTGAGAAATTGTTGGATGTGTGACTTTTTGAAGCTAAGCTGATAAGAATTGGTGATGGTTTGGATATGGGATGTGAGAAAAAGATGTCAAGACTGACCTCTGAACTTTTTGCTCAATGTGGTGAATAGTGGTGACACTTACTGAGTTGTCAAACTCAGGGTAGGAGGGAGGTGGTGTGTGGTGGTGTTGCAGTAATCAAGTGTTGTTTTCTATATTGGCTTTAGACGCTTATTAACTCCCAAGTGGAGATGTTGAAGAAGTAATTGGGTATTTGCGATGGGAGTTCCGAGATATGTTTGGAAATTGTTAGCATGTAAGTGCCATTTCAATCATGCAACTCATTGTGATTGCTTTGGTAGTGAGTGTGGATAGAGGAAAGGTGAAGATCCAGGCCTGAGTCCCAGGGCTCACCAGTATTTGGGGATTGGGAAGTAGAGGAGGCTCTAGTCTCTGAAAATGAGGATGCTAGAACCTGACCCCCCCACACACAATTGTTATAGGGATTGTGTAAGATATTACACTTGAACACACACTGAAAATTATTAAGTGCTAAACTGCATGAATAAATATAGAAGTAGGGGAAGTTATTTAGGGAAATTTACTTTTCCCACTTGATTTTTCTTCTGAAAATCTGTTTGTATGGGATTGGATGAGGTGTGTCTGAATTTGGTATGTCGCAGAGGTTCCCACTGTGTAGGTTCTACAACTGGCGAGGAGAGTGGAAGGGGTTGGGGAGGATGTTTGGGAAATTTTACAAGAGGCCTACCACATGATGTATGCTTTAAATATGCTTTTATTTGTTTTTTTTTATCAGTCCAAGAAAATATACAGCAGAAGGATCATGAGCTATTACTATTAACAGGGTTCTCATATTAAAAGAATTTAACACCGATATTTGACATACTTTATATGCATGTATACATCTCTATGTATGTGTACTAAGTATGAATTGGGTACAGTTGGATTCTGTTTTTGTGAACAGGTATCTGCTTGAGTTCCCAAATTTTAGTGAGCTGTTTGAACTTGCCATATCTCAATCTCTGCCCCCTGTCTTTTCTATCGTCTTCCCTTAACTGGGAACAAGGCAGGGTTTCCTGAAAAGTGGGCTCTCTTCTGGGAAGACTCTGGCCAGCTGCCAGTGTGTCATATAACTTATCCAATCACATGGTGAAAAGAGAAGACTTGCAAAAAGATCAGGGATGAAAACAGGAAAATCAAGTGGGTTGAAGGGGAAAGAAGCGAAAAGGCCGAGGCAGCTAAAGGCAGAGGATCATTTGGGACAGAGTTGGGGAAAGGTGCCTCCACTCTGTCCCAGGTGACTGCTCCTCTCTCTCTCTCTCTCTCTCTGGGTTTTCTTTGTGACCAGATGCTATTCTCAGAATTGCAAGGACTTTCCCCAGGTGTTTGGGTTATTGGGTAATAGGGAAATGTAACTTTTCCCAGGCATTACCTTGCAGAACACCTGCTTGAGGTGACATTACAAAAATACCCTGTTCTCCCCCACTCTTTTATGAGTACCTTTTTAGTTGATCTGATTAAACTGAAATTTTAGATTTTATTTCTGTGCTTGTGTCTGTCCAATTTGAGGACGTGTGTGTGTGTGTCAGGAGGGGAGAGAGAGAGAGAGAGAATATGAATATACGTGATTGAATGAACAGGTGGGTGAATAATGAATGAATACCTTTTCTGAAGAATCTGTTACATTAAACTAGATAGTTTAAAGCCCCAGGAATGAAGGCTTTCTGAGACTGATACTCTTAGGTAAATTTATAGAATTTGAGAAGTGAAAGAGAACATAGAGATCATATGACTCAGACTTTTCCAAATATATATTCCATTAAAAAAGAAGTCCCTAGGTCAAATAATTTTGCAAAAGTGGAGACTTACTACACTTATTACCAGGTTAAAGGCTGAGTTTCTTTAAACTAGTGGTTACCAGTGGGGAGAGAGCAATATAGGGTTAGGGGCTTAAGAGGTATATAAACTATTAGGTATAAAATAAGCTACAAGGATATTTTGAACAACATGGAGAATATAGCCAATATTTTATAATTATATGTGGAATATAACCTTTAAAAATTGTGAAATCACTGTATTGTACACCTGTAATTTATATAATACCGTACAGCAGCTATATGTCAATAAAACATTTTTTTAAAAACGCTGAGCGTTCTTGTTTAAAATACTGTTTAACTAGTGTTTCCCCACTTTATTTCACTACGGACCTCCTTTTTCCTTCTCCCTGTCTTCTGAACTATATATGTATAGAATAATTATCATTGCATAGAAATACAAGGTTCCAGAAAACATGGTTTGGGAATGCTGATTTAATCTAATCCTTGTATTTATTTTGGACTTGCCACTTAACTTCTCTTGGTCTTTGTTTTTTTGTTGTTGTTGTTGTTTTTTTTAATTTTTATTGGAGTAGAGTTGCTTTACAATGTTGTGTTAGTTTCTACTGTACAGCAAAGTGAATCGGCTCTACGTATACATATATCCCCTCTTTTTTGGATTTCCTTCCCATTTAGGTCACCACAGAGCATTGAGTAGAGTTCCCTGTGCTATACAGTAGGTTCTCATTAGTTTGTTTTATACATAGTATCAGTAGTATATATATGTCAATCCCAATCTCCCAATTCATCCCACCCCACCTTCCCCCTTGGTGTCCATACGTTTGTTCTCTACATATGTGTCTCTATTTCTGCTTTGTAAATAATATCGTCTATACCAGTTTTTTCAGATTCCACATATATGTGTTAATATAGGATACTTGTTTTTCTCTTTCTGACTTGGTCTTTGTCCACGTTTATAATGAGTAGATTGAATGAATTAATCACTAATGTCACTCCTGGCTGTGACATTTTCTGGTTCAGATTCATTAACCTAACCAACATTTAAAAAGTTATATCTGTTTCTGTATTAAAGAATCTTGTTTTTCTTGTTTCTCATTATAACCATAGCCCCTAGTACAGTGCCTGGCACATAGTAGTATCTAAGTGTTGTTGAACAAATATATATATACCTATTAATTTCACAGCACTGTGCCAACTATGCCTTGAAGCCTCAAGAGAAGGCTTGAGAAGAAAAGATCTTGTTCTTGCCCTCTAGGAACTTACAGTCAAGCTGGTGACTTTCCCAAGTGCATGGGATGTGCCAGGGAGAAAACCCAAGTTAGATTTTGATTGTAGGATAATCTGTAGGATGATAATGTATTGAACATGATTTGTGACCCTGAGTCAGATGTGTGGGCTAGAACACAGGTGGGTTGTGTCGTCATAACTTTCATGAGAAAAGGTGTCATTTAGAGTTTATGGTCACGGTAGCAACCACGTAGTTCTTTGTTTGTTTATTTATTTATGGCTGCGTTGGGTCTTCGTTGCTGCGCATGGGCTTTCTCTAGTTGCGGTGAGCGGGGGCTGCTCTTCGTTGCGGTGCACGGGCTTCTTATTGTGGTGGCTTCTCTTGTTGCGGAGCACGGGCTCTAGGCACACAGGCTTCAGTAGTTGTGGCATGCAGGCTTCAGTAGTTGTGGCTCGCGGGCCCTAGAGTGCAGGTTCAGTAGTTGTGGTGCCGGGTTTAGTTGCTCCACGGCATGTGGGATCTTCCTGGACCAGGACTTGAACCCGTGTCCCCTGAATTGGCAGGCGGATTCTTAACCACTGTGCCACCAGGAAAGCCCCCACCATGTAGTTCTTTTATCCCTGGCAAGGACTTTATATTACCATCATCTGGTATTAGTCAAATTTTTTTTTTAATTCTTACAAACTTTTATTCTTTTCTTTTTCACATTTAAAAAATACATTTCTAATATGTTGTTTACTTTAGACCTTCTAGTTTCAATCAGGTCAATATAGATCATTCATTCATTCATTTAGATATAATTGACATATAGCATTATTAGTTTTAGGTATACAACATAATTTGATATATGTTTATACTTGGAAATGATTACCACGTAAATTTAACGTCTATCACCACACATAGTTACCATTTTTTTTCTTACAATGAGAACTTTTAAGATTTACTCTTTCAGTAACTTACAAATATACAATACAGTATTGATAACTGTAGTCACTGTGCTGTACATTACATCCTCAGGACTTATTTATCTTATAACTGGAAGTTTGTACCTTTTCACCCCCTTCACCCGTTTCACCTACCCTTCTACCCCCCCACCTCTGGCAACCACCAATCTAGTCTCAGTATCTGTGAGTTTGGTTTTTGTTTTTGTTTTTTTAAGATTCCACGTGTAAGTGAGATCATGCAGTGTGTCTTGCTCTGACTTATTTCACTTAGCATAGTGCCTTCAAGGTCCATTGATGTTGTCGCAAATGGCAGAGTTTCCTCCTTTTTTGTGGCTGAATAATATTCCATTATGTATATATTAATTTTCTATATCAGTCATTCTTTGATAGACACTTAAGCTGTTTCTGTGTCTTGGCTATTGTAAATAATGCTGCAGTTAAACATAGGGGATGCAGATATCTTTTTGAGTTAGTGTTTTCATTTCCTTCAGATACCTGAATCATATGGTAGTTCTATTTTAATATTTTGAGGAACCTCCATACTCTATTTCATAGTGGCTGCACCAGTTTACATTCCCACCAACAGTGCACAAGAGTTCTCTTTTCTCCATATCCTCGTCAACACTTGTTATTCTTTGTTTTTTTGATAATAGCTATTCTAACAGATGTGAGGTGATATCTCATTGTGATTTTGGTTTGCATTTCTCTGATGATTAGTGATGTTGAGTGCTTTTTAATGTACCTGTTGGCCATCTGTATGTCTTCTTTGGAAAAACATCTATTCAGATCCTCTGACCATTTTTTAATTGGATTGTTTGTGGAATTTTGTTCTGTTTTTGCTATTGAGTTATGAGTTCCTTATATATTTTGGATATTAACCCCTTATCAGATATATGATTTGAAAATATTTTCTCCCATTCAGTAGGTTGCCTTTTCATTCTGTTGATAGTTTCCTTTGCTGTGCAGAAGCATTTTAACTTGATGTAATACCCCATGTTTCTTTTTGTTTTGTTGCCTTTGCTTTTGGTGTCAAATTGAAAAAAATCACCAAGACTAAAATCAAGACATCAAGGAACTTACTGCCTGTGTTTTCTTCTAGGAGTTTTGTGGTTTCAGGTCTTATGTTTAAGTCTATAATCTATTTTGAGTTGACTTTTGTGTATGGCATAAGATAGTGGCCCAGTTTCATTTTTTTTTTTATAGACAGGATTGTAGGCAGTTTAATATAATTTGCTTCAATACAATTTAATACGATTTAAACAACAAATATTGTTGCATAAATGAATGATGTTAATATACAATATTTCCACTTAGTTGATGACAGTTTTTATAATTGTCTACAATAGCCTTAGATGTGAAATTATAAAAGTGAAATTATAAATATTTTAGGTGGTAAATGGCAGGATCCAGTTTCATTGTTTTGCATGTGGCTGTTCAGTTTTCCAAACACTATTTATTGAAGCCCATTTTATAAAGAAATCGAGGCATAGAGATTTAGGAACATGGATGAACCTTGAAAAAGTTATTATGTTAGGTGCAATAGGCCAGACACAAAAGGCCACATAATGTATGATTCCGTTTATATGAAATGTCCAGAATAGGCAAATAAATTAATGACTGTCAGGGGATGTAGAAGGGAGAATGGAGAGTGACTACTAATGGGCATGAACATGAAAATGTTCTAGAATTAGATAGTGGTAATGGTTGTACAACTTTATGAACATACTAAAAGTTGCTGAATTGTATACTTTAAAAATAAATTTAAAAAATTTAAATGCCTTGCAATATAATTGTAGGTAAGAGAATATTTTAAAACTACCTGTAAATTTGGTTCACAATTTATCATTGATTCTTCTGTAACAGAAATCAACATTTGGTCCGTAATTATTATGAACTTGGGTTTTTATTTCACTTGCTGGCCCAACTGAATTGATTTGATGTTACAGTATTAGACTTTCTTTATCATTTCGCCTAGGCAACTCCCAACACGTTACAAAATCTCAGGTGGGGGAAGATACAAAAAAATACAAAGTTAAGTAGTTTTGCACAATTCAATAAAGCCTGTAACTACACATTTACTCTTATAAAACAGTTTCTTAAATGCAAACCAGTATATAATATTGACATGGATTAGGTGAGTACTTCTAGAGGGAAGTGGGGATGGTCAGGGGAGGCATCCTGGAAAAGGAAATGTTTAAGCATCTGTTCCTTCCACAAGCATTTATTGAATATCTGCTGTACCCTAGGCACTGTTGTTGGGTGCTGTGTATAGCCAGATAATAGCTACAGTCCCTGCCCTCATGGGGCTCAAAGACAGTGGAGAAGACACAATTCTACAGATGGTCACAGAGCAGGATTATAAGTGCTGCTGTAAAGGTAAGCACAGGTTGCTCTGGATGCCTCAGCTTGGCAGGTGCATCAAGTCAGGGAAGCCTGGATGATGGATATGATTTCTGAGCTGTGAACTGAAGAATGAATGGGGGTGGCAAAAGCTTGGAGGACAAGGGTGTACTGGATTCCAGGAACTGCAAATAGTACATTGGAGTTTGGGGTACAAACTGATAAGCCATGGGAGGTTAGATCACAAGTAGCTATGAAGGCCATCTTAAGAGAGTAGAAAATAAAGGAGTTTAAGAGAAAGCATAAGATTTTCAGATTTGCAGTTTAGAAATAGGCTGCATTGTGGAGACTGGAATAGAGGCATATGAGAAGGAAAGCAGAAACTTTTCAGGACAGTGTTGCCCTAATTGGAGAGAGAAATCATGGGATGATGGAGAGAAGTGGATGGAGACAAAGGAGTTAGAATGATTGGGGCTTATTCACCAGTTGGATGTGTAAGCGATCTGTGACTCCCAGGCCCTCTCTTCACTCCTCCATCGTCTCTTCCATCTCAGTCTGACCCCAGTGTACCTTTCTCAGTCTGATTTCCTGCTTCTCTTCATGAATATGCTGAAGTCTGCTTACTGTCCACCAAATAGGCTTGCTGGTTTTCTTCCTGCTGCCTTTGATCTTCATCTGGAGATCTGGAATGGAGCGTGCTTCTTCTCTTTACCTTTCTAAATCTGACTTATGAAGCCTTTGGAATTGTTCTGTGCACCAGTGACCTCTTTCTCCTCTGAAGTCATAGCACTTCATACCTCTATCACTTACTAACAAATAATTACATTTTGCCTTGTCACATCTCTTAGTTGCTTTGGGTTGTTGGTAACTGTTGAACTGTTTTAAAATTACAGCAGGCAGAGCAGGATATATTGATAGGATGGCTTAAATAGTGGACTAGGAATCATCTCTCCTAAACGCCCCAATCCCAGCCCTAACTCCTTGTGTAACTTGGGCGAATTACTTTTCCCCCGTGAATGGAATAACACATAGTTGTGGTAGAATACTTGAAAAATCTTAAAGAATGTACAAAATGAAGTCATCACTATCCCCACAGACACCCAAGATAATCACTGTTATTAAATGGGTAATTTTTCCTGCAATGTCCTCTCCATCTTCCATCTTTTTTCTCTCTCTAGGATTATTTGTGTGTGTCTATGCAACATAGCTAGGCTCATCCTCTGCATGCTGTTTTGTAACCTGCCTTTTTCATTAACATATCGTGGGGTTACTGAATCAGAATGTGAGGGTTTTGAAGTCCAAACTGATATATGAGGCCAAATTGTCCTCAAGAAAGGTTGCACCAAAAAACTGAGTAGTGATTATCTCTGGGAAGTAGGGAGAGGAACTTTAGCTTTTCAGTGATATGTTTCTATATTATTGAATGTATATTTTTATTATCATGAGTCTAAATAACTTTTATAGTTTGAAGATGACAGTAATTTATACTTCTAACTAATCCAGGGTTGTATCTACGTTTATAAGCAGCTACACCACCTTTACTGATTAGATAGATAAAAAATAGCATCCTGTTATTTTAATTTGACTGTTAGTGAAATATGACCTTTTCACCATGATCATTTGTCATTTTTTCTTTAGTTGTTTCCATTTCCTTTGCCTCCTGATGACTTGGATTTGAGTCCCAGTTAATAAATACATATGACCTTTTACAAGTCACTTAAGTATCTCTAGGCCTTAGTTTACTTATGATTAAAATAAGAGGAATGATACTTAAAATTATTGTGAGGATTAATGGAGATCATATATTGAAAGTGCTTCTTGTAAGCTGTAAAAAGTATATAATTGTATTTATTGACTGTGTTTATTGATTTTGTATTGATTTTGATTAGTTAATGGTTATGTATAGTTACACCAACTTTGCTTTTTTGTATTCATTTGGAGAAAGGCTAAAAAGACAGAGGTTCCTTCATTAATATTTATTTTAGTACAGTGTGAGATCCATGAGATGTGGCATCTGACGAACAGTTTTGTGCTGCATTTCTGCTACTTACTAGCTGTGTGTACACGTGTAATGCACTGGACAAACACAGTTCTTTTGGCCAAGACAGAAATGTTCAGGTACCACCTGGCTAGACACATATCAGAGAGCTGCATGGGTTGATAAAACATTCATGTAAACTAATGGAGACTGTTTATTCTTTTACTTTTATTTTTTAAAGTTAATTTTTATTGGAGTATAGTTGATTTACAATGTTGTGTTTCTGCTGTACAGCAAAGTGAATCAATTATACATATACATATATCCACTCTTTTTTTAGATTCTTTTCCATATAGGTCATTACAGAGTATTGAGTAGAGTTCCCTGTGCTATACAGTAGGTTTTTATTAGTTATCTGTTTTATATATAGTAGTGTGTATATGTCAATCCCAGTCTCCCAATTTATCCCTCCTCCCCACTTTCCTCCTTGGTAACTATAAGTTTGTTTTCTACATCTGTGACTCTATTACTGTTTTGTAAATAAGTTCATTTGTACCATTTTTTTAGATTCTACATATAAGCTATATCATATATTTGTCTTTGTCTGACTTATTTCACTCAGTATGACAGTCTCTAGGTCCATCCTTGTCTCTGCAAATGACATTTTCGTTCTTTTTTTTATGGCCACAGAGACTGTTGAAATGAATGCTAGCACAAAGGAACTTGTTTGTGCAAATTCCACTAACCGGATTCCCCTCCCGCCCCCCAGTTCCACCCCTTACAGTTCTGTGAAATGAAAATTGGTCATAATCATGATTCTAAGGCCTGAGAAGGTCTGATATGCTCTTCTGAATCATCAAAGGCAGAGAAATTTCCATTGAACATGATTTTTGTGAATTCTGCCATATTTAGATCCCTGGAAATGTGCGTACCTTATATCTATCAATTATCCAGGACATTGACTCTGGATAAGAGGGAAACAAGGCTGTGTAAACAACTCTGCTGAGTAATAGGTGACCTCCTAACCTCCTATTTCTGACTCTGTGTTTCCTTTTATCCAAGGACAAGATGTTATAAAAATAATTCAGAGTGACTCCCAAGGGTAGCCCCATGAACAACTCTGTGAGGCTGCACTGCAGAGGATGATTAATCAACAGCAGCATAATATTCGTTCCCCGCAGTGCTGTTAGGAAATGTCCCAGCCAGGCTGGCTCTTCAGCCATGAGGACAAAAGCTTTGGGAAAGTTTTTTCTGACTCATTCACAGTGTAATTTGCAGAAGAAAACCTCTAGCTTCTTATTTTATTATTATTTTTTAAAAGTTGTTCTTTGTGGGAGTTATGTGTGTGTAGTAAGGTGGGGTTAGAGTATGGATCCCCCCATGAATATTCAAATTAGCTCTTACCAGTGGCAATATTTGGGGCTGTTTGCTCAGTTAACTTTTATTGTCCTGGGATGTTCACACTGAGGGAAAGGGGAGGTGGAGAATCTTAGTGTACAGTGCCTGTATATCCATCAAGGACTAGTTGACTCATTTAAAATATTTTAAAAGAGGATATTATTTTCTGCAGATGAATTTAAAGTGTCCCCATGCTTTTCCCTATCATCTCCTTGTGTCTGAGTTCCCCCCATCTCTACATAGCACATATTCACATACTGGGGGACTTTTCTTGTTTCTGAGGAATTCATGTGAGTCTGGGGATTTGAGTTCTCCTCTGGGGTTGTCTCCTCAAAGGAAAGTCCATACTCCTGAGTTGGGCATTTATGGTCTGCTGTAAACTGGTCTCAGCTTTCTCCTTTTTCTCATTTCTTTCTATTCTACACAAACCTTCTGGTCAGTCTCCAAAGGGTTTTACACAGCCCCTTTCCTTCTTTTGTTATTTCTTCATGTTTCCATTATTTGGAATGTTCCCCTCAGTTGGCTGCTGTTCTCTTCCTATTTGTATCTTCCCCATTCCTAAAGGCCCAGTTCAAATCCCACCTGCTCCATAATGGTCATACTATTATATGCCTAATATGGGCCAGGTGTTCTACTAGACCTATATATATTTTTTCTCTCAGAGTGTAAAACAGTCCTGTAAAAGAATTACTGTTATCTTTATTTGCAAATGAAAAAATAATCACTGAAAGTTAAAAAGTAACCTGATCCCAGCGACTGAGTGCCAGGGCCAGTGTTCTAGCTCAGTTCTTCTTGACCAGAATGGTTAACTCCACCATGCTGGTTTTTCCTGAATTCTTCTGGATTGGGTTAATTACCTCAACCCCCCACTCACACCTTCTCTGAGCATACTCTTTGACTTGGTTGGATGTGTCTTGTGTTTGGCAATCAATCATGTATCAATATTATTACTATTTCACATTCTTGGCTTGCTAACTCTTCTTTGATGATAACATTTTTTCTTGCATTCTTTTATTCCCACCAAAGTGTGCTTCACAGGCTTTTCATAATGAGTTTTTGTTTGGTTGGTTATTTTACTTAATGAAAATGTCCAGGAGCGCGGGAGTTATTCCTTCTAGTTGTTATTATGTTTATGTTTTTCTTTTTAGTCTAATTTGTCATTAACATCCTACCATAATATTTACCTCCACAGTGCTCTTAGAAAATTATCCTCCCTTTCTCTCTTTCTACATTTTTTTTCTCTTAAAAGGAGAGGCCAAAGAAGCTCCATGGCTGAAGTCTGTACCATTCCCCTCCTTCCCCAAAAAAATTAAACAGGAAAATTGAATGAATGAAGAGCAGGCATTGCCACTGAATATTTTGGTGCAACGAGATGGATGCCTGTTGTCTGTTAGACAGGGGCCCTTTGATAAAAGAATTGTGGCTGTGGTCATGTTCTGGCCCTGCTTGGGGCCTCGCTTTAAGGATACAAAAAAGTGTCTCATTGAGGTTCTGCCTTCTTATGAGCAGAGTATAAAGTAAGCATTTATCTTGAGAAAGAATAGCTGTATTTGCTCACCTTTGTCAGTTCATTGGTAGAAAAACATAATTTTAAGTTGCTGCAGAAGACTCCTAGCCAAATTCATCATAATATACCATCTATTTAAACCTTCAAAACTTGGGAAGCTTTCCCCTTCCTAGAAATATCCATTGATGACCATACGCTGAATTCTTCTCTCCATTTACAGTGGGTATTTCCATAAAATACATTGAAAAGTTTGCACAGATGTGAAGGAAACAGAAAGGGTTTTGAATTCTTTAGTTTCCTGCAAAGCATCACTAGGAGATGTGATTCTAAGGTTAGAAACTGGGGCTTATGGGAATAAATCATGGGTAATGGCAGAATTTAAAATCTGAATCTTCCATGCCTTGTGGGTATGTTTCTACATTTTCTTGATCTCTGGTAGCATTATATGGATTTAGGAAGTAAACAGCTGAAGAGCTTTCTGGGAGAAGAACCTGTATTGTGAAATGACTGTGAGTGTGGCAGTGTGTATCTCAGTGCAGCTGTTTGTTTTAAAACATCATAGGCTGCATGGTTTGGGAAAAGAGGGATGATCTTCTCATAGAGGAATTCCAGATGAAATGCAGTTCACTATTTTATATTCAGCTGACTATAAACAGTGATTATAAAGTAAATTCTGTTTTGGTAATCTTGTTCAGTCCTTTAAACTAGTGTTTCTCAAACGGTGGTTTATTATTCATTAGTGGACTATGAAATCAATTTTGTGGGTCTTATTTAGCATTTAAAATCTATTATTAAAGAGAAGAAAATAGTATAGAATAGAAAATATCAGAGTGAATTACATGTAGTGAGGCTATTTTTCTGTGAAATTCATTTTTTGTCATACACACATTTCTTACTGTAGATCATGGTAAAAAAGTTTTGAAAAGCAGTCAGCATGGGTTCCTAGGATGTCAAATAGTGGTGTGAAACCGTTACTGGACTCTTGGCTGGTGCCAGAGACAAGTGGGGCAGGTGGAGAGGAGAGAGAGGAGGCTCTGTGCTGTGGAGGAGCAGTGTGGACCTGGTGATCAAGTCTGCTGTCCTGGTGAAGACCGAGTGGATTACTCACTGTGCAAATACAGTTCGCGAAGAGCTCTGCCTTAGTGCAGCACTGGAGACTGTTGGTAGGCTATTTCAGGTCTAAACATGAAAACTGATTACAGTTTCTTGGTTGAGGAGAGGTGCAGGAGACCATGTAGGGAAACACTTTCCTTGAGATTTCCTTTTATTTCTCTCCCCAACGTCACTTTATATTTTGAGGCAATAGCTGAGCTCCTTTGGGGTATAGACTGGAGTGGACATTGCCATTTGATAGCAATTAACATGCATTGACATTGTCCAGCTTCTGAACCCCCTTCATTTCTGGAGTGATCATCCGTTGTTGCTGTGGAAGCTGAAGGAGGTACAGACACATGACTAGTGGTGAACCAAGTCCAGCCTGTTGGATTCCTCTGTCCCAAGACTTAGCTTCTGGAAGGAATGGTACAAATACATAGGGGTGGCTTGAGATCATTCATGGAAGCAGCAGAATCAGGAGTCCAGTTGTGGTGATGGCTGGTGACCAGTGGTGGCCGTGCTAGAACGATGTCCTTGTCAGACTGTTCCTGTGTTCTTATATCTTCCCCTTAATTTATTTTCATCCTAAGGTAAACAGAGCTGGTTTCTGTTGTTTGCATCCCAGAACCCTAAGTGGGTAAAGACTTAACAGGAAACACGTTAGATGGATTTCTGCCCCCAAAGAGCTTAGTACATAACAGAGAGGGAGTAGGTAAATATGCAGTAGACACACAAATAAATTAGTAAAAGTTAGCAAGGCATGGAGGGGATTCAGGGTTGCTTCCTGTATATTCCTTCAAATTATAGTTACCTTGAAGTTTCACCAGATGGCATATCTGCAAGAGGTTTTATGTCTTTGCATCACGACACTTTGGAAATACAAGTTAATGAGGAATTAGTTTTATTAGGGTGCAGCATAATATGATTTCAAACATTTGTAAGATAGGGTTTGTTTGCTTTGTTACTTTTTTTTTTAATCTAAACATTTTTAAAAGCCTTGAGTATACTCACAGAAAACTGATTAATGAACTGTGAGCTTTTTGAGTGTGAGCCAGTAAAAACATACTTTAGAGGAAGAGATTTAGAGAAATCTTGAATCTTCACAACAGCCCTGTAGATACTTTATTAATCCCAGAGGAAACAGAAACGTGTAGAGGTTGAAAAACGTGGCTAAGGTCACACAGACATTAGAGCTGGGGTCTGAACCCAGGTTAGGGTGACTCTAGGCCCAGGCTTCTAACTGCTTCTGTTCTGTAAAGAACTGTAGAGGTCATCTAATACTTTCCTTGTTACACAGGATTTGTGTTCAGAGAGCTTTAGAGATTTTTTCAATACCAGGCAGTGTTCTTGTATTGCTTACAGACAGAAGCTGGTGCCCACAGGTGCGTGTTCTCTCTCTCTCTCTCTCTCTCTCTCTCTCTCTCTCTCTCTCTCTCTCCCCCTCTCTCCCCACCCCCACCCCCCGCCCTGCCCCGCCCCTACCCCCCTCTCCTCAGTCCGACCCTGCCTCACCTTTTCACTCTGTCTACTTCTTTCCTGCCTGATCCCTCTTGGTCTGCATAGTCCTTCCTGCAGCTCCACCCTCTTGATTTTCCTTCCTCCAGCCCTTTTCCAGGACAGCTGCACCCTTCCTTTCCTTTTAGATTGTCTCTATTCCTCAAGGCTGGGAACAGAGTCCACTCTACCTGGTCACTTCACAGCCCTCTCTTCTAACTCCTGTAGTTCTTAACGCTTGCCAACTATTAATAATAGACTGGAGGGTTTTGGTGGGCTTAGATTTTAAGCGTGGTTCTTCTTTAGATTCTCTCAAAGCCCGCGCCTTGCCCAAGGAAATGTGGCAAACTGAAAGGGCAGTGAAGCTGGAGGCTGAGAAGTGTGTCTGAGCCTGGCCTCGCCACTCACTAGCCACTTGACCATGGGAATGTCTGAGGCTGAGTCTTCTCATCTGTGAAAGGAGCTGTAAGACTCGAATGTGGTTATAGATGTGAAAGCTCTTTTTAAGCTATAAAGTACCATATAAATGCAAGGTTTTATTGTGATGGTCCAAGTGCTTAATAAGTATTTTAGTGATGAACGATTGGAAAGCACAGAAGGTGCAGACAAGCCATTTTCCCCACCTTTGGAGCATCTACTTCTGTCACCATATTTTGACCACTGTATTCTGTGCTCTTTAATAACATTATAGATGTATTAGCGGTAAAAGAAATAAAAGGGGGGGATAGCAAAGCATATTGATACAGTGTGGCTTTTAGGAAGACACGTTTTGACTTAATTTAGTTTGATCAGAAGCAGTCTCTCAGGGAAAGCAGGCTCACTGGGAGCAGTGCAGAGAGCCCTGGATCATCGAGTTGGCATTGATTGTTTGATCATCCCTAGAAGTTTATTGTAAATGGAGCAGCACTTAAGGTTCTGGGGTATTCCTGGAATTGCTGCTGTAGTTAGAAGTGAGTTATTCTGTGTGGCCGGAGTAGCATATAGAAAAGCCATAATTCTGACTTGCTGATGGGAAAAAAATAACAGATTTTGTTTTTATGTCATCTTTTTGGCTGGAATCCATTAGCTTTGCATAGCATCTTGTGATGCCTTCCTCAGAATAGTTATCTGGGCCTCAGTAAAGCAGGGGGCACTGGGAGCAACAGACACAGTCATTGACAAGGCTCCAGTGGGTGCGAAGCCCCGGGTGATGAGACTAAGAGGGAAGAAAGATGCTTTCCCTGGTGTGTGTGTGTGTGTGTGTGTGTGTGTGTGTGTGTGTGTGTGTGTGTGTGTGTGTGTGTGTGTGTGTGTGTGTGTGTGTCTGTGTGTCTGTGTGTGTGTGTGTGTGTGTCTGTGTGTCTGTGTGTGTGTCTGTGTGTCTGTGTCTGTGTGTCTGTGTGTGTGTGTGTGTCTGTGTGTGTGTGTGTGTTAGGCCTTTAGGAGGTTCCGTGCCTATGGGGTGGGCCTCTGCCAGGGCCACCAGAACTTCCCCCCCACATATCCACCCCTACCCTTGTGGTGCCAGAGCAGTGTGATAGTTGTGGGCTGGAACGCAGGCAGGGCCCAGGGCACTTTCATGATTTGTTGAACGACCGTTCTTTCAGCCTTTGGAGGGAGGGGCCCGGAATGAGACCCGTCTCCTAGGTGGATGCTAGACTACGGAAAGTGCTAAGAAGACAGTGGTGTTGGTGATGGGGGGCACTTTAAAGCAGTTTTTACACCCCTGTGGAAAAAGCCTGGTCCTTGGAGTCAGTCACGTGTTTGACATCTGGCACCCCCACTGATTGGCCTGAAACTTCTGCTTTTTATGAGAATTAAGTGCAAGCGCCTAGCTCCGTGCATGAGATGTTACAGATGCTCGGTGTATGCTGGAGCTCCCTCTCCTTGACTGGAACTGTGTTCCATCAAGCTGTAATCAGTTTAACAGAAATTGCGACCAAAATAGGAATGCTTACTGCCTGCTACACTCTGTGTTAGGTACTTTATATGCATTAACTAATTTAACTCTTAACAGCTTTAGGAGATAGATGCTATTTTTTATCCCCCCACTTACAGCTGAGAACATTGAGGTTTAGAGAGGGTAAGTAACTTGCCTAAGATTACAATCGCTAGTCAGTGGGATAGGCAGGATTCAAACCCAGGTCCTTATGACTCCAGCTCAGGCTCTTAACTGCTCTGCTGTGTCATCTGAGACTTATGAAATGGGACTTTGATTTATGACCAGGCTTTTGCTCAGAATCCCTATTTATTCTTTGTTCTTCTAAGCAAGTTGGCCACCCACTTCAGTCCTCTGCCGTAAAGCCTACATTATATTGCTTTAGCACTAACATCTTTCACATCTATAGCCTCATTTGAAAAAGGCATGTAGGAGCTTAAGGAAGACTTTTTGAGAGATTTTTTTTGATCTGTTGGGCAAGATGGTTCCTCTCAGGTTCACGGATGGGCTCAGATTTAAATGACTTTCTCAAGGTCCACTTGCTAGTTGTGTATAGAGGCAATAAAATCACACACTCTGGATTACGGTGATATTTCCATCGGGTGATGTTGCTTGCTTTGTTACCTTCATCTTTCATTTAACCATTTAGCTACTTACTGATCACCTAATACAGTAAAGCATGGAACAAAAGTGACAAGAGTCCTTGCCCTCTTGGAGCTTATATTGTTGCATCAGGTTTCCTCACCAACCTTAAGACTGGTGCCTGCTAAGATGGTTTTTAAGGTTTAAGATCTTCAGTCTTAACATTTCTTAAGGTATTAAGCAGCTGATTTCAGGACATTTTCTAAATTACGTGTTTTTCTTTTCAATTTTTCTGGGTTCATACCTTAATTCATCAACATTTTATTTGCATTTTCTACTTCAGGAATCAAAAACTTTGATTCCTTTAAGGCATCCATTAAGTAATTCACTGTAGGTGTGATGGTTTCTCTAGTAAAAATCAGATATCCAAAGTATTTTATTTTGAGTCTTGTCATTGATTTAAACATTTTTTAAAATTTTACTTTCATTTATTCCTTCTTTAATGATAGTCCTTTAAAAAATTTTTATTTTATATTGGAGTATAGTTGATTAACAATGTTGTGTTAGTTTCAGGTGTATAGCAAAGTGATTCAGTTATACATATACATTTGTCATTGATTTTAACCATCATCCAGTCTACTTTTATCATATACATCTGGCCATGGCCTTTGGCCCAAAGCACTCATATTCTGATCATCATATTTGTGAATATTAATATGATCTATCTTTATGTCTGTCATCTCCACTATTCAAAATTTAATTTTATGTTCTTCCTTTAATAGATACCTGTATTTCAGAAGATACCCTTGAAAATTTAGCAGGCTTTCCGTATCTTCAGACACTGATTTCTGGAATTTTGCATCTTAGAAAATAGTTGTGCTACCCCATTTATTGCAGTTAGTCCTGTTCAGACTCACAGAATCGCATTTTGTTTCTGTTACTTTTCCCTCATTCACAAAGTATTAGATATACATATCTCTTGCATAAGACTTTTATAAACTAAAAAACAATTGAGAATTTACAAAATTTCCCTGATTTTTTTTTTCATGTAAAGTAGCATCTACAAGATTGAGCCACTAAAGTAAAGACTAAAGCCACTAAAGCCACTTTCTTCAAATGAGAGAAAGGCATTTTCTTTCAAATCCTTGAAAATTTATAAGGAGGTTAGGGTGGAAGAATTCACTGCTATCATCAAAAAGCTTTTGATTTCTCACTTTTATCCTTACTATTTTCTGAGCTTCTTTGTATTCATTTGAGTTGGGAATGGAACCCAGTGAATCATGTTATTTTTAAAGGGTACTGAGTGATTCCTACTGGTCAGTTTTTCTAGCATTAAAGATTTTCTTTTTGTACCTTGTAGCAAGAAACTTGAATTGATTTCTTGGAATTATCCAAAGTATTTATAAGCTGACCTTGCTCTTTTCCTACTTGTTCTAAAAGTAAGTAGTTAGAGCATGTTGTTTAGTTTATTCAGAAAGAAATGTTATTTGAATGAAGCCATTGCACAAATGCTGTAGCACAAAAAAACACTTGTCATCCTGAATGAGTCGTCATTTCACATAAAGTGGGTCACCAGTCTTAGGTTTAAATGTTCAGATTACCTTTTTGTTTGTTTGTTTTTAATTTATTTTATTTATTTATTTTTGGCTGTGTCAGGTCTTCATTGCTGCAGGCGGGCTTTCTCTAGTTGGCGGCGAGTGGGGGCTACTCTTCATTGCAGTGCGCGGGCTTCTCATCCCAGTGACTGCTCTTGTTGCGGAGCTCGGGCTCTAGGCACGCGGGCTCAGCAGCTGTGGCTCGCGGGCTCTAGAGCACAGGCTCAGTAGTTGTGGTGCACGAGCTTCGTTGCTCCGCGGCATGTGGGATCTTCCTGGTCCAGGGCTCGAACCCGTGCCCCCTGCATTGGCAGGCGGATTCTTAACCACTGCACCACCAGGGAAGCCCTAGCATGCATTTTAAGTGCTATATGGGTGTGTTTAATTTTTTATCATTGGAATGTCAGTTTTCTGAGAACAGGGGTTTTTGTTGTTGAATCAGCCTATAAAAATATCAGAATAAATGCATATTGTCAAGAAATTCTGTTGCTGATCTTGATTTCTCAGAGTTTAATCTCTAGGCTAAGGCATCACAAATTGATACCATTTTCTTGTCCTGTCCAGTAATACTGGAGGTCAGTTTGAAAATTATTAGGTATAATGTGATTTCAATACAGTGTTGCTTGTAGTAGAGAATGAATAATGGAAAACCCAAACTCTTCTTGATTATGGGTTTTGATAGAATCCTGGTGATTATAGTCTGATCCTCAATCCCCATGACTCCTGTGTTCAAGTAACATGTGATCTGATGGTGCATATTAAAATGCTTTTGTGAGTTTAAAAAGATTTATGCAGGGGCTTCCCTGGTGGCGCAGTGGTTGAGAGTCCACCTGCCGATGCAGGGGACACGGGTTCGTGCCCCGGTCCGGGAAGGTCCCACATGCCGTGGAGCAGCTGGGCCTGTGAGCCATGGCTGCTGAGCCTGTGCGTTCGGAGCCTGTGCTCCGCCACGGGAGAGGCCACAGCAGTGAGAGGCCCGCATACCGCAAAAACAAAAAAAAAAAAAAAAATTTATGCAGTAGCTCTTCTTAAAGGGACTGGTAGAACTTCAGGTCTCTTCCTACTCTAAAAGGTTCTGAGTGTGCGTCCCTCTTCTGGTTTGGGGCACTAAAGCATGGAGGCCATCTGGTTGATTTGCATTCATCCTTGGCAGCATGCTGCCGGAAACATGGGGTAGCAAGGCCCCAGGCATGCTGTTAGCAAGTATGAATGTGGTAGTGCTGTTCTTTACCCACACCTAAAAAGGCGTATTGGAGGGATTTCCCCATTTATGCATCTGGAGAGACCGGACTGGCTTCTTCCCTCTACAGGGCCTTTGCACATGCTCATCCTTTACCCAAACTGCTTTCTCCCCACCTCCCATGATAGCCATTCCATCTCAGCTCAGTGTTACTTCCCTCTTGAGTCCCATGCTGAATCACATTCCTTATTATATGCTCTCTTTTTCCTTCATGGTATTTTAAGTTCTTTATGATTACTTCTTTCTCTGCATCTTTGTTTGATTCTTTTAGTCCTGTGGACTGTAAGCTCCACATGAGCAGTGACCATCTTGCTCTTGTTCTTCGTTGCGGCCTCCTGGTATAGTTCAGCTTTTGGCATGAAGAACTGCTCAAAAATAATTGTCGAATGGGTCTCCTAAATGTGGGATTTGAACACCTGCTTCTGAGCTGAAGCAGGGTATTAGATGTAGCTAATTTCAGATTGCTGTTTTGCTGCAAGGCAGGGTATCTATTTATGTAATTAAAACAATTGGTTATATTACATTTTTAAAGTTGAAAGTATAATGATTTGTTTTTTGAATCTTTTAAAAACTGTCGTGACAAAATAGCCAAGTCAAAGTCTTCACATCAAAATTCATACTTATATCCCCTGCCTGGCCTCCTATCATTAGTTTTGCCTTATCCACTGCAGAAAACCTTCCCAAACCAGCCCTCTCCAGTGTCAGTCACTGGAGTTAGCAAGGGGCATAAAGATGACATCATGCCACACCCACTCTACTGATTTTAGATTGCTTTTGTGTTTTGTGCCATCTCCCACTTCGACTCTAAGGTCCTGTGGGAATGCTGGCCTTGCAGCCTCAGAGGTAACTCATCCCCCTTTCCCCAGGCACCCCTCCACTCCTGCCTTGTCATGCATGGGACTGTGCTCCTTCTAAAGCTGGATTCTGATAAAATGTGTGGAATGACCAACAGAAAACTGAGACAATAATCTGTATTAATTTGGCAGCCATTTTCAAATCACTAAGAGTGGGTGCTCCTTATTTACAAAACATAGTTTGATTTTACTCTTAAAAAGAGTTTGTGAGAAGCACCAAGGAAAGCTGTTAAAACAATGCAGAGGGCTTCCCTGGTGGTGCAGTGGTTGAGAGTCCGCCTGCCGATGCAGGTGACGCGGGTTCGTGCCCCGGTCCGGGAAGATCCCACATGCCGCGGAGCGGCTGGGCCTGTGAGCCATGGCCGCTGAGCCTGCGCGTCCAGAGCCTGTGCTCCGCAACGGGAGAGGCCACAACAGTGAGAGGCCCACGTAACGCAAAAAAAACCAAAAAACAATGCAGAGCTGTGTAGGTGGTGGTGGTGGTGGTGTTGGTGTTGGTGGTAAGAATGGGACCAGGAACTTTAATTTTACAGAACCAAACTGCTATTCCTGTTTAGTATGAATAAGCCTTTGAGGTGAGGTTGGGAAGTTGGGAGGACCTTTATTTGCTGCCTAAGTTTTCAGATAAGAATGACTCAAAAAATATTTGGTGAACTGAAAGCATCGTTGGTCAGATTTGTTCCCAGGCCCTCCTCCTTTCACCATACCATCTGCTGTTTCACCATTAAAATGAAGCCAGGGGTAGACTGGATTGGGAAGAGGGTAATTCTAAAGGAAGTAGAAATGGGAAATAAAAGTGCACATCTTTGGGCCCCTAAACTATTGTTCACAGCCTCGAGAGAGAGAGGTTGTTGATGGAAAAGGCACATAGTCCTCATTCACACTGGACAGGGCACTCTACACCAAGAAGCAAAAGTCCCTGGCTTCCTTTCTTGAAGCAGTGAAAATAACATCTTCTTCTTTGATGTTTACACCCTAAGATGTCTCTCTGTCCTCTCAGTGTCCTCATCAGTGTTCCCCCCACCCCCACCTTCTTCCTCCCAAATGCTTTTTCCTGCCTGTTTATGGTTTGGGCTGCTTCCTTAATGAAAGTGTCCTCTTATTTTCTGATACAGTTACCTCTGCAGCTGATTTATTTATTTATCTTTGTCTTTAGCTCAGCTCTGAATGGGTTTTGGAAAGTAGAGAAGAAAATCCAGTCTGCTTTTTGGGGGGCATTGGACAGCTGGATAAATGCAGGTATGTACATTTGCATATTTAAAAGAAAGACAAAAAGGAAAATAGCTTCTATAAAGAATAATGAAACTGATCTTAAACTTATAGGGCTATCTGTGCTATATCCATTTATTTTTCAATATCGTTATTTTAATTTTTGTTCGTTCCAAATGTTGCATGTGCTACTTTGGAGATTTTTTTTTTAACTACTAAAATATGGGAAGTACAGTCTAAGTTCCCTTGTAACCTCTCCTAGATATTCACCACTGTTAACAATTTATTGTCTGTTTTTCCAGATTGTACAGATGCATAACCAGAAGGATCATAATATACATGTTTTGCTTTTTTCATTTTGCAGTGTGTCATATACATCTTTCAATGTTGGGTCAAATAGTTTTTTTTTTTGTTTTTTTTTTTTTGCGGTACACGGGCCTCTCACTGTTGTGACCTCTCCCGTTGCGGAGCACAGGCTCCGGACGTGCAGGCTCAGCAGTCATAGCTCATGGGCCTAGCCGCTCCGCAGCATGTGGGATCTTCCTGGACCGGGGCATGAACCCGTGTCCCCTGCATCAGCAGGCGGACTCTCAACCACTGCACCACCAGGGGAGCCCAAGTGTCAAATAGTTTTATGTCACCTTAACAGCTGCATAGTATTCCTTTATGTTGGTATTCTTTTTTTTTTTTTATAAATTTATTTTATTAATTTTGGATGCATTGGGTCTTCATTGCTGCACACGGGCTTTCTCTAGTTGTGGTGAGTGGGGGCTACTCTTTGTTGCGGTGCAAGGGCTTCTCATTGCAGGGGTTTCTTTTGTTGCAGAGCATAGGCTTTAGGCGCAGAGGCTTCAGTAGTTGTGGCTCATGGGTTCAGTAGTTGTGGCGCACGGGCCTTAGCCGCTCTGCGGCATGTGGGATCTTCCCAGACCAGGGCTCGAACCCGTGTCCCCTGCATTGGCAGGTGGATTCTCAACCACTGTGCCACCAGGGAAGCCCTTATGTTGATATTCTTAATTTTGTTTACTGAGTGCTCTCCTGTTGGACATTGTATTTTTGTTTTCTATTTCAAGTGGTGCCACATCTTGTACATAAATAATTATGTATATTTGCCTGATTATTTCTGTAGGGTGAAAGTGTATAATACCATCTTTAAATTCTTCCCCCGCCATGTCTCTTTAGACTCTTAAGGACAAAGGTTTTTTCTTAAGTTATAAAGCAGACTAGCTACTTTGTCTTCCATCTCTATTTTTCATTGTTGGGGTAGAGTTGGAGGCTCAGTGTTGGGTTTTAAAACTTTCTTGCTTGATAGTTGATCTGAACCTTAAGGTAAGTTATGAGCTAATCTTTCAGCCTGGTCTCTGGAAAATTTTGATCTTCAGATTTATTTTGGAGATTAAACAAGTAAAACCAAGTGCCTCTTAGTTTGTAGTATCGAGGCATATCTGGTTCGTGTCCTTCCTGCAAGTATCTCACCTCACCAGGGCAGCTAACGGACCAAGCACATGAATTTGTTGAAGAGAATTTGCTTAAGAGAACTGTGACTGTGGCCCTCCCTCCGTGACTTGCTTTGGGTCATTCTGCAAGCTCTGTGCTAGGCACTGGTGATACAAATATGAATGACACAGTCCCTGTCCTTAAGGAACTCAGCACGTGGGAGTGAGAGAGGGACAGACAGGTGAATAAGAGGGTCGTAATTCAGTGTGGTCAGTGCAGTGTGGTGAGTTTGAGAGAGGACATCTAACTCAGGAGGTGGGATGGAGGTTCAGAGGTGGCTTCCTGGAGGAGGTAATGTCCGAGCTGAGTTCTAAAGGCAATTGAAGTTTGCCATGAAAGGGATGAGGTGGGAAGGCACTCCTGGTAGAGGAATCAGCATGAGCAAAGGCAGGAAAATGAGATAAACGGCTTGGGGGTGGGGGTGGGGGGGTAACAAGAAGATGGCAGCTTTGTGAGTTTCAAGCCTGCAGTAAGAGGCCGAGAGTGATATAACATGAGATGAGGCCAGTGCGGCTATCTGGCCAGGTGATGGAGGGCCTCTGTTAGGAGCTTAGGATTGGTCTCTAGATTAATGGGGAGCCTTTAGAGGATCTGAGATGTACTAGGGGGACATTTCTTTGGGGGCTAAGTGAAGGTTGGCTTGGTAGGCAGGAGGAAAGTAGGAACCTGCGGTCAGGGAAATTGGTTTGAGGCCATTGGTGCTGGGGTGAGGGGGAGAAAGAACATGCAGGACTTTCCCTAGTTCCCCTCTCTTTTCTCACCATGCCCAAAGCTCAGTTGCTGAGGTTGCCTCGTTGATCCTAGTTGCTCTCCCCATTGAGGGCACTCAGGTGAGTAACTTATTTTCAGGCTTGTCACCAGTGGGTTCTGACCTTTTCAAAGCAAGGCTTCTCGCTCACTTTCTGGTGCCACAAAGTGCTGCCCATCGTCCTGCCTCTCCATGGGGTGAAGGGACCTGGCTCCACTCATTAATTCTCATGACCCATTCATGTGGCTTATGAACATGAATCGGTAGTCCTTTTGTGTGTACTATCTCAGAGCCAGCCTGGGCTAGGCTCTAGGGGCATGAAAATAGGTAAGGATGGTTAATGCCCTCCCCGAGCTTGCCGTTTACTGGGAGGTAGACATAAAAGTAAAAGACAGTGTAATTTGTGCCAGTAGGTCTATTCAAAAGTTAAATGATTCCGGTAGAGGTAACAGGAATATTAGTAATGTTAACATCAGTGGTTCCAGAATGAGGCACATTTTTCAACTACAACTTGTGTGCAAATACAGAAAATAAATTCAGGTCATGTCTAAAATTACTCTGATTTTTGACAATATGGTCTTAACCATAATTCATGAGCGTGCATAATTGATTACTTCCCATGATTGTACCTGCTGTGAGCTCTGGTACATTTGATTTTCAGGGAGGAAAGGGGCAGGGGGAGGTACTTATCCAATACCATATCTTTCAGCTTGCTTACCTTCAAAGCACTCTTTCACCACTTAGTGCTTTTAGCACACAGAATGACCGCATAGTCTCATTTTCCTTCCACTACAGTATTTAAATATAAAAGAGGACTGCAATGCCATGGCTTTCTGTGCTAAAATGAGGAGCTCCAAGAAGACTGACGTGAATCTGGAGGCCCCTGAGCCAGGGGTGGAAGTGCTCTTCTATCTGTCGGATAGGGAGCCCCTCCGGTTGGGCGGCGGAGAGTACACAGCGGAGGAGCTGTGCATCAGGGCGGCGCAGGAATGCTGTGAGTACCGGCAGCTGCCCAGGGCCCAGCAGGTCCCGGTGTCTCTGCCCCCGCACCTCCACTGAGTGGAGAGAGGTGTGGGCTCTGGGAGTCATTCGTTCTGCCCTGCCTCTGCCACTGACTTGCATTTGACCTTAGGCCAGTGAATTTAATTCTGAGAGTTTCACTTTTCACTTTCTTTGCTGCAAAGTAGCTTATTCCTGCTCTGTTA